>NC_072417.2:37295000-38545000 GCF_028858775.2 Pan troglodytes
TGGCCTGAAAATATTTTTAGAGATCAGTTGCAATGGAGCTCCTTTATAAAATGAGACTTGAGAGGTAGGACCCTTCTTTATAATTCACCTTCTTATGAAATATATTTAAACTGGAAATAGGGCTTGGACCTTTCTGGCACCAGCTGCAGTTTTTCTAGTTATAGGTTGCTAGAAAGGGACTATATATAATCCACATTGTTTTAGGTTAGTTTAAATTCTCTATTTAATTAGCTAAAGATATAAAATCTTAATCAGAAGACAAATGGCCCCAAGAGGCAAATACAGATGCACTCAGTGTAGCTTCCCTTGACATACACCTGCCCCCAGGGGACAAGCAAAGGGTCTCCATCAATCAAAAAATTTAGCTCAATTTTGGGCAGGCTGCCCTTTATACTCTGGGACTCATATCACAATTTTAGGGGACCTTTCTCAGTAATCTATATTTAAGGGAATAATTAGAAACATTGACTGCTTCTGTTCTTTTTAAACCAGATTTAGAATTAATAGGATCACATCATTATTCGTTTGAGGAGTTGAGGAAAAGCAGAATCAGTTGCCAGGTGTCATTGAGCCGTGTATATCTTTGCCTTCAGCTTTCCAGCATTTTGGAAAGCCCATATTCCAAGTCCACCCCCTTTATCAGATTGGTTCTAAATTTGGTTTGAAATGACAAAAGTGCTTGGGGCTAGATGTGGGGCTGGATGTGGCGGCTTACGCTTATAATCCCAGCACTCTGGGAGGCAGGCAGATCACTTGAGGCCAGGAGTTCAAGACCAGCCTGGCCAACATGGCAAAACCCTGTCTCTACCGAAAATACAAAAAATTAGCCAGGCATGGTGGTGCATGCCTGTAATCACTGCTACTTGGGAGGCTGAGGCATGAGAAATGCTTGAATCTGGGAGGCAGAGGTTGCAGCGAGCCGAGATCATGCCACCGCATTCCAGCCTGGGTGACAGAGTGAGGCTCTGTCCCCCTTCCCCACAAAAAAAGTCATGTGTTCGGTAAATATTTCTTAACATATGTATCTGACACTATTCTAGGCATTGGAGATTGAACAGTGAACAACACAGAAAAGAATACCTATCTTTGTGTAGTTGATGTTCTAGTAGGGAAAGACAAAGTGTATAAGAAGTATAATATGCCAGAAGATAAGTGCAATGGAGAAAAGTAAAGGAAAAAAGATGTGAAGTACTGGGATGGGAAGTGAGCAATTTCAATTAAAGTCACAAATACATTTCCCTAAATGGGCTAATTGTTGGTTTTAATATTAATTTAATGTGTAATTATATTCTGAGGGATATGGTTGTACTCTTATTTTACTCAATTCTGTATAATCTCTTGTGTTCACTGTTCAGTATCTTTTTGTCCTGGATGCCAAGTAGATCTTGTGAGAAGCAGGTGACACTCCAGTGTTGCCCACCAGAGAGCAGAGTTGGATAGCTAAAGCTCACTGCCCAGGGAATGTTATTTCAGAACTGCAGAGTCTCTTATCAAGAAAATATAGTATCAGAGACCATGGAAATTATTCTTTGGAGCATTTTTTTTTTAATGAGAGCTTATTTAATTAACTATTGTTATTTGGCTCAGAGTCAGATATTCCTTCCAAAGTGTTACAGACTGACTTAAATATTAATGACTTTGGATAATTTATAGTCATGGTAAACAAATAGTATAAAACAATGCAACATGTCTCAAGTTACAAAGTTTTACTAGAATCTAAAAGAAATATCACCCTTATCCTTATTTATGCCTTAATTATATTTTTATTAAAATTCAGATTTATAAAATATATGTGAAGGGCATAAGCATTGTTTTATAAAAGGACTCACTATAGAATTCATTTAGATAGCAGAAATGCATATTTCCTCTAATGTATTTGGGAGAAGGAGGAATTTAACACTTTTTACTTTAAACAGGGAGTCAAGTACATAATAAGGTATTTTGCAAATTATAGTGTAAAACATTTGTATTTATCTTTAGAATATGTTTAAAAGTAACCAGAAATTCACTTAGTTATCTTCATCTTAGTTGGGCCTGGCATTGCCTCTCCTTTTTTGGCCAGGGCCTGGCTGAGCTGAATTTACCACCGTTGGATAACTGAGAATTGATTGAAATGGTTCCACTACTACATGTAGATACACATGTAACAGTAGTTACTAGTTGAAAATACACATCATTTAGGTCTTTAAAACCTTCCTAATCTAAGTATGTTCTGACTGTACACCTTCATTGTCATTGACTTGACCATAGTTACCAGTGGCAATGTCTTCTTCATAATGACAGATGCCTCAAGTTGTCATTTGTAGCCTTGGCACTGAGTAAATACAAAATGAATGTGAATCCCAAACAGAGCTCATTAATCCTTGGCTAGAGTAACTCAATTACAGTTGCTTATGTGATACTCTGCCTCCTTTCTGTGGTAGAAACCAACTTGGGAAGGATATAATGTTAAAAGAGAGATGGTTTAATGACTAGATGTTCAGGCTCGTAACACACACAGTAAATCTTAATAAAGGAAGGTTCTCTCTTGGAAAACAGAACAAAACAAAATGACAGGCAAGCATAACTTCTTCTCTAAGTTAACTTGCTTCTGTTAAGATAGAATCACAGCAGTGAACAAATTGCTCATATACACAGCAATGTGTGTGAATCTCACAGACATTATGTCAGCCAAAGGAAGCCAGACACAAAAGATAATGTGTTCTATGAATACTTTTATAAGAAGTTAAAGGACAGGCAAAACTAATCAATGGTTATAAAGTAAAAACAGTGGTTATCTGGTGGAAGTTGTGGGTTACTTAACAGCAAAGGAGCCAGAGAACCTCCAGAGCCTGGAAATGTTATGTATATTGATATGAATGATGGTTACATGGGTATATATGTTTGTTTTTAAAAAACGAATTGTTAGTGTGTTTTACACACTAAACATATGTTTTGCCTAAGTTAAAAAGTAAGAAAAAGGAATTAGGTCACGGAGTTTGGATTTGTTGTAGGAGGTAATAGGGAAACACTGGATCTTCAACAGGGACGTGAGTTGAGAAAAGTAGTGCTTTTCAAATTCTCCTGTGGTGATATGGAGAATGGAACAATGTTCAGATCAACTGGTGTATCTGTGTCATGTCGCCAGCACTGCTAGATGCGATAAAGGACACAAAATATCCATGATCTGGTTCTTATCTTTAAGAAGTGTATAATCTTTTATGGGAGACAAGTTATATGAAATCTAGAAAGTTACAGTAAATGGTAAATAGATGGAGTTTTGGAAACAGCATATTAAAGTCAGCCCTAAGTTCAAATCCTAATTCTGCCATTTACTGGCTCTATGACTTCAGGAAAGTGATTTATTTCCCTGAACCTTGATATCCTTATCTGTAAAAGGGGGATAATATCCACCATCTTTGTTGAGAGGCTTAAGAAATATGGTAGTGAAAGATAGTACAGCAAAGTAGACGGTCAGTACATCTTCCCTTTTTAAATCCTGTAGCCAAGGAGCAATACTTTGTTGTTGTTGTTGTTGACAGCATGTGACCTCAGTTTAGATTGTGGTTTTCCACTTGCTGGCTGTGTGACCTTAAGTAAATTACTTGGTTTCTTTGTGTCTCAATCTCTGATTTAAAAAAAAAAGGTGAAGGGGAAGTGGAGGGAAATATACCTTGAGAGGGTATTATGAGAATTACGTGGACCTAGCAAATACATAGTATCTAGCACAATATAGGCACACTTGGTAAATATAAAATCTGTTTCTGTTGAATGTGATAGCGGATAGAAATGTGTAGTATAAATAATGCAGGTAATAGATGATTGGATCAGGGTGGTGACTGTGGGTGCAAAAGGGACAGGCAGATCATAGTGTTATGTTTTTAAAAAGACAAGGACATTTGATATAGAAGGTAAAATACTTTCTTTATTCTGTCCTTGTGCAGGGTGTATCTCTTTTTCTATTTTTGCATTGCTTTCTTTTTTTTTTTGAGATGGAGTCTCGCCCTGTCCCCCAGGCCAGAGTGCAATGGCATGATCTCGGCTCACTGCAAGCTCTGCCTCCTGGGTTCAAGGGATTCTCCTGCCTCAGCCTCCCGAGTAGCTGGGATTATAGGTACACACCACCATGCCCAGCTAGTTTTTTTGTTTTGTTTTGTTTTGTTTTCTTTTCTTTCGTATCTTTAGTAAAGACAGGGTTTCACCATGTTGGCCAGGCTGGTCTCAAACTCCTGACCTCATGATCCACCTGCCTCAGCCTCCCAAAGTGCTGGGATTACAGGCGTGAGCCACTGCGCCCAGCCTTGTTTTTGCATTTCTATAAAATGAAAATAATATAAAGTATATCCTTGGATCGTAATGATGTTAACTTGAAGGTGTTGTGACATCGTTAGAAAATATGTTGTCTCACAACCCAAAAAAATTATACCTTATTACTAAAAGTCACTCCTCTTCCTTTTGAGACAGGGTCCTCACTCTGTCACTCAGGCTGGAGTGCAGTGGTGTGATCTCAACTCACTGCAACCTCTGCCTCCTGAGTAGCTGTGACCACAGGCGCAGGCCACCATGCCTGGCTAGTTTTTGTACTTTTTTTTTTTTTTTTTTTAAACCATGACTCAGCCCTCAGGAGATCCTGAGAACATGTGCCCCTAATTTTTGTATTTTTTGAGATAGGGTCTTGCTCTGTCACCCAGGCTGGAGTGTAGTGGCACGATCATGGCTCACTGAAGCTTCTGCCTCCTGGGCTCAAGCGATCCTCCCTCCTCAGCCTCTTGAGCACCTGGGACTACAGGCATGAGCCACCACGTCCAGCTAATTTTTTTCTTTTTTAAGATGAGGTTTCACTATGTTATCCAGGGTGGTCTTGAACTCCTGGGTTCAAGGGATCCTCCAACCTCAGCTTCCCAAAGTACTGGGATTACAGGCATGAACCACTGCACTGCACCTGGCCCTCCTCTTCTAATAATACTTTTAACAGGCATTGTCATCCAACTCCAGCTGAAAAATTAGTTACTTTCCTATGACTAGAGACCCCTGTTGTAATAAGGAAAACATCAATTATAAAGGGAAGGAAATCCATTTATAAAATTTGTCATTTTTTGGTTACTTGAAAAATAATCAGCAGAGCAGCAACTCAGATCTTGCTGGGTATCAATGGTAGACAGATTCTTGGCTAAGGAAGTTTAAATTTTCAGGACAAGTACTAAGCACTAAATGTTAACATTTCAGAATCGCATTGTTCACAGTGTTTATTTGAGAACTCATAAGTTAACTGATAACAAATCTCAGACATCAGCTTTCCAGTTTTTGACGCGGTATTAGATTTCTTGTGAAATTTTTAGCTTGAATTTAGCCACTAACTTCTTGTGTTTCCTAAGCTTAAGGAAAATGAAGAGGTGAAAAAAATAACATTTCCCCCTAACCATTGCTCGCCTTTCCTCCTCCTGTCTTCCAGATATTCCGAGTGGTGTGCATCTGTTTGGGTAATCCACCGGAGACATTCACCTGGGAATATCGAGACAAAGATAAAAATTATCAGAAAATTGGCCCCATAACACCCTTGGAGTTTTACAGGGAACATGTCAAGCCTCTCTTCAATATGGAAGATAAGGTTGGTGAATGGCACTGGTAGTCACTGGCTGTTTACTTTCAAATGGCTGTTAACCACAGGGAATTGTATAAGATTCTTGGTTAGCATGTATGAGTATCAAACTAGACAGCAAACAAACATTTTTCCCCACTTCCTCTGAAGTATTTTATGCAGCTAATGAAGTTGGTGGTGCCAGGATTTATCAGCTTTTCCACAATGTTCCTCTTCAGAGACTTTTTAAACTGCAAGCCAGCAGTCATTTTAATTCCCACATGCGCCCCTGTATAGGACCAGAATCATTCTCAAGTGCAAAACAATGAAAGTGTGTTGGGTATTTCTTATCGTGGATTCAGAGCACTTTTGCGCTGAGGTCCCCTCGGGGAACTCTCTTGTTGAAGGGAGTGATCTTAGTTTTTCCTGTTCCCTTTAGGTCTTCCTCATCTGCCTAGTAGGATGATCAGAGCCTCTTCCTTTTATTGGCTTCTTGATCCTCTTCCAAGCAGATGCCTGTCTTGTAACTTGAGAACAGGGGCCTTGTGATTAGCTCTCCAATTTTTCTTACTCAGTGCATGTTATTTTTCAGAATGAGTTTTGAGGGCCGGGTGCGGTGGCTCATGCCTGTAATCCCAGCACACTGGGAGGCTGTGGTGAGTGGATCACCTGAGTTCGGGAGTTCGAGACCAGCCTGGCCAACATGGTGAAACTCCGTCTCTACTAAAAATACAAAAATTAGCCAGGCGTGGTGGCGCACATCTGTAATCCCAGCTACTTGGGAGGCTGAAGCAGGAGAATCACTTGAACGTGGGAGGCAGAGGTTGCAGTGAGCCGAGATGGCGCCATTGCACTCCAGCCTGGGCGACAGAGTGAGATTCTGTCTCAAAAAAAAAAAAAAAAAAATTGCTTTTGGAGCAGTTCTTGCTAGTAGGAAAAACAGGTAGATGCACCTCCTAATTGTGTCTCTTATGCGAATTAGAATAAGCAAGGACCTCTCTCACATGTATTTTGCCACCTTGTGTTTCTTTGTTACTTAACAATGTGGCTGTAGTACTTAGTTTGTAGGCAGAGATGATGAGCTTGATGGAAACATGAACCTAGAGGAGAGCTGTGTGTTGCTTGACATTCCTGGTTTTGTGCCCTAATCAATGTGTTCTTGATCTTGATAGATTTGTTTAGTGAATGACCCTAGGCCCCAGCACAAGTACAACAAACTTTACACAGTGGAATACTTAAGCAATATGGTTGGAGGGAGAAAAACTCTATACAACAACCAGCCCATTGACTTCCTGAAAAAGATGGTTGCTGCCTCCATCAAAGATGGAGAGGTTGGTCTTGTTTCTGTATTTTGCACATTGGGGTTAAAACATCTTTTACTTCTTTGGTATAATAGGAAGATGGGGTTTATGTTGACTTTCTTCCTCTTTCTTCTGTTTCTAGGCTGTGTGGTTTGGCTGTGATGTTGGAAAACACTTCAATAGCAAGCTGGGCCTCAGTGACATGAATCTGTGAGTGCAGGAAATTTAAAATGGAAAGTCATTTGTGGGTTGTTGCTGTTGGAGTGTGCTGTTGGTACAAAATGACTCTGCCGAGGTTCATCCAAAGATGAAGGTTGACCTAAGGGCACGTCTCTTTCTTTGCATCCTTTAGAGTTTGAGGACTCATAGCAGTCTTAAACTTAAATACTCTAACCCAGGACATACTTAAATACTCTAACTTAAATACTCTAAATACTTAAATACTCTAACCCAGGACATCAAAATCCCACTTTCTATCTGAGTGGAAATCGTTGGGCGTTCCTAAAAAGCCATCCTCTATGAGAAAGACACTTTAAAAAAATAATTGACTATTGCGGAAATGTGTTCAGTGCATTTGGGAGTGTAATGAAAGATTTTCCAGAGCCCCCGTTTGCTATGTTACTTTGGTAACTTTGTATTTTGTCATTGTGACAAGTGGGACTAATTTGCATGCATACTTTATAGCATTCCTCCTGGTCATTTATGACAATGAAGGTTAATTTGTAAACTAAATCATATAGGATTCCTTGACTGTTCACCATTCTCTATTTTAGGGTTACTTATAAATAGTTGTTACTTGTAGGAAGTTGAGTAAATATCTTGATAGAGAAATCTGCTAAAAAAAGAATTAATGAGGTTTAAAAATTTTTTGAAAACAGGTACATGCAACTCCCAAGTGTGTCTCTCACACTAACTAGAACATGCAAGGACCTCTCTCACATGTATTTTGCCTTTTGTTTCTTTGTATTTAACAATGTGAGTGTAGTGCTTATGCAAAAATATTCCCCAATATTTTGGACATTATTTATTTAAATTTTAATCAGCAGTGATTTAAATGAATTCAGAAACTGGTTGGTTCCACCAGCTCAAAAGAGATCAGTTTTCTAAGAAGTTACTTCAAAAGCTTTTTTCATTATTTTTTAAAGTTTTCTTGCCTAAATGACAATGTAAACTTGTCAGCTTCTGATGTGGAGAATTTATGTTTAATCATCTCCTTTTTTTCCTGCATACTCTTGTGACACATAGAGAATGGACTCGCACTGAGAGACTAAGTTCTGCATGTTCCATATTCTTTCTGAAGAGCTACAGCTAGAGCCGTATTTATTTGGAGCTGTTGAGCCCCTTCAGTTTCTTCTGAATTCCTTTTACAACCAAAAGCCAGTTTTCCCCATGATCGTACTCCCTTTATTTTGTACTATCATTCTTTTTACAGCTATGACCATGAGTTAGTGTTTGGTGTCTCCTTGAAGAACATGAATAAAGCGGAGAGGCTGACTTTTGGTGAGTCACTTATGACCCACGCCATGACCTTCACTGCTGTCTCAGAGAAGGTATGACCCTCAGCATGCCTGCTGGAGTGTTTGCACAGATGGATCTACATTCTCCTGCAGACTGTTTGCCCAACAAAGCTTCATTCATAGTGTATATGATTTCTGTTAAAAGTTAGTTTCCAAGTAAGACATCGTACCTGCGTCACTTGGGGCTTGGCTGCGTGCTTAGAGGTAATATAAAAATAGGAACTTTCTATGAGGAGAATTCGGGTCAGCAGGGAGCGACCAAGTAACTGTTTCTGTAACTTTGGAAGGTCATGGTTTAAAGAGAAGTCAGCAAGGGAACTTGAGAGAAGATAACTTCTACTTTATAAGGAATCAGAATGTGCCCTGAAAGTGTTCATATCTTGATGACCTATGTTCAGGTTTCCCTTCATTTGTCATTCAGATTCTTCTGCAGTAAAATGTCAATAACAGTAATTTGTGGACTCCATACCCATTTCTAGTTATATGCAGAGCTTCAGGAAATTGGATGTAAAGTATTTTGAATTTCCTGTGAAATAGTGTGTATAGTAATACCACTTTTTCTAGGTTACAGAGTTGGAAACAACTGAAATTTTATCTTTCACAAATAAACTCCTCACTTCTAGTCAGTAAAAATAGATATTTTCACCTCTGTGCTCAGGATCATCAGGAAGGAAGAACTTGAACTACTTTAATTCTTTACCACCACAAGCAAAAATATTCTTTCTAGCCTAATTCCTGGAAAGTCACAGAATAACTACCTTATATAAATTGTTCTAGAAAATCATTTTGGTTTTTTTGTTTTTTTTTTTTTTTTTTTTTTTTGAGATGGAGTCTCACTCTGTCATCCAGGCAGGAGTGCTGTAGTGTGATCTCAGCTCACTGCAACCTCCACCTCTGGGGCTCAAAAGATTCTCCTGCCTCAGCCTTGCGAGTAGCTGGGATTACAAGTGCCCGCCACCACACCCAGCTGATTTTTTTTGTATTTTTAGTAGAAGTGGGGTTTTGCCATGTTGGCCAGGCTGGTCTCGAACTCCTGACCTCAGGTGATCTGCCCGCCTCAGCTTCCCAAAGTGCTGGGATTACAGGCATGAGCCACCGCACCCAGCTAGAAAATGGTTTGATAGAGAATTGTTTTTGCTATCCTATCCACTAGATTTATGATCTTTAAAATGTTTAGAAATATCTTAGCATATCATTATGCCACATTTTCCTAACTAGCCTATCTAAAAGTCCTGATTTGCTTTTTATACTCTATGCAGAATTGTGAGTGGGATGGAGTTTTCTCTCTGTACCTTTTTCTCACCTCTTCCAACTACTTCACTTGAAGGGTGCCCTTTCAACCCCACAGCATCTAAGATCCCTGTGCTCTCTCCGTATTCAAAACTTGGTCTTAAAGGTTTAATTACATTCCTGCAAATTATAAGGCTAGTGCTTTAAGTAGTAGAACTCTGAGGTATTCTCAGTTTTATATGAGATCAAACACAGTATGGTGTAAAGGTGCCCTGAACTTAAGAGGCAGTCTTAATGCTGATACTCCTGATCCTCATGTAGTTTTCATAAATAAATGTAAAGGTTGAGGTCTTGTAAACCAGCGAGCTGTTTTCCTCATTATTCCATTTGTCAGTAATCTCAGCTCTGTAGTTAGCGAGACTCCCACACCAAGAAACAGGTTTTTAGGGTTACCCAGGAGAATGTGTGGAGTATAATTTGCATTACTTATGTAGATCAAGAAAAGTCATTTTAAAACAGCAAAAGGTGATTTAAGTGTTATCACCCCAATTTAACGAAATTCTCACATTTGAATTATAAACAAAACATAAAGTTAGGTTATAAAAGGAATTTTAGACCGGGTGCAGTGACTCACACCTGAAATCCCAGCACTTTGGGAGGCCGAGGCGGGAGGATCACCTGAGGTCAGGAGTTCAGGACTAGCCTGACCGACATGGCGAGACCCTGTCTCCACTAAAAATACAAAAATTAGCTGGGCATGGTGGCATGCACCTGTAATTCCAGCAGCTACTCTGGAGGCTGAGGCAGGAGAATCCTTTGAACCCGGAAAGCGGAGGTTGCAGTGAGACAAGATTGCACCACTGCACTCCAGCCTGGGTGACAGAGCAAGACTCTGTCTCAAAAAAAAAAAACAAAACAAAACAATAAATAAATAAATAAAATACATGAAAAGTTTTTTCAAATAAGGGCGCTTTATAACTAAACTAAAGTTCTTTAAATAAATTTTTAAACTATATAGAGTTCTGTTTTGTGTTTTTTTGTTGTTGTTTTTTTGTTTTTTTGAGACTGAGTCTTGCTCTGTCGCCCAGGCTGGAGTGCAGTGGCACAATCTCAGCTCACTGCAACCTCCACCTCCTGGGTTCAAGCTATTCTCCTGCCTCAGCCTCCTGAGTGCAGGCGTGCACCATCGGCCTGGCTAATTTTTTTTTTTTTTTTTTGGTATTTTTAGCAGAGACAGGGTTTCGCCATGTTGGCCAGGCTGGTCTTGAACTCCTGACCTCAAGCAATCCACCTGCTTCGGCCTCCCAAAGTGCTGGGATTACAGGCATGAGCCACTGTGCCCAGCCGAGAATTTGTTTTTTTTGTTTGTTTGTTTGTTTTTTTAAAAAAACAAAAAAACAAAAACTTGTAATTTCCAAGAAAAATTCAGCTTTTTATCATTTCTATCTCTGTTATAGAATATTCCTATTTTTCAGGAATAAAAATAATGAATACCACTGTCATTTTCTTGGGAACTTCCATTCTTTGATTAGCATGGGTTATTTCCTTAGGAAAATGGAGCTACCTTACATGCTAATGGTATAAAGCAGAATTTATATTATTATACCTGGAATTTTATATTGAACATTTTTCTCTTCATTCCACTAGAGTTTTTGATCCCAAAAACGAGTTTGAACTACACTTGAGTAATAGTACAGAGGTAAATGCATACTAGTGGTTATATTTCCACAATTTTCTTTCTTTTGTTGCTGATATCATGGAATCCCTATAAGGGAGTTCCAGGTATTAATCATTTTGTAATTGTAGATGACCCAGAGAACAATTTGATCTAGGTCACTCCAGGAATTCATTGGCCAAAGGGAAAATATAGGAAACATTTTCAGACTTAGAGTAACAAGTAACTATATCACTTTAGGTGACATCGATTCTAACAGTGATATTTAAAAGGAAAGTAAAGTTGGACTACAGTGGGAGGAATAGAAAACCAAAACAGACATATAATATGCCAGCTGCAGAATGTATAGTATATAACGATATGGTTTTAAAGGATTTGGGGGCAAAGAGTAAGGATTAGTACAGGTAAGGGTGTGTGAAACTTATGAGTTTGTTGGCGCTATTTGTGAGACAGAAAATTACTGAGATCCAAGAAAACTGCCAAGAGTGGAGTGTTTGGGTTAGCAGAGCCAAAGAGAACCAAATCCCATATAGATGAGACTCATCATATAGTTATTTGCAAGTGGGAGTTGACAGATGAAATCATTAGGCGATAATACAGGGGTGAGTGCTCTTCTCATGCTACAAAGATTTAAGTTGCCTTGACATCAGTAAATGTCCTGGGTAAACACGAAAGAAAAAAGTCTTTTCCCAAATGGAGCCTTCCTCTTGTCCCTCTCTGTGTCACTATAGTAAAGGCTGTAAATGAAGGTTGTTGTGATGAGTATCACTGTCCCTTTAAGAAGACCAAAATTGAGCTTATTTTAATAATGAAGATGGAAGAAGGAGAACAGTAGAAGTGCCTGGCTTTTGTTTATGAAAATGGTCTTTTTACTTTTGCTTTGCCATTCAGTCTCTTCTTTGAAATTCAATATTTGTGTAACTGGATCAGTAAAAGAATGCATTTGGGAGAGTATCATTATTTGGTTTCCCCAAGTAGAAAATCAGGCAGTATGATGAGTTTGTTTTGTTTTGTTTAAAAAAGACTCTGACCAGGTTTTAGAATTATTCCTAAAATAAAGTAGGATGCATTTGCTTTAATCAATATTGATTGATTAAAAGCAAGAATCCCCAGCTTCAAATGTTTACTGCTTTTAGTAGGTTAATATAGTTTTTCTTAGTCAAGTAGCATTTTTACATGCCTATTTTATGTATACAATAGAATAGAAAGGATGAAATAGTATTTATTGCTTTGTTTATTATGTTTTTACCCCAAGAGATTCAAATTCCATTTCTACTGGAGTATCCCTTTAGTGATCGTAGGAAATATATAGCCCTGACCAAGTACTGTTTAGAGCAGGCTGCCTGTATAGAGCAGGCTGCCTGTATAGAGCAGGCTGTTTCTTTCAAGTGGCTACAGAAGAGCTAAAATTATATGACACCTCAGCAGGGAGAATCTGGCTTCAGACTACTCACCATCATCCACTTTTTTGCAGGATGATCAGGATGGTGCTTTCACAAAATGGAGAGTGGAGAATTCATGGGGTGAAGACCATGGCCACAAAGGTGAGCTCAGTTTGGTAATACTAACTCCAGGTGACTGGGCCTGCTCTACTCTGCCTGTCTGGGTGTCAAGCTGCTCTAGTGTGGAGGATTTCTCAGTAATTGGCTCCACTGACTAGACTATTCTACAGAAAAATCTGAGAATCTGATTTGCCCCCAGGATTCTCCTGACCATTATGGCATGCCTGAACTCCCAGGTTGGCTCTGAGACTGCTATGTGCTGCATTTGTTGCAAACTGTGTTGACCCTCCCCTCTTTGTAGACCGCTTGGCTAGTGAGGAGGTTGAGTGCCCTTGCCAGGACACTTGCTATATGGCATTTGATGCATTTTCTTTTTTTTTTTTTTTTTTTTTTTTTGACAGAGTCTTGGCTCTGTCGCCCAGGCTGGAGTGCAGTGACGTAATCTTGGCTCACTGCAAGCTCCACCTCCCGGGTTCACGCCATTCTCCTGCCTCAGCCTCTGGAGTAGCTGGGGCTATAGGCACCCGCCACCACTCCCAGCTGATTTTGTATTTTTAGTAGAGACGGGGTTTCACCGTGTTAGCCAGGATGGTCTCGATTTCCTGACCTCGTGATCCGCCTGCCTCGGCCTCCCAAAGTGCTAGGATTACAGGTGTGAGCCACTGCGCCCAGCCTTGATGTATTTTCATCTACTACATCAGTACTCTAGAAAGTCAGAAGCCTTCTGTATGGGAGAATGGGACTGGCAAGAAGCTTTCTTTAGGCATTTATTAGAGACTCCTTAGAAGTTGTCATACCTAAAGTGGAAATGAACACTTTGCTTACCACTTAGCACTTCTTTATACTGGCAAATCAAAACCTAGGGAGAAGTCATAACTTACACTAAGTAGGCTAAACAAAATAACACAGTAATATATGAGTTGTAGAAAAATTTTAAAATACAGATAAAAAGTCTCTAATAATCCAACCACCTAGAGATCACTGTTGATTAACAGTTTAGGGTATATTATTGTAAAATTTTGAGACCACATTTTTAAAGACTGTCTTTAGTAATAGCTTTTGAAAGAGATTTTACGCTTTAATTTTTAGGGTTCCAAACCAAAAGTGGCGATCACCATGGCATATGTGTACCTGTGAGCATGTAGATTCATGTGTGCTGGGGGCATTTTATAGCCAGCTCTTTCTCAGAGTCCCTTTTTCTTTTAGCCAATGGATTCTGGCTAGGAAAAACATTAACCGCACCTTAGTAGACTAGTTAGAAGACTGAGAAGAACCAGGTAGGGAAGCCAGAGAAGTGACATTCAGAGATATTTGGAAACAAACTTGAGCATACATTTTACCCAACAGGAATTAGCCAGGCATTTTATTTTTAAAAAAAGAAAGAAAAAGAGATTTTAGCAACTCTTTGTTGTTGCCCCTCTCTGTGTTTAGAATCGTGATTTTCCAGCTATGTTCCTCACAGCCCTAGGATTTCCAAGGGTAAAAGGTAGAGGAGGGGGTGTGGAGGTTTGGATATGAGCATATGGGACTTCCATAGCTCCTATTTGAAAAATTGCTGTTTTAGAAGAGCCTGTTAAGCTGAGTTTTGAACTTGACAGCATTTTAGTATGCTGATTGGGCAGCACAGGCTTGTATGTGATAGCCAAAATCTGAAGACCATTTATTTGTCATTCGAGGGCTTTTCATCTCTCTATGAGAATAATCACTGGTGGATTTTGGCTGACTGTCCCTGGAATATGCTGTGATACTCAGCAGCCCAGTGTTTATATGTAAACAAATACAAGTGCTGTTACTGCATTTCTCTTCATCATCAGATAGTTACATGTCTACCTTCTGTGATTTCTGTAATTGTTCTGTGATTTTAGGGGTGCCTATTAAGTTAACTACTACGAATTAGAATACTTTTTAAAATTGGTGGTTTCTTGTAAGGTGAATTTTATTTTAAGACAAATACACATTAGGGTCAAGTAGAGAAGGGTTTAAACCTCAGCAAAGTTAGCAGAGTAAAAATAACTCACAGTTTGGTTATATCTGTAAGTTGGTGATAGTTAAGAGATGGATACTTGTCTTAAAATTTGAAAGATTTGGTTATTTCTAGCAAACATAAGATACTGAGTTAAAGTTTTCCTGTTGCTTCCAATGAACCCCCTGCAGCTTCTGTTTCATTTCTGGTCTAATTTGGTTCCTGTAATTGGATTTGTTATCATATAGGTTAGCACCTAGGAAAAGAACTAAAGTTATATTTGTTGAGATGAGCCTGGATCCGTCAGCTTGCTGCGATATTTTTCCATCTGTAATAGTCAGTGAGTTTGAAGATAGTAGTGTTATCTGGTTAAGAGAGGATAAACACTTGTAAAATCAGGAAAATGTGTTTTATGTAGTGTGAGTTAATGTCTTTATTATTTTGAACCTAAATACTTAAAGATAATTTTAGGTCACTTTACTGTATATAATTTTTCCATTTAGCTTTACCTCTTCACTTTTACTCAATAAAAGTTTTGCTTTCGCTAACTCACTCATTTCATTATTATGCTGAGAGAACTGTAAAATATGGGATCTTGCTATCCCCGTAACTCTCCTGTAATCCTTCTTAGTGAAATCTGCAGCTATCTAGTAAAGATTAACTTTTTTGTTGTTCTCAAATAACTGAAATGCCTGTGACTACTATACACAGCAAAGCATTTCAGTAGAGAGCCAAAAGATAAGAAATAGAACTGAAGTGGGGGTAGGGAGTCGTTCATTCAAGCCAAAATAAATTATTCTCATGTGTTTCTTGGTAATGTTCTTTCTAACTTAACAGGAAGGAAGGAAAGAAAACATGATCTAATTTAATTGGCACACTTGGCCTGACCTCAGGAGAGCGCATAGTATGTTATTATGTTGGCAATATGTGTTTACCCCAGCAGGGCCTTCTTGTCTGTCATCCTAGTGGACATTGGCTGGCAGGTCTGAGGTAGGACCTCTGTTTATGCTCTCTTGGGAGATATGACAACCTTAAGAAGCATTGCTGGGATTTTGTTTCTGTAGATAACATTGTTAACAGTTTGTTGCTATTCTCTTTGGGATTTCTGACTGTTAAGATTGATGTTTCTGAAAAAGCAGTGTTGATAATACATGCTGGAGATAAACAGAGCAAAGATACCTGGGCAAGCTGCCTTTCCCCTTTGCCCAGCCCTGGCTTTGGTTCTCCCCATTGGTCATGTTCATGGCCCTCCTGCCGAGAAACTCTTTTGTAACACATAACCTGACTATTCCAAAAATGGACAGAAGGTTTCTTCTGAGCAGGAGGACATAAAAGGAGAAATCAGTTTTTGCTTTACTGTACCAGTTGGATTACTTCAAATTGATGAATTCTAGTATTCATAGTCAGTTGTACTGAAAATTGGATGCATATCTAACATGTAATACCAACCTGGGTTTCTTTTCTCCCCTGCTTCTTAAAATACTTGACTATCCATTTTGTACCTTGTTAATGGATCATATCAGAAATGAATTTCACAATTAGGTGAGGGAACAGACTTTGGGATTTGATATATTATCTTTCATTTTGAAAAGTTGATAAAAATATTTTATAAAATATTTAAGAATTTAAAATCAAGGAAGTCACCTTTGATTCCTCTCGTTATTAGTCAGAAATTCATCTGAGAAGAGCCTAATCTCTAAGCCAAAGTGACCTGCAGATCCCCTAGCTAGTAAATGATAGAGCCAGAATTATAACCCAGATGGCCTGACACCAGAGCCAGTTTTCTTAACCACTAAACTGTGCTTTCTCTCACCTTCCCTGTTCTAGTAGCATGTCATCCACTCAAGAAATAACAGGTCAGTTCATGGTCATTGGTGACCAGAAACAGTGGATGAAGGGATATAAAACTGTATGAAGGACCTGGAGATGTTATGTAAATGTCTGACATTGGGAGAAAAGGCCCCTAGAGCATCATTTGTGGCTGGGAATCTGAGTAAAGAGTGGAGATTGGGGCATTCTGTGAGGGTTTGTCACATGTTAGCACATTGTGACTTAGGCAAGTCAGAAACTATGCAGCCACCCAAAATTTCCCTGAATTTTGTCCATGCTGCTTTATAATAAGGTTATTTAGTTGTTTTTTTGTTTTGTTTTGTTTTTGTTTTTTTGAGACAGAGTCTTGCTCTGTTGCCCAGGCTGGAGTGCAGTGGCGCGATCTCAGCTCACTGCAAGCTTCGCCTCCCAGGTTCACGCCATTCTCCTGCCTCAGCCTCCCAAGTAGCTGGGACTACAGGTGCTCCCCACCACGCCTGGCTAATTTTTTGTATTTTTTAGTAGAGACAGAGTTTCACTGTGTTAGCCAGGATGGTCTCGATCTCCTGACCTTGTGATCCTCCCACCTCGGCCTCCCAAAGTGCCGGGTTACAGGCGTGAGCCACCGTGCCCGGCCAAGGTTATTTAGTTCTTAACTTTTTATCTTGGACAATTTTAAACATATATAAAGTAAACAGGATTGTATTAAAGAACCCTGCATATGCCTGTCACCCACCTTCAGTAGTTATCAATATTCTGTCATGCAAATAATAGTGTATTTGATAGTCAATAAATTAAATTCCTAGATGGTCTTTCTAATGAACCAGTCTTACTATGAAACTTTACTTCTTTGTGATTGGTTCACTTAGTTATGAGATTGTATTCCATTTCTAGAGCCTGACACAGCAGAACTCTAAATGTGGAATTATCATAATATAGTTCTTAATGCTTATTTGGTCCAGTTTCTCAATATGATAAGTAACAACTTTTAAGTGAAGATATGGAGGATATTTTCTAATTCTGCGATGTTCACTGAAGGAAAATACTTACCTTTTAAAAATTTTGTCTCTCCTGGTTTTCATTTTGAACCAAGATGAGTTTTCCATTTTTCACATTGCTTTTGTTCCTTTCAGATACATGAACATTTGAAATTGTTTTTAACCCACATTTTTAATCTTTTCTTACAAATGAGCCTCTCTGTTGCTGATTTCTTTCATTTTAGTAAAATTTTCAGACTTCCTTCTAGAAAGGAGCCTCTAAATGGTTTCAGTTAAAGATACTTTGGCATGTTAGAGATTAGAAAGAAACATGTTATCAATTCAGACTATATGTAGATTTCTGCTGCTTCCTAAAAACCAACATTATGACCTTTAATTGTCTCACCAGCCCAACTGCCACAAGTGATTTTGGAGATGGTATATTCAAAGCTAGGCACAAAAATCAACATATTCTTCATAAAGTGCTATGTTGTAGAACCAGGTGAGTTGTGGAGAGACAGTTACTAATAATTAATTCTTGATTTTAGATGCTGGGCAGTAATTTAACTCATTGTAGTGTCACATTTCTATGTCAATAACATGGACAATTTGTTTCTTTATGAGCTCCTACAGTTTGTATGTAGCCATCAAATGAAATAATGTATTCAAGCATTTTTCAAACTGTATATTGTTATATAAATCTAAGGAGTTATGAACAGCCCATATTTCTGTTGGAGGTACTCAGGACATAAAGCTACAGGGCATCTTGCTTCGTGAGAATTCAAAGTTCGCTAATGTATTTGTATTTATTTCTCCTCATGACATCAGAGTAGAGTAACTCAGGATGTGAACATGGGTGATTATACCCAGGTTTTATGTGAAGAAACTAAAACTTACTGACAGTTGTGTCTTGTTTGGGTTGCACAGAATCAGAGATAGAATTGGAATTCAAATCTCTTAATTTGACACAGACAGCTTCCCTAAAATTCCCTATGTATTACTTACAAAAGACAATCAGTTATTTGCAGGTCTGTTTGAGGTTCAGTTCTGGATCTCTAGTACAATAACGGAAACTAGGCAATGTTGGGCCAGACTTGCTGAAACAAGAGTGAATTGTAGAACTTAAAAGCACAGGTTTCTGATTTCCGAGAAAGGGGCAAGTTGCAAATTTGTTTTGTCACCTCAGAGGGTTTCATGTCTCTCCAGGCTTGGGAAAAGTGCTGCTACCATTAATCTGGATTCTGGGTTCTTTGATAAGGGCTTTTTGTTGCCGTTGTTGTTGTTGTTGTTGTTGTTGTTGTTGTTGTTATTGTTATGGAGTCTTGCTCTGTCTACCCAGGCTGGAGTGCAGTGGTGCGGTCTTGGCTCACTGCAACCTCTGCCTCCCAGGTTCAAGCGATTCTTGTGTCTCAGCCTCCTGAGTAGCTGGGATCACAGGTGCCTGCCACCATGCCCAGCTAATTTTTTTTTTGTATTTTTAATAGAGACGGTGTTTCACCTGTTGGCCAGGCTGGTCTCGAACTCCAGACCTCAAGTGATCTGCCCACCTCATCCTCCCAAAGTGCTGGGATTACGGGTGTGAGCCATCACGCCCGGCCCTCTCAGAAGGGCTTTTCACCATCCATCTTTATTAACCAAAAAGCCTGCATGACTTTGGCTGAGAAATAGTGTATGTAGATGGAATAGAGGAAGCACATACTCTCCAGTTCACTGGTGCTTCCTGATCGAAGTGTGTGACTAAGAGAGGGCTATCATTATTTGGGCAAGGACAGACTATGTGACAGAGCTCCTAACCTGCAATGAGGCATCTGCTTCAGGGAGAAATCTCCTCATACTGAATGTAGAGTTTTGTGTATAGATGTGTTTTTACCTGTAGATAAGATCTGTAATTTTCACCAGATTGTCTCCAAGGTGTTTGCACTGGTTTAAGAAGGATGGAGGTTAAGCACAGAATCTGGAGCCAGACTGCCTGGGTATGCATCCTGGCTAACCCATCTATTGGCTGTGTAACAGTGGTCATTGGCATTTAACCTGTCTGAGCCTCAGCTTTCTCATCTGTAAAATAGGGATAATAATTGGACCTATCTCGTAGGGTTGTTGTGAGAACCATGTCAGGCGCATAAGAAGTGCTTAGAAATATTAGCTCCCATTGCTACTGTTGTTAACGTTATCTATAGACTGAGGGCAAGAGAACAAGAACATGAAGCTCCCTAACCTTTCCCTTCTAGAGGAGGGCATCTAACTTGCCCCATGGTTCCAGTTTCAGATCTCTAAAAATTCAGTGCCCTAATGTGATCATTATGCTACATCACCAGTGTAGTGGGCCGATGACCCATAGTGTGGGCTTAGTGTCGTGAGAGAAAGCAGTGGAGGTGAATAAACTTAGTGCTGAGAAAAAACCATTAGCAGTAGCATCAACTCACATTTATTTATTGATGGGATGCAAGGAACCGTGCATAGGCCATGGTGGAATGAATGTCTCTGACCCTCAGAGGAATTTATACTTATTCACCTGTGACACAGGAAGGGGATTTGAAGAGGGCTGTGATGTGACAGAAGTGGCATTCATGGTGTGCTCCTCAGACTGTAAGATATAGGATAAATAGACCGAGAAAAGCAGAGAAGGGATGATTTTTTTTCCAAGAGGGCAGTTAACAGAAGAAGAACTAGGGAGTACCTCCCCTCAGTGGGGAGACAATAGGAAGACATGGAAGCTGAGGTGATTGAAAAGGGTGAGGGGTTGGAGAGAGCGCCTAGGAAGCCCAGGACTAGAGGGCGTCAGGAAGAACATGGTGGTAAATAGTGGAACAGCAGAGCAGACAGAAAATGGGCCAAGGAGAAAGGCTGTTGGGTTGGACTTAAGGTAGTTTTTGGAAACTTCAGGAGGGGTCAGGGTGCAAGCCCAGCTGTCCTATTATGCTCCATCAGCAGCATGTCAGTACTTCGTTCTTTCAAAGGCTATGTACAGTGGGGTTGCAAGGAATTGAAGCTGGGACAATTAAGGCTGTAAATCTTGGCCCCATATGGTGTTTGTAACCTATTGTAAGAATAAATATGTAAAACATAAACACAAGAATAAGCGCAGAGTCACACACGGGATAAACTGCAAGGGAGATGGTCAGTGACTGGAACTGTGAGGCCTCCTTAGGGATTCTTCAAGGGTGACCCTCTTTAGGGAGGATGTTAGGGCTGTGGCTTTTTTTCTGAAAAGGGAGAGGGAGGCCAGCCAGAGAAATGGTGGCTGAGAAGTGCAGCTCTTGGCATTTGGAGCATGCGTTGAACAGGTCAGAGGAGTGAAGCCAAGAAATAATGTGGCTTGCCATTCACAGAGCTTCTGAGGAGTGACCGACAAGCAGACTTTGTCTGAAACAAATAGGAGTAGCGATAGTTTGGGGTGAGAGAAAAGTCATTGAGTTTCAGTGGGAAAACAAGACCCTTGGATGGCATCTAAATTTGTGCTTTCTTCTCCGGGTTCACCCTCAGAGATCCTGGAGAGCTGTGTGTGCCCTCAGGGCTGCCTAGCTCATGCTCATTGGTCTAGAGAAAGAAGTCAACCGGGAGGTGAACAGGCTTCTTCTGGGCTCCTTAGTAGAGGGGCACTTCTCGGGCTGTGGACACTTCTGCTGACTGAACTTTGTGGTGGTTTAATGGTTTAAAAAATACAAACCACAGGCCAAAACAACCCCTTTTCTCTACCACATTTTCCACCCTGCATTTTTCCTAGTATATTTACTAGGGAAACGGTACCTTCTAACCTTTGTTTCTGAAAGAGGCCGCAAGTAATATCCGGCTATAAGAGTATCTCTTCTTTTATCAGCAAATGGTTTATTAATGTAAATGTGTCCTCACCACATAGCCAGACTTCTATGTTTTCTCTGAGGAAACAGAGATCTTCTCAGTGATCTGAGAAGAGGAAAAAGAAGCCTCTTCTCAGATCACTGTTTCAAATGGCAGTCATAATTACAAGGGGTGGTTTTGGTTCTCTTCCTCTGGCTTTTTTTTTTTTAAACATCCAACCCATCCTGTTATCTATCTTTCTAAATACATGCACTTAGAACACATGGTGTCTCTTTGATTTAAACAGACAAAATAGCTCGCCAAACATGGTAGTATGCACCTATAGTCTTAGCTACCCAGGGGGCTGAGGCAGGAGGATCGTTTGGGCCCAGGAGTTCAAGTCCAGCCTGGGCAACATAGTGAGACTCCATCTCTAAAAAATAAATAAATAAAAGATACAAAATACATTATAAATGGACCCAACAAAAATAGGGTTCCTGTTTGTTGATATGGGGTTTGTGAGCAGATGGAGTTTGTTTCAAAGTTAGGTACCTGAGCTAGACTAAATGCTATCTGTTGCTGAAGCCATAACTACCTCCCAAGTCTCTTTGCCCACAGAGTGCTCAACTGGAGGAAGCTGAGCCCTATGAGAAAGATGGAATTTGAATTTAAGACCTGGGTTCGATGTTGGCTTTACTTACTGCCCTCTTTCCTCACAGCATTGTTGTGAGAATAAGAATCAAAACAAGGATAGTGATGTGAAATTGCATTGTGAAGTGTAAGCTCCTCACAGGGTTTTGGAGTATATATGTGTGTATTTTTTTGTTTTGTTTTCTAAAGTGTAATTCTTTTAATAGATAATGAAATTACATTGTTCCAAAATCAAAATATAAAAAGGTATATGAAAAAGAATTTTGTTTCCATCTCTGTCACTCTTCATACCCCTGCCTCTCTCTTAGGTTATTATTTCTATTTCTGGTATGTCTTTCCTTATTTTTTTTAGTACAAACATACACATATATAAGTATATTATTGTCTTCTTTTCTTACACTAGTGGTAGCACACTAGGTCGTCTGCTCTGCATCTTGTCTTCACTTCACTTACAGCGTATCTTGGGGACATTTCCTTATCAGTACATCAGTACAGCTTCATTATCTTCCATTGTCTGGATCTACCACAGTTTATTTAACCATTTCCTTTACTAATGGGACTTGGGTTGTTTCAGTCTTTGCTATTACAAACAGTATTGCAGTGGGTTACTATATATATGTACAGTGCTTAGAATAGTGCCTGGCACACGGTAAGTGCCGAATAAATATTAGCTTTGTTGCACATAAATTCATATTGTATGCATGTAAGTACTGTGTATCTGTAGGATGAAGTCCCAGAAATGACACTGCTTAATGAAGAGGGTAAGTGCATTTGTAATTTTTCTAGATACTGAAAAGGACAGATCCAACATCTCTGGACACCATTCCATAGGCATTGTGTCATTTTGCACATTTGCAACATACCCTGTACAAATTCAAGGAGGTATTAGGTCATGCTTCACCCAGTGGATACCTAACAGAAGCGGTTGACAAATTGTCACTACTCAATTATCTGTTGAAATTATCTGTTTCATAGTTGGGGACTATGCCAAGGCCTTAGTGAGTAATGGAGTTTTTCATTGAGAGTCTTGTTTCTGATGTTTTCTTATCACTTATCCTTCTTTTTTTTTTGTTTTTTTTTTCATTATAATAGCAGAAAAATGTTTATAAGCATAACACCAGTTAAAAACCAAAAGAAAAAGATTGATAAATTTGACTTAATAAAAACAAAAAATGGGCCGGGCACGATGGCTTACGCCTGTAATCCCAGCACTTTGGGAGGCCGAGGTGGGTAGATCACCTGAGGTCAGGAGTTCGAGACCAGCCTGGCCAAAGTGGCGAAACCCTGTCTCCACTAAAAATACGAAAAATTAGCTGGGCATGGTCGTGGGCACCTGTATTCCCAGCTACTCCGGAAGCTGAGGCAAGAGAATCACCTGAACCCGGGAGGCAGAGGTTGCAGTGAACTGAGATCACGCCACTGCACTCCAGCCTGAGCTACAGAGCAAGACTCTGCCTCAAAACAGCAATAAAAATTGTTAGTAGGCTAGAAAATATAAACTAAATTAGAAGGCCAGTTACATAATAGGAAAAAAAGTTTGCAACCAATATAAAATATAGAGTGTACTGTAACTGACTATGAAAAAGAAAAAAGCTCCAATTTAAAATGCGCAGAGGGCTAGGTGTAGTGGCTCACCCCTGTAACCCCAGAGGTTTGGGAGGCCAAAACAGGAGGATTGCTTGAGCCCAGGAGCTCGAGACCAGCCTGGGCAACATCGTAAGACCCCATCTCAACAAAAATTAAGAAAATTAAGTGGGTGAGGAGGCGCACGTCTGTAGTCCTAGCTACTTGGGAGGCTAAGGTGGGAGGATCGCATGTCCCCAGGAGTTTGAGGCTGCAGTGAGCTGTGATTGTGTCACTCAGCCTGGGTAACAGAGTGAGAGCTTGTCTCTCTCTCTTTTTTTTGAGACGGAGTCTCACTCTGTCGCCCAGGCTGGAGTCCAGTGGCGCAATCTTGGCTCACTGCAACCTCCGCCTGCCTGGTTCAAGCAATTCTCCTGCCTCAGCCTCCCGAGTGACTGGGACTACAGGCACACGCCACCATGCCCAGCTAATTTTATGTATTTTTAGTAGAGATGGGTTTTACCATGCTGGCCAGGCTGGTCTCGAACTCCTGACCTTGTGATCTGCCCGCCTCGGCCTCCCAAAGTGCTGGGATTACAGGCATGAGCCACCGTGCCTGGCGAGACCTTGTCTCTTAAAAAATGAACAGAGTTCTCAGACAGACACTTTACAAAAGAAAACTGTCAATAGCAAGCAAACACATAAAAGGAGAAAAGCCTCAAATTGGATCTAAGAAGAAAGTTAGTAATTATGTATACCAGATATTGATTAGGATATAAGGAAATTTAATACATTTATTTATTAATAAAATTAATAAGCATTGCTTAAGACAGGGATCTTTTCTGAAATGCGTCATTAGGTGATTTTGTGATTGTGTGGACATCATGGAGTGTACTTACACAAACCTTGATGGTATAGCCCATCGCCCCTAAGCTACAAACCTGTACAGCATGTTACTGTACTGAATACTCTAGGCAGTTGTTACACAGTGTTATTTGTGTATCTAAACATAGAAAAGGTACAGCAAAAATACATTATAACCTTACAGAACCACTATCATATATGTGGTTCATTGTTGACCAGAATGTCATTACACAGTGCATTAATGCAGATGATTAAGGGTGTGCACGAAGATTTACTTACAGAAATGTTTATAACAGTATTGTTTCTAAGCATGAAAAAATCCGGATTCCAACAATAGGGGACTGATTAAATGTGTTTTAATTTAATCATGTAGATTCAGTACTTAAAAATTATGATGTAGATAGATGTATTTCATTATCAGTAAGGAAAGAGATTAATTGGAAAACAGTATGTGTATTACTTTGTAATACAAGACCACCATGTATGATGTCTCATTTTTATGAAATTAAAGTGTCTAGTACATGTAGAAACTTTATCAAGGATACATGTAAAATTTGACAGAGCTTGAACGTGTGTCCCAAGGTGGTGGGATTGTAGGCAGTTTAAAAATTAGTATTTGTCTTCTCTTTCTCCTCCTTTCATGTTTCCAAGACTTTTTATGATGAGTTTGGGTAACTTTTAAGGAGTTAAAAAGCAGTGTAACATTTCAGAAATTTTGGAGAGAAAATCTATCCCATGGCATAAAATTTTCATTTTTTATTGTTTTTCATGGTTTTTTTTTCATGTGCATCTATATTTGTAACATAGTTGTAATTATACTGGATATGCCACTCTAATCTATTTTTTATCACCTAAACATTTTTTCATGTTGCTACACAGTCTTTGCAACTTCATTATAAAGTGATTCCTGTTCTGTGAAATGGTTTCTCCCTGATGATTAGGAAGCTTGAAATATAAGACAAGTGCCAGTGAGGCTTCTGCTTTCCTTTCTGGGAGCCTTTCTTCAACCTTGAGTTATAGCTGCCAGGTGAAAGATTGGCAGTGACTGAATGAGGCCTTGGTAGTCCAGCTTCTTAGTTCCATGCTGCCAGACAGACCGTCAGAGCAGAACAGATACCTTCATTTTGTCATAACTTTTTTTAAAATGGCAAAAAATAATAGCCACATACAGTTTGTTAGTGAGGTGAAATACCTCATAGAACGAAGACAACAAAGAATATAAAATGTTTCTAATATGTTAAAATATATTTTATATTCTTTGTATTCTTTAGTCTGAAAGGCTTAAATCTTACATTTCTGGTGGGATTTCAGAAAAAAAAGTTTTCTTAGGTAAAGCGTCTTTTTTCCCTTAAACTAGCCCATTTGAAACTCTTCTGTTTCTGAATGAATTTCACCTAACCTGTCTACAGCTATATTCACAGACACTGTTTTTCCCTTTACAGACCGACCCTACCCTTTCTGTTACAAAATACAGAAACATTGCCAGTGTTTTTTGGTTGGTTGGTTGGTTTGAGGTGTTTTGTTTTGAGGACTGTTCACTTTTCTTTCTTTCTCATCGCATGTAAACAAGACATTAAAGTTTAAACAAAATTTAATTTCACCTTAGTTCCTAAAGCTGACTTTATCTATTTGTCTATGTTTCACTCAGTGTAACCTTGGGATCCCTGGAGCAGGTTTTTATTTTGTTTTCTTTTCTTTTTTCCTTGGAATGCTTGTGTCTCATGGCCAGTGTGTCTAAGGGTTAGGAGCTGCACCTTCCCGCAAGTCAAAAGGGCCAGCCGAATCCTGCCTGAGCCGGTGCTTTGCTGCTTCCTACACAGGTTTCAGACACACTGATCCTAATCTTCTCAGTCAAACTCCAAGACACACAGTGTCAACAGTTACGGCAGCCACAAGTTCATTATCTACATAGGGCGCAATTACTTGGCAGCTACCTAGACTGTGAGGTTTTTGTGGGTCCCCAAAGAACTCATATCCTGAAGAGAGAGACTAATCAAGGCGGGTCCTCTTGGCAGGGACATTGAAAGGGTGGGTTACAATTGATAGGAATTTTAATTTGTGAGGACTTAATCTGATATGCTTTTGGAACAAGATAGTGTAGATGTACTTATTGTCCATCTTCTGGGAGCATTCTTTGAAGATTCATTTGATTGTATGGTGATAGTATTGTTGAAAGGACACAGAATTTTATTACATGAATCTGCTTCTATCCTTCACCTGCCTAACTGCCCCGGGCCACTGCAGGGATTTATTCAGCCTGCATTGTGGTGAGGGAAGGGATGACTAATGTCTCAAACAGTGTGGTGTTCCCTAGTCTGCTCTCCTGCTTGCTGAAAGCTCCTTTTTGGGAAGGCAGATGCTTAGTTTTTCAGGAAGCACTCACTTAGGATGCAGTATTTTAGTTTTAAATAATACGCACTGGTTGACCTTTGAGCGGACAGAACTTTTGTTGCTAGAACCTGGTGGCACTGGTGTGGGTGATGTTAATTAAGGGCCAGGTCCTGACACCAACAAAGCCAGGAAGTTTGGAATATATAATCAAGACAAGCCAGAAGTAGCTACAGAGTGGGCCTGTACTGTCCTTCCGTCTCTCGTCTATTGAAAGTAGGGGCCCTGGATCCAGGAGGCCAGCTTATCAGGAGACAAGAGTGCATTCCTTTACCTGCCTTGGTCGGAGCACTTGAACACTTTTACAGAGCACTCCCAACCCCTACCATTCCCACCCCCAAGACAGGGTCTCACTCTGTTTAGGCTAGAGTGCAGTGGTGTGATCTTGGCTCACTGAAACCACAGGCTCAGGCCACCACACCAGCTTTTTTTTTTTTTTTTTTTTTTTTTTGGTATTTTTTGTGGGGATGGGGTTTCGCCATGTTGCCCAGGCTGGTCTTGAACAACTGGGCTCAAGCAATCCACCTGCCTCGGCCTCCTAAAGTGCTGAAATTATAGGTGTGAGCCACTGCACCTGGCCTCCACAGTGTTTTTGAGGGTAAACGTATGCTATGCCACGTCAGGATGATCTGTCTTTGACTTCTGTCGGGTGAAAAACAGGATTGGGCATAGATGACTTCACCAAATCAATTGTGTTTTCAGGTTAAATAATGCCCTTTGTCACACCTTTTAGCATACAAAATTAGACTTACCAGTATTGTTGCCTTTAAATTTAATCCAGTCTTGCCTCAAGAGCAGCAGTTCTCAAAGTGTGATCTTTGGTTCCCTAGGGCCCTTTCAGGGAGTGTGCAGGGTCTGCCCTTGAGCAACATATCTGTGTGAGGCTGGATTTCCTTCATCTGCTTCAAGCAGAACAACATACTGCAACAGATTAAACACAGATGCAGATACAGGAATTCAGCTGTCTTCTGCAAATCTAGACATTAAAATGTAAAACAATGCCACTTTTCTAACTAAAAATATTTTTTTACAGAATATAATTTTTTTTCCTCAAAATATATTGTTTATATTCATTTTTCATACTTATTTTTAAATGAATTAATATTTTTAACTTTCTGTTTTAGTTTCTGATATAGTAAATAATGATAGATATTAGTCCACATAAAGAATGTTTTCGGTCCCTAATAATTTTAAGAATGTAAAGGGCAGGGCTTGAGGCCAAGAGGCTTGAGAACTGCTGTACTAGGGGACCCTCTTGGTAGAAACACCTACTTCTCCTTTCTCTTGGTCCTGTGTAGTGGGAAATGGTATAGCACAGGCCTAGGTTTATACAAACTTGCCCAGAAAAATGGCTCCAGTGTTTACTATAAAACAGGTAGCAGATACGGTCAGATGACAGTCGTGGTGCTGATGGCCATTGCTAGTCCGGGAGCCCTTGGATGTGTGTGCCTGCATTTCTCTTGATTCAGTACACATCGTTTGCTCTGTGTTCTGTCTGTGGCCCAGCAGCCCATTCTTGTTTTAAATATACGGACTTCAGTCTCTCACTTTAATTTTGCTCTTCTTATTAGCAATGGCTCGGGTAAAGCATTTTTTTCCCATTTAAGTTTTTTGGAGATCTGTTCCTGAAAGAACAGATTTGTTTGTTTGTTTGTTTGTTTTAACTTTCAATAGTTTTTGGGGAACAGGTGGGTTTTGGTTACATGGATAAGTTCTTTAGTGGTGATTTCTGGGACTTTGGTGCACCCAGCACCTAAGCAGTGTACACTGGTATGCTGTCTTTGTTTTATCCCTCCACCCCTCCCACTCTTCCATCCTGAGTGCCCAAAGTCCATTATATCATTCTTATGCCTTTGCATCCTCATAGTTTAGCTCCAACTTATATAAGTGAGAACATATGATATTTGGTTTTCCATTCCTGAGTTACTTCATTTAGAATCATGGCCTCCAGCTCCATCCAAGTTGCTACAAAATACATTATTTTTTTCCTTTTTATGGCCGAGTATAATATTCCATGATGTATAAATATCACATTTTCTTTATCCACTCGTTGGTTGATGGGCACTTAGGTTGGTTCCATGTTTTTGCAGTTGTGAATTGTGCTGCTATAAGCATGCGTGTGCATGTGTCTTTTTCATTTAGTGACCTCTTTTCCTTTGGGTAGATACCCAGTAGAGGGATTGCTGGATCGAATGGTAGATCGTTAGTTCTTTAAGGAATCTCCATACCGTTTTCCTTAGTGGTTGTACTAGTTTACATTCCCACCAGCATTGTAAAAGTGTTCCCTTTTCACCACATCCACACCAACATCTATAATTTTTTTGCTTTTTAATTATGGCCATTCTTGCAGGAGTAAGGTGGTATCACATTGTGGTTTTAATTTGCATTTCTCTGATAATTAGTGATGTTGAGCATTTTTTCATGTTTGTTGGCTGTGTATCTTCTTTTTCAGATTGTCTATTCATGTCCTTTGCCCATTTTTTGATGGGATTATTTGGTTTTTTGTTTATTTGTTTGTTTCTTGCCGATTGTTTGAGTTCCTTGTAGACTCTGGGTGTTAGTCCTTTGTCGGATTCATAGTTTGCGAAGAAGTTTACACTGCTATTTCTCTTGCTGTGCAGAAGCCTTTTAGTTTAATTAGGTCCCATTTATTTATGTTTTTGTTGCATTTGCTTTTGGGGTCTTAGTCATGAATTCTTTGCCTAAGCCAATGTCTGGAAGAGTTTTTCTGATGTTATCTTCTAGAACTTGTATTGGTTTCAGGTTTTAGCTTTCAGCCTTTGACCATCTTGAGTTGATTTTTGTGTAAGGTGAGAGATGAGGATCTGGTTTCTGAAGGGGAATTTGTGTTGGCCTAGTGGCGCCTGAGATGCAGGTTAATCCTCCTTATGGAAGGCAACTATTACTAGGATGGGTACCTGATGACACCACACTTTTTCTCTCAGCTGAGCTTTCAACCTTAAATGGGGCATTAGTGCCGGGGCACCTCTGCATAGTCCTAACCCACTGGAGAGGCCTTCCTAAGGAGAGCAGGTTAAGCAGATGTCTGAGTCTTCGCCTGATCGTCATCGTAGATTTCCTCCTAGGAAAACAAGGACTGTTTTATCATTTGACTCCCACAGTATCATCTGCAAATAAGTGCGTACCTAGGAATGATGACTTGGCCCCATCAGAATGCTCACAGCAGCCCGCCTGGTTGTTGTAGGAGTGTGTGATAGAAAGGAATGGGGGAGAACAGCCATTGACACTGGTAGGGTAAGAAAGGAACTGGGATGCTTGCCCTTCTGACCCTAGAGATTTATGCCCTAGGTGTGGCTGTATGAATGAGAAGTTTTTCTGCCTCCCTACTAGTATACAGGTCATCACTCACCATCACCAAGGCAGCGGAGGAAGAGAGCATCAGTACAGGATCTGGTGTTAGCCTTAGGTCCAAGGCCCAGCTCTGAACCTCACCATGTGACCTGGGCACATCACCTAGTTACTCCAAGACCCGGTTTTCTAATTTTTCTAAAAATAGAGCCATGCCTGTCCTATCTGCTTCACAGAATTGCTAATAAGATTTAGATTAAATGAAATTACAGATGGGAAAGCTGAAAAATATGTATGAATATTAGTTTTGTAAAAGGTTTACCCTACAAAAAGGGTTTCTGCTCTTTGTCCCTTGCCCTCTGGACTCATAAGTCTTCTGTTCTTTTCTCCAGGTTACCTGTGCATGACAGATGAGTGGTTCTCTGAGTATGTCTACGAAGTGGTGGTGGACAGGAAGCATGTCCCTGAAGAGGTGCTAGCTGTGTTAGAGCAGGAACCCATTATCCTGCCAGCATGGGACCCCATGGGAGCTTTGGCTGAGTGATACTACCCTCCAGCTCTTTCCTCCTTCCATGGAACCTGACGTAGCTGCAAAGGACAGATCCAGGGACTGAAGCCAAAGTTATGCAAGGGACTGTGTGTTGCCACAGGACACAGTCAGATTTCCAATCTCCACCAGGAACCTCTTCAGAAAGTGTGCTTTATGCTGAAACAGAATACTGTTAAAGGAAAAAAAAGAGGGGGGAAGATCAGGTCATACCATCTACTCTCCTCATCTCTAACAGCTCAGGATCTCTTAGCATTTTAATTAGATGTAATTGTTTGTCTTTAACTGTCAAAAAGTTTGGTTCTGTGTCTGTGTTTTAATAAGACAAGAGAGGACGAGCGATTGAGGTGTATGGAGAGAAAACAGACCTAATGCTCCTTGTTCCTAGAGTAGAGTGGAGGGAGGGTGGCCTAAGAGTTGAGCTCTCGGAACTGCATGCTGCTGGACAGTATCACTGTCTTTCCTAGATGGCAGTCACTGAATTCCATTTTTTCAAGGTAATTTCTTGTGCCTCTAATAGCCCAAGGATGGGAGGTTGATCAGATCTGACATGATTCCTTCCTGTTCTGAACTGTGGGGTGCACATCTCTGCTTGAGTCAGGTTTGAGTAGAGGCTTAGAGACAGTTGGGTGAGAACAACCAAAATCTTATCATGGTCTCAGTCATAATCATTAGGGGGAACTCTAGCCAAATGGTTTAACTTCTGCCTGTGGAACTGGGGATTGGGTGGGCAGGAAAAGGTGATATCCATTCTTTCTGATAACTAGATGGTGCTGAGAAGCTTTTGAATAAAAACTTTGCTAAATGAGAATAAGCTGATTTATGTGATCTGTCTGAGAAGTGTTTGTTTAACTACAAAAGAAAGCAGCCAGGTGGCTCATGTTCTTGAAAGTGAAAAAACAGGAAAAGGGCTTCCCTCTTCAGCTTCTCTGCAAGATGTGTACTCTTTCCCAGACCGCCGATTCTCACCGGCATCTGCAAAGGGCTTCCAAGCGCCTATTTAAGAAGGACTGTTCCCCTACCGCATAAATGTTCTACCCAGATCCAGGGTCCCTACAAGGGTGGGGAGTGAGGCTCTGTTGGGCCCAGCCTTAGAATAGGTCAGTAAGTTATCTTACTGAGATTGGCCCACCCTTTCAAGAACAAGGGTAAAATAGAAAACATTTTCACAAAAAAAACTGAGTTTGCCCCAACAGAAGGGAAGTGATCAGTATGGAAGGGTTGAAATGTATCAAGGAATGTAGAATAAAGAACATGATTGTTATGTGGATCAGCTACACAAAAAGCAACAGTAGAAGAGTCTTAACAGGGTTGGAAAAAAGGTAAAACTAAAATCCATGAAGGTAGCAGATAACTAGGGAGGGGAGGTAATTGGAATGAACATACTCTAAGATCCTTGTGTCTTTCAGGAAGAAGATAAATACATTGTTTAACTTCAGACTTTGGTATGTAAACCTGTGCCAAAAACTTCTATAGTATCTACTAAAAATAAGCAGAGGATACAGTTTTCAATCAAGAATAAATAGAATGGAAAAATGCAATCAGTCAAGAAGACAAGATAGGGTAAAGAAAGAAAAGGCAGGACAAATAGAGCATCCAAAATAAGATAGTAGAGAGAAATCTAAATGTGCCAATAATTATATGTAAATGGACTAAATGTTCCCGAAAAAAAAAATGCCAAACTGTATTTTTAAAAGAAATCCAGCCATATGTGATGACAAGAGAGAGACATAGGCAACCTACAATATAAGAAAGGATGGAAAAGATACATCAGGTAGATACTAACCAAAATAAAACTGAGAAGTTATACTCATAACCCACAGAATTAAGGCCACTCCAAAGTAACGAAACAGACTGTCTAATTCCAGTTTATTTGCATAAACTGTAATGTGAATGTCCTCCCTGGAGCTGTGGAACACCACAGCCCTGGAAATAGGCTTTAAGACAAAAAGCGTTACTACAGATCGAACCACTAAATAATGATATGCTTACCCAATTCTTCAGAAAAACAAAGATTCTAAGTTATGCACCTAATAACATTGCCTCAAAATATGTAAAACAAAAACAGCTATATGGAAAAATAAGAAATCCAGCATCATAGTGGGAGATTTTAATATGCTTCATGTAGACCAAGCAACAACAAATTCAGGAAAGTATATAAGAGATTTAAACATTTAGCAAGTTTGGTAAAATGGACGTGTTTAGAAGACCACATCTTCATCCTGAAAGCACAGATGTGTGGAAACCAATGACCGAGCATAAACCTGTTAAAAAAAAAAATTGCATCTAACAACTGCACATTCATTTTGATCACCTATGGAACTTTTTCAAAAAGCGACCACATACTGGACGGTAGAGTCAACCTCAACAAATTTGAAAGGGTTGTTACCACGTAGACCACACTCCAACCACAGTGCAATTAAGTTAGAAACCAAAATTAAAAGATTACAAGACGACCTCTGTATGTTTAGAAATTAACTCATGGGTCCAAGAAGAAATCATGAAGGAAATTTAACCTGAACAATAATAAAAATATGTCAAAACGAGGGATGCAGCTGCAACAGTAATTTAAAGGTTTTACAGCATTATTACATTAATGTATTAAGATTATAGAATTTTAATTAGTTCTGAATAATAGAGTGTAAATTCTAAATCTAAATATCAAAGTTATACTAGGATGTAATAAAGGCTGAAAATTGAGCTAAACATCTGTTTCAAGAAATTAGAACAGCAAAATAAACCTAAAGGAAGTAGATATGCACAGAAATTAAGCATAGCATCAACGAAGCCAGAAGTTGGTTCTTTTAAAGAAAAATTGACAAATATTAATTTTTTTAAGTACACAGGGAATTAAAAGGATATTATAGATGCTGCAAATATTAGAAAAATAGAAGATACTCTCAACTTTCTCAAAAGCAACAGTAAAGGGATTTGTTTAGAAGACAAATCCACAAGCTCGGGAAGACCAGGAGAGGAGTCAATGAAATATTTGAACCCAGAAAGCAGATGGAGACCTTGGAAGATTTAGCAGAGCTGAAAAAGTTGAATCTCACTGAGCCAGTGGTGGAGAAAGCCAGTGATAAGCAAATCAATTTACAGTGCATAATCCCCTGAAAAGCGTAGATATGGTAGCAACAGAAAGCATTCTGGAATTGGGCGTGAAGGGAGGGTTACCAAAGAGTTGAATGTCTGTTGGGTCCCCTTCCTATACCGACCGGCTTGGTGATGCCCTTCCTCCATTCATCAGCGCATTAGAGATTTCTTTTCTGGAGAGAGAAAAAGTGTGTAGTCTAGGTGTCAGGTGAATCCCCTAAGTGAGCATTTACATTCTGAATCTTCCTGCCATCCTTGGCTGCTAGAACTCTAGTAGCCAGGAAATTGGAAGTCTTCTCAGGAGCAACTTGATTAGCTCAATAGGCAAGACGTAAAAAATGACTTTATGGCCTAAAGAATGATTTTATGAGGCTAGCATAACCCTGATAAGGATAGTGAAAAAAATACATGTAAACCTCACCCATAAACATAGATGCAAAAGTCCTAAACCAAATGCAGCAATATGTAAAAAAGATAATCTTCATTACCAAATACTTAATGAAAGCCATTTTTCAAATGAACTTAGGATCCAGAGGGGAGAAATGAAGCATGGTGGTTTTATCTTCTCTGCTAAAGATCAGGGAAATGGGCTGAAGTTGTAGCTGGAGGTCTCAGTTGGAAGAAACTGCTAGTATTTGGGTGACGAATGAGGTAGGAAATGGGAAGGCATGGAGTTGTCTTTTGCTTTAACTGTGAATCATACAGTGTCACCAGAGGAGAGCTTCATGACTCTGGCCTCTGGGAAGTCCTGGCCTGAGTAATGGTGACCCTACACGTCCAAGAAGCCAAGGCATGATAATGAGACATGCCTTCAGGATGTGGTGTGGCCCATCTGCTTGCTTTGGCTTGTCCTTAAAGAGCAGCTTAATTCTAAGTTGCTGTTGGTGGCACCAGGGCACTTGGACTTGAAGTCCTATTCCTCCAGTGTGGTGTGGGTGAGCACCATTGCCCACGGTGGCTCTAGTTAGTCATTTATTAAGTTAGATACTTTTTAAAGTGATTCCAGATGAGCGTGGTCATATTTAGGACAACTTGTTGAGAACTGTTGTTGATACTCATGAAGCCAATGGCTTCCTTCTTGGGGTCTGTGACACAAATGGGTTGAAAACTAGGATTAAACTGGCCGGGTTTTTCTGTTTTTCTTTTTCAAACTCCAAGTCCTTTACACATTATTGCAGAGGGAAAGGAAATAGGGGGGGAATGTTCAATTCACAACAGCTGCAGCTATTTGGTCTTTGTTTTGTTTTTTCTTTTGAGTCTCATTCTGTCACCCAAGCTGGAGTGCAGAGTACAGTGGCACGATCTCGGCTCACTGCAGCCTCCACTTCCTGGGTTCAAGCAATTCTCCCCCCCACCTTAGCCTCCAGAGTAGCTGGGATTACAGACATGCGCCACCACAGCTAATTTTTTTTTTTTTTTTTTTTTGTATTTTTAGTACAGACAAGGTTTTGCCATGTTGGCCAGGCTGGTCTTGAACTCCTGGCCTCAATTGATCTGCCCGCCTAGGCTTCCCAAAGTGCTGGTATTACAAGTGTGAGCCACTGCGTCTGGCTAGCTGTAGCTATTTGGAAAGAGGATTGTGTGCAGATGGGAAACCCTCCACATCATCTTTCCTGGATATTGTTTGAATACTCAGTGCTTTCCCTCTTGCTGACTCCTCTGGAAAAACTCTAGTTTGGTAGCATGTCTTGAAGTGGACAGAATGAGTTCTGGAGCCGTCTTTCAGGTTACCCCATGACAGCTGTTTGTTTTTTAAAAATCAGCTGCTCTGCAGAAGGCTAGGGCAGCCAAGGCAGGGTGGCTATTTGGTGGAGAGTATGGGAGGGTGCTTGACTTAGCATAGCAGCATCCCTGCATCTCAACCTGGCGGAGACCTTATGGGTTAACCTAGTCCAAAATTCTCCAAAACGAGTAAGTCTTTTAAGTTCTATTTGCACACATTGACAGGAACACACAGCCTCTCACTGTGGCCCCTGCCCACCTCTCCAGACTCGACTTACTCCCCTTCTTGTACCCTCTGCTTCAGCCAACCACTGACCGCCTCCCACCCTGTCCCGCACTTTGTCCCTCAGACACATCAAACTCATCTCCGCCTCCTTGCTGTTCCTCCTTGCTGTTCCGTCTACCTAAAGCTCTTCCCTCAGGTCTTTGCATGGCTGGCTTCTCATTCGGGTCATGCCTTCAGTGTCAAGGCCATCTCTGACCACCTTATCTAGGCAGCCAACTCCCTCCTGCTACTGCCTCTGCCACCTCCATGCTGTTACAGGGTCTGTTTTATTCACAGCACTTACCACTTTCTGGAGATACTGATGTATTTATATGTGTATTGTCTGTTTTCCCCAAAGTCAGTTACTCCGTCGGCTCCCAGGGGCGGGAACTTTGTCCTGCTTGTGACTGTATTCTCAGTGCCTGGCTCATAGGAAATATAGGGTAGGCTGACACTGAGCACACCCTCTATTCTGACAGCTATAATTAACGAACAGTTTTTACATAGACCTGAAGTCAGCTTCGCTATAACTTGCTCAGCAGGGACAAGTAGAACAAGAACAAAGCCCCTGGAGATGTTTGTATTTCAACATTTCACATTAAGGTCTTGATTTCATTTCATGCAGGTGCCTGGCAGTGGGGAGAATAGGTAGGGAGAGAACCACAGAGGCTTACCTGGCTTCCTCACTGCTTGAACCTTTTTTGTTTCAAATCAGCCCAACACAGCGGGAAGAGCAGGGCCTTTGGACTCAGATATGCTGGCCTTGCCACTTGGCAAGCATATAAGCGCCTACACCTGGCAAGTCTGTATAAATGTGGAGAAGCTACTTAATCTCTCTCAGCCTCTGTTTCCATGCTTCCTTTGTTGAAAAACAATATTAAAATTTATTCAGTTTGTGAGGTCGAGGTGGGCAGATCACGAGGTCAAGAGATCGAGACCATCTGACCAACATGGTGAAACCCTGTCTCTACTAAAAATACAAAAATTAGCCAGGCGTGGTGGTGGGCACCTGTAGTCCCAGCTACTCAGGAGGCTGAGGCAGGAGAATTGCTTGAACCCAGGTGGCGGAGGTTGCAGTGAGCCGAGATCACGCCACTGCACTTCAGCCTGGATGACAAAGCGAGACTCCATCTCAAAAAAAAAAAAATTATTAAATATGAGAACTCAGCCTGAAACCTGGCTGAGGAAAACTATATTTTTTGATAACATATATAGTTATCCAAAAATAATAATACCAGTTTATATTGCATATTTCCCATATGGTAGAAAAAGGACAGAAGATAATGCATATAATGTGCCTAGCAGAGGCTCAATAAATGGCAGCTTTTATTAAAAACAGTTCTCATGGAGATTCTTCAATGTGTCCAGTGTTGTGGGAGCCCCTCTGGGAGTTAAAACAATTCCCTTCTCTCCAACCAAATTTGTCATTTACTTGGGAAAATAACATGTTTATGCATGAACCAGTTGAAAAGGTGACTTTATATGAGAGAGATCTTGCAGTAAACTCCGTAATAATTGTGAAAGGGCTTGAAGTTGGAGAAGGTAACGTGCTGACTTGTTTTAAAGTAACTTCAACCCACAGTGAACACAGACGTCAAGGGTGAGGGTGATCAGCTTACCAAGAAGAAACTAAGGGAAGCCCTTCCTAGATGGAGAGGCACAATTTACCCTGAAGTTTGCTGAGAGGAAGAGCCAAAGAGAGGGTGAGTGTCTTATAAACTTGAGCAGGAGAAAGAAAAATGGAAATGGGGTACAGGAGAGAGGATTGGCTTCAGGAGCTGGGAGCAGAGGGCTTGAGTTCTAAGAGTAGGTCTAGCTCTTTGATCAGATCTTGAGCAAAGCCTTGGACTTCACCTCTTGGCTCCCAGCATCTTTGCTAATAAATAGGAAAAAAAAAATGTCCTCCTTAAGTGAACAGCACTGGTGATGTGTAATGTGGCACGATTTGGTGGGTAGTGCGTCCGGTGTAACGTGGAGCTGAACTCCTTCGAACTCCCTAGGGCTCCTCCCTCCTTTGTGAGAAGCTTGAGGCCCCTTAGAACATCTTTTTTTTTCCTTCCCCTCTTTTCTTTCTTTTCCCTCCCTTCCACCGTTACCCCTTTCTTTCTTTGCCTTTTATAATTAAAAAATGCTTTTCTGAAAAAGTTTCATAAAAATATCACCTGCACATGGCAAATATTTAAATAGTATAGCAGGGTAGACATTGACAAAGGGGGTTTCCCTCCATCCTAATGTCCTCTGCCTCCAAGGCACCTACTGTTCCCAGTCTCTTCTGTGTGCTTACAGATTTCAATACACATATCAGCCCCCATGCCTTGCCCTCAACAATTTGGAGTAACAACTGTTGTATGCATTTTTTTTCCTCCATTTACAATAAATCTTGAGAACTTCCCCAGATCAGCCCATAGAAAACTGCCTTACTCTTTCTACCTGCTGCATGGTACTCCATTGGTGGATATGCCACTGGGGCCCTGGTTTTATGGCACTAAGTCTGGTAAGACTCAGAGGCATTTTCCTAGCCCTTCATTGCTGGTGTGTACATTTATGGAGCCTGCTGTGCGCCCACACAGTGATAGGTGTTGAGGCATGGAGAGAGGCAGCACCCTGTCCCTTGGGAACCCAGAGCCTGGGAAATTCAGAGAGGGACCAAGGTGCTCCAACAGCTGTATGTGTACAGGGCGGTGGGGCCCTCCCTGGTTCTCTGTGCTTCTGGCGTCAACATCTCCACCAACGTGGAAGGGAAAAACAGCTGCCCTGTGGAGTGTGGCCCTGGCTGATGAAGTCAGGGAAGGGAATCCCCTAGGGAGGAAGTAGAAATCATAAACCCTTAAGGAGACCACCACTTCTCCTGCTGCCCTCCTCCTCCTCCCCTCCGACCCACCTAGTTTATAAGACAGAAGATAAGGAAAAAAGCAAAAGTCGGAAAAAAAAACAGAAGTAAGATAAATAGCCAGACGACCTTGGCGCCACCACCCGGCCCTGGTGGTTAAAAAATAATAATAGGCCGGGCGCGGTGGCTCACGCCTGTAATCCCAGCACTTTGGGAGGCCGAGGTGGGTGGATCACAAGGTCAGGAGATCGAGACCATCCTGGCTAACAAGGTGAAACCCATCTCTACTAAAAATACAAAAATTAGCCGGGCATGGTGGTGGGTGCCTGTAGTCCCAGCTACTCGGGAGGCTGAGGCAGGAGAATGGCATGAACCCAGGAGGAGGAGCTTGCAGCAAGCCAAGATTGCGCCACTGCACTCCAGCCTGGGCAACAGAGCAAGACTCTGTCTCAAAATAAAATAAAATAAAATAAAATAATAATAATAATATCAACCCCTGACCTAAACTACTTGTGTTATCTGTAAATTCCAGACATTGTATGAGGAAGCATTGCAAAAGTTTCTGTTCTGTTAGCTGATGCATGTAGCCCCCAGTCATGTTCTCCACGCTTGCTCGATCTATCACAACCCTTTCACGTGTATCCCTTAGAGTGGTAAGCCCTTAAAAGGGCCAGGAATTTCTTTTTCAGGGAGCTCAGTTCTTGAGACATGAGTCCACTGATGCTCCCAGCCGAATAAAGCCACTTCCTTCTTCAACCTGGCATCTGAAGGGTTTTGTCTGAGGCTCGTCCTGCTACACCATGGCTCACAGAGATTGCAGATAGATCGTGGGGTAGTCACAGTATCTGTAAAGTCTGGGGTGTCACCTACACCCTGATTTCTCCTCATGTGTGAGTATCCTTCAAGCTGGGCCTTTCCACATCAGCCACTCCTGCCTTTTCCTCTCTTTTAGAAAAAATTATCTGTGAAGTCTGAATATACAATGAGTTAAGCAGGGTTAGCAACAGAAACTTAAATCGATGCTAATCTGACAAATACTTACTGATTTTAAACAATTATTACTGTGCCTCTCAATGGGGTTGTGGAAGCAGCAGGGGCCCATGGTGAAGACTGAGGGAATTAATTATGGGGCTTAGATAGAAAGCGCTATAAAAGTCTTAGTTATTGTTATTGGCATTAGCATTTGCCCAGCAAGTGCTTCTGGGGGTGTTTGGGGTGTTATCATAGAGTGAGTGGTGTGGTGAGGCTGCTGCCGTAATACCTGACTGAGAGATAATGGGAGTTCAAGTCAAGAGGGTGGTGGGGCTGGGGAGAGGGAGGTGGGAGATCGGGTGATGGGGTGCTAGGAGGAGGGTTTAGCAAAGGCAGAAGGCTCTGGGGGAATGAGGGGAAGGAGCTGGGAAAAATGACCAATGACAAAATGAACCTACTTCCAAATGTTTCTGGCCTTTCTTAGGGCTGAACCTGATCTGTTCCTCCCCCAAACCCCCTGCACTCCCAAAAGGACCTTGTCTGGAGTTCCCTTTAGCTTGCTTCATCTGGATGGGGTGGGCCTGCTAGGGGCTCCCATGGAGACCTCTGTAGAGATGAGCCCAGGGTTCACAGTGGCAGCAAGTCCTGCCTTGGAGGTGCCACTGAACATGAATGTAGAGTCACCAGAACCATGCCAGGAAAAACCAGGGGTCCCAGGAAAAACCAGGGGTGTCAGGGAGGCGCTGGTGGGAATGGAGCAAGATGACACTCTAAGGACTGAATATTGTCAGCATTTTCCTGGGCCTGAGAAAAAGCCCACAAGGAGGGGTGGGCCTCCTTCTTTCGTTATTGTATAAACAGGGCAGAGACAGGACAGACAGATGGCACCAAGGGCTTCCGGAGGGACAGCCTGGGATTCGCATGGTTCGGTCCTGGCTGGCTCCACAGGGGACTCACTGCTGGCCTTTGAGACTTCCAGGAAGTGGGTTTTCTTGGTGGTGTTTGGGGCAGGTGTAAATATTTATGTGCTCCTTTCCTCTTAAAGTGAAAGCTTGTATTTCTTCTGAGCCCCAGAGCAGCTTCTAAGCCCCACTATTTCTGGGCTCAAGCAGGTGAACAAAGAAAAACTATTGCTGTGCGGTGATTGCCAGGCAGCCTCTTCCCAGCTGCCCAGGACCTGTCGCCCTTGACATCTCCATGGCTGTCCCTGTACACCACCAGCACCAAGCTTCGCAGGTGCCTGCTGGGTTTCTGGCTTGCATCTCTTCCCTGCGGCCACCAGCTGACGCCTGCATTCACATTCTAAGGAACCCGTCTGTCCCAACCACCACGACAACCCCCTTCCCCCCTACTCTTACCTGCAGCCCACGCAGGTCACAGCCATTAGATCCTTCCCCTGAAGCACTGCTTCCCTCCTGCCGCACTCAGGGCTCCCTCCTGCCTTCCATGCCCAGGACAGGGTCTCCCGGCCTCCCCAGGTCTCTGGAGCAGAGGTTGTGCCTTCCTCATGCGGTCAGGCTCAGGCTGGGAAGGAGCGGCCCAGAGGCGGGGGGAGGCACGGGTGCGGGGCTGCCTCTTCCCCGGTAGTGGACGCTGAAGCCTGTCCACCTGAATTGGAGGCGGGGCGGGGCAGTCGACTGACCGCCAGGCAGGGGAGCAGGGCGCGGGCTCAGAGGGAGGGAGTGGGAGGCCGAGGAAGGACAAGGTGCTTGTGGCGATGAGTATCAGAAGGCAGAGCGGAGCTGCTCGAGCGAGGCTGGCTCTGTGGAGGTGAGGATCTGCAGGTGGGCCTGGCCTCTCTGTGGGATGGTGCCCAGGGCAGGAGGAAGAGAAACACCTGTTTAGAGAGAGGGGGAGGGTCTGGGCCAGTTGTGTGCGGACTCTGCCATGGAGGCAGGGGGAACCAGGGCGGGGCCGTCTGTGTAATTCTAATGTCATTTGCTAATGGTGGGTGCCCGCAGCCGGGGAGCAAGAGGGGAGGAGATGGGACCACCCGGCCAGAGAGAGGAGGGGTCGAAGGCCCCCTTGGAGGAAGGGCCCAGCGCACAGGGCCTGCAAGGAGTTGGCCCCTTCCCCACCCACAGCTGGGCAGTGCCCACTGAGATCATCCTCCCTACTTCACAGACAGAGACACAAAGGCCAGACAGCTTGAGGTTAAGGAGCTCGGCCAAGCCCACACCACAGTACAGGGTGGGGGCCGGGATTTGACCCAGGTCCACAGGGTGCCCACTCTCTAGGCAGCACCTGCACAGAACAGGGCAGTGCCATAGGGAGGGGCTGCGCGCTGGGCAGGAATGCATCTTCGGCTAGAAAGAGTCTAGAAGGAAGATCAGAAGTGGCGAGACTGCACAATTAAGAAGTGCTAAGAAGTCACACTGGACAGACCTGGTCTTGGTAGCCAAGCGCTGAAGTCACCCCTGCAGCCGTCCTCCGCTTTGGCGCCTCTTCCCAGCGTCCCTGCCCCCCTCCTTTGGCCCTCCTGGAAAGGACACTTTGCGTTTTCTGTTGCCCTTGCCTATACAGCACAAACATGCTCATTTAAGAAGAAGTGGAACGTGGGAGGCAGCAGACAACTGTGTTCATCTGAAAGGAGGAGGCCCCACTCCCGTGCAGGCGCTGCCCCTGGGGGTGAAATTCCCAAGCTTGTTGGGGATTCTCCCGCCTGGCGTTGCCGCTCTGAATGCCAGCACCTAACCCCCTAATGTCCCTACTGCAGCCCTCCCAGCATCCCCCCTGCAACCTCCCAGCAACTCCCTGTACCCCTCCTAGGATCGCTCCTGCATCCCCCATTATCCCCCCCTTCACCCCTCGCGGCATCCCCCATTATCCCCCCCTTCACCCCTCGCGGCATCCCCCATGCACCCCCCAGCATCCCCCCTGCAGCCCCCCCAGCATCTCCCCTGCACCCCCAGCATCCCCCCTGCAGCCCTTCCAGCATCCCCCTGCACCTCTCCCAGGATCTCCCCTGCAACCCCCATTATCCCCCCTGCACCCCTCGCAGTATCCCCCCTGCACCCCCCAGCATCCCCCCATGCACCCCCGGCATCCCCCCTGCACCCCTCCAGCATTCCCCTTGCACCCTACCAGTATTCCCCCGCATCCCGGCCTCCAAGCCTCCCGCCCACCTTGCGGTCCCCGCCTTGGCGTCTAGGTGGCACCAGAATCCCGCGCGGACTCCTCCCGCTGGGAGCTGCACTCGCTTGCCCGTGGTTGTCCAGCTCAGTCAGTCCCTCTAGACGCTCAGCCCAACCGGCCGCACAGTTTTCAGGGGTCAGTTCCTCCAAGTACAAGGGGCGGTGGCTTCTCTGGAGCTGCAAACTTGTCACTGCTATTTCCTTTCGGTCTTCTACTTCCTATCGTTCCTGGCCTCCTCTTGGGGAGAGGTAGAGCCCTCTCCTTTCCGCCTCAGGGACAACCCAAAGCAAGTACTGCATGTGCCCTTTTTAAAGTTTTAAATAATTTTAGCAAAAAGGATATTAACATTAAATCAATTTTTAAACTTTTTGAAAAAATTATCAAAACTACATGCACATGATTCAAAACAATAGGCTCCTGCTGGGCCCTTTCAGATAATTCAAATTGTCACCAGGTTGGAGTGCAGTGGTTCGATCACGGCTCACTGCAGCCTCGACCTCCCGGGCTCAGCTGATCCTCCACCTCAGCCTCCTGAGTAGCTGGGAACACAAGCGCGAGCAACCACGCCCGGCTAATTAAAAATTTTTTTTTTTCTAGAGATGGGGTCTTGCTGTGTTGCCCAGGCTGGTCTTGAATTCCTGGGCTCAAGCAATCCTCCCGCCTCAGCCTCCCAAAGCACTGTGCTCCTTTTTGACGCAGCTTTGAACTGTAGCTGGTTAACAAAATGAGAATCAGTTCTTCATTCCTTCATTGTGGAAGTCTTTATTGTGAGACTCTGGGGACGGAGAGGAATTAGACAAGGGCCTCTAAGCTGAGCTCACATCCCAGCCGGTCAGTCAGATAAACGCATGGGTACCGAGTACTGCTAGGTCCCAGGAAGAAAGAGAGAGCAGCTTTCGGGATGGGGACGATGGGGAGGTGTCCGAGGTCAAGAGAAAGCGGCACGAGCAGACCCCTGTGTGCCGTCCTGTGGGCGCGGGGCGGCAGGGGAGGCGCACACCTGCCCCTTTGTGCAGCCTCCCCCCTCCCGCAAAGTTAAAGAGCAGGAAAGTCAGGATTCCTCGCTCGGCCCTGCCCTGCCGGCTGCTCCGCGCTCCGCTCCTCCCTGCGAGCGTGTGTGTGTGTGTCGGGGGTCCCTCCCCTCCTGGCTCTGGGGTCGGGCGCGCACCCCACCCCGTAGCGCGGCCCCTCCCTGGCGAGCGCAACCCCATCCAGCGGGAGCGCCGAGCCGCGGCCGCGGGGAAGCATTAAGTTTATTCGCCTCAAAGTGACGCAAAAATTCTTCAAGAGCTCTTTGGCGGCGGCTATCTAGAGATCAGACCATGTGAGGGCCCGCGGGTACAAATACGGCCGCGCCGGCGCCCCTCCGCACAGCCAGCGCCGCCGGGTGCCTCGAGGGCGCGAGGCCCGCCCGCCTACCCAGCCCGGGACCAGCCTCCCCGCGCAGCCTGGCAGGTGGGTCCGCTTTTCCTCTCCGCCTCGAACTCACGTTTCTTTCCAGACCTTCTTCCCCGCCTCGGGGAGGGGGATAGAACCGCTGCGCCCCACCGCCCTGCGAGGAGGCGAGGAGGTGCATGCGCCCCAGCGGTGGGCGCCGGATCCTGCCCCTGCGCCCTCCACGCTCAGCAAGAGCCAGAGCTGAAGCTGACCGGCCAGAGTGGGAGACGAGGAACGTGGAGTGCTCGAAGTGGGCGGGCGTAGGGGGCTCCTTTGTCTATTGTTGCAGGGGCTTTGCAACCTCTTGAGGACCCGTGAAAGACCCCTTAAAGAGGGTCTTGAGCAAAGTGCTGTCCTGCGCTTTGGGAAGAGTTGCTTGCTTTCGTTTCAACCCATGGTTTATGTTTGATCTTTACTTTGCTGTCATCGCGTGCAGGTGTCTTTATGCAAAGGGAGAGTTCTGGTTGACACAAATGCCCAGACAGCTAGAGAAATCTCTGAGTGGCGCCTAAGTGGGCCGAGTCTCCGTGCGCTTGGGTGGTTTCACTGTCAGAGCTGAGGCGCTCTCAGACACCTCACAGGCCATTCAGAATGTATGTGAAACTCCAACTCCAACGACTGTGCTACGTGGTTGAAGGATATAACCATCATTTGCTTGAAAATTGTGCGCATTCAAACTTGTTCTTGAAAAAAAGCTCTCTGGAGCTCAAGAGTGGATTTGGGTCTTGGGCTAAGGAGCAGATTTTCTTCTGAACTGGGGCTTTTGCATATTGAATTGTTCCTTTTCCATTTGGGACTCTGAAGAATTTGAGAGGGGTAGAATTTCTGAATCAGACATTACAAGGACTTTGTGTATGTATTTTTACCATCAGTTTTGTCCAGAAAAGTGAACCAGGTCAATGGATTATTTATGAGCCTGCTAGCTAACTCTCATCATAGGAAGACGAGAGCAAATATTTAATGTGTTTTGCCTTCAGTTACATAGGAAAAATGTCTAAGAAGGTGACATTGGGACTTGTGTTTAATGAAACAGAGAACTGTGGGCAGCGTCAGTGTTGGGTTTTTAGGAGCGTAGGGAGCACACAGCTTTGACTCTTTGTCCCATTACTTGCTTCTGTGTGAAGCCACTGAGGCCCCAGGGTTCGGGTTTTCCTGCCACGCACTCTGGGGTGGCAGTGACCGTTCCAACATGGATGAGTGAGAAGCAGGTTCTTATGAGGTTTGTGCAAATTGAGCAAGCCACTTGGGGCATGGGTTTTTCCTCTTTTCTTTCTTTCTTTCTTTTTCCCACTAAAGAACAGATTGAAAGTGCTTCACAATTAATCAAAAGTCCCCTCAACACTCTGGTGATCCATCTAAGACCTCTCAGAGATATAACCACCAGCACAGATATTCAAACCCATTTTTTTCAATCTCCTTGTTTAAGAAATATATATATACTAGGAGTGGGATGGGGGAATAATGTTGATGTTTTAATGGAATCTGAAAGACCTCAGAAATTCCTCTCGGGGGATGTTTAGAGTCGTCTGAGCATTTTGATGAAACTTGGAGAGGCATGTTGAAGAGTTTCGCAAATAGGTGAGGTGCCTGAGGAATGGGGATGCTTGGCTGGAGGGGGGTTAGGAGCATGGATCAGTCTGTTTCTTACAGCAGGTGCTTGCTTCCCAAACACCCTGGATGTCCGCTGCCAAACAGAAACACAGGTAACTCCAGACATTAAGCCAATACGTGGCAGCTCCTTCTTCCTACTTGTGGAATGAATGGTATAATTGGAGAGAATATAGAAGGCAGGGCTTCCTGAAGAAGCTTAATTTTAATTTGGCTTCATGAATCAACAGGATATGGTCATGACTTGACTTTTTCCAAAGATGTCTGGACAGCCAGAGCAAAAATTATACAGTCACTTTTGGTTGTTGTTGAGAAGGTAACTCAGACCTTAGTTATTCCCAGTAATATATCAGCTCCTCGTGGTCCTCAGCTCTAAATGAGGGGCTGTGGAGAGGACTGCCTAACACGATGTCCGAGTCCCCTCCAACTCACTCTGCAACCATGACCCTAACCTCTCCACTTTAAGAAAACATGAGTTGAAATGATGGTGCAAAAATGCCGGAGGGCTGGTACTCTCTACCCAGATATCACCTTCAAATCAGGGTCTCCTGGGGATCCCCTCGGGTTTCACTCTAAGGCAGAGGCTTTGCACACTCTGACACATGTAAGTAAGTTAACCCCTGCACCTTAACCACAGCCAACCAACAGGGGCCCAATAACCCGACTCCCCAGCTGCCCAAATGCCCTTTGCAAGATGCCCAGGGTGTGGTGCGGTAGAAATAGCCCCCAGGCAGCACAAATTTGGGCTGCACCGATTTTCCTGTCCAGTCCCTGGGCTATTAACAGCCACCTCCACTCCCCTGATGTTTGCGGTGTTCCATGGAACATACGTGGGTGTGGAGCGAAACATCTCATAAAAGCGCCTGTTTCTCTACACTTGGGACAAGTAAGGCAGACTCCCTTGCTCTTACAGGGAATCTGTTTCTGGGCTTAACCAGGCAAAATGACATTCCAAGGGAAGAAAACTCCCATCTTTCTAGGAGGGACCCAGGGGAAAACAGATGAAACTAGCCTTTCACAGAAACCTGGCATCAATGATCTTCCCTGAGCAGAAAGGCAAATTGCTCTTCCAGGTGGGCACGGGCTCCACCATCGGTCTGCACAGCCCCGTACTTCCAGGTGGAGCTCACGGTGCTGACTTTGGTTCACATTCAGAAATGTTGCTCTGTGAGAAACGTCTCTGCAGGGGCTGCTCCCTTCAGCCTGACTTTTGTTCGCTCTGGGTGACTGGGAAGACGAATGCTCATTTACTGAATGTCAACAACGCGCTTTTAAATGGGAGCAAGTGTTTTCCCAGCCCTGTGTCTAATGAGGTGACAAAATGAGTAGCGATAAAGTGGATGTGAGGCAGTCTGACTGCCTTATTATTATTTCCATCTTCCCTTTGGCCCCTCTGGAACCTGGCAGCAGCTCCCCAGCTTCCATCCCAACCCTGAACCAAGGGGATTTGTTAATGGGATTTAAGCCACAGGCTCTTTAGCACCCAGGACTGGATGGACCTCCATTAATCCCAGAAGCCCCTGGGCTGCAAAAGGAGAGACGCACCCCAGTGATGTGGAGACAGAGAGGCAATGTCCCAGGGTCTTCAGGTACTGACGAGTGACAGACAGCAAGGGGAGGGTCTCCTGGGATGCTGATGTCCAGTTCTTCAGGTCATTCTTTGAGGTAGGGAGGGAAGAGGTGACAGGACGGGTTATGACGAGACCAGGTGGTGATCTGGGCGAGCACTTCTCAGCCAAGCTGGGGACACAGCGAACCCATTGTGTGCTTTGGGAGAGCCCAGAGCCCCAGGCTGGGTGGGCAGCTAGCAGGAGGGGGCAAGTACGTGGGCCTTTGCCATCTTGGGTTTTGGTGTGACCTTTCTGTGTGTATACAGGAAAAAAGAGCATTTCATTTCCTTTGTTACTGAACTGTTGAATAAAATAAGCTGATTTGTTTTCTCTAAGGGAACTTTTTCCTCTAAGGGGCCAAGAATTAGTGAGTGGGAGACCTGGAAGGACCAGGGAGGGGTTCTGCTCCCCGTAGCTCTGTGCATGGCTGGCTCTAGCTCACCCCCGGCTCTTGAGGACAAAGCCAGGCCTAGAACTTGAGTCTCTTCTACTTTCGCTCTCTTCTCTTCCCTCCGTAATGATGGGCATGTCTTCTTTAAAAGGCGAACCAAATTAGCTGGCCCTTTCTCTTGTTTCAGAGTTGGGGAGCTGGGCCGAAGGAACAGGGAGGGAAGAGCCTGGAGGGGAGAGGGGAGGTAAGCTGTTCTGGTCAGCAGGGAGCTTTGGCTGACTGGAAGTTTCCCAGCACTGGCTGAGGGCTAGAATGATTTTTTCTTTTGAAAATTTTCAACTGAAAAATCAGAGATATCGTCCATTTTCACCAGTTAACATTTTGCCAATTTGTGTATGAAGTCACTCTAATTATGCATATATCTAATTTTTTCATATGCAGTATATATATGATTTGATATATTATGTGTAATATATAAGATCATTAATATAATTATGCCATTTATGTATCTGTATGTATACATACAGATATATATACATACTATATATACACATATGTACATACAGATACAGATATATATATACATATATACATATGTACATACAGATACATACAGTGTATATATGTGTCTGTATACACATGTGTATATATAAACTATATGTATCTGTATGTATACCTACAGATATATATAGTGTGTATATATATACCTGTAGGTATACCTACAGGTATATATATACTATATATATAGGTTCAACTAATATATAGAGTTGAACCTTTGAGAGTTTGCAGACTTCCAGATACTTCTTCCTTAAATACTTCAACACAGATTTCCAACAAACAAGGACCTTCTTGTACGTAACCACAGCGCCATTTTCATGCTGGGGAAACTGGAGATAGATACAATACTATTATCACACATACAGCTCATATTCCCATTTCCCCCGCTGTCTCAGTGATGTCCTTTTTAGCATACAGTGTTACTCTGTGAGACTGTAAACTAGGGGTCAGAAAGTTTTTCTTGCTCTCATCTCAGTGCATATCTGAGAACTAGACTGGTGCAATGATGTGTAAGGATGAACTGATTTTTCATGAGTGTCTCCAACTGTGTGACTCACACTAAAGCACATCTCAGAAATTGTTGACCTAAGAGTATAGGCACCTTTGAGCAGCAACAGCCAAACTCCAAACACCTTGTGGCTGAAGAGGTGGTCGCACGTGTCCTCCGCGCCCCGTCTCCACCTGGATGCACCCGTCTCCTCCAGCAGCCTCACCTCACCTGACCTCACCTCTCCTTCTCCCCTCCATGCCCCACCCACAGAAATGGGCCGGTTTCCCCTCTCTTTTCTCTTCTCCACTCCCATTTTATTTTGTAGTTCCACCTCAAACCCCGTTTTCCCCACTTCCCTCTTCCACCTTGCTCAGCAGCCACAGGTGAATCCACCCTTATTTCATAGCACCCTCTCCCTGGGGTTGTTTTTTCCTCTCTTCTCTCTGTTTTGGGTCCCTTTGTGGACCCAATCATGTCTGTTTTACACAAAGGTAATCTTAGTAACATACCTGTATAAAGGAAAAGAAAAGCTGTGTGTGGACATGTTCCCATGTGTTCTATCTCGATTTTTACTTATTGCATAAATTGTATTTATCACAACAGTAAAGGAGTGTTTGGAAGGTGAAGTGACACTCCTAATCCTGCTTAATCTAACACATCATCTGTTTTGAGTTTCTCAAGTCTCTTTCCCAGCCTCGTCCACATTTAAATATACTATGGTAACAGAGTAAAAGCAGTTTTGTTTTCTGCAAAAAGTTGTAAGTTGTGAAATTATGTGTCACAAGCAATTCATGTCACCAACTTCTTCCTCTTCCTCCTCTTCCTCTTCTTCTTCCTCTTCTTCTTCTTCTTCTTCTTCTTTCTTCTTCTTCTTCTTCTTCTTCTTCTTCTTCTTCTTCTTCTTCTTCTTCTTCTTCTTCTTCTTCTTCTTCTTCCTTCTTCTTCTTCTTCTTCTTCTTCTTTTTTGAGATGGAGTTTCGCTCCTGTTGTCCAGGCTGGAGTGCAATGGCCCGATCTCAGCTCACCACAACCTCTGCCTCCTGGGTTCAAGCTATTCTCCTGCCTTAGCCTCTAAAAGGCTGGTATTAAAGGCATGCGCCACCATGCCTGGCTAATTTTTGTATTTTTCGTAGAGACAGGGTTTCTCCATGTTGATCAGGCTGGTCTCGAACTCCGACCTCAGGTGATCCGCCCACCTTGGCCTCCCAAAGTGCTGGGATTACAGGCATGTGACACTGCGCCCAGCCCATGTCATCAACTTCTAAGAACTTGGACCAGGCGCAGTGGCTCATGCCTGTAATCTCAGCACTTTGGGAGGCTGAGGCAGGAGGATTGCTGGAGTCCAGGAGTTCAAGACCAGCCTGGGCAACATAGCGAGACCTCATCTCTACTGTGTATTTTAAAATTGAACAACAAACAAAACTAAAGACCTCAAAAGTGCCTAAAAGACACCTCCGTGGAATCTGTACAAGGATCTCCCTGCTCCTTGTTCTTCTTTCCTTAAATTTAGTTTTCCTTAAGAACCAAAAAGAAGGTTAAAATAAAGAAAGAAAGAACTTCGAATCAGTCTCATTGTCAGCCCCCTCCCCACCCCTAAGCCGTCGTGTAGCACTTAACAACGCTGTGTTCTACAGCTTTCGTTTCAGATGTTTTAGTTTATCACATTTATTTCTGTGGGTTAGGAAATATATTCTAAGTTCCAAACCACCAGCTCACAGATGAACATCTGGAGCCCAGACCGCTGATGGGTGTGCCTGCCAGTACTTGTTTCAAAGTCTGAAAGCCTATCCCGGGCTCTTTAATCCTGGGCATGTCAGTCTCTTCCTGTCCATAGTTCATGAAAATGACTGTTAAGGCAGCCCTCCTCCTCTGCCCACAAGATGCACAGCCAATCTTCCCGATGGGTGAGTCAGGGAGGGACAGGGCCCCATAGAATAGAACCCTGATCCCATTTGACTTAACTCCAGGGAGGAGAGAAAGAGCAGCACCTCACATGGAGCTCAGATCTGTTGGCACCCTCGCCCAGTCAGGAAACCCAAAACAAGCCCTCCATGCTGAGAGCTGTACAGGGCGTGCTCCAGTCTGCAAGTATTTGGACTCAGGGACGTGTAGCCATAGCCCCTGCTTCCGGGGGCACACGAAGCAAATGTACATAAAAGGATAACTAATGATGCCTGGTAATCAATGGCGAGTGACAAATGAGAATCGAGTAGAAAGAGTGTATCTTGGGCTGGAGTGCTGAGAGGAGGTGGATAGAAGCTTATGCCAGGCCTTGGAGGGTGCAGGATAATTAGAGGAAGGGAAGCTACAGGTGGGGACGCACACGGCACTGTTGGTGCCTACCGGCCCCTGAATAACCTGCGGTATTTGTTAAAAACTGCAGATCCCTGAGTGCCCACGTGGATCTCTTGAATTAGAATCTCTGGGAGAGCAGCCCAGGAGTCTGTTTCCCAGGTGACCCCAAGCACTGATTGAGAGCAACAAGCATGACCCAGTGAGGCCCGTGCTGGGAGCCACAGATCACTTAAGTCCCAAGTCTTGTGGGCCTCAGTTTCCCTGACTAGGATGTGAAGTAGAAAGGCAGAATGGGTTGCGGATGTGTGGTGGTGATAGTGACATCAACTCACTGTCGTTTATTGATGCTTCCCTGTGCTAGACACTGAGATAAGCATGTGTCATACTTTAATTCCCACGACAGCCTTTAGGAAGTAGCGGTTTTAACAGTCTGCTTTTACACAGGAGGAAATGGAAGCTAAGAGAGGTTAAGTGACCTACTCAAAGTCACACAGCCAGTAAGTGGTGGACCAGGGATTCCAGTGCAGACCTGAAACAGAAAGGAGAGCTATGGGTTGTGAACAGAGGAACTAATGAAGGATGACTCTGGAAGGAAGTTAGTCTGGGCTTGGCTGTTTATATTCACTGGAGGAGGGCTGTTCACGTCTGCTATGCTAAATTCATTTCTTTCTAGTAAAGTCAAAATAAATAATCCAGTATCCTTTTGGCCAGCCTCTCGGGGGGACCTTGACCCCATCACAAGGGGCATATCCTCTAGATTTTATACTCTGTGTAGAGAGAAGCCCAGGGCTATCCTCTCCCAGGCAGGGAAAGTTCTGGACAGAAATTCTTTTTCTTTCTCATGATAACTGGCCCAAATGACCCTGAGGATTTTATCCTATTTAATTCCTCTCCAAAAAATTAAACCAGGCTGGGTGCGGTGGATCATGCCTGTAATCCCAGCACTTTGGGAGGCCAAGGCGGGAGGATTGCTCATAGGCCAGGAGTTCAAGACCAACCTGGGCAACATGGTGAAACCCATCTCTGAAAAAAATACAAAAAATTAGCTGGGTGTGGTGGCACACACCTGTAATCTCAGCTACTCGGGAGCCTGAGGTGGGAGGATTCCTTGAGCCCGGGAGGTTGAGGCTGCAGAGAGCCATGATCATGCCACTGCACTCCAGCCTGGATGACAGTGCAAGACTCTGTCTCTTAAAAAAACAACACACACACACACACACAAACACACACACAAAGAAACAGAAAAAACACTAAACTGTTTGACTCTGTCATATGAGGAATCCTTTGGATAAGGAGATGGCTGTGATAGTGGAGTTCATTTCTACCCTTTTTGTCCAAAAAAAAACAAGCAGATTTTCTCTATTCTCTTCATTTCTATCATGAAATCTCTTCAATTCATTGGAAAGGCAAGCCAGGAGTCCCTATGGCTTCCGACCTGTGCCCCCCTGACCCTGCACACTTCGGGAACACAGCAGTGCCTTCAGCAGATGCAAACGTGAGCCCCCATTTTACACTGCAGAGCCTGCAAGGAAGGATCAGCCAACAGCCAAGGTCCTGTGAGAGAAACTGTGCAATAGCAGCAAAGGAAGACTTAAAGCCTGGGGGCAGCTGTGGTGCAAAACATGTGAGCTATCTAAACACGCCGCGGCAAGCCAGCGGCAGCCTCCGTTCACCACGGGATGTGTAGCAGCACCAGCCTCTCCAGAAGCATCGTGTTTTTCCTAGCAGTTGGTCTTCTTTTTCAGATTTTAGGCTTGGCCTGTGGACTCCATGCAGGCAGGACTGTGCCTGCCTTGTTTCTTTTTTCTTTTTCTTTTTCTTTTTCTTTTTCTTTTTTTTTTTGAGACAGAGTCTCACTCTATCGCCCAGGCTGGAGCGCAGTTTGGCTGACTGTAACCTCTGCCTCCCAGGTTCAGGCGATTCTCATGCATCAGTCTTCTGAGTAGCTGGGATTACAGACATGCACCACCACGCCCGGCTCATTTTTTTGTATTTTTATTTTTATTTATTTATTTGAGACAGAGTTTCACTCTTGTCACTCAGGCTGAAGTGTAGTGGCTCGATCTCAGCTCACTGCAACCTCCGCTTCCTGGGTTCAGGCAATTCTCCTGCCTCAGCCTCACAAGTAGCTGAGATTACAGGCACCCGCCACCACACCCAGCTACTTTTTGTATTTTTAGTAGAGACAGGATTTCACCATGCTGGCCACGCTGGTCTCAAACTCCTGACCTCAGGTGATCCGCCCGCCTTGGCTTCCCGAAGTGCTGGGATTACAGGCGTGAGCCAGCTGGCCCGGCCTGCCTGCCTTGTTTCTGAGGAGCCGAGCACATGTGGGCCTACGCACATCTTTGCTGAGGGAGTGCTTCTCCATGAAGAAGGCCAGATTCCATGTTTACTGCTTCGGGCGGCACCAGCGTTCCATAATTCCCATCACTCTTGGGAGATGCCCTGGGAACTTCAGCCTCCCTCTGAATAGAGGATACGAACTGCCAGTTGGCTCTATGACCTGTAACTAATCCTATCTCAGCGTTAAACCCACAGTTCATTTGTTTTTGTTTGTTTTGAAAAAGAAAGTTGAGTTTCCTGAGAAATGAACTCACTTTGATCTTGACACATGAAGTCAAAGTTCAACATTTCTGTAGTGTCTTTCTGCTTAGAAGGCACTGATAGGCATCAAGTAGATGGAGCGTCACAGGCATTTCCAAAGGGCTGGGTGTTTATGACCAATCGGGATAATTACATGCTTGTTCAGGTACAGGTTGCTCCTGGCTATAGAGACAAAGTGCGTGGAAAGAGGAATGGAGATTTGATCAGAAGTTTAAATAGAAACAGTCCTTTTTTACTTGGAGTCAGGGATTGGGGGAATGGAGTGCATTAGCTTCAGGAGAGTTCAGAGAAAGTCAACCACTCCCATTGGCTGGTCAACTGCACCCCTCATGTGCAGAGACCTAGGGGGACGAGGCTCCTGTCTGCCAGCTGTCATTCCACAGCAGAGGTGGGGTCCACGGCACCACCCTCAGCCTGTCACCAGCTCAGCCTGGAACAACAGCACACATCCAAGATGCAAAGGAAGGCTTCCTTCTGGGGCTTTTTCTGGACATGGAGAAACTCAAAGACTGCCTGGAGAAGGTCACAGCTGTAATACTGACCTCGTTTGCAATCTTTCCACCCAGCAGGATAAAAATACCTTTTAAAAAAAGAAAGCTTAGAAGAGGGCATTCTCAGAAACCAACCTTCTTAACAACTCACACTTCTCTATTCCTGGGCCAGCTTGTTTTCAGCCATTGTTATGTGCAAGTCTTGATAGAAAAAGCCAGCCAGGGCTCTGCAGAATCAGAAAAAATAGGAAGAGAGTCTGGGGCTCCACAGGCAGGAGCTTGCTGGCAGAAAGGGCCCCGGGCACATGGCATCTGCTCCTGGCAGACCCGATTAGTCACCGAGAGGAGTTTTCCTCTACCTGGCAGAGGCAGAGGAGTAAGTTAAGAAAAGGAGATGTGTGTCTCCTCTGAGCGGCTGTAACTTTGTGTTTGCACCCCAGATTCTATGATGAGGGGTGGGGGCTCAGTAGGAGAACCCCAGAAAGCACAGCTGGATAGAGAGAGACAGCCTGTGGAGAGAGGCTGCCCGGTCATGAGTTGTCTGAGGGATGCTCTGGGTTTTCTTGCACTGGGGCCATTTCAGCCTGTTGATGTAAAATTTTTTAATTAAAAAAATTAAAAAGGACTAGGGGATATTTCAGGAAACAAGATCTCTGTAATGGCTCAGAACACAAATAGAAACAGCGTATTACTCTTCCAGGAGCTGCTCACCATAGTTGCCAGGATTTCAGGACTGGATGCCTTCGGGGCTGAACCCCTGAGGACTCCTGAGAACACACGTTGCCCTCAAAAATCTACCTACCTGCACACATTTTCTCCCCTCTCTGCAGGACGCCTCAAGGGAGAAAGTAAACAAAATCCAGAACAAATCATTTGGCCCCTGAGGCAGGAGGGTAACTGCTCACTGCTGCTGCTAAATGTCTATTTCCTCTCCCCAAAGTATTGCTTCTGAGATGGACCGCATTTCCCTTCCGTAGACCCTCTGGGCCTGGGTAGAGAGGCCAGGGAACGCTTGGGTGATGCAATTGGAGCTTCTATTTAAGTGAGAGGAAAGTGGCAGTATAGAAAATAGAAGAGGTTCTTGCAGAAAATTGTGGGGCCAGGCCAGGCATGGTGTCTCACACCTGTGATCTCAGCTGTTTGGGAGGCCAAGGCGGGTGGATCATGTTAGGTCAGGAGTTCAAGACCATCCTGGCCAACATAGTGAAACCCCATCTCTACTAAAAATATAAAAATTAGCCGGGCATGGTGGAGCACGCCTGTAGTCCCAGCTACTCGGAGGCTGAGGCACGAGAATCGCTTGAACCCGGGAGGCAGAGGTTGCAGTGAGCCAAAATTGTGCCACTGCACACCAGCCTGGGTGACAGAGCAAGACTGTTTCAAAAACAAACAAAAAAACAAAAAAAAAAAACTGTGGGGCCAGTGGGAGGAAGAGCAAGGGAAGGAGCAGCTCTGTCAACTCGGTGCCCTCCAGCCGCACAGGGAAAAGCTCTTCTTCCCTGCCATTTGGCCTTCAAGTTCGTCAGTTGTTTAACGTACAAAACATGTCATTGATATAGGCCGGAGGGAAGTACAGAGGCCTTCTTAAACAACACAACCATTGACTACCAAGTTCAGGTTTAATTTAGCTGAATATTTAAATATGTTGACATCTCATCATGTAATAAAATAAGAATATCCCTTGGCCTGGTAAACGGTTACCTATGGTGGGTGAGAGAATGTGTGGTTAGTTTAAAAGCCTACCAAGCCTAGTTGAGGGCCCAAGGGAGGGGGAAGTGGGGGGAGGCCAAGGCCAGGCAGTAGCATAAATGGTGAGCAGGGTGAGGTTATGGAGATCGCTCTTGACAGAATTCATATCCTTCTGAGTGGTGTTTGCATTCTTGAGCCTGGGGTGGGTGGCGGAGGGCCCAACAAGTGCGGTACAGCCCAAGATGTCTACCTCCCCTTACACACACACAGCCCCTAGCTACATGGAGCTGATTTATCTCTTGTTGCTGTAGATATTTTTGGCAACAATCGATCCCTTTAAAATTTTTATTTTCCACTTTACAGAAAAAATGCAGCAAACGCCAAACCCTATTGACTGACATTGCCTGGTGTTCATGTCTAATCCTTGCTCATGTTTATAGCCATAGTCATTCTTGTGAAGCTACTATTTTGTGTCCTGATTTTTCACTTACTATGTTTTTGTCTTCACATGTGTAGGTAGCTAAGTTGCAGTCACCAAAAACCCCAAATAGGTAGGAGACATCCATGTGCCATTTCTATTAGCCAGTTCCTAGCCATCCTCCTAACTGTTGGATCTGGAGGGTTAGCCTCAGATCGTTGCAGTTATAAACAGTCCATCCCTGGCTATCTTTCCTAGAAGGGTCCAGTGTCATCTCAGCTAGGCAGAAACATATTTCAACTCCCAAACTGTTTCAAGAGTTTGAAAAGCTCAGGCCCAGAAGAAACAGAGTGAGCAGTTGAACAGTATTACAACTGCTGCTTACAACTTTATAACAGGCCATAGGTTTAAAGTCCAAAAGGGCTCAAATTTCTACCCCATGTTTGACGACTCAGACCTCAAGCCAGAGCTGAGCTGACTTCCCTGCGCCCAGGCCACGGCGGTGAAATGAAGGCACAGCAGCCCCGGCCGGGCCCTCCCAGTGGAGGCACAGGGGGACGGCGACACCAACCACCCCAGCATCAGTAACCTGCACACTCTTCTCCCTAGGTCTCCTGGAGGCAAGGCAACCTTGCTTGCCCTCTATTGCAGAATAACAAGGGGCTTAGCCACAGGAGTTGCTGGCAAGTGGAAAGAAGAACAAATGGTGAGCAGCAGTGCCGTTTAAGGACCAGTCGGGCTTGCAAATGCATCATGGGAACGCAGAAAGGCCATGTGCAGATAGACTGGACACAGCCGGAGGCAGCTCAAATCTGCCCCAACCTTCCTAGGGGCTAAAAGACGAGTGACAGAGTCTGTAGCTGATGAGCTGGGGTGCCTCACGAAGGGTGGCCTTTTTACCTCTGTCCTTTGCTTTTTTCCTTTTAAAATCATAGCTGTAGTTGATATAAAATATAACTTTGGGTGTGCAGCTTAAATGATGGTGAGGACTGTCCTGCCTGCTGAAAGGCAGAAACGCCTTTGCTTGTCATTGTTTCCCCAACATAGCATCCAAGACAAAGGGGGTGCTCTGTGACGCTTTGGAGCCTCTCTCACATTCTTCTGAGCTGCTGGCAAACCACAAGATGAGAGTCCAGTGGCTCAAAGGGAAGCGAGTGCTTTGCTCTCCAGTCCAGCCTGTGCAAACCTTGGTGATTTGCTGTCTATTTTTGTTGGTTTTATTGTTTCCTTTTGAAATTACTTGATTGTAATTTGATGCCCTGTATAGGTTGAGAAATTTAGTTGAATTTATGGACTGCCATGTAGCAAATAGGATGTCTCACATTTAACAGATGCATTTGTAATCCCGTTAACTAATGTAGTTTAAGATGTATGATGAGTTAATACCAAAGACGAGTAAAATGTCTAACTTTTTTCTCCTTCCTCTGTGTGTCTTTCCAACAGAGTCAATCCCGACGTGTCAATCCCGATGATAGAGAGCTCGGAGGTGATCCACAAATCCAAGCACCCAGATATCAATTGGGATCCTTGGCAGATGGACATCAGTGTTATTTACTAACCAGCAGGATGGAGACCACACCCTTAAATTCTCAGAAGCAGCTATCCGCGTGTGAGGATGGAGAAGATTGTCAGGAAAACGGAGTTCTACAGAAGGTTGTTCCCACCCCAGGGGACAAAGTGGAGTCCGGGCAAATATCCAATGGGTACTCAGCAGTTCCAAGTCCTGGTGCGGGAGATGACACACGGCACTCTATCCCAGCGGCCACCACCACCCTAGTGGCTGAGCTTCATCAAGGGGAACGGGAGACGTGGGGCAAGAAGGTGGATTTCCTTCTCTCAGTGATTGGCTATGCTGTGGACCTGGGCAATGTCTGGCGCTTCCCCTACATATGTTACCAGAATGGAGGGGGTCAGTATCACAGGCTGTGAGTAGAGGCTGTGACCCAGGGTGGGCTGTGACCCAGAGTGGGCTGTGACTGGGTGGGCTGTGACCCGGGGTGGGCTGTGACCCGGGGTGGGCTGTGACCTGGGGTGGGCTGTGACCTGGGTGGGCTGTGACCTGGGGGGGGCTGTGACCTGGGATGGGCTGTGACCCGGGTGGGCTGTGACCCGGGTGGGCTGTGACCTGGGGTGGGCTGTGACCCGGGTGGGCTGTGACCTGGGGTGGGCTGTGACCTGGGGTGGACTGCGACCTGGGGTGGGCTGTGACCTGGGGTGGGCTGTCACCTGGCTGGGCTGTGACCTGGGATGGGCTGTAGGTCCTCTTGAGAGGCCAGAAGACAGATTATGTCTTTTCAGTCTTCACTGGCGTAAGACTAGGAACATGATGACTTAGACTTTCGAGCTGGTAGAAAAGTCAAATCTCGCCAGGCGTGGTGGCTCACACCTGTAATCCCAGCACTTTGGGAGGCTGAGGCAGGCGGATCACCTGAGGTCAGGAGTTCAAGACCAGACTGGCCAACATGGCAAAACCCCGTCTCCACTAAAAATATAAAAATTAGCTGGGTATGGTGGTGGGCGCCTGTAGTCCCAGCTACCTGGGAGGCTGAGGCAGGAGAATCACTTGAACCTGGGAGGTGGAGGTTGCAGTGAGCCGAGATGGTACCACTGCACTCCAGCCTAGGTGACAGAGCGAGACTCTGTCTCAAAAAAAAAAGAAAAAAAAAAAAGTCAAATCTCCAGCAAGCCAAAAGCTGAAGACGGCGTGTCTGAGGCTCTCCGGGTTGTGAAGCTGGGTGAAGCCCTCCCAAACCTGACCTCACAGATCTCCAGCATCATTAGCGCTCCATTTATTGAAGGGCCTTCTTCTCATCCTGCATTCTCCAGGCTCTGTCCTCCCCCAGCCAGAAGTGAGGGAATGGCCGTCAGCCCTGTGCTGAGTCCCTTCACTCCTGCTGGCAAGTTCTGCCGGGAAGAGTCCACGAGGGTAGGCCTGCGTAAGGGAAAATTTGGAGGTGGCTTCAGAGTCCCAGATGCTTCTGATCCTTTGGACCTGTGTGAGGTCAGAGAAGGGCATCAGCGTTAAGTCCTAAGTCTTAATTACCAGTCTGGGCAGAATTTAAGCTGGATTAGATTCACAGCATGACATTAATACCAACCTCAAACCACGCATGGCTGGCCCTCCTATCTCCTCCTGGGATGTTAGATTTTTGAGGCCCGAGGCCCTATCTTGTTCTTTGTACCCCTAAAGCCTCTCAAGTAGTTAACTTGTAGATTATAAAAAATAGTAGCTGACTGTAGGCATGAAGATGGGAACCTGGGGGAGAGCAGAGCAGTGGGGAAAAGTGAATGGGTTTGGGGCCTCTGGACTTGTTATCATCACAGGAAAATAACAAGAAGTGGGTGTCAGATGCATCAAGCTTGATTTTCATGGGAGCTCTGACAACAGATTTGGGAGGGCAGCTACAAAGAGGTTTGGGGATCATCCATTTGTGTCACCCTCACTTCTCCCGTGACCTAACACAGAGTGGCCTGGATTTACTCTCTTTTAAAGATTTCTGTCCATGTAGCTGCAAAGGTAGTTCCAGGGGGCCCCTGGGAAGCTCAGCGCTTCCTGCCTAGGAGGGGCAAAAGTCATAATCACCTTATCTCCTGCTCCAGAGGACTCACCTTTAGCCTGAGCATTATGTAAGGGGCTGGGTCACTGGTGACGTTTCCCCAACACTCATTCCCCAGCGTAAAGCTGATCAAGCAAACTCTTTGGAGGAAGGCCATCACGAGAACACGTGGTTTTATTCTCGAGCCAGGTTTACCCAGTGTGACTGTAAATTACATGGACCTTTCTGACTTGCACAGACCTCAGGTTTCTGGGTTCAGAGCATTTTACAGCAGGGAAAATTAGGGAAAATCACAGCTGATCCACCCTTTAGGCTAAAAACTCAGGCTGCAGGTTAGCATTCCCCAACTTGGTATTTTTAAATTCAGCCTCAGCCACAAGATCCAGGAGACACCAGCATCTCCAGTTAGGTAGCAGCTCTGTGCTTTCTTGTTCTGTGAAAAACTACCCTGTCCAGCCACTCCTGCAAACGGCGCTTGTCAGGGAGCATTCTGGCTCAATGGAATTATGGAAGTGTAGCCAAATATCAATAATCATGTGTCTGGAGCCATAGATAATACTGATGAACAAAGATACTGATTTGGTGACTCACAGAGAGTTGCAGCTGTTGCTACAGATTGTCACAGGTGATCTGTTCCAAGGGTCCCAGGTACTGGCTGCATCGGAATCACCTAGGGAGCTTGAACACAATTTTTGTGTTGTGCCCATGCTTGGAGATTCTGCTTCAGGAGGTCTGGGGTAGACCCAGGAATCTAGGTGACTATGATGTGTGGCTACATTTGGGAAACTCAGCTCTCCTCAACTGTGTTCTTTTATAGGGAGGAAATTGGGGCTCAGAGAGGGGAAGTGGCCCAGGGTTCTCCAGGTAGTCATAAGTGGATGTGATCCTGCCTGTTCTGTAGACTCCCAAACCAGGCTTTCTTCCCAATTGCTCTCTTGGCCTCCTCTGAAACCTCATTTTAGTCATGGTGCTCCCCCTACGACTGCTTCTAGCAAAGCACTGAGACCAGAGGAGCACAGCATGAGGCCACTCAGCCCAGGGTGGATCCGTGACACTCACATCATCCGGCGACTGTGATTCTCAGAGTCACAGATTGGTTGGGCTATCCTGGGACAGACGTGGGCAGGGAGTGAAATTGTCTTTCATCTGCCTCAGGGGCATTCCTCCTCCCCTACACCATCATGGCCATTTTTGGGGGAATCCCGCTCTTTTACATGGAGCTCGCACTGGGACAGTACCACCGAAATGGATGCATTTCAATATGGAGGAAAATCTGCCCGATTTTCAAAGGTAACTGAAGGGCTCGGTGGGGTGGGTAAGTGGAGCCTCTCAGGAGGGGATTTCCATCAATGGGTGGGAGCTGGGGGCCTTCTTCTGGAATCAGTCAGGCCTTAGGCATCCCTGGGAGACGGCTTGAGTAATTAAGATTTTGACTGCGTAAGTGGTGTGAAATTGTTAAAGAGAAACAGAATAAACGGCAATGAGAAGTAAACTAATGTAAACATTTTAAAGCATTAACAGGACATGTACACATTTTCTAAAACATGTTACCTTGCAAATACATATGAGTGACTAACGGCAGGGCCACTTTTCCCACGGTGGCCTGGAGTCCTTGGAATGGAATGGAGGGCAGCACCCACGTGTACCCCTCTGCTGGGCTGCGGGGCTCTCCAGTGCCCCATTTCAGCCTTTTGTCATTGGGCCACCCTTAAACTCGGCCTCTGTCTCTCCATCTCACCCACTGCCCAGGGATTGGTTATGCCATCTGCATCATTGCCTTTTACATTGCTTCCTACTACAACACCATCATGGCCTGGGCGCTGTACTACCTCATCTCCTCCTTCACGGACCAGCTGCCCTGGACCAGCTGCAAGAACTCCTGGAACACTGGCAACTGCACCAATTACTTCTCCGAGGGCAACATCACCTGGACCCTCCATTCCACGTCCCCTGCTGAAGAATTTTACACGTAAGTGCATGTAAGTGAGGGGTTGGCCTGTTAGGGGCAGGCCACACCCCTGGGGTTTGGCTTCTTAAAAAGAAGGCCAGGGCCAAGGGCTCCCCACCCCTCTCCTAGCCAAGGGCTCCTCACCCCTTTCTGAGAGATGAAGCTATCAGGGGTGGGAGTAGCAGAATTTGGAGCTGGGAAACTCTACCTCAAGTGCTCCACGGCCTGGCCCTGCTGTGCCTCCTTGCACTTTCTCATGCGCCAAGTCAGGTTGCTCTAATGCGCCCAAGCCGGTCCCTCCCTTCACATTCCAAAATTACTCCCCTTCTTCCGGGGTCCTCCTCTCAGCCAAATGTCATGGAGGCGAAGCATCCTAGTACTTTGATAGTTCAAAACTATTCAAATGGTTTAATGTGTCAACTTCATAAGTGGGATCTACCCTTTGGAAGAAGATGCTTGAGGAAGGTAGTATTCTTTAATGCTGGAATTTCAGGCAATGGCAGCCCAAAGAGAGAGCTACTTTGGGGTAGGGAAGGGAGCCAACTCCCCACACTTACACATCCCTCATGTTCCCAAAAGCCAGTCACATTGGTCAAAGGAGTTCAGGTCCCATCCAGCAAAGGAGAATCCAGGAAGTCTGCCTTTAGGTTGAACACTCTTCCCAGGGTGTTGGCCAAATGTGCTTTGTGGTCCTTCAGGACAGGCAGGGCCAATCCCAGCTCTTCCTGGGCCTCAGTGACCACTTGGTCCTAGCAGCACCGTGTCCATTTGTCCCGGGCACCCTCAAAGGAGCAGCACAGATGTGTGCCCAGGTCACTCTACAGAGCCTCTCAGGGGCCTTTCTTTCTCCTTCACCCCAGGCGCCACGTCCTGCAGATCCACCGGTCTAAGGGGCTCCAGGACCTGGGGGGCATCAGCTGGCAGCTGGCCCTCTGCATCATGCTGATCTTCACTGTTATCTACTTCAGCATCTGGAAAGGCGTCAAGACCTCTGGCAAGGTGAGGAAGGCTCTGGCTGCTGACCCAGGCCTGCCCAGGGTCCCACAGGCTCTCAAACTCAAAACCCAGTAGCCTGGACAGACAGCACTGTTTCCTTCCACACCAAACACATTCCATGATGCACCCTCTCTCTCTTCACCACATTTGTTAGAAAATTCTAGAAGTGGGTTGGGCATGGTGGCTCACGCCTCTAATCCCAGCACTTTGGGAGGCTGAGGTGGGTGGATCATTTGAGGCCAGGAGTTCAAGACCAGCCTGGCCAACACATCGAAACCTCATCTCTACTAAAAAAAAAAAAAAAAAAAACAATAGCCAGGTGTGGTGGCAGGCGCCTGTAATCCCAGCTACTCGGGAGGCTGAGGCAAGAGAATCACTTGAACCTGGGAGGTGGAGATTTCTGTGAGCCAAGATCATGCCATTACACTCCTGGGCAGCAGAGTGAAATTCTGTCTCACTAAAAAAAAAAAAGGAAAAGAAAAAAGAATATTTTCTAGAAATGGGCCAATGCCAAGAACCATTACATGATTTTTTTTTTCAAGATTCCTTCAACCCACTGGTAGTACCACAATTAATAATTGTGGCAATAACTTACTGGAAACCCATCATGGACCATGTTCAGTGCTTTTTATACACTGGCCAGTGCTATTGTTTCCTGCTAGATACTCCCTCAACCTTACAGATGCGTAGTGGGCTCAGAGGTAGTTCTCCTGGCCAACCTGAATCCCATCCCTGTGTGACTCCAAGGGTTGTGATCTTTCTGCCACACCACCTCGCCCTCCTTTCTCAAGGTCTTCAAGAATAAAAGACACTGACATCCATTCACCCACCTCCCTCTCCTCCCTTCCCCTCCCCCGCTCCCTTCTCCTTCTCCCCTCCCCTCCCCTCCCTGGAACAGCATGGTGATAACCCTTCTTCCTTACAGGTGGTGTGGGTGACAGCCACCTTCCCTTATATCATCCTTTCTGTCCTGCTGGTGAGGGGTGCCACCCTCCCTGGAGCCTGGAGGGGTGTTCTCTTCTACTTGAAACCCAATTGGCAGAAACTCCTGGAGACAGGGGTAAGATGATGAGGGAAATATGTGTACCTGTCTGTCATTTTACTAAACGAAGCTGGTCCTCCTCCAAATAGGACAGTAGGGACAACTGAAATGTGGCTTCAGTGTGCAAGTCTGCAATGATACTTTAACCAAGAAATACAAGCATTAAAGTACAGTTGAGGCCACTGGATGGGTTTATGCCTGAATCATAGGAAGAGAAATCACATTTGTTGGCACTTGATTTATGACTATGCCTGGAATGAGCCTTAAAAGCTGTTTTTCTGCCTCTGCACTTAGCCACACGGAGGCAGGAGAGGCGACCCTGTTGGTGCCAGGGTAAGCCTGTGTCTCCCCCTCACCCCATCCCCTTACCCCTGCTGTGTTCCAGGTGTGGATAGATGCAGCCGCTCAGATCTTCTTCTCTCTTGGTCCGGGCTTTGGGGTCCTGCTGGCTTTTGCTAGCTACAACAAGTTCAACAACAACTGCTACCAGTGAGTATCTGGGGTCCCCAAGCAAAGCTTGAAAGTGGCGTGAGTGAAAGTCAGCTAGTGTGGAGGAAGGTGATTGGACTGACGGCCTTGAATCTGGCCAGGCTTAGGCCTTGATGCCACTGCCCCTCAGGGGTGCTGCAGGCCCCTGACCAGCTCACCCATGGCCAGAGCACTCATCCAGGCCGTGGCTTCACCTGGGCCACTCAGGCTGAGAGGGGCCCCATGCCCTTCGGTTTTGTCAGCACTCCTGTATATAAAAATAATAAGAGGCTGGACATGGTGGCTCACGCCTGTAATCCCAGCACTTTGGGACGCCAAGGCAGGTGGATCGCCTGAGGTCAGGAGTTCCAGGCTAACCTGGCCAACATGGCGAAACCCTGTCTGTACTAAAAATACAAAGATTAGCCAGGCATGGTAGTGCACACCTGTAAGCACAGCCACTTGGGAGGCTGAGGCACGAGAAGTTGCAGTGAGCTGAGACCTTGCCACTACACTCCAGCCTGAGTGACAGAGCAAGATTCCAGAAAAAAGAAAGAGAGAGAAAGAGAGAGAGAGAGAGAAAGAAAGAAAGAAAAAAGAAAGAGAAAGAAGAAAGAAAGAAAGGAAGGAAAGAAAAAGAAAGAAAGAAGGAAAGAAAGAAGAAAGAAAGAAGGAAGGAAAGAAAGAAAGAAAGAGAGAGACGGGGTGTGGTGGCTCACACCTGTAATCTCAACACTTTGGGAGGCCGAGGCAGGTGGATCACGAGGTCAGGAAATCGATACCATCCTGGATAACACGGTGAAACCCCGTCTCTACTAAAAATACAAAAAAATTAGCCGGGCGTGGTGGCGGGCGCCTGTAGTCCCAGCTACTCAGGAGGCTGAGGCAGGAGAATGGCGTGAACCCAGGAGGCGGAGTTTGTGGTGAGCCGAGATTGTGCCACTGCACTCCAGCCTGGGCGACAGAGTGAGACTCCATCAAAAAAAAAAAAAAAAGAAAGAAAGAGAAATTGCAAAGCAAGTTTACAAAAAGCTGCAACATACAATTAAGTAGTTAGGTTTAACTAGTCAATGTGTTTAACAATAAAAATTGTAATGTGATTATTTGTATTATGTATAAACAAAAAGTATGATGATCACATTATTTTGACTAACACAAAATACCATAATTTTTCTTTTCTTTTATTTTCTTTTTGTTTTTTTTTTTTTTTTTTTTGAGACGGAGTTTCACTCTTGTTGTCCAGGCTGGAGTGCAATGGCTCAATCTCAGCTCACCACAACCTCTGCCTCCTGGGTTCAAGCGATTTTCCTGCCTCAGCCTCCCGAGTAGCTGGGATGACAGGCATGCGCCACCACGCCTGGCTAAATTTGTATTTTTAGTAGAGATGGGGTTTCTCCATGTTGGTCAGGCTGGTCTCCAACTCCCGACCTCAGGTAATCCACCCGCCTCAGCCTCCCAAAGTGCTGGGATTACAGGCGTGAGCCACTGTGCCCAGCCAAAATGCCATAATTTTTGCAACAAAATCCTATTTCAGAAATTTTAACAAAACAGGAAATGTTACACCAATTATGGTTTTAAATATCACCCACTGGGCCAGGTGCAGTGGCTCAAACCTGTAATCTTAGCCCTTTGGGAGGCTGAGGCAGGAGGATCACTTGAGCCTAAGAGTTTGAGTCCAGCCTGGGCAACATGGTGAGATCCCATCTCTACAAAAAATTTAAAAATTAGCTGAGTGTGGTGGTGCATGCCTATGGTCCCAGCTCTTCAGGAGGCTGAAGCAGGAGGATTGCTTGAGCCCGGGAGGTTAAGGCTGCAGTAAGCTGTGTTCATGCCACTGCACTTCAGCCTGTGCAACAGAGGGAGACCCTATCTCAAAAATACATAAATAAATAAATAAATGTCACCCATCATCTTTAGACTTAATTTTGATTGATCACAGATGGCAGCATCCATCAATCTCTTTGTGCTATGCATAAGATAATTGTAAAACTGATTTTTTTAAAGGTGGGAGGGAGATTCACATGTACCCTAAGCAATGTGGCCTTGCACTGGGACACCACCCTGCAGTTGTATGATGAGGCTGTCATTTAAAAGTGTGAGATCAGGAGTTTGAGACCAGCCTGGCCAACATGGGGAAACCCCATCTCTACTAAAAATACAAAAATTAGCCAGGCGTGGTCGTGGGCGCCTGTAATCCCAGCTACTTGGGAGGCTGAAGCAGGAGAATCACCTGAACCCGGGAGGCAGAGGGTACAGTGAGCTGAGATCGAGCCCTGCACTCCAGCCTGGGCAATAGAGCAAGGCTCTGTCTCAAAAAAAAAAAAAAAAAAAAAAATGAGGGTATCTCTCTGGCTGGCAGTCTGTGACTTAGTTTGAAGATAAAGCCTAAATCTGAGGATCTCACAAATGTGAGGCTCAGGCCCTGTCCTGGCCCCCACTCCAACCCGGGCCCTGCTCCAGAACAAGGCTGGTTTGAAATGGAGAGGTCTGTGCTAGCAGGATTGCCTTTTAAAGCACCCCTGACTGCTCTTCTCCCTCCACCATGTGTGGTCATGGCAGTCAGAGCTTCAGGCCTCGGCAGCTGGGTTCTGGGAGAAGGCGAAGGGACTCCAGGACAGGCTTGAGGTTCCTTGAGTTCAGCCTGCTTGTCCTTGCGGTGGCCGCCCTGTCTAAGGCAGGGCAGGCACACGGACAGATGCTCCTTAGACCCCTGATCTTGAAACTGTCTCAGGCGGCCCCTTGGGTTTTCCCCTCCAGAGATGCCCTGGTGACCAGCGTGGTGAACTGCATGACGAGCTTCGTTTCGGGATTTGTCATCTTCACAGTGCTCGGTTACATGGCTGAGATGAGGAATGAAGATGTGTCTGAGGTGGCCAAAGACGCAGGTAGGACCTCAGGTTCTATGCAGGTCCCTTGCTCCTACTGAGTTGCTTTGCTTTGAATCTTTGTAAAGATCTAACTTTTGATTTATTTCTGAATGTTCCTGAAATTTTCCAAAGAAGGCTGGGCATGGTGGAGTTCAAGACCAGCCTGGGCAACATAGTGAGACCCTGCCTCTATAAAAAAATAAATGAGCTGGGCATGGTAGTGCACACCTATAGTCCCAGCTACTCAGGAGGCTGAGGTGGGAGGATTGCTTGAGCCTGGGAGGTCAAGGCTACAGTGAGCCATGATCACACCACTGTACTTCAGCCTGGGTGACAGAATAAGACCCTGTCTCCAAAACATTTTTTATTCAAAGATTTGAGAGAAGCTCGATGCCTTAGAGATCTTTCCATGTGTTCAGGCCATGCAGGGACAGGGCAACTCCCTTGGCACCCAGTTCTGGGGCCTCCAAAATCTATGGGCTTGAAATGATGACTCTGATGATGGCTTTAAAACCAGTGGGTTTGCTTCCTGTGATGGTCTTGTGATGGCTCAAAGTCTAGTAAGCAAATAATCATTTATCCTTAGAACTGCCCCTTGCAGAAAAAGAAAATCTAGCCAATATGACCACTCTATTTTACCGTGAAGTTTTTGTGGAAAAAGAAAAGAGCAACAGAGGGAGAAAAAACAGATGATGGCATCTAGTGGGCGAGGTCCCAGGGCCTTCTTGTTACAAGCATGTTAGCATGCTTGTATCTTTGGCCTGATTCGGTGCTTTGACCAACCCCATACCCCAAACGAGGGCACCCCTAGCTAACCCATGAGAGGCTGAAGACATGTCCCTCACACTTTCAAAAGGGACTTTAAAATAGAAAGAGGTCTTTATTCCAAAGCCTCTGTGACTCTACGGAAATCAATTTAACATTTCCTACTGTTCTGAAGCTGAAGACATCAGAGGGGGCTAACTGCCATGGACTTTAGAAATATCAATCCTGGTCCTGAGAAATCCCGTGGAATTGTTATATGGTGGAAACTCTTATTCTCATGTGCAGCTTTGCCAGTCTCTGGGTCTTGGATCTGTTACCCACCCCCAGGGTTAATGGAGGGCACACAGTTTTCAAGATGGAAGCCCCACCCTTCCTGCCTCCCAGGAACGGGGGTGGCCACGTCAGACGGAGTAGAGTGTGAGGACGCACTTGGTGTGTGTCAAAACCTGATTCACACATACGGTCTTGTGATGAGAATTGTAACTGTTGTTGTGGCTGAGTTTTCCTCTGTGACATCTTTGTAGGACAGGTCTTGTCAACCACCTCCTCCTCTCTCCCCTCTGTCTCAGGTCCCAGCCTCCTCTTCATCACGTATGCAGAAGCGATAGCCAACATGCCAGCGTCCACTTTCTTTGCCATCATCTTCTTTCTGATGTTAATCACGCTGGGCTTGGACAGCACGGTGAGGAAATGGGAAGGGGAAATGGGCTGTGGGAGGATGAAGAGGAAAGGAGGAGGACGCAGCTGGACTCAATTCCCTCCCATCCCTGGCCATCCCAGGCAGCTTTGGCTACTCCCTTCTGGTGCTCCAGACCCCCGGCTGACTCCTCGGCATTTACCACCCTCTGGTACATTCGAGTCATTAATGGGATAAAGTGGGTGAAGCGCCAGGCGCTTATGAGGCCCAAGGCTCACATATGTGAACTGTTATTAAGCACTGTCCCTTGGCCCAATTATGGCGCCTACAGGCCAGGGCGAGGTCTCTCCTGGGTCTCTGCTTTGCCAAGGGTTCAGTTCAGGGCCTGGAATTATTAGTGTGGAGTGAGTCTCAGCTTTGAGTTGGCCTTTCTGGTGCAAACGGAGTCTCCCCGAGAGACCTCATATATTGAAGTTCTGTCCACGTGTGCTATTTTGTTTCCTGGCTCTCCTTAGTGATGGGCCTTAAATGACAGTGTAAAACAGGGAAATACTCTTTGAGATGCTTACATGGTCCAGCGAGCTGGGGAACTGGTGATGATCAGTTTGACCAGTCACTTAGCAACCTTACCCCTCCCTCCTGTTCACTGTCCTGAAGGCCACAGCCTTGTCCCAAAGCCTCCACCGTGACTGCTTGCCTGTACCTCTCAGTTTGCAGGCTTGGAGGGGGTGATCACAGCTGTGCTGGATGAGTTCCCACACATCTGGGCCAAGCGCCGGGAGTGGTTTGTGCTCGCCGTGGTCATCACCTGCTTCTTTGGATCCCTGGTCACCCTGACTTTTGTGAGTATCGTGCCCCTCAGTTTTGAGTTGGCCTCCCCTAGGGCAGCAGAACGCTACAGGAAGCTGTTCGTCTCCTTCCATCTCACACAGTGCCCTGGCTTTGGGACCAAAGGAGGGGAGGTTGCTACTCCCATTAAAAAGTTTGTCATCAAGAAGAAAAGTTGTTTCTTGCGCATCTACTTCCAGACTCCGTGCATAGTATCCAGGGACTGTCAGCATTTTACCGTAGATCCCACTAGATTTCAGGCTTCAAAAACTATCTGAAGAAAATTAGGATTTGCTTTTCCAGCCTATTTCCACTCTTTAGAGCTGCTTTCTTGAGGATACTGCCCTGACGTTCTGCACGTCATGTGTGTAATGCCACTTGGTCTCCTCCAGAATTTGCAATGGTAAAGAAGTCACACCCTCTCTAGAGATCCTTTTTTTTTTTTTGGTAGCTGAAGTAAATACTCTAAGGCAGATTTTGCAAATGTGCATCTTTAAGCCGTGACCCCGATGGCCCTGGAGTGGGGGTCAAGGGGACTGAGTGGAACCCCAGTGAGTCATGATTTAGGACAGAAAGGCAAAACTGTGACCAAGGCCCTTAATGTGTCTGGTATCCTGGGCCCTTCTGGATTCAGTCTTTAGAGGCAGGGATTCTCCACGGTTGTGTCCACAGCAGGTGTTCAATAAGTTGAAGAAAGTTTAAAATAGATCCCAAGGCCCTTTGGAGTGTGTCTCTTAAAATTTAGTGGGGTGAAGAAATAAGAAGAATGAACTACATAGGATGGGAAGAGGCGTCTGAGTGGGTAAAACCTGCCCACACTGCCACTGCAAAGGCCAGTCCAAGAACAGTCCAAGAAACAGTTTCTTTTTTTTTTTTTTTGGACAGAGTCTTGCTCTGTCCCCCAGGCTGGAGTGCAATGGTGCTATCTCAGCTCACTGCAACCTCCGCCTCTCATTCAAGCAATTCTCCCGCCTCAGCCTCCTGAGTAGCTGGGATTAAAAGCGTGTGCCACCACGCCTGGCTAATTTTTTTTGTATTTTTAGTAGAGATGGAGTTTCACCATGTTGGCCAGGCTGGTCTCGAACTCCTGACCTCAGGTGATACGCCCGCCTCAGCCTCCCAAAGTGCTGGGATGACAGGCATGAGCCACCGCACCTGGCCTAAGAGGCAGTTTCTGGGGTACTCATGTTCGGTCCCAGGTGGGATTTTTCCAGAATGATTCTAAGTGAGGAAGCCCCTGCAGGTCTCTGTAGTTGGGAGGGGTGGCTCCTTGGAGGGCCCTCACCCAGGCTCTGCTCTCCCCTCCAGGGAGGGGCCTACGTGGTGAAGCTGCTGGAGGAGTATGCCACGGGGCCCGCAGTGCTCACTGTCGCGCTGATCGAAGCAGTCGCTGTGTCTTGGTTCTATGGTAAGACGCTTCCTTCAGCCAGCTGGGTCCCTTCTACACCATCAGCCAGCACAGTAGCAAAGGGCTGATTTCACCAAAAAAGGCTGTGAGGGGCAGTTTACAAGATGTGACCTCCCGATAATGGGTCTGTAAAAGAGTCTCGGCCAGGCGCGGTGGCTCACGCCTGTAATCCCAGCACTTTGGGAGGCTGACGCAGGTGGATCACCTGAGATCAGGAGTTCGAGACCAGCCCGGCCAACATGGTGAAACTCCATCTCTACTAAAAATACAAAAAAAAAAAAAATTAGCCGGGCATGATGGCGCAAGCCTGTAATCTCAGCTACTCAGGAGGCTGAGGCAGGAGAATTGCTTGAATCTGGGAGGCAGAGGTTGCAGTGAGCCAAGATCGCGCCACTGCACTCCAGTCTGGACAACAGAGTGAGAGTCTGTCTCAAAACAAACAAAAAACCCAAAAACAAACAAAAATAAACCACTTTTGCATGTTATTTGTTACACATATTATCAAGGAGGGGGCACATTTTGGGTTGCACACAGGGCCGGTTTTGTTTTTTGTTTTTGTTTTTTTTTAAAGAAGAAATCTTCCCACCTCCTTGGCAATTCTGACGACCAAGTTCAAGTGTGTGAATCTCCATAGACCTGCCCTAGGAACTGCTGGGACCTCTCAGGGAAGCAACCACAGAGCACCTTCCCCTTCTCAATTTCTCACTCTTCTTTGGGAGTTCTCAGTTCTCACTTCCTTACCAGTTACTTTTTATAGAAGAACCTTGATCTTGATCTGGCATATGAATGGGCAATATTGTGGTTAAAAATTTCCCTTGAAAGTTTCCAGTGTCATGGTCAAAGTCAGTGTCTGTCAGGCGGGTTCACCATTCCTGGACAAAATTCAACTGTTTTATAATAACAATGAAATCAGATACACACTCAGCTCTCAGGAAGGCGGTGTGGCACCAAGAAGGGGTATGTGTCTCTTCCCAGATGCCCATCCATCCTCCCAGATGTCCACCCATCCTTCCAGATGCCCATCCGTCCTCCCACCCTATGTAGAAAGAGTCTTGCTTGCTATAAAAATGCAGTTTTGTGACAAGTCCCCCAGCCCCACTTTCGGACCAGATTGTTGTCGCTGTACTCCTCCTAGAGAGAAATTCCAGAGCTACCCTGTGTGTCCGGGGTTGGAATTCCGGCTTGTCATTTCCCCTTGTCATTCCCAGTGCTGATCCTGTGACTCTGACTCTCCCAGAGAATCAGGGCACAGCAGCACAGCCCATGTCCTTTCTCAGTCTCTGCCTCTCTTCCCCTTGGGCGGTTCCAGGCATCACTCAGTTCTGCAGGGACGTGAAGGAAATGCTCGGCTTCAGCCCGGGGTGGTTCTGGAGGATCTGCTGGGTGGCCATCAGCCCTCTGTTTCTCCTGGTGAGTTGCCATTTCCCTTCTCCTCCTTGCCCTGGCGAAAGACTTCCCCCAGACACATAAAAAATGAATTGTAATGGCTGGGCACGGTGGCTCATCCTTGTAATCCCAACACTTTGGGAGTCTGAGGCAGGCGGCCAACATGGCAAAACCCCGTCTCTACTTAAAAAAATACAAAAATTAGCCGGGTGTGGTGATGGGCACCTGTAATCCCAGCTACTCAGGAAGCTGAGGCAGGAGAATGGCTTGAACCCAGGAGGTGGAGGTTGCAGTGAGCTGAAATCGCGCCACTGCACTCCAGCCTGGGTGACAAAGTGAGACTCTATTTCAGAAAATAAATAAATAGTAGTGAAGAATAACATATACAGAAAAGTATTAATATACAGCTCGTAAGTGTACATATCAAAGAAATGTTATAAATTGAGCACACCTATGTAGCCAAACCCATACCAGGAGACAAAAACATGACCAGCACTTCAGAAGCCCCTCTTGTGCCCCCTCCCAGCCACTATGCCCACCATGGTTCCCCACCCTTCTGACTCCTAACACCATGGAGTAGTCTGGGCTTCAGTCACTCTGGCAGTGATAGTGATGCATAACATTTATGGAGCGCTAAATGCCAGGCCAGACTTCAGGCTCAACTTACACTCACTTTTCTATAAATCCTCACAATAGTTCTATGAAGTGGTTATAGTTCTGGCACTCCCATTTTACATTTAAGGAGATTGAGGCTGGGTGCAGTGGCTCATGCCTGTAATCCCAGCACTTTGGGAGCCTGAGGTGGTTGGATCACCTGAGGTCAGGAGTTCAAGACCAGCCTGGCCAACATGGTGAAACCCCGTCTCTACTAAAAATATAAAAATTAGCTGGGCATGGTACTGGGTGCTACTCGGGAGGCTGAGGCAGGAGAATTGCTTGAACCTGGGAGGCGGAGGTTGCAGTGAGCTGAGATCACGCCATTGCACTCCAGCCTGGGCGATAGAGCAAGACTCTGTCTCAAAAAAAAAAAAAAAAAAAGAAAAGAAAAGAAAAAAGGAGATTGAGGCTTAGCAATGTAAAGTGAAGGGTCCAAAGTCACACAACAAAAAGAACTGTTCAAGACCAGGGAAGGATCTGCTATGCTCTTCATGGGGGCCCTGGATGGGGTACTAGTACTTCTGTGTTTACAATTTTGTATGCATCTTCTTCAAGATGATACAAAGCTCTCTAAGCAAAAATCCACGTCAAAAGTAGAATCCATTTATTACCAAAGGACCTGGGTGAGAAAGTTGAGTCCCAAGGGTTGTCCACGTGTTGAGATGTGTTCAATATTCACTTTGTCCTTGGTTCACGTGCCCCTGTCCAAGATGGATAACAGCCTGCTGGCTTGCCAAGTGTGTGCTGAAGTAGCCTGGGGTAAACTGATGTCATGCACACCAGCAGGCACTATTCTTCAGTTCTTTCATTTATCTGTAACTTTGTTTTTTTTGTGTTTTTTTTTTTTTTTTTGTCTTTTAGAGCCAGAAATTTTGTTAGATTCTTCCTTCAGTCCACCTCCAGCTTATTAGGAGTATATGGGCTATCCCATTTTGTTTTAGGACATCTCTTTGGCATCCAGCTGTTCTGTGTCCCCTTTCAAAACAGCTGGGTGCAGTGGTTCACACCTGTAATCCCAGCATTTTGGGAGGCCGAGGCAGGTGGATCTCTTGAGGTCAGGAGTTCAAGACCAGCCTGAGCAACATGGCGAAACCCTGTCTTTACTAAAAATACAAAAATTAGCAAGACATGAACAAGACTCAGTCTAAACAAACAAACAAACAAACAAACAAACAAAAAACAAACATGAAAACAGCCCTTTTTGTATTCTGTGTTTTGACTTTCTTGGGGTAGCCCTTTATTTTTTGTACTTCTTTTGTACCCATACATCTTGACATTAACTTATCTATGATGGACAACATGCTTGTTCTTGTCTCTGTGACACTGCATGTGTCTCTCTGTACCCCAGAATTCCTCTTTGACTTCCTTTCCCCCGGACCCTGGAGGTTTCCAAAATCAAAGCCAGTGTTTGCACCAAGTGGCACATGTTCCCAGGCTGCAGTGACTCTGGTGCAAGCTCTGGGCTCCTGAGATGTTGGCCTCGGAGCTCCTTATGACCTTATCAGCTTGCTGATGCATTTAGGCACATTTAAAATGCGTGTGTTTTTAAATCCAGAAGTTTTAGTTGTTTTCAGTGAGAGGGTTGTTGGAAATCGCCTAGCCCATCCTACCAGAAGCAGAAGCCCTGACATAAATGGGTTATTAATTTATATTATTACCAGTACTTCTCAATAATCTACTTAAATATTTTTATTTGTTTTTCAAAGGAAGAAGAGTCATTGGATTAATTCCTTGAGGGCAGAAAGATGTTTGTTTGTTTGTTTGTTTGTTTACTTCCATATTTATTCCCCACACAGTGAGGAAATGATGTCTAGGGGAGACTTGAAGGCAAGTGAAACATTCACTGTGGGTATAAAATTTAAGAAGGCACCAAAGAGCTCAGGACTCAGGATAAATATTATTTTCACACAATATTTTTTAAAAATAAAAATTAATTCAAAAAGATCCATGATTAACAAAATATCAACATTTTTAATAAACACAGGAGCCAGCCCTGTACTTGTACATCTTACTTCACTCGCTTTACCCTAATCTGGCCCTGTTAGATCCTGTCTTTTAAAAAATTGTAATAAAATATTATTTCTTTTGATTTTGGCTCCTGCTGAAATGTCGTGCCTGAGGTGAGTGCCTCCATGTGCCCTGGGGCTTGGGGCTGTTCGTTTCTGTCAATTTCCTGCTGTCAGACTGGGTAAACTCCTGATGCACAGTCATGGAGTTTCTTTGCCCAGGAAAACCCACCTGCAGCTTTGGATGTGGGCGCACTACTCATAATTCCCATGATGTTTGCCATACTCACCCCTCTACAGCCAAGTGCCCTAGTGCCTGAGAGAGGCAAATCTGTCTTCCACTTCTACGTTCACTTAACAGATCCCCTGCTCTGGGCTTCTTAAGGCTGCTTTAGGTAAACAACAAGTAGCTTACTAAAAATATTCTTTTTCACTGCAGCCAAGTCAAAAAAAAGAAAATATTGTGTACGAGTAGAGGCCAGGATGTGTGAGGGGGTTTCTGAAGTAGCACTTGCCCCAACCGGAGGTTGAGTCCCCCAATGACTGAGTGGGATTTCACACACCTGACATTAAGAGACAAGCAGCCGGGATGGCTCCTAAACAGATCTTCTTTCCCTGTTCCCAAACCATCTTTCTTCATAGCCGGCTCTGGGGTTGAGGAGCCTGGGTTAGGAGGAAGGTTTGCAATTGACCAGGCTCCTGTTTTGAAGGCTTCCGCCTAGACTTAAGATAGCACCGCTCAGAAGATGGATGTGTGTTTAGCAATTTCCCATTTTATTACCTGCAGACAAAGAAAAAAAAAAGATATAAATAGATGTTTAACCACACAAATAATTCACATTACTGTCTTCTTTATGACTATGAAATAATAAAATAAAATTAAATCAACAGCAATAACAATTTCGGCACAGTGGTTACTAGGCAAAATCTGGAAACCAAATTGAAATAAGAAAACTCATAAACTGGGTGTCGGGAGCACACTGTGGAATTTTTCTTGGTCAAAATTCTCACAGAGTGTTCAAGTGAAAGGTGTATTAAGCTGCTATTTTTCCTTCCATAATTCCTTTCATGATGAGGACCTGTGGCAGGCAGTCATTCATTGTTGAGATGCCTAGTGGCAGAGCCATCCTTGTTGAAACTCCAGGCAATGCAGCTTAATGCAGAAGGCAGAGAGCTCAGGAAAATGGGAGAAGGACACACCCCCAGGAGCCTGAGTCCTCTCTGGGTCTTGAGAACCTTCTTATCTTTCCTGGACATCAGGCACCTTCCGTCTGACCAAAAACAACCACAGCCAGAAACGCAAGGCAATGAAAACAAAGCAGAGAGAAATATGAAGCCTGGGGCCTGGTGGGGGCTGCGGAGAGGTCACCCAGTTTATTCCTCTGCCTTCTGGCAAGACAAGGCCCAAATTACTCTCAAGGTTGCCAGTCTCTTTGCCTGGGCAGAGGCCTGTGCTGAAGTGGGAGCTGCAGGCTTCAGCCCCGACTGTAGGGGCAGCTGTAGGGCTGCTGCAACATCCCCCTATAGGAAGTGAGGGCTGGGGAGGAAAATCAGGGAAAGCACCTGGCTGGTGTAGTCTTGCGGCTTGGGTACAGAAGTTGGTAATTCTGTGTGTCAGAGTTCAATCCAGGATATATCACATCTTGGGAATTTCCTGAAAGTATCTTAGCTTTAGCATTTGGTGTTTGTGGTATCGGAAACATCTCTGAGTGGATATTGTTAAGGTTTTTAATGTTTCTTGGAATTTCTGTTTTAGTTCATCATTTGCAGTTTTCTGATGAGCCCGCCACAACTACGACTTTTCCAATATAATTATCCTTACTGGAGTATCATCTTGGGTTACTGCATAGGAACCTCATCTTTCATTTGCATCCCCACATATATAGCTTATCGGTTGATCATCACTCCAGGGACATTTAAGGAGGTACGTGCTAGTTAGTGTGTATATGTGTGTGTTCAGACTACTAATTGTTTTGGGAGAAAAGGATTATCTTGTTATGCTCTATTCAAAATGAGATTCACCAGGAGGCATGCAACCCTATATATGTATGTACCTGTGCCATGGGGAAGACCTCTAATGGCTGTCACTGTTACCTTAAGGCATCTCCGAAAGCCTCAAATGCAAGGGCAAAAGAGTGAGCTGATCATTTGGGTGCACCAGAGCATTCAGCTTGGGCTGTGCGTAGGTTTTCAAACTTATCAGACAACTACCCTGCCTCCCGCTTGCCACTGGGCATGGACATCAGACCTGTGATGTCTGGAGCAATACACAAATTTTAAGTGGCAATTATGGTGGGAAATGTCCATGGTCACTTTTCTAACAGCAATGTGACAAGTATTCTTTTGAAAATCATCACAAAATAAGGATGTTGCAACAGTATCATAGTTTTAGATCAAAATTGTTAGCTATCTAACAATAGCATGATTTTAGCTCAAGCCATTGGAGTAAAAATGTTTTGCCAGGATAGCAAGATTCATTTCGGTAATGAATGCGCTGTAGAAATGTTAATAACAGTACCTTACAATTTGTATGAATGCCATTTTCAAAGCATCTGCATGTCGATTATCCTATTCTGTTATCAAAGTACCTTGGGAGGTAAACGGGCAGGCATTATTACCAGACAAGGACACTGAGGTAGGGAATAATCCTGCTCGAAGTTTCCTTATTTCCGGCTGGGCACAGTGGCTCACACCTGTAATCTCAGCATTTTAGGAGGCCAAGGCACGTGGATCACCTCAGGTCAGGAGTTCAAGACTAGCCTGGCCAACATGGTGAAATCCTGTCTCTACTAAAATTACAAAAATTAGCTGCGCATGGTGGCATGTGCCTGTAGTCCCAGCTACTCAGCATAATCTATAATAGCCTGAGAACGGAGGTGGGCTAATTTGAGATCTTACGCAAAATTTAGACATGAGTCCATCACAATAGTCATCCTAAGACATTTCATAAGAAATGAGAAGCAAGAGAACATAGGCAGTTAAACATCAGCTCTTTCTTTTTTTTTCAGACAAGGTCTCACTCTGTACCCCAGGCTGGAGTGCAGTGGTATAATCATGGCTCACTGCAGCCTCAAACTCCTGGGCTCAGGCGATCCTTTCACCTCAGCCTCCTGACTAGCTGGGACTACAAGCGCCTGGCTAAATTTTTAAATTTTTAATAGAAACAAGATCTCACTATGTTGCCCAGGCTGGTCTCAAACTCCTGAGCTCAATCCTCCTGCCTCACCTTCCCAAAGTGCTGGGATTGCCGGCATAAGCCACTGCACCTGGCCAAATATCAGCCCTTTCTGAGAACAACTGGGTTCATTTCTTTTTTGAAACAGGAAAACTGTATTCTGGGTGAACAGAACTCTGAGCTCCGTAGTTACTAATTTCCTACAGCCAAACCAGCCCTCTCATGACCGCACTCCCCCTAAAGAGCCTTGGGTCCCGTGCTGCTTCCCGCACACTCTCCTACCCAGAGTCATTGAACGCATTCCTTCCGGTCATCCGTCTTGGCAGTTGTGATGATCCATGAGCTCTGTTGCTTCAAATCCAGAGGCCAAGGTTGGAGGTGGGAACTGTGTTAGGTTAATAAATGTCATTCTTTAGTCACAGGCTACACCTCAGATCCTGGCCATCTTTCTCACAAATTCCCCCAGTTGGTCACAAGGGAATGCCACCCAAAAGTGTGTCACTAACAGAGCTCAGGTCTGTTAGCAATAGAGGTAAGACTAATTGTAGGTAGGGCGTCTTCACGAGGGGCCACCAGACAGGGAGCAGCGGGTTACCCGAAAGCAGTGTGATACACCCCTGTCGGTGAGGACCATGGAAAAGGCCCTAGTCGGCTCTGGCAGATACTCATCTTATCTGGGCCTCGGTTTCCTCCTCTTTCAAATGTGCTCATTTGACCATATTAACATTCCCCAAAGTGTGTTCCAGGGGCTGTCACAGGTATTACTGCTGGAGAAAAAGTTTATGTAGTCAGGTAATTTTTGGAGACTGCTGGACTAAGGCAAGTTAAACAGGTTTCTTGGCTGGGCACAGTGGGTCACACCTGTAATCCCAGCACTTTGGCAGGCCGAGGTGGATGGGTCACCTGAGGTCAGGAGTTCGAGACTAGCCTAGCCAACATGGTGAAACCCCCGTCTCTACTAAAAATGCAAAAATTAGCCGGGTGTGGTGGCGGGCACCTGTAGTTCCAGCTTCTCAGGAGGCCGAGGCATGGAAATTGCTTGAGCCTGGGAGGCAGAGATTGCAGTGAGCTGAGATCATTGAGCCACTGCACTCCACCCTGGGCAACAGAGCGAGACTCTGTCTCAAAAAAATTAAATAAATAAATAAACAGGTTTGTTTACCTGAGGACTTCTCAAAAAAACTTTAATATGCCCATGTGCATGTTTAATCTCTGAGAAGAATAAAGCATGCTGTGTTTTTTGCCAAAGGTCTAGAATTCTTCACAATTCTTTATGAATACCAGACTTGCTAGTCTGTAACTTTCTATGTGTGAGGGAGGGAAGCCTCATATAAAATCTTTTTGGGCCCTGGCCATATGCAAGGTTGGAGTTTGTGGAGTGAGCCACCGCTTACTGGTGTAACTTGAAGGGTACCATACACACCCACAGTCTGGAAGTCTTGCGGTTGGAGTCATCCACTGGCTTAGGTCATTTTTGCAGAAACTACTAATAATCCACCCAAAGATACTGGAAAATGGTCCCTAATGAGTACACGTTTATGAAGATATGAAGAGGAATTCATTTCTTAGATTAACTTGTTATCATCTTGCAGAAGGCCAGGGCCTGGCAAATTTTCAGCGCAACGGTAGCCTGGCAACTAGAATGCTGGCAAAGCACGGAAAACAGACATGGGCCTGGCATCCTGGGTGGTCAGTCACCAACAGGGCGGCAGCCCATGTGGGTAGGTAAGGGCACAAAAACCAAGTGTCTGACTTTATGACGTTGTTCATTGAGGGCCTTGCCCCACCAAACACCTCGGTGATCTCTTCTCTCTCTGAGCTATGGTGATAGCTCCACTTAAGACAAGTTCTAATAGTCGAGCATCGTACCATGCACCTGTAGTTCCAGCTACTTGGGAGGCTGAGGCAGGAGGATCCCTTGAGCCCAGGGGTTCAAGACTGCAGTGAGGCATGATTGTGCCACTGTACTCCAGCCTGGGCAACAGAGCAAGACCCTGACTCTTCTTAAAAAAAAAAAAAAGGACTCGTTATAGTGATCTCTGTCTAGTTCTCAACTAACAAGCCATAATTCTGTTTAATCAGGTATAGTTCACATGTTAATCTGTGGGAATGCATGGTTTCTGACAAGTTGCTTTCCGTGACTCGGCATGCTCTGGTAGCTGATGACTCCTTTTTAAATGGATGACTCCTTTTTAAACTCCCTGCAATGACTCCTTTTTAAACGGATTTCTAGTGTGAAAGTTCAGTACACAGATACTAAGGTCATGAGGAGCACAAAATGTGCAATTTTGTGCATTTTGCCCTATAGTGCATTTCATTAACTGTAGGACTGGAACTTTTTGAATTCTATAGGCCCTATTTCTTAAAGAACAAACTCCCAGAATGAGAAAATAGAAAAGCTTGAAGGCAACTCCAGACATTTTCAGTCCAAAATAAAAATGACAGGGGCAGAACTTCACCTAAAGATCAGTAAATCAAAGGATGCTTTCAGATCCAAATTGTCTGCTTATGATACATACAGACTTTTGGCCAACAAAGATTTTATTAAGCAACTTAATAAAGATTTTTCGAAGCCTCTGCAGTGCGGCTGGTTTTTTTTTTTTTCTCCTCTATATCCCTGAGCTGCTTTTTGCCACTCTGATGCTGAGTTTTACAAGGCCAGTTGTATATTTCATACCTAAGCCCAAGTATATTTCAGATCCATCTTAAAGCTTCTGTGTACCTCAGCTGTTTCTATAGTAGACCTTCTCAGCCACTTCTCTGTGATGAGTACTACATCAACACAATGTTGCATTAGAAGTGATGATTTCAATAATCGCATCTTTTACAATTTAACTATGTGATAATTTATACTCTCATATGAACCAACCAGTATTGCTTTACAGGTGAATTCATTAAATTAGTAACATCCTGGCTGTTACAGTGGCTGATAGCACTGGGCAGTATGGCTGCAGTGTGTCTGCACGAGACAAGGAGCCTGGGTGAGGGGATGGGGGCCAAAACCCAGCAACTACTCTGCTCCCCAAGCCCTTTGTGGCCGCAGAAGTCTCCTCTGTCCAGAGAAAAGGGTACCCTTTCCCAAGTCCTTCAAAAGCATGTTATTGGCCAGCAGAGATTCTGTTGAAGGCTCATCATTTTCTTCCATTAGTGTTATAATGATTTTCTTAGTTTACAGATGTGTATAGTTTCTGAATATACCATTTTAATTCATATTTGAGAATACATAAATTGGGAATTCTTTTCCTAAGGAATGTCAGTGAGACTATTCCAACTCGCTCTTAGATGTTATTAAAGTGTTAAGCTTTGTTTTAATATTAATGTTGACTATTTTTGCAAGTTTTAAAAATTACAAGGATGTTTATAACATTGTATTTTCTTCCCAATAGCGTATTATTAAAAGTATTACCCCGGAAACACCAACAGAAATTCCTTGTGGGGACATCCGCTTGAATGCTGTGTAACATGCTCACCAAGGGGAAAAAGGCTTCTCCACAACCTCCTCTTCCAGTTCTGACGAGGCACGCCTGCCTTCTCCCCTCCAAGTGAATGAGCTTCCAGCTAAGCCTGATGATGGAAGGGCCTTCTCCACAGGGACACAGTCTGGTGCCCAGACTCAAGGCCTCCAGCCACTTATTTCCATGGACTCCCCTGGACATATTCCCACGGTAGACTGTGACACAGCTGAGCTGGCCTATTTTGGACGTGTGAGGATGTGGATGGAGGTGATGAAAACCACCCTATCATCAGTTAGGATTAGGTTTAGAATCAAGTCTGTGAAAGTCTCCTGTATCATTTCTTGGTATGATCATTGGTATCTGATATCTGTTTGCTTCTAAAGGTTTCACTGTTCATGAATACGTAAACTGCGTAGGAGAGAACAGGGATGCTATCTCGCTAGCCATATATTTTCTGAGTAGCATATAGAATTTTATTGCTGGAATCTACTAGAACCTTCTAATCCATGTGCTGCTGTGGCATCAGGAAAGGAAGATGTAAGAAGCTAAAATGAAAAATAATGTGTCCATGTAAGCTTGTGAGTCTGTGTATATTGTTGTTTCAGTGTATTCTTATCTCTAGTCCAATATTTTGGGCCCATTACAAATATATGAATTCCCCAAATTTTTCTTACATTAACAAATTCTACCAACTCAATTGTGTATGGAGGTTATTATTTGAAGGGTACAATCACTACGACATGCTCTGCCACCCACTCCTTTTCCAGTGACACTACTTGAGCCACACACTTTCCTTTACAGGCCAGCCTCTGGCGTTTGCTGCACCTCATTGCCACCTTCCTGACTCTCTGTGCTAAACATTCAGGACAGTGTTCCACAGGCAGATCTGGCCTATTTCATTAGTCACCATAGCTTGGCTGTGAAGTACGTTGAAGGTGGATCTTGTCACATACCCCTTCAGTGTTCACTTGGCCCTCTGGTTTAAGTTCTGTCTGCCTTACGTGACTGAGTTTGACTGTCCAGGTTGCTTTGCTCGGTGAAGAGAGGAGGGTAAATCGGATTCTCGTTTAGCACTGGGGTATACAGATCTGGCACCCTAACCTAAACCAAGGCATCTTCACTCCAAGAGCAGTTGGAGAGTCTGGGTTAGCCTTACGTGGACCTCGCCGCTCGCTGGCGGTCACGATTGTGAGCCCTCCAGATAATTTTTAAGGTTGAGTCTAAGTAAGGCTGCTTGGGAAATGGTCAGCTAAGTAAATCACCTTTCATTTCACATAAGGCCCTTAATATAGATAAGTAAATTTGGCCTTTGGTGTCTCGTGACTCTCAGAGGCATAGGTAGAGGAGCAAATTAATATTTGCAGCATGGGAATTCCTTATCAGAATTTTGAGGGGAATAAATCCTCATCAGAGACAAAAGGACTTAATCATCTGGCCACCTATCACTTCAGTTCTCTGTATAAATGAAATTTAATTCTAACAACCTTATAAAAAGAAGGTCCAGACAGCAGAGGAAACGTCCTGTCCAATTCTAGGTTTTCATCCCTTGGCCTCCTTTCCCCAGCATTGTCTACCCTGGCCCACTTCCTGCATTCTCCCCATGCCCTGCTATTTCTGATTCTTTGCTTCTCCTAGCGAGATACTTTCCTTATATGATAGCTGCTGAGAAGTTTCCCAGAATTGCTAGAGGAAAAGAAGCGGGGAATTTAGAAATATCCCTCACTGACCTAACTCCATTATCTTCACTCTTTCATTCTTCCTGCCGCCTCATGCCCATTCTCTTTACTGTCTAGCACGCTGAAAGAAGGAAGTGATCTAAATGCCAGCGTGTTCAGTGGTAAATATTAGTTGGTGCAAAAGAAAAACCATGGTTACTTTTGCACCAACCTAATAGCTTTGCAAATTTTAAGAACTTGCTTTATGAAGATATTCGGATATGGATTCTCCCCACCCCACATACTTAGACATTGTTCAAATATACTACTTTTAAAAAAACACCTTTTCAAACAGAATTAGAGTTTTGCCAAGTCTGGTATTAATGGAATTGTACAGGAGCTTTGAAAGTTTTCAAACTTTATTAAACTAAAAAAAAAAAAAAATCAAAAATATCTGTCTGTTCCGCATAGTATGCATTTATTTGACCCCTATTTATCAATACTACGATGGGTTTTTTTTTTTTTTAAAGAAAATTTAAGAGTAGGTAGGTGGATTTTAAAATAATATTTTAAAGACCTTTTACATCTATATGTAGCATTTATAGAAAAATAAAAACTAAAAATAGAATTGAATTGTAACATTATTTAAGGACTGAAGTTTTTTTTTTTTCTTGTATCAGTAAGAAATACCCAAGAGGCTGGGTGCAGTGGCTCACACCTGTAATCCCAGCACTTTGGGAGGCTGCGGTGGGAGGATCACATGACATCAGGAGTTTGAGACCAGCTTGGCCAACATAGTGAAACGCTGTCTCTATTAAAAATACAGAAAATTAGCTGAATGTGGTGGCAGGCGCCTATAATTCCTGCTACTTGGGAGGCTGAGGCAGGAGAATTGCTTGAACCCAGGAGGCAGAGGTTGCAGTGAGCCAAACGTTCCATTGCATTCCAGCCTGGATGACAAGAGCGAAACTCCGTCTCAAAAAAAAAAAAAAAAAAAAAAAAATTGCTATGCTTAGTTCCATGGAAAGACTGTTCTGAAGCTTTAAGTCTTCTTTTTCTATTTTCCGTAGTATTGCCCTTTCCCCACTTCATTGCTTAACTGTCTCTAAATTTTAATGATAATAATATTTTAAAGGTCAGATAATGCCATTAGAGGCAGAGACAAACCTGGGGACCAAGCTAATTTCTCTGTTATTGAGAGCGCTAAAGACAGGTGAACTGGAGTTTTATTTCCTCTGCTAGAGTGAAATAATACCCTCTCCACCAGGCACAATGGCTCACACCTGTAATTGCAGCACTTTGGGAGGCCAAGGTGGGCGGATCACTTGAGGTCAGGAGTTCGAGACCAGCCTGGCCAACATGGTGAAACCCCATCTCTACTAAAAATACAAAAATTAGCCAGCCATGGTGGCATGCTCCTGTAATCCCAGCTACTTGGGAGACTGAGGTGGGATAATCACTTGAACCTGGGAGGCGGAGGTTGCAGTGAGCTGAGATTGTGCCACTGCACTCCAGCCTGGGTGACAGAGCAAGACTCCATCTAAAAAACAAAAACAAAAACAAAAAAACCCTCTCAATTGGTTTAATACCACGATAGAAAAGATAAATATTTTAGGATGGAATCTTAAATATGTCTGTCCTTTTGTTTCATATAGTTGAAATCAATTCAGTATTGTTTCTACATTAGGTGTTTCAAAAACAGTCACCTTTGCAACAGAAGAGCTCTTTTGTTGAAAATGATTCACAATATATTTCAGTTGGAATGTCAGGTGGTATTTCTCTTACCAACACCTCACAGAATCTATGCCAAGCTGCTCTACCACCAATGCAAGTATTTTTTTAAAGCTACTAAAATAAACTTTCTTCACCAGCCAACTCTAATTTGGAGACAGTGTGCATTGGTGAAGGACCTCGTCAGAATAAGTTTGAATGTCTACTGAACTAAGAAGAATTTTGTTGTTTTGGGGAGAGAATAGATGGCATCAGTCCTTCAATTCTGTAACTGAAGACTCCAATTATAGTAGATAAGAATTGTGTCTAGCAATTTTTAAACACTGACAGTCCAAACAAAAATATTTGGTGAGGAAGGATGTCCCATATTTTTGCTTAAATATCATAAACAAATATGAGCATTTACTAATTTTTTAAACGGCATTTTGAAAGATTATTCTTATTTACACTCTAAAATTAAAGGTGTACTTTATCTTAAGAAAATGATATATTAAAAATTCATATTTTAAAAGATAAAATTGGGGAATTTACAGTTATTTTGTGAATGGCCTTTAAACTATGATTTGATCTATATACAACTTTTCAGAATACTTTTGATTGTGTGTTGGACATATCTAAAATTAATTTTATCTGGCAGAATTAAACCTAAATTTATTTGTATAAAAGAGTCCCCTTTCTAAAATTCATACAGTGCCCTTGTATTCATTTATGCAATGTTTATAAATATTTCAAGTTAGATTGTGAGATATTAATAAATGATTTATGCTGTGAACTGTTACTGTAATAACTCTTAATATCATGATTCGTTGTATCATTAAAAAAACAAAATTCTAAACTCTTAAGGTTAAAAATCTTAACCTTATAGTCAAAATAGTTAAACATCTCCCTAAACATCACTGCATAGCACTTACAAAAACTACATTGAATTAGATGTATTCAATTTCCATAAAGTTAAATAAGTTAATATAATTCTTTGTAATTTGTGAAGAGCTTTAGTTTGTAATGTTCTTCCCCATATATTTCATGGGATCACCAGAAGTCTAGGTGACAGCTGTATTTTCCCAGGTGAGGATGGGGGTGGGATGAAGAGCCTGAGGCTCAAAGAGGCTGATTGATTTGCCCAAGTTCACACACCTGGAACGTTCCAGGACAGGCTTTATGCCTATAGGTTTTCTAATTCCAGCCCAAAGGTTATTGACATGTTTAGCTTTAAAATTAGCATCCATAGAGGCTTGAGAAATCCAAAGAGTATTCAACTGCAGAATGGGTTTTTTTCTAAACTGCAAGGATGTTCTATCTCATTTTAAAGTGTGATAGGGAAGAATAATTAACATAGGGGAAGAACCTGTTACTGATATATCATTACATGTGTGCTGTCCCCAGCCAGAGACAGCAGCAGTCCCCAGCCTCTTTGGCACCGGGACCGGTTTCATGGAAGAAAATTTTTCTACGGATAGTGGGGAGCAGAGGGGTATTTCAGGATGAAACTATCCCACCTCAGTTCATCAGACATTAGATTCTCATAAGAAGCACACAACCTAGATCCCTCGCATGCATAATTCACGACAGGGTTCACACTCTTGTGAGAATCTAATGCTGCCGCTGATGGGACAGGAGGTGAAGTTCAGGTGGTAATGAGCTGTGTGGTCCAGTTCCTAACAGACCTCCTGCCCTACAGTTAAAGACTCTCCAGTTACCATCACCGCACTAAATCTAATCCTTGTACTAGATTCAAATTATCTGATTTACATTGACTTGTTTAAAGAGGTATTAAGGTAGGGATTCCCAAAATAAAGGATAACATAAGCAAAAGACGGGTGACAAAAAGAAAGAAAAACAAGAGCGAGAAAATAAAATGGGACCAGAAATGAGGCTACATGTCACACCAGAATGACTTTCACGTGCTGTTGGTATGCCACAAATCTGATCCTAGGCTTCATTAGAGATAACTGTTTCATCCAGTTATGAGATGCCATTTATTATCACTAAGGCTTAGTGGTCACTCTGGGTCCTGCTGCTTTTCCAGGGATATTGCTATTATTTAAAATAAATGCTAATGTTGTCAGTGCTTTATAGAAAGTTAGGGCAACTCCAGTATTAAAGTGTAATATTTCAATTACAGGAATCTCTTTGGAGTCTCAGCTCCAGTTTTGGAACATATCACTAAGTAATAACTAAAGATCTCAAAATGATTACCAGTATTTTTTTTTTACACACTTTTTTTTTTCTTTCTTTTTTTTAGACAAAGTGTCCTGTCACCCAGGCTGGAGTGCAGTGGCGTGATCTTGGCTCACTGTAGCCTTGACTTCCTGGACTCAAGTGATCCTCCCACCTCAGCCTGCTGAGTAGCTGGGACTACAGGCATGCACCACCATGACTGGCTAATTCTTTGCATCTTTAATAGAGACCGAGTTTTGCCATGTTGCTCAGGCTGGTCTCATACTCCTGGGCTCAAGCAATCTGCCCACCACGGCCTCCCAAAGTACTGGGATTACAGGCATAAGCCACTGCACCCAGTGACATGGTTTTTATAAACTAAAAAATTCAATATGTAAAATGGTGGAGAGGATAGTTAATGCTGAGATCTGAATAAATGGACTTGAATAAAAAGTAGAATATATCTTATAGATTCTAACTACAAAAATGAAAATGAGACATGTATCTCTGACAAATGAAGACATTCTCCTACATAACCACAATTAAACCATCATAGTTAGGAAAGTAACACTGCTGCATGACTGTCAACTCATCTTTAGACCCTGTTCAATGATCTTTAGGAAAAAGGATCTAGTCCAGAATCATTTTCATTTAATTGCACGTCTCTTTTGTTTTCTTCAGTCTAGAACCGTTTTCCAGTCTTTCCTTGACTTTCATGACCTTGAAGCCTTTGATGTTAATAGGCAAGTTATTCTGTAGAATGTCCCTCAATTTGATTTGTTTGAAGATCAATTCCTGCTGATTAAATCCAAGCTATGTATTTCTGGCAGGACTATCACTGGAATGGTGCTGTGTTGTTTTCCCTGCATCCTACCAGGTGGAGAATGATTTTGATTTGTCCCCTCACTGGTGATGTTAACTTCAATCACTTGGTTAAGGTGGTGTCTACCGGGCTTTCCACTGTAAAGTTCCTTTTCTTTTTGTCATTAATATTTTGGGGGATGGAGTTATTCTGACACTGTGCAAATATCCTGTCCTCATCAATCCACTTATTTTTAAAAATAGATTCCTGTTTTATCCAATGGATTATAATCAATTTTATTCATTTATTCATTCATTCATTTTTTTGAGACAGGGTCTCGCTGTGTCGCCCAGCCTGGAGTACAGTGGTGTGATCACAGCTCACTACAGCCTCGACCAGGCTCAACTGATTCTCCTGCCTCAGCCTCCTGAGTATCTGGGACCACAGGCACATACCACCATGCCTGGCTAACTTTCGTATTTTGTGTAGAGACAGGGTGTCACCATGTTGCCCAGGCGGTTCTCCTGTGCTCAAGCAATCCTCCCACCCTGGCCTCCCAAAGTGCTGGGACTACAGGCATGAACCACAGCACCTGCCCCCATTATTAATTTTGATGCTCAATTTTTCCTATATTTAGCCAGTGAGAGTCCCTTCAAGCTGGTTTCTGTGTGCTTTTGACATGTCCCCATCATTCTTGGAACAGTTCCTTGTTTTCCAGAGTGAGATGTTTCAGGACCAGCTTGTACTTTCTCTGCCACAGCTCTGAAATCAGCTATATCTCCAAGAAGCCCTGGTTCCTTTTAGTCAAGAGCATATTTAGAAACCACGATCTAGGTGTTAGGTATTCTCATGGCTACTGAGTTGTCACTGATCCTCAGCCCTCTCACTGGATAGAAGTGTGTGTATACATAATTTGCATTTAATAGTTATTTCTCTATCTTAAAAACCATGAGGTCACACCAATATCTCCAATTCCAACCCAACACTACAAAGTTCATTCTAATTTTCTTCCTTTCCATATTTATAACCCCTTTTACCACCTACCCATGTATTTTTAATATAGTTTTGCCTTTTTTCCCCTATATATATATATTACTTCTTCTCACAAGACTGAAATTCATCCAAGTTGGGTATAGCTCTAGTGTATTCATTTAACTGTTGCATTGCCTATGTGTGTGTGTGTGAATATATATATATATATTTTTTGACAGTCTCGCTCTGTCGCCCAGGCTGGAGTGCAATGGCGTGATCTCAGCTCACTGCAACCTCCGCCTCCTGGGTTCAAGTGATTCTCACGCCTCAGCCTCCTAGTAGCTGGGATTACAGGCACGCACCACCATGCCTGGCTAATTTCTATTTCTTGTATTTTTAGTAGAGACAGGGTTTCGCCATGTTGGCCAGGCTGGTCTCGAACTCCTGAGCTCAGGCAATCTGCCCACCTTGGCCTCCCAAAGTGCTAGGATTACAGGCGTGAGCTACCACGCATAGCTATATATTCTTTACTACTGATAGAGATTTAGGTTGTCATTTATTGAAAATGTATTATAGATATTCCTGGTGCATCTGTGGAACACGAGTTACAGGAAACATGCAGTGTCAGTTACTAGGTAAAGCCAAACTTTTCCCCAAAAGGTTGTGCCAGTTCACCTATTACTAGTAGCACACAAAAATTACTATTGCTGCTGGATGCAGTGGCTGACGCCTGTAATCCCAGCACTTTGGGAGGTTAAGGCAGGCAGATCATATGAGGCCAGGAGTTCAAGATCAGCCTGGCCAACATGGCAAAACCCCGTTTCTACTAAAAATACAAAAATTAGCCGGGCGGGGTGGTGTACGTCCGTAACCCCAGCTACTCGGGAGGCTAAGGCAGGAGAACTGCTTGAATCCGGGAGGCAAAGGTTGCAGTGAGCTGAAATTGCATCACTGCACTCTAGCCTGGGCGACAGAACAAGACTATCTTTAAAAAAAAAAAAAAGAGAGAGCCGGGCATGGTGGCTCACACCTATAATCCCAGCACTTTGGGAGGCTGAAGAGGGCAGATCACGAGGTCAGGAGATCGAAACCATCCTGGCCAACAAGGTGAAACGCCGTCTCTACTAAAAATAGAAAAAATTAGCTGGGCGTGGTGGCGGGCGCCTGTAGTCCCAGCTACTTGGAAGGCCGAGGCAGGAGAATGGCGTGAACCCGGGAGGCGGAGCTTGCAGTGAGCTGAGATCGCGCCACTGCACCCCAGCCTGGGCGTCAGAGCGAGACTCCATCTCAAAAAAAAAAAAAAAAAAAAAAAAAAAATACTGTTGCTTCGCATCCTCAACACTTTGTATTATGACTCTTAACATTTTGTCATCCTTGTGAATGTGTAATGGTATTCACTGTGGTTTTAATCTGAACAAATAGTCATTCGCTGCTGAGTCTGTTTGATATCCATATGGAGAAAAATCTTAACCCCTATCTTACACCACAAACAAAAATTAATTCCAAGTGCACTGTAGATCTAAATGGGAAATGTAGGCAATAATGCTTCTAGAAAATGTTGTCCAGTATAACTTTCTGCAGTAGAAATGTTCTATAAACCTGCACTGTCCTATGTGGCAGCCATCAGCCACATGTTGAGCATTCGAAATGTCTAATGCAACTGAGGAACTGTATTTTAAATTTTATTAATTTTAATTAACTTTGTAAAATTAGAGATATCTGTTCATTAAAAATACCATTAAGAGTGAAAAGGTAAAGCCATAGAGGGGAGGGAGAAGTTCCTTACAAATAACTCGTACCTAGAATATCTTAAGAACCTGTACTGGGGCCAGGCAAGGTGGCTCATGCCTGTAAACCCAGCACTTTGGGAGGCCGAGGCGGGCAGATCACCTGAGGTCGGGAGTTCGAGACCAGCCTGACTAACATGGACAAACCCCATCTCTACTAAAAATACAAAATTAGCCAGGCGTGGTGGCAGGCGCCTGTAATCCCAGCTACTCGGGAGGCTGAGGCAGGAGAATCGCTTGAACCTGGGAGGTGTAAGTTGCTGTGAGCCGAGATCATGCCATTGCACTCCAGCCTGGGTAGCAAGAGCGAAACTCCATCTCAAAAACAAAACAAAACAAAACAAAACCTGTACTGGATTAAGGAAAAGCCAGATAGTTCCCCTCCACCCCCCCCCTCAAAAAAAAAAAAAAAAAAAAAGCAGGGAGTGGAAAGGTAGTTAATGCCTGTAATCTCAGTACTTTGAAAGCTGAGGCAGGCGAAATTGCTTGAGCCTAGGAGTTTGAGACCAGCCTAGACAACATAGTAAAACCCCGTCTCTACAAAAAATTAGCCAGGCGTGGTGGCATGCAGCTACAGTCCTAGCTATTTGGGAGGCTGAGGTGGGAGGATCACTTCACCCTGGGAGGTCAAGGCTGCAGTGAGCCATGATTGCATCACTGCACTCTAGCCTGGGTGACAAAGACCCTGTCTCAAAAACAAATACCAACCCCCGCCAAGATACCCAAATGTTAAATGTTAATAAAGATGTAAGAGCCATCAGGGAACCACAAAATAAAACCATGAGATACCACAACACCTACCGGAGTAGCTAAAAGACAAAAAGCCAGAAGACAAATACCAAGGGTGAGCAAGATGTGGGGCAACTGGAACTCTCATACATTGATGGAGGGAGTGCCTTTTAGTTCAAATATTTTGGAAAACTAATTGGTAGTTAACTACTAAAGCTCAACATGAGCATACCCTATGAATCAGCAATTCCATTCCTCAGAATTACCCAACCAAAACATACATGTATGTACTAGATGACAAGCGCAAGAATGTACCTAGAAGATACAATTATTCATAACCCCAAAAAGAAATAACCAATGTCCATCAACAGAATGTAGTAGTAAAGAATCTAGAAAACAAGCAAAACTACTCTAAGGTGCTAAAAATCAGAAGGAGTAGGCTGGGAGAGAAGTTTAAGGGGAGCTCCTATGGCACAGGTAATGTCTTTTTAAACTAGGTGTACTGTGTGAATCCATTAAGCTGTAAACTCCATGTGCACTTTAAACCTTATACTACAACAAAAAAATTTACTAAGAGTGTTCTGGTAACTTTTGGCACAGAGCTATCATGAATGGAACTTTGTATCAAATAGGACTTTTTGGGTTGTGACAGCAGAAATCCAATTCAAACTAACCTAACAGAAAAAGGGAAAAGTATTGGTTTAAATGTCTTAAAAAAAAAAAAAAAAAAAAAAAGCTACACTAGAGCCAGAGATGCAAAAGCAATCATCAGGTTTTTTGTTCTTCTCTGTCTGGCTTTCTTGTTGTGGGTTTTTTTTCTGCCAGGCAGCAAGGCACTCTCCATGAAACTCCAGACTTACCTCATCGCCATAATCAGCAATGACAACAGAAAACATCTTTCTGTAAATTCTGACAACAGGACCAGCATCAGCCTAGCTTGAGTCACATACCCTTACTGTAGGCTATTCTGCCCCATTTGAACCCATGGACTAAGAGTAGTAAAGGTGTGTTTTCTCAAAGGCAAATCCTGCTGTTACCAGGAAAAGGGGGAATGAATACCAGAGAGGCAAAACCAACATTCTGTATATTTGGAGGAGACAGAAGAAAACTCTTCATTTGCAGTCTCTCATCCTGATTTATGTCAAATTAAGTTGGTTAATAAAAGTAATTTATAGCTTTCCTATCTAATGATCCAAGCGGCTTTGTAAAAGTCTCTGAGCTTTTCCCTCTGGGAAAGGGAAACTGAGTTTATCATCAGATGTCTCTGACATCAGTCTCTCCTCCTAGACTACCTTGCACACTACGATCAAATTAATCTTCCCAATGCATGGCTCTAGTTATAAAACAATCCCAAGAAAGAAACCATACTCCCCACCAAAGTTAAAGATTTTTTCTGTCACTCATGGTCCTTCCATGATGTCACCCTTTTACCTTTCCATACTGATGTTATGTTGCTCCCTTTTTGTACACCAAGTCAGTGATTTTGGGGGTTTGTCACTGTCACTGATTGACTTTAGAGTATTAGGATGTAACTGACATTTAATGTATCAGTCAGAGATTTGGGCGTTAACTTTCCTGTGACTTTTCCTTTCTGGTTTTAAAGGTACAATAAAATGATTTATAAATTCTAAATCTGACCCTTAATATATTTCATCTAGTCAGCATTCTTATTAAACCAAGTTTATCCTTCTAAAAATAAGAAAGTGTGCTCTTTAGGTATTGTGAGATATATGAACAGCATTTTCTTAATGGGAAGACCTAGTAGAGAACTATTTTCTCCACAGCATTCATCTTTCCCCATAAATAAAATATTTACAGTGTATATTTCTCCTGAGTTTCAAAGACTCAGAAGAAAGATATTAGTTTTATTTTTATACACAAGTGGAACTTGTAATAAACTGCACTATCTTTTTCAGAGTAGGTGAAACAAGACATGTTTAGAAACAGGCCACCTGGATCTTTAGCTAATTTCATTTAGGCTAATGTCTCCACAGCTTCACCTTTAACTAAAAGTGATTTACATACATAACCAATTTACTAACTTGTCAAGGTTTCAGAATTACAAATTAATTTCTACTAAAAGCGAAAAGATGAATTGTGACATGAGTAAAATTATTTTAAAATAAATGCATAAATAAAATGTATAAGCATATCATTTTATTTTCATTTAAGCCAACTATGCTGTAAGCTATTTAGACAAGATGATTCACATTTTATACTTAAATACAAATTTCAGAACATAAAGTATATTTTCTGTTTTTCAAATCCATATTTTATCTGAAATACAGCTCCTGCAACAAAACATTATTAGAAGAGTCAAATTATTTATTTAAAAAAATTTTTTTTAGAGACAGGGTCTCATTCTGTTGCCCAGGTTGGAGAGCAGTGGTATGATCATAGCTCACTGTATCATCAAATTCCTAGGCTCAAGTGATCTTCTTGCCTCAGCCTCTCGAACAGCTGGGACTACAGGCATGGACTACCATGCTAGGCTTTTTGTTTTTTAAATAGAGACAAGGTCTTATTATCCTGCCTAGGCTGGTCTTGAATGCCTAGCCTCAATATCCTTCTGCCTTGGCCTCCCAAAATGTTGGTATTACAGGCACGAGCTACCGTATCTGGCCAAAATTATTTTTTAATGGTTGTAGTGGAGCAAATTTTCCTCATTATGTACCTACAGGGAATTAGCACACTCTTAACGGTTCTTGAATACAACAAAGAATGTGGTATTGATGAGTACACACTATATATAAATTCAGCCAAACATCCACATCCAAACATCCAAGCTGTAAGACTGACTTTTAACTTAAAATTTTGAAAATAAATTTAAAAATGCCCTCCAAACTACTGGTAACACACTCCTTTATGGTTTTACGCAGCAGGTTCCAGGAATTACAGTTTTCTGTGCTTCCTTAAATCTTTCTCTTGGGGTAGCCATCAATCATCTTCTTTCTCAATATAGGTCTTTGCATTAACCCGCGCCATCTGCCTGGCCAAGTACCTGTCTCTAGCTGACATTACAGTTTCTTCATTGTTCCGCTTTGCAAACTTGCTCACTGCCTCAGGTGGTCTCTCTTGTTCTTTACCCTTCTCTTGCCTTTCCTCTGTGAGTCTGTGTTTTGCTCCCAGTGATGATTCAGAATTAGAGGGTTTCTCTTGGTTTCTTTCTTTGTCCTTTGCCATGTTTCTCATTTTGTTGGATCTTTCTTGGTCAAGAAATTTATCCTTTGCCCTAGAATTTGGGCTGCTTTCCTTTCTGTCTCGATTTCTTTCTGAAGACTGAACACCTACCTCTCGTTTTTCTCTATCTCTGTATTTATCATTATTTTCATATCTTTCCTTCCTTCCTTTCATATGCTCTTCCTTTGCTTTGCTTTTCTCTTCCTTCTCTCCTTTCTCACTGGGTCGGTTCTGATCATTTTGTTGTCTATCTCTTTCTTGTTCTCTTTGGGAATATTTCTCCCTATCTTTCTCCCTTTTCCATACTCTGTCACTTCTTTCTCTTTGGTCCCTCGCCCTTGGTTTATCTTCCTGTTCATGCCTCTTCCATTGGGAATCTCTATGACTGGCCTCTCTGTGCCTATGAGAATCCCTTTCTTTCCGGTAATCACGGTCAGTGTAATGGTTCTCTTGGTCTCTGGATTGCTTCTGTTGGTGCTGATCTTCCCTTTTCTCATGTCCTCTCGACGTTCGTGATCCTTTCGTGTGGTGTCTGGTACTGTGCCCTCTTTCTTCACTAGGTGACCGAGAGTGGTTTTGACTCCTGTGGTGCTTGAAGTCATTCTCAGGGGTCTCTATGACCTTTTCCCTTCTGCAGTTCACTCTAGTTTCTTCTATTTCATCATCCGCACTGCTCTTAGCATCGAAGTCACTGTCTGCATCTGGGTTTTCCTCTACTTTCACATCAGTTTGAAGAATGCATTTCTCTTGTGGTATTCTGTTTTTTGAACTTACTTCATTGGAGAAGCCCCTTGATTTTTCTTCCTTTATACCAGATCTTAGAAACAAAAAACAAAAAAGGGCAGAAAAAAATGCCACATTATCAGTTGTAATAAGCAAATGAAGGGTTCATATAATTTTTATCAATACTCAAATCAATACACCTATAGTGATATATACTGTCTGATTATCCAAATGCAAAAAGGTCCTGATGTCTATGCAAACTAGTATTTTCAAATTCATACCATTCAGAATATTTTCAATATTTGTAGAAGTGAAAAGAGAAAATTAGCCCTTGTCTACTATACTACTAGAACCTACAGGCAAGGGTCTGTACAGGTCTTCATTTTTTGGTAAGCCTAAGACAAAGAGTAATTGGGAAAAGTAATATATGAATCTAAGTTCTATTTTCACAACATGAAGCTTAAGTTGTGACTCTTGGATTTGTCGTTTCCTTTCTTATTTATTTATTTTGAGACATTCTGTCACCCAGGCTGGAGTGCAGTGGCACAATCTCGGTTCACTGCAACCTCTGCCTCCCAGGCTCAAGTGATCCTCTCACCTTAGCTTCCCGAGTAGTTGGGATTACAGGCTTGCACCACCATGCCCAGCTAATTTTTGTATTTTTAGTAGAGACAGGGTTTTGCCATGTTGGCCAAGCTGGTCTCAAACTCTTGACCTCAGGTGATCCAACCACCCTGGCCTCCCAAAGTGCAGGGATTACAGGTGTGAGCCACCATGCTTGGCCTTTTTCTTTTTAAAAAATTATAAAAATAGTCCTAGAAATACATGAAGATAATCTTTGCACAGCAAAATAGTGGCAAATATAATCCTAAATATTTACTCTCTCTCATGAGTGTATCCTGATTCACTCCTTGGCACCTATCACAACAAAATGGAAATATATTAATTTGTCCATTAGAATCAACAATACTAAAATTATATTACCTTCATTGTTCCAGCTGGCAAGTACAGTTAACTTTATAGTATGAGTATAATGTAAATAAGAATCACTCAGTGATTCTTACTAATCACTTACTAATCACACTAATGGTGCAACAACTTTGGTTCTCCAGGAATTACTGGCAGAACTATCTTGGCTAAAGGACCCACTAACAGTTAGGAATTCGATTATTAGACTCTGAGAAGTACAACTATGTCAACGACATTACAGAGTTTCATGGCAGCCTGATAAATATTCCAGATGAAACTCTAATACAAAGATATAACATAATATAATTTCCATTCAAAACCTGAATCTTCAAATACATTTTCTTAGGTTCATACTTCTCACCAATTTTATAATCAAAGCCTAGCAGCGTAGGGAGGGAGTGGGGCATAAACTTTCTCTCCTCACCTTAATTCTATTCTCCTACCTCTTCCCTTCCTTAGCAACACAGACTCAGATCTACCCAGAACATTCCTGTTAAAAAAATTTTTTTTTTTTTTTGCTTAGGACAGACTCTTTTACCTTCAGCTACATAATTATGGCATAATCATCTCACCATTCCTATAATACCTTATAACTTTATTCAAAAATCCTCTAATCCTTTACCTTCTAGACCAGCATTAATAGAAATGCCTCAAGAAATGGTAATGTTCATATGTGAGCTGTCCCCAGTATGGCAACCACCAGCCAAATATGGCAACTGAGTATATGAAATGTGGCCGCTGTGATCAAAACTTTAAATTTTATTTACTTTATTTTATTTTATTATTTATTATTATTATTTTTTGAGACAGAGTCTTGCACTGTCACCCAAGCTGGAGTGCAGTGGCGCAATCTCAGCTCACTGCAACCTCCGCCTCCTGTGTTCACGCCATTCTCCTGCCTCAGCCTCCCAAGTAGCTGGGACTACAGGTGCCCGCCACCATGCCTGGCTAATTTTTTGTATTTTTAGTAGAGACGGGATTTCACCGTGTTAGCCAGGATGGTCTCAATCTCCTGACCTCGCGATCCGCCCGCCTTGGCCTCCCAAAGTGCTGGGATTATAGGCATGAGCCACCGTGCCCAGCCATTTTATTTTTTGAGATGGAGTCTGGCTCTGTCGCCAGGTTGGAGTGCAGTGGCGCTATCTCAGCTCACTGCAATCTCCGCCTCCCGAGTTTAAGCAATTCTTCTGCCTCAACCTCCCCAGGAGGTGGGATTACAGGCATGTGCCACCATGCCGAGCTAATTTTTGTATTTTTAGTAGAGACAGGGTTTCACCATGTTGGCCAGGATGGTCTCCATCTCCTGATCTCATGATCCACCTGCCTCAGCCTCCCAAAGTGCTGGGATAACAGGCGTGAGTCACTGCGCCCAACCTACTTTATTTACTTTAATTTAAGTAGCTACACGTGACTAGTGCCTACATACTAACAGTGCAGTTCTAGCCCCGATATGTAAGTCTTACATTTTAGGAAGGCTGGGTTCTATTTATGAAAACAAACCACTTTCCTTTTTATACACTATCTGAACATATATATAAGACTTATTGTAGACACCTAATTCTTTCCAACTTTCTCCTTAATTCTGATAGCAAAATCATTTTAAGGTACCAGGCACCAATCATTTTAAGGATCATGAGGAATACCCACATTCTTATTAAAAAAAAAAAAAAAAAAAAAGCAGCCAGGTGCAGTGGCTCATACCTGTAATCCCAGCACTTTGGGAGGCTGAGATAGAGGGGGGAATCCCTCAAACCCAGGAGTTCAAGACCAGCCTGGGCAACATAAAGCCCCATCTCCACAACAAAAATACAAAAAGAGGCTGGGCGTGGTGGCTCACACATATAATCCCAGTACTTTGGGAGGCCGAGGCGGGTGGATCACCTGAGGTCAGGAATTCGAGACTAGTCTGGCCAACATGGTGAAACTCCATCTCTACTAAAAATACAAAGATTAGCCGGGCGTAGTGCATGCGCCTATAGTCCCAGCTACTCAGGAAGCTGAGGCACGAGAATCCCTTGAACTTGAGAGGCAGAGGTTGCAGTAAGCAGAGATCGCGCCATTGCACTCCAGCCTGGGTGACAGAGCAAGACTCCATTCCATCTAAAAAAAAAAAAAAAAAAACCACACACACAACAACAACAACAAAAAACACAAAAAGAAAATTCGCTGGGCATGATGGCTTGCACCTGTAGTCCCAGCTACTTGGGAGGATCATTTGAGCCCATGAGGCAAAGGCTGCAGTGAGCTATGATTGAACCACTGTACTCCATCCACCCTAGGCGACAGAGTGAGACTCTGCCTCAAAAAAAAAAAAAAAAAGAAAAAAGAAAAAACTACAATTTGATTTTGCTTTCCCTTGAAGATTTTGCTCTCCCTTGTTAAGACCCATAAATCACTTAAAAATTCAGAAACTTTATACATTAAAAGTCTGTCTTTGGTTTTACAATAATATTAAACTCAATCACTGTTTTAAGGTAACAATTTCTGTGAAATGCAGAATAAAAATGATCTTAAACTAAATCTGTAGGTTTTAAAATCAAGAAACTGCAAATTTCTAGCCATTCATTCAGTTAGGTAAGGCTGGCTGACAACACAATACGCAATGTTGTAATCTTCCATCTTTCAGAGGGTTAAAATGACCCCACAACCACAGATTATTAACAGTATCTTTCTTCAAAATATTTCATACACGTCTCCTCACCTGGCTTCACGAAAGCTGCATTTAGGTACTTCCTCTTCACCAACTGCTTGATTTAATAGGTGCCTATAAAATCCACTGAGATCTTTCTGCTTGGTTACATCCAAACATGCTAACAGAGGGAAAGCAAAAATTAGAATATATTCAATAAGGCACAGTGCAGTTTCATTTTACAGACATACAGTATATAACATACAGTGTGTAAACTACTTGCTGGATCAGGAGTTGGCAAACTGCAGGCCAAATCTGGCCTGTTGCCTGTTTTCATAAATAAATTTTTATTGAAACAAAGCCCTGTTCATTTATGTATTGTCCACAACTGCTTTTGTACTACAAAGGCAGAGCTCAGTAACTGCGACAGAGATCATATACACAAAAAGCCCTAAAGTATGAATATGATCTGGCATTCATAAATATGAATTTATAAATTTAAAGTCTTAAAATATGAATACTAAAATACTATCTGGTCCTTTACAGAAAGTTTGCCGACTGGCACTCTAAACACATAGTACATGCTTAGACAGAATGTTATAGACTTGGTTTTCTTCTACTTAAAAGCTGAAGAGGATGGGCGCAGTGGCTCACGCCTGTAATCCTACAACTTTGGGAGGCTGAGGTGGGTGGATCACCTGAGCTCAGGAGTTCGAGACCAACCTGGCCAACATGGTAAAACTCCATCTCTATAAAAATATAAAAATTACCCAGGTGTGGTGGTGCATGCCTGTAATCCCAGCTACTTGGGAGCCTGAGGCATAAGAATCACCTGAACTTGGGAGGCAGAGGTTGCAGTGAGCCAAGATTATACGACTGCACTCCAGCCTGGGCGACAGAGCGAGACTCTGTCCAAAAAGCTGATGAACATTTGTCAATTAAAGTATTTACAGGGCTGGTCATGGTGGCTCACACCTGTAATGCCAACACTTTGGGAGGCTGAGGCAGGAAGATTGCTTGAGCCCAGGAGTTCGAGACCGGCCCTGGCAACATAGTGAGACCCCGTCTCTACAAAAAATACAAAAATTAACCAGACATGGTGGTATGTTCCTGTAGTCCCAGCTACTCAAGAGGCTGAGGTGGGAGGATCACTGGAGCCTGGGAGGTCAGGGCTGCAGTGAGCCATGGTTGAGCCACTGCACTCCAGCCTGGGTGACAGAGACCCAGTCTCAAAAAAAAAAGTATTTTATAAATACATATTCTACTTAGATCTTGAGAAATAATCATGAGTAGAAAGCACTAAGGTAAAGCATTAAGATATTCTTAATTCATCCAATTTTTATTCTTTCTTCAATTAATGTTATTCTTTTTCTAATTGCCTCATTGATCCTCCTTGAGTGGTGTTACTCTATTATTTTCTCATCCCAAAAAAATATAACTAGGGTTTAAAATTATATTTATATTGTTTCTGACAAATGCCATGGTGTTATACTTTGTAATAAATGTTTTTACATTTCAGATCATGTTCTAAGGCAAAAGCCACAAAATGAGAACTAAGAGAAAAGTCTAGTAGAATTAATAGTTACTGAAGAGTTCAACTGTGTTTTTAGTTAAACTTTCCTTTCTGTTTTATACTACTATATAATACCATATTCCTTGTGTCTTGAATTCCTATATATAAATTATGATCACAAACTCATAGCCCTAAAGTTCAGTGACAGAGCAAACAGCTAACCACAGGGGAGAGATTCTGCTACTGTTTCCTTGTGCCTTTCCCACTCTTTCATTTTACCTTCCAGTGCAGCAGCCCTCTTTTCTCTTTCTTCTTCTTCAGCTCTCTCTTGCAGTTTTTTCTTATATGCAGATGTCACAAATGCTTCTTTATCATCAAACTCCCCCTTTTCCATTTCTCGTTCTCTCTGTATTTTCTTTTCCATTCTTTTTTCCTGTTCCTTTTTTCTGATCTCAACTGCTTTTAGCAAGTTGTGAATATACTTGGGCTAAGGAAATAAAAAAGATTTAGGAAAAGAGTAAAAAAATAGTAATTGTTAATATTATAATTTTTATAATGAATTCATTAAGATAGAAATGATCGGCCCAAATAAGATTGTCTTCCCTACATTCAATATAAACTTACTAGCAAGATTAATATTGAAACAGTTTTCCATAAAAATTTAGGTGTAGCAGAGATAGAAATTGTTTATAATGTGATTTAACTTTAATAAAACATCAAACTAAATATAATTTTTTTTCTTTTTTCTGGTATTATCTTAATTAAAAAAAAATCAGAAAAGTTCCTGCTAGTTTTTCACATTTAGTAGAAATATGACTATTTAAAATAGTAGCTTAATATAATTTTATACCATCACTCTACTAGTAGATAACTGTCAGATGCAAATGCCCTTAAAAATCAGCCTGTGCTTGTGAAAGAACAAGAGTTGATAGAAAGAAAATCTGAACTTATTTCAGTTTTTACCCCTCCCAAATTCTTTTCTCACTGAAAATAAAATCATGATAGGTTCAGGCACATGATTCAGTTACCAGCTAGGAAGAAATAAAAAAATGAGAGGGTAATAAAACACAAATAAACATACACAGGGCAGGAACAGTACAAATTTGGTACATTAGAATTCCAAGGAAAAGTTTTCAAAAAACTATTTGCAAAGGTTTCAAAGCAAAAAACAAAATTGTTAGATAATTCACCTGGCCTATTAGGATAATATGTAGTGCTGCTTGAGTTCTACAATCAAATTTTAATATCTGGAATTAGGGACTCTTCACACCTCACATACCTAAAAGCTTTTTCTCAGATCATTCTCATGTTAAAATAAGATTAAGACACAAAATGTAGGTCAAGGTCAAAGAAAGTTTGTTATTTCAGCTTACAAACCTTTCTGTCTTTCCCCAAAAGCAATTTGGGATTATTTTCCTCCTTTTTTTTCTGCATTTCATCATAAATACTGTCATATTCATACACAGTAGCATCTTCTGCAAGGGCCTTCTGGATTTCCAGTTTGGTCTTAAAAAAAAATTAAACATGTTTCAAAAATATGAGCCAGCCAATAGATACAACAAAGTCTATGTTTTTTGAGAATGGTTCATAAATTGAAAATATATCATAAAAATTACAATCACATTTTTAGATAGGAAATACGAATAAACTCTGGAGCCAGGCTGCCTGGGTATGAATCCTGGCTCTACACTTACTAATTACTCCGGGCAAGTTTGTTTGTAATCTTTTGGTACCTTAATTTCCTCATCTAGAAGAGAAAGAATAATGACTATATTTACATTCTAAGCTGTTATAATTAAATGACTAAACTTAAAACAGAGCCTGATAGAGAATAAGTATTCAATAAACATCAACTATTATTATCATTTATTCATTTGTATATAATTATCCCCATCAAAAGGTCAAAAGGTACGATGGAAACACCTAACTTTGGTTTTGAGAGGCCTGTATTATATATTAAACTTTCATTATCATTTTTAGAGTTGTTAAACATAAAGTCTCTGCCTTTATCATGTTCCTTCCATCTCAAATGATGTTTTTTTCTCCTCTTTCAAGCTATCAAAATCTTACCCAGTGTTTCAGGGTCAGCCCTACTTCTTCTATGAGCCCATTTCTGAGGCCTCTAACCCCCAATGATCTTTCTTCTAAACTCTGAGGAACATTCTATTCTGCAATATTTACACTAGATTTTTTTTTTTTTTTAAAGAGATGGGGTCTCGCTCTGTCGCACCGGCTGGAGTGCAGTGGTGTGATCTTGGCTCACTGCAACCTCTGCCTCCCAGGCTTCAAGTGATCCTCTCACTTCAGCCACCCAAGTAGCTGGGACTACAGGCGTGTGCCACCATGCCTGGCTAATTTTTATACGTTTTGTAGAGACAGAGTTTCACCATGTTGCTCAGGCTGGTCTTGAACTCCTGGGCTCAAATGATCCACCCACCTCAGCGTCCCCCAAAGTGCTGGAATTACATGCGTGAGCCACCATGCCAGGCATGGGCGTTTTTACTTCCCGTTTTACAAATCTTAGCCTTTTGCCCCCGGTTGTAAATTCCTGAGGTACAGAGTCTACACACTTTGATTTTTTCCTCAATTGCTAGATTGGCTAATGTAGAACCCAAGAGGGATCCTTTTTAAGTGATAGGATGATATAATTATTCAAAAGAATCTATCTGATAGACTAGGGTTTTTACATACCAACATTTAAACTCTGAATAATGCACATGCTAACTGAAAAACTTTTTTTCTAGAATATTGTTTAAAATATTAAGAAATTCATTTTTTTCACTTCTCAACCTTTAGAAAGTGAAAGATTCTCCTGCCTAGATGTTGAATTGGCACTCCTGCTCACTCCCCAAAACCAGCCTGGATAACACAAAGAGGGAAACATGGAATCTAAGAAATAATCACCACTACAATAACAAAAAGCAAGGAAAAAGGGAGACTGAGGGCTGTTTTTTTTGGGGGGGGGGGGGACGAAGTCTTGCACTGTTGCCCTGGCTGGAGTGCAGTGGTAGGATCTTGGCTCGCTGCAACCTCCGCCTCCTGGGTTCAAGCGATTCCCCTGCCTCAGCCTCCTGAGTAGCTAGGATTACAGGCACCTGCTACCATGCCTGGCTAATTTTTTGTATTTTTAGTAGAGACGGAGTTTCACTATGTTGGTCAAGCTGTTCTCGAACTCCTGACCTCGTGATCTACCCACCTCGGCCTTCCAAAGTACGGGGATTACATGCATGAGCCACTGCACCCGGCCAGGGCTGTTTTAAACTGATGACATGCCTTTGTATATGTTGGGAGGAGAGCTGTAGGGGAGCACTTGAGTAGATATGTTACTATTAACTATGTTGCAACATAAATAAAGCAAAAATTGAACAGATATTCAAGGAAAAATAGACAAATCCACAATCACAGTGGGAGATTTAACATATGCCTCTCAGTAACAGAACAGACAAAACAAAACAACAACAGCAACAAAAAAAACAGTATGAATATATATGGATTAACACAACTGGCCCAATGGACACATAGAGAACATTTTCTTTTTTCTTTTTTTTGGGGGGGGTTCGGAGTCTTGCTCTGTTGCCTAGCCTGGAGTGCAGTGGCACCATTTTGGCTCACTGCAACCTCCACCTCCTGTGTTCAAGTGACTCTCCTGCCTCAGCCTCCTGAGTAGCTGGGACTACAGGTGCACACCACCATGCCCAGCTAATTTTTGTATCAATACAGAACATTTTCAAATACAGAGGAAATATTTATAAAAACTGACTATATACTGGACCATAAAGTAAACCTCTACAGGTTTTAAAGGAATGAAACAATACAGTGCAGTGTCTTGGAATCCAAAATAATCATGTTAGGGACTGGGTGTGGCAACTCATGCCTGTAATCCCAACACTTTGGGGGGCGAAGACGGGCGGATCTCCTGAGGTCAAGAGAGCGCCTGGCCATCTAAAAATATAAAAATTAGCCAGGTGTGGTGATGCATACCTGAAATCCCAGCTATCAGGAGGCTGAGGCAGAAAAATCGCTTGAATCCAGGAGGTGGAGGTTGCAGTGAGCTGAGATCGTGCCGCTGCACTCCAGCCTAGGTACAGAGCAAGACTCCATCTCAAAAACAAAAACAAAAACAAAACAAAACAAAACAAAACAAAAAACCCCAAAAAACAAACAAGCAAAAAACCAAAGTAATCACATTAGGAATGAATAACAAAAAGGTAATCAAAAACCTCCGTTATGTTCAGAAATTAATAATAGATGGGTCAAACAAGAAATCATAATGCAAATCAGAAAATGTTTTGCATGAAACAACAAAAATATTGCCTATCAAAATCTGTAAGATACAGCTACAGAAGTACTTAGAGGGAAACATATAGCCTTAAATGCATATATTAGAAAAGAGAACGGAAAACAGAGAGCTATGCACCAATCTCAAAAAGTTAGAAAAATAACAAAATAAACCCAGAGAAAACAGAATGAAGAACACACTGATCTGTCAGGACAGAAAACGAAGTAGAAACAAACAAAATGTATATAGTATCATATTAGCTCATTGTATAAGGCTCGCCAAACCTTGGTATTATCAGACTTTTTCAATTTGGATAATTGCAGCAAAAGAAAAGGAAACCATCCTATTCTGCCCAGTCTCACTTATGATGCAAAAATCTTCAATACTTAAAAACTCTTAATGAAGCTTTAGTAAGCCAAATGCAACAATATATGAAAATGATAACATTTTATGCTTATGTTAAGTTTATACCACTTATGTGAAGTTACAATGATTGATTTTCTAAAGTTAAGCTGACTTTACATTATTGGTATAAAACCAACATGGTCATGAAGCAGTATCCTTTTTGTATGTAGTTCACCATTTAAACAAATAAACAACAAAACCCTCAAACTAAGAAAATAATTTCCTTAGATTAGCAACAAATATCTATCAGAGACCTACAGCAAATGTTTTATTTACTGATGACATACTGAAAGTTTTCCCAATGAAACGGAATATGACAATAATGTTGCCATCATCAGTTCTGTAAACTTGAGGTCCACATAGAAGAAAAAAATAGTTTAAAGTACCCCATTTTAAAAAGCATTTTCTCTAAGATTTAGTAAATGCAATCAAGCTAGTATTCTTCATGGTAAAATGAAAAATAGTTTCAATTCGTATGGATAAAGACATTCGATGAGCTGAATCAATCAAGTGGGGAACAAAGGGAAAAGTAAGTAATATAGGTGCGAGAAAAAATCAGCAGAAAGCAGGTGAAAGGTGTAAGAGTTGTAGCAGCATTCCTAATTTCCAAGCAAACTATAAAAAAGTCCCACTAAACAGATAAAGTGGCTTGAACAAGACAGAGTTAAGAATAAAATCAGATTTGGGATTCATGCTTTAAGTGAAGAAAAAAAGGCAGCACAAAAATGTTAAAATAATCCTGGAAAACAAGATAGCTGTATTACCTTGGATAAGTTACCCAACTCTCCAGAACTAAGTCTCCCATTTATATAGTGAGGAAGTTGAACTTAATGGTCTCTCCAAAATTCTGACTCAAAGCACTCCAGTATTTATGTTAAATAATCACTGTTTTTTATGTTTTATGTGTATATTAAATCATTCTGAGGCTGCTGAGTTACACATTATATTTCACTGTGAAACTCTGACATTATCTTAAAATGACTAAATATATCCTTCTGTGCCAATTCGTCCGGGAGGGTGTGAAACACAGTGGTTAAAAGCCTAGGTTCTGAGGTTTCACTGTCTAGTTTTGAACACAGCCCCACCATTTATTAACTATGTGGTCTCATGCAAGTCACATAAATTCTTCTTGCCTTCATTTCCTTAACTATAAAATAAGGATTATAAAAGCATCTATCTCATAGAATTATTGTAAGAATTAAAGATCATTCTTAAAACATAGTTGCCATGATGCCTGGCACATAGAAAGTGCTTAATAAACTTATCTTTATGCAGGTTTCCAGTTAGACAAAGAGGAAATAGGACCAAAAATTATAAAGCTAATGGAGAGGATAAATAATTCAAAATGAAAAACAAAGGCACCTTGCTATTGTTTAATTTCATTACATTCTATAGCAGAAAATCTAAGATATACTAGTCTACAATAGCAGAAAAAATTAGTAAACCTTCAGGCCTAGTTCGATAATTAGTAGTATGATCTTAAGGAGCACTTTATCCTTTTTGAGTTTCAGATTTCTTAATCAGTACTATGGGCAAGTTTGTGAGAACTGTAAAAGATAAATGTATGTAAAAAGCACTTGGAAACAAGCACGTCTTTTAAAAATTATCAGGCCGCGCACGGTGGCTCACGCCTGTAATCCCAGCACTTCAGGAGGCTGAGGTGGGCGGATCACCTGAGGTCACGGGTTCCAGACCAGCCTGACCAACACGGTGAAACCCCGTCTCTACTAAAAATATAAAAATTAGCTGGGCATGGTGGCATGCGCCTTTAGTCCCAGCTACTCGGGAGGCTGAAGCAGGAGAATTGCCTGAACCCAGGAGATGGAGACTGCAGTGAGCCGAGAGTGCACCACGGCACTCCAGCCTGGGCAACAGAGCAAGACTCAATCTCAAAAAAAAAAAAAAAAATCTATATATCTATATATCTATATATTTGTATCTATCTCTGATATTCTTCTTTCTTGGCAGATGAGTTTCAAATAATTATAAGTTTGTGAAACCATTTTGGTTGTGAAAAGGTTTTTTTTTTCCCTGCAAGTAAGCTCACTAGCAAGAATTTAGTAATAACAACAGGCCAAACAATCCATTATTAGACTAATGAGTCATCTACAAGCAGAACTGGTTTAATCTATAGCACAGCAATAAGGAGCTAATTCTTCATTGTGTTTTTCCTTAAATCTATTCTGTTTTAGTCTCAGCACCTAGATACCAAAACTGATACTTAAAAATGAGCCGGAATGCTTCACTGAATGCACTTATCCCAGTCTTCTACCTTACCTGTTTCATGGCCTGCTTCTTAGCAGCTTCCCTCTGAAGGCTTTCACTCACAGAGGTCTGTAAAACAGAAATATATTGTCACTTTTTAAACAAATTTAAAATTTCTTTTCCAGTACGAGCGTCCCCTATCTAAAATACATGGGACCAGAAGTGTTTTGTATTTCAGATTTTTAAAATACTTACTGGTTCAGCACCCCAAATCTGAAGATCTGATATCTGATGCTCCAATGAGCATTTCATTTGAGCTTCACATTAGTGCTCAAAAAAGTTTTAGATTTTAGAACATTTAGGATTTTTGATTTTCAGATTTGGGATGCTCAACCTGTTTTCTGGTTGGCAATGGTGCCTTACTTATAGTTAAAAGTAAAAAGATAATAATACAAATTAAACTAACATTTTCAGGGTTTTTTCCCTAAACTTCAGGAAATAAATGAATTTGCATTGTAAATCCTCAGAATAGATTATAAGGTATCAGAGAAAATAGAATGGTACAGGAAAAAATGAGTAAACATGAATTTTTAGTCCTAAATTCACTACTGTCATTCAACCTTTACGGATTTCAATTTGCTTCATGTGAACATGTGAGAGAGAGAGAGAGAGAGAGAGAGAGAGAGAGAGAGTGTGTGTGTGTGTGTGTGTGTGTGTGTGTGTGAAATGGGGAAAGACTGGTCTAGATAATATTTCAGGTACCTTCCAACACTAAAATGGTATGATTCCCAGCTTACAAAAAGCAAACTATTTTAATATTCACCACTCAATATAGTGTATCAAGCTCTCGGTTTATGTTTAAGGCTTAGGGACAGCAGCAACTATTCGTGGCAATAATCGAAAACTATGTACCAAAAAGCATGTTTAGGTCCTGAGGATAGTGAAAAAGCAAGAACAGTCTCAGTCTTAGGCCAGAGACTGAAACAAAATCTTGTTTTTCAGATAAACAGTCTGAAAGGGAAGACAATTAAAGAGATAATCACAATATATGGCCAGGCGCGGTGGCTCATGCCTGTAATCCCAGCACTTTGGGAGGCTGAGGCAGGCAGATCACTTGAGGCCAGGAGTTTTGAAACCAGCCTGGCCAACATGGAGAAACCCCGTCTCTACTGAAAATACAAAGATGAGCCGGGAGTGTTGGAGCACAGCTGTAATCCCAGCTACTTGAAAGGCTGAGACATGAGAATCACTTGTACCTGGGAGGCAGATGTTGCAGTGAGCCAAAATTGTGCCACTGCACTCCAGCCTGGGCAACAGAACCAGGCTCTGTCTCAAAAAAAAAAAAAAAAAAAAAAAAAGACAATTACAATATAAATGTGATAAGCAATATAATAAAGGAATAAACAAAGCACTGTGGGAGCCCAGGGCAGAGAAGGCAACTAAATGTATATGAGGAATCAAGAATCCCTTTCCAAAAGAGATATGACATTAGACCAGAATCAAAGAGAATAAAAATGTAAAAGAATGCAAGAGGAAGATAGGAAGTAGTCATCACATGGGCAAAACTAAAGATTACATACAGCTAAGAAAAAAAATACTTAAGAAAAATATGTTTCCTTAATAGTACAGGCTTTAATCATCAGGGAAATGTAAATCAGAACCACTAAGAGATAACACCTCACACCTGTTAGAATGGCTATTCTAAAAAAGTCAAAAAATAATAAAGGTTAGCATGGGTGCCAGAAAAGGGAATTCTTATATACTGCTGGTGCAGATGTAGGCTGGTACAGTCAATATGGAAAACAGTATGGAGGTTTATAAACAAATTAAAAATAGAACTACCATACAGCCTAGCAATCCCTCTTGGCATATAGCCAAAGGAAATGAAATCACCACCTGGTAAAGGCAGTTTCACTCCCATGTTCATTGCAGCATTATTTGCAATAGCCAGGTATGGAAACAATCTACGTGTTCATTGACAAATGAATGGATAAAGAAACTGTGGTAAATATGTATGATGGAGTATTATTCAGCCTTTAAAAAGGAGATCTTGCCATTTGCCACAATATGAATGGGCCTGGAGGACATTATGCTACATGGTAAGCCAGACACACACAAAAAAAATAGTACCTGACATCATTTGTAAGTGGAATCTCTCACAGAGATAAAGAACTTAAAAACAATGGTTACTAGGGGTGGGGTGAGAGGAAATGGGAAGAGGTAGGTATGTAACAAGATGAACAAGTCTAGAGATGTAATGTACCACATGAGGACAATAGGTAATAAAATTGTACTATATATGGTATTCATGCTAAATAAGTAAACTGTAGCTGCTCTTGCCACAGAAACAAAAAAAGTATGTAAGATAATGGACATGTTAATTTGCTTTACTGTAGTAAACTTTTTACCATCTATATCCCATAATTGTTATATACCTTAATATGCACAGTTAATTTTTTTCAAGTATCAGGATTTGCAAATATACTGACACTGAATTGTATAAAAGCATGAATTTTATGCTATGTGAATTACATCTTTTTTAAAAAGCCAAAATAAAGCTACTGATGCATTTTTAATTCTTTCATTTGTGGGGGCAAGGGCTACATGGGTTATCTCTGTCCCTCTCAATTTTGCTGTCAGTCTAAAACTGCTGTTTTAAAAAAAAGAAGTCTTAAATATACATAAAAACATATGTGTAAGTTTTAAATATATATATGTACACAAAATCCTCAGCTCTAGAATTATAGTAGTCCAGCCTATTAACACGTGCTATCTTCAGTTGTATTGTACCAGCAATTGGTGCTTTTTTTTTTTCATGGTAATAACCAGAACAAAATAGTTCTCTATGACCACAGACAAATCAATTTAATACACAAAGGTCATATAATACATGTTTAATAAATTAAATAAGTATGCAAAGAACTAAAGACATTTTAGGTGATGGTAAACTGACTCTAACTGGGGGAAAGATGTTGATAACAAAAACAGTAATAGCTGCTAACATTTATTGAGCTAGGTGCTATGCTAAGTATACTAGTTGTGTATTACATGTATTACTAATTTAATCCAAATTTCTGTTACATGTAATATGAAACTTTCATTCACTAGAATATCAATTTTAAATACCAAAACTGAAAGTAATAGTTAATATTTCCAATGTATTTTCATGTCTGTATTTCTGATTAGTATGAATGAAAAATATTCTTCTTGACCACTGAGTTAATGATGTCTTCAGGACTGACTGAGAAGAATACATCTCCAAATGCTGGATGTTTTCCTCTTTTACTTGCTTTTATTTTTTCCTATCTCCTCCTTCAGTCTGTCACCTTTAGTCTGTCAGAGTTTACCTGCTGCCTTTCAAACTGGATGCTTCAATCTAAACTATGTAACTTGGTTGTTATTGAAGATTCTCAGAGAAATAAAATAACTTTTAAAAAGAAAACTTGGGAAAGAAAAACACAAGGCTATACCTTTTCAGACTTTTATAAAATATAGAATAAGCACACTGAGAAAGGCCTTTCCAATGTAGACTATATCTATTTTGAGACACCTCAAAAGATTTTGTTTCTATGTTCATAGCTGTTTAGAAGAATGAAGTATGACCGTTGAAAAAACAAGCTGTTACTACTTACACAGGAAGGTAACATAATGGAAGGAGTGCAATAGTTTTACATATTCTATTCACAAACTTATATCCCTAGAATTCAACAGCATCAGTGGATAACTCTGAACCTAACCTGAAAAAGTCAGGAAAAACTGATGATCTTTTGAAGGTCATTTGATTCTCAATTTTCTAAATAAAGGTACTTTAACAATGACTACTAAGGATGACGATTAAATGCCAAAAACCTGTTTAAACAAATACAAAAAGCTTAAAAGAGTAGCAGTAAAACTTTTACTTTTTTCTGTAATGGTAACCCTATATAAAAATATATAAAATGATCTTCTATATAACATAAAAAACTCATCTAGATTCAGATCAGACTGAAAAATAACTACTACAATTAAAAACAATTTCCTCATAAAAGAGCAGATACTTATTTTATTTATTATTATTATTATTATTATTATTATTATTATTATTATACTTTAAGTTTTAGGGTACATGTGCACAACGTGATTGTTTTCAGATAACCATAATAATTATACTATGTAATTTTAAGATTGAGAACAAAAATTGGCACATGTATTGTGGCCTATTCTGTGTGTCTTTTTTGAATCTATAATTCTGCTAAGAACTGTGCAGAATATAAAAGGATGTTGCTTGTGTTTAATTTTTATGATTCTTTAAATATATTTTAAATGGAAATCCAGAAAGGAAATATATTAATCTAAAAATAGTAACAACAACAGTAGTTACAATAATCCTAACAACTTCAGAAATAATGGATGCTAAGTAAGCTAAATGACATACAGAAGTCACCTTTAATTGTTAAGGCTACAGATTACCTGAGAGAATTTAAGGACAAACAGCTGGTGAATGGCAAAGCAAGATTCCAATTCAGGTACTCTTATTCCAAACTTTAATAACTTTCCTTTAAACACCAGTACTGGATATACACTGAAATGCCTCAAGACAACACAGAATTAAAAGGCATGGAAAGGTACAAATAGCCTATAGCATAAATCTGATTTAAACTTTATAATATTGAGCGGTGTCCTATGTTGCTATTATTGGAAATTCACCAACTGAGATGATTCCTCTGAAAACGTAAAGCTGAGGTATGATTCCATCTACTAGAGTAACATAAGTATTATTATAACTGTACATGTACTGTTGACCATTAGAGTGGAAAGTCACATAAAATGAAAACACAGAATGTTATTAACATTAAAGGAAAAACGAGTCTATTTAGTATTTGATATTTTAAGTACTGTTTCTACATCTACTCCATAGTATCAATGAAAAACAGATTCCTTCAGATACATTGTAGTCATATCATGAATGGGAAAATATTTTTCTTTTTAACAAATATCTTAAATACATATATTTATGTGTGAGAAAAAAAAAACTACTACAATTAAAAGCAGATCAGTAAGATCTTATTTTTTTTTTGAGACAGAGTCTCGCTCTGTTGCCCAGACTGGAGTGCAGTGGCGCGATCTCGGCTCACTGCAACCTCCGCCTCCCGGGTTCAAGAGATTCTCCTGCCTCAGCCTCCTGAGTACTGGGAATACAGGCGCACACCACCATGCACAGCTAATTTTTGTATTTTTAGTAGAGACAAGGTTTCATCATGTTGGTCAGGCTGGTCTCGAACTCCTGACCTCATGATCCACCTGCCTTGGCCTCCCAAAGTGCTGGGATTACAGATGTGAGCCACCGTGCCCGGCCAGATCTTATGTTTTTAAAGGTCAAGTCTTTTTACGTTTTTAGTGGTATCCTTAAAATACTAATACAGTATACATACACAACAGAATAATATTTGGCCATAAAAAGAATGAAATCATATCATTTACAGCAACATAGAAGGAACTGGAGGTCATTACCTTAAGTAAAATAAGCCACACACAAAAAGATAAATATCGTATGTTCTCATTTCCATGTGGGAGCTAAAATAAAAACTTTGATCACATGGAGGTAGAGTGAAAAGGTAGATAACAGACTGGGAAGGGTAAGTGAGGGAAATGGGGAGGATAAAGAGAAGCTGGTTAAAGGGTACAAACATACAGTAAGATAGAAGGAATATATTCAGTGTTTGACAGAAGAGTAAGGTGACTATCCTTTTTGTTTGTTTGAGATGGAGTCTTGCTCTGCTGCCCAGGTTGGAGTGCAGTGGTGTGATTTCAGCTCACTGAAACCTCTGCCTCCCAGGTTCAAGCGATTCTCCTGCCTCAGCCTCCCGAGTAGCTGGGATTACAAGTGTGCGCCACCATGCGTGGCTGATTTTTTTTGTATTTTTAGTAGAGATGGGGTTCTGCCATGATGGCTAGGCTGGTCTCGAACTCCTGGCCTCAAGTGATCTGCCTACCTCGGCCTCCCAAAGTGCTAGGATTATAGGCATGAGCCACTGCGCCTGGCCAGGGTGACTATCCTTAACAAAAACGTATTGTACTTGGGTAACAGACACTAATTGCTGACTGACTTCATTGCATTCATATAACAAAATCTCACAGGTATCCCATAAACTTGTATAAAATTTTTTCAAATACTAACACAAATTTTAAGAGAACTTTTAATTTAGTCTGGTTTTCATAAACAGAAAGGATACTCAAGAAGGTAAACATCACAAAAGCAGATCCTCTTGCCATAAATCAGGGAAGGGTTGATCTTATTGAACTCAGCAAGAGAAAAAATAGATTTCATATGTGCCCTGTGAATAAAACAAAACTTATATAATAACTGCAAAGATTATTAATCTCTAACTTCAGTGTTCCTATACTGTACAGCATGAGGAGAACTTACAAAATAACGTTCACAAGTGTAGACTCAGAAACAGTCTACAACTGTTCTCTCTCTTGCTAGCTTGTTATTCTAGGTATGTTAATTTCTTCCTGTTTCAGTTTCCTCCTCTAGATATTAGTACCTACCTCACAAAGGTTAGCTACCATTTTTGTTATTATTATGTTCCTGTTTAAAAATATATGGCTGAAGAAATGCTTATATTTAAACAAATCAAAACTAAGTTATGAGAACACAGTAGCTGTACTTTTTTTTTTTCTTGGAGTATTATAGTTTAAATTATTCACCAGAAAAGCATGCAAACAATATTCCTCTTTATAGTATATTTATCAGTGTGCTTAATAAAATGTAAGGTTGGTATTTATTTGAAGTGACATTAATATATTTCCATCCACTGAATTAGAAAAATCTATTCTGCTGAATATTTAAAAGGCTGTATATGTTTTCTTTTGTGTTGATTCTTTAAGGTTTTATATTCAGTATGTCCATAAACAGGAAAATGGAGGATGCATACATTTGAATCCTTAATTAGCCATGGGAGCTATAGCATAACTAGAAATGGGTTTTCTAGAACTGATAGTGGCTTTAGTAGGAACTAATTCATAAGCAAAAATACACTGCCCCCAAAACATGAGTAGATTAGAGCGTATTCTCCTTTGAGGGTATCCTCTGCTGTGCTGCTATAATCAAATGGCAAGATACAAGGACACACCAAATGAACAGACGTTTGTCTCTAATAATTGTCCTGGTTTGGGGTGAGAAGGGGAAGTGCTTGTTTTAAAAAGCGTATTTTTAAACTTCAAAGAAATGTACAGTTAAGTACTGTGTACCCTTTACCTAACCTCTCCCAAAGTTAGTAAGTTGCATAGAGTACAATATCAACACCAGGGAACTGACACTGGTACACCCACACTGCTTATTCAGATTTCACCATTTTTACACATACGCATCTGTGCATGTATGTGCATAGTCCTATGCCATTTTATAACACAGAGCTTCAAGTAACTATCACCGCAATCAAGATACTTAATTGTACTAGTCACCACAATACTTCTTGCACTACTCCTTTATAAACCATACTCATCCTTCCTCCTCCATCTCTAATCCCTGGCAACCATTATCTCTGTGTTTGATGAATGTTAAATAAATTGAATTATGCAGTATATCGTTTTGAGATTGGCTCTTTTCTACTAGCATTACTTTCAAGGGTATTTTGTATTTTGCTTAGTATAAATATCGCAAAAACATTTCGTTCTTGCCACAAAATATCTTAGCTTACAAGTTATCTAGGGAAAAACAGCTGTTTAAAAAAAGATTAAGGCTGAATGTGACCAAACCACACAATAAAGTCATTGACTCATTTCTAAATTAGTAGGTAGACAATTATTTTAATTCTATGCCTGAGGACCAGTTTGCAATGTAACACAGGAGAATATTCCTTAAAACTGGCTTCTTTTTTCTTTTTTTTTTGAGACAGGGTCTTGCTCTGTTGTCCAGGCTGGAGCGCAGTGACATGAAGACAGCACACTGCAGCCTCGACCTCCCGGGCTCAAGCAATCCTCCTGCCTCAGCTTCTGGAGTAGCTGGAACTACAGATGTGTGTCACCACATCCAGCTAATTTTTTTATTTTTTTGTAGAGACAGGGTCTTGCTTTGTTGCCCAGGCTGGTCTCAAACCCCTGGGCTCAAGCAATCCTCCCGCCTTTGCCTCCTAAAGTGCTAGGATTATAGGCATAAGCCACCATGCTCAGCCAATGGTGCCTTCTAATAAAATCGTTAGTTTTAAATTTAGGGAGACAAAATTTACTTCCTATAAGGGACTTTATCTTGAAGGAAAAAAAATCAACTTATAAACAAATAGGTTCAAATGCAAACATTAGAACTGTTCTAAAAGTACAAAAAACACACTAATATTTCAAGATAGGTTCTTTATCAAAATCTCAGGAAAATACCTTTTCAAAAACCTGAAGCCGTAGCTCCTTCCAAATGTTTTAACTTAATTCAGTAAACATGCTGACAGCCTAATATGTGTACAGCACTTAGGCTAGGTGCTACAAAAAGATTATAATCTAGTAGGAAAGCAGCCATATTTGGTCAACATTTAAATTTATGTCTTAAGAGTTAGTAGGTTCCAGTTAGCTTTAATTCCAAATAAGAAAGGAACCCACAAAAAAGGGAAGAAAGTGACTGGTCTATTTTACAATCACAAATAATATAAAACAATACTTCGCACACACGCACACGCACGCGCACACACATACACATTATAAGGGGTAAAAATGTGGTCATTGGCCGGGTACGGTGGCTCATGCCTGTAATCCCAGCACTTTGGGAGGTCGAGGAGGGCAGATCACCTGAGGTCAAGAGTTCAAGACCAGCCTTGCCAACGTGGTGAAACCTCGCCTCTACTAAAAATACAAAAAAAAATTAGTTGGGCATGGTGGTGCGCGCCTGTAGTCCCAGCTACTCGGGGAGGCTGAGGCAAGAGAATTGCTTGCACCCAGGAGGTGGAGGTTGCAGTGAGCTGAGATCGTGCCACTGCACTCTAGCCTGGGTGACAGAGGGAGACTCTATCTCAAAAAAAAAAAAAAAAAAGTGGTCAAAGTATAGGCACCATAAACTGCAGAATTAAGAAAAACATTACAACTAGATTTCTTAGTTTTTTTCTCCCTTCATTGTTCTGTGTAGAGAATAAAAATTATTTAATCAATCTAATATTTGCTTCATTTTGAATAGCAGTCAGATATGACCTAAAAGGGAGACATACAAAAAAATAAAAAATCTTTACCATTAGCTCAGATAAATCGAAGAGAAAATACATGACTATGTACCTTTGTTGCATCACTATACAAGCTTAAATCGATTACCTCCTGGGCAGTAGTAACCATCAGAAAAGAATTAGGGTCAGGCACAGTGGCTCATGCCTGTAATCCCAGCACTCTGGGAGGCCGAGGAGGGTGGATCACTTGAGCTCAGTAGTTCGAGACCAGGCTGGCTAACATGGTAAAACCCCGTCTCTACTAAAAACACACACACACACACACACACACACACACACAGAAAATTAGCCGGATGTGGTGGTACATGCCTGTAATCCCAGCGCTTTGGGAGGCTGAGGCAGCCGTATCACTTGAGCTCAGGAGTTTGAGATCAGCGTGGCCAACCTGATGAAGCCCCGTCTCTACTAAAAATACAAAAAAAAAATTAGCCAGGCATGGTGGCACGTGCCTGTAATCCCAGCTACTCAGGAGGCTGAGGCAGGAGAATCACTTGAACCCGGGAGGCGGAGGTTGCAGTGAGCTCAGATCGTGCCACTACACTCCAGTCTGGATGACAGAGTGAGAGTCCATTTCAAAAAAAAAAAAGGGAATTAGGTCTGTATTATTGGTACTCCTTCACCAGGAAACAAAATATAGTCTAATGACATTGAAAAAAGTATAGGTACTAGACCATTATTTATATTATTAAATTACCTTCCTTCAATAATAAATTTATTTTAATACAAAAATTTAGTAAAGGGTTCTGAATTTTTTCTTTTTGTAGAAATAATTATTCTATAACTAATAAAGCACAATGGGACATATGAGCTTCTTTCTTAAATAAAAGTTGCACCTACCCAATTATCCAAAATGGCTCTTAGCTAAACAAAAACAGTTCAAGAACCAATCCTTCTTTCAAATGGCTCACAGCTAAAATTTTCTGTCGTGCTCTGAGAACTTCCTGTTCTTTTTTACTTTTTTAAACTTAGCAACAGATCATTTATTAAAAGTCTTACAACTCAGCAATCTCTATTTGTCCACATTCTCACAACTCTTGTAAGTACAAAGTTTAAGGGCTGTGATGAGTACCCTAACATTTTCATTATATAATATAAGCTCAGACCTAAGACAAACACTAACTACAACAGAAAAAAATAGACACGGCTGGCTGGGCGCAGTGGCTCACGCCTGTAATCCCAGCACTTTGGGAGGCCAAGGCGGGTGGATCATGAGGTTGGGAGATCAAGACAATCCTGGCTAAAACAGTGAAACCCCATCTCTACTAAAAGTAAAAAAATAAAAAATTAGCCGGGCATGGTGGCACGCGCCTGTAGTCCCAGCTACTTGGGAGGCTGAGGCAGGAGAATCGCCTGAACCTGGGAGATGGAGGAGGTTGTAGTGAGCTGAGACTGCGCCACTGCACTCCAGCCTGGGTGACAGAGCAAGACTCCATCTCAAAAAAAAAAAAAAAAAAAGACATGGCTATGAAGAGAAAATTTAGAAAAGAGAAAATATACATGACTCTTAACTATATTAAAAATGTTCAATCTTAGCAATTACTAAAGAGGTGAAAATAAAAATATTAACTTTTATCATCTATCATGTTGGTAAATATTTTAAAAATGGTATTACTCAACCCTGGCAAGGTATACTGGCAAGCAAAGACATACTCTTACAACATAAAAATGTGACAGAGAAAATGTTACAGAGAGATCATTTCATCCATAGTGTGTTTTCAGAATGGTTCTAAATATGAACAAAAGAAAAATTATACTTCCTATCCAAAAGGATCTGAATGTATCATTTTTGACAAGTCTTATTTCAACAGTTCACCACTGATGACTCAAATCCCATACACAGGACAAGATTCTCATAATCTAACTGTCTTACAATACTGTATCTTATCATAAAAGGAAAATTTTCTGTTTTCCACATTTTTCTTTAATATTCAAATATTTAGGTTTTGAAGAATATGCAAATAAACTAAAAATGTGTTTATATGAAACAATTCCATAGGAAAGCAACAGGGTAAAAATTTTCCCCAAATATGCATTAGATATATTATAAAGCCACATAAATTAAAACAGTATATATAATAGTGCTAATACAGTGCAAAGCAGATCCACAGACAAGAGACAAAAATGAACACAAGCATATATAGAAACCTAGTATAAGAAAGAAGTGACATTTACAATAATTAGAAAAATGCCTATTTAAACAGATACCCTAAGCGACCCAGCCATTCCATGCACAGGTATTTACCTAAGAGAAATGAAAGCCTATGTACACATAAAGAATTGTATACAAATGTTTATAGCCAGTTTAGTTGTAATAGCCAAAACCCAGAAACATATATACTTTGTATGGGGGGGGTTATCTACTTCTTTCAGCATAATTAGTTTGAGATTAATTCACATCATGTATCAAGTCTGTTCTTTCTTGCCAAGTAGTGTTTCCATTGTATAAACATGGCACAAATTGTTTATCCATTCACCCGTTTATGGTCTTCTCAAAGTAAGGCTGTCTTTTATTCCTGGTTACGCAATGAGAAAAGCCCCTAATCCTAACAAAGCCCCTTAGTAGCTTCTGAAATTTTAGCTTCTCTCAGAAGTGAAGATATTTTAGTTTTAACTTGAATTACCTATAAATTCATTTTCATAATGTATAATAAATCTCCTTGAGAGCACAGATCTGTCTTATGCAGCCTTCTACTTACTACCAGTAGTATCCAGTACGGTGTCTTCTACACACCAGATGATCAAGAATGATGGTTCAAGTGTTTAACAAGAAAACCATTTTACAAAATTATGTTTCTAGACCAACCAAGAACTCAAACAAAAGCAGAAATGAAAAAGGAGACATTACAACTGACACTACAGAAATACAAAAGATCATCAGATACTACTACAAACAACTATACACCCACAAACTGGAAAACCTAAAGGACATGGACAAATTCTTGGACACATAAAATCTACCAAGATTGAATCAGGAAGAAACAGAAAACCTGAACAAACAACGGGTAATGAGATTGAATCAGTAATTAAAAGTCTCCTAAAAAAGAAAAGCTCAGAATCTGATGGCTTCACTGCCAAAGTCTACCAAACTTACAAAGAATACCAATTCTCCTCAAACTATTCCAAAAAATAAAAGAGAAGGGAATTCTTCCTAACTCATTCTGTGAAGCCCTGAAACCAAAACCAGACAAAGGCACAACATTAAAAAACAAAACAAAACAAAACAAAAAAACTACAGGCCATAGTTGAACACAGATGCAAAAGTCTTCAACAAAATACTACCAAACCAAATCCAACAGTACATCAAAAGGACAATATACCACAATCAAGTGGGATTTATCCCTGAGTTGTAAAGATAATTTACCATATGCAAATCAATAAATATGATATATCACATCAACATAATAAAAGACAAAAACCATATGATCATCTCAATTGGGGCGGAAAAAGCATTCAATAAAACTCAACATCCCTTCATGATAAAAATGTTCAACAAACTAGGCACAGAAAAAACATACCTTGGCCAGGCACGATGGCTTACACATATAATCCCAGCACTTTGGGAGGCCAAGGCGGGCAGATCACTTGAGGTCAGGAGTCTGAGACCAGCCTGGCCAACATGGTGAAACGCCATCTCTACTAAAAATACAAAAAACATTAGCCAGACATGGTGGTGCATGCCTGTAGTCCCAGCTACTTGGGAGGCTGAGGCAGGAGAGTCACTTGAACCCAGCAGGCAGAGGTTGCAGTGAGTTGAGGTCGTGCCACTGCATTCCAGCCTGGGCAACAGAGTGAGACTTCATCTCAAAAAATAAATAAACAAATAAATAAAAATAAAAAGAAAGAATATACCTCAACATAATAAAGGCCATATATGACAAACCCATAGCTAACATTATACTGAACAGAGAAAAGCTGAAAGCTTTTCCTCTAAGAACTGGAACTAGACAAGGATGCCCACTTTCACCACTCTTATTCAATACAATACTAGAAGTCCTGGCCAAAGCAATCAGGTAAGAGAAGGAAATTAAAAGCATCCAAACTGGAAAAGAGGAAGTCAAACTGTCCCTCTCTGCAGATGACATGATCTTATATTTAGAAAAACCAAACGACTCCACAAAAAAAAAAAAAAAACCTCTTAAAACTAATGAACAAATTCAGTAAAGCTGCAAGACACAAAATCAACATGAAAAATCAGTATAACTTTCAATATACTAGCAACAAACTAGAGGAAAAAGAAATCAAGAAAGCAATCATATTTCCAAAACTAAAAACAAAACCCAAAACCCTAGGAATAAATTTTACCAAGGTGAAAGACCTCTACAAGGAAAACTATAAAACATTGATGAAAGAAATTAAAGAGGACACAAAAAAATGGAAAGACATCCCATGTTCATGGATCGGAAGAATTAATATGGTGAAAATGACCATTCTACCAAAAGCAATCTACAGATTCAATGCAATCTCTACCAAAATACCAATAATATTTTTCACAGAACTAGAACAAACAATTCTAAAATTTGCATGAAACTACAAAGAGCCTGAATAACCAAAGCAATCCTGAGCAAAAAGAACAGCTAGAGGCATCACACTACCTGACTTCAAAATATACCACAAGGCTATCGTAACCAAACTAGCATAGTATTAGTATAAAAACAGACACATAGACCAAAATGGAACAGAATAGAGAATCCAGAAATAAATCCACATATTTATATCCAACTGATTTTCAACAAAGGTGCCAAGAACGTATACTGGGGAAAGAATACCCTCTTCAATAAATGGTGCTAGGAGAACTAAATATCCACATGGAGAAGAATAAAACTAAACTCCTGTCTCTCACCATATAAAAAATCAAAACAAAATGGATTACAGACTTAAGATAAGGCCCCAAACTATAAAACTACTAGAAGAAAACATAGGAGAAATGCTCCAGGGACACTGGTTGAGGCAAAGAGTTTATGGCCAAGATCCCAAAAGCACAGGAAACAAAAACAAAGATAGATAAATGGGACTGTATTAAACTAAAACACTTCCATACAGCAAAGAAAACCCTCAGCAGAAGAGACAACCTGATGAATGAGAGAAAACGTTTACAAAATATTCATCTGACAAGTGACTAATATCCAGAATATAGAAGGAACTCAAAACAACTCAATAGCAAAAAAAAAAAAAAAAAAAAAAAGCCATTAAAAAGTGGGCAAAGGACATGAAATAGACATTTCTCAAAAGACATACAAATGGCCAACAGGTATATGAAAAAATGCTAATCACTAATCATCAGTGAAATGCAAATCCAAACCATAATAAGATATCTTACCCCAGCTGGAACCTCTATTATTAAAAAGACAGGAAATAACAGATGCTGGTAAGAAAAGGGAACTCTTATACACTGCTGGTGGGAATGTAAATTAGTAAATAAACCAGTATGGAGATTTCTCAAAAAGTAAAATTAGAACTACCATTAAGACCCAGCAATCTCACTATTGGGTATCTATCCAAAGAAGAAATCAGTGTATCAAAAGGACACTCTCATATGTTCACCACAGTATTATTCACAATAGCAAAGATATGGAATCAACCTAAATGCCCAGCAACAGATAAACGGATAAAGTGTGTTAAACAATAGAATACTATTTGGCCATAATGAAATAATGTCATTTGCAGCAACATGGATAGAAATGGAGATCATTATTTTAAGTGAAATAGGCCAGGCATAGAAAGACAAATATTGCATGTCCTCACTCATATGTGGGAGCTAAAAAACTTGATCTCATGGACATAGAGTATAGAACAATAGATAACAGAGACTGGGAAGGGGAGGAGGAGAGGGGATAAAGAGGGGAGAGAGACAAAGACTATAAGAAGTATAGTCACCCTAGTCTGCTATCCAACACTGGAACTTATTTCTTATGTACCCAAACATACAGTTAGATAGAAGAAATAAGTTCCAATGTTTGATAGCAGACTAAGGTGACCATACTTAGCAATAATAATATGTACATTTCAAAGTAATTAGAAGAGAGGGCTTGAAATGATACCAACATATAAAAATGATAAAACATTCTAGGTGATGGATACCCCAATTACCCGGACTTGATCATTACATATTCTTTGCATGTAACAAACACTCACATGTACACCATAAATATGTAAATTATATATCAATAAAAGGGGAAAAAAGTGGGCAATAGAGATTTCTCAAAATACATATGAGTAGCCAACAGGTATATAAAAAAATGCCCAACATCACTAATTATCAGGGAAATGCAAATCAAAACCACAATGATATCATCTTACCCAGTTAGAATAGCTATTATCAAAAAGACAAAAACTAACAGATGCTGGCAAGGATGCAGAGTAAAAGGAGCTCTCATACACTGTAGGTGGGAATGTAACTTAGTACAGCCATTATGGAAAATAGTATGGAGATTTTTCAAAAAATTAAACACAGAACTACCGTAAGATCCAGCAATATCACTACTGGGTATTTATTCAAAGGACAGAAAATCAGTATATCAAAAGGATACATGCACTTTCATGTTTACTGCAGCACTACTCACAACAGCCAAAATATGGAATCAACCTAAGTCTCCATCACATATGAATTGACAAAGAAAATGTGGCATATTTACACAGTGGAGTACCATTTGGCCATAAAAAAGAATGGAATCAGCGGGGCACAGTGGCTCACACCTGTAATCTCAGCACTTTGGGAGGCCGAGGCAGGCAGATCACGTGAGGTCAGGAGTTCGGGACCAGCCTGATCAACATGGAGAAACCCCGTCTCTACTAAAAATATAAAATTAGCTGGGCATGGTGGTGCATACCTGTAATTGCAGCTATTTGGGAGGCTGAGGCAGGAAAATCGCTTGAACCCAGGAGGTGGAGGTTGCGGTGAGCCGAGATTGCACCATTGCACTCCAGCCTGGGCAACAAGAGTGAAACCCCATCTCAAAAAAAAAAAGAAAGAATGGAATCATATCACTTACAGCAACATGAATGAAACTGAAGGTCATTATCTTTAGTAACATAAGCCAGACACAGAAAGACAACTATCTCATGTACTCACCCATATGTATGAACTAAAAAAATGTATTTCATAGAGGTAGAGAGTAGAATGATAGTGAACAGAGGCTGGGAAGGACTTGGGGGAGGGGAGAGATAAAGAGAGGTTGGTTAATGGGTACTAATAGGTACGAACATACAGTTAGAGGAGTAAGTTCTAATGTCCGATAGTAGAGTAGGGTGACTATAGCTAACAACAATGTACTGTACACTTCAAAATAGCTACAAGTGAGGAGTTGAAATGTTCTCAACACAGAAATGATAAATGCTAGTGATGACAGAAAGCCTAAATACTTTGATTTGGTCATTACACATTCTATGCATGTAAAAATATCACGTATCCTATAAATATATACAAATAGTATGTATCAATAACAAAATTTAATTGTTTACTGAAACCCGAATTCTCCACTTTTTGAATTATCACATTTCTAGACCAGTTTACTTCCATTGCCCAGGGACTCTCTTGTGTTCCTCTCCCACTAATAAGACAACATGTGATGACTAAATACAAAACAACCAGTAAAAGTTTAAATATAATTAGTAAATTTGTGGAAATAAATCTTATGTACTCAAAGGCCAAATATATATAAAAAATTGGTTATACTCAGCTTCCAATTCCTCTTAAGTCAGGCTCCCTCCCTCTGAAGAGGTTCTACAAGTTAGGGAGGTTGGATCTGAGAAGTAAACATAAAATTGTAAAAACCCCTGGGGAGGCAGAAGCTCACTTGTGTAAATGGACGTAGGGTAGCGTAGCAACCCAGGGTTGAAAAGTACAAGGGCACACCACTTGAGGCAGGGGTGGGGTGGGCAGGATGAAAGAGAGCTTTTCAGAAATGTTCTTGTCTCTCCTTAGTCTCCTCTGAGGCAAAAAAGCAACACCAACCTAGTGCTGAAGGTAACATCAGAGCAGCAGTCTAGCCAGGTTGAGGTGGCAGCCCTCATCTGTTTGCTCAATGAACTTCCATGAGGGTCTGTGCTTGATAAACAGCAACTTCCTGATGGATTTACTGCAAGGTGTCCTGATAGACAAGGTCAACAGAAACTATTTGAAATAATGTACATGGAAAATATAGTCAAAATAAAAATATTAAGAGATGGGCCGGGCGTGGTGGCTCACGCCTGTAATCCCAGCACTTTGGGAGGCCGAGGCGGGCAGATCGCTTGAGGTTAGCAGTTTGAGACCAGCCTGGGCAACATGGTGAAACCCTGTCTCTACTAAAAGTATAAAAATTAGCTGGGTTTGGTGGTAGGTGCCTGTAATCCCAGCTACTAGGGAGGCTGAGGCACGAGAACTGCTTGAACCTGGGAGGTGGAGGGTGCAGTCAGCCAAGATCGTGCCACTGCACTCCAGCCTGGGTGACAGACTGAGACTCCATCTCAAAAAATAAATAAATAAATAAAATAAAATTAAGAGATGGGTAAATGAATGAATGGATATAGCTGAAAAAATGTTTTAATAAGTTAGAATATTAGGCTAAGAAACTCCTAGAACACACATGGAAAGGGTAAAATGCTTAAAAAAAGAAAAAAGCCATACGATGGCGTACGTCTGTAGTCCTAGCTACAGCCAGGAGGCTGAGGCAAGAGGATCACTTGAGCCCAGCAGTTTGAGGCATAGTGCACTATGATCATGACCGTGAACAGCCACTGCATTTCAGCCTGGGCAATATAGTGAGACCCCATCTCTTAAAAACAAAGCAAAAAAAGGTATAGTGATATGAAAGATATTTATGTAACAGAAGACCAGAGGAAGACATATAAACTAAACAGATTCAAAGAAATATTTGAATGACTGGTAATTTTCTAGAATTGGAGAAAAATATCATATTGAACAGGTTTTGAATGCAAAAGAGGACAGAGGATAAATAAAACACACACGCCTGCATATACAACAACTAGATACATTATAATGAAATTTAAGGAAATGAAAGACAAAAAGAAAATTCTAAGAGTTTCCAACAAGGAAGAGTAGGTCAGCTATAAAGGAGTACAATCGGAATGTCATCAAATACCTCATCAGCAACTTGGGATTTAAGAACAAGTAATCCATATTATGCACCACATGCCCATACCAAAATATCTCACATATTCCATAAATATATACATCTACTTCATACTCACAAAAATTAAAAAGAAAAAAAAAAGGTAGTAAATCTTAATTAACATTACCCAGATGGAGTAACTTTAAAGTGCTGATGGAAAGCACTTTGAACTAAAAAGTATATATCCAGAAAAACTATCATCAAAACTAAAGATGTTTTAAGCACATAAAATCTCAGGTCTGCCTCATAAAAGCCCTCTTTGTAAATAAAGGAAGTACAGGTTGAATATCCCTAATCCAACAATCCCAAATCTAAAACTTTTCCAGTGTCAACAGTATGCTCAAAGAAGCATTTTGGATTTTCAGATTAGGAATGTTCAGCTGTTAAGTATAATACAAATATTCCCAAATCTGAAAAAATCTGAAATCTGAAACACTTCTGGTCCCAAGCATTCATTTCTTTCTTTTTCTTTTCTTCTTTTTTTTTTTTTTTTTGAGACAGGGTCTCACTCTGTTGCCCAGGCTGGAGTTCAGTGGCACGATCATGGCTCACTGGAGCCTTGACTTCCCAGGCTCAAGCGATCCTCCTACCTTGGCCTCTGAGTAGCTGGGACTACGGGTATGTACCACTATACACAGGTAATTTTTTAGTGTTTTGTAGAGACAGGGTATCACTGTGTTGCCCAGCTGTTCTTGAACTCCAGGGCTGAAGCAATCCTCTCGCCTCAGCCTCAGAAAGTACTGGGATTACAGGCGCCAGCCACCACACCTGGCCCCAAGCATTTCAGAAAGGGATACTCAACCTGTACTCCCAATAATAGTATTATGAGATACATGAAAGGTAAATATATAACTTAGTAAAACTTAATATATCTTTTTTTTTTTTTTTTGAGACAGGGTCTCACTGTGTTGCCCAGGCTGGAATGCAGTGGTACAATCACGACTGACTGCAGCCTCAAGCTCCCAGGCTCAAGCAATTCTCCCGCCTCAGCCTCCCGAGTAGCTGGGACCACAGGCACCTGCCACCACGTCTGGCTTATTTTTTTATTTTTTTGTAGAGATGGGGTCTCAGTATGTTACCCACAGGCTGGTCTTGAACTCCTTCCTGGGTTTAAGCAATCCTCCTGCCTCGGCCTCCCAAAGTGCTGAGATTACAGCACATGTGATAGCCACCACACCTGGCCCTAATATTATCTTTTAAAATAAGACAAAAAACAACCATAACAATCCAGGACGAAATCTAGAGCAGGGCTATACAACTTTCTGAAATGACTAAAATATCTTTTACCTGTGTTGTCCAATATGTTAGCCACCAGTCACACGTGGCTATAGAACACATTAAATGTGGCTAATGTGACTAAGGAACTAATTTTTAAATTTTACTTAAGCTAAAACAGCCTCTAAGACTACTGGCTATCATATTAGCACAGATCCAGAGCAGGGGTCAGCAAATTTCCTCAAGGGACAAATGGTGAATACACAGGCTGGTGGACCATGTGGCCTGTTGCATCTACTCATGTAGCACAAAAGTAGCCACAGACAGACAAATGGCAAGGCTGTGTTCCAATAAAACTTTATTTTTAAAAAGGATGCCAACATGAGACATAGTTTGCCAACACCTCATCTGGATGATATAAACACAGTGGCAAGGCAAGCAGCAGGTGGAAGAGAGGGAGAGAAGACAACCAGAAGGTAGCCAGAGTGAGCCAAGGTATTTATGTTGAAGGCAGTGAGTGATATAAAGATACTTATAACAACAACAAAAGAAACCAAACGTATAAATGTAAGCATAGATTGGTTTGGGATAATGACCAAAATTTTAACTGAAACACAATGAAATGTGTACCTTTCAAACTAGGAAAAGAAAATTCAACCTATTAAATGAAAGAGAGAGAGAAAAAAAGACAACAAACTCTGGGATTGGATTTTTAAAAGATCTAGAAATAGGAGGTCTACAAAAAGAGCCTAAATACAACAGGATATAAAAATGCCGAAAATAGGCCAGGCACGGTGGCTTATGCCTGTAATCCCAGCACTTTGGGAAGCTGAGGCAGGCAGATTACTTGATGCCAGGAGTTTGAGACCAGCCTGGCCAACACGGCAAAACTCCGTCTCTATTAAAAAAATACAAAAATTAGCAGGGTGTGGTGGTGCACGCCTGTAATCCCAGCTACTGAGGAGAGGTGAGGCATGAGAATCACTTGAACCTGGGAGGCAGAGGTTGCAGTGTAGTGAGCTGAGATCATGCCACTATACTCCAGCCTGGGCAACAGAGCAAGGCTCTGTCTCAAAAAAAAAAAAAAAAAAAAAAGCTGAAAATAAATGAGTGGGAAAAAATACAAAAGGCAAATATGAATCAAAAGCTTGATAGTAATTATAAAATCAGAAAAATAGAATTAAAGAGAAACGTATGTGAAGAACAAAGTAGGTTACTAGATACTGAGGAACAGATCAAGAAGAAATAGCAATCATAAACATTTATGCTTTTAACAATGTATCTTCCAAGTAAATAAAGCAACACCAAGACAATTCAATGGGGAAAGAACAGTCTATTCAATAAATGGTGCTGGAACAACTAGATATACATATGCAAAAGAACGAAGTTGGGCCCTTACCTTACCCCCTTTGCAAAAAATAACTCAAATGGAGTTAATCTAAACGTTTACATTTAGCTATAAAACTCACAGAAGAAAAAATACAAGTAAATCTTTGTGACCTTGAATTAGACACATGACAAAATCTGCGTAGCTAAAACCAAAAGTCCAAATGACAAAAAAAAAAAAAATTCTTAGGCTGGGCACAGTGGCTCACGCCTGTAATCCTAGCACCTTGGGAGGCTGAGGCGGGCAGATCATGAGGTCAGGAGTTCAAGACCAGCCTGGCGAACAGAATGAAACCCTGTCTCTACTAAAAAGAAAATTAGCTGGGCACAGTGGTGCATGCCTGTAGTCCCAGCTACTCGAGAGACTGAGGCAGGAGAATCGCTTGAACCCGGGAAGCAGAGGTTGCGGTGAGCTGAGATCACGCCACTGCACTCCAGCCTGGGCAACAGAGACAGACTCTGTTTTAAAAAAAAAAAAATTATTTCAAATCTCATCAAAATAAATTGTTGCTTCAAAAGCCATCAAGAAAGTGACAAACACACCAGGTGTGGTGGCTCACGCCTGTAATCCCACCATTTGGGAGACCGAGGCGGGTGGATCACCTGAGGTCAGGAGTTTGAGACCAGCCTGACCAACTTGGAGAAACCCTGTATCTAATAAAAATACAAAATTACCCGGGCGTGGTGGCGCATGCCTGTAATCCCAGCTACTTGGGAGAATCACTTGAACCTAGGAGGCGGAGGATGCAGTGAGCTGAGATTGTGCCACTGCACTCCAGCCTAGGTAACAAAAGAAAAACTCTGTCTCAAAAAAAAAAAAAAAGAAAGTGACAACCCACAGAATGGGAAAAAAATACAGCTGACTCTTGAACAATACAAGTTTGAACTGCATGGGCACACCTATATGTAGACTTTAAGTAAAAGTTACACCCAATGTGCCTGCCTCACCTTTCACCTCCTCCACCTCTTCTGTCTCTGGCACTCAGAAACAGTAAGACCAATCCCTCCTTCTCCTCCTCGGCTAGCTCAATGTGAAGATGATGATGAACAGGAAGACCTTTATGATGATCCACTTCTACTTAATAAATAGGAAATATATTTTATTATATATCTTCCTTATGATTTTCCTAATAACATTTTCTTTTCTCTAGCTTAACTGTAAGAATACAGTATATAATACATATAAAAAGTGTGTTAGCTGTTTATCAACGAGGCTTCTGGTCAACAATAGGCTACTGGTAGTTAAGTTTTGGGGTAGTCAAAAGTTTTCAGCTGCACGGGTGTTGGTACCTCTAACCCCCCTATCATTCAAGAATCAACTGTATTTGCAATCATGTATCTGTTATGGAACTTGCAGCCCATAAAGAATTCCTACAATTCAACAATAAAAAGACAAACTAAAAAATGGACAAAGGAGTTGAACACTTTTTTCAAAGAAGAAATACAAATTTATTTCAAAGAAGATATACAAATGGCCAAAAAGCACATGAAAAGGTGCTCAACATCATTAGCCACTGGGGAAATGCAAATCAAAACCACATTGAAATACCACTTCGTACCCAACAGGATGACTAAAATAAAAGAGTCACAAATGGTCATAAAGATGTGGAAACAGCCAAGTGTGGTGGCTCACACCTGTAATCCCAGCATTTTGGGAGGCCGAGGTGAGCAGATCACCTAAGGTCAGGAGTTCAAGACCAGCATGGCCAACACAGCAAAACCCCATCTCTACTAAAAATACAAAAGTTAGCCGGGCATGGTGGCGGGCACCTATAATCCCAGCTACTCCAGAGGCTGAGGCAGGAGAATCGCTTGAATCCAGAAGGCGGAGATTGCAGTGAACCGAGATCGCGCCATTGAACTCCAGCCTGGGTGACAGAGCGAGATTCAAAAAAAAAAAAAAAAAAAAAAAAAAAAAAAAACCAACAACAAAAAACAGCTGGGCGCGGTGGCTCATGCCTGTAATCCCAGCACTTTGGGAGGCCGAGGCGCGCAGATCACAAGGTCAAGAGATCGAGACCATCCTGGCCAACATGGTGAAACCCTGTCTCTACTAAAAACACAAAAATTAGCTGTGGCAACGTGCGCCTGTAGTCCCACCTACTCAGGGGGCTGCAGTGAGCCGAGGTCGCACCATTGCACTCTAGCCTGGCAACAGAGCGAGACTCCGTCTCAAAAAAAAAAAAAAAGATGTGGAAAAACTGGAGCCCTCGTACCCTGCTGGTGGAATTGTAAAATGTAAAATGGTATCGCCACTTTGGAAAACATTCTGGCAATTTCTCAAAAGGTTAAATGTAGAGTTACCATATGAAGTAGCAATTCCACTCCTAGTTATGCACTCAGGAGAAGTGAAACATATACCCACACAAAAATCTGCACACCAGTGTTCACAGTAGCCTTACTCAAGAATAATAATCAAAAAGTAGAAACATCGAATATGACATGTATATCCATACAATGGAATATTATTCAGCCATAAAAAGGAATGAAGTGCTGATAAATGCTATCTCATGGCTGAACCTTGAAAACAATAGCTACTTTAGTAAAAGAAGCCATGTTTTGTGACTACATAAAACCACATATTGGGGCCGGGCGCGGTGGCTCACGCCTGTAATCCCAGCACTTTGGGAGGCCGAGGCGGGTCGATCACGAGGTCAGGAGATCGAGACCACGGTGAAACCCCGTCTCTACTAAAAATACAAAAAATTAGCCGGGCGTGATGGCGGACGCCTGTAGTCCCAGCTACTTGGGAGGCTGAGGCAGGAGAATGGTGTGAACCCAGGAGGCGGAGCTTGCAGTGAGCCGAGATTGCGCCACTGCACTCCAGCCTGGGCGACAGAGCGAGACTCCGTCTCAAAAAAAAAACAACCACATATTGGTCAGGCGCGATGGCTCACACCTGTAATCCCAGCACTTTGGGAGGCCAAGGCAGGCAGATCACAAGGTCAGGAGTTCAAGACCAGCCTGACCAACATGGTGAAACCCCATCTCTACTAAAAATACAAAAATTAGCCAGGCGTGGTGGTGCCTGCCTGTGATCCCAGCTACTCAGGAGGCTGAGACAGGAGAACTGCTTGAACCCGGGAGGTAGAGGTTGCAGTAAGCTGAGATTGCGCCACTGCTCTCCAGCCTGGGCGACAGAGCAAGACTTCATCTAAAAAAAGAAAAAAAAAGATCTCTACAACAGGTATTATACTATATTATTCCATTTATTTGAAATGTCCCAAATAGGTAAATCTGTAGAGACATAAAGTCAATTAGTGATTGCCAAGGGCAGAGTAGAGGGAAGAATTAGGAGTGACTGCTAATGATCAGGTTTCTCTCTGGGTGATGAAATTCTAAAATAGTGATGATGGCTGCACAATTCTGTGAATATACTAAAAACCACAGAGCTTTTGGTATTTTTTTTTTTTTTTTTTTTTTTTTTTTTTGAGACAGGGTCTTGCTCTGTCACTCAGGCTGGAGTATAGTGGCTTGACCATGGCTCACTGCAGCCTTGACCTCCTGGGCTCAAGTGATGCTCCCGCCTCAGCCTCCTGTGTGGCTAGGACCACAGGCATGTGCCACAGGCATGCCCAACTAATTTTTAAAATTTTTTGCAGAGACAGGGTCTCACCATGCTTCCCCCGCTAGTCTTGAACTCCTGGGCTCAAGCAATCCTCCTGCCTCAGCCTCCCAAAGGGCTGGGATTACAGGCCACTGCACCTGGCCTTGCTATGTGAATTTTATCTCAATAAAGTTGTTTAAATAAATGAATAAATAAAAAGCATCAACTCTCAGAAATATAAGGACAACAACCATTTTAGATGGCAATCTTACTCCTCTCTGATAACAAATAGATCAAGAATAAAAATAAACATCGGATAATCTTATGTTCTTTGGTCATAACACAATAAAACATAAGAATAAAAACAGCAGCCAGGTGCAGTAGCTCAAACCTGTAATCCCAACACTCTGGGAGGCCAAGGTTGGAGGATCACTCGAGACCAAGAGTTCAAGACAAGCCCGGACAACACAGCAAGACCCCATCTCTATTTTTTTAAGTAAAAATTAAATAAAAGAATAGAAACGGCAATAAAAATATCCTTGAGAAAACCAAACCTGTATGTCAAAACTAAAAGCTATACCTGTAAGTCTTCAGGTTAAACAAATCATAAAGGAAATTACAAAATATTTATAAATGTATAACACTGAAAACACTACATGCCAAAACTTGTGAGATACAGCTAAAATAGTACTCAAAAAGAAACTTAGGAAGATTGACAAAATAACCCAGGGAAGCAATAAACATATGGGCAGAAATTAGAGAATAAATCAACAAAATATAGATGAACAAAATCAAAGGCTAGTTATTTCAAAAGATTTTATAAGATAGACAAACTTTTGGCAAGATTAATCAAGAAAAGTAAAGAGATGCAAGTAACAGTAGATGAAAGATTTAAAAAATACTATCGTGAACAATTAAATCTGAAAACCTGGGCAGAACAGATACATATTCCAAAAACTGTAAATCAGCCAATCCACAGCCCAAACTTAGAACCATCTCCTCTGGCCCCTACAAGCCAGGAAGCAATAGTCCTCTGCCTTCATTGCCCAGGGCCAGATACAAAAAAACTGGTGATCACCGCTACAGCCCAGAGGCAACTGACAAGATTCAAACTAGCCAATCCTAAACTGTTTCCCTTCCTTTCCCATGAAAAATACAATAAAGACTCTGAACCAGGCTTTTCCTGATCCAAACTGGTTCTTCCCTATGTAGCCCTGAATGAAATGGCATGTCTTCTCCTGTCAGTAAATGTACATAACAATAATCTTCTTTTAAAGGGCATTAGTCTCAATATGTCATTTGTCACCTCCATAAATTAAAATCCTACAGACATTTTTAGACAATAAACAAAGCCTTTTCCACTTATAGACATAGATGTTTGAAAACCCTAAATCAAGTTTTAGTGAATCGAGTTCACTAGCATATTAAAAATAATACATCCTGCTCAAAAGGATTTAAGCCAGAAATTCAAGAATGGTTTAACATTTAAAAATGTATCAATCTAATAAACCATATTAATGAACCACAGGAGAAAAGTGACTTAACTAGCTCAATAAATTCAGGAAGGCATTTAGTACCTATTTGTGATTTATAAAAAATTGTCAGGCTAGGCACAGGGGCTCACGCCTGTAATCCTAACACTTTGGGAGGCTGAGGCGGGCTGATTACTTGAGGTCAGGAGTTCGCAAGATGAGCCTGGCCAACATGGGGAAACCCCAACTCTACCAAAAATACAAAAAATTAGCTGGGCATGGTGGCACATGCCTGCAATCCCAGCTACTCGGGAGGCTGGGACAGGAGAATTGCTTGAACCCGGGAAGCAGAGGTTGCAGGGAGCTGAGGTTGCGCCATTGCACTCCAGCCAGGGGGACAAGAGCGAAACTCCGTCTCAAAAAAAAAAAAAAAGTTGGTCAGTGATGAATAGAAGAGTTCCTTAACTTAAAAAAGTCTGGCCGGGGCCGGGCGCACTGGCTCACGCCTGGAATCCCAGCACTTTAGGAGGCTGAGGCGGGCAGATCACGACATCAGGAGATTGAGACCATCATGGCTAACATGGTGAAACCCCGTCTCTACTAAAAATACAAAAAATTAGCCGGGCGTGGTGGCGGGCGCCTGTAGTCCCAGCTACTCAGGAGGCTGAGGCAGGAGAATGGCGTGAACCTGGGAGGCGGGGCTTGCAGTGAGCCGAGATTGGCCACTGCGCTCCAGCCTGGGCAACAGAGCGAGACTCCATCTCAAACAAAACAAAACAAAACAAAACAAAACCAACCAAACAAACAAACAAAAGTCTGGCCGAGTGCAGTGGCTCACACCTGTAATCCCAGCACTTTAGGAGGCCAAGGTGGGCAGATCTCCTGAGGTCAGGAGTTCAAGACCAGCCTAGCCAACATGGTGAAACCCCGTGTCTACTAAAAATACAAAAATTAGCTGGGGCATGGTGGCGGAGGCCTGTAATCCCAGCTACTTGGGAGGCTGAGGCAGCATAATCACTTGAACCCAGGAGGTGGAGGCTGCAGTGAGCCGAGATCGCACCATTGCATTCCATCCTGGGCAATAAGAGCAAAATTCCGTCTCAAAAAAAAAAAAAAGAAAAAGAAAAAGTCTATATACCAAAAGCCAATAACAAAAATCAAACTTACTGGAAAAACTTCAGAAGCTTAGGATATCACTTAGGATAGACAGGTCAGAATGCTCACTAAGGACATTTTTCAACATACTACTGAAAACTTGTCTAATAAAGTAAAACAGGAAAAAGAGGTATAAGGACTAGAAGAGATGAAGCAGATGGTTTAAACAAACTATTACAGTAAATATGATTAGGCTCAGGTGTGGTGGCTTGCGCCTGTAATTCCAACACCTTGTGAGGCCCAGGTGGGCAGACTGCTTGAGGCCAGCCTGGCCAACAGGGCAAAACTCCATCTCTACTAAAAATACAAAATTTAGCTGGGCATGGTGCTGCACGCCTCTAAATCCCAGCTACTCGGGAGGCAGAGGTGGCAGTGAGCCAAGATTGCGCCACTGTACTCCAGCCTGGGGGACAGAGCAAGACTCTTAAAAATACATATATTCCTGAAAATATGGTACCACTCACAATAGCTACAAAATGTAGGAAGTATCTAGAAATTAAACTGCAGATAAGGCACAGGACATTAATGGGGTAAAAAATTACCTCATAAAGTCTAGGAGGGGTGTGGTGGCTCACACCTGTAATCCCAACACTTTGGGAGGCCAATGTGGGAGGACTACTTGAGCCCAGGAGTTTGAGACCGGCATGGGCAAGATAGCAAGACCCTGTTTCTATTTAAAATTTAAAAAGTCTAAATGAAGGAAGAACTATACCACACTTACATGTAGTTCCTTAAAGACTAATATAACTTATAAATCCAAGGCAGTTCTAATACAAATCTCAGAAGAGTTCTAATTTTGAAGGAATTTCACAAACTTTATCTATATAACAATAAAAGTCCACAAATAGTTTGATCAAGTTTGAAAAAGAAGTGTAGAGTAGGGGGCTCACTCAACTAGATATACTAAGCTACAATAATTTAAAAAACGATATTTTGGCCAAGCACAGTGGCTCACACCTGTAATCCCAGCACTTTGAAAGGCCAAGGAAAGAGAACTGCTTGAGGCTAGGAGTTCGAGATCAGCATCAGTAACACGGCAGAACTCCAACTTAACAAAAACACAAAAATTAGCTGGGCATGGTGGCATGCACCTGCAGTCCTAGCTACTCGGAAGACAAAAGTGGGGGAATTGCTTGAGCCCCGTACATCGAGGCTGCAGTGAGCCATGGTCATGCCTCTGCACTCAAGCCTGAGGAACAGTGTGGGTCCTTGTCTAAAACAAAACAAACTATGTTTTGGCGCAGCAACATATAAAAATAAAACAGGAAAGCTTAGCAGCAGATTCACGGATATACGGAAATACAACATAATGAAGATGACCCACAAATGAGGAAAAAATGCATCCACTATTTGTGGATGGTACTGTAAAAATTGTCTCCAAAAAAAAAGTAAATAAATAAAGGGCTGATGAGAAAAACAACAGTGGCCACCAATGAAAACGTAAACTGATAAAGCCATTTCAGAAAGTGATTTATCAGTACTTAGTGAAATAATTTTTTTTTGAGATGGAGTCTCGCTCTGTTGCCAGGATGGAGTGCAGTGGCGTGATCTTGGCTCGCTGCAACCTCCACCTCCCGGATTCAAGCGATTCTCCTGCCTCAGTCTCCCAAGTAGCTGGGACTACAGGAGCACGCCACCACGTCCAGCTAATTTTTGTATATTTAGTAGAGATGGGGTTTCACCATGTTGGCCAGAATGGTCTCAACCTCTTGACCTCGTGATCCGCCCACCTTGGCCTCCCAAAGTGCTGGGATTACAGGTGTGAGCCACCGTGCCCGGCCTTAGTGCAATAATTTATATACATACCCTATGATCTAGAAATCCCACCCCTGAATATATATCCCCATAAAAACTTTCACACGGGTTTCTACTGAGACATGTATGAGAATTTTTAAAAATAATATCACTGTGGTAGCAGGGAACTGAAGGTAACTTAAGTGTTTATCTCAGAAGGAATGGGATAGATAAAATACAGTAGACGTATATGCTGTAGTTAAAAACAATTAACTAGGTATACATACTGTAACACAGTGTTGACTAAAAAAATGAGATAATGCAGTAACGTTTATGTTTACAAAATCATATGTACTCAAAACAAAATATAATTTAAAAGTATACACAGATATCCAGGTAGCACATATGTCAAACACATCAGCACATATATCAAACACAGATATCCAAGTAGCACATATATCAAACACATCAGCACATATATCAAACACATCAGCACATATATCAAACACAGATATCCAAGCAGCACATATATATATTTAAAGGGGAATGGGAGGGGATCAGAAGAGGAAAATTAATAAAGAAGAAAAGAGCTTTGTGCAGGCTAGGCTGATGATAGGAGTATGCGCCTTGAAATGAGGAGCATGACTAACGATTCTCTGAATATGTTTCAAAAAAGAAGTGTATTGTATGCATAGGCATAACAGTTCTTTCTTTTGTAAAAGAGATGTCGTACTTCCAGAAAGACAGATATATCTATATAGACATAGGGATGTGTGTGTCTATACATATACATACACATACAGTGGCAAATACACATATAAATGTCATGAAGGATGCAGTTCGAAAATAATCTTATGTTGCCGGGCACAGTGGCCTCACTCCTGTAATCTCAGCACTTTGGCAGGCCGAGGTGGGCAGATCACCTGAGGTCAGGAGTTTGAGACCAGCCTGACCAACATGGAGAAACCATGTCTCTACTAAAAATACAAAAATTAGCTGGGCATGATAGTGCATGCCTGTAATCCCAGCTACTCAGGAGGCTGAGGCAGGAGAATCTCTTGAACCTGGGAGGCAGAGGTTGCAGAGGGCCAAGATTGTGCCACTCCACTCCAGCCTAAGCAATAGAGTGAGACTCTGCTTCAAAAAAAAAAAATAATAATAAATAATAATAATAATAATCTTACATGCCTTGCGTGATAATTTCTCTGAGATTAAAAAACAAAAAACAAAAACCACAGCAAAAGGTGGGAGAAGCATAAACGGGTTGTGAATAGGAGGGTAATTTTAGATTGCTCATAAGGAAAACGGTATAGTTCCCTGACACTCGCATATAGTCTAAAATACTGATTAAAGGGAAAAAAAATCAGAATATGGTTTTCAATATTCTGTAACGTTAGCCAAAAATAGTGGTAGAAAAATATTTATAATTTTTAAAAAATTATTTTTAAAATGTTTGTGGGTACATGGTACATGTATACATTTATGGGGTACATGAGATGTTTTGATACAGGCATGCCATGTGAAATAAGCACATCATGGAGAATGGGTTATCCATCCCCTCAAGCTTTTATACTTAGTTACAAACAATTCAATTACATTCTTTATTTTAAAATATACAAATTATTATTGACTAGTCACCCCACTGTGCTATCGGAAATGCAAATATTTAATAAGCTTTAGTGAAAACATATATACTAGAATTAATGACATGTTTTCCAATTATTGCTTAATTAACCAATAAAAGAAAAACTCCATAAGTTTGTTTCAGTTAGAAACACAAACTTATTTTCAAAAGGAACATCATTAACTATGTTGGTAACAACTAGCACACTTATAATGAACAGTCAAAGGTCTTATAACCTTTTCTACACAGGGCAAATTTTAATGAAAAACACTTGGTAATGTATTTTTTTTCAAGAGACAAGCAATAGTTTGGCACCTAATATATAACCACAATGACCAAGTCAGGTGTGCAGTGTCCCCAGTACAGATTTTATTAGAGTTCAGTTATAAATACACAATCTCTTGACACTAAAGATGTAGTTCTTGCAGATAAAGCCCAAAGGCAGGAAATGAATCTCCTTCCAAATGCTGCTTCTTATCTTTAAAGTAACCTCAAATTATTACTAAACTAATAAAGTAATTTTGTTTCAGAAAGTGATTTGATCTATTTTATTTCCAGCTTTTGATAAATTCAGGAGTGAGATGAGGGATTATTGCTTTCTGTCTGACAACATACACTGAAACACAACATGAAAATAAAGGAAAAACTTCTTTTTAATGACTTTTATGGTAAAGTTGGAATGGGTAATATCAAAGCCTGTCAGTATATGGAAGCAGATGTGTATGGTTTTGGAGAAACAGAAAGCTAATTTTGTTATTTAACTTCATAAATTTGGAAGTAAAGCTTACATTATCTTCCAATTAGAAATTGTCAAACAGGTTGAGTAAAAAGAGTGCAATGAGATTGTACACAAACCAAATAAAACAATAACTCAAAAATGTAATTATGGACATTACTGCCTTATTTATGGAATTTTTCTAATATAATGGTACATAGTGAATGGCCACAAACCCAAATTCGTGATCATGATTCTATTAAAAGGTCACAAAAAAGCCAGGATATCAAATACGACAGTCAAAAACAAAGTGGGATGGAGACAACACAGGAAACTTTCAGACCACTAATGATGAACAGTAATTACTGCACAGATATAATTATTATTGTAGCAATATAGCTACCACTTATTGCACTTCTGTGTTATGCACTGGACTAAACACTTAAGATACACTATTTCTAATACTTAGGTCGGGTGAGGTCCCAGCACTTTGGGAGACTGAGATGGGAGGATCGTTTGAGGCCAGGAGTTCCAAACCAGCCTGGGCAACATAGCAAGACTTCATTTCTACGACTTTTTTTTTTTTTTAATTAGCCAGGCGTGGTGGCACATGCCTATATTCCCAACTACTCTGGAGACTGAGGTGGGAGGATTACTTGAGCCCAGGAGTTCGAGGCTGCAGTGAGTTATGATAGAGCCACTGCACTCCTGCCTAGGCAACAAAGCAAAACCCACCCCTGCCCCGTCTCTAAAAAAATAAAATACATTTTTAAAAAAGTAATGAGTCTTTACATATTTAACATAGTTTTGAAATACATTTAAAAAAACCTTATTTCAAAAGAGAGATATTTAAAATACTATAACCATAGTGGAAAACTATCACACCACACTTATAAAAATCATGTAGACCAGTGAGAAAGGATATAGATGTGAATAACAGAATTAAGGTTGGACGAGATACACAAATTGTTTGCAAGGTAGAGATACACAGCCTCTTGTAATACAGTAGGGAGTGGAAGAAACTACAGCTAATCAAAGAGAGCACGCCCCACCTAAAGATATTCACATTTAAAAAATTTTTTTGAGACAGTCTCACTCTGTTGCCCAGGCTGGAGTGCACTGGCATGATCTCAGCTCACTGCAACCTCCACCTCCTGGGCTCAAGCGATCCTCCCACCTCAGTTTTCCAAGTAGCTGGGACTACAAGTGCGGGCCACCATGCCCAGCTAATTCTTTGTATTTTTAGTAGAGACGAGGTTTCACCACATTGCCCGGGCTGGTCTTGAACTCCTGAGCTCAATCAATCCGCCCACTTTGGCCTCCCACAGTGCTGGGATTAGCAGCATGAGCCACTGCGCCCAGCCGATATTCACATTTTTAAAGTTTTAAAAATTGTCACGATAACCAATTTGTTTGTGCCAATTAACAAAGCACAAATACATATTCAAACGTACATATGTATGTAAAGGTATATAGTACTTTAAAGAAAACAGGGAAAACATTCATTTCAAACATACATGAATTGTCACAAAATGTGACCATTTATTAAGATACTAAGAAAATGTAAAAAAACTACAAAAAAACAGAAGTCACATGGGCCATGGACATGTTTATAGACAAAATGAATTAGGATTAACAGCAAAAAGTGGAGGAAAAAGGCCAAATATTTGAAAATTAAAAGCATAATTCTAAACGTTTTATATTAAAAACAGAATCAAAACAAAAATTACAAATTATGTCTAAAAAATACACAATGTGGTCACTAAATAAAAGCCTGTGGCATGCACTCAATGCAGCACTGAAGAAAAATTTACAGCTATTAATAAATTTCTTAGAAAAAAATTAATTGTAAAAGACAACAAACTAATATCAAAGAAAGATTATATGGAGATAATGAAGATAAAAGAAAAAAGTAATAAAATAGAAAACTAAAAGACAGTGGACAATGAATAATCAAAAAGCTGATTCTAGCCAGGTGTGGTGGCTGATGCTTATCCCTTTGGGAAGTCAAAGCAGGAGAACTGCTTGAGCCCAGGTGTTTAAGACCAGCCTGGACAACACAGCAAGACCTCATCTCTACAAAACAATTTTTTCTTTTAAATTAGCCAGATGTGGTGTCACATGCCGTAATCCCAGCTACTTAGGAGGTTGAGGTGGGAGGATTACCTGAGCCCAGGAGGTCGTGGCTACACAGTGAGACCCTGTCTCTAAATAAATGTAAATAACCAAAATTAGCTGAAAAAGTAAAATCTGGGGCCGGATGCGGTGGCTCACGCCTGTAATCCCACCACTTTGGGAGGCCGAGGAGTGCGGATCACGAGGTCAGGAGCTCGAGACCAGCCTGACCAACATGGTGAAACCCTGTCTCTACTAAAAATACAATAATTAGCTGGGCATGGTGGTGTGCACCTGTAATCCCAGCTACTCAGGAAGCTGAGGCAGGAGAATCGCTTGAGCCTGAGAGGGGAGGGTTGCAGTGAGCCGAGATCACGCCACTGCACTCCAACCTGGGCCACACAGCAAGACTCCATCTCAAAAAAAAAAAAAAAAAAGTAAAATCTGAACAATTAAAAAAAATCAGAAACTGAAATAGTGAAGGACCAATTCCAAATATATTACCTTTCATTTTAACAAAATTTCTGTTAACTGTCCTAAAACAGAAGTTCACAAATATTTTGGTCTCTTTTATACTCTTTAAAATTATTGAGTACCCAAACAGCTTTTGTTTACATGCATGGGTTTAGCTGTCAATATTTACCACAGTGGAAATTACAAGAGAAAATTTTAAGTTATTAATTCACTATAAAATAACCCATTTCATGCTAACGACATTCTTATCAAAGGTTATAAAACTTGTGAAAAATAACTAGTTTCAAAAAAATTAGAAAAGTGGAAGTATTTTGGATTTTTGCAAATCTGTTAACAAATGATTGCTGGATTCTCGTATGTGCTCTATGTTCAATTATAATATTACATGTAAGCAGCCTCTGGAAAACACCAAATACTTGTGAGACTATGAGAGTAAAAAGCAAATAATGTCTTTTTTTTTTGAGACGGAGTCTCACTCTGTCACCCAGGCTGGAGTGCAGTGGTGTGATCTCGGTTCACTGCAAGCTCCGCCTCCCGGGTTCACCCCATTCTCCTGCCTTAGCCTCCCCAGTAGCTGGGACTACAGGTGGCTGCCACCACGCCCAGCTAATTTTTTGTATTTTTAGTAGAGACAGGGTTTCACTGTGTTAGCCAGGATGGTCTCGATCTCCTGACCTCGTGATCTGCCCGCCTCAGCCTCCCAAAGTGCTGGGATTACAGGCGTGAGCCACCATGCCCGGCCTCAAATAGTGTCTCAGTATTCCTGTGAAAAAGTTTTGTTTTTGCAGATCCTAAGTAACTCCCAAGGGCTACCCCCATTTCACACCTGTCGAGCCATTGTTTTAGAGGAAAAAAAAAGAGGGAGAGCAAAATCAACACCAGATTAGAACAGCACAAGAAAACTACAGGCCAATGCGACTTAATAGCAAACACACTGTACACAAAAATTTTGTGCCAAAATGGATTAAAGACCTAAACATAAGGGCTAAAACTATAAAACTCTTGAAAGAAAACAGAAAACTTAATGAAACTGGATCTGGTAATGATTTCTTAGATATGACACCAAAAGCAGAGGCAACAAAAAAATTGATAAACTGGATCAGCATAATTAAAAACTTGTACAGGAAAGGACCCTTTCAGCAGAGTGAAAAGGCAACCCACCAAAAGGAGAAAATATATGCATATCATATATCTGGATAACGGACTGAAAAAAGAACTCCTACAACTCAACAAAAACAAAAACCCGGATTAAAAAATGGGCAAAGATAGCTGGGCGCGGTGGCTCATGCCTGTAATCCCAGCACTTTGGGAGGCTGAGGCGGTTGGATCATGAGGTCAGGAGATCGAGACCATCCTGGCTAACACAGTGAAACCCCGTCTCTACTAAAAATACAAAATATTAGCTAGGCATGGTAGCAGGCGCCTGTAGTCCCAGCTACTCGGGAGGCTGAGGCAGGAGAATGGTGTGAACCCGGGAGGCGGAGCTTGCAGTGAGCCGAGATCGGGCCACTGCACTCCAGCCTGGGCGACAAAGCGAGACTCCATTTCAAAAAAAAAAAAAAAAAAAAGGCTAAGACTTGAGATACCACTTCATACCCCTTAGGATAGCTATTATCAAATAAAACAGTCAATACCCAGTGCTGTGAAGGGATGTAGAGAAATTGGAACTTGTGTGTATTGCTGGTAGGAATGTAAAATGATACAGCCACTGTGGTGGTTCCTCAAGACTGAAACAGTCCTCAAAAACTTAAACACAGAATTACTATATGATCCAACAATTCCCCCGCCACCCCCCAAAGTATACAGTTGGCCCTCTGTATCTGTGGGTTCCATCTATGTGGATCCAACCAACCATGGTTTGAAAATATTTGGAAAAAAAAAACTGCCTGTACTGAAGATGTATAGGCTTTTTTTCCTTGTTATTATTCCCTAAACAATAGAGTATAACTATTTACATAGTATTTACATTGTATTAGGTATTACAAGTAATCCAGAAATGATTGAAAGTATATGGGAGAACGTGCATAGGTTATGTGCAAATACTATGCCATTTTATATCAGGGACTTGGGCATTCACAGATTTTCATATCTGTGGGAGGAAGGACCTCAAACCAGTCCCCCAAGGACACCAAGGGACAACTGTACACTCAAAAGAACTGAAGGCAGGAAATGAAATGGTTACTTATACAGCCATGTTCATAGCAGCATTATTCACAACAGCCAAAAGGTCCAGGCATGGATGAACAGATTAAACAAAATGTGATACACATATACAATGGAGAAGAAAATTCTGACACATGCTATACCATGGATGAACACTGAGGACATTATGCTAAGTGAAATAACCCTGTCACAAAAAGACAAATACTATATGATTCCATGTATATGAGGTATCTGGAATGGTCAAATTTACAGACACAAAGTAGAATGGTGGTTGCTAAGGGCTGGGCAGGGCACTGGGGGAAGAGGAGTTATTATATAATGAGTATACACTTTCAGTTTGGGAAGATAAAAAAGTTCTCAAAATAGACCATGGTAATAGTTGAACAACAGTGTAAATGCATTTAATGCTACTGAACTACACACTTAATGCTTAAATGGTAAATTTTATGTTATGCATATTTTACAATTTAAAAAACAGCAAATAAAATTCAGTTGCACATTTAAAGAATAATACACCAAGACTAAGTACAGTTTATCCTAGTATTTTAAAGAGTGGTTTCACTTTTGAAAAAAATCTATCAATGTAATTCACAATAGTAACAGATGCTGAAAAAAGAGCTGACAAAATTCAATCCCTAATTAAAATGTTTAGCAACTAAAGTTATTGGTTAATTTTGAGAATTGATCCTGTGTTAACAAACATCACCAAAGTCTCAAGGCTTACAATACAAAGGTTTATTTCTCGCTCATGCTACATGTCCATTGTGGACGGCTGTGGCTCCTCACTGTCTTCATTCTAGGACTGAAGCTGAAGGCACAGTACCTATATGCAACATATTGTTCATATGGCAGAGGGGGGAAAAGCAATGACTTAATCAAGCAATGACTCCTGAAGTTTTGCTCAGATACAGCATACATCACTTCCACTGGCTAAAGCAAGCCTCATGGCTAAGCCTGATATCAAGAAGGTAGGAAGTATATTCTCTCACAGGGAGGGGCACCTGGTAGAAGGACTCTATTATAGAGATAAACTCAGTAGAGAGGATTGCCGAATAGTTGTAAATAAGATGATTTGTGAATGACAAATCTACAATACAGAGAAACTCCCTTAATTTGAAAAAGGATATTTACCATGAACCTAGCGTGAATAGCATACTTAATGATGAAACATTAGAAATATCTTCATAAGGTCAGAAACAAGAAAAGGATGCCTGCTATTACCACTATATTTCAACAATACTCTTGAGGTTCTACTCAATGCAATTAGACCAGAAAAACAATTAGTATTAAAATCATTTTCAGGTAATATGATTACCTACTCAGAAAATCCAGAGAATTTTAACCTATTATTACAAGTAATAGAAGAGTTTAGCAAGGTGCTCAGATACTATATCCACATACAAAAAAAATCCTTAGATATATACATAAAATATGACATATGTACAAATGTGTGTGTGTATAATTACTACTGCTGTGTATCAGCAATAAATGCTTAGAAAATGTAATAACTTTAAAAGATCCCAATCAATCATATGGGTTATTAAGTCAATTAGCTGTGTAATCTCAGGCAAGTTATTTAAACTTTCTGCCTGTTTCCTCAACTATAAAATGAGAATAATGACATCTTATTTCTGATTCTAAAACACAGATTCTTCATATTTTAATCTCTCAGAAATCAATGACTTATTTAAAAAATGCTGTCACCCAGGAAGCAATAATGATGTTCTGTATGAAAAGTTTTCATTGACACTTTCTGGTAACACCAAGAAAGCATCAATATCAAAGCAGCTTAGATTTGATAAAATATGGTAAACCAATTAACATGATTACATGAGATAATTCATATCAAACACGTAAAGCCATATCTAACATAAACAAAGTACTCAATAAACTTTAGCTTTTCTTATTCTTTGTCCTATCATATATTAAAAGAGATTATAATGCTAGAGTAATTGAAATAATATGGTATTGAACCAGGATTAAAGAAAAAAAATCAATGAAACAGAATAGTCCAAAAAAACAAATCTACATATTTATGGAAATTTAATATATAATAAATGAGCCATTTTATGTCAGTGGGAAAAGCCCAGACTGGTAGTTCTCAATTGTATCATACCCAATACTCTTTTTGTTTTTTGTTTTTAATTTTGAGACAGGGTCTTGTTCTGCCTCCCAGTTTCAAGCAATTCTCCTGCCTCAGCCTCCCGAGTAGCTGGGACTACAGATGTGCACCACCACACCCAGCTAATTTTTGTATTTTTAGTAGAGACGGGGTTTCACCATGTTGGCCAGGATGGTCTCAAACTCCTGACCTCAGGTGATCCACCCGCCTTGGCCTACCAAAGTGCTGGGATTACAGGCATGAGCCACCACTTGAGCCTGGGACATCAAGGCTACAGTGGGCCATGATCACAAAAATGAAATAAAATAAAATAAGCAGTTTTTCATCTATATGCATGTTTAGAGGGATTTCACCTATATGAATGGGGGCATGAGATGCACAGTATCTACCACCCCTGGTCCTCATCAAAAACTGGTGCCAACACCGAGCATGGTGGCTCACGCCTGTAATCCCAGCACTTTGGGAGGCCGAGGCGGGTCACTAGGTCAGGAGATCGAGACCATCCTGGCTAACATGGTGAAACCCTGTCTCTACTAAAAATACAAAAAAATTAGCTGGGCGTGGTGGCGGGCGCCTGTAGTCCCAGCTACTCCGGAGGCTGAGGCAGGAGAATGGCGTGAACCCGGGAGGTGAAGCTTGCAGTGAGCCGAGATCGCGCCACTGCACTCCAGTCTGGGTGACAGAGTAAGACTCCGTCTCAAAAACAAAACAAAACAAAACAAAAAACAGGTGCCAACAACACCCTACCTAAGTTAACACTCTGATAAGCGCCAGGCATGGTGGCTCACACCTACAGTTCCAGCACTTTGGGAGGCCGAAGTGGGCAGATCACTTGAGCCCCAGGAGTTCAAGACCGGCCTGGGCCAACATGGTGAAATCCTGTCTCTACAAAAAAAAAATACAAAAATTAGCTGGGCATGGTGGCACATGCCTGTAGTCCCAGCTAATCAGCAGGCTGAAACGGGAGGATCGCTTGAGTCCTGGACGCAGACGTTGCAGTGAGCTGTCACTGCACCACTTCACTCCAGCCTGGGAGACAGAGTAAGACCCTGTCTCAAATAAAGAAATAAATAAATAAATAAAACAATTATGATAAGTAAAAGCCACTCCACAAATTTCTGAATTTCCTCTTGAAGTAGCAGCATACCCATTGAAAACCCTTGGGATAGACTGTTCAAAAAAAAAAAAATATATATATATATATATATATATATATCCGGACAATGGGATGTCAATTTTGTTGAAAATTAAATATAGCCTAATCTCCTCAAAATATTCCTAGGTCACTGGAAGGCAAAGTTGTGTAATTTCACATGATAAAAAGCACATTTGAACACAACTTCTATTTGTGTTCCCTTTCCAAATAATAAACAAGATTGACCCTTTGAAGTCAACCTGATCTTTGCCAGTCCCCTACTAACCCTTTTTCTATTGTTTCTGAAATCCATTCTCTGAAACTCTGGAAATTCCATTATGAACAAACTAACTCTCAGAGGGAGTACATTACATTGTTTAAAAGCATGGACTTGAATCAGGCAGACCTGGATTCAAAATTTAGCTCTATTATCTAAGTACCCTGTGTGTGCTATTGACCAGTTAACTTCTTGACACCCTAGTTTCCTTAGCTGTAAAATCTCTCATTTTTCCTTAGCTGCTTCTCTTTCAGCTGAAACCTGCACAAATTATCTCTATCCTAAGACAACAACAAAAAGGAAAATTACAATGACCGTACCATTATAGGTATTCCTTGTTTTATTGTGCTTCACGGATGTTTTACTACAAATTGAAGATGTGTGGCAACCCAGCATTGAGTAAGTCTATCAGTGCCATTTTTCCAACAGCATGTGTTCACTTCATGTCAGTGTGTCACATTTTGGTAATTCTCACAATATTTCAAACTTTTTCATTATTACATGTTACAATGATCTGTAATCAACAATCTTTGGTGTTATTAACGTATCTGTTTGGGGAAGCCATGTACCATGCCCAGATAAAATGGGTAACTTAACTGATACATGTTGTGTGTTTTCTGACTGACTGCTCCACCAACCGGTGTTCTCCTCTCTCCTCTCTCCTCAGGCCTTCCTATTCCCTGAGACGCAACAATACTGAAATTAGGTCAACTAATAACCCTACAATGGCCTTTAAGTGTTCAAGTGAAAGAAAGAGTAGCAGGTTTCTTACTTTAAATCAAAAGCTGGAAATGATTAAGCTGATTGAGGAAGGCATGCTGAAAGGCGAGACAGGCTGAAAGCTAGGCTTCTTGCAGTCAAACAGTCAAGTTCTGAATGCAAAGGAAAAGTTATTGAAGGAAATTAAAAGTTGCTACTCCAGTGAACACATGAATGATAAGAAGGCAAACAGCCTTATTGCTGATATGGAGAGAATTTTAGTAGTCTGAAGAGAAGACCAAACTAGCCACAATGTTCCCTTAAGCCAATTTAGAAGCTGCAGTAAGTTATCCAGAAAACCTAACAGGGACCATCAATGAAAGTGGCTACAATAAACAACAGATTCTCAATGTAGACAAAACAGCCTTCTATTGGAAGAAGATGCCATCTAGGACTTTCAAAGCCCAAGAGAAGTCAACGCTTGGCTTCAAAGCTTCAAAGGCTGACTCTCATTGACAATTTGAAAAATGCTAGGGCCCTTAAAAATTATGCTAAATTTACTTGCCTGTGCTCTATAAATGAAACAACAAAGCCTACATGACAGCACATCTGTTTACAGCTTGGTTTACTGAATATTTTAATCCCGTCATGGAGACCCACTGCTTGAAAAAAAAGATTCCTTTCAAAATACTGCTCACTGACAATGCATTGGGTTATCAAGAGCTCTGACAGAGATGTACAAGGAGATGAATGTTGTTTTCAGGCCTATCAACACACTATCCATTCTGGAGCAAATGGTTCAAGGAGTAATTCTGACCTTCAAGGCTTATTTAAGAAATACATTTCAAGGCCAGGTGTGGTGGCTCATACCTGTAACCCCAGCACTTTGGGAAGCCAAGGCAGGTAGATTGCTTGAGCTCAGGAGTTTGAGACCATACTGGGCAACATGGTGAGACCCCTTTCTCTACCAAAAAAAAAAAAAAAAAAAAAATAGCTGGGTGTGGTGGTGAGTGCCTGTGGCCCATGCTACTCAGGAGGCTGAGGTGGGAGGATCGTTTGATCCCAGGGGACAGAGGTTGCAGTGAACCAAGATCGCACCACTGCACTCCAGCCAGAGTGACAAAGCGAGACCTTGTCTTGAAAAAAAAAAAAAATACATTTCATAAACTCTACAGCTTCCACAGACAGTGATTCCTCTGACAGATGTGGGCAAGTAAACTGAAAACCTTCTGGAAGAAATTCAACAGTCTAGAAGCCATTAAGAACACTTGTGATTCATGGGTGGAGGCCAAACATCATTAACATGAGTTTGGAAGAAGCTGATTCCAACTCTCATGAATGACTTTGAGGGCTTCAAGACTTCAGTAGATGAAGTGGCTGCAGATGGGGTAGAAATGGCAAGAGAACTAGAATTACAAACGGAGTCTGAAGATGTGACTGAACTGCTCGTGATAAAACTTGAATTGATGACAATCTCATGATAAAACTTGAATTGATGACAATCTCATGATAAAACTTGAATTGATGACAAATTTCTTCTACTGGATGAGCAAAGAAAATGGTTTCTTTTCTTTTTGAGACAGTCTCGCTCTGTCGCCCAAGCTGGAGTGCAGTGGCATGATCTTGGCTCACTGCAACCTCCACCTCCTGGGTTCATATGATTCTCCTGCCTCAGTCTTCTGAGTAGCTGGGATTACAGGCGCACGCCACCACAACTGGCTTTTTTATTTTTTAGTAGAGACGGGGTTTCACCATGTTGGCCAGGCTGGTCTTGAACTCCTGACCTCAGGTGATTCGCCTACTTCAGTCTCCCAAAGTGCTGGGATTATAGGCATGAGCCACTGCACTGGTTTCTTTTCTTTTTTTTTTTTTTTTGAGACAGTCTCGCTCTGTCGCCCAGGCTGGAGTGCAGTGGTACAATCTCAGCTCACTGCAAGCTCTGCCTCCCTGGTTCATGACATTCTCCTGCCTCAGCCTCCGGAGTAGCTGGGACTACAGGCGCCCGCCACCATGCCCGGCTAATTTTTTGTATTTTTAGTAGAGACGGGGTTTCACCATGTTAGCCAGGATGGTCTTGATCTCCTGACCTTGTGATCCGCCCGCCTCAGCCTCCCAAAGTGCTGGGATTACAAGCGTGAGCCACCGCGCCTGGCCTTGCACTGGTTTCTTTATATAGAATCTACTCAGGGTGACGACGTGAGCATTGTTGAAATGACAACAAAGAATTTAGATTATTACATAAACTTAGTTGATAAAACAGCAGCAGGATTTGAGAGGACTGACTCCAATTTTTAAAGTTCTACTGTGGGTAAATGCTATCAAACAGCATCACATGTTACCGAGAAATAATTCATTAAAGAAAGAGTCGATCAATGCAGCAAACTTCATTTTTGTCTTAAGAAATTGCTACGGCCACCCAGCCTTCAGCAAACATCACCTGATCAGTCAGCAGCCATTAACATTGAGACAAAACCCTCCAGCAGCAAAAAGATTATTGCTGGCTAAAGGCTCACATGATCATTAGCATTTTTTAGCATAAAGTATTTTAAAATTATGGTATAGGCATTTTTTTTTTAGCTATAATGCTATTACACACTTTAAAAACTACAGCATAGCATAAACATAACTTTTACATACACTAGGAAACAAAAAACTTACATGACTTGCTTTACTGAGATATTTACTTTATTGCAGTGGTCTGGAACCATACCCACAATATCAGTGAGGTCTGTGTATCTTCGAACTATCATTTCCATCTCTTCCTCTCTCTCTTCCCTGTCAAACTCTTTCAAAATAAGATTACTAATTAAATTTTAAAAGTTACTATTCAGATGAGAGGACAATAAAAGACAGAGAAACTGTAGAGCTAAAGAAAATATATTGAAGACTAAAATAACACCAATAGAGCTAATAAATTAGAAACAGTAAGAAACAGAAAAGCTGTAACTGAAACACTGACAAAAGTTTAATCTTAGTAGAGAGAAAAAGACATAGACTGAATAATTTCCCTAAATACCTGTTTAATTCTCCTTACTCTGCTCTACTTTTTCACAGCTCTGTAATCTTCTAAATTCACATGTAACTTACTTATCTGTTATGTTAATTACTTATCACCCCCCACCACCACCACCTTGAGAATATAAGTGCCACAAAGGCAGTGGCTTTTGTTATGTTTCACTGGCACAGGGCAAGTGATCAATAAATATCTGTTGAATGCATTAATAAATGCATGACGATGATATGAAAGACAAAGATGATCCTCCAAAATGATAACCCAGCACATGGATGACAGTAAATTTCAATGAAATGAAGAAAAAGCTAAATATTTAGAGAAAAAGAAACAGTGTATTCCTGGAAAAAACAATTCAACATTATTTGCAGCAAGACACATTGAGTTAAAAAGGCTATATACTCTCCAGTAGTCCAAGCCAATTAAAAAAAGTCTAGAAGTAGGGATAAAAGAAACTATAGTGTTGTACTTCCTGATAAGAACATTAAGTACCAGAAAAAATCACTAATGTCTGTAAGATTTTGAAATAAATTGTTATTGTAGAAATATTACACCCAATCAAGTAGATATTTAAGTGACAAAAGCAATGGGCAAGCATTATTTAACAATCAAAAACTTAAGAAATAATGCCCCAATGAGCACATGTTGAAAAACTATGAAATTAAGTCAAAGACCTCAGAAATGGAAAACAATGGTTAAAAAGACTAGTGGACGCTGGGCATAGTGGCTCACACTTCTAATCCCAGTACTTTGAGAGGCTGAGGCAGGAGGATCATTTGAAGCCAGGGGCTCCAGAACAGCCTGGGCAACATAGTGAGACTCTGTCTCAACAAAAAAATTAAAAAAAATTAGGCAGGCATGGTAGTGCATGACTGTAGTCTCAGCTACTTGGGAGGCTGAGGTGGGAGAATTGCTTGAGCCCAGGAGGTTGAGGCTACAGTGAGCTGTGACAGAGCCACTGCACTCTAGCCTGGACAACAGTGAGTCCCTGTCTCAAAATGAAATATTTTAAAAAAGAAAAAGAAAAATAAGGAGGAGAGAATTCTCTTGCCATCTCCCCACTTCTAATAGAACTGTCTTAGTTCCATCCTTTTCCTTTTCTCTCTTCTTGCTTTTTCACTCTTAGCCAGTAGGTTAAGGATGAAATTTTAGCAAATTGCAAAATTACTTTAAATCCCTCACTGTTTATACTCTGATATACTCGGTACCATAAATTTACTAGTAATTCAGTTTAATAGCATATGAGAAAAGTTCACAAATTCTCAGCCATCATTAAAATAACCTAAATTTCCCAACATTTTCACAATATGCTTTGTCTTATCTATATACAACTGTCTTTTTATTTGAACTATACTAGACTATATCTACAGAAGTAAGACATTATCTGATTAAAACTGATGAAAAACCACAACTAAAACATTTTATTGATTTGGATGTACTATAATGTTCAGACAGATTAAAATTTTAACTTTTTCTTACCAATAGTAAGCCAAACAGGCTTCCAGCTAAAATAAGATTAATTTTTCATTAGGAAAACCAAACCTTCAACTTACTTTTTTAAGAAAATTTTTAAAAAGATTAAAGAGGAGAAATATTAAGAAATAGTGAAAGGAATGGAAGTGTATACACTTATGTAATCCTGTAACTTGCTAATGCTTCTTACTTTGGGAATACACAATTATGGTTATCTTTTTTTTTTTAAGCACTCACTTCCTTGTATTCGTCAAAATTATAACAAAATAATAATATGATTTTGAAAAAAAACTCACACTACCATGCTAAAAAGTAATCATTTTCATTTATTATTTTTTACTTATCTGTGCACCTATAGCATTGTACAACCCTAAGTATTCAATTTTGTATCCTTATTTCATCTACCTCACGCTTTTAAAATGTCCCAATATTTTCTCTCCTAGTCTTCTATCAGATAAAATGTGTTATATCTTTTTACATTTTAATATGATTTAGAAACTAAATACACTATGGGAAATCCTTAAAATTCACCATAATTTTTCTTAAAAAATAGTTGAAAATACAGAAAAGTATTAAAAAAAAAAATCATGCCAGGCGTGGTGGCTCACACCTGTAATCCCAGCACTTGGGGACACCAAAGCAGGAGGATCACTTGAGGCCTGGAGTTCAAAATGAGCCTGGGCAATATAGCGAGACCCCCATCTCTACAAATTAAAAAAAAAAAAAACAAAAAAACCACTCATTGTCTGCCATACAAAGATAACTACCATTAATATGAAATGCTTTATTGTCTTTTTTCCTTTTATCTATAACAAATTTGTATATATTTTTTCACTAAATGTTATTTCATGATGAATGTGATAGCCGTAGTATTGCACACACTTTACTTACTCATGCTTTCACCGTTGAAAGCTGGACTGGTCTTAAGTTTTTACGATCATAAAGAGACCCAAGATAAATGCTTTTGAATACCTAAAAATATGTTATATCAATTTCTGACAATTCCAAGACAAAATTTTAGAAAAGAAAATATTGGCAAGGTTTCTGTCTCCTGACTGATAATATTGGGTAAACAATAGTCAACTTTTAAAAGATTTATACTAATTTTTGGAACTGCTTTCCAGAAGAGGTCCATCTGCTTCCAAAAATGTGCATCAATTTATAACAAAAATTCGAGTGCAATTTCACAAAGATCTTGCCATTTCATTTTTAAAAAGTATTTGGCTAATATGATGGCAAAAAATGGTAGCTCACTATTGTCCTAAGTTTACATTTCTTATAGTAAAATTGAGTATTTTTAATGTTCATTAGATATTTCTATTTTTTTCTATATTTGTCTCTAAATGTGTTTTCCTCTTTTTTTTCTTTTTTTTTTTTTTTTTTTTTTTTTTTTTTGAGACGGAGTCTCGCTCTGTCGCCCAGGCTGGAGTGCAGTGGCGCGATCTCGGCTCACTGCAAGCTCCGCCTCCCGGGTTCACGCCATTCTCCTGCCTCAGCCTCCCGAGTAGCTGGGACTACAGGCGCACGCTACCACGCCCGGCTAATTTTTTGTATTTTTAGTAGAGACGGGGTTTCACCGTGTTAGCCAGGATGGTCTCGATCTCCTGACCTCGTGATCCGCCCGCCTCGGCCTCCCAAAGTGCTGGGATTACAGGCGTGAGCCACCGCGCCCGGCCTTCCTCTTTTTTTTTTTCTGCTAGGGTTTTAATGTTTCCCTTATAATTTCTATAAATGCTTAACCTATAAAAGGAATATACCATGGCTTCTGAGTAATTTTATATATATAATTTTATATATATATATAACTACATATACATATATACACATACTAAGTTCACAGCCAGGTGCAGTGGCTCACACCTATAAGCCCAACACTTTGGGAGGCCAAAGCAGGTGGATCACTTGAGCCCAGGAGTTCAAGAGCAGCCTAGGCAACGCAGTGAGACTCTGTCTCTACAAAAAATAAATTAAAAAATTAGCCAGGCATGGTGGTGTGTGCCTGTGGTCCCAGCTACTTGGGAGGCTGAGGTGAGAGGCGTGCTTCGGCCTGGGAGGTTGAGGCTGCCATGAGTTGCAACTGCACAAATTGCACTCCATCCTGGGTGAAAGAGCAAGATCCTGTCTCAAAAAATGAAAAAAAATAATAAGTAATGTAAATTAAATAAAATGTAAAACTAAGTTAATAAATTTTAGCTATCTAAACTTAATACTCTCTTTTAAAGTGGTTAAAAAGTTTTGTCTCTTTATCCAAAAGCAACAACTAGGCCAGTTACAGTAGTTCACACCTATAATCCCGACACTTTGGGAGGCTGAGGCACGAGGATCACTAGAGGCCAGGAGTCTGAGACCAGCCTGGGAAACAGAGGGAGACCCTGTCTCTACAAAAAATAAACAAATTAGCCAGATGTGGTGGCACATCCCTGTGGTGCCAGCTACTGGAGTGTTTAAGTGAGAGGATCACTTGAGCCCAGAAGGTCGAGGTTGCAGTGAGCCGTGATCATACCACTGCACTCCAGCCTGGGCAGCAGAGCAAAACCTTGTCTCCAAAAAAAGTGCAACAATTTTCAGATTGTATACATCGTATCTCTTAATGGCATATAAATTATGTTACAAAACTAGATTTCACAAGTATACCATTGTTTAGAAATAAACATTTCAATTGCCGACATTAAAAGGAAAATTCATTATGCTCTGCAAAATGGGCAGGCATTTATCATAGATAAACATCTAAAAAAGAGTTCTAGGTTTAATCTGTCATGCAACATCTAACCATTTTGGTCACTTAACAACACTCATTAAATATCTGTTATCAAAAATACTTTTGAGAACAATCATACAGACCAGTGGTCAGCAAGTTGTAGGCTATGGGTCAAATACAGCCCATCTCCATTTTTGTAAATAAAATTTTATTAAAACACATTTATTACTCATGCTCATAATTTACATACTGCCTGATGGCTGCTTTCACACTGAGACTGAAGTTGTACAGTTGCCCTGCAAGGCCTAAAACATTTACTATCTGGATCTTTACAATACAGACAGCTAAAACACCTGAATAAATAATCTTACTAATTTTTAGAAGCTAGCCTAGGCCAGGCATGGTGGCTCACACTTGTAATCCTAGCACTTTGGGAGGCCAAGGTGGGCGTTTTACTTTGAGCTCAAGAGCTTGAGACCCGCCTGGGCAACATGGCGAAACCCTGTCTCTACAAAAAAATACAAAAATGAGCCGAGAGTGGTGTCTCGCACCAGTGGTCCCAGCTACTCAGGAGGCGGAGGCTAAAAGATTGCTCAGGCTGGGAAGCGGAGGTTGCAGTGACCCAAAATCGCGCCACTGCACTCCAGCCTGGGCAATAGAACAAGACTCTGTTTCAAAAAATAAAAACGAAGCTAGGCTAGATGGCCAGATCCTAACTTATAGAGCTCATACTTTATCTAGTACAGTGACAAGACATGTATGTAAACAACTTATAATGCAAGCTTTTAAAAGCTAAGTGCAATAAGAAAGGTAAAGAGTGTAAGAAAAAGGAAGAGATTCTTTCCAGTGAGGAAAATCAAAGAAGGTATCTTGAAAGAAGTAGCTTTTGCGCTGGGTTTTGAAGGATGGCTATAATTTGGACATTAAAAAAATGGGGAGAAGACTTCCAGTGTAAAGAAAAGCAGAGCTGTGAAAAACTGCAAGCACGACAGTGTACTTTTTATGGAGGAACAGTTAGGAGAAAATGCTAGTAAGCATTCTAGGGGCAAAGCATAGAGAAGGTTTTCAAAGTCAAGATTAGCAGTTTAGATTTTAAATATAATTACGTTCAGGATTGAGGATCAGTGATTATAACTGTGCTTTAGGAAGATCAATCTGACAATATCATAAATAATTTGAGAAGATAGATAATAAGGAAACTAGTTATGAAACAATTAAAATAATCCAACAGAAAAGAATGAACATGGTGACAGTGAGACCGGAAAATTATGACAGCAAAACCACTCACTTATGAATTGATAGCAGCATCAGAATATGCTTTCTTACTCATATGGTGTAAAAACTTTCACCCCCCCCAACCATCTCTCCCACCTTGAACAAAATGATAATTATTTCTAACTTATTCTGACAATTTGAAAAAGAGGATCTACTAGGCCACGCATGGTGGCTCACGCCTGCAATCACAGCACTTTGGGAGGCTGATGTAGGCAGATCCCTTGAGGCCAGGAGTTCAAGACCAGCCTGGCCAACATGGCAAAACCCCATCTCTACAAAAAATACAAAAATTAGCTGGGCCTGGTGGCGAACGCCTGTGATCCCAGCTACTTGGGAGGCTGAGGCACAAGAACTGCTTTAACTTGGGAGGTGGAGGCTGCAGTGACCCGAGATGCCGCCACTGCACTCCAGCCTGGATGACAGAGCCAGACTCTGTCTCAAAAAAGAAAGGAGGAACTGCTTAAATTATAATTAAAAGGGATAGACTACCACTTTCCCACTAAACTAAACCTGGATGCAAGCACAAAATGAAAACAATTCATGTGCTAGGGCTCCCTCTGCTGGACCACTAGAGAAAAAATCTGATCTTAAATGCTGCTGAATTGATAAAAAGAACAGATAAATTGGCTTCATAGCAGCTCCTTTCCAGGTGTATCAAATGCTTTCCTCAGGAGGGGAATAAGAAATTATCTTTCTTCTATATTTTCCACAGCACTAATAATTTAATTGTTGCTTAAATTGTTGACTAATTATGAAAGAGATTTTAATATATAGTCAAATCACACAAATTTTTTTTTTAATCTTTTTTTTTGAGACGGAGTCTCGTTCTGTCACCCAGGCTGGAGTGCAGTGGCTTGATATCAGCTCACTCAACCTCTGCCTCCAGGGTTCAAGTGATTTTCCTGCCTCAGCCTGAGTAGCTGGGATTACAGGTGCCCACCACCATCTCCAGCTAATTTTTGTATTTTTAGTAGAGATGGGGTTTCACCATATTGGCCAGGCTGGTCTTGAACTACTGACCTCAAGTGATCTGCCCACCTCAGCCTCCCAAAGTGCTGGGATTATAGGCCTGAGCCACCATGACTGGCCAAATCTCACAAATATTTAAATATACTCAATAAATTTACTTCTCAGTAAAAAGACAAGCTAGAATTAACCGGACTGATTTTTTTATAGGTAAGGAAATTATTCTAAGGAATGGTTTTATATTCCGTTCACTAAGAAATAAGCTGCAGCTCCCTTGTCCATTGGCTTTGACCGGAAGGTAGGAGAACCTTTCTCTCTAAGACTGAATCTCCCAAATGTTTCTGCTCCTTCTGGACAAGCCCAGTTCCCACCAGGTAACTCTGGTCCCCAGCCTCCAAGAACCATCTCCTACTTGTATCCCTCTATATATCACTACTTGCTTCTTACTGCTGCTAATCTCTCGACTGCCTCATCATCCCCTTTTTGGCATCTCAAGTCTTCCATCACCTATGTTAACAATTCTCTGTATTAAAGTCCCACTACAGGAAGGAGGAAAAGAGGAAGAGCAGGAGGGAAGGAGAAAGCTAGCACAAAATGGCCCAGGCCTATCTTTGCTGACTCTAGTGTACCCACTGGCTAGCTAACACCAGCCTCATTTCACAATGGAAAAGAAACAGCAGTAACATCAAAAAACTCTCTAGATTACTTGTGTAAACCCATCCTTCTCAAACTGTGGTATGTTGTGGTCATTTCATATCGCTTTTTCTTTTTCTTTTAGAGACAGGATCTCCCTCTGTTGCCCAGGCTGGAGTGCAGTGGCACAATCCTAGCTCACTGCAACCTCAAACCTGGGCTCAAGCAATTCTCCCCACCTGAGCCTTCCAAGTACCTAACATTACCAGTGCGTGCCACCACACTTTTTTTCTTTTATAGAGACGGGGTCTCGCTGTTGCCCAGGCTGGACTTGAACTCCTAGCCTCAAGCGATTCTCCCACCTCAGCCTCCGAAAGTGCGTGAGGGTACAGGCATGAGTTATCATGCCTGGCCATGATGCTTTGTGTTACACAGTATACCAGGGTGCTTTAATGTGAAATGCAAGATAAGCATGTCCAATCCTTCTGTTGTATCCATAGTAAGTGATTTTTATAATTATTTGTATATTAAACCACAAGGGTGCTAGAAAATTTAATGGTAAATAGACGATGGACGATTTAATGGTAAACAGTCTTCAACAAAAGGTGCTGGGACAACTGGATATCCATATGCAAATGAATGAAGTTGAACCCCCTCTCTCTTATTAAAAAAAAAAAAATTTCAAAATGTATGAAAGACCTAAACTCAAGGACTAAAACAACAAAATTCTTAGAAGAAAACATAGTGGAAATCTTTGTGACCTCGGATTAGTCAATGGTTTCTTAGGTAGGACACTAAAGCACCAGCAACAGCAGCAAAAAATGCACTTCCTCAAAACAACTTTTGTGCTTTGAAGGATATTTTCAAGAAAAGTGAACAGACAACCCACAGAACAGGAGAATATACTTACAAACCACATATCTAATAAGATACTAAAGGAACTCTTACAATCCATAATAAAATGACAACCCAATTTAAAAAGAGGTAAAGCCGGGCACGGTGGCTCATGCCTGTAATCCCAGCACTTTGGAAGGCTGAGGCAGGCAGATCACAAGGTCAGGAGTTCGAGACCAGCCTGGCCAACATAGTGAAACCCCATCTCTACTAAAAATACAAAAATTAGCTGGGCGTAGTGGCACATGCCTGTAATCCCAGCTGCACCTGTGGTCCTAGCTACTCGGGAGGCTGAAGCAGGGAAACTGGTTGAACCCAGGAGGTGGAGGTTGTAGTGAGCCAAGTTCGTGCCACTGCACTCCAGCCCGGGCTACAGAGCAAGACTCTGTCTCAAAAAATAAAATAAAATAAAAAGAGATAAATGTGGCTGGGAACAGTGGCTTGCACCTGTAGTCCCAGCACTTTGGGAAGCTGAGGCGGGAGGATTGCTTGAGGCCAGGTGTTCAAGACCAGCCTGGCCAATATAGTGAGACCCCATCTCAATTTTAAATTTTTTTAAAAAAAAGGTAAATGACATGAATATACATTTCTCCAAAAACAAAAAAGTGTCCAACATTGGCCACCAGGGAAGTGCAAATCAAAGCCACAATGAGATACCACTGTACACCTTCTATATGGCTACAATAAAAAAGAAATGTTAGACAGGATGTGGAAGTGTCAAAACCCTCATACACTGCTGACAGGAATGCAAAATGGTGCAGCCATTTTGAAAAAGTCTGGCAGTTCCTCAAAAAATAAAACCAGGCCAGGTGTGGTGACTCACACCTGTAATCCCAGCACTTTGGGAGGCCGAGGCAGGCAGATCACCTGAGGTCAGGAGTTCAAGAACAGGCTGGCCACCATGGTGAAAACCTGTCTCTACTAAAAGTACAAAATTAGCCAGGCATGGTGGCACATGCCTGTAATCCCAGCTACTCAGGAGGCTGAGGCGGGAGAATTGCTTGAAACAGGGAGGCAGAGATTGCAATAAGCCGAGATCACGCCACTGCACTCCAGCCTGGGTGATGAGTAAAACTCCGTCTCAAAAAATAAATATATATATATGTAACCAGAGTTATCATATGAACCAGAAATTTCCATCCTAGGTACATATCCAGTAGAATATCCAATGGAAATGAAAACATATCCACACAAAAAACCTATACACAAGTATTTATAGCAGCATTATTGCCAGAAATTGGGAAAAACCCAAATGCCTACCACTGATAGATAAAATATGGTACATTCATACAATGGAATATTATTCAGTAATAAAAAAAGAAATAAAGAGTACTGACACGTTACAATCTTGAGAACATCATGCTAAGTGAAAGAAGTCAGACACAAAAGAAAGCCTATTGCATGATTCTATTTATATGAAATGTGCAGAATAGGGAAACTCATAGAAACAGAAAGTAAATTAGTGGTTGCCAGGGTTTAGGGGTGGGGAGAATGGGGAGTGATGGTAATGGGTACACAGTTTCTTTCTGGGTGAGGAAAATGTTCTAAACAGTGGTGATGCCTGCACAACTCTTAAAAACCAGTGAATTGGCCCGGCGCGGCGGCTCACGCCTGTAATCCCAGCACTTTGGGAGGCCGGGCGAGGTGGATCACAAGGTCAGGGGTTCGAGACCAGCCTGATCAACATGGTGAAACTCCGTCTCTACTAAAAATACAAAAATTAGCTGGGTATGGTGGCAGGTGCCTGTAATCCCAGCTACTCAGGAGGCTGAGGCAGGAGAATTGCTTGAACCCGGGAGGTGGAGGTTGCAGTTGCAGTGAGCCGAGATCATGCCACTGCACTCCAGCCTGAGTGACAGAGACTCCGTCTCAAAAAAAAAAAAAAAAACACACACACACGCACACACACAGTGAATTGTACACTTTAAAAGGGTAAAGTATACAGTGTGTGAATTATATATTTTTTTAACGAGGGAAAATGATGACCAAAAAAAAAAAAAAGATCTTGCATCAGGACTCCATCTCTTTCCCATATATTCAATGTGGCTGCCAGGTCCTACTTATTTCTGTGGTATCGCTCACATTTTTCCCCATTAATTCCCACTGACCTCAACCTAGGTTGAGATCTCTCACCTGAACTACTAAAAAAGCCTTCTAACAAGCATTTTGAAACTTATCTCTCATTTCTCCCTTTCTTTGTTTTACAATTCAAGAGTTATCTTCCCAAAAGTGTGATGATATCACCGAATTACTCAAAAACTACTTGAAAATATAAAGTTGAAATTTTATACGAAAAATTTAAGGCACTCCACAATCTGGCCCAATCCTGTTACAACCGCATCTGCAACATTTTTTCCTATATACCCTCTTCTCCAGCCACATTATTCCACAAAAATGCCTTGTACTTGTATGCCATTCTGTATTTCTTGCTGTTCTCTCCCAAATGAAATTATTTCACCTCTATTTTTGCCTATTTAAATCTAAACCAGCCTTGAATGTTATTTAAATGCTTATTCCTGCCTTGATTTTCCTGCAACAAGAATCATTTCATTCTCTACATTTCATTCACATTCTGTAACGCTACTGTTAAAACAAGGCAAGACAGAAGAATAGTATAGGTTTGAAGGTCAGATAGGCCTGTGTTCAAATCCCAATCTTGACACTTATTTATCAGCCACATGGCCTTGAACAAATTACTTAACCTGAGCTTCAATTTTCTGACCTGTAAAATGGGAATAATAATACATCAGAGTGATCCTGAAGATCAAATAAAGTATAATGAGCACACAGGAATCCTCAGTATATTAGTTTCCTTTTCATATTTCAGTTTGCTTTATATTCATGTTCACATGTCTGTCTTCCCCACTAGACTAGACACTGGTTGAAAGCAACACTATATAAGGTCCCCAAAAAAACTGTTAAAAGCGTACCACATAATAAAAAGTATATAGGCTATATAGATGCAAAACTGATCAACTCTTAACCTATTGTAGGTATTAAATATCTACTAATGCAACGACATAATTAAAAATTCAAAAGTTGTAATTAGTAACTTCCTCAATATTCCATTTGAAAATATTCTAGTTGGCTACGCAGAAATGGAGATTTAACTAGTAACCTTGATTCATTTCTTATGGTCAATTATTCTAATATTTTATGAAGAAATAAAAACAGAAAAATGGAAGAAAAACTTAAGTCACTGTTAAGGGGGAAAAATCCATTTTAAGAAAAATGTGATTCTACAACTACATGGATAAATCTGGCATTATACTGAGTGGAGTAAGTCAGACATAAAAGAGTACATACTATATGTTTTTTTTATATGAAATTCTGTAACAGGCAAAACTAATCTAGTGATAGAAATATGAGCATTTGTCTGGGGTAGCAAGTGGGGAGGTAGACTGACTGCAGGAGGGTATGGAAAGCCTTTTGGGAGAGAGGGAAATGTTCTAAATCTTGATTGGGGCATATACATTTGTCAAAAATCATCAAGCTGTACACTTAAAATCTGAGAATTTTATATGTAAATTATACCTCAATTTTTAAAAACTGTGAGCCATAAAGAGCCAATGTCTTCAAAAGTAGCAAAGAAATATCAAATATGTTCAATTATCCACCCATGCTATTATATAATAAAAACTGAAAACCGGTCAGGCACAGTGGGTCATGCCTGTAATTCCAGCACTTTGGGAGGCCAAGGTGGGTGGATCATCTGAGGTCAGGAGTTCGAGACCAGCCTGATCAACATGGGGAAATCCCACCTCTACTAAAAACACAAGAATTAGCCAGGCGTGGTGGTGTGTTCCTGTAATCCCTGCTACTCAGGAGGCTGAGGCAGGAGAATCGCTTGAACCCAGGAGGCGGAGGTTGCAATAAGCTGAGATCGCACCACTGCACTCCAGCCTGGGCGAAAGAGGGAGACTCCATCTCAAAAAAAAGAGGCTGGGCACGGTGACTCATGCCTGTAATCCCAACACTTTGGGAGGCCGAGGCAAGTGGATCACCTGAGGTTAGGTTCAAGACCAGCCTCGCCAACATGGTGAAACCCCATCTCTCCTAAAAATATAAAAATTAGCTGGGCGTGGTGGTGGGGCACCTGTAATCCCAGCTACTCAGGAGGCTGAGGCAGGAAAATCTACTAAATATAAAAAATATTAAAAATATAAAAATACAAAAAAATAAAAAAATAAAAATTAGCCAGGCATGGTGGCAGGCACCTGTAACCCCAGCTACTCAGGAGATTGAAGCAGGAGAATCACTTAAACCTGGGAGGCAGGGGTTGCAGTGAGCCAAGACTGCACCATCACACTCTAGCCTAGGTAACAAGAGCGAAACTCTGTCTCAAAAAAAAAAAAAAGAAAAAAAAATATTAAAACATGAAGGGAGTATTAGAAAAGCACATATTTACTGGGTGCGGTGGCTTACGCCTGTAATCCCAGCAATTTGGGAAGCTGAGGCAGGCAGATCACCTGAGGTCAGGAGTTCAAGACTAGCCCGGCCAACATGGTGAAACCCTGTCTCTACAAAAATACAAAAATTAGCTGGGCATGATGGCAGGTGCCTGTAATCCCAGCTACTCAGGAAGATTAGGCAAGAGAATCGCTTGAACCCAGGAGGCGGAGGTTGCAGTGAGCCGAGATCGCGGCATTGCACTCCAGCCTGGGCAACTGAGCAAGACACTGTTTCAAAAAAAGAAAAAAAAAAGAGAAAAGAAAAGCACACATTTGGGGTTGTTTCTGATATATAACTGTGGGTTTCACAGAAGTAGTTTTGGCTGCTAAAATAGAAAATGTTGATATTAGATGTTATTGTAGTACTATCAAGAGTAACTATTCACTACCACGATTATAACTGAGCAATTACATTTGGCAGACACTGAATTTAAAAAAAAGTAGCGTTGTTAAGAACTGTTATATAGTGATCTTAGCTCATGGTTAACAAATTAAAAACTGCTTTGCTAATAAAAATTTGTAGAAAATTGGCGACATCTTAATAACTCATACCTAGGGATCTTTACACCAACAGTTTTGTTATGACAATTTCAGTAGTCTGAAAAGACCGTGTATTTGTTTAAAGGTAAAGTTTGCAGCTTTTAGAGGGAAAAAAATCTTTAAAAAATCGGTGGAGCTGCTTTCTTTACACCTTCCTTTTTGACAATTCTGTAAATTATACTCCACTGTATTGACAAATAACAAAGGCAAAGGTATCAGAGTCACAAGTTCAATTTTTAAAAAATTTACATTTCCAACCATGCACGAGTAAAACATAGGTTTCCTTACCTCATCATCATCATCAGAATCATTCCCAAACACTGATGGTTTTTGCAAAACAGGGTGCAACTGCTGTGTTTTCTTTGGCAAAATAAGCCCATACCTGCATATATTTTTTTTGAAATAGAAATTAAACCTTTATGTTTAAATGTTAACAAATACATCTACTACCTCTTCCACATGAAGCTACCAAATCAAAACATGTCATAAGCTTTATGAACACATAACAGACTGTTTTTGCTTCTCAGTGATCTCAAAATTCTAACATGCCGTAAGATTCTATAATTACTACTCTAAGTGATCATTTGTGGACACGGGCCAAACTCGAATACCATTTTTATCAAAGAAGAGAACTAAATGAAAAGTTCAGAAATGTTTTAAGATGGCGAAGTGACAGTAACATTTAAAAAAAAAAAACATGTGTAGTGGAAAGTTTAGTTCATGTCCACTAAAGATTTTAAAATGCTTTCAACTATCCTTGTGGTCTAAACAGTCAAGAAAATGGCTAGATTTTTTTTCCTACTGTGTACTTACACAGTTTCTAAGAACTGACTGGATAGTGTAACTCACGAAAATTTTTAAAAGATTAACTGAGAAACCCAAGTAGCCATGGGGCAAGTTCGCATTACACTTTATTAAGATCATGTGCTTTGCCTCGGAGCATCTGAGAGAACCATCCCATCAGATCCAACTCCTTTAGTTTCTCACGTTTTGGCCTTTAAGATGCGGAGATCACGGGAGGCCGCATCAAAAGGAAGGATTACACATCAAAGGTAAAACTTTCAAGTACGTACAGTATTTGTCTCTTTTGCGGCAACGTATACCCCAATTTCCTATATGCCTACCCTTTTTCTGTGGCTTCTCAGAACAATATTCCTAAAACGAGAAGGAAGGGCGGGAATCAGGACTTGAGCTTCTGCCAAGGAGAACAAGGCCCTCTAAGGAAGCCAGGAACTGTCTCTCTTCACACTGCCCCTGAGAGCATCCAAGCGGGGAGAAACTCAAGCGCGGGGTAGGAAGCAAGACTGAGGGGCCTCAGACCGAGCTTTTGGAAAATAGAAAAGTCTCGCTCTCTGCCCCTCAGCCTAACTTCCTTTATTTCCTCACAAGTTTCTCCCTCAAACTTCGGGCTTCCATCCGGGAAAATGTACGGGGGAGGGGAATCTATGTTCCTCAGGACTTCTCGTTTTTTCCCGTCTCTACCCCTGACGACACAGTCCCTTCACTTCCAGCGCATTTAAAACTCCTCGGCCAAAGACACAGTCGCCGTAGTTTCTCATCCCCCAGCCTGACCCTAACTCCCGGATCACTCACTGCCTGCCCGGAATCGCCATCTTGCTCCCGTGTCCGCTGAACGTGGCCGACGCCTCCGTGACGCTGACGCCCATGTCGTCACGTAAACTCTCGCGCGGCTTTGGGTGGCCCGGATCCCGCTTGTCGGTTGAATCGCTGGTCTGAGTCACTTCTATGGTACTGGGAATCGGATCCAGTGACCTCTGTTTTGTTTCGGAGCCCACCGGCTGCCTCAAAATCTGTAGGAGAAAGGAATGACAACGTTCTAGGCCAGTTGTTCGCAGTGTGTGGTTCTGGGACCAGCGGCATCAGCAACACCGGAGATACTGTTAAAATGACAAATTCTCGGGCCCCACCCCAAACCTGCACAATCAGAAACTTTGGAGTGAAGCGAGTTATCTGAATTTTAACCAGCGGGTAATTCTGATAAAGTTTGAAAACCACTGCCATGGCTATCGATATTCCCCCTACCCCCTTCCAAGTGTTCACTTTAACTGGTTCAGGATAATTAGGCGAAAAATGAAAATCTGTGTATTAATAATACCTTACATAGGACCAAAATTATTATTAAAAAAAAATTTTTTTTTTGAGACGGAGTTTCGCTCTTGTTGCCCAGGCTAGAGTGCAAAGGCGCGAACTCGGTTACCTCAACCTCCGCCTCCCGGGTTCAAGCGATTCTCCTGCCTCAGCCTCCCGAGTAGCTGGGATTACAGGCATGTGCCACCACGCCCGGCTAATTTTGTATTTTTAGTAGAGACGGGGTTTCTCCATGTTGGTCAGGCTGGTCTCGAACTCCCGACCTCGGGTGATCCGCCCGACTCGGCCTCCCAAATTGCTGGGATTACAGGCATGAGCCACCGCGCCCGGCCCAAGGACCAAAATTATTAATAATACTGTTCACGGGCCATTGGGTATAGGAATCAGGATCATATATGATACTTTTTTTTTTTTTTTTTTTTGAGACGTAGTCTCGCTCTTGTCGCCCAGGCTGGAGTGCAGTGGCATAATCTTGGCTCACTGCAACCTCCGCCTCCCAGGTTCAGACGATTCTCCTGCCTCAGCCTCCTGAGTAGCTGAGATTACAGGCGTCCGCCACCATGCCTGGCTAATTTTTGTATTTTTTTAGTAGAGGCGGGGTTTCACCATGTTGGCCAGGCTGGTCTCAAAACTCCTGACCTCATGTGACCCACCCGCCTCAGCCTCCCAAAGTGCTGGGATTACAGGCGTGAGCCACCGTGCCTGGCCCGTATATGATACCTTTTTGAAAACTCTGCCCACATCTGTGCACTCATTCACTCTTGGTTCATTCCCAGCTAGTCTCAGAGCAGCCAAAGAGATCAATTACTGAGATAAGGATGTTGAAATCTCCAACTATAATTGCGAATTTGCTTCTCCTTTCAATTCTATCAGTTTGTGTCATGTATTTTGAAGTTAGGTATGTAAACATTTAGGATTGTTACGTTCTCTTGCATTAACCTCTACTAACCTCTATAGCATTAAGAAGTGGCCCTCTTTATTCCTTTATTCTTCTTTGTCTGCTTGGTCTGCTATCAATATAACTAGCTTTCTTTTGATTAATGCTAGCATAGTGTATCTTTTTCAACCCATTTTAATCTATTTGTGTATTTACATTCTAATTGGATCACTTGTTGACAGAAAATAGTTGGGTCTTGCTTTTTTATCCAGTCTGACAGTCTCTTCCATTTAATTTGGATGCTTAAAACATTTTCATTAAAGTGACTATGATTGCAGGCTGGGTGGGGTGGCTCAGGCCTGTAGTCCCAGCACTTTGGGAGGTTGAGGCCAGCATGCACAACATAGCCAGACCCCATCTCAAAAAAAAAAAAAAAAAGTTTGATTGCTATTTGTTTTCTATTTTTCCCAACTGTGATTCAGCTTATGATTTTCATGCTTCAGCTTCCTTTGTTGGTTTATTGACCATACTTCTTTGCTTGTTATATAAGCTGTTGCTTTAGGGTTTCTAATATATGTCTTAAACTTATCACAATCTGCCTTAAAGTAAGAATCTACCACTTTGTGTATAGTATAAGAAGCTTAGAAAAGCATACTTCCATTTTATCTCCTAGTTTTGTGCTATTGTCACTATGTCATAAATGCACAATAAATTATTTTTGCTATAAAAAGTAACTTCGTTTTTAAAAAGATTTTTTTGAATAGGAAAAATACGTTTACCCACATATTTATCATTTCTGGTGTTTCCATGTCTTTGTATAGATTCAGATTTCTATCTAGTATAATATTTTTAAAAATATTTTTAAAAAGTTTTATTGAGCGATAATTCACATATCATACAATTCATTCATTTAAAGTGTGCAATTCAGTGGGGTTTAGTATAGTCAAGTTGTATGTTTAGTATAGTCATAGTTGTACTACCCTCACCACAATCAATTTTAGTTTAGTTTTTTTTTTTTTGAGACAGAGCCTTGCTCTGTTTCCCAGGCTGGAGAGCTATGGTGCATCTCAGCTCACTGCAAGCTCCTGGGTTCAAGCCTCCTGGGTTCAAGCGATTCTCCTGCCTCAGCCTCCTAAATAGCTGGGATTACAGGCGCCCACCACAACACCCAGCTAATTTTTGTATTTTTAGTAGAGACAGGGTTTCTCCATGTTGGCCAGGGTGGTCTCAAACCCCTGACCTCAGGTGATCCACCCGCCTCAGCCTCCCAAAGTGCTGGGATCACAGGTGTGAGCCACTGCACCTGGCCAATTTTAGATTATTTTTAATACCCAACAAAGAAACCATATACCTATTAGCCACTCCTATTTTCCTCCAAATCCCCCAGTCCTAGGTAAATATTTTATGTCTATAGACTTGAAGTTCTATCAGTTTTAGCTTCATGTACTTTGAAGCTCTGTTATTAGGTTTAAGATTGTAATGTCTTCTTAATTGACTTTTCATTATCAAATAACCTTTATCATTATAATATTCTTTGCTCTGAAATCTACTTGTGTGATATTATAGCACTCCAGTTTTCTTTTGACATTAACTCTAGGGAAAGCAAAAGGATGTACAGGAATGGAAAATAATTGTAATTTACAACATGGCTAAGCTGTAAATAGCATACATAATCATGATAATATAAACACTGAATATTGATCTATTCTGATTACATTACCATGTAATAATATTGGGAAGAATGGATGGGAAGCGTGTGTGTATATATGCTGAGGAAGGAGCTAAATCTTTGTATTGTATACTGGGAGATTAATAGATATTGCCTAAATCGGAAAACAAAAGTAGCCACACAAGCATGTAATTTAACAATATAGAGGTAAATGTCAAAACCACAGCTAAAATAGGGGTTGGCAAACTTTTTCTGCAGTCAGATAGCAAATAGTTTAGTCCATGTGACCCATATGGTTTTTGTGGCCACTACTCAACTCTGCCCTGGTAATGTGAAAGCAGCCACAGACATGGGCATAGCTATTCCAATAAAACTTTATTTACCATACCAGGCAGCTGGCCAGATTTGGCCAATGGGCTGTTTACCAACTCCTGAGCAAAAAGAATTGAAAGTAGCTGACTCAGAAGCAAGGAAAATAAAGGTAAGGTGGGGCTGGGAAATGCTGTGGTCTCAACAGACCTTGTATAACAGAATGACTTTTTATGAGTATGTGTTACTTTGCTTAAAATAAAGAGTAAAAAATAAAGCCCCCTGCCAGGGCTGCCTGCCTCTTGCTTGAATAGACTGAATGGGGAATTAGTTACCCATAATTACCCAGGGGAGAACTCAATATCCTAGATAATTTGAGTTTTTCAATTGTTATATTCTGTATTCTTCCATTGCCTTTGGGACATTTTAATGAAGCAGTCATGGGATTTTCCCTAGGCTAGAAGGGACAATTTCTCAGATGCAGTGTTGTAGAGTCTGCAGCAGTGGTGGTAACTGCAGCGGTGAGTAAGGGCACAGAGAAGCCTCCTAACATTTTAGAACCCAACTTTTGAAACTTTAACAAGAAATGCTGTAAGGACAAGCTGGGTAAACCAGTAAAAGATAGTATCATCACTACCATCCTCATGGATGTTATACAACAGAAATTTCCAATCATCTTAAACTTCCAGAACAGAACAGTTGACTAAATTGGATCCATTACCGAAACCCTTGGATCTTCCACTTAATCTTTTGACACTAGTGTTACTAATGTTAACTTCACTACTTTCAGTTTCTTCTCTTTGCACCCAATCTTTTCCCCAACCAACTACTCACACCTTTTCTCTACCTATAGTTTCTGCTAACTTGTAGCATCTTGAAGGCAGTATGCACCAACTTCCTTCAAGGCCTGTCATGACACCTTTGGCCTCTCTAAGCACTTAATTTCCTTTTATTTTTTAAATTTTTATTTTTTATTTATTTATTTACTTATTTATTTTTGGAGATGGAGTATCATTCTGTTGCCCAGACCGGAGTGCAGTGGTGTGATCTTGGCTCACTGCAACCTCCACCTCCCAGGTTCAAGCAATTCTTCTACCTCAGCCTCCCGAGTAGCTGGGATTACAGGCATGCACCACCACGCCCGGCTAATTTTGTATTTTTAGTAGAGACAGGGTTTCACCATATTGGCCAGGCTGGTCTCAAACTCCTGACCTGGTGATCCACCCGCCTCGGCCTCCCAAATTGCTGGCATTACAGGTGTGAGCCACCGCACCGGCCTTAATTTCCTTTTAGACACTGCTCCCATTGCTGTTTCCCAGTTTGGCTTGTCCATGGTTTGGGTGCTTTTTATATTAGGCCATTTCACAAATTGGTCTCACTTTGGTAAGGGGTCACCCCTAATTCAAACAACTGTAGCTACAGAGTCAGTCACGTAATGGCCACCCAGGGTTGCCTCATCACTTGAAGTCCTTGGGCAGGACAGTCTAAGCTCAGACAGTAGATGGAGGAGAGGTTAAATACGGTTAATGACTAGGAGATGGTACACCTACTGAGGGTAGTAACCAAGTTTAAGGGCAGAGAAATTAGGCAATATTTATTTATTTATAAATTTAACAAATTTGACCAAGAAAAAGATTATGGAACTGGACAGCATTCTAGACCAAAGATGGTTCACAATGGCCCTTCTTGCAAAGTGGTGAGCTATATTTATAACCAGAAAACAGGTGAAATAGGTAATATTTAATTCACTGATCTTGTCAGTTGAGAGAGGTTTTTTAATTAAAATTTTTATTTTTGCTTTAAAAAATCTGTTTAACTTTTAGGTTCGGGGGTACATGTGCAAGTTTGTTATATAGGTAAACTTGTGTCATGGGGGTTCACTGTACAGATTATTTCATCACCCAGGTACGAAGTCTAGTATCCAATAGTTACTTTTTCTGATCCTGAGAGAGGTCTTTGTAACAAGATTCTGTGGAAGGAGAGTAAGAACATGGCATCGATGATGTGGGGTGAGGTTTTTGGGACTGGCATTGCATAAAACCTCATATATGAGAGGAATGCACAATTCTTTTTTTTTTTTTTTCAAGACGGAGTTTCGCTCTTGTTGCCCAGGCTGGAGTGCAATGGCGCGATCTCAGCTCACTGCAACCTCCACCTCCCGGGTTCAAGTGATTCTCCTGCCTCAGCCTCCCGAGTAGCTGGTATTACAGGCATGTGCCACCATGCCCGGCTAATTTTGTATTTTTAGCAGAGACGGGTTTTCTCCATGTTGGTCAGGCTGGTCTCCAACTCCTGACCTCGGTTGATCCGCCCGCCTCAGCCTCCCAAAGTGCTGGGATTACAGGCATGAGCCACTGCGCCTGGCCTGCACAATTCTTAAATTACCTTCAAATGGTCTTTTGAGTTAGAAGATTGAGAATGTCTAGAAGTTCAGGGCATCTGGTCGCTTAAGCATATTTAGATTAAGAGGGAATTGGCTGGGTGCACTGGCTCACGCCTGTAATCTCAGCACTTTTGGAGGCTGAGGGGGCCAATCACTTGAGGCCAGGAGTTCAAGACCAGCCTGGCCAACATGGTGAAACTTGTCTCTACTAAAAATACAAAAATTAGCCAGGTGTGATGGTGCGTGCCTGTCATCCCAGCTACTTGGGAGGCTGAGGCACAAGAATCACTTGAACCCGGGAGGTAGAGGTTGCAGTGAGCCAACATTGCACCACTGCACTCCAGCCTGGGTGACAGAGTAAGGCTCTGTCTCAAAAAAAAAAAAAAAAAAAAAAAAGAGGGAATAGGAGGCCAATTACAAAAGACCACATGTTGTATACAAAATGTCCAGATGGGCAAATCGGTAGAGAAAAAAAATTAGCGGTTGCCTAGGGCTGGGGGTAGGGGAAAGTGGGGAGTGACTGCTAATGGGTATGTGGTTTCTTATTGGGATGATCAAAATTTTCAGCGGGCGCGATGGCTCACGCCTGTAATCCCAGCACTTTGGTAGGCCAAGGTGGGCGGATCACGAGGTCAGGAGCTCGAGATCAGCCTGGCAAACATAGCGAAAACCCGTCTTTACTAAAAATACAAAAGATTAGCCGAGCGTGGTGGCCGGCGCCTGTAATCCCAGCTACTTAGGAGGCTGAGGCAGGAGAATCGCTTGAACCCAGGAGGCTTGAACCCAGGAGGTTGCAGTGACCCAAGATGCACCACAGCACTCCAGCCTGGGCAACAGAGCAAGGCTCTGTCTCAAAAAAAAAAAAAAAAAAAAAAAAAAAAATCTAAAGTTGATTGTGGTAAGGGTAGTACAACTCTGTGAATATACAAAAAAAAAAAAAAAAAAGTAATTCTACGCTATAATGGGTAACTTTTATGGTATGTGGATATGTTAGTAAAGCTGTTTAAAAAGGCAATTGGAGCTTTTTTGAGATTCCATTGTCATTATCTTGATACTTCATGTTGTTCCTGAGTCATGACAAGCCAAAAGTATAAAAGAAAGTGAAGCTGGGTGCAGTGGCTCATGCCTGTAATTTCAACACTTTGGGAGGCCGAGGCGGGAGGATCACTTGAGTCCAGCAGTTTAAGGCTGCAGTGAGCTATGATCAAGCCACTGCACTCCAGCCTAGGGGACAGAGCGAGACCCTGTCACTTAAAAAAATAAAAAAGAAAGCAAAGGAGAGAAAGTGGTCTGGATGGTCTACACTGTACAGTGTCATTGTTACCTATGAGCTATCAGGAAAGAGCCAATAACAAATTCAGTTAATCAAGTCCAAGCTTCTGAAGCATATGTAAGTATAAGTAAATAAATAAATCTATTAACAGCGAAATAAATGGATTTAGATATAAATCTGTATCTAACCTTCGTCAGGTATAAATAACACCTTCCTCACTCAAAATATAAGCTCCTAAGGTTAAGGGACAGTATTTTACTTGAATGATTATTTAATAAATTTAACCAATCTGGCTTGTTTGGCTGCAAATTTTAAAGTAGTTTTCAAAAGACTGACAGCATGGTCATTAGCCTAGTAAGAAAGTTGGAAAGTGTGAGATTTCTAGGGTGCTGGCAAGGGCAATAAACCAGAAATTATGTGCTAGGTCCGCTCTGCCTCTTATGCCTGTTGTGAACTGGGCAACTCATTTATAAAATAAAATAGAGATAATATCAGGACTACCCACTTTATAGATTATTGGAAGAATCAAATAAGCTAGTATGCGAAAACACTTCAAGTTAAAGTGCCATGCAAATGTATGATATTTTTCATCAAGCTAGAAGTCCTTTAGTTAATTTAATTTCCAGGATAACGGTTACAAACATGGCATTCTGCAAAATCTTTCCTTCCTTGCCACCTAAAATGCCATTTGTATTCACAGTGAACTCTGTAAACTTGCTCTGAAGCCATCAGGATATGTGGCTATGAGTTTAATATCTTCAAGAACACTGTTCCTTGGAATGTTGCTCTGAAGGCCCTAAAAAGCCCCCTTCCAAATATGAAACAGGCATATAGGTTAAAACTGGCATGTGATCATCCGAGAGAGGAGGACTGGTAATAACACTGCCCTCTTATCAGAAAAGGTTAAAAAGGGACGGCCAATCTCAAATTATAAGATATTTGGACACATCACATTTTGTCAATCTAATAAAGAAAATAAAGTTTAATTTCCCAAAATTTTATTAAAACTGGACTCTGTCATCAGATATCTATTGCAAAGATGAAATCTCACCACAGAGCAGTAAAGTTTGTCATAAAAACAAGCTTTAAACAAATATAAATTCTTTTTGTACTTTTGAACTGAAGAGGTTTTTATCATTAAAAAAGTGTCTTCTTTTTTCCATGAGTCATGGACATTTTCCCACAAGAATTTCTGTTCATTAAAATGACTTTTGAGTACCCCATAAATATGTACAACTACTATGTACCCACAAAAATTAAAAATTAAAAAGTTAAAAACCAAAAGCAACTTTTGAGTTGTTAAGGCAAGAGTATGGAGGCAGAGAGAGGGAAGAGGCGATGTTTAGATAAGTCTTTGAAAAATTAGAAAAACAACTCTCAGTCCATTTCTTAAAAATCTTTATTATTTGGTATTCTTTTGGTTTATCTTTATTATTTGGTATTCTATTTGGTATTCTTGTTTTCTAAATCCTCAGTTGTTACTTTGAACCTTATAAGAATGAAAAATAACTACCCAATCAACCATAACAGTTCCACAGCAGATACAAAGCTCAAACTGAAAGGAAGCTTTCAAATATATTCTATAACATACTTAAATACACTTGGCTATGGCTACCTTAGCTGGGTATTTTTTGGCTAAATTTCTTCTTAGGTAGCACTTTTGGGTTTAGAAAGTGCTGAGATAAATATTAGCAGCAGAAGACATTTATAGGTACCCCTTTCCAATGGAAAATATTTTATAGTTAACAAACAAAACTGAACACAAACAAAGGATCCTAAATACAGTATCAATTCCATTATCATCCATTATCACTTCTCTTGCAAACCTTCCCCTGGCATTTTTGCATACATATAATTGTCAGTCTTGGAGGGCAACGGAGGTGTAATACCACTATTTAGTTGTTTGGTTATCTTCGTGAGAGCTGAACAGATGTGTATCCAGTGGTATAGATGTTCAATGACAACATTACCAAATTTCCATACTTCAGTTCGGGAATGATCTGCATCAGGGAAAAAAAAGTAAGAGTGGAGAGTTTTGCACTTTACTATTAAAATTATAAGTTCTAATATTATGATTAAAGTTCATTAGATATGTTTTGAGTCAAAACCAAGCAGAATCTTGCGTAAATATGTAATTACAGGAATATGATAAATTTTGGTATAGTCATACAATGGAATACTTAACAGCAGTTAACAAAGAATTAGAGTTATTTGTATTCATGAATAAATCTCAAAATATTCAATACAAAAAGTAAGTTATAGAATAATGTGTACTTTTGGGCACAATTAAACGGCTTTAAAACCTGCAAGATAGTATTATATTATTTATGGATTCATTAGCATATAGTAAAAATAAGAAATCATGCATGAAACCAATACCAAATTCATGATAGTATTATCTCTAGGGAAAGACGAGAAGACAGTGGGATCGAGGAAAGATAGAAATCCTCAACTGTTCCTATAATGTTTTCTTTAAAAAGTCTAACTCAAATATAGTGTTAAGATTGGATATAGAATATAGCTTCATAATGACTATGCAGGTATTATTCTCTATACTTGCATGTTTGAAATATTTCCTAATTAAAATTTAAAGCTATATAGTAACTGCACACCATTATATGTTTTAAGTTTTTTAAATTGAAAACTGTTAAACTGTCATTCATAAAAGTTGCTTTTTCCCAGGAGTCAATGACTAATATTCAAACAGAATGGTCCAATGGAAAGACTATGTAGAGTTGAACAGATCTTGGCTCTACACCAATGAGTTTTGTCACTTAACTGCTCTGAGCCTCAGTTTCTTCTTCCATAAAACAAAATTGTAAGAATTGTTTTTTTCTTTTGAGACAGGGTCTTGCCCTGTTGCCCAGGCTGGAGTGCAGTGGCACGATCATGGCTCACTGCAGCCTCAACCTCCCATGCTCAGGTGATCCTCCCACTTCAGCCTCCCAAGTAGCTGGGACCAGAGGCTGAGAAAATATATGTGAAGATCTGTCACAGAGTAGTTGCTCAAAAATATTAACTACCGGCTGGGCACGGTGACTCACACCTGTAATCCCAGCACATTGGGAGGCAGAGGCAAGTGGATCACTTGAGGTCAGGAGTTTGAGATCAGCCTGGCCAACATGGTGAAACCCCATCTCTACTAAAAATACAAAAATTAGCCAGGCGTGGTGGCGGACACCTGTGATCCCAGCTACTTGGGAAGCTGAGGCAGGAGAATCGCTTGGACCTGGGAGGTGGAGGTTGCAGTGAACTGAGATTGTGCCACTGCACTCCAGCCTGGGTGGCAGAGTGAGACTCCATTTCAAAAAATAATAATAATAATAATTACCCCCTTTCTTTCAGATGCCTCTCATCCACAAGTCTATTTTATTCATTTCTGTTATTCCTAGTAACTAACTCAGTGCCTAACCCAATACATGTTTGCTGATTTGAGTAAACCATTTGGTTATAACTGAGTTAAAGCTTTATTATTTATTTATTTATAATTATAAATAAATAATTTATTCATTATCTTTAATAATAGAGACAGGGTCTTATGTTGCCCAGGCTAGTCTTGAACTTCTGGCCTCAAGCAATCCTCCCACCTCGGCCTCCTAAAGTGCTGGGATTACAGCCATGAGCCACTGAACCTGGCTTTTTTTTTAATTGAGTAAAAGCTTTTAAATATCAAGTCTTCTATCCAATAGCTTATTAACAGTAATGACAATGATCTATTAGAATTGCTAAGCAGAACATATTTTATTTTCTTGTCTTTTATCAACACAAAGGAACAAGATTCTCTGAATTAGGTTTAGCTGTCCTATGGTTTGGAAGGAACTATACAACAAAAGGTATAATATGGGATAGGAATGGCACGTAAAATGTGGAAAACATTCACAAGTCTCAATTTTTATTTGAAGCTGACTTTAAAGCGTGGATCCAATTAATTTTCTAAAATTCTCTGTTTTAACACACACGCACACACACACACCACCCTGGCATTGTCTTTTCTCATTCAATTATAAGTGTTCAATAAATGTTAAATTGAAACATTAAATTAAAGAATAATGAATTAGGTTTCTCAAATACTAAAATTCTTTCCAGATTATAGCTCAGTAACATTAGAGAGAATTATGAATAAAAACAAAACAGATGCTGGTCATGAGATCACATTCAAAATACCTGATTCATCTCATTTTATGAGCAATACTAGACCAATCGACATACATACTTAAAATATTGAAGGTGCATTTGTTATAATTCATCTCTCTTTCTGTTTTTTGTTTTGTTTTGTTTGTTTGTTTCGTTTTTTGAGATGGAGTCTCACTCTGTCACCCAGGCTGGAGTGCAGTGGCACCTTGTGGGCTCACTGCAACCTCCGTCTCCTGGGTTCAAGCGATTTTCCTGCCTCAGCCTCCCAAGTAGCTGGGATTACAGACGCCCATCACCAGGCCTGGCTAATTTTTATATTTTTGGTAGAGACGGGGTTTCATCATGTTGGCCAGGCTGGTCTCGAACTCGTGACCTCAGATGATCGGCCTCCCAAGGTGCTGGGATTACAGGCGTGAGCAACCGCGCTCGGCCAATTCATCTCTCTTTCTGTTAATTAGTTTCCTGGAAACCCTGCAAGGTAAATGATACAGGTTTCCAAAGATAATGTTTCAATGCTATGAAGCTAAATAAAATTCACCCTAGGACACTCCTAAAAGTCCTTATTTTCGGAGACAAAACAGCTCTGCTGCTCCCCTCAGCTTTTCTTCCGCCCTTCCCTAATGCCCATGAAGAGCTCTGTTCCTTTGACCCCTGCCACAGTGTTCTTATCTGAACATCCACATGAGCAGACGCCCATCTGCAAGCCATTATTAAGCTAGTCGCCATCTCCATGGTGATTCAACGACACGGGGATGGTGAGCGAGGTCGCTCTCTTTCACAAGGCCCTGTTGCTTATTTCCTGTCTTATTGTTACCGAGACAGAAGCTCCGAAAGTGTCTGGACGGCGGTTCCTGTTTCCCTGTCCTTTCCAGAGGTTGATGCGTTAACGACCGGCTCTAACGATTCCTCTAATGAGCCTCCAGCGCTCTGCTGGGTTCCCTATTAACGGTTGAGTGCTACTGCCCTCTTGTGGTAGATGCAGGCCGGATCTTTGCAGCTTGACCCACGACAGACCCCACTCACACAGACTTTGCAATTTTTTCAAGCAGATAAACGCTTCTTTTATAACCATAGAAATAACGCTTTTTTTTTTTTTGCTTTGCTTTGGAAAAGTGTATAGTAAATTATTTGAATATATCTAAGCTATAGAGAGTACTGGGTGACCTTTGAGTCTATCTATGGACATTAGTTCAGAAACATGACATTTTTGTAGGTTCTAGTTTAATCAAACTTTTAATTACATAGTGAATTCATTATGCTGGAAACACTGGGCTATAGTAGGATATTTCTGAATTAAAACTCCTTTTATGGATCCCTGCTTTTAACACTGGATTAATAAAGTTAAATCTTTTGGGGATGATGGATAATTAGTATAGATGGGCAAAGCAAAAAGAAAGAAGTACTTAAGCTTCAAGTACAAAAGCTAAAATGTAACTGCTCCTTTCAACTAACAATCCAAGATCAGCCGCATTTGTTGATGTTCCTCTCTTTCATTAGTTCTCTTAGTTTTAGTTCTCATTTCTATTGCTTCACATACCCCAAGTCACTCCTTGACAGCCACACACAATAAACTGAAGGTCCTTGCAGCAATAGGAGGGTATGTGTATGCAAATTTCTTTTCTTTTCTTTTTTAGATGGAGTTTTGCTCTTGTTGTCCAGCCTGGAGTGCAATGGCGTGATCTTGGCTCACTGCAACCTCCACCTCATGGGTTCAAGCCATTCTCCTGCCTCAGCCTCCTGAGTAGTTGGGACTACAGGCATGCACGCCTGGCTAATTCTTCTGTATTATTAGTAGAGATGGGGTTTCACCACGTTGGCCAGGCTGGTCTTGAACTCCTGACCTCAGGTGATCCACGTGCCTTGGCCTCCCAAAGTGCTGGGATTACAGGTGTGAGCCACCGCGCCCGGTAATATATGCAAATTTCAATCAATCTTTTTGTAGGCAGGAGAACTTACATTTGCCATGGCAATCGGGAATTTAATATGTCATTGTTAATTTAATATGGTCCCAAAGGCACTGTAGTGTACTGCCTCCCAGATTTATCAGGAAAAATATCAATGTTACACGGGGAGTTAAAAACACATTTTTCTCTAGTAATCGAAGTTTGAGGGGGAAGTTTGTTCCAGGATGAATGCTGAGTTCTTGCACGTATATCAGTTTCATTCCCATGGCAAGCATATTTCTGTATGGTGTCACAAGCATAATTTCTGTACAATATCACATAATTTCTATACAATATCACATGTAGTGGCTTTTTAAATGATGTAGCTATAAATCAAGTCATGTGTAAATTGAAATCAATGCAAATTATATTTACAAAATTCATAGTTTAATGTAGTGGCCTCCAAACTCTTTTGCTCATGTACCTCTATCAGTAACAAACATTGAGCATGTGCCCATATATATATATATATTTATAATATATATATTTATCAATTATTTATTTTAAAACATTTTAAACAAAAAATAGAAATTAACAATGAGTTAAAACCATTATAAAGAAAAGTCCTTTGGCCGGATGCAGTGGCTCACGCATGTAATCTCAACACTTGGGAGGACAAGGCAGGTGGATTGCTTGAGTCCTGGAGTTCAAAACCAGCCTGGGCAACATGGTCTGTCTCTACAAAAAATACAAAAATTATTTGTATTTTTGAGTCCTGGAGTTCAAAACCAGCCTGGGCATGGTGGTGTGGGCCTCTAGTGTCAGCTACTAGGGAGGCTCAGGTGGGAGGAGGGAGAATCACCTGAGCCTGAGAGGGAGAGGTTGCAGTAAGCCAAGATTGTGCCACTGTACTTCGGCCTGGGTGACAGAGTGAGACCTTGTCTCCAAAAAAAGAAAGAAAGAAAAAAAGAAAAGTCCTTAGTCCTTTGGTATTTTTCTTTCTTTCTTTCTGTCTTTCAATGTCTCAACAGAATCATCTTTGATATTTTTCTTGCGCCCTAGAGAGAGTTTTTAAAAAAATCTTCTGGGGTGCTTCCACTTAACTTTGGAGACCACCAAGTTAAAATATGAAAGAAATTGACTGGATAATGCTTTTCTAGATGATTAACATGCATTCAATTTTGCTACATCTGAAATTCCTACGAAGACTAATGTAAAGGAAAAGAAAGAAGAAAAGAAAAAGAAAAAGAAGACATAAGGGCCGGGTATGGTGGCTCATGCCTATAATCCCAGCTACTCAGGAGGCTGAGGCAGGAGAATCACCTAAGCCCAGGAGTTCAAGGTTACAGTGAGCCATGATCACACCACTGCACTCCAGCCTGGGTGACAGAGACAGACCCTGCCTCTATAATTAATTAATTAATTAATTAATAAAAGAAGACATAAAACCAATGATAGAAAGATCAGGAGAAAAGAAACACCAATATTTAATTCCTACTCCCACTGCCTCAAAGTCCCAACAACTTCTTCTCCCATCTTCACTCTGGCTGATGACTCTGCTTTCAGCTTCTCTGTAAGATTGACACAATCAGAAGGCAACTTCCATAGACTCCCACCAGCACACCTACCCACTCACTCTCATCGGCACCCATATTCTCCTTCCGTAGACTCCTACCAGCACACCTACCCACTCACTCTCATCTGCACCCATGTTCTCTGTCCTCTTGCTGTCTTAAGCCAATTCCTCCCTTGGTGCGGTAGATCCAGGGTAGTCAAATAATTCATTGCTCAAATTGGTACACTTGAGAGAGAAAGAGGATGCTAACTGGACAAGTCACCAGAACAACAAGCAAAAACTTGGGCTGTTCCAAGGTAAACATAGAACGTATGGTTACTCTAACAGCCCATCCTCTCTGACGTGCTTGAGGACATTGTTTCAGGAATTCTCTATCTTCAACATTGTCAACTTCTTGCTTTCTACAGGATTTCCCATCAGAATGAAGCCTGCTGTTATCTCTCCCATCTGAGAAACAAAACAAAACCTTGACCCCATTTCCTCCTCCGGTTACCACACCATTCTTTGCTCCCCTTTGTGGCAAAACATTCAGAATCTTCTCTACTCAGTCTTCCCACCTAGGGGACTTTCCTCTCTTTGCCAATCATCTATTCACCAACCAATCTCGATTTTATATCTCCAGCTTAGACCTTTCTCGAAAACTCCAGATTTATTTAACCATCTACATAGTCACATCTCTACTTCCATATCTAATAGATATCTCAAACTCAGCATGTCAAAATCTGAACACTTCATCTCCCCCAACCAAAGCCTGCTCCACCTACGTGTTCTCAATCTCAGCTGATGGTAACTCCATCCTTCCAAACCATGGAGTCAACCTTGGCTCCTCTGTTTCTTTCTCATTCCACACTCAAACTGTCAAGATATATTTTGGCTCTGCCTCTCAAATATATATAATATGACCACTTTTCACCATTTCCACCAGATTCCTGCAACAACTCCTCTAGTTGGTCTCTCTGCTTCTCTTCTTGACCTCCAAAGTGTCTTCTCATTACAGCAGCAGGGTGATCCTTTTAAAACATAGGTCATATCATTCCTCTGCTTAAAACCTTGCAATGGCTCTAATTCACTGGGTGTTGTGGCTCATGCTTGTAATCCCACACTTTGGAGGACAAGGCAGGAGGATCACCATAAGCCATAAAATCAAGACATTATGATAGTCTTCAAGACCCTAATTGATTCAGTCCTCCATTACCTCCTGAACTCATCTCCTTACTTACCTCCCGTTCTCTGACCCTGCTGCTGACACAGTGGCCTCCTTGTTGCTATTTGAAAACACTGGTTGTTTCTGCCTTAGGGCCTTTGCTTTGGCTTTTTTCTCTGCCTGGAATACTCTTTTTCTTTTCTTAGGATAAAATAACATCAAGCAACACCTGGAATATTCCTTCTACATTCATATGGCTGATTCCCTCGCTTCCTTCACATCTTTGCTTAAATCTCACCTTTTTTTTTTTGAACGGAGTCTCACTCTGTCGCCTAGGTTGGAGCATAGTGGTGCGATCTTGGCTCACTGCAACCTCCGCCTCCTGGGTTGCAACAATTCACCTGCCTCAGCCTCCTGAGTAGCTGGGATTACAGGTGCCTGCCACCATGCCCAGCTAATTTTTGTATTTTTAGTAGAGATGGGGTTTCGCATGTTAGCCAGGCTGGTCTTGAACTCCTGACCTCAGGTGATCCACCCACCTCAGCCTCTCAGAGTGCTGGGATTACAGGCATGAGCCACCACGCCTGGCCTAAATCTCACCTTCTTGATAAGGCCTACCTGACTATTTAAATTTGCAGCCCATGCCTCCTCCCTGCTTCCCACCTTTGCATCCACTGCCTTACTCGACTTTGCTTTTTCCCCCATAGCACTTATTTTCTACCATAGTGTATAATTTATTATGTTTATTGTTATCCTCTGCTCTCCCCTTTAGAATGTAGGCTTCTTGAGGGCGGGGATCTTGTTCTATGTCATTCACTACTGTACCCTCGGAACCTAGAATAGGGCCTGTCACATGGATAGCACTGAGATAATTTTAGTTGAGTGAAAGACAGAACAACAAAATTTGAAAAATATAAAGCAGATGAAGAAGTGGTAGCAGACAGGAGAAAAGTGGAATCCTAAATCAGCAGTGGAGAAAGCCTAGAACCAACCTTCTGTATATCCCAGAATCCTCAAAGGGTTCAGAAGGGTTTGTTGAAGCTGTTTAGGAAAGAGGAGAGAAAATATAGGGATTTTGAAGACTGAATCTAGGAGATCCAATGTCTGAATAATAGGAATTCCAAAGAGTGAATACAGAAAAAAGAGGGCAGGGCCACCACCAGCCTTATAGGTCACCTTTGTGTAAAGGTGAGAAAAACACACCTACTGTGAGGGAACGCGCTCTGTGGGCACACAGCTTGGTGAATGAAAAAGATGCTCCTCCTCCAAGCAGATGTTAAGGCACACAGTCTAGTGAATGGAATCCGGGATACATTTTGGCCCCCACCCACCTCCTCAGCAGAGCACCTTTGTGCAGTGTACAAACTGCACAGCTGTAAGTAGCAATCTTGATGCCATGGAGGAAGTCATCCAGCACTTAACAACCTAGATTTCACAATTGAAAAAGCCCAGCCAGTATCCAGATCGATGGATGAAAACAGACCCATAAAAAGGCATATCATTATGAAATTTTTGCAACTTTGGGGATGAAGGGATGATTCTACAGCTTCTGGAGAGATATAAAACAAAGAAAGGTCACACCGATTTAGAAAGGCTTCAGACTTCTTAACAGCAATCTTTGCCTTTTTTTTTTTTTTTTTTTTTTTAGAGATTAAGTCTTACTTTGTTGCCCAGGCTGGAGTGCAGTGGCACGATCATGGCCCACTGCAGCCTTAACTGGGCTCAGCTTCTTGAGTAGCTGGAACTACAGGCATATGCCACCAGACCTGGCAAAGTTTTTCATTTTTTTTGTGGGGACAGGATCTCACTATGTTGCCCAGGCTGTCAACAGCAATCTTTAAAGTTGGATGACAATGGAGTCTTTTCCACAAAAAGTTAAACATAGAGTTACCATATGTTTGCACTCCAAAGGTATGTATACAAGAGAGCTGAAAATACATGTTTACACAAAAACTTGTAAACAAATGTTAATGGAGGCATAATTCAGTAGCCAAAAAGTGGAAACAACCTACATGTGCATCAACTGATAGATGAATAAACAGAATGTTGTCTATCATAGAATATTATTCAGCCACACATGCAAAAATGAAGTACTGATACAAGCTAGAACATAGATGGACCTTGAAAACATGCTAAGTGAAAGAAGCCAGATACAAACGGCTACCTATTGTGTGATTCCATGTATATGAAATGTCCAGAATAGGTAAATCCATAGAGACAGAAAGTAGATTAGTGGCTCCCAGGAGCTAGAGGGAGAGGAAAGAAGTGACTGCTAATGGGTACAGGGTTTCTATTTGGGGTGATGAAAATGTTCTAAAATTACATAGTGGTGATAACTGCACAATCTGGGATATATATTCAAAACCACTAAATTCTACACTTTAAAATGTACAAAGAGTGAAATTTATGGCATGTGAATTATGTCTCAGTTTTTAAAAAAGACAATGGAAAGCCAGGTGTGGTGGCAGCAGTCCTGTAGCTACTTGGGAGGCTGAGGTGGAAGGACAGCTTAAGCCCAGGAGTTTTTTTTTTTCTCTGTAGACAGGGTCTCGTTCTGTGGCCCAGGCTGGAGTGTAGTGGTGCAAACATGGCTCACTGCAGCCTCAACCTCCTGGGTTCAAGCGATCCTCCCACCTCAGCTCTCCTGACTAGCTGGAACTACAGGCACATGCCACTACTCCCAGCTTTTTTTTTTTCCAAGTTTTTTGCAGAGACAGGGTCTCAGTATGTTGCCCAGGCTGCTCTTGAACTCCTGGGCTCAAGCGATCAGCCCACCTCAGCCTCCCAAAGTGCTGGGATTACAGGCATGAGCCACTGATAGAGAAAGAATTGAAGCCTGGGTATGGTGGCTCATGTCTGTAATCCCAGCACTTTGGGAGGCTGAGGTGGGAGAATCCCTTGAGGTCAGGAGTTTAAGACTAGCCTGGTAATATAGTGAGACCCCCACCTCTACAAAAAATAAAAAAATTAGTTGGGCGTGGTGGCACGCGCCTATAGTCCCAGCTACTTGGAAACCTGAGCCCAGAGGATTGCTTGAGCCAGGGAGGTCGAGGCTGCAGTGAGCTCTGATTGTGGCACTGCACTCCAGCCTGAGTGATAGAGTGGGGCCCTGTCTCAAAACACAAAACAAAACAAAAACAGAGGAACTGAGATCTCTAGAAGAGATGGCTTTGGGAAAAGAAAATAAATTAGAACTAATAAATTACCTGATAGAACTGTCTTATGGGAGAGAAAATGGAAGGGGTGGGAATTATCAAGAAGTACAAATAAAACTAAGAAAGTTTAAAAATAAAAGACAATTATTTACTTCAGGAAAAAAAAATGAGGAATCAAAATATGCTACAATCCTCAGCTGTGTATAATATTTGCATAGGCAAAATCATGTAAACATTGCATCTTTAACCCCAAATTATAAATATAACTACATTGGGAGGATGGGGTAAGAGAATGGTGGTATAACAGAACAAAATCTTCATTTATAATCAGAGGAAATTGACTGATAAGGTTTAAAATTGATGAGTCAAAAGACAGCAATATGTGCATAATAGAAATAGATGTGCAAATGCCAAGAAGAAACAGTGAAAGAACAAAACATGGTTGCCTCTGGCGAGGGGGACTGAAGAGTATGAAAGAGAAGATATGGGCTAGTGACTCTTTTTAGGCTTTTAGTTCTATGTGACCTTTTCAATTACTTTAATAAAAAATTTAAAGCCGGCTCAGTGGCTCACGCCTGTAATCCCAGCACTTTGGGAGGCCGAGGGGGCAGATCATCTGAGCTCAGGAGTTTGAGACCAGTCTGACCAAGACAGAGAAACCCTGCCTCTACTAAAAATACAAAATTAGCTGGGCAGGGTGGCACATGCCTGTAATCCCAGCTACTCGGGAGGCTGAGGCAGGAGAATCGCTTGAACCTGGGAGGCAGAGGTTGCGGTGAGCCGAGATCACGCCATTGCACTTCAGCCTGGGCAACAAGAGCGAAACTCCATCTCAAAAAAAAATATATATGTATATGTATATGTATATGTATATGTATATGTATATGTATATGTAATTGTGACTGCGGTAGTGGCTCATGCCTGTAACCCCAGCACTTTGGGAGCCATGGCAGGTGGATCACCTGAGGTCAGGAGTTCGAGACCAGCCTGGTCAACATGGTGCAACCCCGTCTCTACTAAAAATACAAAAATTAGCCAAGCGTGGTGGCACGTGCCTGTAATCCCAGCTACTGGGGAGGCTGAGGCAGGAGAATCTCTTGAACCCGGGAGTCAGAGGTTGTAGTGAGCTGAGATTGGGCCACTGCATTCCAACCTGGGTGACAGAGCAAGACTCCATCTCAAAAAAAAAAATATATATATATATATATATATATAATATTTATATCCTTTCAGGATAAAAGACAGTTTTAACAGCCACTAAAATTTTAAAAAATGAGTGTCAAATTAAATAGAAAAATGTTCTTATTAAACCAAGTTTTTTTTCTAGAGACGGTATCCACTATGTTGCCCAGGCTGGAGTGCAGTGCTATTCACAGGCACCATCATTGTGCACCACAGTCTTGAACTTCTGGCCCCAAGCAATCCTTGTGCCTCAGCTTCCCAAGTAGCTGGGACCACAGGTGCACGCCACCATGCTCCACGTCTCATCAAGCTCATTTTTAAAAGTCTTTAATCAGATATCAAAGTAGCAGTAATGTTATCTATACATGTAAAACTGTATTTAGTTGTTCCTCTTAATAACTACTGTTAGAAAATTTCAAAATTTAAATCACAAGAAGTGATAAGAAACATAAAGAGAATGGCTGGTTCGATTGTCTTTTTTCCTCTGAATAACTTGGAACTGAAAAGCAGGGGGTTTGCCTGCATGGGAAATAGGTCAAACATCCAGGCCTGAGATCTTTACCCAGAACAGAGTGTTATACCCTTCTCTTGTGCATTGTATGAGTACTTGTCTAATATCATAACTCGTAACTAAAAGGGATTTTTAAGGGGCTCTTGCCAGGACAAAGGAAATCTGTTCTCAAGCTGAACTGATATCTCCTCCTCCATGGCCTAAAATCTGTGAGCAACTTGTAAATAAATGGCGCACTCTTAGCTCTCTATTAAACCCAAGTCTAGCTGCGATGGCAAGTTTTTTCCTTAAGAGGGAGCCAACAATTCCCATTCAAGATGACTAAGTCCAAAAAGACAGCAGAGAACTGTAATTGAATCCAAACCAATGTTAGCATACAGAAGGTTTAAATGAATAGGAGAGAACAATGTTCTTGGTGTCTGGTTGTCCATTTTGGCTTGACCCATTTCAAAGAAAAAGGCACGTCCTCAGAGTTGCAGATTCAGTGCTGTTTCCTACTTGTTATTTCTGGATTGTCGGTAGAATCATTCTACCAAGGTTCCTGTCAGGTCCTTAGCTGTGCAGTGGGGAGTTAAGGAATGAGTCATGTTCCATTTTTGTAATGGAGTTGCAGGGAGCGTGGCACCTATGAGAGCCACCATGATGGCAGCAGTAGCAATTAGGGAAGGATCTCCCAGGGAAGGCGAATCTTGAAGATAAAAGTTAATTAGGACTGTGAGTCCAGCAGTCCTCCCCTGAAGGCACCTTCCTTCATTGTCACCCTTAGAGGATCATGGTGTCATTTTATTGAGGAAGCTGGTGGGTTTCTTTATAAATGGTGACAGCACTGAGCCTCTGGCTGCTTTGACAGAGTTGGAGCTCTGGGACCCCTGTAGGAGAAGTGGAGGGCCGGGGGCACTCCTGCCAAGACCAATGTCTGTGGACTTGTAAACACTTGGATTTAGGGGAGGAGGTATGGTCACTTGGCAGAGACACCCAGGTTCTACACAGAAAAGTGATTCTGGTTATACTTGCAATAGGGGACAGCTCTTCTTGCCTCTGGGTCTAAGAACATTTCCAAACAGGCAACATCTGTCTAAAATTCCTGGGAGGGAGACATGCAGCAGTTATGGGGCATCCTGAACGACCAGGTGAGGCTGGCAGCAGAGGTCCAAAGTGGAGTGGGGAGAATAGGTCCTTGAGAGGGTGGTCAAGTCATGAATCTCCAGGTAGAAAAGACCAACTACTAGGAGTATCTTACGCAAAGTGACAGAGAATAGTAGGCTATTGATGTACTACTGCAAACACAGCTGTCTGGGAGTGCTCACTGGAGTCAGAGGGTCCCCCACAGGGAAGTATGTCAGCAGCACTCACCTGCAATGGCACAGTCTTGGGAGGCCAGGCCTGCCCAACAAAGCTACCCAGTGTTACTTCACAGATGACTGGCTCAATCTAAAGGCAAGACACAGCTGCCTAGAGTTTCATCAGAATAAAAAAAGTACCTCCTTTTTGTTGTTGTTGTTTTTGAGACAGGATCTCATTCTGTTGCCCAGGCTGGAGTGCAGTGGCATGATCACATTTCACAGCAGCCTCAACCTCCTGGGCTCAAGTGATCTCCCACCTCAGCCTCCTGAGTAGCTGGGATTACAGGCGTGCACCACCACACCCAGTTAGTTTTTTTTTTTTTTTTTTTTTTTTTTGTAGAGACAAGATTTTGCCATGTTGTCCAGGCTAGTCTCCAACTTCTGGGCTCAAGCAATCTGCCCACGTTGGCCTCCCAAAGTGTCGGGATTACAGGTATGAGTCACTGTGCCTGGCCAAAAATACCCTTTTCTTTCTTTTTAAAAAAATTATTATTATACTGTAAGTTTTAGGGCACATGTGCACAACATGCAGGTTTGTTACATAGGTATACATGTGCCATGTTTGTTTGCTGCACCCATCAACTCGTCATTTACATTAGGAAATACTCTTTTCCTGAACTAGGATGAAGTGGGGGTGAGAGTTGGCAGTGGAAGCCCTAAGAAAGTATGGACACATTACCAGTCCTAATTCTGCCCTTTTGGTAAAATAATAGTTTGGAAGGCGTGGTGGGTTAGGAGCTATGCTATATAGTCCAGCAGTCTCTGCCTGTCACAGGCTGAACCTACAGGTATTATTGGTGACATTTCATTCTGGGTAGATTCGTGGAGTAGGGCCCTTACTTAAAGCTGCTAGGCCAGGTAAACTTCCAGCAGCAGACTGCCCTGCCTGAAGACTCCTCTCCTGGCACAAACAGAAAGGCACCCCGAAGAATTCCTCTCCCTTCCCCTAAGCTGGAAGCTTAGAATTTCCTGATATAACTGCATCTGAAGGAGAGAGGGTTGGTATCTGGGTGACCTACGAACTTTCTTGATTGCTGCGGAGACTGTGGTTAACGCTAAAGGCTTGGCGGCGGTGATTGGGGAGCCTATGGGCTATTTTCTGGCTAAGTCGGGCTCCGTTAACTGCAATTAATATTTCTTCCACCAGAGGGCACTATTGGAAAGCAGAAAGTGGTTGGTAGCGTTGGTGGTCAAGGCTGCTCAGGAATAAGCTAGGATAGTTCCCCGTTAATCCAGAAACTCTTCTGCGTTGGTCTAGAGCCTCCACAGATAGTAGGAGAGCGGGAAGAGGAGGAAAGGGATAGATTTAGTGAGCAATTTCTACAGAGCCATTTTCCCAGTTATGATTACTTTTCATAACAAAGAAAAAAACAAACTATAAATGAATTCCTCATCACAGCCTGAGGCCTCTGGTGGGAGAATACAGGTCAGTGGAGGACCTTGGGCCTCTGTTTGTATATTTACTCTCATATGTGGCCTATTCCCTGTGGCCAAACAGCTAATCGTCTTCTCCAACCCGAGAGCCTCGCTGCTCTCCATTCTTGGTGATTCTCCTCCTTGAAAAAGTCTATTATTTTCTTTGGTTATTTATTGAAGCTAAAGATAGCCTTTTTGCTTAAAATTTCCATTCTCATTGAAGCCCCATTTGCATTTTAAAAAATAAATAATGCACATGTAGTCAATAAGTGGGAGATAGATGTGCTTTTGAATTCTCAAAATGTGGCATAGACAATGACTTTGGGGAATGATGCAATAGATTACATAGTGTCCCTCCTCTTAGAAGACTTATAACTATTTTCTCCTAAAAACTGAATTTATGACCCACTTGCTTTATCCTAATAAAAATCACAACTGTGTTTTATTGCTGTTGGCATAGATTTAGGCTGTAATTAAGTGGAAATTTACCTCTGATATATTCATCAATAAGCTGTACATTAACTTCCACATGCTTGGCAGTTGGATCAAAGGCACAAATATTGTTGACTAAATATTTGTTAACATACTGTGAACAAACAACAAGAGAAAATTTATGGGATCACCAGGAAGCAGAAATACAGTGCCCAGTTCAACAGCTTACATAATTCCATTTATATAGATTTTAAAATAGGCAAAACCAATCAATGGTGTTAGAAGTGAAGATGATGGTTACCCATGGCCGGGTGTGGTGGCTCACGCCTGTAATCCCAGCACTTTGAGAGGCCCAGATGGGAGGACCACCTGAGGTCAGGAGTTCGAGACCAGCCTGGCTAACATGGTGAAACCCAGTTTCAACTAAAAATACAGAAAATTAGCTGGGCGTGGTGGCGGGCACCTGTAATCCCAGCTACTCGGGAGGCTGAGGCAGGAGAATTGCTTGAACCCAGGAGGCGGAGGTTGCAGTGAGCTGAGATAGCGCCATTGCACTCCAGCCTGGGCAACAAGAGTGAAACTCCGTCTCAAAAAAAAGATGATGGTTACCCTTGGGGTGGGTGGGGTGAAGGGATGATGAGGAAGGGTACAAAGGAGAGCTTTTGGGATTCCATAAATGCTCTATTTCTTGATCTAGGTCTGGTTACGTGAACGTGTTCCACTCAGTAAAAATTCTTGCGTTTGTACCCTTATGATTTATGCAATTATGATTTGTACAGTTAAATTTGTTTAGGCGATTCTTCAATTTAAAAGGTGTTTTTTAAAAAAAACTTACAAATTTACACTTATCCCAACTTCCAAAGTCACTTGAAAATTCCAACTCTGGATGAAAGAACAAGATAACCGCCTTCAGGATGTCACGCACTAGTTTCACGTTGGCTTCCAACTCCATAGATTTGCTGTCTTGAGGAGAATTTGGCTCTGTTACAAGAGTATGGTCATAGAGCAACAGTGACACAAATTCCATGGAATTGAGTAGTTGGATGCTTTCCTGTAGCTCAAGCAGCATGATTCGGAAGAAGAGAATTCCTGCCCGCTGGACTTCCCTGACATTTTCAATCTCTGGAACAACAAAATGATAGCTCACATTGCTGTTCAGTCTAATGTACATTGCTGTACATTACTTTTTCATAGGATTCTGAACATATTATAGTAAATGTTTTTGTCAAGAAAAAGCAGACCATATCCTTTGGTTTTAAACAATCTCAGTTTCTTTAGCCATGAAATCAAAAGAAAGAAATGAAATTACTCCTGGTGAAGCTCATAGGAAGAGAAAAGGCAAAAACTTGGGTTTTAGAGTTAGACCCTGGTTTGAACACACGCTGTCACCCTTATTAGTCTATTGTCTCTCTGAATATCCTTTTCCTCTTCTGTGAAAATGGGCTTAATCCCTACTTCCTTGGTTAGCTGTGAGAATTAGAGAAGATGATATATGTAAAAGTGCTTAGTTACAGGCGTTACACATAGTGAACACTTAGGAGACATGAAATTTCTCCTTTCTTCTTATCCCACTCTATGACATAGTTACAAATCCTTTGGCTCAATCCCACATAGTGTTACTCTGCTAATTCTATTCACTTCATTCTAGGAAGCCAAAGGTTTCCAGGCCTTCTTCCTCCCTCCCTCTCTCCAGCTGGCATTGCGCTGAGAGTAGCCTAGTGGATGTGGAATCACAAAAACTAAAGTCTAATCCTGGCTCTCCCACCAGCTTGCTATTGGACCTTAGATAATCCGCTTTACTTTTGCAGTCTTTAGCATCTTTATCTGTAAAACGAGATGTTCTGATTACTTAATGCTGTATAACATAGTGGGAAGAGCACCCAAATCTAGGTTCAAATCCAGCCCTCACCATTTCTTCACTGTGTGACTGGGGGCAATTTGCTTACTTTCCTCACCTGTAAATGGGGTATCACTATTCATCTCATGGGGTTATGGCAAGGATTGAATGAAATAATATCTGAAGCACATAATGGGGGTATTTAATACATGCTAGTTCTAGCTTGCCTTTATGAGCCCTTCCAGCTCTAAAACTGTAGGAATCTAACCACGAGAATGTGATTCCAGGCTGTTTCCTTTAATTTGTAGACATTACTCGTCAGTGCAAGACTGCATAAGGGAATTCCTTTTACATGAAAAGATGTGTATGTTGTAACAATTCATTTTAGAAAGTGCATATTTCATTGCACTGCCTGTGATTTCCCCAAAACCTATTAAACCTGTGAATTTAGACTGATGCCACATGAACGATACCTAAGATATATTTTTTCTTTATCTCTCCAGAGAACTCGCCAAGTATTTCATAGCAGGCCACTTGGACCACTTTCATCATTTTCTGTAGATCTTTATATTCTTGACACAACAACATCCTATTTTGGCCGATGTTAAAATCGAGGACTCCCAGAGCCTCTCCTGTTCTCTCACGAAGTGGAACTACTATATGCGTTTCTCCACAGGCAGAAGCCAGAACAACTTCTGAACTGTCAGTACATTTAAAGAGGAAATCTCTGAAATCAAAACCAAATAAGCACAAGGATATTAAACATCTGTCTGTTCACATCATTCCACCGAAACATATTGAATTACTCTCTTGTGCCTACCTCACTTCCACCATGCCAGCCCTGCTTGCTGTTTCATCTGCCTGGAGCATTCTAGCCCTTGATTTCACATGGCTGTCTGTTTGCTCACTCATGTCTCTGCTCAAACATCCCCTCGGCAGAGAAGGCGTCCCTGAGCACCCAATCTCAAGCAGCGCCCAAGCCACTCTCCATCATGATACTTTACTTCGTTGTCTTGGCTTATCTGAAGGTGTTCATTTTTTGTTTACCTATTGTCCATTATGCTTTGGTTGAGTGCCAGCAGAAATGATGAGTGTGTTAGGTCGGGTTCCCTAGAAGCAGAGCCTGAGACAGGGATCCTTATGCAAGTGATTTACTGAGCGAGTGTTTGCTGGAGAAACCTGTGAGGGACTGAATGAAGCAGGACAGGCAAGGGGAAGAAGCTAAGTAAGAATGTAATTTCACATGAAGTCTAGCCTCGGCCTGATCCCAAGGGGAGCTCTGAAAGGTCAATTGTACCAAAGAATCTGTCCCACCTTGAGGCAAAGGGAGGGGATTTTTGCATCCTAGCACTAGTCAGTCATTGGCTCTAAGCTGCCCTGGGTGTGTGGGCAGTTTGGGCTGGGGGAGTGTTTACCCATCTCTTAGGTAACTCCTGGTGAAGAGCTCCAATCGCTCAAGGGCACTCCTCCAGAGAAAGTTACGGTGTGAGCCAGGCCGTGCCTACAGCAGCTGGTAAAAGGCATTTTGGGGATCTGGGTAGAGCATCTATAGCATCTGCCTCAGTGAGAGACTTGAGATTTTCATGGAAATGTGGTGGCTGCTTCTTTCTCTTGGTGAGGCACAGACACACCTCTTTTTCTTTCTTTTCCCTTTCCCCATCTACATTAATTCTGATATGCCATTTCTTTAAGGTATTTGTAAAAAATTGGTACTTTGCATCCTCGAAAAGCGCATTTATAGTTTCTATATCAATCCTACAGTGACAGGTAAGATGATGTCCTTCTGCTATTCCCACCCCTTTTGCTGCTGCTGAGCCACCACTTTGTGTTGTGTCTCGATGAGTACCATAGTAATAATGCATCATACTAGGCTTTCCAGGAATAACAATAGAGCCCATTGGTCAACTGACTTCCTCCAAAGACATCTGTTCTAAGTTACACACAAGAATCCAGGGCTATGCATGTTCCCAGTCATAGGTGGGAATTGAACAATGAGAACACTTGGACACAGGGTGGGGAACATCACACACCGGGGCCTGTCGTGGGGTGGAGGGAAGGGGGAGGGATAGCATTAGTAGATATACCTAATGTAAATGACAAGTTAACGGGCGCAGCACACCAACATGGCACATGTATACATATGTAACAAACCTGCACGTTGTGCACATGTACCCTAGAACTTAAAGTATAATTTTAAAAATACATAAAAAAAAAGAATCCAGGGCTATGAGTCTGGGTATTACAAGGACTTCTGTAAAACTTGACCAGCACAAGGAATAACTATGTGGAAAAGAGCTTGAGATTGAACCAACATTCTGGCATGAGGCCAAACTAAAATTTAATTGACATATGTAATTAAATGTTGAGTTAGCCTACTGGTCTGGGATTACTGAGTTACCACCTACTCAACGACAGTGACCCCCTAAGAAGCAGTCATTCCCTTTCGCAATAGGTGTGTTCTCAGTTAAGATCTGTTTACATTTGTACACATTTTAGTAGTATTCCTTGCATTTGACAAGTGAGAGTCATTCTAAGTAATTTAGAACCGAGTACTTATTAAATACAACATGCTTTGCCTTCTCTCCAACTCTGCATGTCTTCTTTAAATAAAAAAGACATTCACAGTCTTGCTAATATTCACACATGAGCTCTGATGAGTGATGTGAATGTATTATTCATAATCATGGTGGGCTTTTGTTGAATTCCATATTTACAAGGAAATTCATGGAAAATAAAACACTTTCATGCTTTAAAACATGCAATTTTAAAATAAAATGCCAATGAAATCTGTTTTAAAAAGGACTTGGGAAGGCTGGGCACCATAAAGAGACCCTGTCTCTTAAAAAAAAAAATTAAATGAGCTGGGCTTAACAAATACGTGTAGTCCCAGCTATTTGGGAAGCAGAGGCAGGAGGTTAGCTTGAGTCCAGGAGTTTGAGACTGCCATGAGCTAAGATCATAGCACTGCACTCCCTCCCACCTGGGTGACACAGTGAGAACCCATCTCTCAAGAAAAAAGGATTTGGGAAAAAAAGAGTAAATATGTCCCAGGCAGACAACATTCTGCAGAAATTTTTCTTTAAAAGCCAATCAGAATAAAATTCAGTGTGATCATTAGAGAAATGCAAATCAAAACCCCAATGAGACATCATCTCATACCAGTCAGAATGGTGATCTTAAGTCAAAAAACAAGAGATGCTGGCAAGACTGTGGAAAAGTAGGAACGCTTTTACACTGCTGGCGGGAATGCAAATTAGTTTAACCATTGTGGAAGACAGTGTGGTGATACCTCAAAGGCCTAGAACCAGAAATACCATTTGACCCAGCAATCCCATTAGCAGGTATATACCCAAAGGAATATAAATCATTATATTATAAAGATACATGCACACATATGTTCATTGCAGCACTATTCACAGTAGCAAAGACATGGAATCAACCCAAATGGCCATCAATGATAGAATGGATAAACAAAATGTGGTATACACACACATCATGGAATACTATGCAGCCATAAAGAGGAATGAGATCATGTCCTTTGCAGGGACGTGGATGGAACCAGAAGTAATTATCTTCAGCAAACTAACACAGGAACAGAAAACCAAACACCACATGTTCTCACTTATAAGTGGGAGCTGAACAATGAGAACACATGGACACAGGGAAGGGCACACACTGGGGCCTGTCAAGGGGGCGAGGGTAGGGAGAACATTAGGAAAAAATAGCTAATGCATGCGGGGCTTAATACCTAGGTGATGGGTTGATAGGTGCAGCAAACCACCATGGCACAAGTTTACCTGTGTAACAAACCTACACGTCCTGCACATGTATCACAGAACTTAAAATAAAATTAAATTAAATTAAAAAGAAAGAATAAAAGTCAGTGTGGAGCAAGAGTCAGAAGCTGTGTCTTTCAGGTCTACTATTGTACCAGAAGGATGTGTTCTAGCAGTCAAACAAAACAGACATGTCTCTAACCTGAAGATGCATGACTTCCTGTGGATGGTAGGAGGATTTTTGTGGATTTCTGTTAGACCCAGCTGCCCTGTAACCATCATGTTGCGTAAAACATAGTCTGAATCCTTGAAAAGAGGAAGGCATTTCATTAGGAGTAATTAGACCTCATATTCTCATTAAAGCTTTTGGGGACAGATAAATAGAAAAAAAATAGGAAAGCTTAGATGACCTCTGGCTTTAAGGACAGTGACATTTTACTTAGTACTATTAGAGAACAAGATAATTTTTTTTTTTCCGAGATGGAGTTTCACTCTTGTTGCCCAGGTTGGAATGCAATAGCACGATCTTGGCTCACCACAATCTCTGCCTCCCGGGTTCAAGCAATTCTCCTGCCTCAGCCTCCCAAGTAGCTGGGATTATAGGCATGCACCACCATACCCAGCTAATTTTGTATTTTTGGTAGAGACAGAGTTTCACCATGTTGGCCAGGCTGGTCTTGAACTCCTCACCTCATGTGATCCACCTGCCTTGGCCTCCCAAAGTGCTGAGATTACAGGCGTGAGCCACCACTCCCGGCCCCGGCTAATTTTTTTTTTTTGTATCTTTAGTAAAGACAGGGTTTAACCATGTTGGCCAGGCTGGTCTCGAACTCCTGACCTCAGGTGATCCACCTGCCTCGACCTCCCAAAGTGCTGGGATTACAGGTGTGAGCCACCACCCGGCCAATTTACTTTCTTCACTTCGCTATTGGGACGACACTCTCTCCTGGTTCTCCTTCTACCTCACTAAACAATCTTCATTCTCCCTGCTTCTTTATCTCCCTTACTTCTAAGAAGTTTTCAAACTGTAGGTCAACCCACAACTTACATGTGGGTTGTGAAAATATTTTAATGAGTCTTGATCAATATTTTTTTCGTAGAAACTAGTTTATTTATAAGAACGTATATTAACATATTCTGTAAATACACTAACTGTAGGAAACACAAATTCAATTAAGAGATGTAAAGAGGGGTTTTTATGAATCATTCCTTTAAAAAAAAAATTCTTGGGGCATGCCTGTAGTCTTAGCTACCCTGGAGGTTGAGGCAGGAGGATCACTTGAGTCTCAGAGTTCAAGGTTACTGTGAGCTCTGATCATGTCACTGCACTTCAGCCTGGGCAACAGAATGAGACCTCGTCTCTAAAAAAATAAAAATAAAGATAACTAATTATTGGAACAAAGAAAAAATATGATAAGAGGATCCATAGGGGCTGCATGTTGAATGGTGCTTGGAAGAGGAACAGCTGTTTTGTAATGTGAAATTTCCTCTTGCCTCTATACTCCATGACATCAAGGGTTCTTCCAAACTCTTTAGAAGGGAAATGTTGTCAACATTATCCTTGGAAAACTGTTAAGATTATCCCACATTGACGATTGGGCTTCTAGCTTCTTTCCAAATTTATTTCTTTTCTTTTTTTTTTTTTTTTTTTTGAGACGGAGTCTCGCTCTGTCGCCCAGGCTGCAATGCAGTGGCGTGATCTCGGCTCAGGGCAAGCTCTGCCTTCCGGGTTCACGCCATTCTCCTGCCTCAGCCTCCCAAGAAGCTGGGACAGGCGCCCGCCACCGCGCCCGGCTAATTTTTTTGTATTTTTAGTAGAGACGGGGTTTCACCATGTTAGCCAGGATGGTCTCGATCTCCTGACCTCGTGATCCGCCCGCCTCAGCCTCCCAAAGTGCTGGGATTACAGGCGTGAGCCATGTAAACTGACATACTCACAGATTCCAGGAATTTGGACATGGCCATCTTATGGGAAGGCATTATTGTGCCTGATGCAGTTACCTATTTAATAAGTTTGGTACTCCAAAGAAATAGACAGAGGTGCTTTGGGGTGATAAGCTAAAATACCCTGAATTTCATACCTAAGAGAATTTGAATCTGTTTTTACTCATCTATGGTTACTGTTAACAGAGCAGTAATTTTTTTTCCCTCTATGACTCTGTACCTTACAGGAACATGGGCTTGAGGTGAGGGGGAGTATCACAGGATTTACTTTATAATTCGTATCAGTCAGGGTATCACAAGGAAGCAGATTGCCACAGCTGGGTAATTTAAGGGGCGTTTAATAAAGGGACTATTTATGAAGGCAGTGTTTAGAATTCCGACCTGGTAATAAGGAAGAGCTGTTACCACTCTTAGCCTGAAGAGGCGGGGAGAGGGGGCGGGGACGGGGGAAGCAATGACCAGAACCGACAAAGGACAGCTATGTGGAGAGGACTGCCTGATGAAAGGTGAAGTGGCCTTTAGGAGAGAAACACAGCTAACCCACAGCAACCTGGCAGAGAGGGAAACAGAAGCATCAATGCCCCAGTTGCACTCTACTTCTGCCCTCCAGTGTCCTGTTGGCAGCTGTCACTGGACAAATGCAAGCAGAAGCCAAAGGGCCAAAGAGCCCATGGATACTGGTTTATCTTTGAGACACAGAGCAGCCTGGAGAAGAGAGAGAAATGTGAATCTGGAGGGGCTGCAGAAGGGGAAGAGGGAGGCTTAGGAAGTTATGATCGTTGAGTGCTTGAAAAGAGCTTAGACAGGCTGTTCTGGTCTCTGCCCCACCATGATCTCACTCACAACCCGACTGCTGGGTGGTCCTTCTCTCCCCCGACTTTTGGCAGGATCTTCTTCACCACCATGAGATGGTCCAGGTCAGATGGGGTGTGACCCTGGTGGCTTTGTCTGTGGACTCTTGGTTCTGAACTTACAGCCGCTGAAGTCATGCTTCTTGCTGCTGCTTTGGGCTATTTTGGCTTTTCCATGGTGCCCTATGTGTTGTTTCTCTTAAGGCCCTGACAATGTTCTTCTGAATCTTCCCTGGGGCCCCATGTGCTTTGAAGGGCCATTGTAGCTGGGGCCCTTCAAACAGGGTGCTCTGCCCCAGGCCTAAGTGCCCTTGGAGGCTCCCATGGCCTGGCCACCCCACAAGAGAGCTCCATGATTCTGCCCTCATTGATCAAGGCCTCATCAGATTGACCTAGCTACTGAGGGAGGGAAGTAGGGACCTGGTGGGAAAAAGGAAAGAAGCAGCCCGGAGGGAAGTGTGGACATGCCTGTGTGGGCCAGCCAAGGGACTGGGAGACAACCAGGTGACACTACCACCCAACCAAGCACCTCCCAGAGTCATTCAGCCTTTCTGAAAGGAAAAACCTTTCCACCCACTCTCATCATATGCAAAATCCTAACACAAAGTATAAAGAAGCAAAGCAAACAGTCAGCAAGAATTCATGACATTATGGATAGGAGGGCTTAAAAAAATCGGTGTCATATAACTGAGTCCTTCCAAAACAGCAGCTCCTAGTCCCTTCCCACTCCACCCATATGATTCTGGTGAGTGTTGCCCATTACTGTGAACTCCACACTCTGGCCAGGGGTATGTATCTCAGGATAAGTCAAAAAGAGTTTTCTGGCCGGGCGCTGTGGCTCACGCCTGTAATTCTAGCATTTTGGGAGGCTGAGGTGGCTGGATCATCTGAGGTCGGGAGTTCAAGACTAGCCTGACCAATATGGAGAAACCCCGTCTCTACTAAAAATACAAAATTAGCTTGGCATGGTGGCGCATGCCTGTAATCCCAGCTACTCGGGAGGCTGAGGCAGGGGACTTGCTTGAGCCCGGGTGGCGGAGGTTGAGGTAAGCTGAGATTGCGCTATTGCGCTCCAGCCTGGGCAACAAGAGCGAGACTCCGTCTTCTTTCTTGAGTTTTCCAAACTGGAACTTTTTACAGGATGCTTTTAGTAAGCATCTGACTTGCTCTGCAGAAAAAGCTCATCTTTAGCTGGAAGAACAAAACCAATGTACAGAGGGAAACAAACATGAGAAGTGGAGAGATGAACACAAGAGAGCCCTGATCGCTTCAAGTCCCTGGATCTGGCCATCCTGAAAGATAGCTTGACTCCTGCCCTGTCTTCATTTTGGTCACGTGAGTCAGTTAATTCTCCCTTTTGCCTAAGGCAATTTGAGATGGATTCCTGTCACTCACAACCAAGGGTCTGGTATTGGGAAATCTGTCTTCCTTTAGACTAATAGCTAATTAATATGGTTTTCAAATATTAGCAAGAAATAACATCTAGACACTCAGCTACCTTGGAGAGATCTACCACTACTGAGCCTTGCCTACCTGGGCTGGGCTAGGCTCTACAAAGTACGTAGTGATGGAGGTGATGCTGGATGTGACGTCATAAAGCCAGCCAATGCCAGTGATCACAATATGCAGAATGTGCTCCCGGCTGTGGACGTAGTGATAGGCAGTGCTAAAGACATTAGCAACACCCTGTAGAGACAGAAAATTCAAATAGCCTATTCTTTTTAAAATAGAAAAATAATTAGTAATATAGTAATTGGATTACCTTTACCAGTAATTTAATTACTTCATGATAATCTACTTCCTACAAATTATTCAGCAGTCCTCAAAGGGCAGTGTTCCAGATTCTACTATTAAAAAAAGGATCATCAAGAAATCAAAGTTATAGGCCAGGTGCCATGGCTCATGCCTGTAATCCCAGCACTTTGGGAGGCCAAGGCAGGGCGGATCACTTGAGGTCAGGAGTCTGAGACCAGCCTGGCCAACATGGTGAAACCCTGTCTCTACTAAAAATACAAATATTAGCTGGGCATGGTGGTGCACACCTGTAATCCCAGCTACTCAGGAGGCTGAGGCAGGACAATTGCTTGAACTCAGGAGGTGGAGGTTGCAGTGAGCTGAGATCGCAACACTGCACTCCAACCTGGGCAACAGAGCAAGTCTCACAAAAAAAAAAAAAAAAAAAAGAGGTATAAAGAGAGAGGCCCACATACCTTTTTATGCTTTTGATAGTCATCCAGTGAAATTTGTGGTATGTGCTATTAGAGAATAGCATCAAAGGAACAAGATAAACTTTGAAATGAGAAAAAAATGTTAACAAGCCAAGAACGAATGCCAATCTTAGGCAGGTGGGTAGGAGCTGCCTTGATCGGATGCCAATGTTAATGCCTGCATCTGTGCAGACATGGCCACTATCATCAGATCGACAGTATAGGACATGTTTGGTTCCAAGACCCACAGTGTGCTAGATTACGTAGTCCTCTTATAGGCATAAGGAGACCCTGTTCCACAGAGAAGGGATGGGAAATCTTTAGAACCCATATGTGGGCCTGTTGTCAGGAAACTCTAGGAATCACAAACTCTTCAAAATTATATGCCTTTTATATTAGGACTCAAGGCATCTAAGGGTAACCCAGAAGCCTTTACCTCTAAGGGCTAGAGTGCCAATGTATAATTCATTTTGAAAAGCTCTCTAGCAAGACTATATATACTTCACCTACTGATAACTCCATACTCTTCCATTTTAATATCTTCACATAATTCTTGTGTCAGATGAGAATGAATTTTATTATTGAAAATGTGTCCAGAGAAAGAGGTACTACCACTTTCCTCAACTATCCACCCAATAAATGGGAAGAGAAAGTGAAAAATAATGGTAAATAAACATAAAGAGCCAAAGGCTTACAGGGTAACAAATGATAAGGGCATAGCAAGTTCAAGTTCCTAACTTGCTGCTAGACTCCACAGTTCATTGTCTCCATAAAGGCTTTTGATCTTCCTTTATTGCAAGTTCTATCCATAAATTAAATAAAAATGCTTGTAGAAATGGTCTAGCTATTTCATGATCTTAAAAGTGCCTATCATTTTGTGATCTAATTTAAAAACATGAATACTCAAGAAACATTTAGGCCTTTTTATTTTTCATCCTCAAAAATTATAACACTGAAATCAAGACCTATGGGGATGCATATCAGAATTAGTACCATTTGTAGAAAGTACAAAAGATTTCTAGATAGATACCACTATTAGTAAAACACAAATATGTCCCTTCTAAAAGTTCATTCCCGCTTTGTGGGTCTTAATGGTCAATGGTTGGATTTCTGTTCTGTAGCATAAAATTCTATTCCTGTGATTAATGCTATGGGACACATGAGGCTGAGGCATGGATATGTAACTGAGGCTGAAAGTCCTTCCATAAGTAATGGGGAACTTCTCAAAAGACTGAAACATACATTCAGGGAACAGGAGCAAGTATGATGATGTTATCTATATACACAGCTTTACTCTCATCGGATTTCAGGTTTCACTCTTTAAAAAGTATTAGAAAGAGAGGCCATCCTACCACCGCTCTTGAAGACTTCTATGACTTACCTGATAGAATCTGATCTCATGAGGTAGAAAGATGTTTATTTCGTGGGGATCTCTAAGGGTATCAACAGCCAAGACCCCAAAGATCCTCATATATGCATCTTGAAGAGGCAGAGCCAGGAATGACCCATTATAATCATTCTTATTACGGGACTGGTTCCAGAAGAAGATGTTCCCATGGTACTGAACTTGGGGAACATGGATTGGCTTCCCTTCATCCACTACTGTAAAGCTGAGGAAAAAGAGTATGAGGATGGAAGAAAGGCACAGGGAGAGATTTAGATTAAACCATGGAGGAAACTAGAGCGATTCTCTATTCACAATCTGTGGCATTATATGACCGAGCAGTGGACTCAGATAAGATGACCAGTTTGGAGGTCTGACTTGAGAAAGACTAAAACAAAAACAAAACAAACAAACAAACAAAAAAAAACAAGCTTGGATGTGGACATAGAAAACAAATATAAACAGAACTCCAGAGACATAACTTATGGAGCAGGCAGAAATAATTGAGATGATATTGTGACGCAGAGTCCCCATGTGGCGAATCATTACCAAAGAGCGAGCTCTAGAAATAAGTGAAATCATCCAGGACTGGAAGCCATCAGCTTCTACTCCAGAAGCACTGGTGACTTGAGGCACCTCTCTTTTGAGCAGCTAGCTGGGATCTTGATGCCAGTTTACTCAGAAAGGGAATTATTTTTTTAGGAGGGTAAAACCAATCTCTTCAAGAAGTTCTTACCTGATTCCTTTCATGTCCCTGTAGAGCACTCTGTTCAGTACAAATTGAGCATCATCTAAGGTACAAGCCACATTCCTCAATAGAACATTCCCTTTCTCAGGCAGTAGTAGGTTTTCTTCTAAGAGGGAAATGTGAGCACTGATCTTTTTATTTCCATGGGCTTCAGCATCCTACAGCAAAACGTTTCCGACCATGTGTTTGCCAACAGCCAAAGAACTCCCCTAATCATGTCCCCCTTACTAGTTAATTCATGCATCTTGCCCCAGTAGTTTCATTTTCCTGAATAAAGAATGCATATATTACTATTCATGGGCAGTAGGGAAAAGGTTGACACCATAGCTATCCTGTAAATCTGAGTTTTAGTGGGTATAATGGGTTTCCTCTATGCCAACTGGACTGGTTTACCAGAAAAGAAAAACAAAACCAAAAAACTCTCAAGTCTACTCAAATTTAGAGGTTTAAAACTTGGATTCCTTTGGCCTATGGTCAAACTGTCTGTGTTTCTATTGAAAGTGTTGATTTGAGAGAGAGAGAGCTGGGCCAAGAAGATGCCTTCACTTCACTCATATTTCTTGACCGTCGACTGTGATGTGAAAGTGAAAAAAATGCTCTCGAGGAACTCTTAACACACTTTGTATATTTGATCTATGTGATTTCAGGAAGGATTTTTTTGTGGCCCAAGATTGCAGACTTTCTGCAACTACTATTTCTGCAACTATAAATTCTCTGTACCTTAAATATTATTATTATGTTATTAACAATATTATGTGTCAATATATACATTAAATATATCCATAAATTGGGGACATGTGAGACACTTTCCTTGATATTTTTCTCCTCTTTCTATATATTTGGGTTTGCTTTCCATGCCCTTTTCTTTTGCCTTTATTCCTTCTTTCCACATACAAGATCTATGGAGTCATTAACAAATATGTAGCGAGATTTCTCTTAGGATACCACAGACCTCTGAAGCAAGTTAGAACAATGCCTCTTCTTCTTGAGTGGTCTTTTGGTCCCGGTGCCCCATTTCCAACTACACTGGAAAATTCGGCCATTCAGGAGATGATTCAATTGAGCAAGTATCGCTATTTAGCTGAGATGACTGGCATAGGTTCCCTGGATTAGTGGAATCTATGATACATGTAGAAGGCAGCTGTGCTGTTTCTGCCTGTGAATAGCAGCAACCTGGGAGTCTCTGAGGAGGTGGCAAGGCTGTAGGCAGTAGCCCCTCAGGGCCATGTGTTCTAAGTGACAGGATTCTGCAGTAGTCTCAGCTTGCTTCTAGGCAATGCTGTGAAATATTGTGTGGTGTCAGACTCGATAATGAGTTTATGATTTAAATAGTTCCTTTTAAAACTGACTCCCAAAATACCATGCAAGGGAAATGTAGCTTGAACTGTTTGTACATCTCCTTACTGATATTGTTCATAATCTGTCTATTGTCCATTCTAGGCTTATTTGACTCTTAGCAGAAATGAAATTAGAAATCCCAAGACATCTTTTCTACATCTGTCTTTTCTACCTTTCTCCTCTGCTTCTGTCTTGTCAACCAGCAGTCACTCCAGTTGTATCTCTCCTAGGCTTTGGGCCATTTGTAATGGACTGGAATGAATAAAATATCTACAGCAGCACCCAGTGATTTTTCAAGAGAATTCAAGATGCTCCTCTTTTGCAAACATTGAACATCGCCTACTTTGAGGAAATGTTTCCTCTTACATACTGCTTTAGGAAACGTACCTGCGTGAGGGCCTTAAAGGTCTCACTATACACCGGCTCTAGGGACACCCCACTTGTCTCTGCAGCACATTGGATTTGGTGCAGCCATTTCCGCCTGGCACAATTCCTCAGACTCTCAATGTGGCTCCTCTCTAAAGCATTCATCAGAAATTCCACAACACTTTCCAGAACTTGGTCTTCATTGCCCCTGAGTTCAGACACAACCAATTCTATGTAATTCTGAAATTGTTTTGAAGACAATCTCACTTCGTGACCAGGGTGTGGCTTTGGAAATTGGATGTGTAGTTTAGCTAAAAGACACAAACACGAAACCAAGAACTAACCAAAAGTTCACTCATTGGTGGGGGGAATTTTCATTCTCCTCTTACGATGAATTGAAGCCCTGGGCAACTGCTCTCCTGGAAAACCAGTGGAATATGTTACAATGAATTTCTATGTTGAACTCAATATGACTCCTGTGTCAGCTTCTGTTTTTGTTTTGTTTTAATTTTACCACCTAGCCTGGTGAAACCTCAAGGTTTGCTTTGACTCCTTCCCTACCTTTTGCCTTCCATATCCAATAAACCACTTAATTCTATCCTGTTACTCTTTGGCAGTGTGGCCACTCCTCTCCTTTCATACTTTCATAACCCCAGAGCCAGCGTTTATCACTTTGTAATTGACTTAACAATAGTAAATGCTCAATACGTGTTTGTAAAATTAAATTAAAACACAACTTGCATTATGCAATTCCCTGGTTCAAAGTCCTACCATATTTGGATCCAGTCTATTTCCAATCACATCTGCCCATAAGGCCATATAGGAATTATCTACTGCAGTATCTCCATTCTACTCATGGTCCCTGTCCATGTCTTGCACACTTCTGTATTCACATGTCTTCTCTAGTTTTGTAATTGTATAATCATGAACCTACTACCAAACCTGAACATTACCAGTAACATATATTCTTCTACGATCTGCCCTATTCCATTCCCTGCCTCCCCACACCTCCCACTGATATCCTGAATTTGGCTTTATCTTTACCTTTCTTGTAATTTTCCCAGTGTTATTATAGTTACATAACAATATATGTGTTCTACACATACACACACACACGCACACACGCATATGCACACACACTTCTAAACAACATGTGGTTTCGTTTTGCATTATTTATTTATTTATTTATCTTTTTGAGACTGAGTCTAGCTCTGTAGCCCAAGCTGGAGTGTAGTGGCACAATCTCGGCTTACTGCAACCTCCATCTCCCAGATTCAAATGATTCTCCTGCCTCAGCCTCCCAAGTAGCTGGGATTACAGATGTGCACCACTATGCCTGGCTAATTTTTATATTTTCAGTAGAGGTGGGGTTTCACCATACTGGCCAGGCTGGTCTCTAACTCCTGACCTCAGATGATCTGCCCACCTCAGCATCCCAAAGTGCTGGGATTACAGGTGTAGCCACTGTGCCCAGCCAGTTTTGCATGTTTATAAACTTTAGAAAAAGGTTAGCAAACTATGTGTAGTTTTCTGGACATGCTTTTTTATTCAACACTATGCTACATATCTTCCATGTTGTTTATCTTTTCAACATATCTTTCTATGTTGTTACTGTAGCTATGATTCATTCATTTTCACCAATGTGTGTTACTATGTGAGTATATCATTACTGATTTATTCTACAGTCAGTGGGTGTTTCGGTTATTCTCAATATTTTACTCATATGAACAGTGTTATGAGCATTTTGTAAATGTCTCCTGGTGCATATGTGCAAGATTCTTTGACAGTTATAAATTAGTAAGTCACAGGGTATGTACCCTTCCCCTTTAAAGTATAGTTCAAAGTTCCTCCTCCCTCAAGAAGACTTCCGTCGTGATTTCTCCTTCTCTTGAAAGACGATAGCATCTATTCTACACCATTTATTTGACAATTAACAAATACTACCTGGCACTCACAGACATCACATCATGTGTGAGTTTCTCATTTCTGTAGTTGAACATTTATTGATTTTTTGCTCCTTAGCACCCACTCACCTTTCTCTTAGTAATTTTATCTCTAATTTTGCTTTGGGGAAACAACTTCATTCCCATCTCTGATCATGTGTTTGAATGGGGTTCCACTCATAGTTCTAGAGGTGGAGCATGTGCCTTAGGCTTAAGCCAGTCACGACATTCTATTCCTTTAGCCAGAGTGGTTGGTTTAGTACAGACTAATGCCAGACTTTTTGATTGAATGATTAGGAAGAAGACACTTTCTTTTTTATTTCCATTGGACTTGAATGAAACTGTGAGCATGTGAAACTGGACCTGGTTACCACAAAGGTAGAGGTTCTATGATAGTGCAGCTAAAACAGAAGAGAGCAAGACAAAGAGAAAGAACCAGACAGCTGTCCTAACGTCATTATTTGGACTCCCAAATCTAGTTGTGTCCTAAACTAGTACCGGACTTTTTCATTGTATGAACCAATAAATTCCTCTTATGTGTAACCACTTTGGGTTGTGTTCTCTGTTACATGAGCCAAAAGGATCTTAACTAGTACAATCCTCAATTAGATTAAAAGTGCCTTGTGGATTCTTCATCTTCCATTTCTTCTTCTTTTTCCCCTTTCATTCTTTTGCCTCCTTGAACAATTTGATCCTAAAGCCATTAGGTGGGGCAGAGCAAGGTAAGCATCTGTTTCTGGACAGGTGAAGCCAATGTGGCACCTAGCAGGGTATCAGGGCCCAAATCTGTGCAGGGTTAGCTGGGCATGGGTTGTCAGAGCCTGAGCAGAGCGAGGAGGGTATCCATGTGGAACGGCAACCTTCAGTCCATGTGGGTAAAGACGCTGGCCTTACAGAGAGGTGGTTTAACTTGGGTGTCAGATTCCAAGCAGTACAAACAGGGTATCCGTATGAGATGGATGCCCAACATGGGGTGTTTAATCTTGAGCAGGGTGAGGAGGGCATCCAAATCGAGGGATGGCCTGGCCTGGGAAGTCAGAACCTTAACAGGGTGAGGAGGGTGTCTACATGGAAGGGCCATCCACATAGGCTGGGGGTCAGCTCAGCATAAGGAGTCAGAGCCTGAGTGAATTGACAAGGGAATCCACATGAAAATGTGCCTTGGCATGGAGTGTTAGAGCCTAAGGACTATGTAAAGGGCATCCACTTGGAGGGGGTGATCTGTTGAGGGGTGTCAGAACCTAAGCAGAGTAAGGAGGATAGCCATGTGGGAAGGGCCGATTAGTGCAAGATGTTAGAATTTAAATGTAGTAAGAAGGAAATCAGTGTGGAAGAGAGGACAGCGACAGTGATGGGAGATTAGTTCCATATAGAACTAATGGATTCATTGGGGGATTGATCAAATAAATAAATATATTTAGGTTAACACAAACCAGAGAAAAGGGAACTACAAAAGGGAATGAGAAGAAACTAGAATGAACCCTGTTGTGTTGGATTAGACTTGGAATTACCAGTGTGAACTCATGGTTTTTAATATTAGTAGACAGAAAGGTATGTACAGATATAAATGTGTACATACATTTACATACACAGGCATGCACGCACACACATACACAGTTTCTACATCTGTCCACTGAGAAATCTGAGAGAGGAGACTCATGAGTAATGAGCACATGTAGAACCCAGATGCTGGCTTGGGGAGATGAATAATTCCAGGGTGAAAGCAGGGAAAATATAAGATCAACCTGGAAGATCTCTTTGTGCCAGAAAGCAAGGATGTGCTCAAAGAATGAGGGATACATGTTAAAAGGATGCAGAAAATTGGCAGTTTTTTATAAAGCTAAACATATATAGACCCTGTGGCCTAGAAATTCCACTCCTAAGTATTTATTAATAAGAAATGAAAACATATTCACCAGAAGATTTACTTAAGATTGTGCAGAGTAGCTTTATTTATAATAGCTAAGAACTGGAAACAGCCCCAAGTGTCCATACATAGGAAAACGGATAAACAAACCATGGTATATTCATACAATGGAATACTACTCAGCAATAAAAAGAAGCAAATTGCTGATACATGTAGCAACATATTAAGACTCTCAAGAAAAATTATGCTGAGTCGACCAGGCCCAGTGGCTTATGAATGTAATTCAGAGCTTTGGGAGTGTGAGGAGGGAGGATCACTTGAGGCCAGGAGTTAGTGGCCTGCCTGGGCAACATGGTGAGAACTTGTCTCTACAAAAAGTTTATAAACTAGCCAGGCATGGTGGTGTGCACCTGTAGTCTCCCAGCTACTCGGGATGCTGAGGCGGGAGGATTGCTTGAGCCCAAGAGTTCAAGGCTGCAGTGAGTTATGATCACATGCCACTACACTCCAGCTTGGGCAACAGAGTGAGACTCTGTCTCCCCCAAAAAATTTTTAAAAAAGTAAAAATTATGCTGAGTGAAAGAAGCCTTACAAAAAGAGTACATAGAGTTTAAACTCTGTAAAAAAACATGCATACTGTATAATTTCATTTTTATGAAATTCCAGAAGAGATAAAACTAATTTATGGTAGAAAATAGAAAAGTGGTTGCTCTGGGGATTGGAGGGTGGACGACTGAATGGGAAAGAGGTGTGGGGACTTTTTTTGTTCTATATCTTTTATTTATTTTTTTTAAGAGATGGTTTTTGCAGTGTTACCCAGGCTGATCTTGAACTCCTGGGCTCAAGCAATCTTCCTGCCTCTGCCTCTTGAGTAGCTGGGATTACAGGTGAGTGTCACGGTGCTCTTTGTTCTGTATCTTGATAGGAGTATGGGATGCATAGGGCATGTATTTGTCAAAACTCAGCAAATATACACTTAAAATTTTTGCATCTCATTTTATGGAAATTTGGTCTCAAGAGGAAAAAACTTCCTTCTTTCCCTACGTGCAAAAAGAAAGAAAAAAGCTGTTAACAAATATCAAACTCTAATGAATGATATGCATGCTGAGGTATTTAGGGAGAAATGTATTGATTTCTATAATTTACTTAAAATGGACCACATGCATCAAAAATAAGAGAGATGGAAGGATAGAGGGACAGAGAGATGAATAGACAGATTAAAAAGTGAGGTAAAATATTAATGATAGAATTTATGTTGTGGGTATATAGGTACTTGCTGTAAAATTCTTTCAGCTTTGCCATGTTTGACAGTTTTCATACTGAAATGCTGGGGTCGGGCATGGTGGCTCATGCCTGTAATCCCAGCACTTCGGGAGACTGAGGTGAGAGGATTGCTTAAGGCCAGGAGTTTGTGACCAGCATGGGCAACACAGAGAGACCCCATCCATACCAAAAATTAGAAAAATTAGCCAGGCCTGATGATGCACACCTGTAGTCCCAGTTGCTCAGGAGTCTGTGATGGGATGATCGCTTGAGTCCAGGAGTTGGAGGCTGCAGTGAGCTACAGTTGCGCCACTGCACTCCAGCCTGGCGACAGAGTGAGACCTGGTCTCAAAAAAAAAAATAAAGGTTGGGCGTGGGGAGGGGAGGAAACAGGAGCCAGAGTGCAGAGTGAAAGAACTCCCATTGTCTAAAACTGGGACAATATGAGTATCAAAACAAATAGTGATAATATTGGAATATAACCCATTGAATAAAAAAGGAAACCATGAATACATACTGCTATAAATGAATAAATCAAAAGTTGACAAAAAGGAAGAATGGTTTATATGGTTTCAATGGACACCCATTAAATACTTATTAATTACAAAGAGGAAAAATGTAGCTTTAAAGTGGAGGGGCCTGACAGATATAATCTTAATCAACTGGTCAACGTTATTACTATAGGACTTTTGAGAAGATACAATAAGAAGAACACAGCATTGCTTCTGTGATATATTTCTGACAAAGATGAATAACCTGAATTTAACCATGGGGAAACAGTAGATAAATCTAAATGAAAGACATACTGCAACCAACTTATAATCTTCAAAAGTGTCAAGGTTATGGAAATCAAAGAAAGATGGAAGAGTTTCTTAGAGATTCTTTATTCCAGAGTTCCAGAGCAAAGGAATAGCATCAGGAATTTTATGCTAGCTACTTATCCAGTTTTCAGTTTCTTTAAAAAACTCTTGTGTGCTTTTCAATGAGACTTTTAAATAACTATGGTTCTTAATTTTCATGGTTTCTGTAACTTTGTGACAAAAAGTATCACCAAAATGTTTTTTGTTGTTGTTGTTTTGTTTCAAAATAAATGTTTTATTACTTCCAACTGTATTTTTTGCCTTTATTATTTTTAATTTATGCATACTTGTCCATATTTATGGGGTACAGAGTGTTATTTCAATACATGTAGACAACATGTAATACTCAAATCAGCATAATGAGCATACTCATCACCTCAAACATTTATCACTTCTTTGTGTTGGGAACATTCAAAATCTGCTCTTTTAGCTATTTGAAAATGTACAACCAATTGCTGTTAATTATAGTCACTCTACAGTGCTATAGAACACTATAACTTACGCCTCATATCTAGATGTACTTTTGTATCCATTAACCAACCTTTGGATATCCCCTCTACCCTTAACCTTCCCTGTCTCTAGTAATCACTATTCTACTTTCTCCTTAAATAAGCTCAACTTTTTTAGCTTCAACATATGAGTAAGAACATGTAATATTTATCTTTTTTGTGCCTGGCTTATTTCATTTAACACAATGCCCTCCAAGCTCATCTATCTTGTGGCAAATGACAGATTTTTTTCTTTTTGGTGGCTAAAAACTATTCCATTGTATATATAGACCAAATTTTCTTTATCCATTCATCTGTTGATAGACACTTAAGCTGATCTCATATCTCAGCTATTGTGAGTAATGCAGCAATAAACATGGGAATGTAGAAATCTCTTTAACATACTTATTTCCTTTCTTTTGGATATATACTTTGAGTGAGATTAGATCATATGGTAGTTCTGTTTTTAGTGTTTTGAGGGACCTCTATACTGTTTTCAATAGTGGCTCTACTAATTTACATCCCACCAACAAGGTATAAGAGTTTCCCTTTGTCTGCATCCTCGCCAGCATTTGTTATTTTTTGTCTTTTTAGTAATAGCCATTCTAGCCGGGGCGAGATAATACTTCATTGTGGTTTTGATTTGTATTTCCCTGATTAGTGATGTTAAGCATTTTTTCAAATACCTGTTGGCCATTTTTATTTTCTTTTGAGAGATGTCTATTCAGCTCATTTACTCATTTTAAATTTGAATTATTTGATTTTTCTTTTTCTTTTTTTGGCTATTGCTTTGTTTGAGTTCCTTATATATTTTCAATATTAATCCCTTGTCAGATGAATAGTTTGAAAATATTTTCTCCCCTTCTGCAAGTTGTCTCTTCACCCCATTGATTGTTTCCTTTGCACTGCAGAAGCTTTTTAAAAGTTTGATAGAATCCCGCTTGTCTAATTTTGCTTTTGTTGCCTGTGCTTTTGAGGTCTTCCCCATAAAGTATTTGCCTAAACCAATGTCCTGAAGTGTTTCCCTTATGTTTTCTTCAGTAGTTTCATAGTCTAGGGGTCTTACATTTAAGTCTTTGATCCATTTTAAATTGAATTTTTTTTTTTTTTTTTTTTTTTTTTGATATGGAATCTCGCTCTGTCACCCAGGCTGGAGGGCAGTGGCGCAATCTCGGCTCACTGCAACCTCTGCCTCCTGGGTTTAAGCAATTTTCCTGTCTCAGCCTCCCGAGTAGCTAGGACTACAGGCACGTGCCACCATGCCTGGCTAATTTTTGTATTTTTAGTAAAGACAGGGTATTGCCATGTTGGCCAGGCTGGTCTGGAACTCCTGATCTCAGGTAATCCACCTGCCTCGGCCTCCCAAAGTGCTGGGATTACAGGTGTAAGCCACAGTGCCTGGCCCGAGAGATAGGGGTCTAGTTTTATGTTCCTTCATATGAACATCCAATTTCCCCAGCATTATTTGTTGAAGTAACTCTCCCTTCCCCAATGAATGTTCTTGGTACCTTTGTTGAAAATCAGTTGGCTGTAAATATATGGATTTCTTTCTGGGTTCTCTATTCTGTTCCATTGGTCTATGTGTTTTTATGCCAGTACCATGCTGTTTTGGTTACTAGACATTTGTAGTATATTTTAAAGTCTGATAGTGTGATGCCTCTTTGTTCTTTTTGTTCAGGATTATTTTGGCTATCCATGGCATTTTGTGATACCATATGAATTTTAGAATTTTTTTTATTTCTATGAAAAATGCTATTGGTATTTGATCAGGATTGTATGGAATCTGTATATTGCTTTTGGTAGTATGGTCATTTTTCATTTTCTTTTTCTTCTTTTTTTTTAAGGGGCTGTAATTGTATTTATTAGATTAATAAGGCAAATGTGAATTTTCTTTTCTATAATCCAGTGAGTCTGTTTATTGGTTGACTCAGACAGACAAGAAGCCACAAGGAAACAAAGAAGTAATCATTTGTTGAGAGACGTTATTAAACTATGTTCTTCCCTGAAGCTACTGGGATGGGAAAGGTCAGTGACTTCCTTTGAACCCTGAGACAACTGGGGGCTCTGGAGGCCTGCTGTGCCCCTGCTACTGGAGCAGCCCCCCCTGCCAAGGCGGCCTGAAGTTCAGGAGCAGCTAATCACCAGCTCCAGCATTCAGTTTGTCTAGCCTTATGATAGCTACATAGGCCACTTCCCACTGGTGTGCACTGTTTTCTTTTTCAGCTGCGAAATGGGCTGAACACTATCGGCCTGGGTATCCCTTTTTGGGGAATATGTCCGTCTGTCTGAACCCCTTTCTCTTAAAATGGCTCTGTGATAAAATGTGGTCATACCATGCTCCAGCACCGGGGGTACATGAGACTACGGGGGGTACATGAGAGTACACAGCCTGTGAGCGCCCATGCAGACTCTCGTGCTGGGCCCCCGCGGCCCAGGCTAGCTGTGGTACCAGTCGAGGAAGAGCAAGGAGAAGGAGCACATCACGAGGAAGAAGAGGATCCATACGCGGAAGCCAGCGTTGTTTTTAATGGCCTCTCTTATGTCTTCGTTGCCTTCCTTGATATTTTCAGTTGCCCCCACAACTAACTGGTGAACGCCATCAATCTCAGCTTCCTGTTGCAAAACCTTTTCCGTGAATATCTCTTGAAGTCTGGAAATCTCAACCACTCTCCCTTTGATCTGCCTCACTTCATCAAACAAGCTGTTCATTTCACCAATTAGTCGCTGATTTTCCTGTTCAAACATTTGTATTTCTTCTGGGGATAACTCATCTTCACCTTTGCCATCTCCCCATGTTCCCAATTCAGGTTGTGTTTCAGTCAAAATCTTTTCTGGATGTTCTTCAGTGGCAGGGTTTTCTTCAGTCTTTTGAAGGACACTGTGAAACTTTCTCAGAAGATGTGGATTCTCTTGTCTTTGCATTTGGTTCTAGTTCCAGCTTAGATAATCTTTTCTTATCCACCACTCTTTTAACTCAGATGGCTCTTTGTTCTGAGTAAAGTTTACACACTCTTTTTTTAAGTAATCTTCAGTGAAATCCAGAACAGCAGTCCCGTGCTCCTTCACTTGCTGGGAATGTATCTCCTTGTGAGCTTCTGTTCGTAGTTGTTGAATTGCTTCTGAACAGGTCCTCATGAATATCTGGACATCCTGGTCTATTTGGTCTCGTTCTGTGTCTGTCATCCTCCCATATTCAGACATGGTATGGCTATAAGCATTAATATAATCCTTCCTGTGTTCCAGAAGAAAATCTCTCAGTTTGCCAGTGTGAGAAATCATTTCGCGGGCCCGGCTGGAGAAGTTGCCCTTGGGCCAGGGACTCCTGCGGAACAGCTCATCCCGGCTGCCATCAACTCTGCCACCCACCGCCACTCCCAGCTCCTTGTTCTGCGTCTTCACGGTCTTGACGCTGGCCCGGAATAGCAGCGTGATGTCCACTGCCCTAGCGACCCGCACCGGCAGCCCCACAAGGGACCTGCCCATGTCAGCAGCTGGTGACAGCGGTAGTATGGTCATTTTCACAATATTAATTCTTCCAATCCATGAACATGAGATGTCTTTCCATTTTTTGGTGTCCTCTTCAATTTCTTTCATCAACGTTTTATAGTTTTCCTTGTAGACCTCTTTCACCTCCCTGGTTATATTTATTCCTATGTATTTTATTTTTTTTGTAGCTACTGTAAATGGGGTTACTTTTTAAATTTCTTTTTCCTCTAGTTAATTGCTAGTGTATAGAAATGCTACTGATTTTTTTTTTTTTTTTCTTTTTTTGAGATGGAGTCTCACTCTGTTGCCCAGGCCGGAGTGCAGTGGCGCCATCTCAGCTCACTGCAAGCTCCACCTCCCGGGTTCACACCACTCTCCTGCCTCAGCCTCCCGAGTAGCTGGGGCTACAAGCGTGCCACCACGCCCTGCTAATTTTTGTATTTTTAGTAGAGACGGGGTTTCACCGTGTTAGCCAGGATGGTCTTGATCTCCTGAACTGGTGATCCACCCGCCTCCGCCTCCCAAAGTCCTGGGATTACAGGCGTGAGCCACCGCGCCCGGCCTACTGATTTTTATATGTTGATTTTGTATCCTGCAACTTTACTGAATTCGTTTATCCGTTTTAATAATTTTTTGGTGGAGCTTTTAGGGTTTTTTAATATATAAGATCATGTCATCTGCAAACAGGGACAATTTGACTTTCTCTTTTCCAATTTGGATGCCCTTTATTTCTGTCTCTTTCCTAACTGCTCTGGCTAAGACATCTAGAATAGACAGATGTTGAGTAAAAGTGGTGAAAGTGGGCATCTTTGTCTCATTCCAGATCTTAGAAAAAAAGATTTCAACTTTTGCCCATTCAGTATGATGTTGCCTTTGTTATGTATGGCCTTTCTTGTGTTGAGGTATTTTCCTTCTAAACCTAACTTGTTGACAGTTTTTATCATGAAGGAATATTGAATTTTTATCAAATGCTTTTCCTGCATCTATTGAGATAGTCATGTAATTTTTTGTCTATTCTGTTGATGGGATGTATTATGGTTATTTTATGTTAAATCATCTTTGCATTATTGGGATAAATCTCAGTTGATCAGGGTGAATGATCTTTTATTTCCTTATTATTATTATTATTTTTTAAATAGAGACAGGGTCTTGTTATGTTGCCCAGACTAGTCTCAAACTATTGGGCTCAAGTGATCCTCCTGCCCTGGCCCCCCAAAGTGCTGGGATTAGAGGTAAAGGCTGCCACACCCAGCCTTTCTTTTATTCTCTGTGTGAATGATCTTTTTAATGTGTTGCTGGATTCAGTTGGCTAGCATTTTGTTGAGAATTCTTACATTTATGTTCATTAGGGATACCGGCTTATAATTTCTGTTTCTGTTGTTGTGTTCTTGTCTGGTGTTAGTATTAGCATAATGCTGGCCTCATAGAATGAGTTTGGAAGAATTCCCTCCTCTTCAATTTTCTAAAAGAGTTTGAGAAGAACTGATATCAGATATTCTTTAAATATTTGGTAGAATGCCACAGTGGAGCCATCAGATCCTGGGCTTTTCTTTGATGAGAGACATTTTATTACAGATTAAATCGTGTTAATTGTGATTGGTCTGTTCAGGTTTTCTATTTCTTTTTGCTTCAATCTTGGTAGGTTGTATGTATCCAGGAATTTATCCATTTCTGCTAGGTTTTCTATTATGTTGGCATATAGTTTGTAATAGTCACTAATGATTCTGTGTATTGCTGTGGTATCAGTTGTAATGTCTCCTTTTTCATTTCTAATTTTATTCATTTGGGTCTTTTTTTTTCTTGGTTAGTCTAGCTAATGGTTTGGCAATATGGTTTATCTTTTACAAAACCAACTTTTTGTTTTGTTGATTTTTTGGTTATTTTTTGGTCTCAATTGTATTTATTTGTGCTTTGATCTTTATTATTTCTTTTTTTCTACCAGTTTTGGGTCTGGTTTATTCTTGATTTCCAAATTCCTTGAGATGCATTGTTAGATTGTTTATTTGAAAGCTTTCTACAATTTTGATGTGAGCATTTATTTCTATAAACTTCTCTTTCAATACTGCTTTTTCTGTATTCCATAGGTTTTAGTATGTTCTGTTTCTATTTTCATTTGTTCCAAGAAATTTTATGATGGCATAGGACCTCAGTAGAAGAAAATTTAAAAAATAAATAAATTAAAAAGTAAAAAGTAAAAATTCAAAAAAAATTTTAAATTCCCTTCTTAATTTCTTCATTGACCCACTGCTCATTCAGGAGCATGTTGTTTAACTTCAAAAGTTCCTCTTGTTATTGATTTCTATTTTTATTTCATTGAGGTCAGAAAAGATATTTGATATGATTTCAATTCCTTTAAATTTGATAAGATTTGTTTTGTGACTTAGCATGTGGTCTATCCTGGAGAATGTTCCATGGGCTGAAAAAAAAGAGGTGTATTCTGCAGCTAGCTGTTGGATAAAATGTTCTATAAATATCTGTTAGGTCCATTTGGTCTAATGTTTAGTTTAAATCCAATGTTTCTTTATTGATTTTCTGTCTAAATGATCTGTCCCATGCTGAGAGTAAGGTGTTGAAGTCCCCAACTACTATTGTATTAGAGTCTATCTCTCCCTTTAGATCTAACAATATTTGCTTTATAATATCAGAGTGCTCTGATGTTGGGTGCATATATGTTTAGAATTGTTCACTTGCTGAATTGATCTCTTTATCATTATATAATGACCTTTTTCTCTTTTTACAGTTTTGACTTAAAGTCTGTTGTGTCTAAGTATAGCTACTCCTGCTTGCTTTCAATTTCCATTCACGTGAAATATCTTTTTCCATCCCTTCACTTTCAGTCTGTATATGTCTTTACTGGTGAACCGAGTTTCTTCTAGGCAGCATATAGTTAGGTCATGTTTTTTTTCTTTCTTTCTTTCTTTTTTGAGACAGAATCTGGCTCTGTCACCCAGGCTGGAGTGCAATGGTGCAATCTCGGCTCACTGCAACCTCCACCTCCAGGGTTCAAGCAATTCTCCCACGTCAGCCTCCTGAGTAGCTGGGACTACAGGCGCATGCCACCACACCCAGCTAATTTTTGTATTTTTAGTAGAGATGGGGTTTCACCATTTTGGCCAGGATGGTTTCAATCTCTTGACTTTGTGATCTGCCTGCCTCAGCTCCTGAAATGCTGGGATTACAGGCATGAGCCACCACGCCTGGCCAGTTAGGTCATGTTTTTAATTTATTGAGCTAATCTATATCTTTTAAGTGGGGGATTTAATCCATTTATATTCAAAGCTATTATTGATAGGTGAGTACTTGCTCCTGTCATTTTGTTAATTCTTTTCTGGTTGTTTTCTATATCCTTTGTTCCTTTCTTCCCCTCTTATTATTATTGCAGTGTGTTGGTTTTCTTTGGTGATAAGATTTGATTCTTTTCTTTCTCCTTTGTGTATCTGCTCTACCAGTGAGTTTCATATTTTTGCATGTTTTCATGATAGGGATTATCATATTTTCACTTCCAGATACAGGGCTCCCTTGAGCATTTCTTGTAAGGCCGGTTTAGTGGTGATAATTTCCCTCAAGTTTTTGCTTATCTGTGAAAGACTTTATTGTTCTCTCATTTCTGAAGGATAGTTTTTCTGGGTATACTATTCTTGGTTGGCAATTTTTTTTTCTTTCAGCACTTTGAATATATCACCCCATTCTGTTCTGGCCTTTAAGATTTCTGCAACAAAATCTGTTGCTATTCTAATGGGGACTCCACTGTTAGTCTAATGGTGATTCCCTTCTATGTGACTTTTCTCTGACTTTCCCTTATATGATACTTTTCTCTAGCTGTTTTTAGAGTTCTCTCTTTGTCTTTTACTTTTGACAGTTTGACTTTAATTTGCCTTGGAGAGGAATTTTAGGCTGTATCTATTTGGGAAATTTTGAGCTTCCTGTATCTGGACGTCCATATATCTCCCCAGACTTGGGAAATTTCCAGCTATTATTTTGTTAAATAGGTTTTCAACATCTTTTCCCTTCTCTTCTCCTTCTGGAAGTCCCATAATACAAATATTTGTTCACTTAATAGTGATAATTGTAGGCTTTCGTCACTCTTTTTCATTCTTATTTCTTTTTCCTTTCTCTGACTGGGTAATTTTAAATGGCCTATCTTCAAGTTCAGAGATTAGTTTTTCTGCTTGATTAATAAGTCTGCTGGTGAAGCTCTCTATTGTATTTTTATTTCATTCATTGAATTCTTCAGCTGCAGGGTTTCTGTCTGCTTCTTTTTTATGATTTCTATCTCTTTGTTGAATTTCTCATTCATATGAGGACTTGTTTTCCTGATTTCGTTGAACTGTCGATCTGAATTTTCTTGTCTTGTTGAGTTTCCTTAAGATCATTATTTTAAATTCCTTTCCTGGCAATTAATTAATTTCCTTTTCTTCAGTGTCTGTTACTAGAGAGTTATATTCCTTTGGTAGTGCCATATTTCCTTGCTTTATCATGTTTCTTGTGTCCCTGCATTGATGTCCATTTATTTGGTGGAACAATTGCCTCTTCCAATCTTTCTAGAGTGGCTTTTATAGAGGAAGATTTTCACCTGTAGTTGAAATTTTGTGTGCTAGTTGGGATGGACATGGCAACATTGTTTCCAGATAGGTGAAATGGTATAGTCTCTGTGCAGTTTCTTCAGCTGTGTTCAACATCAGCAATACCTGTCGGCACCTCAGTGGCCTAGGCAGTAGAAAGTTTGTGGCAGCAGCAGCAGCGGCATAGGTTATTAATGTCCTTGATGTTGAGGGCTTTTGGAGTCCTCTTACTCTTGTTTTCCCCACAATGGGCAAACTTAGCTGAGGGGGATCCCTCTTGGTGTCAGGTCTGACATGGCCTATAAGCAGCTGCAGTGGCACTGGGTTCCAGGTGCAGGTGCTCAGGGCAGGTGTCGGGTTAGGGTCCTAAGCACAGGATCTCCCAAACTTACTGTGGCTCCTGATTCTTGGGGTGCAGGTTTGCTTTCTGTGGCAGGGTTGGGTGTAGGTTGCCCATAGAGACAGGATCTGTGACTCTGAGGCACCCCCTAGCAGCTTGAGCCCAGGAGGCTGGGCTGTAGCTGTGATTCTACCCCTGGGGGGCAGGGCACAGCACTGGCCTGACTCCAGAGAGAAAACTTGCTCTGGAAGTTTGGGCCCAGGAGGAAGATATGGTTGCAATACGGGAACCTAAGCAAATAAAACTCAAAGGCAACTCAGGTCTCAGGGCATGAGGCACTGTGTAGTAGTGACACAAGACCATGGAATGGTGGGGCTCAGCATTATCCAAGACACTGTAAGACCAGGTACGGTGGCAGCAAGTAACCCAGAAAGGCAGAGCACAGCTGTTGTTTGGGCCTTAGGGAGTACAAGGAAAAGAATAGCAGTGACTCCACTTCCCAGGGAGACGGGTATTTCAGCCACTCAGACTCTAAGAGTCCAGTAAAGCTCCAGAGAAGCCAGGTACTAGAGTTGTTTGGACTGTAGGGCAGAGTTCCTTAGCTCAGCCAATGCTCTGTTTCCTTGGGACACAGGTTACTACATCAACTCAGCACTGGGATGTGTAGCAGCTCAGTTTGGCCAGGGTACCAATTCCCAGAGGGCAATGTGCTGCTTCAGCTCAGGGCTGGGGGTGTGACTGTTCTGAGTGGCCAAGGCACCATTTCTTGGGATGCAGGGAGTTTCTTCAACTTAGGCACTGAGGAGGAATGACTGCTTTGAGTGGCCAAGGAATTGTTTTTCTAGGAGGCAGAGTACTGCCTCAGCTTTGGCCCAAGGGAATGAAGGGAGAGGTAGATGGAGTGACTCCACCTCCACTTGGCCTCATGTGGAAGAGTGCTTGCAGCTCCACTTGAGGATGCTGGGCCACTGGCCTGAGGTGATTTGGTGGTGGCTTAGCCCCAGGGATGAAGGGGTGTCGTGACTACTCACCCCTGAGCAAGACACACTCCAGCCGTAGTTCCAATCCCAAGCTGGTGTAGTGCAGTAGCCACACGGGCCACAAGGGTCAGGGCACTATGTCAGCTTCTTCTCTGGGGAGAGCACAGGTATGTGGTCTAGAGGCAGCTCCCTCAGCTGGGCTTAATGCCTGTGAGGACTGCAGGGGACCCCAGTAGTGAGCTGTGTAGGTGTCCAAGGTGTCGATGGGGGTTGCTGGGATCCTCTTGCTTACTTCCACTTCATAGGTAGAAGTTCTTCCCAGTTCCCACCTGATCCTGGTTGGGGGATGGGGTAGTGGAGACCTGGCATCGCCTTCTGTTCTCTATGTGGCCATCTTGAGTTTCTGTGCTCACCAGGATTTCTGCTACTCCTCTGATGCAAGATGGCACTCTCCCTCAGTTATTTTTCTTAATGTAATTGTTTATTTGTTGTTCTGGCTTGTCTTTGTGAGGGAAACAGGCCCTAAGAGCTTCTAGTTGGCCATCTTGCTGATGTCACCAAAATAAATGTTTCCAAAATGTTTTAATTATAAAAGAGTTAAGTGTCCTACTGGAATAGAAATGAACATATTAAAGCAAATTTCATCATTTAAATAGAAAATTAAAAGGCATAGCCAAGAATGTTAATAGCTATCCTATGAAAAGTAATGGGGAAAAAATGACTTATTCCATTCAATTCAACAATGCAGACAGGCCACATGTTCTATAGCTTTTTATTTGTGATGTTTCTGCCCAAAAGATTAGGCTGTATTAGACAGGAATAAAAGGGGAAATGAGGCTGGGTGCAGTGGCTCACACCTGTAATCCCAGAACTTTGGGAGACTGAGGCAGGAGGATCTCTTGAGCCCAGGAGTTCAAGACTAGCCTGGGCAACATAGTGAGACCCTGTCTTAAAAAAAAATTAGCCAGGCATGGTGGCACAGCCTATATAGTCTTAGCTACTCGGGAGGCTGAGATGGGAGGATCATTTGAGCCTGGAAGATAGAGGCTGGAGTGAGCCATGATTATGCCACTGCACTCCAGCCTTGGCAACAGAGTGAGACCTTGTCTCTAAAAAAAAGGTGGGGAGGGGGAAGACAGACTAAAAGTTTCAACCTTCCTCTTCCATATAGAAATCTTCCATTTTGAGGACACCAGCAGAAACCTTTCTAAAAACTTCTAATCCTATGATTTTATGCTATTTAAATCCTAATTTTAAATCTTGGACAAAGAAGCAATAGGAGTAGACCAAAACAAGCAAACAAACAAAAGAGCTGTTTGAAGATTTGCCAATCGGTTATTGGCAATGCTTGAAATTTAGAATCTTCTTCCTTTTTAAAGAGCATAAATCTGCTTTTTTTCTTCCATACTGCCATCAGCTCAGCAATCATCTCCTCAGACCAAATGGCTACCAATATGTGTTTATTGAGAGTCGTTTTGTATAAGCCTGCCCTTGGAGAGAATAATTGTTCTTGTTTGCAGACATTTTTATCTGGCAGCAGATTCTGCCTCCTCATTGCTGTCCTGGTTCTCATTTGCTGGGCTTAATCCTTCACATTTTATGCTATCTATCTGTCCCTATTGCTATACCTTACTCATATATATGATCCCATATAATTCCACATAATTGGATTCCATATCATCTAATATATGGGACTTCCTTATAACATTACCCTCAGGTTCCTTAAATTCTAGGATTCTTCATATCTAAAGCCTTCGTTTTGAAAACAAGGAGACCTGGGTCTATGGAAGTTAAGGAACTTGCCAAAGATCACAAGATCATTTAGTGAAGATCCAGTATTGGAACCCAGCTGCTCTAACTACTGTCTAGTGTTCTCTGTAGGATGTGGTTTTGTGTTACGAAATTTGCCCATTTTATAAGTGAAAATCACATCATTATGCCTTTTGGAATTTCATTAAGTAAATTCTCATTGGATGTATCCTAAGACAAGCCAGGTAGTATAATGTAAAGTTTGTAGAAGACATAGTTACTGAAGAGAACATGACAATCAATAAACTTACGAACATTTGACGCTCAACCAATACAATGATTTTTGAAAGGGCTGAAGAACTTAACTAACCTTGACAATTCTTTCCCTTGTGCACTATATACTTTAAAAACTGAAAATCTGGTACACCAAAGTTAACCAGATAAATCTTTAAACCCAGTGAAGAGAAAAATAATTTAAACTAAGATCTAATAAAATGAAGAAAGGAATTTATCATACTGGAATGAGAATTTTAGTGGCTTTTGACTGGTAAATATTGGTCATAAGAGAAAAATATAATACATAAAAAGTCACTAAGGAGAATAAGAAGTTAGTAAATTGAAGAAGAAATTTGCAAGCCAGTGAAGACAAAGAGATAAAACAAGAAGAGAGAACAAGCAGAACTGTGGAATGGCTTGAATCCTTTTAACCTTTTTTTAAAATTTTTATTTTTTTTTTGTTATTATTATACTTTAAGTTTTAGGGTACATGTGCACATTGTGCAGGTTAGTTACATAGTGAGAGTAGCCAGGTATACTGAAGGAATCTAACTATATAGATTTAAGATTTTGGACAAAGCATTCTGCAACATATTCCACTTCTGACTGTGTTGACAAATGCACAAGGCTTCTAATATTTTCACATCCTTGCCAACACTTGTTATTTTCTACTTAAAAGATTATAGCCAGAGTTGGGCACAGTGGCAGGTACTGCAGTCACAGCTGCTCAGGAGGCTGAGGTGGGAGGATCACTGGATCCCAGGAATTAGAGCCCAGCCTGGGCAGCACAGTGAGACTCCTATCTCTATTTTTAGAAATTAAAAATAAATAAGATAAATGTATATCTATACTGGTAGACATGAAGGTTATCTAGTGGTTTTAGCATAACCAGTATTTTCACTGTATATGTGTACTGAGAAAGTTGAAGCCAAGTTAATTACCACAATTTAAATAAGAACATTCTTATATTTTACCTTTCTTCATAGATTCTTTTTCCATTCCCTCCTTGTATGTGTACAAGAGTTCATCAACTTCCTTCAGATCCAGGAAGCCTGAGCCATCACTGTCCCACTTCTGAAAGATGGCTTCTAGGAGAAGCCTCTGTCGGACTTGGAAAGCATTTTGGCTAAACTAGGATACAAACAGGATAATAAAGCACGGAAGATACATGTTCATTGTGCTAGCTAGCATTCTGTGTTTATTCCAAAAAAAGTCCAGCGTCTTCTATTAAAACAGGTTTACTTTGAGGCTAAGCATGATATTAATGGAAAATGCAGTGATTCAGCAGTGGTGCATCCCTGTAAAGCCAGCCACTCAAGAGGCTGAGGCAGGAGTATCGCTTGAGGCCGGGAGTTGGAGACCAGCCTGAGCAACACAGTGAGACCTCAGTCTTAAAAAAATTTTTTTAAAAAATTTTTTAGAAAAGAAAATGCAGTGATTAATTTTAATCCCTTAAATACCATTTCTCTGTTTTACCTCTAGGCCAGAACAGAAACAAAAACAAAAACAAAACAAAACAGACATTCTTGGTTGGTCCCATGGTAGGGGGTTATCAGAACTTATTAACATTAGTGTCACTAAAGTTGGTATACAACCTCCCACTGCTAACCTTGACTGGCTTTGAAGAAAAAAAACAACACAGGCATTCTCTGCATTAGTATTCCTTAAGAATCCTTTTTTTTTTTTTTTCAAATTTATTCTACAAACCTTAAGAATCTTTGACCATTCTTTTCCACTCCTTCTCTAGTTGTTCAGGAATGTGATAAATACACAGACTGTATTTAAAAATTATTATTATTTTTATTTAGAGACAGAGTCTTGCTATGTCACCCAGGATGGAATAGAGTGGCATAATTACAGTTCACTGTAACTTCAAATTCCTGAGCCCAAGAGATTTTCCCTCCTCAGCCTCCCAAAGCACTGGAATTACAAGCATAAGCCACTGCAGCTGGCCCTAAGGGATATGTTTTGAGTGAAGGGGAATGAATGGCAGTGTTTAAATAATGAAAAATGGCTGTGTTTTAAAAATTATTTTTTTATATTTAAGATTGACTATATTTGACATTAATTTTATTTGTCTTTTAGAGTTTTCACTAGGTTAATTATATTAGTGAGATAGTAATTGAATTAATATCTAGATAGATTTAATTGCAAAAATAAAATGAATATACACCTTTTGATTTAGTAGGAAGAACTGGAATTGAGAAGGTAAAGGGAATTGTCTAGAATTAGGTTGAAAAGACTCATAAGGCTGATGATTACCGAATAAGCTTAGTGAAAGTAATTTACATATTTCATATAAGAGAGAATAAATTGTTTATATAAGCTAATGTGTATGCACTTACCTGTCACCCAAGTAAGTAGTAAGTTCTTAGGAAATATGTACTACCTGGGTGTTCATGAGTAAAAATATATACTCAGGCCATAATCATACCCCAGGTGTGTGTACTTGTAAAGACACTCACACACAGGCAAATAATGCACATATACATCTTTGCATATATCCATATCTGCTTCTCAAAAAGCTTCAGAGAAAGAATAAAGCTGTACAATAAACCATCTCCTGCTAGGAGCAATCATGTTATTATTAGGGGAATGAGTTCTCTGGGGTGTGATCTTAGAATATTTGATGATAAAATAGAATCTTTAATGGCTATGCTTGTTGAAAGAAAGTGATCAGTTTGGTTGTACATTTTTTAACACGAGCCACATCGGGAGCAACTGAGGTTGAGAGATTTACTTATAATAGTGACCTCACTTGTATCATTAATAAATAATATTACCCACCTGTTCTAAGGCATTCATTTTCTCTTGTTCTGTTTCAACATAGCCCTCCTTAAAAAAGGAGGTGAGAGTCTCGCTGACACTCAAGGGAGCGTCTTCACCAACAAATGTCTCCAGGAGTTGCACAAACTGGAGCAGATTGAATGAAACTCCATTGAAGGCAGTTCTGCCTTTTACCTCCTTGCAAGACTGAATATTTCTGATAATTGAGTGTAAATCTGTCAAGCAAGAAACATTACCAAGCAGTAAAGTGAACAATTTTTTCAGTTAGGGAAAATAAATGAGTGCCTATTGTAATGAATACCTGCCATTTTTGACTGTCAGGAATCCATGCTCCCTTCATGAGGACAGCATCCTCCTTTTTTCTTTGGAAAAACATCTCTCCATTGTCAGTTCAGATGAGTCAGGTCATACTGTGCCTCCCACTTTTGTGCCATGGATGGTCATGTGATATACATCTGGCTAACAATTCATATATGATAGCAATGTAACCTACTATAGGCCAATGAGAGTTAGCCTCAGAACTTTTGGAAGAACCATTAGGGACGAATCACTCTTTTTGTACTCTGATTGCTGAACTAGTAGAGTATAAGCTTAGAGATGCTTTCATGGCCATTTTTGTCACAACATGGAGAAAACTGTCTCAATTGAAAGTGACACAGAAAAACAGGGCTTAGAGGAAGACAGACAGTATCCTGCTGCTATTGTTGAGCCTTTGAATCTAGTTGTGCCTGAAAACAGCTGCACTCTGAACTTTCTAGTTAAACAAATTACTAAATACCACCACCACAACTCCTTCCTCCAAGAGTCTTGGCTAATATATTTACCTTTTAGCTCAATAGTACAGTATGAAGTATATTTCATAAAATGTCAGCAAAGTGACTTCCGTTTGATTTATTCATTGATTCAATCATTCATGCCCTTATACCTTCTATATGAGATTTGATGTGATTCAAAAAAATGATTACTCACAATTTTTACATACATTGGTAAAGCAAAATTGATATAAAGATGACTAAAGGAGAACATGAACTAGCAGGCTGCAAGAGGTTGACCAATGCCATGCATTTTCACCAGAAAATTTGAGGATAGAAAGTTTGTTATTTGAGGCTTAAATGAGAGAAAAATTTGCAGGTAGGAAGAAGATAATCTTGATCTAATTTAGTTCTACAACTTGTTGATGTGAAAGGCAAAACAATATAGTAGCATTTTAGTGAAATATGAGTGTTTTTGGAACAATCATTTTAAAGACATGCTTTGTCTGAAAGCCAGAAACTACTCTGCTCTGTTGAGTAGATCTTTCTTTGCAAGTCTTCAAAAACAAGATAGATTCTCACTTGTCTCATATGTTTAGATGTGGCCCTACCAGGTAAAGGAATAGCTGAAATGATTTCTATTGAGTTTTAGTATCTAATGTCTGATTTTCTCTGTATGCTTAGATCATAGCTTTAAAGCAGTGGTAGGGCCATATCATGGTTAAAAAATGGGTACTAATGCCATAAGTTTTAAAGCAGAAGAGCATTCATCAATAGCACATGCCACCATCAATAGTACATCACCACCAAATATATCTATCTGGTATATATTTAGATTCACCAGCTCAAGGACAAAATAATGCAAGGAACACCTTCCCATTCTGCCTTAGCTAAATTCAGTCTTTATCATCGAGTGCCACAGTAAATTAAATCCATCTTTTGGACTGCCATCTATTCTTCCTACTTTCATTGTTAACATGTACCTGTGAACCTGGAGTTACCATAGATTAAGTTTGCCTGTTCCTCATCTTCAAATGTGACATACTTCATTTTCCAGTTACAAGTAAAAAATTCACCTGTAAAAACACATTCCATAACATAGCCAATCAAACTTCGCTTTTACAATATTTTTGTTCTAGGGTATAAATGAAAGGAGGATTAAATGAGGAGTTACCTGACCATGACTTTCCTTCTATTTTTTGGGACTTGGGTTCACAGGGCTTGTCTTTCTGAACTTCCTTTTTTGTAGTTTCTAAAAGGTGCAAATGAAAATGCTTATGAATTAGACATTACATATTCCATTAGCTATTTTAAGGTTAATAAGTGATAGAAATGCATTGCATACAGAACACCAAAAACTCTAAGTACTTTCCCATATATGCAGTGTTGCAATCAACCACAGTGAAGTCACTTAATAACTTGAAATGTTGAAAGCAGCTCTATAGCAAAAGCTATTATTGTATCCAATTTGGCCATGCAAAATGAGGGCTACATTTCTCAGCCACCCTCACAGCTAGGTATTGCTATACAATAGCCCCCTTTTTAACCTTGGCAGGATATGTTCCAAGATCCCTAGTGGATGCCTGAAACTGCAGATAGTACATATACTTTTGCAGTTTGAGGTGTGACAGAAAAAGTAGCATGAATTTCTTTTTCCTTCTTCACAATTTAATAAGTAAAAGATTTGTTCTTACTGTAAATTTTAACAACCTCAGAATACAATTTTCTTTCTTTCCTTACTAAGTTGAGAACAAACCTTCCTTCCTTCCTTCCTTCCTTCCTTCCTCCCTCTCTCTCTTCTTTCTTTCTTTCTTGATAGGGTCTCACTTTGTTGCTTAGGCTAGATGGAGTGCAGTGGTGCAATCATGGCTTATTGCAGGCTCAACCTCCTGAGGTTCAGGTGATCCTCCCACCTCAGCCTCCTGCATAGCCGAGACTACAGTTGCATGCCACCATGGCCAGCTAATTTTTTTTTTTTTTTTTTGAGATGGCGTTTCGCCATGTTGCTCAGGCTGGTTTTGAACTCCTGGGCTCAAGCGATCCACCCATCTCAGCCTCTCAAAGTGCTGGGATTACAGGCATGAGCCACCATGCCCAGCTGAGAATTTTCACCTTTTCACTTCAAAGGTAGCACTTTATGGCTTCTCTTTGGCATATCCAAATTGCCAGCACCATTACTATTGTGACTGAAGCCATTATTAGGTAAAATAAAAGTTACTTAAACAAGAGTACTGCAACATAATGACAATCTGATAATCCAGCAGCTATTAAGTGACTAATGAGAAGGTAACATAGACAACATGGACATACTGAACAAAAGGTGCAAGATTTCATTACACTACTCAGAATGGTGCACAGTTAAAAATGTATGAATTGTTTATTTCTAGAATTTTCCATGTAATACTTTCTGACTGTGGTTGATTGTGGTTAACTGAAACTGTGGAAAGCAAAACCACGGATAAGGGGGAACTACTGTATGCCTAAATTCTGACCAAAGACATGAGAATAAATATTTGAAATGCAGGGTGCATTCTGTCTTGAATATGACTTTCAGAAACTCTTCTAGACATATATTTTATATTTAACTGAAAAAAGCGAGACCCATTTACAGTTGAAATAAAAGAAAATTTTTAAAGTGGTTTCTAATATCAGACATTACATTTAAAACAAAAGGGCTTCTACTACCTTTTCAGAAACCCAATTAAAACACTTCTATAATCTAGTGCAATGGAAATTATACGTAAATTGACAATACAGACATTCTGGCTTGCATTTCATTGGTGAATGTAATTAATTGATTATTGTTCAAGGTCTAGACTAACGTGGAGCAGCAAAATATGCCTGAGGTTTGCATGATCTGATACGCCAGAAAAAAAATTCTAACTTAAATGAGTATTTTCTGAAAAGACTTTAAAAACCATTCCACAAAACAGGGAACTGATGTTGTAGAAGAACTGCATTACTACCTGGAAAGTGATCTTTTCTACTTAACGTTGGAACTTCCTCTTGCAGTTCAGAACTCAGGAATATTTCCTCTTCATATGTTTGTTCCCAAGACCTCTTTTCCTGTAGAGGGACTTCAATGTACTCAGAGGGTATAGGTTCCCCATATTTTGTACTTTTTAAGATACTATCTTTTCTTGATTGTGAAGTTGAGCCTATGTCTTCTTGCTCTTCTGAAATTATCTCTCCATAAGGTCCTTGTTCTGATTTTTGGTATGGTTCTTCTATTATTGACTCTCTGAGTGATCCCTGTTCTGCAGCTGACATTCTGCGTGATCCTTGTTCTGCTACTGACCCTTTGTGTCGATCTTGTTCTGCAATAGACTCTCTGCGTGACCCTTGTTCTGCAACTGACTCTCTGCTTGATCCTTGTTCTGAAACTGACACTCCGCGTGGTCCTTGTCCTTCTATTGACCCTTTGTGCTGTCCTTGTTCTGTAGTTGACTCTCTGTGTGTTTCTTGTTCTGTCAGTAACCCTCTACTTGACCCTTGTTCTAGAGTTGACTCTGTGTGTGTTCCTGGTTCTGTTACTGATTCTATGTACAGTTCTTGCTCTGCAGTTGGCTTTTTGCCTTGTTGTTGTTCTTCAGTTGAAATTCTTTGTGGTCCTTGTTCTGCAGTTACTCCTTTCTGCTGTTCTGGCGGGTTTGGTGATGGTGTTGATGTTCTCTGTTCGTCAAGTTTAGGTTGATCTGGACTTTCTAATAATTTACTTTGGGTTTTGCTAGCATGATTTGCAGAAAGTAATGTATTCATCTCCAAGAGCACTTTGTCAAAACCTTCATAAATGTGTTTCTGATTATCCATGTCTCCCCACAACTCAGTCAAATTTATCTCTTCAAATTCAATGAATGGCCCTAATGCAGAAAACAAAATATTCACTTAAACCATTGATCTTATAATGCAGAATCAGAGCTATTAAATTAATGCAAAGAAAAGCATTGAGCACAGAGATTGTAATATAGGCCTATTGCTCTAAATAAATATCAGTTATCTTTGGCTGCAACACAATAAAAAGTAAAAAGGTACCCAAAAGAACTTATACTACTATAAGTTAGAAATCATCCCTTCCTAAAAGGTGTGATTTTGGAAATAAATAGGGTTCTCCTTTTGCTACTTGGAGTGTTGCTTAGACTGCCAAGGCAAATAGAATTTGTCCTCTACCTTTGTGGTCTTCTACAATAAGCATCACATAGGGATGGGAAAAGGGACACATCTTTCATCTCAAATATATTTTCAATATTTGCAATATAAAAAGCAAGTCTTTATCCATGACAATCTTTCAATGAGGCTATGTTTTTCCAACATTCATTTCTTCCCCCTATCTCTTTCCCTCTTCTTTGTTCTTCATTCCTCAATTATTTTCCTCTACAGTTATGTGGACACCTAGAACAGAATACTAGGGAAAGACTGGATAGTATTCACAGAATCCCACTGTTAAACAACAACAATAAAACCCCGGTGTCTGTACTATAAAGAGTGGAAATCATGCCACAAGACTGTCCCCATTTCTCCCAAAACAGTAGTGGTAAGCTATAAAATTGCAATTCTCACAATTTTCAGAAATACTCCAAGTATATCACCCACAGATTTGTAAGTATCCAATTAATAAATCTTCACACAGAAATAAAATATTGACATTCTTGGCCAGGTGTGGTGGCTCAATGCCTGTAATCCCAGCACTTTGGGAAGCCAAGGCAGATGGATGCCTGAGGTCAGGAGTTTGAGACCTGCCTGCCCAACATGGCAAAACCCCGTCTCTACTAAAAATACAAAAAAATACCTGGGTGTGGTGGCAGGCGCCTGTAATCCCAGACACTTGGGAGGATGAGGCAGGGAGAATCGCTTGAACCTGGGAGGCAGAAGTTGCAGTGAGCCGAGATCGCGCCACTGCACTCCAGCCTGGGCGACAGAGCGAGACTCCGTCTCAAAAAAAAAAAAAAAAAAAGAAAATAAGCTGACCACAGTGGCACATTCCTGTAGTCCTGGCTACTCTGGAGGCTGAGGCAGGAGGATTGCTGGAGCCCAGGAATTTGAAGCCAGTCTGGGCAACATAGCAAGACCCCATCTCTGAAAACGTAAAATAACATAAAAAAAACCCCCATAATTGTACTTGTTTTGGAAATAACATAAAAAGGATATTTTACTGTATAAGTAAATGCTTGGGAAAAGGAAATACTGTTCTTATACATTTTATAATTTTAAGTTGGGCATTAAAAATGGAATTACCAGGCTGGGTACGGTGGCTTACACCTACAATCCCAGCACCCAGGCATTTGAGACTATCCTTGGCAACAGGGTGAAACCTTCTCTCTATTAAAAATACAAAAAATTAGCTGGGCATGGTGGTGCACACCTGTAGTCCCAGCTACTCAGGTGGCTGAGGTGGGAGAATCATCTCCCACCTGGGAGGTTGAGGCTGCAGTGAGTCATGATCATGCCACTGCACTCCAGCCTGGGTGAGAAGAGTAAGACTCAAAAAAAATTTTTTGTTAATAAAATGGAATTACCATTACTAACTTAATTTCCAAAACATTCAGACTGTCACTAAAGCATTTCTTCATTTGAATGAATTTAGAATTGAGTTCTAGCTGAGTTCTGATATAAAATTTTTGAGTATTGCACTGTGGTGAAAAATACATCTAGTTGTGATGAAGAGTGAATTTCGTGGAGGGAATAAACAACTAGATACAGTTATCATGATCTAAGAGAGCTATTATGTGAAGGGATTCCATGGTGGTAGAATAATCTTGTGTTAACATATCAGTGTATCATATCAGTACATATCAGTGCACTGCGACACTCCAGCTTGAACATACTCCCTCTGAGCGGCACTTACATTGTCGTGGGTTTCGAAGTAAACTCCTAAGCATTTGTGAACTATGGTCATAGAACAATTCCAGCAGGGCCAATGTCCTCTGCCGATCCAAAAACCCTACCTAAGCAAAGAAGAAAGTTTGTGATTAGTTGTTACAGGAGATTTAAGATTTTTATGCAGCTGGAACGTGGCTTATTGAAGCTTTTATCATCACTATCACCACAACAATCATTATCATGTAAATAAAAGCTGCAGCATCAAAATCAAGAAAGTTATATCTTGCCTTTAGGCTTATACTCTACTTTCCCATTCTGTGACATGTCAAAATGACCTCTACTTAGTAAATGTTTAAGAAATATTTGTGACTGACTTATTGATGGCTAAATCCAATGTATAATGTTCAGTACTTATCTTACCTGACCTGAGTATGTCACTTGAAACAATTTACCGCTCCCTACTTGTCCTTTTTCCATTTTTATTTTTGAAAAATTTTTTTGATTATAGAAAAATATAGAAAATGATAGAATTAACATATGTGTTCCCAACACCCAGAAATATTGATTGTTAACATTTTGTGTATGTGCTTTAAAAAGCCTGATATAGCAACACAGTGAGACCTCCATTGCTTCAAAAAATAAAAAATTAGCCAGGCATGGTGGTGTACACCTGTAGTCCTAGCCACTCCAGAGGCTGAGGCCAGAGGATAGCTTGATTTGCAGTGAGCTATGATCATGTCACTGCAGTCCAGCCCGGCTGACAGAGCAAGACCTTGTCTCAAAAACAAAAACAAAAAAACCTGATATAGGCCAGGCGCGGTGGCTCATGCCTGTAATCCCAGCACTTTGGGAGGCTGAGGTGGGTGGATCACCTAAGGTCGGGAGTTCGAGACCAGCCTGACCAACGCAGAGAAACCCTGTCTCTACTAAAAAGACAAAAATTAGCTGGGCATGGTGGTGGGCGCCTGTAATCCCAGCTACTCGGGAGGCTGAGGCAGGAGAATCACTTGAACCCAGGAGGCGGAGGTTGCGGTGAACAGAGATTATGCCATTGCACTCCAGCCTAGGCAACAAGAGCAAAATTCCATCTTAAAAAAAAAAAGAAAAAAAAGTACCTGATACAGTACGTATGTCTTTCTTCAAATTGCTTTTATTTACTCAACATTGAGATCTAATTCATATCTGTAAAGAAATATATTTTATACTTTTTAACTGCAATAAGGCATTCTGTAATATGGAAACACCATAATTAAAAAAAAACTCTATTGATGGGTGTTTTGATTATTTTCAGTATTTTGATATCAACGTAATGCTGCGATGGATATCCTTATACACGTCTCCTGTGTACATATGCAAACGTTTCTCTAGGATAAATAACTAGAAGTGGAATTACTGGATTGCATAATGTATGCATTTCAACTTTATTAGTTATAGCCAAATTGCTTCACAAAATGTTCATACCAATTTACATTCTTGCCAGCATTGAATGACAGTGTTATTTCTTCATATCCACATCAATACTTGATATTGTTAGAGTTTATTATTTTTTGTAATCTGATAGATAAAAATGGTATCATTATTTTAATTTGCATTTCCCTGATTACTAGTGAGATTTAATATATTTTCATGTGCTTATTATATGTTTGGGTTTTTCCTCTTCTGTGAATGGATTTTTCAGATCTTTTTCCCATTTTTCAGTTGGGACCAGTTGCCTATTTCTTTTGTTTTTTTTTTTGTTTGTTTGTTTTTGTTTTTGTTTTTGTTTTGAGACACAGTCTCGCTCTGTCGCCCAGGCTGGAGTGCAGTGGCATCTCGGCTCACTGCAACCTCCGCCTCCCGGGTTCAAGCAATTCTCCTGCCTCAGCCTCTGGAGTAGCTGGGACTACAGGCGCCTGCCACCACGCCTGGCTAAACTTTTTGTCTTTTTTGTAAAGATGAGGTTACACCGTGTTAGTCAAGATGGTCTCAATCTCCTGACCTTGTGATCTGCCCGCCTCGGCCTCCCAAAGTGCTGGGATTACAGGCGTGAGCCACTGCGCCCCGTCCAGTTGTCTATTTCTGATGAATTTGTAAAATTTTGAGAATGACCATTCTTTTATTTATATAGCAAATATTTTTTCCCAGTTTATCTCTTATCTTTCAATTTAACTTTTGGTGAGTTTAGCCATATCAATGTTATCCATTAATTTTGAGGATATACATTAATTTTGAGGTAGTCAAATATATCAATCATTTCCTTTTGATATACAGTGAAAAATCAATGAATGATATTGGGACAATTAATTTTTCATATTGGGAAGAACATAAAAGTAGATCCCACCCTCTTAATGAGAAAAGTGAATTCTATCTGATCAGAAACCTAGATGTGGAAAACAAAATTTAAAAAATTTTAGAAGCAGCCAGGTATGAGTCCACGCCTGGCTGCTTCTAAAACTTTTTAAGACAGGGTCTCACTAAGGAATACTCCTAAGGAATACTCCAAATAAGCACAAACCATTCTGAGTTCCAAATATATGCTCCAAATTTGCTTTTTTTTTTTTTTTTTTTTTTTTTGAGACAGGGTCTCCCCTCTGTCACCTAGACTGGAGTGCAGTGGCATGACCATAGCTCACTGCATCCTCAAATTCCTGGGCTCAAGCAATACTCCTGCCTCAGCAGGAGTTGCTGGGATTACAGATATGAGCCACCACACTTGGCTTCTTCTAAAATTTTAAAAATTTTGTTTTCCACATCTAGGTTTCTGATTAGCTAGAACTCACTTTTCCTCATTAATGAGGGTGGAATCTCTTTTATATTTTCCCAATATGGAAAATTAATTGTCCTAGTATAACTCATTGATTACTCCTTTTCCCAATGATTTATATTGCCACCCGTGTTATATACTAAATTCCCACATGCTCTTGCATCTGATGCCAGATCTAATATTCTGTTCCACTGATTTGTCTATTCCAGTACCAAAGCCAAAGCTATTTTAATTAATATGAGTTTATTTTAAAAATAAGCTCCTGCACAGCAAAATAAACTATCTCCTGTTTGTTTGTGTGTTTACTCTGTTTACACCCAACCTGAATATACAATTTTCATAAGAAGACATACATGGCTGGTGCCTGTAATCACTGCACTTTGGGAGGCCTGGCAGACCTCTTGAGCACAGGAATTTGAGACTAGCTTGGACAACATAGTGAAATCTCATCTCTACAAAAATTATCTGGGCCCGGTGGTGTGGCTTATAGTCCCAGTTACTCGGGAGGCTGAGGTAGGAGGGTCGCTCAAGCCCAGGAGGTTGAGGCTGCAGTGAACTGTGATCTTGCCACTGCACTCCAACCTGAACGACAGAGTGAGATCCTGTCTCAGAAAAAAAAAAAGAAGAAGACATATGCGCAGCCAACAAGCATATGAAAAAATGCTCAACATTGCTAATCATTAGAGAAATGCAAATCAAAACCACAATGAGATACATCTCACACCAGTCAGAATGGCTATTATTAAAAAGTCAAAAAAATAACAGATGTTGGCAAGGTTGCAGAGAAAAGGGAATGCTTATACACTGTTGGTAGAATGTAAATTAGTTCAGCCATTGTGAAAGCTGTTTGGTGATTTCTCAAAGAACTCAAAGCAGAATTACCATTTGGCCCAGCAATCCTATTATTGGGTATATATCCAAAGGAATATAAATTGTTCTACCGTAAAGACACATGCACACGTATGTTCATTGCAGCACTATTCACAATAGCAAAGACATGGAACCAACCTAAATATGAATCTATGGTAGACTGTATAAAAAAATGTGGTACAAGCCAAGCGCAGTGGTTCATGCCTATAATCCCAACACTTCGGGAGGCCGAGGAGGGGGATCGCTTGAGCTGAGGAGTTCAAGAGCAGCCTGGGTAACACGGTGAGTTACCATCTCTACAGAGACATAAAAAATTAGCCTGGCCTGGTGGTATATACCTGTAGTCCTAGCTAGTCCTGAGGCTGAGGTGGGAGAATCACTTGAGCCTGGGCTGCAGTGAGCTGTGATCACACTACACTCAGCCTGGGTGACAGAGCAAGGCCCTGTCTCCAAAAAAAAAAAAAAAAAAAAGTAAAAGAAAATGTGGTACATATGCACCACGGAATTCTATGCAGTCATACAAAGAATGAGATTATGTCATTTGCAGCAACATGGATGGAGCTGGAGGCCATAATCCTAAGTGAACTAACACAGGAACAGAAAACCAGATACCAACATGTTTCCACTTATAAGTGGGAGCTAAACACTGAGTACATATGGACAGAAAGAAGGGAACAACAGACACCGAGGCCTATCTGAGGGTCAGGGGAGGGAGGAGGGAGAGGATAAAAAAACTACCTATAGGGTACCGTGCTTATTATCTGGGTGGCAAAATAATCTGTACATCAAACCCCCATGTCACACAATTTGCCTATATAACAAACCCATACATGTACCCCTGAGTCTAAAATAAAAGTTGTCCGGGCAGGTAGTGCACACCTGTAGTTCCAGCACTTTGGGAGGCCGAGGTGGGCAGATAACTTGAGCTCAGGAGTTTGGACCAGCCTGGGCAATGTGGCAAAATCCCATCTCTACGAAAAATAAAAAAATTAGTTGGGCATGGTGGCACACGCCTGTAGTCCCAGTTACTAAGGAGGCTGAGGTGGGAGGATGGCTTAAGCCTGGGAGGTGGAGGCTGCAGTGAGCCGAGATCCCACCACTGCACTCCAGGTTGGGTGACAAAGTGAGACCTGTCTCAAAAAATAAAATTAATTAATTAAATAAATAAAAGTAAAAAAAAATCAGGGAAATTCTCCCCAACTTGTTTTTCATTTGTAATTATTTTTGCTATATTTGAACCTTGATTTTCCCATCTAAATTTTTTAACTAAACCTTTTAAAATATATATATGCCCTATACACAGAAAAGTGCACAAAACCTAAGTATATGGTTTTATGAATTATCGGAATAAAAAAACACACAGGAACACTTTCTCAAAGAGAATCACAAGCTTTAGTAGAGGGCAGAGCTTTGCTCCAAAACTCAAGGAAACTACAATATGATTTTACTGTTTGAATTGCCACAGCATTCCAAATGCAATTCCAAATTGCCATATTCCCTCTAAATACTGTAGGATCTTCTATATAATAAGGCACAAGGTAAAGAAGAGTTTTTGCACTGCAGTCTAGAAAAGCCTACAAAGCTTTTTCTTGCTCTGGGACCCACTTTGGAAGCTGATGGCTCATTTAATGCATAAGAGCAACACACACAAATGTGCTCAGTTAATTCATAAAAGCAGCACATGCAAATGTGGCAACAATTGTTTTTAAAATGTAAAAAAGATCCAATAAGCATTGTGCCTCTTTTTTAGTGGTAGGTGGCACATGGTACAACAATTTACCCTATACCTGGAACTACTGGACTGCTAAAATTTCTTTTCTCTTTTTTTTTCCTTTTTTTGAGACGGAGATTTTTGCCAGGCTGGAGTGCAGTCACGTGATCTCAGCTCACTGCAACCTCCGCCTCCCGGGTTCAAGCAATTCTCCTGCCTCAGCCTCCGGAGTAGCTGGGACTACAGGCGCATGCCACCACGCCTGGCTAATTTTTGTATTTTTAGTAGAGACAGGGTTTCACCATGTTGGCCAGGGTAGTCTCAGTCTCTTGACCTCGTGATCTGCCCACCTCAGCCTCCCAAAGCAAAAATTTTAACAAGGTCATAAACCCTGTATTTTTATGGGGCTTATCTCCCATCCTCTGACACACATTAGCTGTCTTACCAAGGTATCTAATGCTACTTTACCAAGGTATCTAATGCTGCTTTCAGCTCATCAAGTCCAATCATCATGATGGATATCATGGACCTGTTCTGTGATGTCAATACAATCAAGGCCTATGTATACTAGATTACAATAGAGAAAAGAAGAACTGCCTTAGCCCTAAGAGAATGCAGTGAAAAGTATTGCTATTCTTGACAGGTGAAATCAAATTTCTTTTGGTCCTTGTAAACTTCTCTAGAGAAAACAGCATTTGCCAGACCAATAGTTGTTGTGAATGAGAGAGCTATGTCAATTTGGTTCAATAAAGATTCCACACCTGGAATAGCCATGTAAATAGAGCCACAGTAATCTACATTCTTCAAGATGTAGGCTGGGCGCAGCAGCTCATGCCTGTAATCCCAGCACTTTGGGATGCTGGGGTAGGCGGATCACCTAAGGTCAGGAGTTTAAGAGCAGCCTGGCCAACACAGTGAAACCCCATCTCTACTAAAAATATAAAAATTAGCCAGGCATGGTGGCACGTGTCCCAACTACTTGGGAGGCTGAGGTAGGAGAATCGCTCGAACCCAGGAGGTGGACGTTGCAGTGAGCTGAGATCATGACACTGTACTCCAGCCTGGGTGACAGGGTGAGACTCTGTCTCACAAAAGAAAAAAAAAAAAAAAAAGATGTATCCTCCACCTTCTACATAGACAAGACAGGAAAATTAGATAAGAATATGATAGGATTACTTCCCCTGAATCATTTATATATTTTCATATCTATCTCTGTGGAGTTTTTTGTTTTTGTTATATGATTATGTATTTTTTTTTTAACATTCTGGCAGACAGGGAAAGTTCAGGAGTTTCTGTTACCATAATACCAGGTCCTTCCTACCATAATAGTCCTCAGTTCCCAAAATGGAGAACAAATGTGAAGATTCTGCTAGTTGCTGTGTGTCTATTCCAATTAAACATCCAAGAACCAGAAATAACCATAGCTAAGTCCACAGAGTAATTGGACCTATGACATAAACTTTGACCAAAATAGCATTTATTATCTGACATCTATACATCCTAACTTTACCCAGTGGTCCACGGGAGTGTTTTGGGATCCTAGGAATTGATGTTAACTTGGAATCAATATCTGGTAATCCCTGAGTCTGTGATATTTCCTTTGCCAATGCATATTTACCCTAATAAATGGCTACAGGCCCTTTGAGTAAAGCCTAGAGTAAAATCTACAATATATACTTGAGGAAGTCTTGTCGAATTCTTCCCCAAGAGACCCAGCCTTCCCTTCAACCAAAGAGTTCTGGGTATACCAACTGACTTAAGTCTGGCATCTAGGTGAGAGGCTGAGATTCTCCATTGTGGTATCTCAACTCATGTTTCTGGACCTATAGTTAGTGCTTTTCTGTAAGTAGATCCAGTAATAATTTAGTAGGCATTATATCCATTTAATTCCTAAGGAAACTGTAATCACCAAGAAAACATTTAGATGGCCACTTTAACTCCCACTGTTCATTATGGTAATTCCAAGTATATATTCAGGAACTAACCACAGTGTGAGTCCTAGACAAACTGGATCCGTTAAAATATGGCCTTGGATCTTTGAGATTGGATCAAAATACTATTATTAATTATACTTATGAGCACTATGTTTGACTAGTGGGACTTGTCTCTGGTAGTTAAATGTCATATATCTTTTGTCACTCTAGAAGCCAATCATTTCCCTTGAAATTAGAGAGTTTACTTCAATGACAGTATCTCTCACCATCATCCCCAGGACAGCAACCATAGAACTTTTTAGTGATATTGGTGCTCCCCTCGTTAATTTCTTTAGTTATTTCTCAAGGGAATGTCATTTGGGCTGTCCTGGGCGATATGGTAGAAGTGCACATATAGAGGCTACATATGAAAAATCAATTTCAGAAATCTTGAAAGCCTTTAGATTTCTTACTGTATAGTAAGCCAAGAAGATTCCAGCATCTCAACCTCATTGAATGCAGGCTATCTTTGAGTCAAGGTTTTATTTAATCTACCAAGAAAATTGTTAAAACTATTCCCAGATATCAAAAATGTTACTGCTAAGTATATACTGCAAAGTATAGCAATATTGATAAATTTGAGGCAATCCAAAGTTATATCTATCCTTCTTAGTCTGAAAGTACTATAATCAATTCCCACACATATTCCCCAGCTTTCTGCTGCTAGAAATTAGCAAAAACTTACTGATCTCTTGGAGTACCAACACTCATCTCTCAAGACAGACTTTGAACTAGTATTCCTGGAGCAATACCGAGATCAGACTCCAATTTTGGATTTAAAGGCAATGAATGTTGTACAGGTGGATCTTGAAGAAAATAGACACCTCCTTGCAAGCTAAATGCCCCAAGAGAAGTTATTAAAGGATCTCTAAGGAAAGAAAAGCTAATATTCTCAGACAGGAGAGAAGGGGTTGCTTCTCCTGCCAAGGAAAGCTTGGGAAGATTTGTGGCTCAAGTCTCAGATTCCTCTGAGTCCACCCAAATGTAACTATTCCAAATTTCAGGGTCTCATCTATTTTCCAATGTGCTAACTTTTATGTAAAAGACTTGGCAAATCTGTGAATTCAACTTACATCTTGATTCTGTCACATTATATTTGGGGGCTGATTTTTCATCCGTATCTGCCCTGAAGCTACAAGAAATAGAGATTTCTATATAATGATCAGGTTTTCTGACTGCAATTTGAGCTGAGAGTTTAAAGTCCTGAGCTTGTCTTTTACTTTCTATAACCTCTCTAATACTGTGAGATGAAGCCCACCCACTGATAACCCCAGGGGTCATCACTATTGTAATTATGGCCAAATGCAGCAAAAGCTTTTTCCTTTAATAGGCACTTCATCCCAAGCAACCGTAAGTGATTATTTTTAAGAAAATTTTCATTAAGGAGCAACAAATATGCAATGAGGTATGCAAACCTTAAGTGTTTAGCTCACTGAATGTTTGCCACTCAGATAAAGACATAGCACATTTTCATCACTGCCAGAAGGCTCCCTTACTATTTCTTAGTCAATAATTCCTCCAAAGGTGGTGATTATTCTGATATTTATCATTATAGATTAGTTTGTTCATTTTTGTTTTTGTTTTCTTTGAGACAAGGTTTCACACTGTTGCCCAGGCTAGAATGTAGTGGCATGATCATAGCTCACTGTAACCTCTAACTTCTGGGCTCAAGCTATCCTCCTGCCTCAGCCTCCTGAATAGCTGGGACTACAGGTACCATGCCACTACACTCAGCTAACTTTTATTTATTTATTTATTTTTAATTTTATTTATTTATTTATTTTTGTAGAGACCAGGTCTCACTATGTTGCCCAGGCAGGTCTTGAACTCCTAGCTTCAAGTGATGCTCTTGCCTCAGACTCCTGAGTAGATAGGACTACAGGCATGCACCGTGATACCCAGGTAATTTTTATTTTTTGTAGAGAGGGGGTCTCACTACATTGCCTTCACAAGTGTGAGCCACTGTGCCCAGTCCATTCTTGTCTTTTTAAATCAACTTTAGTGAAGTATAGATTCAATAAAATGTACCAATTTTAAGTGTATAGTTCAATGAGTTTTGACAATGTATACACTCATGTAACTACCACCACAGTGAAGCTGTAGAACATTTTCATTATCCCCAGAAGCTCCCTTATGTCTCTCTTTTTTTTTTTTTTTTTTTTTTTTTTGGAGACAGAGTCTAGCTCTGTCACCCAGGCTGGAGTTTAGTGGCACGATCTTGGCTCACTGCAACCTCTGCCTCCCGGGTTCAATCGATTTTCCTGCCTCAGCTTCCTGAGTAACTGGGACTACAGGCATGTGCCACCATACCTGGCTAATTTTTTGTATTTTTAGTAGAGAAGGGTGTTTGCCATGTTGCCCAGACTGGTCTTGAACTCCTAAGCTCAGGCAATCCACCTGCCTTGGCCTCCAAAGTGCTAGGAGGCCAAAGTTGCCCAGACTGGTCTTGAACTCCTAAGCTCAGGCAATCCACCTGCCTTGGCCTCCAAAGTGCTAGGATTACAGGCGTGAACCACCGTGCCCGGCCACTTATGTCCCTTCTTAATCAGTCCCCTCACTCATGGTCCCAGGAAACCACTGATCTGCTTTCTATTGTTGTAAATTACTTTTCCTTTTTCTATAATTTCATATAAATAAAATAATGGTGCATCCTTTGGTTCTGCCTTCTTTCACTTGGCATAATATTTTTGAGATTCATCAGTGTTATTGTATCAGTGGTTCATTGTCTTTTATCACTGAGTAGTATTCCATTGTGTGAATATACTACAATTTGTTTATCATCCACAAGTCGATGGACATTTGGGTTGTCTCCAACTTAAAGCTATTATGAATGAGGCTGCTAAGAACAGTCATGTATAAGTCTTTTAGTTTTAATTATATGTTTTAATTTCTTTCATTTCATTTCTCTTAGGTATATAATCTAGGAGAGAAATTGCTGATTGATAGGTCATATAGTAAGTGTATATTTAACTCTTTAAGAAATTGTCAAACTGTTTTTAAAGTGGTTGTATCATTCCTACCAGCAATCTAAGAGAATTTAAGTTTTTCCACATCTTTCCCAACACTTGGTATTGTCAGTGTTTTTTTCTTTTTAATTATAATGAATATCAGTTTTTTTTTTTTCTTGTGAGATCGAGTCTTGCTTTGTTGCCCAGGCTGGAGTGCAGTGGTGTGATCTTGGCTCATTGCAAACTCCACCTCCCAGGTTCAAGCGATTCTCGTGTCTCAGCCACCCAGTAGCTGAGATTACAGGTATGGCCATAACGCCCAGCTAATTTTTGTATTTTTAGTAGAGACAGGGTTTTGCCATGTTGGCCAAACTGGTCTTGAACTCCCAGCCTGAACTGATCTGCCCACCTTGGCCTCCCAAAGTGCTGAGATTACAGGCGTGAGCCACTGTACTCTCCCAGTCTTTTTAATTTTATTCATTCCAGTAGGTTTAATTTTTATCTCACTGTGGCTTCAGTTTGCATGAAAAATTGATGATTATTTATCTGATAAATAATTGATCAGATTAATTATAATCTGATGAATAATTGAACCTATTTCGATGTGCTTATTGGATACACCTATATCTTCTTTTCTGGCATGCCCATTATTTTTTCAATTGGGTTGTTTTATAAAGTTGTAGGAGTCTTTATATGGTCCGAATGCAAGTCTTTTGTCATTAAATATATCATAAATATTTTCTCCCAGTCTATAGCTGTCGTTTCATTTCTTTTACTAGTATCTTTCAAAGAGCAGAATTTTATATTTTGGTGATGTCTATTTTTTGTCAACATGGTTTTGGCTGTTGTGAGTCCTTTGAAATGCCACACAAATTTCAGAATAGTTTGTCAATTTCTGTAAATAAGTTCACTGGGATTTGGATTGGAATTGTGTTGGATTTGTAGGTCAATTTGGGGACTAACAATACTGAATTTTTTTATTCGTTCATATAGTCTTTGACAGAAACAATAAAGGATCTTTCTTATTATTTAGGTCTTTCATTTCTTAGCAAATTTCATAGTTTTCAGCCTGTAGATATTTGCAAATACTTTGTTAAATTTGTTGCTAAGTATTTCACGTGTGTGATGTTATTGTAAATGGCATTTACAAATTTCATCTTCCAATATTTCTTTGCTAGTATGTAGAAATACAATTGACTTCCATGTATTGATTTTTGTATCCTGAAGCCTTGCTAAATTTATGTATTTGTTTTAGTGAATTCAACTTTTTTCTTGAGATTCCTTAGGATTTTCTACACAGAAGATCATGTAGTCTGTGAATAGCAGAGTTTTCTTTTTTTTTTTTCTTGCTTTATTTAATTGGCTAGTACCTCCAGTACAATGTAAAATAAAAGTGGTGAGAGTGGATATCCTTGCCTTGTCCTTGTTATAAGGAGGGAATCATTAAATTTTTTACCATTGTAAGTATAGCTGTAAGTTGTTCATAGATGTGCTTTATTGGGTTGAAGAAATTTTAGTGTGTTGAGAGGTTTTTAAAAAAATTTTTGTATCATAAATGAGTGTTGAATTTTGTCACAGCTATATAGTTTTGTTTTTTGGTCTCTTAATGTGATGAATTGTTTTGATAGATTTTTTTTTCTAAGAGATGGGGGTGGTCTTGCTATGTTTCCCAGGCTGGATTCGAACTCCTGGGCTCAAGCACTCCTCTTACCTCAATCTCCTCCTTAGCTTGGATTATAGGCACGTGCCACCATGCTCAGCTCTGATTTTTGAACGTCAAACCACTCTTGTATCCCTGGATTAAGCTCTATTTGATCCTTATATATCATCTTTTTAATGTACTGCTTAACCAATTTGTTAAAATTAACTTAAAGATTTTTGGGTCTATGTTCATGAGGACTGTTAGTGTATGGTTTTCTTTTATTGAAATATCTTTGTCTGGATTTAATATCAAAATAATGCTGGCCCCATAAAATGAGTTGGGAAGTGTTCCTTCCTCTTCTCTTTCTCAAAGAGTTTATGTAGATTTGAAATTATCCCTTCCTTAAATGTTTCGTAGAATTTATTAGTAATGCTATCTGGGCCAGGGGTTTTGTTTGTGGAACTTTTTTTTAGTGGTATTAATTATACTTCTTTATACATATAAGGATATCTAGTTTTCCTATTTTCTTTTGAGTTAGATTTGGTAATTTGTGTCTTTTAAGGAATTTATCCATTTAATGTAATTTGCAAATTCATTGGCATAAAGTTGTTCATAATGTTTCATATCATCCTTTTAATGTTTGCTGGGTCTGTAATGATGTTCCCGCTTTCTTTCCTGATATCAGGACAGGCATTCCTTAGAGATACCAGAGGTCCAGTTCCAGACAATGGCAATAAAATAAATATTGCAATAAAGTGAGTCACACAAATTCGCTTTGGTTTGTTAGTGCATATAAAAGCTATGTTTATGGCTGGGTGTGGTGGCTCACACCTGTAATCCCAGCACTTTGGGGGGCTGAGGCACTTGGGTCACTTGAGGTCAGGAGTTCGAGACCAGCCTGGCCAACATGGCAAAACCCTGTCTCTATTAAAAATACAAAAATTAGCTGGGCATGGTGGTGCGCACCTGTAATCCCAGCTACTCCAGAGGCAAAGGCAGGAGAATCACTTGAACTTAGGCAGCAGAGGTTGCAGTGAGCCAAGACTGCGCCACTGCACTCCAGCCTGGGAGACAGAGCGATACTCCATCTCAAAAAAAAAAAAAGTTATGTTTATACTATACTGTAGTCTATTAAGTGCTCAATAGCTTAAACTGTAGTCTCTTAAGTGTACCATAGATTAATTGCCTAAAAAAAGTACACACCTGAATTTAAAAACACTTTATTGCTAAAAAATGCTAATGATCATCTGTGCCTTCAGCAAGCCATAGTTGTTTTGCTGGTGGAGGGTTGTACCTTAATGTTGTTGGCTACTGACTGATTAGGGTTGTGGTTGCTGAAGGTGGGTGTGTGCTGTGGCAATTTCTTAAAATAAGACAACAATGAAGTTTGCTGCATCTGTTGACTCTTCCTTTAATGAAGGATTTCTCTGTAGCATGTGATGCTGTTTGATAGCATTTTATCTACAGTAGAACTTCTTTCAAAATTGGAGTCAATTCTTTCAAACCCTACTTGCTGCTTTATCAACTAAGTTTATGTAATAATCTAAATCCTTTGTTGTCATTTCAACAATGCTAATGTCTTCACCGGGGGTAAATTCCATATCAAGAAACTATTTTCTTTGCTTATCCATTAGAAAAAATTTGTCATGCATTCAAGTTTTATCATGAGATTACAGCAATTCAGTCACATCTGCAGGCTCCATTTATAATTCTAGTTTTCTTGCTATTTCCACTATATCTGCAGCTATTTTGTCTACTGAAGTCTTAAAGCTCTCAAAGTCATCCATGAGAGTTGAAATCTCTCAAACTCCTGTTAATGTTGATATTTTGACCTCCTCCCATGAATCACAAATGTTCTTAATGGCATCTAGAATGGTGAATTATTTCCTTCCTTCCTTCCTTCCTTCCTTCCTTCTTTCCTTCCTTCCTTCCTTCCTTCCTTCCTTCCTTTCGATCTGTCAGTAAGGCAATCTTTACTTTCTGCAGAAAGGGTGCTCAATCACAGATGGAACAATGGCAAGAGAACACCTAAACAAAGGAAAAGCCGACATATTTATCCCTTACACATTTGGGTCGTCCTTACTGTTGGGTCCTGCATCCATTGGCTGGAGCTGGACTTCACACTCTTAAACTGATACCCGATTTGCTAATAGCCTAAAACTTCCCTAAATAGGTAAGTGCAGGGAAGAACAAAGAATGAGAGGAAGTTGCTTACGAAAGGTTTAAGGAAGCAAAAACATTTCCAAATAAGGAAGGGGCATAAGCTATGAGCTAAGACCTGCCTGGACCTGTCCAGACATGCCTGAGTAAGCCAAAGCAACTAACTGGGCTAAACTGTAAGAACTAATAGTTGATAGGAGGCTTTAGAGTAAGGAGCTATTATTCCTAGTGTCTATTATTTTATTTTTAAACCAAGATAACTATAAAGTTCACTTTATAGTTTCCTCTTCAAACTCACTTAATATGTATTGGCTTAGTTGTTTTGATTAACTTCTGGATGTATGGTACAACATAGCACCTAAGGAGTATACTTACTATAATTGTTAAAGAGGTAAGAATTGAGGCTACTTTTTCTTCTTTTTCTGGTTGATGAAATGCCAGCGTAAAAAGGGTAGCCAACTGAACTAGAGCATAAGTACCACTCTAATTATTTGGCAGAGTGTCCAGTAAAGGTTCTCCATAATACCACCATACAACTGCTCGGGGATGGATAAGGGTGGACTGATAGGTCAGATCTTGGAGGTGCCTGACTGCACTGCATCCTGTTAAGTCTCCAGGGAACGCCAAATTTTTCCCCTTGTCATTGGAGAAACGAGGTAAAATTGGTTTTGGAAGATGGAGACTGCATGGCCCTTGGGGGCTGACCTGCAGGATGTTGAACTTCAGGAAATAGCAGAGAAAGAGCTTGGCACAATTCATTATTCCAGGCGGTGGAATCTTGAGAAAGAGCTACCATGCACTCCATGTCTACTTGATTTGAGGACCATCCTAGTGGAAAGGGGACAACCTGGGCCTCTGGCCTACTGTGCACACAAGCATAACAGTCACTTTTGCTTAAAGTGCAAATGGAATATTTAATCCATTCTAACCAAGCATTTACATCTTTATACCCTGTTTCAGTGGCACTGGTTTGCCTTAGGTCTCCTATTTCTACTACTGAGACTTTGCTTTTGTCATTTGGCATGAGGCGAGGTGTGGTTTGATTTCATAGATTTGGGAAAAGGGCAGTTGTAGGAGGTGGAGAAGGGAGAACAAAGCACATCTTAAAGAAGGATCCTTTCCAGTGACCTCTGATCCTAAACCATAAAAACGCTCTAAAGTGGGGTTAGAGTTGCTAGTGGTAGGAATAGTAATGGATATAAGCACTGGGTTACACTGGTGGGACTGACAATTGGGGCGGGAGCAATCCCTTTAGTAAGGTGGAGGTATGGCTTTAAGTCGGCACATCCCTCCTCAGAGGTCCAGCCTTGATCCAGATGACATCTACCCACTGAGCATATAAATTCCAACTTGGGGTATCTTGTTACCTCCACCACAAGCAAGATGCAGGGGTGGCAGTGGTCTCCCTGGAGTGGCAGAGGTATTTTTCTGAAGTAGAGAGTTGTCTCTGGCTTTGCAAACCTCCACAAGGTATAACAAGGCAAGCATCAAATGTTATAACCTGTGGTGAATCTGATTTGGTTACACTGATGACAAGATGAGGGATAGTTAGAGGGAAGGAAAGGAAAGGAAAAGATGGAAAGATGAAGCTTTTCTTAGCTTTAATTTGGTAGGGCTTGATCCAGGAACAATGGCCCATGATTCTGATGATAATGGCACTTGCTTGACTCGGGTGTGATGTGTCCATCCCCTTTCCACTGTACTAACAGCAGTCTTGGTGGTTAGCAGCACAAGGTAGGGTCCTTCCCAGGCTGGCTTGAGTTTCCCTTCTTTCCACCCTTTGGTGAGGATGTGGTTCTCAGGCTGGTGTTGGTTTACCGGAAATTCTAAGGGTGGTAGCTGTGCTAAAAGACGGCTCCTGCGGCTTCTCCTTGTATGGTCTGTGCACAGACTCGGCACCGCAGTATGTGAGGATCCTTTACCCCAGGTTGCTGGCTGGTTTCTTTCTGCATTGCTGAGAGTTTGGGTTTATTCGTCACACCAGGTGGGTCTCGGTCCCTTACCCCTGAGGCCACCGCAAGAGGCGGTGGGGCGCCTCCTCATGAGAAAGGACCAGAGACCAACACCAGAGGAGAATGTATCCCCATATGGGCCACCAAAATTGTTAGAAATACCAAAATTGTTAGAAATAGATAATTGGTGCCAAGAAGAAAAATCAGCATGGATAAAAAAGATCTCTCAGCAAGGCTATCTTTACTTTCTGCAGAAAGGATGCTCAATCACAGATGGAACAGTGGCAAGAGCACCTAGAATGGTGAATTATTTATAAAAGATTTTCAATTTGCTTTGCCCAGATCCATCAAAGGAATCACTATCTACGGAAGCTATAGCCTTATGAAATGTATTTCTTAAGTAACAAGACTTGAACGTCAAAATGACTGACTCCTTGATCCATGGGCTGCAGAACGGATATTGTGTTATTAGGAATGAAAACAACATTCATCTCCTTGTACATCTCCATCAGAGCTCTTGGTTAACCAGGCGCATCTCAATGAACAGTAATATTTTGAAAGGAATCTTTTTTTCTGAGCAGTAGGTCTCCACAGTGTGATTAAAATATTCAGTAAACCATGCCACAAACATATCTACTGTTATCTAGGCTTTGCTGTTTCCTTTATAGAGCACAGGCAGAGTAGATTTGGCATAATTCTTAAGGGCTAGGATTTTTGGAATGGTCAATGAGCACTGGTTTCAACTGAAAGTCACCAGCTGCACTAGCCTCTAAGAAGAGAGTCTGCTAGGCCTTTGAAGCTTTGAAGCCAGGCATTGACTTCTCTCAGAAATAAGGCTGTTTGCTTTCTTATGACTTGTGTCTTTGTGGGAGTAGTGCTCTTAATTTCCTTCAATAACTTTTCCTTGCATTCACAACTTGGCTAACTGGAGCAAGAGGCCCAGCTTTCAGCCACCTCTTGGCTTTCAACATGCCTTCCTTACTAAGATTAATCATTTCTAGCTTTTGATTTAAAGTGAGAGATATGTGACTCTTCCTTTCACTTGCACACAATTAATAACCCTTTCTAGGGTTATTAATTGGCCTAATTTTAATATTGTTGTATCTCAGGAAATAGGGATGCTTAAAGCATTCCCCTATATAGTAAATATTTCATTAACTTCTCTCCTTTTCTTCATTTATAAACAACGCATTAAGAATTTTCTTTGCATGTGTATTTTTTAATTTACTAATACTTTTATTTCTATGGAATAAAAATTTCAGGAATGGCTTGCCTGGCTGAAGCACGTACACATTTTTCATTTAAGTAGATATATCCAGAATGCTTTGCAAAGATACAACTATTAAATTTTCACCAGGAATGTTTGAGAAATGTTTTTCTTCTATTCATATCAGTGATAGGTATTATCATTAAAAACTATTTTTGGTCACCTATTGAGTATATAGTGATTCCATGAATTGTGTGTTCATATCTTTCGCCCATATTTTGGGGGGTGGGGGTGCTTATATAGAGTCCTGCCATCAGAGAAAGGAGAGTCTAGCTCAGTGCCAGCCACAGTACTTGTTGACTGTGACTGTGGTGTATGTACTTCATCTCATTGAGTCATTTGGAAGTTTTATTTTGGTATTTGCTATTTATGTCCATAGTTATCCTTGTCCTAACCCAGGTGTCTTCTTGGGGGTACTCCCAGAACTTTCATAGTCATCATCTCTGCACACCCACTGTCCTTTACACACAGGTATTTAGGAATACTCATCATCTTTCCTCTGGCCACAGGAGTGAAAGGGAGTATCTTCAGGCCCATCTACCTACACCCTACCTTCTATAGCTGCTACTCTTTCTCTTTAGTGCCATGTTGGATTTAGCACTTCTCTATGAAGCTTGTAGTCTCTCAGCTACACCTAGAAAATGAAGTGTAAGTGCCTGCTGTTCTTAAATTTCCTCTCAACCTACCTGGAATTTCCAGGGGTATCAATAATGTTGCCCTCAATCTCCAACCATGATTGGAGCTCAGGAATGGGAGATCAGGTGCTAACTCTGACTTAGGGACCCAGACAACCTCTAAACTCTAGTCACACACACTCCAACCTCCTTCTCTCTTCAGCTGGTCACAATTTCCCATTGATAGAATAACTGCTTTGATGCCATATTTTGCATTCTTCTTTACTTTATGATTCTCCATTATTTCTTAAGAGCCCAGCATTTTCCATTTAAAGTCTGGACTTTTAGAACTTTTGTCTCAGCTGCTGGTTAAAAAGATACATTCGAGGCTGGATGTGGTGGCTCACACCTGTAATCCCAGGGCTTTGGGAGGCCAAGGTGGGAAGATCTCTTGAGCCGGGAGATCAAGAACAGCCTGGGCAACATAGTGGGACTCTGTTTCTAAAAAATTTAAAAATTAGCCAGGCATGGTGGTACATGCCTGTAGTCTTAGCTATTTGGGAGGCTGAGGTTGGGGGATTACTTGAACCCAGAAGGTAGAGGCTGTAGTGAGGTATGATGATGCCGCTGCATTCTAGCCTGGGTGATAGAGTGAGGCTCTGTCTCTCACAGGCGCAATCTCCCTCTCTCTCTCTCTCTCTCTCTCTAATATTATATATATAATTATATATTATATATGTGTATTATATATAATTATATATTATATATGTATATTCTATATTTATATATACATACATTATATATGCATATTCTATATTTATATATACATACATTATATATGCATATATAATATACATATATTATAATATATATTTATACATACCTATATTATATAATATATAATAATATATTATATATTATATATAGAGTGCCTCATATATATTTATATATTAAATATGTATAAATATATGGTTATATATAAAATATATATAAATATATGGTTATATATAAAATATATACATATATAGTTATATATATGCATGTGTGTGTATAAGACATATACATAGTCATTATGTTATGCATTTTGGGGCTTTGTTCCCAGAGATATATTCCATTCAGAAACTCATCTAACTTCTTTTTTTGAGACTCTATCTTTCCTCTGAAGGGGTTAAAATATGCTATTCTGGCATATTGACTAAGTTAAAGACACTTGAAAAGCAACAGATATGAGAAGATCACTTGACCTTCGTGCTGTTTCTTCAAAGCAGAAGACGAAATTCCCCTGTGAAAGTAACTCTCCCTATACTATAAGGAAAGGCATAATTGTTATCTTCAAGGATGAGAAGTTGAGACCAACAGAATACTGTACAGACCTTGTTAGAATAACTCTTATAAGACTCCCCACATAATTTAATCACATTTTCACGGTTTACTGTTCTTTGTCCAATCCAGTACATAAGTAACTGGCTCTAACTGCTTCTTTGGGTCTTCATTTCCTTAAGAGGACTCCTGTGCCATATAAAACTTGTAACTAAATTTGTATGGTTTTCTCCTGTTATTCTATCTTCTGTCAGTTTAATGCTCAGACCCAGCAGGAATCCTACGAGGATGGAAGTGTAGTTTTTCTGCCCCTGCACTTTCAATATCAGCATATAACTACTGCTTGAATGATGGGAAGAAAAGCAAAGAATGAAAGCAAACCTCAATTAATTGCTCTAAATATTATCCCACTATGTTTGTTACAGCACACGAATTGGTGTTAAATTGGCCAACAGAGAATAGTTGTCCTTCAGGCATTTTACCAGGGAGTAAAACTTTGACACTTGTCACTCAATATTTATTACAAGCTCTGTTAAAAGAAGCAATATTCAATAAGGATTAACTGAAAGACACATAGACATTTCAGATTTTATAAAATATATTCCTGACTTCATTTAAATTAGCAGGAATCTAAGAACCTAGATTGCAATATATCGGTTCTTTTAAGAATTGCTTTTTCTGAATTGCAGTCCAGTGTGGCATCGTTTGCCTACATTTGAAGTAACTATAAGAAACTGCCCTAAAAAAGTCATTGTTTAATTTATTACAAGCCCATCATGAAAGATTTTCACTTCAGCACATAAGGGCCCCTTTATAAAGAGAAGCTCCTAACTATAATTTGAACCCCAAATTTCTGTGCTTCTTAGCACTTGTTTGTAATTATCTTATAAACATTCTTAATAGTGTGTTTGGTCATGTTTCCCTTTTCACATTCACTGCTAGGAAGCTTAGATCCAAACTTGTAAACAACTCACAATGACTATTTAGGTCATTATGTTATGCATTTTGGGGCTTTGTTCCCAGCTTCATTTACTATCCCCTCTCTTATTTTTTTCTTCTTTCATCCTACTTTTAGTTTACATTTTGTTGTTGCATCTTATCTATTCTTGCAGGCTTACTTAAATTCTTTCTGGACATGGAGATACAAACAAATAAATATAAGGTTCATAAACAAATATATTTCAGTAAAGTTTGTATCTATTTTGTAGATATGGGGTTTCACCATGTTGTCCAGGCTGGTCTCAAACTCCTGGGCTCAAGTAATCCACCAGCCTCAGCCTCCTAAAGTGCTGGGATTACAGGCGTGAGCCACAGTGTCTGGCCAAGAAGCAATTATTTAAATGTCTTAACCCACCTTCCCGTGGTCACAATGTAGGAAGAGTTCAGCGAACATCTGCCTCCGCATGTCAGCTTTTATGACCTCCCGAAATTCATCTGCAGAGTGGCAAAGGTGCTTAAGGAGTTCCTCAAACATTTCACTCTTCAAGTCTTTAATATGTGAAGAGATGTACTACAGGGGAAAAAAAAGAGGATAAACGATTGACTTAAAACCATGCTCTACTTGGATTTTCCCCAAGATTCAACCAATGTGCATGAAATACATTGGCTGTAAAATGTTTCCATATGATTTGCTTATCACTTAGATGAAGCATGTTCATGCTAGCTGCTGTAAAAGCTGTGATGCAGAGAGAGGTAACTAATGCAGTCCCCAATACCACACATCAGTAGGACTAGATATTTTTGGAGCAATTTCCCTCTATATCACATCAACATTATATAGGGCAGACTTTCCTCACAGTATGAAATAGCAGTAGTTGCCTGTAAAATGCTACCTGCAAATTAAAAGCTCTAAAAATTGAATGCAGTTTTTCTATGGTATATGGTATATAAAAGCTTGTGTATTGCAAGACTGGCTGCATTTAATTACTGGAGTGTAAGCGACAACGATCATGGGTGGCTTTTTGTTTTTTGATATTGCAATAAGATATCCTTTGTCTATGATCTTCTTTTAAAGTATAGGGACTGAAAACGTCTATACTCTTCGGCCATTTCTCTTGATCCCTGTTGAGTAGATTCCCAGAAGTGGAATTTCTAGCTTAGAGGATTAATGCACCTGAATATTTTGTAGGTTTGACATGGGGCTTGCCCACTTTTGCACTCCTATGACTAATGCATGAGTGATTATTTCTTCTCAGCCTCACCATCAGTGTATATTGGCATCTGGGTTTTTGCCAATTTGATAGGTCAGGAACGAATTACATTCTTGGTCTACACTTTAAGAGATAGAAGGTATCCTGTGATAGAGAGAAGTGATCAAGCACTGCAAGAGTCTCTGAGTGCACTCCTTTTAAAGTGTGAGCTCGGCCGGGCACGGTGGCTCACGCCTGTAATCCCAGCACTTTGGGAGGCCGAGGCGGGCGGATCACAAGGTCAGGAGATTGAGACCATCCTGGCTAACACGGTGAAACCCCATCTCTACCAAAAATACAAAAAATTAGCCGGGCGTGGTGGCGGGCGCCTGCAGTCCCAGCTACTCGGGAAGCTGAGGCAGGAGAATGGCGTGAACCCGAGAGGCGGAGCTTGCAGTGAGCCGAGATGGCGCCACAGCACTCCAGCCTGGGCGAGAGTGCGAGACTCCGTCTCAAAAAAAAAAAAAAAAGTGTGAGCTCAGCTCACAGCCGATGATTTCCTCCCCTGCCTCACGCACAGAGGTAGCCAAAGTTATACTGCATGACCCCACTTCCATAGCCATAAATGATTGAACCAGGGGGAACCCTTAAGGCCATTCAGATTCTCTCCACTAGGAATTGGGGATTAGAACTGAGTAACAGCCAGTTAATCTGAGGGGGCCTGAATTTGTGAATGTGTAGTTGAGGCAAAACTTTACCTCTACTCTCTTAGGGTCTTTGGCTGGGCCTGAGAATTAAATTGACATAAGATAGGTTAGCAGGAGAAAGGCATAAAGATTTAATATAAATTTTATGTGACATAGGAGCTGTCATAAAGAAATGAAGATCCAAAGAAATGGCAAAAACTACATGCTTTTATTAATATATTGAGTTGAACAAAGAGAGGCAATTGTGGAAAAGTAACTAAATTATGTTGGGAAACTAAAAGGAAGATAATAATTATTTTAACAAGGTCTGTTTGTACAGAATTCTCTCAGCTAAGACTCCCAGTTGAATAATGTTTCCTTTCTCCTGTTACAGGGAGGACATCTTTTACATGGGAGATTTTAACTTCCTATTTTCCAGAAGAAAAAGAGATTAGAATGCCCTTCTTTTATCTATTTTTCAAGTGCCTTTAGCTGAAAGTAATCCTTATGCCAAAGTGGAACGTTTCGGGGTAGCATATTTTGCCACCCTTCAAATGTAAATTTAAGAGTTTTAGGGTGGCCAGATTCCTCCATGTGAACTGAGACTGCCGGGAAAGTCTGTTATGGAGAGAAACAGATGAAATGCAAAGCAGAGAGAAACAGTCTTAACACTTTCCAAGTCCTTGTTCTAGTCTCTTCCTGAAGCCCTTGGATTGTGCACATTTCATATTCAGTTGTACATATTCAGCTCAGGTTGGTTTCTGGTTCTTGTAATTAGCATGTATTTAACATGGTTTGTAAAAATCATGTTCCACTTTAGTAATTTGTTTAAAATGGAACATGTTTTTGGCATATTTCATTGACATATAATTTTTATTTTTATTTTTTTAGAGACAGGGTCTCACTCTGTTGCCCAAGCTGGAGTGCAATGGTGCAGTGGCACAATCATGGCTCACTGCAGCCTTGGTCACAAGACTCAAGTGATCCTCCTACCTCAGCCTCCTGAGTTGCTGGGACTACAGGTATGAGCCACCACACCTGGCTAATTAAAAAAAAAATGTGTGTGTGTAGAGATAGGGTCTCACTATGTTGGCCAAACTGGTCTCAAACTCCTGGGCTCAGGTCATCTTCCTGCTTCAGCCTCTCAAAGTACTGAAATTACAGGCATGAGCCACTGTACCCAGCATCATTATCATTATTCTTGATGGATCAATGCACACAGTTAAGTTCTTAGCTGTTACCATGGGAACAAGCAGAGTAGTGGAAGTGGTTAAGAACTCACTCTGAAGCCTGTCTGGGCTCAACTCCCTGTTCTCATATCCGTTCATTTGTGAAATGGGTATCACAGTAGTAGTTACCTCACTGAGTTATGGTATGTACGATCTGGGTGTTTCACGTAGTAAGTTCTCTTCAGCCATTTTGTTTGTCTACTCTTGAGGTAGGTAACGAATTGGTCAAGAACATCTTCTTCATTAAATAAACAGTCCTCTTAGCTGATAAACAACTTTAGAAGGAGAAAACCCAACAAGATCAGCGGTTCTCAAAGTGTGATCCCTAGACCAACAGCATCAGCATCATCTGAGAACTTGTCCGAACTGCAAATTTTTAGGCCCCACCCCATATTTACTGAATCAGAAATTCTGGGAGTAGGGCCCAACAATCTATAATTTAACAAGCCTCCCTGGTGATTCTGATGCTTGTTAAAGTTTGAGAACCACTGAACTACATGATCTGGGGTATCTGGTCCTAATTAGTCCCGTATCCTAAGATCCTGTTGTTTGATCCTTAATGACTTTTTACTTGACTAGTAGGTATTTTTCTATATTACTCATAAGTCAGAATTATTGAATAATTGACCTTTTCTGGCAACAATGTAGCTCAATCCTCTAATGCTGAAAAAAAAATTGGTATTTGGAAGAACACCAATTTTAAATTAAGTATCTGGGAATTGACTTCAAAGCCATATGAGCTTTCTGGCTGTGGGAATGCTATTGAATCAATAATTAGTTTTAAAAGGTTTAGGCAGGAGGATCACTTGAGGCCAAGAGCTTGAGGCCAGCCTGAGCAACATAGGAAGACCTCATCTCTACAAAAGATTTAAAAATTTAGCCAAGAGTGGTGGTGCACGCTTGTAGTGCCACTCAGGAGGCTGAGGTGGGAGGATCACTTGAACCCAGTAGTTCAAGGTTTCAGTGAGCTATGATCACATCACTCCAGCCCAGGCAACAGAGCAGGACCCTGTTTCAAAAAAAAAAAAAGAATTAGTTAAAAAACCTTTCTCTGGGCTGGGCGCAGTGGCTTATGCCTGTAATCCCAGCACTTGGGAGGCCGAGGTGGGCGGATCACCTGAGGTCAGGAGTTCAAGACCATCCTGGCCAACATGGTGAAACCTCATCTCTACTAAAAATAAAAAATTAGCCAGGCATAATGGTGGGTGCCTGTAATCCCAGCTACTCAGGAGGCTGAGGCAGGAGAATTGCTTGAACCCGGGAGGCAGAGGTTGCAATGAGCCGAGATTGCACCATCTCACTCCAGCCTGGGCAACAGAGCGAGCGAGACTCCGTCTCAAAACAAACAAACAAACCAACCTTTTTCTGAGAGACACTTCTGGATTTTTCATCCCTGAAAGTTCTGACGGAAAAAAAAAATATTCTGGAGCTATAGTCTGTCGGTTTTCTGAGTTAGCATATTCTGATTGTTCTGTAAGTTTAGGCTAGCTGGCATAAAGACTAACAGTTGGCGATATCAACTACAAATCAAATTCCAGATAATTACAGAAGTTTGCCAATGTCTCCTGTAAAAACAGAAAAAGGTGAAAATCGATGGGAGCCTTTGTGTTTTCATACCTTTCCAAGGAATGATTGCTTAATTTAAGAATATAATTACCAATATCCTTCAGTTAATATCTCTGTGAGATGTTAAACATTTGAACTATACTTAGTCAAGTTATCTCTATGTGCTAAGTCCCAATGTAATGAATTCTGGGATTTTCCTTTCTGACTTAATGCTGAGAATGTGGTAAATATCACATTTAATAGCTATTATAAGATTCTATAGCTCTGGGACAGTGGGATTCATACTTATTTAATTGTAGACATACTGAAGAGTTGATGAATTGGGTGATATAAGAGCAATAGGAAGAAAACTATGTTTGGAAACTATCTATCTTAGGTATTAACTTCCAAACGGTATTTGTAAGCCCTGGTAGTATACGAGGAATGCAAACAAGGAGTACAGAATATTGAAGTACTCAGGTTATATTTGTTATCTATCACTGAAGAAATGGTGTGTTCCTATAGCCTGTGGGCAGAAAATTAGCTTTCCAGTTTTAGGGAGGAAACTTTAAAAAGAAAAAAAAGATTAGTGCTAATTATATACAGACAGCCCCTGACTTATGATGGTTCAATTTAACAATTTTTCCACTTTATGATGACACAAAAGTGATATGCATTCAGTAGAAACTGTACTTTGAGTACCTATACAACAATTCTGTTTTTCACTTTCAGTATAATATTTAATAAATTACATGAGCTACTCAACACCTCATTATAAAATAAGCTTTTTGTTAGATGATTTTGCGACTGTAGGCTAATATAAGTGTTCTGAGCACATTTAAGATGGGCTAGGCTAAACTGTGATGTTCAGTAGGTTAGATGAATTAAATGCATTTTTTACTTAGATATTTTCAACGTACAATGAATTTACCAGGATGTAATCCCATCATAAGTCAAAGAGCATCTGTACTTAACAAAGTAGTAACATACTTTTAACTCTTCTGATTTTTCAAAACTTTGCTTAACAAATGAATTGAACAAAGGCCACATTTATTATCTAGTAATAATAAAAATGACAAATTAAAAATGTGCCTCTGATGGTGAACGATAGCTTAGGTAATGTTATAAGCTAAGTTTTACTCCCTAAAATTAATATGTTGACAGCCTAACCCTCGGTATCTCAAAATATAACTGTATTTGGAGATAGGGTCTTTAAAGAGGTAATTAAATTAAAATGAGGTCAATAGGGTGGGCTCTAATCTGACTAGTGTTCTTAAAGAAGAGGAAATTTGGACTTAAAGACATGTACAGAGTGTACAGACTATGAAGACAAGGGCAAAAATCAGCCATCTACAAGCCAATGAGAGAGGCCCTCAGAAGAAACCAACCCTGCCAACACCTTGTCTCAGCCTTCTAACTTCCACAGTTGTGAGGAATTAAATTTCGGTTGTTTAAACCTCTCAATCTGTGGTACTTTGGTATGGCAGCACTAGCAAACTAATACAGCCAATAAGGATTTGTTGATCAGGCAGGTCCTTGATTTATGTTTCCTATAGTTGAAGACTGCCTAGGAAGAGACACATCCAATTGGAGGGTAGTTCACCTATTTTCCCGGCTTAAAATTCTCTCATTTCTCCCTAAGGTTTTCTCATATATTTTCACAACATACTTGCCTAAACCTCGCCAAAAGCTGTGATTATTTTTTCTGTCTTTCCATGCTACAGCTCAAAGCACATAAAAAACAAAATGAGCAAAACAAGCAAAAAATACAAGATACAGATGAACTAGAGACAGAATAGAAAGCCATTCAGATAAATATCATTGTAAGAAAAATGCACAGCCTGGATTTAGTAGAGTATATTAAAGGAAAGACAGAATCTTTGGGTACAGTTGACGAAGCCTTTCTCTTTAAAATTTAAACTTGGAGCCACATCAGTTTGAAGGCCTCAGATTGTATGACTGATATTAAACAATCCCATAAGGAAGTGACCATCTCAGAGTGGACCACCACTGAGCAAGAACAGAATGGGTCCCAAAAAAGAGAATCCAGGCAGAGGCATGGCCCTTATTCCTCCTGGCTAAGGGATACAACAGTTCCTCCGTGTAGCAGAATCAAAAGTCAATATCTGAATCCCATACTTTCTAGTATTTGTAGTTTTGCATATAATTATTCTTAAACCCATTATATGATTCAGGAGTGGACCTCAGACTGCTTGAGGCCCAGGTCTACTGAAGAATGAACCTGGGAAACTGACCTTTGCTTTATATAGTCTCATAGTAAAGAAGAATGTATTGGGTGTTTTCACTTGCCCCTGGTAAGCAGGTAGACGTGGGGCTAGAGTCGCCACAATAATCAGGTGGGCAGTAAGGTCTGGACAGCATGTAAGTATAGCCAAGTAAACTCCTCAAATCGAGTGACCAAGTGCCTCACTTTGCCTGGAACCAAAAACCTGGTTTTAACACAGAAAGTTTCATGTTCCAGAAAACTCCTCAGTCCCAGGCAAGCCAGGATGGCTTGACACCCTATACCTCGATGCATGCCGATGGTATAATCCCTGTGGAGACCTTTGGGAGACTTCTGTTTGGACGTATGCTGTATCGTATCCTGCTTTACATAACAAACTGTCTATACCTGTATCCTTTGCCATAAAAGAAACGTCACAGCCTTTAGCTGTGTCTGCAGCATCTTTCTGTCATCATTCCATTGGGACAACCACACCTAATAAAGTATATAGAGAGTTCATATTCTATGGTATACATGTGAAGAAGTTCAGAATATGCCACCCCCAAATATGCTACTTTGCCATAAGAATTATTCTGAGCTAAAGGTGCCTAAAAAAAAAAAAAAAAAAAAAAAAAGACTGGTGTGGCTGGGCATGGTGGCTCACGCCTGTAATGCCAGCACTTTGGGAGTCCGAGGTGGGCGAATCACGAGGCCAGGAGATTGAGACCATCCTGGCTAACACGGTGAAACCCCGTCTCTACTAAAAATACAAAAATTAGCCAGGCGTGGTGGCAAGCGCCTGTAGTTCCAACTACTTGGGAGGCTGAGGCAGGAGAATGGCGTGAACCTGGGAGGCAGAGCTTGCAGTGAGCTGAGATTGTGCCACTGCACTCCAGCCTGGGCAACAGAGCGAGACTCCATCTCAAAAAAAAAAAAAAAAAGGTACAAGGAAATCATTCTGACCTCCTTTTGTTTTTTAAAAGCAGAAGATGAAATTTTCTTGTGAAAGATGCCTCCTGCTGGGCATAGCGGTTCAAATCTGAAATCCCAGAACTCTGGGAGACTGAAGTAGGAGGATCACTTGAGGTCAGGAGTTTGAGACCAGCCTGGGCAACATAGCAAGATCCCATTTCTACAAAAAAATTAAAACACAAAAGAAAGATGCCCTCTCTATACTAGAAGGAAAGCAATATTCTTATCATCAAGGATGGGAAGTTGAAACCAAGAGAATTCTGTATGGACCTTGTTAGAACAATAAAATGAGAGGAACATGTACAACTAAAAAAGTCCAGGAAATAAAAGAGAACTCTCCTACCTAAAAAGTTAATTAAATTTTTAATAACTACATTATTGACGTTTGAATAAAACAAATATACTTTTATAGTGGTTTTCTTTTGCTGGTAAACAAATTAACCAACTAGATAATGAAATGAAAGAGTAGATCCTCTGTCAGATTAAATGATGGGAATTTCAGAAAGGATCTGCCTAACAACACCTGCATACTCTTGGCCTGAACACAAGACAATGCAGCTTGTTTTTCTAATGGAAGTCCACTGAAATCTAAGGGATAAGACTTCTATGTCTTTTCTTTTTTTTTTTTTTTTTATTATACTTTAAGTTTTAGGGTACATGTGCACATTGTGCAGGTTAGTTACATATGTATACATGTGCCATGCTGGTGCGCTGCACCCACTAACTTGTCATCTAGCATTAGGTATATCTCCCAATGCTATCCCTCCCCACTCCCCCCTCCCCACCACAGTCCCCATAGTGTGATATTCCCCTTCCTGTGTCCATGTGATCTCATTGTTCAATTCCCACCTACGAGTGAGAATATGCGGTGTTTGGTTTTTTGTTCTTGCGATAGTTTACTGAGAATGATGGTTTCCAGTTTCATCCATGTCCCTACAAAGGACATGAACTCATCATTTTTTATGGCTGCATAGTATTCCATGGTGTATATGTGCCACATTTTCTTAATCCAGTCTATCATTGTTGGACATTTGGGTTGGTTCCAAGTCTTTGCTATTGTGAATAATGCCGCAATAAACATACGTGTGCATGTGTCTTTATAGCAGCATGATTTATAGTCCTTTGGGTATATACCCAGTAATGGGATGGCTGGGTCAAATGGTATTTCTAGTTCTAGATCCCTGAGGAATCGCCACACTGACTTCCACAATGGTTGAACTAGTTTACAGTCCCACCAACAGTGTAAAAGTGTTCCTATTTCTCCACATCCTCTCCAGCACCTGTTGTTTCCTGACTTTTTAATGATTGCCATTCTAACTGGTGTGAGATGATATCTCATAGTGGTTTTGATTTGCATTTCTCTGATGGCCAGTGATGATGAGCATTTTTTCATGTGTTTTTTGGCTGCATAAATGTCTTCTTTTGCGAAGTGTCTGTTCAACTCCCTCGCCCACTTTTTGATGGGGTTGTTTGTTTTTTTCTTGTAAATTTGTTTGAGTTCATTGTAGATTCTGGATATTAGCCCTTTGTCAGATGAGTAGGTTGCGAAAATTTTCTCCCATGTTGTAGGTTGCCTGTTCACTCTGATGGTAGTTTCTTTTGCTGTGCAGAAGCTCTTTAGTTTAATTAGATCCCATTTGTCAATTTTGGCTTTGGTTGCCATTGCTTTTGGTGTTTTGGACATGAAGTCCTTGCCCACACCTATGTCCTGAATGGTAATGCCTAGGTTTTCTTCTAGGGTTTTTATGGTTTTAGGTCTAACGTTTAAATCTTTAATCCATCTTGAATTGATTTTTGTATAAGGTGTAAGGAAGGGATCCAGTTTCAGCTTTCTACATATGGCTAGCCAGTTTTCCCAGCACCATTTATTAAATAGGGAATCCTTTCCCCATTGCTTGTTTTTCTCAGGTTTGTCAAAGATCAGATAGTTGTAGGTATGCGGCGTTATTTCTGAGGGCTCTGTTCTGTTCCATTGATCTATATCTCTGTTTTGGTACCAGTACCATGCTGTTTTGGTTACTGTAGCCTTGTAGTATAGTTTGAAGTCAGGTAATGTGATGCCTCCAGCTTTGTTCTTTTGGCTTAGGATTGACTTGGCGATGCGGGCTCTTTTTTGGTTCCATATGAACTTTAAAGTAGTTTTTTCCAATTCTGTGAAGAAAGTCATTGGTAGCTTGATGGGGATGGCATTGAATCTATAAATTACCTTGGGCAGTATGGCCATTTTCACGATATTGATTCTTCCTACCCATGAGCATGGAATGTTCTTCCATTTGTTTGTATCCTCTTTTATTTCCTTGAGCAGTGGTTTGTAGTTGTCCTTGAAGAGGTCCTTCACATCCCTTGTAAGTTGGATTCCTAGGTATTTTATTCTCTTTGAAGCAATTGTGAATGGGAGTTCACTCATGATAAGACTTCTATGTCTTTTCAAACTTGTATAGGGAACTCGGCACCAGTGTTAAAAGTGATACAAATTGTTAAGTTTTGTCTCCTGGAATGAGTTGTCTTTTGGGGATCAAAGTGTTCTGATTATTTATTTATTTATTTATTTTTTATTATTATTATACTTTAAGTTTTAGGGTACATGTGCACAATGTGCAGGTTAGTTACATATGTATACATGTGCCATGCTGGTGTGCTGCACCCATTAACTCGTCATTTAGCATTAGGTATATCTCCTAATGCTATCCCTCCCCCCTCCCCCCACCCCACAACAGTCCCCAGAGTGTGATGTTCCCCTTCCTGTGTCCATGTGTTCTCATTGTTCAGTTCCCATCTATGAGGGAGAACATGCGGTGTTTGGTTTTTTGTCCTTGTGATAGTTTACTGAGAATGATGATTTCCAATTTCATCCATGTCCCTACAAAGGACATGAACTCATCATTTTTTATGGCTGCATAGTATTCCATGGTGTATATGTGCCACATTTTCTTAATCCAGTCTATCATTGTTGGACATTTGGGTTGGTTCCAAGTCTTTGGTATTGTGAATAGTGCCACAATAAACATACATGTGCATGTGTCTTTATAGCAGCATGATTTATAGTCCTTTGGGTATATACCCAGTAATGGGATGGCTGGGTCAAATGGTATTTCCAGTTCTAGATCCCTGAGGAATCGCCACACTGACTTTCACAATGGTTGAACTAGTTTACAGTCCCACCAACAGTGTAAAAGTGTTCCTATTTCTCCACGTCCTCTCCAGCACCTGTTGTTTCTTGACTTTTTGATTGCCATTCTAACTGGTGTGAGATGGTATCTCATTGTGGTTTTGATTTGCATTTCTCTGATGGCCAGTGATGATGAGCATTTTTTCATGTGTCTTTTGGCTGCATAAATGTCTTCTTTTGAGAAGTGTCTGTTCATACCCTTTGCCCACTTTTTGATGGGTTTGTTTGTTTTTTTCTTGTAAATTTGTTTGAGTTCATTGTAGATTCTGGATATTAGCCCTTTGTCAGATGAGTAGGTTGCGAAAATTTTCTCCCATTTTGTAGGTTGCCTCTTCACTCTGATGGTAGTTTCTTTTGCTGTGCAGAAGCTCTTTAGTTTAATTAGATCCCATTTGTCAATTTTGGCTTTTGTTGCCATTGCTTTTGGTGTTTTAGACATGAAGTCCTTGCCCATGCCTATGTCCTGAATGGTAATGCCTAGGTTTTCTTCTAGGGTTTTTATGGTTTTAGGTCTAACGTTTAAGTCTTTAATCTGTCTTGAATTAATTTTTGTATAAGGTGTAAGGAAGGGATCCAGTTTCAGCTTTCTACATACGGCTAGCCAGTTTTCCCAGCACCATTTATTAAATAGGGAATCCTTTCCCCATTGCTTGTTTTTCTCAGGTTTGTCAAAGATCAGATAGTTGTAGATATGCGGCGTTATTTCTGAGGGCTCTGTTCTGTTCCATTGATCTATATCTCTGTTTTGGTACCAGTACCACGCTGTTTTGCTTACTGTAGCCTTGTAGTATAGTTTGAAGTCAGGTAGCATGATGCCTCCAGCTTTGTTCTTTTGGCTTAGGATTGACTTGGCGATGCAGGCTCTTTTTTGGTTCCATATGAACTTTAAAGTAGTTTTTTCCAATTCTGTGAAGAAAGTCATTGGTAGCTTGATGGGGATGGCATTGAATCTATAAATTACCTTGGGCAGTATGGCCATTTTCACGATATTGATTCTTCCTACCCATGAGCATGGAATGTTCTTCCATTTGTTTATATCCTCTTTTATTTCATTGAGCAGTGGTTTGTAGTTCTCCTTGAAGAGGTCCTTCACATCCCTTGTAAGCTGGATTCCTAAGTATTTTATTCTCTTTGAAGCAATTGTGAATGGGAGTTCACTCATGATTTGGCTCTCTTTTTGTCTGTTATTGGTGTATAAGAATGCTTGTTATTTTTGCACATTGATTTTGTATCCTGAGACTTTGCTGAAGTTGCTTATCAGCTTAAGGAGATTTTGGGCTGAGACAATGGGGTTTTCTAGATATACAATCATGTCATCTGCAAACAGGGACAATTTGACTTCCTCTTTTCCTAATTGAATACCCTTTATTTCCTTCTCCTGCCTAATTGCCCTGGCCAGAACTTCCAACACTATGTTGAATAGGAGCGGTGAGAGAGGGCATCCCTGTCTTATGCCAGTTTTCAGAGGGAATGCTTCCAGTTTTTGCCCATTCAGTATGATATTGGCTGTGGGTTTGTCATAGATAGCTCTTATTATTTTCAGATACGTCCCATCAGTACCTAATTTATTGAGAGTTTTTAGCATGAAGGGTTGTTGAATTTTGTCAAAGGCCTTTTCTGCATCTATTGAGATAATCATGTGGTTTTTGTCTTCAGTTCTGTTTATATGCTGGATTACATTTATTGATTTGCGTATATTGAACCAGCCTTGCATCCCAGGGATAAAGCTCACTTGATCATGGTGGATAAGCTTTTTGATGTGTTGCTGGATTCGGTTTGCCAGTATTTTATTCAGGATTTTTGCATCAATGTTCATCAAGGATATTGGTCTAAAATTCTCTTTTTTTGTTGTCTCTACCCTGTCTCTGTCTCTTTTTTTGCTGTCTCTGTCTTTGGTATCAGGATGATGCTGGCCTCATAAAATGAGTTAGGGAGGATTCCCTCTTTTTCTATTGATTGGAATAGTTTCAGAAGGAATGGTACCAGTTCCTCCTTGTACCTCTGGTAGAATTTGGCTGTGAATCCATCTGGTCCTGGACTCTTTTTGGTTGGTAAGCTATTGATTATTGCCACAATTTCAGATCCTGTTTTTGGTCTATTCAGTGATTCAACTTCTTCCTGGTTTAGTCTTGGGAGAGTGTATGTGTCGAGGAATTTATCCATTTCTTCTAGATTTTCTAGTTTATTTGCGTAGAGGTGCTTGTAGTATTCTCTGATGGTAGTTTGTATTTCTGTGGGATCGGTGGTGATATCCCCTTTATCATTTTTTATTGCGTCTATTTGATTCTTCTCTCATTTTTTCTTTATTAGTCTTGCTAGTGCTCTATCAATTTTGTTGATCCTTTCAAAAAACCAGCTCCTGGATTCATTAATTTTTTGAAGGGTTTTTTGTGTCTCTATTTCCTTCAGTTCTGCTCTGATTTTAGTTATTTCTTGCCTTCTGCTAGCTTTTGAATGTTTTTGCTCTTGCTTTTCTAGTTCTTTTAATTGTGATGTTAGGGTGTCAATTTTGGATCTTTCCTGCTTTCTCTTGTGGGCATTTAGTGCTATAAATTTCCCTCTACACACTGCGTTGAATGTGTCCCAGAGATTCTGGTATGTTGTGTCTTTGTTCTCGTTGGTTTCAAAGAACATCTTTATTTCTGCCTTCATTTCGTTATGTACCCAGTAGTCATTCAGGAGCAGGTTGTTCAGTTTCCATGTAGTTGAGTGGTTTTGAGTGAGTTTCTTAATCCTGAGTTCTAGTTTGATTGCACTGTGCAGTCTGAGAGATAGTTTGTTATAATTTCTGTTCTTTTACATTTGCTAGTGTTCTGATAATTTAAAACAAACCTGATATAGTCCTAAAACACATTTCTAAACACTTGACTTATAAAACAAAACAAAATAAACCAGTATATTCTACCTTTTAAATTGTTTCCGTCAGTATATGAATTTTGAAAACATTGTTCTTAAGGTTCTTTCTGAAGTAAGGAAACAAAGTGGAAGGTGGAAGAAAATTAAAACTCACGACCACCAGACGAGTTTCCTACACTTAACCCACCCTGCTGAAGTCTCACTTTTCTTCTGCTATGCATCCCTCAGCAGCAATGAATATACTAGTTTATAATGTTTGCATCTGTTCATTGCCGTCTGTTCATTGCTTTGTAATTGTATGTGTGTGTTTGTGTGCACGTGCTTGTGTGCGTGCCTGCGTGTGTCCTTAATTTGCTAATATTTTGATCCTCTCCTTCTCTGGTTCTACCCTAGTCCAATCCAGTATGTCTGTGCACACGTGTGTCTCCAACCCTCAGACGGGGAAATAAATTCCTGCATATACCTACAGACACACTCCCATACAACAATGCATTATTGTATTGAGTAAATATTTTTTATTTTCTTAATAACTAAGAGACCAGAAGTAAACATTCTAAAGTAGTTACTTTGGGTCTTCATTTACTATGATAAAACAGATGAAAAGTGAGAGAGGTCACAGTCAACAAAGAGATTATCACCTGTTCATTTATCCATCAGAAAACAGATATGCTAGGAAAATGGTAGGAATATGAAGGCATCTGTGACATTCATTCTCTCCATTTCTCTTTTTCTCAATATTAATTATTACTCAGTGACTCAGTTTTCTCCATACTCCATCCTGAGTACTAATTACATTGCTCTTTACAAATGATCTGAGGGGCAATTGTATGACATAGTATCTCCACTAGGCGGCACCTGTGTGTAACATCTCTACTTCAAGCCCAACATTTATTATTACATTATCTTCCAGTTTCGTTAAATGAGTACTGATAAGATAGCTTTAAAGCAATCTCTTTGATAGCAAGTGCTCCAAACACTACTTCTATGTCATATGGGATGGCCCAATGATTTGTTGGTGAGATAACTAAAAACTTTCAATAAATATTTCTATGTAAGAAATACTTTCTTGTTTCTGTTCAGGTAACAGCTCTTCTTTATAATGAAAGTGTCTGATTGTGTGCTGTTTGCACTTCAAGAAGAGAAAGTGGGAAATTTCAGGAAAACTAATATTAATTAGCTCAAGCCATCCATTAAAACAAAATTATATTTGTTTATATATATAAAATAAATAATGTATATCACTCCATTTTCTCATTTGTGTGTTGTTTTATATACATGTATTATATATATTTACATATAAATATTTAATAAACATTATATTATATATAACAACACACAAATACATGCTCATATTTTATATAAATGTAAAAATATTTATATAATATATTTACATATAATATATATCATATTTATTAAATATTTATATGCTATATATATAAAAAATGACACAAAGGAGAAAATGGGGTAAGGGTGATATATACCTAATAGTACTTATATAAAGTCATTAGCATTCTATATAATACCTTTGTAGATGGAGTTCTAACCTAACTTTCCTTTCTTATTTCTCATCCTTCCCCAGTCATATTCCTCACATCCTAGTAAAAAAAAAAATTATTTCCTATCATGTAGACAAACCATACTCTTTCAGACCTTTATGTCTTTTTACATGTTGTTCCTTCCTGGAAAGCCTTTCTGCTTTTCCTACATCTGTCCAGCTACATACATATTAAGACCCAGCTATATATATTATCTGAGACATCTTGGCTCACCTACTCTGTTAATGTTCCTCCTCTGACATGCTGATATCTTCTAGTGTAACCTTTATTACAATAATTTGTAATTATTTGCCTGTTTGTCTCCTCACTTACCTCTGTAACCCCAACAGCTGGCATACACATTAAAAAGTGACCACAGTGGGGTCCAAAAAATTTAATTGCATTGCTTCAGAGTCACCTTATTGGAAGGTCAGGCTTGAGCCTGCTGTGGAGGATGAGAGTCAATTGCCATCACATGAAAGATGAATTCATATTATCTTGGGATGTCTCTTCACAGGGTCTCAGAGTATAATTATAAACAAGACTACATACTACAGACTTTAAGAATAGTGCATATGTGGGCCAGGCACAGTGGCTCACACCTGTAATCCCATCACTTAGGGAGGCCGAGGCGGGTGGGTCACCTGAGGTCAGGAGTTTGAGACCAGCCTGGCCAACTTGGCCTCTACTAAAAATACAAAAATTAGCTGTGCATGGTGGCACACGCCTGTAATCCCAGCTACTCGGGAGGCTGAGGCAGGAGAATTGCTTGAACCTGGAAGGCGGAGGTTGCAGTGAATCGAGATCATGCCATTGCATTCCAGCCTGGGCAACAGAGAGAGACTCTGTCTCAAAAAAAAAAAAAGAAAAAAAAAAAAGAATAGTGCATAGGTAAAATCCAACTTAAACTAAGCCTAAAGAAGGAAAATATTCATAGAAATAACAATTATAACACAATTTTTAACTAAATAGAGACTATGCCAAAAAGAAATCTGTACTCTAATATTCTTTGCAGTATTATTCACAATAGCCAATATATGGAACCATCTAAGTATTCATTAACAATGAGTAGATTAAATGTGGTGTATATACACAATGGAATATAATTTGGCCTTGAAAAAGAAGGAAATGCTGTCATTTGTGACAACATGGATAAACTTGGAAGACATTATGCTAAGTGAAATAAGCCAAGTACAGAAAGACAAATACAACACGATCTCACATATGTAAAATCTTGAAAAATGATGTGAGATGATGAATATGTTAATTAGCTTGATTTAATCATTCTACATTTTATATATATAAACATCCCGTTGTACATAAATACACGTATTATAATTTGTCAATTAAAAATGTTGATAAAAATAAACTAAATAGAGGCGCTGAATAATAGATGAAGAACAAAAGCACAACTGAGAATTAAAAGACTGATTTTAGGAATTCTTCTAAAATATGCATGACTGAGGCTTATTCTAGAAACAGAGGGATGGGCTGGGCACGGTGGCTCACGCCTGTAATCCTAGCACTTTGGGAGGCCGAGGTGTGTGGATCACCTGAGGTCAGGAGTTCGAGACCGGCCTGGCCAATATGGGAAAACCCCGTCTCTACTAAAAATACAAAAATTAGCCAGGTGTGATGGCAGGCACTTGTAATCCCAGCTACTCATGATGCTGAGGCTGGAGAATTGCTTGAACCAGGAAGGCGGAGGTTGCAGTGAGCTGAGATCACACCACTGCACTCCAGCCTGGGCGACAAGAGTGAAACTCCATCTCAAAAAAAAAAAAAAAGAAAGAGAGGGAGAGAGGGATGGTTCAATATTTGGGAATTTGTTGATATAATTCATTATATTAATAGAATAAATCAATATAATCATATGATTACTCAATAAATAAAATAAGCCTTTTGATAATACTCAAAATCAATTTTTGCTTTAAAAACACTCAATTAAATTAAGCATAGAGGGAAATTCTTCAACTTGGTATTTATCAGAATGTTCATTATAAATAAGAGCAAACATATTTATTGAATAAATAAATGAATAAATGGATGGAATAAAACAGAATACAAAGCCCAGGCATGCTTACAAAGACTGCATTTGTTCCAGAGGCACTTTCCTCTTCTCTTCCTCTCTTACTCTAACAGGAGGAATCAGAAGAGTCACCAGAAAAGAAAATGTCAAGCCTCTAAACTGAAGATTCAAAGTGAAAACAAACTGGTGTCAGGCTAGGAAGAAAGTCAAGAAAGCATCCATACCATATCAGAATAAATAGAAATTAGGGCAGGATCATGCAAGCACAAGGACTACAAAAAGAAGTAACATAGGATTGTGGCAACTGTGCAAACAACACAGGGAGAATAAAAGCAAATAGATAAACTCAATCTAGCAAAAAATAGCTAAAAAACAAAAAAAGTTCCTCGCCATTGCTTTAAGCTATAGAACAACTTAATAGGAACACAGATTCAATATGACAAGAACTCAAAGACAAGCTGATGCAACAGCAGAATGAGATAAAAGGGTAGAGTTTAGGTGTAAGCAGCCAAATTGAGCATCAAAATTTAAAAGTGCAAGCATCATAAAATGGAATTATTGACAGAGAGAAAGGTTTAGATTATCACAGTGAATTCAGGTGAAAAGACAAGAAAATTAATAAAATTAGAAAGAACAAATCTAATCCTACATAAGGATATTTAGTTTCCCTAATGTAGGCAGTCCAAAAATAGAATATAAGATGTATTCAAAGACATGAGAAAATGTTCCTGAAATGAAAAAAAACAATAAAAATCAAAAGATCACACCATATTCAATACATTTTTAAAACAAAATGCTCTATACCAAGACAATTCTACTTAAACTCTTTAACTTTGAAGATGAACTTCAAGGTATCCCAGCTAACAACCAAGTCACCTACAAAATAAGCAATAGGAAGACACTGACTTTTCTGTTTTCTGTTTTCTTTTTTTCCAGTGTTTTAATAACAGAACATAGAACAATGCCTGGCAATCAATAAAATATTTTTTGAACTAATTAAAATGAATGAAGAAAAAAAAACACTGACATCAGACTTCTCCACAACATTCAATACCAGGAAACAATTAAGCAATGTTTATGTTGTTTTAGGTGAAAAAAAAAGTGACCCAATTACAGTATACCATTCAAGGTATGGTTTAGGTATAAAGGCACTGTGTAGGCAGACATTCTCAATATATAAGAACTCAGAAAATATAGCACCCATGTGATCTTCTTTAAAAAACTACAATAAATTCAGCCAAGTAAGAGATGAATCAAAATAAATAATTTGGGAATAGCAAAACACATTGTAAAAGGACAGGAAATGAGCCTTGGATCCATTTAAATATTGAATTAAGATTAATCAACTATGGCAATTGTAATTACAGAAAAGAAGGTGAATAGTGTAAATCTGGATAAAATAAAAATTATAAAATAACTAAAACTGGGAAATAGAAAGATATGAGAAAATATTAAATACTCTCATCTTTTATAGTAGGATATCAATTGTTATTTCCAAAATTAAAATATGTGGTTTTAAAAAATGACTGCACTCTTTTGTGATATATATTGCTATAGAGATATACAGATATGTATAGTTATTTCTTAGAATGTCTTTAGAATAAATTTTGTGAAGGTATGTTTAATTTCGGTAATTCCCTTATTTTCACTTTAGTGTCTTTTTCCTCTGTTGGAGTCAAGTACAATTATATTTTTATTTTCTAAGTAATCAAATGCTTGTAACTATTTATGGTCATCTACTTGCTATGTACCCATCTATCTGTAGTGGTGTAGTATATAAACCTGTTTTGATGTTCACCTAAGAAATTAATGATGATTTAAAAATTCTCATCTTTGCACTTTTATGTGTTGTTTGGATTCTTTTTAATGGTCCTGCATCACTTTTACAGCATTGAATAATCTTCCTTAGAAAAATATGCCAAAGTAACAAGATTTAATTCTGGGTGATGGTAATATGCATATTGTTATTCTATCTTTTGTGTGGTTTTTTGTTTGGTTGGTTTTTGGATTTATTATTTTTTTCTTTTTTTGAGACACGTTCTCGCTCTGTCACCCAGGCTGTAGTGCAGTGGCATGATCACGGCTCACTACAGCTGCAACCTCCCGAGCTCAAGCGGTACTCCCACCTCAACCTCTTGAGTAGCTGGGACTAAAGGTGCGTGCCATTGTGCCAAGCTAATTTTTAAATTTTTTGTAGAGACAGGTCTTCCTATGTTGCCCAGGCTGGTCTCAAACTCCTGGGGCTCAAGAGATCCTCCCACCTAGGCGTCCCAAAGTGCTGGGATTATAGGTATGAGCCACTGTGGCTGGCTGTTATTCTATTGTTTTGTATTTATCTGTGTTTCAAAAATTCCTCATCCTATCTCATTTAAAAGTTTTAAGATTATAATTTCTCATCTGAGTACACATTTAGTAGCATTCCATAAAATTAGATATAAGATTTTGATCCAAAAGTTATTAAGGAGAGTTTTTTAAATATTTTCAAATGGTTGGACTTAATTTTTAAGTTTATTATTTTCCAATTGTATTACATAATAAGAAAAGAATATACCATGTCATATTTCTACCTTTTGGAACTTATAAGGCATTCTTCGTGGCCTATTGTTGATGAATTTTGACCAAAATTTTATGAAAATTGGAAGAGGGTCACTGTAAGGATTAAAGTTCAATATACACATATAATGAGTTATTGATATTAATAGGTTCTTTATATTGTTATTTGTTTCTTACCTCTTCAGTTTATCAAAGACTTTTAAAAAGTTTTACTACCTCACACCATAGACAAAAATTAACTCAAAGTGGATCAAAGACTTAAACAGACATAAATGTAAAAGCTAAAACTATAAAACTCTCAGAAGAAAACACAGGAATATATGACCTTGAATTAGGCAATGGTTTTTTGATATGACATCAAAAGCAAAATCAACAAAAGAAAAAAAAATAAACAAATTGGGCTTCATAAAAATTTAAAACTTTTGTGCTTCATAAAAATTTAAAACTTTTGTGCTTCAGATAACACCATCAAGAAAGTTAAAAAACAACCCACAGAATGGGAGAAAATACTTGCAAATCACATATTTGATAAAGGATTGAATATATAAAGAACAGTTATGATCCAATAATAAACAGACAACCCAATTTTAAAATGAGATCTGAATAAACATTTTTTTCCAAAGCAGATATAGTAATGACCAATAAGTTGGGAGTTTGAGACCAGCCTGGCCAGCATGGAAAAACCCTGTCTCTACTAAAAATACAAAAATTAGCTGGGCGTGGTGGCAAGCACCTGTAATCCCAGCTACTTGGAAAGCTGAGGCAGGAGAATCGTTTGAACCTGGGAGGCAGAGGTTGCAGTGAGGCAGAGGTTGCAGTGAGCCAGTTGCACCATTGCACTCCAACCTGGGCAACAGAGCGAGACTCCACCTCAAAAAAAAAAAAAAAAAAAAAAGAAATAACCAATAAGAACAATAAGAACATGAAAAGGTGCTCAAAATCATTTTTAGCCATCAGGGAAATGCATTTCAAAAGCACAATGTGCTACCACTTCATGCCCACAAAGATGGCTATAATAAAAAACAAAACAGAGAATAAGTGTTGGCAAGGATGTGAAACAATTGCAACCCTTGTAAACCGCTGGTGGGAATGTAAAATGGTGCAACTGCAGTAGAAAACAGTCTGGCATTGTTCTAAACTTCTCTTCTCGCTTCATTTCATTAATTTGATCTTCAAATAAATATGGGACTATGTGAAAAGACCAAATCTACATTTGATTGGTGTACCTGACAGTGACGGGGAGAATGGAAACAAGCTGGAAAACACTCTTCGGGGTATTATCCAGGAAAACTTCCCCAGCCTAGCAAGGCAGGCCAACATTCAAATTCAGGAAATACAGAGAACACCACAAAGATACTCCTCAAGAAGAGCAAAGCCAAGACACATAATTGTCAGATTTACCAAGGCTGAAATGACGGAAAAAAATGCTAAGGGCAGCCAGAGAGAAAAGTCGGGTTACCCACAAAGGGAAGCCCATCATACTAACAGCAGATCTCTCAGCAGAAACCCTACAAGCCAGAAGAGTGTGGGGGCCAATATTCAACATTCTTAAAGAAAAGAATTTTCAAGCCAGAATTTCATATCCAGCCAAACTAAGCTTCATAAGTGCAGGAGAAATAAAATCCTTTACAGACAAGTAAATGCTGAGAGATTTTGTCACCACCAGGCCTGCCTTACAAGAGCTCCTGAAGGAAGCACTAAACATGGAAAGGAACAACTGGTACCAGCCACTGCAAAAACATGCCAAATTGTAAAGACCATCGAGGCTAGGAAGAAACTGCATCAACTAACAGGCAACATAACCAGCTAACATCATAATGACAGGATCAAATTCACACATAACAATATTAACCTTAAATGTAAATGGGCTAAATGCTCCAATTAAAAGACACAGACTGGCAAATTGGATAGAGTCAAGACCCATCAGTGTGCTGTACTCAGGAGACCCATCTCACGTGCAGAGACACACATGGACTCAAAATAAAGGGATGGAGGAAGATCTACCAAGCAAATGGAAAGCAAAAAAAAGCAGGGGTTGCAATCCTACTTTCTGATAAAACAGACTTTAAATCAACAAAGATCAAAAGGGACAAAGAAGGTCATTATATAATGGTAAAGGGATCAATTCAACAAGAAGAGCTAACTATCCTAAATATATATGCACTCAATACAGGAACACCCAGATTCATAAAGCAAGTCCTTAGAGACCTAAAAAGACACTTAGACTCCCACACAATAATAATGGTAGACTTTAACACCCCACTGTCAATATTAGACAGATCAACGGGACAGGTTAACAAGGACATCCAGGACTTGAACTCAGCTCTGCACTAAGCAGACCTAATAGACATCTACAGAACTCTCCACCCCAAATCAACAGAATATACATGCTTTTCAGCACCACATTGCACTTATTCCAAAATTGACCACACAGTTGGAAGTAAAGCACTCCTCAGCAAATGTTAAAGAACAGAAATCACAACAGTCTGTCTCTCAGGCCACAGTGCAATCAAATGAGAACTCAGGATTAAGAAACTCACTCAAAACCACACAACTACGTGGAAACTGAACAACCTGCTCCTGAATGACTACTGGGTACCTAATGAAATGAAGGCAGAAATAAAGATGTTCTTTGAAACCAATGAGAACAAAGACACAACATGCCAGAATCTCTGGGACACACTTAAAGCAGTGTGTAGAGGGAAATTTATAGCACTAAATGCCCACAAGAGAAAGCAGGAAAGATCTAAAATCGACACCCTAACATCACAATTAAAAGAACTAGAGAAGCAAGAGCAAACAAATTCAAAAGCTAGCAGAAGGCAAGAAATAGCTAAGATCAGAGCAGAATTGAAGGAGATAGAGACACAAAAACTCTTCAAAGAAATCAACGAATCCAGGAGCTGGTTTTTTGAAAAGATCAACAAAATTGATAGACCGCTAGCAAGACTAATAAAGAAGAAAAGAGAGAAGAATCAAATAGATGCAATAAAAAATGATAAAGGGGATATCACCACTGATCCCACAGAAATACAGACTACCATCAGAGAATACTATAAACACCTCTATGCAAATAAACTAGGGAATCTAGAAGAAATGGATAAATTCCTGGACACATACACCCTCCCAAGACTAAACCAGGAAGAAGTTGAATCTCTGAATAGACCAATAACAGGCTCTGAAATTGAGGCAACAATTAATAGCTTACCAACCAAAAAAAGTCCAGGACCAGAATTCGGATTCACAGCCGAATTCTACCAGAGGTACAAAGAGGAGCTGGTACCATTCCTTCTGAAACTATTCCAATCAATAGAAAAAGAGGGAATCCTCCCTAACTCATTTTATGAGGCCAGCATCATCCTGATACCAAAGCGTGGCAGAGACACAACAAAAAAAGAGAATTTTAGACCAATATCCCTGATGAACATCGATGCGAAAATCCTGAATAAAATACTGGCAAACCGAATCCAGCAGCACATCAAAAAGCTTATCCACCAAGATCAAGTTGGCTTCATCCCTGGGATGCAAGACTGGTTCAACATACACAAATCAATAAACGTAATCCATCAGCTAAACAGAACCGAAGACAAAAACCACATGATTATGTCAATAGATGCAGAAAAGGCCTTCGACAAAATTCAACAGCCTTCGTGCTAAAAACTCTCAATAAACTAGGTATTGATGGGATGTATCTCAAAATAATAAGAGCTATTTATGACAAACCCACAGCCAATATCATACTGAATGGGCAAAAACTGGAAGCATTCCCTTTGAAAACTGGCATAAGACAGGGATGCCCTCTCTCACCACTCCTATTCAACATAGTGTTGGAAGTTCTGGCCAGGGCAATCAGGCAAGAGAAAAAAATAAAAGGTATTCTGTAGGGACCAGTCCCACAGGGTCGGTGGGTCTCTCCCCATGTGCGGAGACGAGAGAGTGTAGAAATAAAGACACAAGACAAAGAGATAAAAGAAAAGACAGCTGGGCCCGGGGGACCGCTACCACCAAGTCGCGGAGACCAGTAGTGGCCCCAAATGCCAGGCTGCACTGATATTTATTGGATATAAGACAAAGGGGCAGGATAAGGAGAGTGAGCCATCTCCAGTGATAGGTAAGGCCATGTGGGTCATGTGTCCACTGGACAGGGGGCCCTTCCCTGCCTGGCAGCCGAGGCAGAGAGAGAGAGGAGACAAAGAGAGAAACAACTTACACCATTATTAGAGACTTTTAGTACTTTCACTAATTTGCTACTGCTATCTAGAAGGCAGAGCCAGGTGTACAGGATGGAACATGAAAGCAGACTAGGAGCGTGACCACTGAAGCACAGCATCACAGGGAGACAGTTAGGCCTCCAGATAACTGCGGGCAAGCCTGACTAATGTCAGCCCCTTCACAAGAGGTGGAGGAGTAGAGTCTTCTCCAAACTCCCCCTGGGAAAGGGAGACTCCCTTTCCCGATCTGCTAAGTAGCAGGTGTTTTTCCTTGACACTTACGCTACTGCTAGACCACGGTCTGCCTGGCAACGGGCGTCTTCCCAGACGCTGGCGTTACCGCTAGACCAAGGAGCCCTCTGGTGGCCCTGTCTGGGCAAAACAGAAGGCTTGCACTCTTGTCTTCTGGTCACTCCTCACTATGTCCCCTCAGCTCCTATCTCTGCATGGCCTGGTTTTTCCTAGGTTATGATTATAGAGCGAGGATTATTACAATATTGGAATAAAGAATAAGTACTACTAATGATTAATTATATTCATATATAATCATATCTAAGATCTATATATGGTATAACTATTCTTGTTTTATATTTTATTATACTGGAACAGCTCGCGTCCTCGGTCTCTTGCCTTGGCACCTGGGTGGCTTGCCACCCACAGTATTCAATTAGGAAAAGAGGAAGTCAAATAGTCCCTGTTTGCAGATGACATGATTGTATATTTAGAAAACCCCATCGTCTCAGCCCAAAATCTCCTTAAACTGATAAGCAACTTCAGCATAGTCTCAGGATACAAAAATCAATCTGCAAAAATCACAAGCATTCTGATACACCAATAACAGACAAACAGAGAGCCAAATCATGAGTGAACTCCCATTCACAATTGCTACAAAGAGAATAAAATACCTAGGAATCCAACTTACAAGGGATGTGAAGGACCTCTTCAAGGAGAACCACAAACCACTGCTCAATGAAATAAAAGAGGGCACAAACAAATGGAAGAACATTCCATGCTCATGGATAGGAAGAATCAATATCGTGAAAATAGCCATACTGCCCAAGGTAATTTATAGATTCAGTGCCATCCCCATCAAGCTACCAATAACTTTCTTCACAGAATTGGAAAAAACTACTTTAAAGTTCATATGGAATCAAAACAGAGCCCGCATTGCCAAGACAATCCTAAGCCAAAAGAACAAAGCTGGAGGCATCATGCTACCTGACTTCAAACTATACTACAAGGCTACAGTAAGCAAAACAGCATGGTACTGGTACCAAAACAGATATATAGACCAATGGAACAGAACAGAGGCCTCAGAAATAACACCACACATCCACATATCTACAGCCATCTGATCTTTGACAAACCTGAGAAAAACAAGAAATGGGGAAAGGATTCCCTATTTAATAAATGGTGTTGGGAAAACTGGCTAGCCACATGTAGAAAGCTTAAACTGAATCCCTTCCTTACAAAAATTAATTCAAGATGGATTAAAGACTTAAACGTTAGACCTAAAACCATAAAAACCCTAGAAGAAAACCTAGGCATTACCATTCAGGACATAGGCATGGGCAAGGACTTCATGAACAAAACACCAAAAGCAATGGCAACAAAAGCCAAAATAGACAAATGAGATCTAATTAAACTAAAGAGCTTCTGCACAGCCAGAGAAACTACCATCAAAGTGAACAGGTAACCTACATAATGGGAGAAAATTTTTGCAATCTACCCATCTGACAAAGGGCTAACATCCAGAATCTACAAAAATCAAACAACCGCATCAAAAAGTGGGCAAAGGATATGAACAGACACTTTTCAAAAGAAGACATTTATGCAGCCAACAGACATGAAAAAAATGCTCATCATCACTGGTCATCAGAGAAATGCAAATCAAAACCATAATGAGATACCATCTCACACCAGTTAGAATGGTGATCATTAAAACGTCAGGAAACAACAGGTGCTGGAGAGGATGTGGAGAAATAGGAACGCTTTTACACTGTTGGTAGGAGTGTAAACTAGTTCAACCATTGTGGAAGACAGTGTGGCAATTCCTCAAGGATCTAGAACTAGAAATACCATTTGACCCAGTGATCCCATTACTGGGTATATACCCAAAGGATTATAAATCATGCTACTATAAAGACACATGCACACGTATGTTTATTGCGGCACTATTCACAATACCAAGGACTTGGAACCAACCCAAATATCCATCAATGATAGACTGGATTAAGAAAATGTGGCACATATATACCATGGAATACTATGCAGCCATAAAAAAAGATGAGCTCATGTCCTTTGTAGGGACATGGATGAAGCTGGAAACCATCATTCTGAGCAAACTATCACAAGGACAGAAAACCAAACACCGCATGTTCTCACTCATAGGTGGGAATTGAACAATGAGAACACTTGGACATAGGACACATTACACACCGGGGCCTGTCGTGGGGTGGGGGGGATGGAGGAGGGATAGCATTAGGAGAAATACCTAATGTAAATAACAAGTTAATGGGTTCAGCAAACCAACACGGCACATGTATACATATGTAACAAACCTGCACGTTGTGCACATGTACCCTAGAACTTAAAGTATAATAAAAAAAAAAAGAAAAGAAAACAATCTGGCAGTTCCTCAAAAGGTTAAACACAAAGTTATCACATGACCCAGCAATTCCACTCCCAAGAGAACAGAAAACACATATTCATGTAAAAACTTAGGCACAAATGTTCATAGTAGTATTATTTACAGTAGCCAAAAAATGAAAACAACCGAAATGTCCACCAACTGATGAGTGGATAAATAAAAGGTAGTATGTTCATAAGAAGGAATATCATTTGGCAATAAAAAGAAATGAAGTACTGATACATGCTACAACATGGAGTAACCTTGAAGACATTATGACAAGTACAAGAAGCCAAAAACAAAAGACCACATATTGTATATTCCATATATATGAAATGTTCAGAATAGACAAAGCTATGGAGACAGAAAGAGATTTGTGGCTGCCTAGGGCTGGAGGTTTGGAAGGAAATGGGGAGTGACTGCTAATGGGTATGGAGTTTCTTTTGTGGGTGAAAATGTTCTAAAATGGATTGTTTTAATGGTTGTACTCCTCTGCAAATATACTAAAGCCCATTCAATTGTACACTTTAAATGGGTATAAGGTAGGTATAGTAGGTTGGATAATGGCTCTCGAAGATGTAAAGTCCTAATCCCTGGATCTGTAAATGCTTCCTTATATGGGAAAAGAGTCTTTGCAGATGTGATTAAGGATTTTGAGATGGGGAGATTATCCTAAATTATCTAGGTAGACCCTAAAATGCAATCACATATATCCTTTTAAGAGGGAGATTTCTCAGACAGGAGAAGAAAAGGCAATGTGACCACAAAGACAGGGACTGGTGATGCAGCCACAAGTAAAGGAATGCCAACAGCCACCAGAAGTTGGAAGAGCCAAGGAACAAATTCTTCCACAGACCCTCCTGAGAGCAGTGCAGCCCTGCCAACACCTTCATTTTGGCCCAGTGATACTGATCTTGGACTTCTGGCCTCCAGAGCTGTGAGAAAATAAATGTCTGCTGTTTTCAGCAACCAAGTTTGCAGTAATTTGCTACAGCAGCCACAGGAAATAAATGCAGTTTGTAAATTTTATCTGAATAAAGCTGCTACCAAAAAAAGTTTAAAAATCTGCACAATTATTGTAAATTTTTTACCTTTTATTTATATTTTTATATATTCTATTACAATGTGCTATAAACTCATAAAGCTTAAGAGAGTCCTATTAACTTCATTAATTTTAAATTTTAAAATAAAAAAAAATTTTTTTTTTTTGAGATGGAGTCTTGCTCTGTCACCCAGGCTGGAGTGCAGTGGCATGATCTCAGCTTGCTGCAACCTGTCTCCTGGGTTCAAGCGATTCTCCTGCCTCAGCCTCCCAAGTAGCTGGGACTACAGGCACATGTCACTATGCCCAGCTAATTTTTGTATTTTTGGTAGAGACAGGGTTCACCATGTTGGCCAGGCTGGTCTCGAACTCTTGACCTCCAACAGTCTGCCTGCCTCGGCCTCCCAAAGTGCTGGGATTACAGGCGTGAGCCACCTCACCCAGCCTTAAAATATAAAATTTTCACATTTACAAATATAAAAAATAGTCTTGATCTCATTAAATGATTTTTAACCTTGAAATCTGCTTTTTGTTTATTTACTTGTTTATTTAATGTATCTGCTATTCCTTTAACAATTTTCTTATTTTCATCTTTTTTCATCCTTTTATATTAGATGTTTAGCTTATAAAATGCATATAGTACAGCTTTTATTTTTTTAATCAGCAAAACCCATCAATCATTAGATGGGCTATTGACTTAATAGATTAGGGGGATTGGGGAAGAGAGGAAAACATACTGCTTTATCAAATGACGCAGCTTTTCGTTTTTTTGTTTTGAGACAGGGTCTCACTCTGTTGCCCAGAGTGCAGTGGTGCAATCATGGTTCACTGCAGCCTGACTTCCCAGGCTCAAGCAATCCTCCTAGGTCTCAGCCTCCTGAGTAGCTGGGATTACAGGCGTGAGCCACCATGCCTGGCTATGTTTTTAATTTTTTGTACAGACAGGGTCCCACTATGTTGCCCGGGCTGGTCTTGAACTCCTAGGCTCAAGCGATCCTCCAGCCTTGGCCTTCCAAAATGGTGGGATAACAGGTGTGGGTCACCACTCTGGGCTAAATGATGCACCTTGATTTCAGAGATGCAAAAGGAAAACCACTCATCTTGGAATTATGGAAATATGATTGTTTGGACTTCCTGTTTAGAAGTCTCCAACCACACAGAAGAATCGGAAAAGTTACATTTTAAACTGACATGGTCAGAGAAGACCTCTGTCTCTATAAATTGGGAAGAACGAGGGGTTCATTTTTACAATATTCTCTTAATAATAGTTTGTGTAATTTTTAAAAATTTACTCCAGTGATGTTACTTGGGCAGTTTATGAGTAAAATAAGACTCTGGAATAAATTTATTCCCAACTGAACAAGAATAAGAAGTCATACTCGATTTATCTTTTCATTTCAGTCTGGCAGATTAAATTGTATTTCCCAATAAATATGAAAAGATAATGGAGGGATGACAGCTTCATCAACAGCAGACAAAGTAACAAGAAGCCACATGGAACTAGGGTTTTCTTACCGCTTCTAATTTATCCACTGCTTGTCTACCCATTTCTTCCCCTAATAAATCTTGGGATGACTGAAAAAATTTTACCTAATATTGTGTATGCTATTTGCAGCCGAGTTTGCTAAAAGCAAAAACAACAACAAAAAAGACTATTTTCCATTCTTCTGGTTTTGATTTATCTTCTATCAACAGGACAATAGGTAGTGTATTAAAATATATACATTCTTGGAAAAATTCATGCTATACTCTTCTTTCTGTAAAAATCAAAATTTACATGGACACTAAAAAATCTCTCATTCAGCTGGGCGTAGTGGCTCACACCTATAATCCCAGCACTTCGGGAGGCAGAGGTGGAAGGATCACTTGAATCCAGGAATTTGAGACCAGCCCGGGCAACATAGGGAGATTAATGTCCACAAAAATAAACAAAATTAGCCAGGCAAAGTGGCATGTGCCAGGCAAAGTGGCATCCCCCCTACTTGGGAGGCTGATGTGGGAGAATAACCTGAGCCCAGGAGGTTGAGGCTGCAGTGAGCCGAAATTGTGCCAATGCACTCCAGCCTGGGTGACAGAGTGAGACTCTGTCTCAAAAAAATAAGATAAAATCTCAGTAATTCAAATTTTGTAAAATGTTCTACTTTTATTTTCCATTGGAAAGGAAGAAAATAGTAATGTGGAAAAACTTTTATTTGGAAAGTTTAATAAACATAGTGATATGCTTTGCTGGCCATTTTAGGGGGAAAAAATTAAGTTAGATTCTCACCTTCTATTACTTATCAAAACAATTTTCAAGTTAATTTTAAAAAGTAAAAAGAGCTAGAAAAAACTAGGTGAATATTTAACTGATTTGGGAAGAAGAGAACCTTCTAAGCATGGGAGCAATAAAAAAGATCTCCAAAAAAAATCTATAAATTTGTTTGCATAAAATTTTAAAATTTTTTTGTAAATTAGAAACCACCAAAATTTTAAAACAATTGAGAAACGTTGAAAAATATGTTAACAGAAAAACCAAACGCTATGAAATATTTTAAAGAAGTTTATTCTGAGATAATATAAGTGACCACAGCCTGAGGAAAACACAAACCCAAGAAGCCTTGAGTAAGTGGTCCTAAGGCAGTCGGATTACAGTTTGGTTTTATACATTTTAGGGAGGCAGAATTTACATGCAAAGACATAAGTCAATACACGGAAGGTATACATTGGTTAGGCCCCAAAAGATGGGATATCGTGAAGCAGGGGTTTGCAGGTTATAGGTGGATTCAGAGATTATTTAATTTGCAATTGTTTAAAGGAGTAAGGCTCTGTCTAAAACTTGGAGTCAGCAGAAAGGAATGTTTTAAGTTAAGATAAGGCTGTTATGTGGCAAGACTGATGGCTTACAGGCTTGACTTAACCCTTACCTGACATGGCCTTAGGTCTTGTTTGTAACTTAGTATCTTATTGCCAAAAAGAGTCTGTTTTGTCAGTTTTAGGATCTGTATTTTAACATTAACAATCGTCACTTACTGTGCCTAAACTCCAAAGGGGAGGAGATATAATGAGGCATGCCTGACCTCCCTTCTTGTCATGGCAGGGAATTCAGTTTTTAAGGTTTTTCTGGGGTTCCCTTGGCTAAGAGGGGGTCTGTTCAGTCAGCAGAAGGCTTAGGATTATATTTTTAGTTTACAAACATATGCAATTTGTGATCATAAATAATGTCTTTAATATATAATGAACATTTACAATTCCATAAGAAAAAATAAAAATCAGGTAAGATGGCCAAAGGATCTGAATGCATAATTTACGTAAGAAGAAATTTTTAAATTACATAGAATAATCTTTAATCTCACCAGAAATCTCAAAGATAAGAGTTAAAAAACAAAATGCCATCAAATTACTTTTATTTGTTTGAGACAAGGTCTTGCTCTGTCATCCAGGCTGGAGTGCAGTGGCTTGATTATAGCTCACTGCAGCCTTGAACTCCTGGGCTCATGCAATCCTGACTTGGCCTCACCAAGAGATTTCTTATACTCAATAATACCTACTGTTGGTGATAATACGGTGCCTTGAGAGCCATCATGCATTGCTGAGGAGAATAAATCAGTATAACCAAGAACACAATTTGACAAATAGATACTAAAACCTCAAATATTTATTCTTTGACATATTTGTTCCATTTCTGGGACTCTAACACTGAAACTGTGTCTTAGCTCAGGCTGCAATAACAAAATACCATAGACTGGGTGACTTAAACAACAGAGATTTATTTTCTTACAGCTCTAGAGGCTGGAAAGTCCAAATCAAGGTGCCCACAGAGGCCAGGCACAGTGGCTCACACCTGTAATCCCACAACTTTGGGAGGCCGAGGTAGGCAGATCATGAGGTCAGGAGTTCGAGACCAGCCTGGCCAACGTGGTGAAACCTTGTCTCTACTAAAAATACAAAAAAAAAAAAAAAATTAGCCAGGAGTGGTGGCACTCTCTTGTAATCCCAGCTACTCAGGAGGCTGAGGCAGGAGAATCGCTTGAACCTGGGAGGTGGAGGTTGCAGTGAGCCAAGATTGCACCACTGCACTCCAGACTGGGCGACAGAGCAAGACTCCATCTCAAAAAAAAAAAAAAGTGCCCACAGAGTTAGTATCTGGTGAGGGTTATTGAATAAAAATTATAGAAGGCAGTTGTCTTGGACTAAGCTCCTGAACCAGGCCCAACAGACCAGACTAAAAATCAAAATGGAGTAACTCAGACTGAGGTTCCACAACACTAAACTAAAACTAAATTGTTATCTAACCTTTAGAGAGATCAGAAAATTTCGCCTCCACTGAGCATAACAAGGCACCTTGCCCCTGCCTCCAAAATGTCAATGGAGATTGAATGGGGAACTTGGATCTTTATGCCCACCTGGCAGTAGAGAGGTGGCACTCCCCTTCTTCCACCAGCATGGTATCAGAGGAAGCTTTTTAAAAGAAGATGCAAATAAGATCCCAAGTCTCATAGTGATAGATGCAGGAGAAGCTAAGGAAACCTTGCACAGGGTCTTGCCTGGGCATGCCTGCAAATGATTGGGGGACCACATGTGCATTGGGAGAATGGGGCAGAGCCACCAATAATTCACGCCTTATGCGAGGGGAGAAGCCAGGCCTCTTCGGCTCCCATGTGGTGACCTGGTATTCAGTCTGTGAAGTGAGAACCTGTTGGATGGACCCTCTTTTTCTTTGTGGAGAGCTTTCTTTTTGCCTAATAAATCCATCTTCACCCTTCAATATGTCTGCGTGCCTCATTTCCCTAGTTGTGAGACAAGAACTTGGATTTTAGCTGAACTAAGGAGCAAAAAATCCTGCATCAATAGCATTATAACCAAAATGTCCAAGACAAAACAGAAGATCACATATTGTATGAGGAACTAGGAAAATCTCAACTTGAATGAGAAAATTTAATCAGCAGATGCCAACACTGAGATGACGCAGCTGTTGGAATTATCTGAGAAGGATTTTAAAGCAGCCACTATAAAAATAATTCAACAAGCAATTATGAACATGCTTAAAATAAATTAAAAACTTAAAAGTCTCAGCAAAGAAATAAAAGACATTAAGAAAAACGAAAATTTTGAAAAATACAACTCAGGAGGCTGAGGTGGGAGGATCACATCTCTTTTTTTTTTTTTTTTTCTTTTTCTCCCCTCCCCAAAACCACATTTCTTAAAAAAACAACAACAAGGCTGGGCACAGTGGCTCACGCCTATAATCCCAGCACTTCGGGAGGCTGAAATGAGAGGATCTCTTGAGCTCAGGAGTTTCAGACTAGCCTGGGCAACATAGGGAGACCCTGTTTCTACAAAAATAAAATTTAGCCTTATATGGTGGTGCATGACTGTGGTCCCAGCTACTTGGGAGGCTAAAGTTCCCAGGATGGCTTGGGCCTGGGAGGTTGAAGCTGCAGTGAGCCGTGATCATGCCACTGCACTCCAGCCTGGGTAACAGAGCAAGACCCTGTCTGAAAAAGAACAACAACAACAAAAACTACTGAAATAAAAAGCTCAAGGTATGGGCTTAGCATCAGTGTGGAAAAGACAGAGGAAGGAATCAATGGACTTGAAGACAGAACAGTAGAATTTACCCGAACAACAGAGGAAATATCAGACCCCCCCCAAAAAAAAGAGGAAAAAAGAAATAACAGAATCTCAGAGTCTCAGCAACATGTGGGATTATAATAAAAGATCTAACATTCATGTCTTCAGAGTTCAGAACACTAAATACAAACCAACAAGAGAAAAACAATACTTTACCTACTGAGGAAAATTAATTGGAATGAAGTGGATTTTTCATCACCAACCATGGAGATCAGAAGGAAATGAGAGAACATTTTCAAGGGCTAAAATAGAAGAACTTTCAATCAAGAATTCTATATCCAGTGAAATTATCATTCAGGAATAAAGGGAAAATAAAGACATTCTCAGACAATGTAAAACTAATAGAAGTTGTCTCATCTGTAGATCTGCTGTAAAAGAATGGCTATAGAAGAAATTCTCTAAATAGAGTGCATAAAAGAAGGAATCTTGAAACATCGGGAAGGAAGAACAATGAAAAAAGCAAAAAACACAGGTAAATACAACAGACTTTTCTTCTCATCTTGAGTTTTCTAAATGATGTTTAACAGTGGAAGCAAAGCGTAACAGTGCCTGATGTGATGGATGTATGGGAAATATTTCAGACAATGATGTTTTAAGTGGCAAAGTGGAAAATGACTTAAAGGAAGGTAAGATTTCTACATTTCCCCTGAACTGGCAAAATGTCATTACCAGTAGACCCAGTAGACCTTTGTGGTACTGAAATAGTTTTGTATCTTAATTTTGGTGGCGGTAACAGAAATCTACACATGCTAAAATAACATAATACTATACACACACATTATATCAATGTTAATTTCCTGGTTTTGATATTATACTAAAGTCATGCAAAATATAACCTTTGGGGAAACTGGATGAAGGGCATATGGGACCTCTCTGTACTATCTTTGCAACTTCTTGTAAATATATAATTATTTCAAAATAAAAAAATTTTAAAACATGTTTTAAAGAATATTTATTGACATAGAGAAATGATCAAGAGACGATATTAAGTGAAAAAAGTAGGATATTAGGCATAACCAAAGATCTATATGGAAAAACCACAAAATTAAAACTAAAAACTTGCATGTCTCACTATGAATATAATAGACACTATAAAGCACAAGGGTCAAGACTGTGATGAGCTTTGAAGTCAGGCTGACCTGGGTCTAGTCTAGCTCTGTCACTTATGTGCTGTGTGATCTCAAGGCAAGTGTTCAACCTTTTTAGGTCTCATTTGCAAAATGAACATAATAATAACTGAGTTGTGTGACGATTACACAAGAAAGTGCATGTAATAACCTCAGTACACAATATGGCACATAAAAAGGAGTCAAAAGTGTTAGCTATTATTATTATACAAAAAAAATATAGTGTTAACTGTGGCTTTTATTGGTGGTAAATTGTGGATTTAAAATTGTTTACTTCTTTACATTTTTATGCCTTTAAATTTCTATAATGAACTTATATTATCTTTTATGGAGACATAATTCACATATCATAAAATTAATATATTTTATAATGGTTTTTAGACATGAGGGTCTCACTATGTTGCCCAGGTTGGTCCCAAACTCCTGGTCTTAAGCAATCCTCTTGCCTCAGCCTCCCTAGTCATTGGCATAAGCCACCACATCAGGCCTACTTTTATAATGAAAAAAATAGGAAAATGTTCTAACTTGCATACTTTTAGGGAAACTAATATAAGACAAATAGGCAAGTACCACTGAACATCAGTCCCTTGCAAAGAAATGTAAGTTATGTTTATTACTGTATTAAAGAGATAAAGCTTTGACTTTTCATGAACAATTTTAATACTATCATTTGTTCCTCTGTGTATTTTTCTTCCAGTAGCTTGTCTCATTTGTATCTGTGGAATTTTAATTTATGGAGGTGACTGAGTGATGACATGGAGAGGCTAATGCCACTGAAAGAAAATTTTTATTACTTAAGACTTCCGAGTGAAGAAAGCATGCCACACCATGCAGGGCCACAGGGGAAGCACCAGGTTTGGGTCAGGAGGCAGAACAGAAGGGAGCAAAGGGACAGCCTAAGCCAGAATCCTTACTGGAGTTTCCAGAAATGCAAGCCACGGCAGGTTAAACAGTTGAGGATTGGCTGGTTTGAATAATTCTGGCAGACTCTGAGGCACAAGGGCTATCTCTGGTTGTCTGGTACCTGGTTCTGGGTTGATTTAGAGCAGGAGAAATATTAGCTCAGTGTGTGAGAATTAGTAAGGAGATGGTTCATAGTATGGATTCTGGATCACAGGGGAGATATAAACAACTGTGGCCATTAGTTTGGCCTTGTGAGTAATGGATGACAAATAGACAAACACAGAATCTAAGAAAACACAGTTAGAACATAACTGAGGTAGAATTTGCCAAATTCTTATCTATACAATAATTTTTAAAAGAATTCCAGAAATCCCTCATACAGAACTTTGAAACTGTATATAGTGCATAATCTTCACCTTCAATCGTGCAAAGGTGTATGAAAAGAGAAACAGAAAGTTACCTTGACTCTGGAACTCATCAGAGAAAAACAAGGGGAAATGGAGAAACATGAAAAAATATATAAGTAGGCTGTGGAAGACTTAGGACTCTGGTACCATTAAATTGCTTATTTCACTTATTCCAGTACAATAGAACCATACTTTTTCATATGCAATATTATGTAGACTTTGAAACCAAACTGACTGAATACAAATTTCCCCAGTTTTACTAATTGTGAAACAGTGTGTAAGTTATTTAACCTTTCTGCATCTTGGTGTCTTCATCTGTAAAAGCGGAGGAAAGGGTTGCTGAGAGGGTTAACCAAGTTCATGTATGACACCTGGCCCATAGGAAAGTTTTTGTAAGTTTTAGATCTCATTATTGTTTGAATAACCAGATTTCACTGAATATAAGATGCTGGTTTTTCTTGATCTTACCAGAAGGTGTCAGTGGAAGATTTTTATACTCTCACATCATGCGTGATACTGATTGAAAGAAATTGTAAAATTTCAGAGGAGTTGAAATATTTTAAAGTACATATTTTAGAATGTATAAAATAAGTTTTGTGCTTTCATTTAATACTAATTTAATGATGTGTGACAGCCACCAACAGACAATTGAAACTGACAATTGAAACAATTGACAAAATAATTCAATTCAAACATTAAATAATGTAACTCTTACTTCTGTAAATTCCATTTTGTTCAATCTTGGTTCTGTTGAGTCAGTAATATCCAGTTGTTTGCAGTGTGATCCTATTTATGGAATGAAGATTATTTGCTAGTTAGTTAGGTTGTAATATATATTTGATATTTATACTATAGTGCTTTAAAAGAACATAAAATTATTTATTAGCTAATGTCTATCCATAATTACAATAAAGTGAATTACATATAGTTGGGTAACATACCAAATACTACAAAATTATTACTTTTCCTGGCTGAGCAAGCAAACCAAATACTAAAAAAAAAGAGCCTATATTTTTAATATCTGGATTGGGATAAAGCAGAAATAAATATGCACATCAATAGTATAAAAGGCTACAAAAACATCTGTGTTGGTTTATGCTAGCAGGTCCTTAAACAAAACACTTCTGCAAGCTTTCTTTTTAAAAACTTTATTTTGTCTTTAATGTTTCTTAAATTAAATAATGCATAAAAATGTTCTTTTAGTTAACAAATTCAAATAATACAAAAATATAAGCAACAAAACATGAATATCTTCCTTTGTCTCTACCTCCCATCAGCACTCTCACTCCTTTCTGCCCCAGATGTAACCACTGTCAACAGTTTATCATCCTTCCAGCAACCTTTCTATGCATTTCTGTATGTATACAAATGTATATATATATATACACATGTACCTTTTGTTTTTCTATTTATAAATATGATCATTTTGATGTGCAACTTGCTTTTTCATTTACCACTCGTAGCTTTTTTTCAAATAGGACCTGGGGCTCAGGGAAAGTTCGTAATGTGTATATAGATTGGGAGTCATCAGCTGCAGTCATGGACTTGAATAAGAAAACCCACAGAATGTGTATAGTGTGTATAGTGACAAGAAAGCCTAAAAGGAAACTCTGGAAAACAAAATTTAAGGTGCAAGCAAAAGAAGAGTCAAGAAATAAAAACACTAAAAGGTGAACAAAAATAGAAGAAAAAAATCAAGAGAACGATATCACAAAAACCAAGAAAAAAGAGTTTCATAAATTAGAGTGATCAGTAATGATGAATGTGACCGTTAGTTCAAATACAGATTTTTAAACCTTCATTTGATATGACAATTTATGTAATCCTTATTGACCTTACAAGAGAAAAATACATAAATTGTATGAAAGCTCATGATGAAAGAACTATACACTGGCTTCCTCTCCTACTTCTAATAGTAACTCTTCCTGCCTATCATGGGTTGGCACAAGGGCATAGAAAAGATTTTTCAATCACTCTTGAATTTGGTAAGTGCTAATTATGAGATATCTGTTATTGTGGCCATAGGAAGACTATATAAATTTTCATATAAACTTATGCATTAGATGCAGACATTTCCATCCCAGACCTTCCCCCAAGCTCCAGATGATTATGCAAACCAGACGTTTCTAGCAGTAACAGTTGCTATTAAGTATACCTGTCTGTCTGTCTCTGACTGGAGTTTGAGCAACTTAAGGGTAGGAAACATGTCTTGTCAGTCCTCTTTGCATTCTCTAACTCATTACAGTATCTGGAACTAAGTGAGGGCTCAATGAATATTGACCGAATGAATAGTACAGAAATAAATATTGTAGTGTAGGAGGTGAGAGGAGAAACAATCACTGTCAGTTGGAATGTTCTGGAATTTCTGTAATTTTATCAGGATCCCAAATTGAGTTCTCTTAACTCACTCCTTCTGTACCCTCATTCAAAAATAAATGAAGCTATTTCAATGATTTTTTGAAACAAGAGTAAAAGATGAGCTGACTGAAGAATTACGGTTTTTGGAAAATGTGAGAACAGGTAGAACGACAAAAGGTTATCAGTAAGGCCCAAATCATGCTTGGAGATCAGTGATCAGGAAGACGGGAAGCATATTTTATTTTTAAAAGTGACAACAGACTTCAGACAATGTATTGTTGGCAATGTAACAAAAGTAGTCAAATAATCAATTGGAAAAAAATCTACTGGATATTAATTATGTAAATCTCAGGACCCAAACTCTAGTTCCTATGGGACAAGTGAGGTTTGTTTTTTTTTTTCCACCTAATTTCATATAGGGAAATCTTTCTGAAAACAAAAGCACCAAAATCTGTGACTCTCCATAGGGGTGTTGCTGTCCTCCTTTCCTCCCAGGGAGCATGGTGGAAATTTTTGGGTGAATTTTTATTGCCACAGTGATGAGGAATAGGAGCAGAGGCAGAACACATGAAATTTTTGCACATAGACTTTCCCCCTTCTGCAGGACATTCAAGTAGATGAAAAACCTGATTATAATAATTTTGAACTTAGAACCCAACTCTATTTTACATATAAATGCAGAATATAATTTTGCTGTGGAATTTTCCAAGAATATAACTTATATGAAAATTTGAGGGAGAATTATACTTTGTTTAATTCTGGAACTTTACCAAGAGTTGTTCACCATTTCAGGACTTGTGTAATAGGGAGTAATATAAATTGTATCTGAATTCTAATACAACACACCTGTGTCAGTCTGCATTTCTGGGAATTCTATATATATATATATTCATTTTGCCCTATTCCAAAATGTCAAAAACAAATAAAATGGTCAATTGTATATAATTTTACTTCTCTTATATCTAAAGGTACATTATAAGTAGGTAGAAATATCTGACTATTACGTCTTCTAGCGAAGTCGTAACAAAGCATTTATATATTGAAATACAGTGCATATAATTTTCTTTGTTTCTTTTTTTTTTTTTTAGAAGGAGTCTCACTCTGTCACCCAGGCTGGAGTGCAGTGGCGTCATCTTGGCTCACTGCAACCTCCGCCTCCTGGGTTCAAGTGATTCTCCTGCCTCAGCCTCCCAAGTAACTGAGATTACGGACGCCCGCCACCATGCCCGGCTAATTTTTGTATTTTAGTAGAGACAGTCTTTCACTATGTTGGCCAGGCTGGTCTCAAACTCCTGACCTCAAATGATCCGCCCATCTCGGACTCCCAAAGTGCTGGGATTACAGGCGTGAGCCACTGTGCCCGGCCTCTGAAGAAGTCTTAATCCTAGTATATATAGTAACAGAACTGGATGAGATTATCCAGGGAAATTTATGTAACATGAAAAGGGAACTCAAGAAACAACATTTGAGAAACAGAGAATGACCCCAGGAGGGTTATAGTGAAGGTGTAGGATATAAGACTGGGTAGAGTCAAGGAAATTCAAACTAAGGAATTTACGGAGGCAGTGTTCAACTCTGGTAAATCTTAGCGTGAGCCACCATGCCTGGCCAGTGCATATAATTTTCTTATGCCTTTACTTTTATTTCTCCTTTACATCACAGTTATGACATCATATCTTTCTTTTAAAATTCTATGTATGTAAGAAATATTTTCTAGGAATGTCATAGGATAATAAAAGAGTATTGCAGAGTACCGGTAATAAAATGGACACAAGACTAAAAGGATTGAGAATCACAGATTGCTTTTCTGCTTGTATACATTCTGTATCTGGACAGCATGGAAGAGCCTAATTGCCCCCGCAAGAGTTTTGAATAACATCTGTCTCATGTTGACTCTTCATCTGAATTCAGTGTCCCCCACCCAAAAAAGAAATAAAAATAAAAATATCAGAGTAATAGGCAGACTTACCAAGCTTGAAATCTGGATTTTGAAAGAATTCATGAAGAACATTCTGAATCTGCAAATCAAAAGAGGAAAAAAAGAAAGAAACCATATGCCACTCCTCAGTTACCACATATTTGTTATTTTAGACTAAAAGCCATCTATAGTCTTTCTGTTTTATTATTGGGTGATCTTTCCAACCCAAGGACAGAAATAGTAATAAGTCACATGTACTTTCTACAAGGGGGTCTTCAAAAAGTTCATGGAAAATGTGTATTATGAAAAAAATGCATGGATTTCAATTTTTTTTTGCACCAAAATAAACTTGTCATTAACTTGTTATGTCTGAACAAGATCTAGCTTGAAGAACTAAAAAGGATAAGACATCAGTTTGAAAAGAGCCCCTATTAGAGCAACATGAATTCTGCTAAAATTGAAGCAAAAACATTAAATTTATGGTGAAGCTTGGCGGGAAGAATGGTGAAATCACTGGTGTTTTATGAAGTGTTTATGGGGACAATGCTCCAAAGAAATCAGCAGTTTACAAATGGATAATTCATTTTAAGAAAGGATGAAATGATGTTGAAGATAAAGCCCATGGTGCAGACTATCCACACCAATTTGCAAGAAAAAAATCATCTTGCTCATGCCCTTATTGAACAGGACTAAAAATTAACAGCAGAAGCAATAGCCAACACATAGACATCTCAGTTGGCTCTGCTTACACAATTCTGACTGAAAAATTAAAGTTGAAAAAATTTCCAGTCAATGGGTGCCAAAACCATTGCACCCAGATCAGACGCAGACAAGAACAGAGCTTCAAATGGAAATTTTAAACAGTGGGATGAAGATCCCGAAGCATTTCTTCCAAGAATTGTACCAGGAGAGGAAACATGGCTTTACCAGTATGATCCTGAAGACAAAGCACAATCAAAGCAATGGTTTGTTACCAAGATGTGGAATTGGTCCTGTCAAAGCAAAAGCAGACTGATCAAGAGCAAAGGTCATGGCAACAGTTTTTGGGATGCTCAAGGCATTTTGCTTATTAACTTTCTGGAAGACCAAAGAACAATAACATCTGTTTACTATAAGAGTGTTCTGAGAAACACTAGCTAAAGCTTTAGCTAAAAAATGTCTGGGAAAGCTTCACCAGAGAGTCCTTCTCCACCATAACAATGCTCTTGCTCATTCTTCTCATCAAACAAGGGCAAGCTGGGCACAGTGGCACACACCTGTAGTCCCAGCTACTCAGGAGGCTAAGGTAGAAGAACTATGAGTTTGTGCCAGCCTGGACAAAATAGCAACACCCATCTCCACTAACAAAACAAGAACAATTTTGTGAGAGTTTCAATGAGAAATCATCAGGCATCCACCTTACAGTACTGATTTAGCTCCTTCTGACTTTTTATTTTCTAATCTTAAAAAAAATCATTAAAGGACACCTGTTTTTCGTCAGTTAATAATGCAAAAAATACTGCATTGAAATGGTTAAATTCCCAGGACCCTCAGTTCTTTAGGGATGGACTAAATGGCTGGTATCATCACTTACAAGTGTCTTAAACTTGATGGAGCCTCTTTTTATTTATTTGCCATTTAAAAAGTAATGGCAAAAACCACAATTACTTCTGCACCAAGATAGTATTTGAGACAGGGTTTCACCATGTTGGCCAGGCTGGTCTTGCACTCGTGGGCACAAGCGATCCTTCTGCCTCAGCCTCCCAAAGTGCTGGGATTACAGGCCTGAGCCATGGCGCCCAGCCTGATAGAGCTTATGTTGAGATATAAAGTTTATATTTTTATTATCTTTTAATTCAATTTTTCCACAAACTTTTTGAAGTCTCCTCTTAGAATACTTAAGGGTATATAAAGTTATTTTACACATATATTCTCAATGATTCCCAACCTTTTTGTGTGATTAGGATTGGGATGCTGACAGTGACCCCATTTTGCCCTCTCCAGGGGACACTTCTAGCAACTCTCAGACACGGCATGATGGAGCTAAGGCACTTTTGGCAAGCACTTTGGCCATCCAAAGAATCCTCTATACTTTCTCATTCTTCAATTACTAAAAACGAAATTTCCAAGTTCTTCTTAGTCCATTTTTAAAAACATTTTATTTTTTAGAGAAGTTTTAAGTGCACAGGAAAATTGAGCGGAAAGTACAAAGAGCTCCCCCACCGTGTGTGTGTGCACGTGTGATATATATATCACATATATATATATATATATTTGTTGTTGTTGTTGTTGTTTTGTTTTTAAGAGACATAGTCCCTCTCTGTTCCCCAGGCTGGAGTGCAGTGGCATGATCATGGCTCAGTGCAGCTTCGACCTCCTGGACTCAAGCAATTCTCCCACCTCAGCCACCCGAGAAGCTGGAACCACAGCCTGGATAATTTCTAAATTCGTCATAAAAGTAGGGTCTCCCTATATTGGCTAGGCTGGTCTCGAATTCCTGGCCTCAAGCAATCCTCCCACCTCGGCCTCCAAAAGTGCTGGGATTATAGGTGTGAGCCACCACACCCAACCAGATATGTCTTCTGCTAATATTTTCTCCCAGTCTGTGGCTTGTCTTCCTTGATCTATTTTTAATCATTCACTTTAAACTGAAAATATGCTTAGCATTGTATCTAATGAAAAAGTATTTCCAAATCCACATACACTTAAGAGAAAGCATTTAACTCTCAGAGTACAGTTGTTCTCTAGAGCTAAGAGATAGTCTTGCAGGTCTCACAGAAGTAGTCACACATACAAACACACACACAACAAACAAACAAATGAAATATATGTTGGTTTATAGTGATGAGTTTGGGAACCTCAGCCAGAGTCAAGATTTTAGAAATCTAGCTAGAATTTTTTTTTTTTTTTTTTTTTTTTGGTAATGCTCAAAAGAAATTGAAGGAATCAACACTCACGGACCAGACAGGTCAAGACTTACCTCAGCAATACTGAAAATTTCAAGGGAGGCTTCTAGTATGCTACTCAGTATTCTAGCAATTGCCCTTTTACCACTTACCCCACCTACCTTTCACATATACCCCCAATTTTCTTACCACTGACTTAGGAATCATTCCTTTAGGGTCTAGAATCCATTCATCGAATTGCTCCTGCAGAGCCTGTTTCCGTGTGTTGGCCACCTTGACTTTGATTTTGTCTATGCTTTCTCTTTGTTTTCTATTCTGTTTAATATTCTCCTTCATCTTGGATACTCTGCAGGATGTAGATATAGAAAACATGTTGAGTTAATACCCTTGGATTTGGTCCAGATTGGAACACAGGAATTCAGACTCTCTTTGAAAATGTTTGCCTGTCTTTTCTCCATAAAATCTTTGATTCAGGCCTGTAGTGAGCCCTTCTTCCACAAGCACTTATTGAATTTGGCATAAATCACAGAGTGCTTTCTACTATTTGACTTTTTATAGAGGTAGGCCTTATTTTACCCAACTAAATACTAGACTTAAGAAGTATTGGTAGGAATGTGAATTAGTACAACCATTGTGGAAACTGGTAGGGAGGTTCCTCAAAAAACTAAAAACAGAATTACTACATGATTCAGCAGTCTCACTTCTGGATATTTACCCAAAAGATCTGAAATCAGTTTGTCAAAGAGATGGCTGCACTTCCATGTTCACTGTGACACTATTCATAATAGCCAAGTGATAGAACCAACCTAAGTGTCCTCCAACAGACAAATGGATAGAAGAAATGTGGTTTATAATACAATGGAGGGGCCAGGCACAGTGGCTCACGCCTGTAATCCCAGCACTTTGGGAGGCCAAGGCAGGCGGATCACGAGGTCAGAAGATCAAGACCATCTTGGCTAACACGGCAAAACCCTGTCTCTACTAAAAATACAAAAATTAGCCGGGTGTGGTGGCATGCGCCTGTAGTCCCAGCTACTCGGGAGGCTGAGGCAGGAGAATGGTGTGAACCCTGGAGGTGGAGCTTGCAGTGAGCCGAGATCACGCCACTGCACTCCAGCCTGGGCGACAGAGCGAAACTCTGTCTCAAAAAATAAGTAATAAATAAATACAATGGAATACTATACAGCCTTAAAAAAGAAAGAAATTCTGTCATTTCTGACAGCGTGAATGGAATTGGAGAACATTATGCTAAGTGAAAAAAGCCAGGCACAGAAAGACAAATACCACAAGTTTTCACTTATCTGTGCAATATAAAACAAACAAGCACATAGAAGCAGAGAGTAGAATGGTGGTTACAGAGGCTGGGAATGGGGGAAATGGAGATATGATTGTCAAAGGGTATAAAATCTCATTTAGACAAGATGAATAAGTTTTAGTGTACATTTCAAAATTGCTGAGAGTAAATTTCAAATGTTCTCACCACAAAAAAATGATATGTATTTGAGGTGATAGATACGCTAATTTGTTTGATTTCATTATTTCACATTGTATTCACAAATTATAACATCACTTTGACCCTGCAAATGTATATAATTATGAGATATTGATTTACAACTTAAAAAACAGGTAGTAAAAATAGCTCTAGAAGCTGCTATATATACTGAAAAGGCAAGGTTGGATGCAATAAGGCCTTAGGGTAGTGAGCTTCTCTCTTCCCTGGACAGAGAAATCATCTGAAGGGATTGATTTCAGGTGTTGGGAACAGGCCCCCCAAATCTGGCCATAAACTGACCCCAAAACTGGCCATAAACAAAATCTCTGCAGCACTGTGACATGTTCGTGATGGCCATGATGCTCATGCTGAAGGTTGTGGGTTTACTGGACTGAGGGCAAGGAAACCTGGCCCACCCTGGGCAGAAAACCGCTTAAGGCATTCCTAAGCCACAAACAATAGCATGAGCGATCTGTGCCTTAAGGATGTGTTCCTGCTGCAGATAACTAGCCAGGGAGCCCATCCCTTTGTTGGAGCCCATCCCTTTGTTTCAGCCCATCCCTTTGTTTCCCATTTTAGTTAATCTATAATCTATAGAAACAATGTTTATCACTGGCTTGCTGTCAATAAATATGTGGGTAAAACTCTGTTCGAGGCTCTCAGCTCTGAAGGCTGTCAGCCCCCTGATTTCCCCCTCCACACTCTATATTTCTGTGTGTGTGTCTTTAATTCCTCTAGTGCCGCTGGGTTAGGGTCTCCATGACCGAGCTGGTCTCAGCAAATGGCGCCCATACATGGGGCTGGAACCTGGGTCGAAGGGTCACTGGAGTGACAGTCGGAGAATGTGGAACTAAGCTGGAGGACACCCGAGTACTCTTAAGCAGTCCCTGTGGTGAGTAAGAAGGGGAGCTCGGAAGCATCAGGGTAACAATGGGACAAGTTTGGGCCCTGGTTCATTCCACCTTGGAACCTTTTCACACTGATAATGAGGAGGAAGGAAAGTATGATGAAGTAACCGAAGAGGTGACAGAGCAGGTTTGTTTGCCAGCTAAAGCTAAAGTGGCAAAGGAGGGAGAGGTTTGTCCCTACCCTTCTGCACTCCCTCATTATTTTGAAGAAAAAGAGTGGCCTGACCCTCCAGATCTTTCTTTTCTGGAGGACACTGGGCAAAAAGTAGTTGCCCCAGTGACTGTTCGAGCAGCACCTCGAGCGACTGCTCTCAGTTCTATTCAGGCAGGAATTCAGCAAGCTACAAGAGAGGGTGATTTAGAGGCCTGGCAGTTCTCTGTTAGGATACACCCACCAGATCAACAGGGAAATATTATAGCTACATTTGAGCCTTTTCCTTTTAAATTACTCAAAGAATTTAAACAAGCTATTAATCAATATGGACCAGGTTCTCTTTTTGTAATGAGACTGTTAAAGAATGTTGCTGTCTCCAGTCATTTGTTGCCAGTGGGGATGACAGGATTACTTCTAGGTAGATCTAGTTTAAATTTAAAAGGAGTGCAAGTACATACAGGAGTCATTGATTCAGATTACAATGGGGAAATTCAAATTGTTATATCTACTTTTGTTCCCTGGAAAGCAGAGCCAGGAGAGCATATAGCACAGCTCCTGATTGTGCCATATGTGGAAATGGGGAAAAATGAAATTAAATGAACAGGAGGATTTGGAAGCACAAATAAACAAGGCAAAGCAGCTTATAGGGTCAATCAAATTACTGATAAACATCCTATAACTATTCAGAGAAAGAAATTTAAAGGTTTGTTAGATATAGGAGCGGACATTTCAATCATTTATCTACAGCACTGGCCATCTGCGTGGCCAATTCAACCCGCTCAATTTAACATAGTTGGAGTTGGTAAAGCCCCTGAAGTATATCAAAGTAGTTATATTTTGCATTGCGAAGGGCCCAATGGACAACTTGGGACTCTTCAACCAATTATAACTTCTGTACCTATAAATTTTGGGGGGAGAGATTTATTACCACAATGGAGAGCACAAGTTCTAATTCCAGAGCAATGATATAGTCCTCAAAGTCAACATATGATGCATGAAATCGGGTGTGTCCCTGGTGTAGGACTAGGAAAAAATTTGCAAGGTTTGTAGGAACTGCTTCAAGCAGAAAGACAAAGTTCCCGCCAAGGTTTAGGATATCATTTTTTATGGCAGCCATTGTTAAGCCTCCAGAACCTATACCTTTAAAATGGTTAACAGATAAGCCAATTTGGATAGAACAATGGCCACTAAGTAAAGAGAAACTGGAGGCTTTGGAGGACTTAGTTACTGAACAATTAGAAAAAGGACACATAGCTCCAAGATTTTCCCCTTGGAATTCTCCAGTTTTCATAATTAAGAAAAAATCAGGTAAATAGAGAATGTTAACTGACTTAAGAGCCATTAATTCAGTTATACAACCTATGGGGACATGGCAGCCAGGACTGTCTTCTCCTGCTATGATTCCAAAAAATTGGCCTTTAATAGTCATAGATTTAAAAGACTGTTTCTTTACTATTCCCTTAGCTGAGCTAGACTGTGAACAGTTTCCATTTACAATTCCTGTGGTAAACAACCTGCGGCCTGCTAAGTGTTTTCATTGGAAAGTGTTGCCACAAGGCATGTTAAACAGTCCAACAATTTGCCAGACGTATGTAGGGCAAGCAATTGAACCTACTCGTAAAAAATTTTCACAGTGTTACATTATTCATTGTATGGATGATATACTTTGTGCTGCCCCCACTCAAGAAATATTACTCCAATGTTATGATCACTTGCAAAACTCGATTTCTCACGCCAGTTTAATTATAGCTCCTGACAAAATTCAGACTTATTCCTACTTGGGGACCTTAGTAAATGACCCTACAATAGTGCCACAGAAAGTAACCATATGTAGGGATCAATTGAAAACATTAAATGACTTTCAAAAATTACTAGGGGACATTAATTGGATACGACCTGCTCTAGGCATTCCTACCTATGCCATACGTAATCTATTTTCTATCCTTAGAGAAGATCCTAGTCTCACTAACCCTTGGCAATTAACAAAGGAGGCTGAGGCAGAGTTGCAGCTGATTGAAAAGCAAGTGCATAAGACTCAAATAAATAGAATAGATCCAGAGAAGACTCTAGATTTGCTAATTTTTTTCAACTCAGCATTCACCTACTGGTGTTATTGTTCAAGAGCAAGATCTTGTAGAGTGACTTTTTCTTCCACATACTAATTCATGGACTCTAACTCCTTTTTTGGATCAAATTGCTACTATGATAGGAAATGGGAGAACTCAGATTGTTAAATTACATGGATATGATCCTGGAAAAATTATTGTCGCTCTCACAAAGGCACAAATACACAAGCTTTTATAAATAGTCTTACTTGGCAAACCCATTTAACTGACTTTGTGAGTATTCTCGATAATCATTTTCCTAAAAACAAAACTGTTTCAATTTTTGAAATTAACTAATTGGATTCTCCCTAAAATAACTAAATTTAAACCAATTGAAGGTGCTGAGAATGTTTTTACAGATGGGTCTACTAATGGTAAAGCTTATTCTGGCTCGAAGGGTAAAGTTTTCCAGACACCCTATACTTCAGCTCAAAAAGTGGAGCTTGTAGCTGTAACTGAGGTATTGACTGCTTTTAATATGCCTATTCATTTGACTTCTGATTCTTCATACGTGGTTCATTCCACACAATTAATTGAAAATGCTCAGTTATGATTTCATACAGATGAACAACTGATGATTTTATTTACCCAATTGCAAACAGCAGTTAGGAGTAGAATGCACCCTTTTTACATCACTCACATTAGGGCTCATACACCTCTTCCAGGACCTTTAACTGAAGGGAATCAAATGGCTGATCACCTAGTTGCTACTGCAATACCTAATGCTAGACACTTTCACAATTTAACCCATGTTAAATTGAGCCTTTGGTCTCAAACACAGATACTGCATTACCTGGAAAGAAGCTAAAGCCATTATCCAGCGATGCCCAACTTGCCAAATGGTGCATTCCTCATCTTTCACAGGAGGAGTTAATCCTCGAGGATTGGAACCTAATTCTCTTTGGCAAATGGATGTCACACATGTTCCCTCGTTTGGGAGACTAGCTTATGTACATGTATGTGTGGACACCTTTTCTCACTTCATCTGGGCTACATGCCAACAGGAGAGTCTTCTGCCTGTGTTAAACATCACCTTTTGCAGTGCTTTGTGGTATGGGCATTCCAGTTTCTATTAAAACAGACAATGCCCCAGTATATACTAGACAAGCTCTAGTTACATTTTTCTCTATATGGAATATTAAACACATTACTGATACCCCATATAATTCTCAAGGACAAGCCATAGTGGAAAGAATGAATCTCTCCCTGAAACACCAATTGCAAAAGCAGAGGGGGGAAAACAGGGATTATGGGACACCACATATGCAACTGAATCTAGCATTATTGACTGTAAATTTTTTTAGCCTGCCTAAAGACCAAATACTATCAGCAGCTGAACAGCATCTACAGAAACCAGCTGCAAAGACAGAAGCAGAACAACTGGTTTGGTGGAGAGATCTGATAATAAAAATTTGGGAAATAGGTAAAATAATAACTTGGGGTAGAGGTTATGCTTGTATTTCTCCAGGATTGAATCAACAGCCAATTTGGGTGCCATCGAGACATCTAAAGCCTTACTAAGAGCCAGATACCCAGGAAGAGGTTTTGGGAAGATCCCAAAGACCCACCGGTTGCAGACATATCAAGACTGACGCTGAGGAAGACTCCAACTGTCAAGAGCAACACCTGTCGAACACAGCCACCTACCTGGGGACAGATCAAGAAGGTGTCACAGATGGCGGAAGAAAACCTGAGGAAAGTGGGATAATCAGTCACAATGAGTAATTTAATGATAGCTATGATAGTGGTGATCACCACCGCCATGAGTATTCCTTCAACAAGGGCTGACACAGAGAACAATTATACTTATTGGGCATATTTATCAATCTTGGCTGGCAATAATGCCTGGACGTAATCACTCTATGGCACAGTTACACATGCTTTCTGGTCTCAGTATTTACCAAAATGAATATACTCCTATAATTGAGGCATACCACCCTCAAAAACCTATTTGTAAGCAGAATTGGACCTGGCCAGAAATAATGAATGTGCTTGTTTGGGAAGATTGCACTGCAGAACAGGCAGAGGTGCTGTACAACGATTCCTATGGAATCATTATTGATTGGTCCCCTAAGGGGATGTTTACCTTGAATTTCACCTCTCAGTCTGCGTGCCATGGCCACACTATGTTCAGCTGGTCTAAACAAAATGGTCAGATGGTAGAAATGGTAAGAAGTATGGCAAGAGTTCCTATTATCTGGAAACATGGCCATATAGTGGCACCTCAACCTCAAATGATATGGCCCGCTGTAGGAGCTAAACCTAAGGACTTGTGGAAACTATTCATGGCTCTTAATAAGATCAAAATTTGGGAAATAATAAAAAACGTCTAGAAGGACACTCTACAAACTTGTCTTTGGATATTGCAAAATTAAAAGAACAAATATTTAAAGTATCCCAGACACACCTGACCTTAATGCCAGGAACTGGAGCGCTTGAAGGAGCTACAGATGGATTAGCAGCTATTAACCCATTAGACTGGATAAAAACACTTGGAAGCTCTGTGATTTCAATGATGATTGTGCTTTTAATCTGTATTGTTTGTCTTTGTATAGTCTGTAGATGTGGATCCTGACTACTGAAAGAAGTAGCTCACTGTGATAAAGCCGCCTTTGCTTTTATTGTCTTGCAAAAACAAAAATGGGGAACATGTTGGGAACAGGACCCCAAATCTGGCCATAAACTGGCCCCAAAACTGGCCATAAACAAAATCTCTGCAGCACTGTGACATGTTCATGATGGCCATGATCCCCATGCTGAAGGTTGTGAGTTTACCGGAAAGAGGGCAAGGAACACCTGGCTCACCCAGGGTGGAAAACCACTTAAGGCGTTCCTAAGCCACAAACAATAGCATAAGCGATCTGTGCCTTAAGGACATGTTCCTGCTGCAGATAACTAGCCAGAGTCCATCCCTTTGTTTCAGCCCATCCCTTTGTTTCCAATTTTAGTTAACCTACAATCCATAGAAACAATGCTTATCACTGGCTTGCTGTCAGTAAATATGTGGGTAAAACTCTGTTCCAGGCTCTCAGCTCTGAAGGCTGTCAGCCCTTATTTCCCACTCCACACTTTATTTCTGTGTGTGTGTCTTTAATTCCTCTAGTGCCACTGGGTTAGGGTCTCCATGACTGAGCTGGTCTCAGCATTCATGTCTAGGGTGGAAGCCTAGAAGATGCATTTATAACAAGCATCTCAGGTCATTCTGATGCCTTGGATCAAACTTCTGAGAAATCTGTCTAGGGGTATATCTCAGCTAATTGCCTTTATCTAGCCAAAGTCTCATGCTTTGCCAGCCACTGCTGAAGTGCTGAGCATAAGAGTTACCCTTGCAGCCAGAACTGCATCACCCAGGTTGAGAATGGGGGAAAAACTGTGCTTTTAATTGTACCTATGTGCATCACTCCTATTAGGACTCCAAAAACCCCAAACTGGTTTTGATTGAAATCAAATAGAATGGCTCAGAATAATAAAAATAGTTGCTGGTTTCAAGTACAATTTTTTCCCAACAATGTTGGAGGCAAGTCTTCATCTTTCAAAGAAGAAAGACTAAGACAATCTGACATATTTTAAAATGCAAAAAGATTTTCAGTGGGAACTGGTAAATTGGATATATCTGATGAACCAAAGAAACTACTAAAATCTAAGTCATTACCTTATGCCTATATAAGGCCTTCAAAATTCTCTAGAAAAACAAGTGTTCAAAAATGAACTTTGAAGTTTGAAAATAAAAGCAGACAAGCAGTTTAATAGTACAGAAGGGGCTGGGTCTGAACTGCTGGAAGATTAATAAGTATTTTATTTTTATTTATTTATTTATTGTTTTGAGATGGAGTTTCGCTCTTGTTGCCCAGGCTGGAGTGCAGTGGCACAATCTTGGCTCACTGCAACCTCTGCCTTTCAGTTTCAAGCAATTCTCCTGCCTCAGCCTCCCAAGTAGCTGGGATTACAGGTGCCCACCACCAGTCTGGCTAATTTTTTATATTTTTAGTAGAGACAGAGTTTCACCACGTTGGCCAGGCTGGTCTCAATCTCCTGACCTCGTGATCCGCTCACCTCGGCCTCCCAAAGTGCTGGGATTACAGGTGTAAGCCACCACACCTGGCCTTAATGAGTATTTTAAAGGAGTGCTAAGTTTCTCTGATGCAATTGCTAACCAACCAAATCTCTACCAGTCAGCTCTACCGGTCAGCTACCAAAGTTCTGAGAGCTTGTTTGCTTGTCTTCTTCTGCTTCTTCTGCTTGTCTCCCCTTCTGCTATTTATCTATTTCATCCTCTGCTGCTTTTTCCTTTCCCCCTCATCTCTAGCTAGGATTCTTCTCAATTTCTGTTTTCATTCCTCTGTGGCTCTGTCTTCTGTATCTGTGTTTTTCACCCAGCTCTTTTGCATTATTCATTCATACACTCACTCACTAAACCACTCACTCACTCATTCATTACATAAATATTTATTTGGCACCTACTATGGATTCTGCCATTATAAAGCTTAGGGTCCAATGGCAGAACAGATAAGTAAACGAATTTTAGGGTAAGTACTAAGTGTCTCCAGATTCTCATGTGACACAAAAATGAATACACAAAATTGGTTTTCTGTCATTTTCCCATCTGCTTGAAATATTTTTCTCCCTCTCTTTGCCTGACTAGATCCTCCACATGCTTTAGGTCTCACCTCAGACATCATTTCCTCCCATTTATTGATGTCCATATCTAGAAACAAAATCTACTTTTGTGCTTCTGGGCCACTGTACATGAGACTCAAAATATAATCCAAATGGATTTTAAATTGATTGTGTCACCCATTCAGGGAATTAATAAAATTTGTCTTCTGTAGCCTGCATTATCTCATGAAGATGTTTACTTTACATTAATCCAGAGAATTCTAAAGCATCCAAAACTCTTAATTTGGGCAGTACAGGGTAGACATAACCTATAAGCAGATTCATTCTAAGTGTAAGGGGACTGGAAGGGAAGAAAAACTACATTATGGAAAAATTGCAAAAATAGTCATAAATTCTTCCCATTTCTGTATGCATGTCTCTATGAATGCAACATAACTTTGCAGCTCCTCCCATGAAGAAATGGAGTCTGTTCCTGTACTCCTTGTCTGCCTCTGGCCATGTGACATGCTTTGGCCAATGGGCCATTAGAAAACAGAATGTAAGCAGAAAGTTGAAAAGTACTTGAACACTGGGGCTTGCCCTCTTTTATTGAACTTGGGAGCCCTTCCACTACAATACCATCATGGAAATGAGCATGGGCTCGCCTGCTGGATGATGATCCAGTTACTTCCATTGCTTTTGCAAAGAGACTGCCAACCACTTCAAAAGTGATTGAGGTCATCACTTTTGGTTGTTATTCTGAAAGTAAAGGGATATGATTGAAAGGTTTCATCTTACTGCATCTCATGAGTGAGTCTAATTGATACCATGTGGAACAGAGATGGGCCATGAGCCCAGCTCAAAGTTACCAATCTACAAAATCATGAGCAAATAAATTCTATTGCTTTAAGCCATGAAGTTTTGGAGTATTTTGTTATGCAGCAAAAGCTAACTAAGAAAAGAGTTTTCCTATATGAATGAGTGTTTCGAGACCTTTTAAAGAAAAGCATAATATAAATCTGATTAAAGAGTAGAAGTAAAAATGCTTCCCCACCTAGTTGTGACAATCCAAATTCTATCCATCAATTCAAGCTGTATAAGGAAAATCTTCTATTTACAGAAACATTTGCCTAGATTATATCAAAAGTGAAAGTTGTATTACATCAAAATTGGTTCTAATCAGCTTAAGTGGATAATTGACCATGAACTTTGAGTGACCTCAGTATACCAGATCATTGCTATACGTAACTGAAGACCCTTTCTTGACCACTAAAAACTGGGACTTGTTTTAATCAATCATGTACAGATCTATGGACTCACTCTGTCCTATACAATGTGATAAGTTTTTAGTTCTTATAAGTATATCTATTATAAAACAATTAAAAGCCCCTGAATTTCCCCCTTCCACATACCATTCAGTGAAGTCTTCACTGGTGTATATTCCTTTGCCTGGCAAGTTAATAAACTCAGTGTTTGTTTGTTTGAAGGTGTTTTTAAGCTCTGGTGGTCTTAGTTTCACAAAGCTAAACTGAATTTCTTTCTTTCTTTTTTTTTTTTGAGACAGAGTCTTGCTCTGTCACCTAGGCTGGAGTGCAGTGGTGCTTGGCTCACTGCAACCTCCACCTCCCAGGTTCAAGCGATTCTTCTGCCTCAGCCTCCCGGCTAATTTTTTGTATTTTTAGTAGAGACGGGGTTTCACTATGTTAGCCAGGATGGCATCGATCTCCTGACCTTGTGATCCATCCGCCTCGGCCTCCCAAAGTGCTGGGATTACAGGCATGAGCCACCGTGCCCAGCCGCTAAACTGAATTTCTTGCCATTCCTGGAGTATGTCCATATTAGTCCCATAATGAGTATTCCTATTAAAAATCCATATATGAAATATATGCCTACTTACTTCTTATACTTACTTATTTTCTCTTTGCTTATTCAATTTATATCTTACTACATAAATGAGGATGCTGATATAATTTAATGATTTAAGAAAAATCTAAGTAATTAATCAATAATATTTAAGCAGATGAATAATTAGGCCTCTTCAGAATTTTATAAAATGATAAAGAACATTTATCATAGCATCCTCATTAAATAGTGATGATTAATTCCAGATATTTCAAAGTTAAAAATTCAATTACTCTAAATTAAGGGATGTGTGAAAATGAGGTGACTCTCCCATAGTTATTGAGCATTAAGACATATCTCATAATAATCTTATGTATCTAAAAACAAAAAAGCAAAAATAAAATAAAAACAGAAGAAAACTTTCATCATTAAGGCAGACTGGAATAGGTTAATTAACAAACATTTATTGAGCATTACTCATAAGACACAGTGTTAGATGCTGAGGATTCAGTGGTGACTATGACAGACATAGTTCCTGCTTATATTGTAGCAGAGGAAACCACCATCACAACTGTGATAAGTGCAATGAAGGAGAAACACAGGATGCTATGAGAGCACATAAGGGAAGATCCCAACCCAATTTCATGATGAAATGGTGTCTGAGCCTGAACTCTAAAGGATGGGTAGGATTAAGTAAAGAGGAAGAAAGTGGTATAGGCAGAGGGAATGGCATATGTGAAGACCCTGAGGTAGGGAGGAGCACAGTATGTTTAAGAACGAAAGAAATCCTCTGTGCCTGGAGTATAGTGTGGGGAGAGAGGCAGGAGCCAAGCTTGGAAAAGCAGGCAAGGACAAGGTCATCCAAGGAAGGTCTCATAGGCTTAGTTAAGAATTTTGTTCTTTATTCTGAGGGTAAAAGGGTACCACTGAAAGGGTTCACATTGGGGAACAACATGGTAATATTAGCCTTTAAAAAAATCACTTTAGTTATGGATGAAGAATAGATTGGAAGAAGGCAACTGGATGTAAACATACCAATTAGGAAACTATTGCAATAGTGGAGGCAAGAGACAATGGTAGCTCAGACTAGGATGAAAGCAGTGGGGGATGGTCAGAAATGAACAAATTTAAGAAAAGAAGGTGAAATCACCAGGACTTAATGACTGACTAGAAATGAACAGTGAGAGATCATCAGAAGGTGTCCAGGTTGATTTGCTAGTTTTTGGCTTGAGGACAATGACTTCTTGAAACTGAGGTGCTTATGAAACATACAAGTACAGATATTGAATAAATAGTTGGATGTACTGGGATAGAGCTCAAAGAAGGTGTTTGAACCAAAGATATAAATCTAAAAGTCATGAATGTATAGATGGTAACTTAAGTCATGTTGGAATGTGAGCACTCAGGGATGGAATATAGAGTGACAGGTTAAAGAACTTTAATATTTGAAGATCAAGTAGCAGAGAATGAGCCAGAAAAGGACACTGAGAAGGACTAAATAGAGAAACAGAAGGAAAGTTAGACAAGTATGATATCATGGAAGAGGAGGGAAAAAGTATTTCAAGATGGAAATAATGCTAAGAGGTCAAGTAAGATAAAAATGGCAAACTTTCTACTGGGCCTAGAAGCATGGAAAACATTGTGGTTTTGGCAAGTGCCATTTATTAGAGAAAGCCTGGCACAAAAGCCAGAAGTAACAGGTTAAAAAATATGTGGGAAGTGGGGAGAGTGTATATGGACAACTGCTTTTGATAAAACTGGCTGTTTTAGTTATATTTCCTCAAATAGACTGTATAAGTTCTTCATGACAAAAATCAAATTTTGTATTTTTTCCCTATAAGGTATAGCTCACCACTGAGAACTCAGTAGTTATGCAATAAATACTAATTGACTGAGTAAAGGTTCCTCAGTAAGTTTAAGTTTTGTTTGTTTGTTTTTGAGACGGAGTTTCACTGTTGTTGCCCAGGCTGGAGTGCAATGGCCTGATCTCAGCTCACTGCAACCTCCGCCTCCCGGGGTCAAGCAATTCTCCTGCCTCAGCCTCCTGAGTAGTTGGGATTACAGGCATGCACCACCATGCCCAGCTAATTTTGTATTTTTAGTAGAGATGGGGGTTTCACCATGTTGGTCAGGCTGCTCTCGAACTCCTGACCTCAGGTGATCCACCTGCCTCAGCCTCCTAAAGTGGTGGGATTACAGGCATGAGCCACCGTGGCCGGCTAGTAAGTTTAGGTTATTAATTAATTCATCTAACATTTATTGAGCCCCAGCTCATGCCAGGCATTGTGCTCAGTTTCAAATATAGGTATAATAGAAGATAGCCCTTGTCTTCAAAGGGATTATGGGAAGGTAAATAACAATTACATTACAGTGTGCTAAGGGGGCTGACATGAGCCTACAGGTGTTTCAGAAATGTAAGAAATATATAGAAAAAGTACTTAATCCAGACCAACTGTGACAAAAGTGGTGCTATAGCTGACTACTGAAGGACAAGGAGAACTTAGCCAGCTAAAGAAACAAAGGGAGGGATGTTTTAGACAGAGAAAGCTGGCACTCTGGATTCCCAAAGAGGACACTTGGCTGGTGGTTTTGATTAGTTAATATGTATGGTAGTAAAACTGTTATGCATAAATAATGCAGCCTATCTGGCCAGGATGGACTAAATCAGGGCTTAGTGGTCATTGTGACTATATGCTGGGTAGCTCAGATATAATGCCTCCAAGCTTTACAGCTGGCCTCAATGGTGAGGATTTCCTTTTTTTTTTTTTTTTTTGAAATGGAATCTCACTCTCTCACTCAGGCTGGAGTGCAATGGTGTGGTCTCAGCTCACTGCAACCTCCGCCTCCCATGTTCAAGCAATTCTCCCACTCTTGAGTAGCTGGGACTACAGGTGTGTGCCACCACACCTGGCTAAATTTTGTATTTTTAGTAGAGACAGGGTTTCACGATGTTGGCCAGGCTGGTCTTGAACTCCTGACCTCGTGATCCACCCACCTCGGCCTCCCAAAGTGCTGAGATTACAGGCATGAGCCACCGTGCCCAGCCAGGATTTCCTATTTCTAAATGAGGTGAGTTGAGTTCCAATTGAGCCACCTTTTTGGAAAAGCAAGAGCAGGGCAGAGGCCAACAGAGTAAGCATACTCCCCACTCCCCCCATCCCCCCTGCCCCAGGGAAGCTGGGAAGCATGTTTCGATGGTGAAAGACTGAGTTAGCACTGAGGATGTAAAAACCAAAGCAATTGCATATAAGGTCTTCAGCCATTAGAAGGCCACAACCTCCTCTATGAACAGACAAATTATCTTCTTTTGAGGCTGTCACTGGATACTTTTAAATGAATCAATGGAATTATACGGAAAATCCTAAAAATTTCTGGACATTCTCAATAGTCTTAGGAGTTTCTACTTCAGGACAACCACACCTTGTCAGGCATTTTACCAGATACCCAGCCCTAGCTGGAGAGAAGTTGACTCAGGGACTCTACCTCAGTCTCTAACATTAGGAACATTCTATGTCATTGAAGCAAACCAGAGACTCATTTAATATCAAGTTGCAGGGTAGGGTGTAGAATACAAGGATGTCATCCAGGGAGACCATGATCTTGCAGTCCATAAGTGGTTGAATTTCTTAAGTATTTAATAATGGGATATATACATACTCAACAGAGAAAGGTTTAGAGATGGACATGAAACTAGTCAGTGTACATAAATTATCATTATGCTTCAGGTTGAACAAGAGTAGAACCTGTTTGGATAAAGTCCTACCACCATTCCATTGGATGTAACAGTCATTTGAATACTACAAAAATATTTTCCTTGTCCATTCACTCACATCACTCATAATCTGTTTTACTGGCTTGACAAAATTTGATATTCAGTATAAATCGACAAGATGATTAATATTACTAATATCACCCGTGCAGAAGCACCTGTGGGTTTTCCTAGCATAATATAAGCACATGGCTCAGTAAATGGGTGGCAGCTGGTGTAGAATATGAGCAGACAGCTGTCTAGGAAGCCACTGTCTCCTGGCAACTCAGGAAGACCCATATCAAGGATGAAACATTCCCTCTGTCTTGCCAAGTCCTACTGCTGGCATCTTGTAAGGATGAGTAAGACATTTTGAAGCTTTTTTAAAAAAAAAATACAAAAAGTACTTTGAAGCAGATTTGAGAACTCTGCAAATAACACATTCCGATAGAAACACACACAATAGATTTTTGTCACATAGTTTACATAAATTCTTTGAACACTACACGACTTAATATGCAAGAAATTAATAAAATAAAGGCCTGTGTCCCTCGCTCCTTGAAATTTTACTTGGTTTGTGTATCCTTAAGGCTTGAATATTTATACTAACTTGGTCTTCTCTTGTATGTAGCTGTGGTAGAGAAAGTAATTCTTTGAAATACCTCTTTGTGTTTCTCTCTCTTTATGGATTAAATGTTCCATCATTAATGCATAAAGCTAATAAAGAGGAGTCACAGGAAAAATGCCCAAAAGATATCTCAAACTGCAACACAGACCCCATAGTGAATATGCAATTATAAGAGATCACTACCAAGGCAGAACTGGGTATGCATTATACAGGAAAAGATACAAGCTTCTGTTTGGGGTCTCTTAGATCTACTTTCCGGTTCATTTGAACTCATTCTAGGTTATTATGGTTCAAGACTAGTTGAGAAAAGAGAGGAAATTTGTAGTAAAGTAGAATAGTCTCAAATTCTAACATTAACAGTTTTCTTTTTTTACTGCTTAAAAGTTTTATATTTTAAAAAATATCATACAGTAAAATTTACCTTCTTTGGCACATAGTTTTATGAATTTTAACATATATGAGTATGTATAACCACCATCATAATTAGGCTATTGAAAGTTTGTAATCCTATTTTAGGAGCAAATATTTTTCATTATCAATTCATAATAAGGTGGTAATGACCTTCAAATATGCAATCCCAAACACTGGAGAAATCAAGAGTCAGAGGGAAAAGATACTTTTTACAAAGCATACTAAAAGAAAAGAAAATATGAAGAAAAGTGAATGATACAAACTTAACCTACTTTACAGTTGTCCAAAATTGCACGTAAGAATTAAAGTCCACTTTAATTCTATATCTATGTCTTTCAAGAGCCCCAATGAAAAGTAGTAAATTACATTGCACATATAAAACCTACAAACAGCAGTGATACTGTATTTTTCAGATATAGTGGCTACCACTATAAAAATTGTTCCAAATAAGTAAGCAGTGTCTTCTCTATCTGTTGTTTTTAGAGACCTAACAGAGATGAATCCCTTTTGTCCTAGAAAGTAGGCAGACAAAAGCTTTTTGGATCAAGCTGAAGCAAATGAACACTTAAACATTACCACAAGATAGAGTCTCATTAAAACAAATACATTTTCTTTTGACTTTTTTTCTTGGCTATAATTCAGGAAAATTTCATTCCTAAAGTGAATGGACTTTTCTAAGGCTTTGCAATGGATTGAAGGTAACACAAACAATGGTATAGTTCTGAGAATTTCAAAGCAGGACTGTTTTTACTAATATTGCTGGGTATATAAGCTTTAAGTCGATAGGGATTAGGAGCAGAACACACTGTTGTAAAACATCCTTAGGATTTCTGAATATTCTACAAATGCCTGACACTGTCATCTGTTGACATACAGATCTTGGATTTTTGCCAGAAAAAGATGAAGCCCCAATTCTAACAATCCAGGTAAACAAAGCAACTTTGATTAATTATTTCATGAAATTCCTGCTCCAATAGAGCAACCTTTAACTAAAACTTTTACCAAGCCTCAAATGACCCTAAGAAGTCAAACTCCCAGTTCAAGAAATATCAGTGAAACAACCTAATTCTCCTGTGTCATGGAACCCAATGTCCTAGTGTGCTTATTACTATCTTATTATAGACATTAATAAATGTCTAGAGTTTTACATACCCATTGAGATTTACATATCTGTAACAAGAGGAAGTGTTTGTCAATATATTTGTTTACAGACAACATCAGTTCACAGATTGTAAGTATTTTTAGTGGAAATAGATCTAAATACAGTCTAATTTATTGCACTGCAAGAACAGATGGTGAGCAGAAATGTTCCTTAAGGTATTTATTAAATTTAATGAAACTGCTTCCTGCATACTACTGGAAGTTTTCACTAGTACTAAACCTCTCTTAATTTGTTTTCTTTTTAATTTGGTCTTGAAACTTTAGTGTGCAATAATAACCTCTTATGGAACTTGTTTTAAATGCATTCCTAGAGGTTCTGATTCAGAAGATCTGAGGAAGGATCTAGGAATCTGCACTTTTAACCAAGCGCCCCAGGTGATTCTGGTGTCATTGATAGACAACCATGATCTTAGAAAGCCTGTTTCAACTGAAAATAAAAATTTCATAACCACACATAAAACAAGAGTTCTGCACATATCTCTTACTTTATCCCAGAGGGATATCTGTGCCTAATTCCAAAAGAATTACTATTCTAAAGCTTCTAATTAGTTGTTTACCCTATAGGAAAGACACTAAAACAAGTCAAAAGAAATTATAAATTTGAATGTAGGTGGGCCAGGTGTGGTGGCTCACGCCTGTAATCCCAGCACTTTGGGAGGCCGAGGTGGGTAGATCACCTGAGGTCAGGAGTTCGAGACCAGCCTGGCCAACATGGTGAAACCCCATCTCTACTTAAAATACAAAAAATTAGCTGGGCATGGTGGTACGCACCTGTAATCCAAGCTACTTGGGAGGTTGAGGCAGGAGAATCGCTGCCGGGAGGCGGAGGTTGCAGTGAGCTGAGATTGTGCCATTGCACTCCTGACTGGAGAACCAGAGTGAGATTTTGTCTCAAAAAAAAAAAAAAATTAGTGTAGGTCTGTATGTCAGAAGATATTAAAAGGAAAAGTGTATCGCTTTTGTTTTAGACCTGGAAGAGACCTAATAGATACCATTTAGACAAAAGGTCAGCAAATTACAACCTGGGGGCTAAATCTGGCCCACTGACTGGTTTTGTATGGCTCAAAAGCTGAGGGGTTGTTATATTTTTAGTTTTGTATTTTAAAATTTTATTATTTTATTTATTTATTTATTTATTTATTTATTTTAGAGATAGGGTCTCATTGTGTTGCCCAAGCTGGTCTTGAACTCGTGGCCTCAAGTAATCCTCCTGCCCTCACCTTCTCAAAGTGCTGGGATTACAGGTGTGAGCCATTGTGTTCAGCCTAAATCATTTTTTAAAATCAAAAGATGAATAATATTTTGTGCCATGTGAAGATTATATGAAATTCTAATTTCAGTATCCACGAATAAAGTTTCACTGGAACACAGCCATGCTCTCTCATTTACATATATGCTATGACTGCTTTTGCACTACAGCAGCAGAACTGAGAAGTTGTGACTCAATTTACCTGGCAAAACGCTTTCATTTTTTATGTAATGAAATTTTCCAAAATTTTCATGATCTTGAGTCATGGTTAAAAAGGATTATCTCCAGCATAAAGGGATTTAATCCCTGTTTTTTTCTAGTTTTTTGCATGGCTCTATTTTTTACATATATATACCTAGTGAGACATATTCTTTTTTTTTTTTGAGACAGGGTCTTGCTCTGTCACCCAAGATAGAGTGCAGTGGCATGACCCAGCTCACTGCAGTCTTGATCTCCCAGGCTCAAGTGATCCTCCCACCTCAGCCTCTGGAGTAACTGGCAGTAGTAGGCATGTGCCACCAAGCCAAGATAATTTTTTTATTATTATTTGTAGAGACAGGGTCTTGCTATGTTGCCCAGGCTGGTCTCGAACTCCTGGGCTCAAGAGATCCCTCCCAAAGTGCTGGAATTACAGGTATGAGTCACTGCACCTGGCAAGGATATATTCTAAGGACAAAAAAGCTGCAAATAAACGTAAAGCCTTGTTTAATATTTTTATTATTAGTAAGCTTGTTGGTATTATTATTTTGAAGCTTTTTTTTTTTTTTTTTTTTAGATAGAGTTTCACTCTGTCACACAGGCTGGAGTGCAGGTGGCACAATCTCAGCTCACTGCAACCTCTGCCTTCCGGGTTCAAGCAATTCTCCTGCCTCAGCCTCCTGAGCAGCTGGGATTACAGGCACACACCACCACACTCAGTTAATTTTTGTATTTTTAGTAAGACAGGGTTTCACCATGTTGGCCAGGGTGGTCTCGAACTCCTGACCTCAGGTGATTCACCCATCTTGGCCTCCCAAAGTCCTGGGATTACAGGCTTGAGCCACCGCGCTGGGCCATTTTGAAGCTTTTATGTAAACTGTAGGATAAAACAAATCAGTAATTATGTCAATGTCATTAGGAACCAAGATTTTCTATGTAAGATAAAAGGAAATACAGGCCAGGCGCGGTGGCTCACGCCTGTAATCCCAGCACTTTGGGAGGCCGAGGCGGGTGGATCACGAGGTCAGGGGTTCAAGATCAGCCTGGCCAATATGGTGAAACCCTGTCTCTACAAAAAATACAAAAATTAGCAGGGTGTAGTGGCGGGTGCCTGTAATCCCAGCTACTCAGGAGGCTGAGGCAGAGAATTGCTTGAACCCAGAGGCAGAGGTTGCAGTGAGCCAAGATCCCACCACTGCACTCCGGCCTGGGTGACAGAGCAAGTCTTTGTCTCAAAAAAAAAAAAGGAAGAAGGAAATATAAATATCAAAGAAATTAGATAAAGACCTGAAACATTAATATGCAACTGTCAATATTAACTCATTTTTTAAATTACATATTTCTTTTCTCAGCACAGCGAATTTTAATGTCTCCCTTTTGCGGGAGGAGAGGTTGCCTTACCCACTTTTGAAGACACCCCAAAGGTTGTCTGGCAGTTTGGTGCAGAAAGGATTTGGCCCAATCTTGTGCTGGCTAAGATACAGAAAGGCACATAAAGTTTGTGGCTCAAAGTCCTCCGGGGTGGGGTAGGGCAGAATGTGCACAGGGAAGTGGTTTGGGAGAGACTTGTAGGAGTGTGGGCTTGGGTTCCTGTGACAGAGGTAGTTGGTCCTGGTGGACCAAGGCTGGGGTGGCCAAGGGGAGCCTGAGCCCTCTGGCTGGGAAGACGCTCCTGCAGTGGCCCCTGTCTAGGGGAGCTAGTTCACCAGCTTACTGCTTTCAAACCACAGCTGGATCTCTTTCTGACCCCCTACCCTGAATAGCTGGTGTGAATGATGTTCCTGCTGATGTGGACGTCGCTGAAGTCTCCCCATATGGTCACAGAGTCAGCCTCAACCCTGTCAGTGTATCTATCATGGCCCTCGAGGCATGGATCACCTTGTACCCTTCCCAGACCACGGCCATCAACAGGCCTGGAGCTCACATAGCTAAGGAGGGCTGGGTAGAGGGGCTTCCTTCGCAGGTCCTGGTAGTGTTCAGCAAGGACGCTTTCTGGCCGGCCACAGAATCTTCATCCCTACCAGCTTGAAGCCCTGCCTCCAAAGCGCTGGATCACATCCCTAACAGGCCGCCACAAGACCCCAACTGGCTTCAATGAGACCAGGGTCCACTCCTGGATCAAGAAGGGTCCTCCTGAGCCGGGCGCAAGAGCAGGCACGGCCCAGAGCCCGCGGGTCGTACAGCAGGCCCGGCAGCGGTGGCACGCCTGAAGAGGCTGCAGGTGATGTCTGGTCACGGGTCATTGACTCTAAAAATTATATGTTTTAGTCCTGAAGGGCCTAGAAACAATGACTACACAATATTTATGAGCACTCCTAGCTCACAAGTGAGTGATCCCCATTTTAAAAGGAGCCAGGAATCCATTTAAAAAATGCCTGGGCCGGGCGCGGTGACTCACGCCTGTAATACCAGCACTTTGGGAAGCCGAGGCGGGCGGATCACGAGGTCAGGAGATCGAGACCACCCTGGCTAAGGCGGTGAAACCCCATGTCTACTAAAAATACAAAAAAAAAAAAAAAAAAAAAAAAAAATTAGCCGGGCGCGGTGGCGGGTGCCTGTAGTCCCAGCTACTCAGGAGGCTGAGGTAGGAGAATGGCGTGAACCCGGGAGGCAGAGCTTGCAGTGAGCCGAGATCGCGCCACTGCACTCCAGCCTGGGTGACAGAGCAAGACTCCATTTCAAAAAAAAAAAAAAAAAATGCATGACGTTTTCAAAGACTAAAGGGGTAATGTCAGAAAACAGAAGCCAAAGTTGGTGCAATTTGAGCATCTAACAGAAAAAAAGACTATAACTGATTAAAATATATTGAATATATATTAAAATCCATGCATCCACGATGATACTGAAAAAGGAACCCTTTCCCAAAAGGGGAAAACATTTTTCATTTGCTGCCACTAGCGGTGACTATTGATAGGTAGATAGATATATACTGTATTCTGAAAAATCTGTAATTAAAAGGAAATAAATATTCTGTCTTACAAGTAGAAAGCATATTTCAGTGTACCCAAATACATAGCAACCAAGCAGGATTTATTTCAGGAATTCTAAGGTAATTGAATAGTAGGAAATCTATTAGTAAAATTCATCATTAAGGAATCTAAGGTGAAAATCATATTATCACTTTCATAGGTGTTGAAAAAGCATTTGATAAAATCAAGTCTTAATTTTTAAAAATCACTCTGAAAGGTAGAAATTAGGTACATTTTCCCATTGAGATAAAATGTTTTTCATATCCAAATGGAATAGAACTAGTAATATAAAAACTGCCCATAATGAAGCAGTAACAGAAGCAGCATTTCTACTAAAGTTGTAAAAAGACAAGGATGCCCATATCACCATTATTATTTAATATTGTATTGGAGGTAGTAGGATATTAGTATAAAAATTGAAAAGGAAGAAGGGAAACTACTATTATTTGCAGACAATGGTTACCTCCCTAGAAAACCCAAGAAACCAACTAAAATGTTACTGTAAGAGAACTCAGTAAGGTAGCAGGGTACAAAAATATATAGAAATTAGTAGCTTTCATGTCTTCAGACTACATCCAGATAGAAAATATAGTAACAGAAGAAAGCCCTGCTTAAAATAGCAACAAAGAATGATAAATATAACTAGTAATGAATCTAATAAAAGAGATACAAAACCTACATTAAAACCTTTTTATTTTTTTGAGATGGGGTCTCACTCTGTTGCCCAGGCTGGAATGTAGTGGTGCATCTCGGCTCACTGCAGCCTCCGCCTCCCAGGTTCAAGTGATTCTCCCACCTCAGCGTCCCAAGTAGCGGGGATTACAGGCATGCATCACCACGCTGGGCTAATTTTTGCATTTTTAGTGGAGACAGGGTTTTGCCATGTTTGGCCAGGCTGGTCTCGAACTCCTGACCTCAGGTGATCAGCCTGTCTTGGCCTCCCAAAGTGCTGGGATTACAGGCGTGAGCTACCATGCCCAGCTGCAAAAAACTTTAGGGCAACACTAATTCATACAAAATAAGATGAGCAAATGGAAAGACACCCCGAAACACTCATCATTATTACAGATGTTGGTTTTCTGGTGTGTGTGTGTGTGTGTGTGTGTGTGTGTGTCTGTTTTTGAGACTGGATCTCGCTCTGGTACCCAGGCTGGAGTGCAGTTGTGTAATTTTGGCTAATTGCAGCCTTGAAGATGTTGGTTTTCTAAGAGTATTAATAGATGTAATCAGATTTCAATAAAAATTCCTGTAAGGTTTGTCTTTTCGTTTTCCCTCCCCATTTTTTTTCAAGTAGACAAGTTACTCCCATAATTCATATAAAAAAAGTAAACAAACAAAAATAGCCAGGAAACATCAGAAAAGAAGAAGAGCAAATAGTGGGGACCAGCACTGTCAGATCTATGGAATATATTTAAAAGTCTCAATTATTAAAGCAGTGTGGTACGAATGCATGAAAGGGAGACTGACCAATGGAATAGGATGGAAAAATGCAGAAATACACCCCAAAATATATATGAATTTATTAATAGAGGCTCAGTCCCAAACCAGTGGGGCAAAGATAGACTACTCAACTCTTATTGGGACCACTAAGTAGACATTTGAAAAAGGATAAAGTTGAATCCTTACATGTTACACTAGGTTAAATTCCAAATGAGTCAGTATTTAAAATGAAAATTAAAATAATAATTCTGGAAGAGAACATGGAAGAATTCTTTTAATATTTTGAAATATAACAGTGCCTCAAAATCCTGATGCCATAAAAGAAAAGTTAAATTTGACTATATAGAAATAAAAAATCTTCTACATGAAAAAAGATAAATGGCAGGTAAAAATGGGTATTTGTAACATGTATCACATGCTTTTGTGTAAAAGAAAAAATTAATAATCCATGTTTGTATTTCCTTATGTATGTATAAAGAAATTCTATAAGGATCTATAGAAAATTAAGAATAGTAGTTATTTATGGTGGAGGTGGAATATTGGGTAGATGGAAGATAAGAATGGGAGGGAAACTTTTCACTATATAACATTTTTTACATATTGACCTTTAAACCAGGTTGCCTATATGGAAAATTAAATTTTTAAAAAGTTCCAACTTTTATATAGCTTACTTTCCAGTGCAGGCAGATAAATAAAAATACAAATCATTATACACTTGCAGTCATAGTGAGATAATTAAATCTATGAATACAAGGAACTTATTTATTTTGTTAGTCTTCACAGTGCCTCAAAAAGAGTGAAGCACATACTAGTAGCTCAATAAATACTTTCTGAATAACTGTAGAATCACTTCTTTTAAGTCCTGTCCATGATTATGTTATTTTTTCTACTAGTTTTTCAATGTAAGGAGACAGATCATGAACTGAAACAATAACAGATTGTACCTGTTGCAGATAGTGTCAGGAACATATATCTTCAGGTCTTCTGTGACTTCTTTCATCACCCTCTGGTAACCAGACATTCCTGGGTCTTTGATATAATTAGGATTGTTTCTTATTAAATATTCCCCCAAATAATTAATTGGGTCAAACTTGCTTGGAGTACCAGCTTCTGTCAAAACCTTCTTCTTTTCTACTTGAGTTAATATGTTTTCTACTCCAGGAACTAAGGTGGGTAGAAGTTTGTCAAGCAAATATGCACTATTATTCAGTGTCATGCTTTCAGTATTAAACCACTCTTTGGCCAAATTATCCCTAGGGAGTTTTTTTTCAGCCTTTTTTTCTAGTTCCTTCTTCAGATTTTCCTTATCTATTATTTTCTGCTGCATTGCTTGGGCTCTTGCCTCCATTCTTTCAAAAAGGTTTTTCTTCCATGTGTGCTCTGGCTTTGATTTCAGTCCAGTTTCATCTAAAGCAAAAATCACTTTTGCAGATTTTCTAATTGCAATATTACCTGAGGCTTCAGTTTTAGAGTCCTTTATTGAACCAGGTGAAATTTTTCGCTGCCCCTCCAGGTTTAATTCTGAGGGGGGAAAAAAGTGAAATGTAAGAAATGTTAGAAGTAAATTTTAATCTATGTGACTTTAGAATAATATTTGAAAAAATTTTTATATCCATTTACACAGTGGATTGGAAGAATGTCAGCTGAAAATAACAGAAAATCAGACAAAGTGACTTTAACCATAAAGACATTTATTGTTGACTTAATCAGAAGCCATTTAGCAGTTCAGTGATTTCATTAAATACATAGGCTGTTTCTGTTTATTTTCGTTCATTTTTTTGCTTGTACCTCATGATCACATGATGACTATTAGAGCTCCAGCCATCACTTCCTCACAGCAAAAAAGCATAGAGGACAAAGGGTTTTTCTCCTCTTGAGGCTCTGTTTTATTATCCGAGAGGAGAAGATCCCAGACTCCCCACTCTAAGACTTCCCTTTTTTCATCGGCCCTAACGAGGATACATGCCCATGCCCAGACCAATCGCTGGTAAAGGGAAATGCGATTACTATGAATAGTATAGACAAATTATAACTTATTTCTTGGTGCCAGGGTTTGGTTCAAATTCTCTGATAACAAGTGATTTTCATCTGCTACAACACTGAGGTTCAGCTGGCAGGCAAAAAGGGAAGGCTGGGCGCAGTGGCTCACATTTGTAATCCCAACATTTTGGGAGGCCAAGGCGGGAGGACTGCTTGAGCCCTGGAGTTCAAGACCAGCCTACGCAACATTAGGAAGATGCTGTTTCTACAAACAATAAAAAAATTAGCCAGGCATGGTGGCGTACACCTGTGGTCCCAACTACTCAGGAGGCTGAGGTGGGAGGATCACTTAAGCCCTGGAGGTCGAGGCTGCAGTGAGCCATGATCATGCCACTGCACTCCAATGAGACTTTGTCTCAAAAAAAAAAAAAAAAGGTGAGGAAATGTGTGGTGAGTAAGCAAAGAGTCTACCACACATGTATATTTAAATACATTTCTCTTCATTTTATTCCCAGCTTCCTTTATGTTTTCATTTTTTAAATGCAGGACGGAGATATTAGACCAAGATGGTAGACTGAGAACAGGCACCTATATCCCCTCCCCTACCAAAATCTCTAGCAATGACAGGAAAAGTTGTGTGTATGTTTTTAAAATTTAAAAAATGCGCAAGAATACTACAATCATGAAGGGGGCCTTCAGGAGTCAGGAATTTTGAAGATCTGTGAAAAATGTCAAGCAGGGGAATTCAACTGATTGAAGAAACTATAGGACTAAAAAGATACGGTGGAGACCACTATAAAATTTGGGAGCAGATTTGAGGCACCCCAAGTTTAGAGGATGTAGATATGGGTCATAGGGGAAAGACTGACCTTTTTGTATATCTTAATTCCCATTTCAGCTAATCATCAGGCACCAGAAGGGTTTTCCCCTGCACTGAGTTAAGGTATATAGATGCTTAGGCTAGAGAAGCAAGATTTCCACACGCAGAGAAAATGACCTATTGACAGCTTCACTGTCTGCACATCTTGTCCTTCCCCCACTGGCATCAGACTATAGAAAACAGTAACTCTACAGGAAAGCAAACAGAGAATCTCAAATTCAAATGTAAGCACACATTCACAGAATGTTTAAGAAAAATCATCCCCATGACTAAATTCAACAAACAGAATAACTAATGCCACCCAAGGAAATACCATTAAATAGCACAAATGTAAGGAGTCTTTAAAAGAATATCCTCAGAGCAGAGAAATTAGAAGAAATTAAAAGTTATTAAAAAGAACACTTAAGAGAATGTAGACCATCTAGTGCTCACATCTTGGTTTCTAATATCACTCTCCAATTAAAAAAATCAGAACTCCTTGGAGATACAGCTGATTATAGGATTGGGCTCATCTTGTATATAGGAAATATATACAAGAATATCTTGTAGTGCCTGGAATATCTTGTAGTGCCAGAAAGTAAGGAAGTGCTGAAAAAAAAACTATAGTAAATAAGTAAAAAGACAAATTTCCTGTGCAGAAATAGTCCAAATAATTTATGTAGATACTCCACACTCAAGGATGTTGAGCATGACTCCGCTCTCTTTAAGTGCGGACTGCATATAGTGACTTCCTCTCAAAGAGTACAATATGGAAATGGGAGAGGGAAAATAACTTTACAGTAGAGAAACCTGACAAATACTATCACAGCCTAACAATCATTATTAACATCAACAGTAACACATCATGTTGACACCATGATACCCATATGTATATGTATATGAGTATATGACAGCATATACTCAGCCTCCCAAGTAGCTGGGACTACAGGTGCATGCCACCATGCCCAGCTAATTTTTGTATTTTTTTCTTTTTTGATAAAGACAAAGTCTTACTATGTTGCTTAGGCTGGTCTTGAACTCCTGGCTTCAAGTGATTCACCCACCTTGGCCTCCCAAAGTGCTAGGATTACAGGCATGAACCACCATGCCCAGCCAATCCAGAACATTTAATATTAATCTTATAAAAGCATCAGAAGGTGTTAGCCAAGTGTTAGACATAATGAAATATTCAAATAAATAATGTAAGAAATCTCTCAGAACTGAAGAAAGACACAAATCTTCAGCTTTGAAAGGCTTACTAAATGGAGTTTCCATTTGTAATGATAAAAACTTTCTGGAACTAGACAGTGGTAATGGTTGCATAACATTGTGAATTTACTTAATGGCTCTGAATTGTACACTTTAACACAGTTTAAATGGTAAATATTATGATATATGTATTTACCACGAATTTTTTAAAAGCCTACCAAATAAACACAGGATACAAGATTAAAATACAAAAGTAAATTTATTTCCTTGGAACTACCAATTAATAACCAATTTAAAATGTTTTATATTTTTAGTTATCAATGAAAATATAATTTTATAAAGCTTCATGTCATTATAGCAACAAAAATTTAAAATATCTAGAAATAAACTAAACAGAAATGTGTCAGACTAATATGAAGAAAGCTATAAAACTTTACTGAAGTAGTACTGGCATAAGGATAGACACATAGATCAATGGAATAAAATTGAGAGTCCAGAAATAAACCCATACATCTATGACCAATTGATTATATTTTTTAAAGTTCCTCTTGTACTCTGAAACCAATTGATTTTTGACAAGGGTACCAAAACAATTTCATGGAAAAAACAGTCTCTTCAACAAACGGTGCCATAACAACTGATATCTACATGCAAAGGGATGAATCTGGATGCCTACCTTACACCATACATGAAAATTAAAATTAGTCCTAACAGTCATATATACAATAGTCTACCCAATATAACAGCAGAATACATATTTTTCTCAAGTGCACATGGCACATTCTCCAGGATAGACCATATGTTAGGCCACAAAACAAGTCTCAATGGATTTAAAAAAATAGATACCATATAAAATATCTGCTCTTTAATGAAGAGCACAAAGCTTGATGAAGTTAGAAATCAATAAAGGAAAACTAGAAAACGCACAAAGCTACAGAAAATAAACAACTCATTCTTAAATGACTAATGGGTCAAAAAAATCACAAGGGATATTAGAAAATAATAAGAGACAAATGAAAATAAATACACAACATATCAAAATTTATAGGATGCAGTGAAAAAAGGGCTCAGATGGAAACATAGCTGTAAGTGATTACATTTTAAAAAGTCAAATCCGAGGTCAGGAGACCGAGACCATACTGGATAACACCATGAAACCCCATCTCTGTAAATTAAAAAAAAAAATTAGCCGGATGTGGTGGCAGGCGCCTATAGTCCGAACTACTCGGCAGGCTGAGGCAGGAGAATGGTGTGAACCCGGGAGGCAGAGCTTGCAGTGAGCCGAGATCAGGCCACTGCACTCTAGCCTGGACGACAGAGTGAGACTCTGTCTCAAAAAAGAAAAAAAAAAAGTCAAATAAGTAACCTATACACCTTAAGAAACTCGAAAAAGTAGTACAAACTAAACACAAAACTAGCAAAAGAAAGAAAATAATAAAGGTTAAAGTACAGATAAACAAAAGAGAGAATAGAAAAATAGTAGAGAAAAACAATTTAACCAAAAATTGGTTCTTTGAAAAAATCAACAGAATGAATAAACCTTGAGCTAGACTGAAAAAAACATTAGCAAAGATACATAAATAACCAAAATCAGAAATGAAAGTGGTGACATTATCACCAACCTTACAGAGATTAAAAAACAAAAACAAAAAACAATTATAAGCTGGGCGTGGTGGCTCACACCTGTAATCCCAGCACTTTGGGAGGCCAAGGCAAGCAGATCATGAGGTCAGGAGTTCGAGACCAGCTTGGCCAACATGGTGAAACCCCGTCTCTACTAAAATTACAAAAATTAGCCAGGTGTGGTGGCATGCACCTGTAATCCCAGCTACTTGGGAGGCTGAAGCAGGAGAATTGCTTGAACCCAGAAGGTAGAGGTTACAGTGAGCCGAGATCACACCATTGCACTCCAGCTCTGGGCAACAGAGCAAGACTCTGTCTTGGAAAACAAAAACGATTATAAGAAAATACTATGAGCAATTTTATGCTAACATATTGGATAACCTAGAAGAAACGAACCAATTCCTTGAAATTACCTAAACTGACTCAAGAAGAAGTAGAAAGTCTCAACAGATCTTGTGTTAGTTTATTTTGTGTCGCTATAAAGAAATATCTGAAAAAAAAAGGAATACCTGAGACTGAGTGATTTACAAAGAAAAGAGGTTTATTTGGCTCATGGTTCTGCAGGCTCTGTGTGAAACAGTGCCAGCATCTGTTCCCAGTGAGGCCTCAAGAAGCTTATAATCATGGTGGAAGGTGGGGGCGGGGCTGGCATATCACATGGTGAGAGAGGGAGCAAGAGAGAGAGAGGGAAGGGGTACCAGGCTCTTTTAAACAACCAGATCTCACATGAACTCATAGAGTGAGAACTCACTCATTACTGCAAGAACAGCACCAAACCATTCATGAGGGATCCACCCCATAACCCAAAAACCTCCCACTAGGCCCACTTCCAACATCACAGGTCACATTTCAACATGAGATTTGGAAGGGACACACATTCAAACCATATCAGACCTCTAACAAGTAAAGAGATTGAATCAGTGATCAGAAACTTCCCAACAAAGAAAAGTCTTGGATCAGATGGCTTCACTAGTGACTTCTATCAAATATTTAAAGAAGAATTGAAATGAATTCTTACCAAATGCTTGTAAAAAATTGAAGAGGCGGGAACACTTCCTAATTCTTTCTATGAGGATAGAATTACTCTGATACTAAAGCTAGATAGATATCACAGTAAAATTATAGGCCAATATTCCTTATGAATATAGATGCAAAACTCCTCAACAAAATATTAACAAATCAAATCCAAGACCATAGTAAAAGCCTTTTCAACATGAAATCTTTCCAGATTTATCTCAGGAATGCAAAGGTGGCTCAACATAAGAAAATCAAGCAATGTAATCCATCACATTCATAAAATGAAGGGGAAAAAAGCCACATAATCAATGCATATGGAGAGAACATTCCTAAAAATAATAAAGGTAGTTATTTAAAAATCCACAGTTGGCCAGGTGTGGTGGCTCACGCCTCTAATCCCAGCACTTTAGGAGGCTGAGGTGGGAGAATTGCTTGAGTCCAGGAGTTCAAGACCAGCCTGGGTAACATAGTGAAATCCTGTCTCTACAAAAAATTTAAGAATTAGCTGGGTGTGGTAGCACATGCCTATAGTCCCAGCTACTTGGGGGGCTAAGATGGGAGGATCACTTGAACCCTGGAGTTTGAGGCTTCAGTGAGCCATAATCATGCCACTCACTCTGGTCTGGGAGACAGAAAGTGACCCTATCTCAAAACAAAAATAAAAATAAAAAGTTCATAGTTAACATGACACTCAGTAATGGAACACTGAAAGCTTTCTCCCTAAAATGAGTAACAAGAAAAGAATGCCTACTTTCACCACTGCTGTTCAACATCATACCAGAGTTCTAGCCAGAGCTATAAGACAAGAAAAACAAACAAAAGGCATCCAAATTGGAAAGAAAGAGGTAAAACTGTCTTTATTCACAGATGACATGATCCTATAGAAAGAATCCATAAGAAAGCTACTAGAGCTATTGAACAAATTCAATAGGGCAACATACCGAGACCCTGTCTATAAAAAAAAAAAAAAAAAAAAAAAAAGCCAGGCATGGTGGCACATACCCGTAGTCCCAGCTGTTGGTAGCTGAGGTGGGAGAATTGCTTGAGCCCAGGAGTTCAAGGGTGCAGTGAGCTATGATTACATCACTGCAGTCCAATCTGGGCAACAGAGTGAGACCCTATCTCTAAAAAAATAAAAACAGAGGGAAAAAGGAAAGCAATTCCATTTACAAAAGCAGCTAAAAGAACAGAATACTTAGGAATAAATTTAACCAAGGAAGTGAAAGATATATGCTAAAAACTATAAAACATTGCTGAAAGAAATTAAAGAAAACATAAATAAATAGAAAGATGTCCCTATTCATAGATAGGAATACTTTACATTGTTAAGATATCAATTCTACCCAAAGTGATCTACAGATTCAATGCAATCAAAATTCCAATAGTCTTTTTCACAGAAATAGAAAAAGTGATCCTCAGATTAATATGAAACTGCAGAGGCCCTTGAATAGCCAAAATAAATCTTGAAAAAAAAAAAGGAACAAACTTGAAGGATTCACACTACCCAACTCTGAGACTTACTACAAAGCTACAACAAATAAAACAGTACTGGAGTAAGGACAGACATATAGACTAATAAAATAGGATAGAGAGGCCAGAAATAAACTCTCATATATAGTCAATTGATTTGTGACAAGGGTGTCAAGACCATTCAATAGGGAAAGAATAATCTTTTCAACAAGCGGTACTGAGACTACCTGATACATCATGTAAAAGAATGAAGTTGGTCCTTTACCTTATATACAAAAATGAACTGAAAACAAATCAAAGATCTAAACTGAAGAGAGTAAACGATATGACTTTCCCAGCTTGGGCAACATAGTGAGACTGTGTCTCTACAAAAAATTAAAAAAACAAATTAGCCAGGCTTGGTGATGCACACCTATAGTCCCAGCTACTTGGGAAGCTGAGGTAGGAGGATCACTTCAGCCCAGGAGGTCAAGGCTGCAGTGGGCCATGATAATGCCACTGCACTCTACCCTGGGCAACAGAGTGAGACTGTGTCTCTAAAAACAAACAAACAAAACCATACAACTCTTAGATGAAAAATGAAAACCTGTGGAAAATCTTCATGCCACTGGCTTTAACAATGACTTCATGGATATAACACCAAGAGCACAGAAAACAAACAAAAAAAGATAAAATATACTTTAAAATTAAAAAACTTTTGTACATCAAAGAATTATGTCAAAAAGTGAAAAGATGATGTAGTAAATGAGAGAAAATATTTGTAAAGCATATAACTGATAAGGAATTAATATTCAGAATATATAAAGAACTTCTAAAACTCAATAACAATAAAACAACCTAATTCAAAAATGGGCAAAGGATTTGAACAGACATTTCTCCTAAGAAAATATACAAATGGTCAATAAGTACATGAAAAGATGTTCAACATTATGAGTTATTAGGGAATGCAAATCATGACTACAATGAGATACCACTTCACATTTACTAAGATGGTTATAAGAAAACAAAAACAAACAGAAACTCAGAAAATAACGAGTGTTGGTAAGAATGTACAGAAATTGGAACTCTCATGCTTTGCTGGTGGGAATGCAAAGTGATGCAGCTATTGTGGAAAACTGTTGTGGTTTCTCAAAACATTAAACGTAGAGCTGGGTACAGTGGCATGTGCCTGTAGTCCCAGATACTTGGCAGGCTGAGGTGGGAGGATTGCTTAAGCCCAGGAGTTCAATTCCAGCCTAGGTAGCATACCAAGACCCTGTCTCTTAAAAAAATAATAATAATAATCAATAATAGTAATATAGTTTAATTTTTTAAGGTAAACCTAGAACTACATATGACCTAGCAATCCCACTTCTATGTATATATCCAAAAAAATTTAAAGCAGGGGCCCAGATACTTGCACGTCAGTGTTCATGGCAGCAGTATACACAATCAGTAAAAGTGGAAACAACTCAAGCATCCATTCACAGATGAATGGGTGAACAAAATGAGGTATAGATGTACAATGAAATATCATTCACCCATTGAAAAAATGAAATTTTGGGGGTAGGGGAAGGAGAGCATCAGGATAAATAGCTAATGCATGCGGGGCTTAATACCTAGGTGACGGGTTGATAGGTGCACCAAACAACCATGGCACATGTTTACCTATGTAACAAACCTGCACATCCTGCACATGTATCCCAGAACTTAAAATAAAATAAAATATTTTTAAAAATGAAATTTTGAGAGAGGCAGAGCAAGATGGCCTAACAGAACCCTCTAGTGATCATCCCCCTCACAGGAACACCACATTGAACAACTATCCACACAAGAAAGCACCTTCATAAGAACCAAAAATCAGGTGACTGATCACAATACCTGGTTTTAATACCATATCAAGGAAAGAGGCACTGAGAATAGGAAAGACAGTCTTGAAATGCGTATACCACCCCTCCTCCATCCCCCAGCAGTGGCCTCACAGTACAGAGACAGAATATGATGCTTGGGGCAGGGAGAGCACAGTGACTGTGGGATTTTGCATTGTCACGCAGTGTTGCCCTGTCACAGTGGAAAGCAACATGGGGTAGAATTCAGCTGGTGCCCACAGAGGGAGCATTTAGACCAGCCCTGGCCAGAGGGGAATTTTCCATCCCAGCAGTCAGTACCTGAGTTCCAGCTAGCCCACCACTGAGGGCTAAAATGCTCTGGGGTTCTAAATAAACTTGAAAGGAAATCTAGGCTATAAGGACTGTAGTTCCTGGGCAAGTCCTGATGCTGTACTGGGCTCAAAGCCAGTGGACTTGGGGTGTACATGACCTAGTGAGACACCAGCTAGGGCAGCCAAGGGAGTGGTTGTGTCACCCCTTCCCCAACTCCAGACAGTGCAGCTCGTAGCTTCGGCAGAGACTCCTTCCAATTAAGGAAAGGAGAGAGGACAGTAAAGAGGGCTTTGTCTTGCAACTTGGATACCAGTTCTGCTACAGTAAAATAAAGTACCAAGCAGAGTCCTGGAGTCCCCATGCTAGGCCCTGCCTCCCAGATGACAATTTTAGACACATCCTGGGCCAGAAGGGAATCTACTCTCTTGAAGGAAAGGACCCAGTAGGATTCATCACCTGATGACTAAAGTGCCCATGGGCCTTGAATAAACATCAGTGGTAGCCAGGCAGTACTCACTGCCTTGGGTGAGACCCAGTGCCGTGCAGGCTTCAGGTATGACCCAGTACATTCCCAGCTGTGGTGGTCATGGAAAAGACTCCTTCTGCTTGAAGAAAAAAGAGGGAAGAGTAAAAAGCATGTTGTCTTGCAACTTGGGTGCCTGCTAAGCTACAGTAAAATGAAACACCAAGTAGATTTCTAAATGTATCAACTCTAGGCTCTAGTTCCTGGACAGCATTTCTAGACTCACTCTGGGCCAGAAAGGAACTCGTTGCCCTGAAGGGAAAGACACAGGCTGAATTTACTAGCTGCTGACTAAAGAGCCCTTGAGCCTTGAATAAACATCAGCAGTAGCCAGACAATAGTTGCCAAAGGCCTCGGGTGAGACTCAGTACTGTGCCGGCTTCAGGTTGGACCTGGCACAGTCCCAGTGATGGTGGCCACAGCGGGGCTTGTGTCACTCTTCCCATAAGTCCAGGCAGCTCAGCACAGAGAGAGAGACAGACTCCATTTTGGCAGGGGGTTGGGGAGATGTAAGGGAAGAGAACAAGAGTCTCCGCCTGGTAATCCCGGGAATTCTCCTGGATCTTACCCAAGACAACCAAGGCAGTACCTCTACAAGGCTTCAAGAGTCACAGTGTTAGTGGGTTTGGGGTGCCCTCTAATGCAGATATGGCTGCAGTGACTGAAGGCTTAGATCACAACACCCAATTCCCTTTGAATACTTAGAAAGCATTCCCAAGAAGGATGGGTACAAACAAGCCCAGACTGTGAAGACCACAGTAAGTACCTAACTCTTCAATGCCCAGACATCAATAAACATCATGACCTTATCAAACAAAGTAAGAGAACACAGTGACCAATCCCAGAGTCACAGAGATATCTGACCTTTCAGACAGAGAATTCAAAATAGCTGTTTTGAGGAAGCTCAATGAAATTCAAGATAGCACAGAGAAGGAATTCAGAATCGTATCAGATAAATTTAACAAACAGATTGAAATATTTTTTAAAAATCAAGCAGAAATTCTGGAGCTGAAAAATTCAATTAATGTACTGAAGAATGTATGATGTTCCCTCAATTGCAGTATTGATCAAGCAGAAGAATTAGTGAGCTTGAAGACAGGCTATTTGAAAATACACAGTCAGAGGAGACAAAACTATAAAAAAGAACTAAGCATGACTACAGTATCTAGAAAATAGACTCAAAAGGACCAAGTTAAGAGTTATTGACCTTAAAGAGAAGGTAGAGAGAGAGATTTGGGTAGAAAGTTTATTTAAAAGGATAAAAACAGAAGATTTTCCAGAAAAAGATAACAATATTCAGCTACAATATTTTTTCTTAATAAAATAAAATTACAGGCCAATATTTCTGTAGTCAGATATTTCTTTAGTCTGATGAACATTGAAGCAAAATCCTCCACAAAATACCAGCAAACCAAATTCAACAACACATTAAAAAGATAATTAATTGGCAATTATTAAAAAGTAAAGCCACAACAGATGCTGGCAAGGCTGTGGAGAAATAGGAACACTTTTACACTGTTGGTGGGAATGTAAATTAGTTCAACCATTGTGGAAGACAGTGTGGTGATTCCTCAAAGATCTAGAACCAGAAATACCATTTGACCCAGCAATCCCATTGCTGGGTATATAGTATATACCCAAAGGAATATAAATCATTCTGTTATAAAGATACATGAACACATATGTTCATTACAGCACTATTCACAATAGCAAAGACATGGAATCAACCCAAATACTCATCAATGATAGAATGGATAAAGAAAATGTGGTACATATATACTACGGAATACTATGCAGCCACAAAAAGGAATGAGATCATGTCCTTTGCAGGGACATGGATGGAGCTGGAAGTCATTATCCTCAACAAACTAACACAGGAGCAAAAAATCAAACACCGCCTGTTCTCACTTATAAGTCGGAACTGAACAGTGAGAACACATGGACACAGGGAGGGGAACAACTTACACTGGGGCCTGTTGGAGGGGTGTGGGATGAGGAAGAGCATCAGGATAAACAGCTAATACATGTGGGGCTCAATACCTAGGTGATGGTTTGATAGGTGCAGCAAACAACCATAGCACATGTTTACCTATGTAACAAACCTGCATGTACTGCACATGTATCCTGGAACTTAAAATAAAATAAAAATTAAAAAAAAAATCCCTCATCATGCCAGGGATGCAAGGGATGCAAAGATGGTTCAATATATGTAAGTTAATCACTGTGACACATCATATCAACAGAATGAAAGACAAAAACCATATGATCATTTCAACTGATGCTAAAAAAGCATTTGATGAAATTCAACAGCTCTTCATAATAAAATCCCCCAAAACACTGGGTATAGAAGGAATATACCTCAACAGAATAAAAGCCATATATGACAGACCCACAGCTAGTATCACACTGAATGGAAAAAAAATGACAGCTTTTCCTCTAAAATCTGGAGCAAAATAAGGATGCCCATTTTTACCATTGTTATTCAACATAGTACTGGAGTCCTAGCTAGAGTAATCAGATAAGATAAAGAAATAAAATGCATCCAAAATGGAAAGAAAGAAGTCAAATTATCCTTATTTGCAGGATTTCTCTTTTTCTCTCTCCCCAGCCCACCTCTCTCTTTCTTTCTCTCTCTCCCTCCCTCCCCGCTTTCCTTCTTTCAATCACTCCCTTGACTTCTAACACTACAGGTTAATTTTGCTTGCTTTTGAACCTCATATTAACGGAATCACAGAGTATGTGCTCTTTTGTATCTGTTGTTACTCAACGACATAACCACTTAGGGTCATGTTGTGTGGCATTAGTTGTGTTAAATCAAGTTTGGTCTAAAGCTGCATCCATACAAATTTTCAATTTGGCCTAAAGGTTTCTCCATACATAGTGAACTGTAACCAAACTTGATGTGTAAAAAGACCATAACCTACTGTTGTAACAAGTAGCTGAGTGTGAGCCAATCACAGCAGCCAAACTTCTGTCAACCGCAGACAGTCAGCTGTTCAAACCAGCTTCAAATAAGGCAAGTGCCCAGTTGTAACCAATCTAGCTGTTTCTGCACCTCACTTCTGTTTTCTGTACATCACTTTCCTTTTTGTGTCCGTAAATGTCATGTGACCCTGTGATAGCCCTGGAGTTGCTCTGATCCTTTTCTGGTTCTGGAAGCTGCCTGATTCCTGAATTGTTCTTTGTTCAATTAAACTCTGTTCAATTTGTCTAAAGCTTTTCTTTTAACAGTTGTTATTCATTGCTACGTAGTATATTATTGTATAACTATATTACAATTTATTTATTCTACTGTTGATAGACAATTTAATAGATTCCAGATTTGTCTATTCCCTAAAAAACTGTTTCAATATTCTGCATATGGCTAGCCAGTTATCCCAACACCATTTATTGAATAGGAAGCTCTGTCCCCATTGTTTGTTTTTGTCAGCTTTGTCAAAGATCAGATAGTTGTAGGTGTGTGGCCTTATTTCTGGGTTCTCTATTCTGTTCCATTGGTCTATTTGTCTGCTTTTGTACCAGTACCATGCTGCTTGGATTACTGTAGCCTTGTATATAGTTTGAACTCAGGTAGCATGATTCCTCCAGGTTTGTTCTTTTTGCTTAAGATTGCTTGGCTACTCGAGCTGTTTTTTGGTTCCACATAAATTTTAGAATAGTTTTTTTTTTTTTTAGTTCTGTGAAGAATGTCATTGGTAGTTTAATAGGAATTTTATTGAATCTATAAATTTCTTTGGGAAGTATGGCCATTTTAACAACATTGATTCTTCCTATACATGAGCATGAAATGTTTTTCCATTTGTGTCATCTCTGATTTCTTTGAGCAGTGTTTTGTAGTTCTCCTTGTAGAGATCTTTCACTTCCTTGGTGTATTAGTCTGTTCTCATGCAGCTAATAAAGGCATATCCCAGACTGGGTAATTTATAAAGAAAAAAAAATTAAGGGACTCACAGTTCCACGTGGCTGGGGAGGCCTCACAATCATGGTGGAAGGCAAAGAAGGAGCAAAGTCATGTCTTACATGGCAGCAGGCAAGAGACAGAGCATGTGCAGGGGAACTCCCCTTTATAAAACCATCAGATCTTGTGAGATTTATTCACTATCATGAGAACAGCATGGAAAAGACCCACCCCTATGATTCAATTAACTCCCACCAGGTCCCTCCCATGACACATGGGAATTATGGGAGCTATAGTTCAAGATTTGGGTAGGGACACAGCCAAACCATATCATTCTGCCCTGGCCCCTCCCAAATCTCATGTTCCCTCATTCCAAAACCAATCATCCCTTTCCAACAGTCCCCTAAAGTCTTAACTCATTTCAGCATTAACTCAAAAGTCCACAGTCCAAAGTCTCATCTGAGACAAGGCAAGTCCCTTCTGCCTATGAGCCTGTAAAACCAAAAGCACGTTAGTTACTTCCTAGATACAATGGGGGTACAGGCATTCGGTATACATCCATTCCAAATGGGAGAAATTGGGCAAAACAAAGGGGCTACAGGCTCCATGCAAGTCCAAAATACAACAGGGCAGTAAAATCTTAAATCTCTGAAATGATCTCGTTTGACTCTGTGTCTCACATCCAGGTCACACTGATGTAAGAGGTGGGCTCCCACAGCCTTGGGCAGCTCTGCCCCTGTGGCTTTGCAGGGTACAGCTCCCCTTCTGGCTGCTTTCACAGGCTAGCATTGAATGTCTCTGGCTTTTCCAGGTGCACGATGCAAGCTGTCGGTGAATCTATCATTCTGGGGTTTGGAAGATGGTGGCCATATTCTCATAGCTCCACTAGGTGGTGCCCCAGCAGGGACTCTGTGTGGGGGCTCCAACTCCACATTTCCCTGCCACACTGCCCTAGTAGAGGTACTCCATGAGGGCTCCATCCCTGCAGCAAACTTCTCCCTGGACATCCAGGAGTTTCATACATCCTTGAAATCTAGGCAGAGGTTCCGAAACCTCAGTTCTTGATTTCTGCACACCCACAGGCCCAGCACCATGTGGAAGCTGCCAAGGTTTAGGGCTTGCATCTGCTGAAGCAATGGCCTGAGCTGTACATTGGCCCCTTTTAGCCACAGCTGGAGTGGATGGGATGCAGGGCACCAAGTCCCAAGGCTGCACACAGCAAGGGGGTCCCTGGGCCCGACCTATGAAACCATTTTCTCTCCTAGGCCTCTGGACCTGTGATGGGAGGGGCTGCCATGAAGGTCTCTGACATGCCCCAGAGACATTTTCTGCACATGTCTTGGTGATTAAAATGTGGCTCCTTGTCACTTATGCAAATTTCTGCAGCTGGCTTGAATTTCTCCCCAGAAAATGGGGTTTTCTTTTTTATTGCATAGTACTACACATAGTACTATTGCATAGTAGTCAGGCTGCAAAATTTTCAAACTTTTATGCTCTGCTTCCTCTTGAACCCTTCACTGCTTAGAAATTTCTTCCCCCAGATACCCTAAATTACCTCTCAAGTTCAAAGTTCCACAGATCTCTAGGGCAGGGGCAAAATGCTGCCAGTCTCTGCTAAAACATAGCAAGTCACCTTTGCTCCAGTTCCCAACAAGTTCCTCATCTCCATCTGAGACCACATCAGTCTGAACTTTATTGTCCATATCACTATAAGCACTTTGGCCAAAGCCGTTCAACAAGTCTCTAGGAAGTTCCAACTTTCCCACAACTTTCTGACTTCTTCTGAGCTCTACAAACTGTTCCAACCTCTTCTTGTTACCCAGTTCCAAAGTCGCTTCCACATTTCTGGGTATATTTACAGTAGCATGCCAGTTCTGGTACCAATTTACTGTATTAGTCTGTTCTCATGCTACTAATAAAGACATACCTGAGACTGGGTAATTTATAAAGAAAAAAGTTTAATGGACTCACAGTTCCATGTGGCTGGGGAGGCCTCACAATGACGGTGGAAGGCAAAGAAGGAGCAAAGTCAGGTCTTACATGGTGGCAAGTAAGAGAGAGAGAGAGCATGTGCAGGGGAACTCCCCTTTATAAGACCATCAGATCTTGTAAGACTTACTCACTATCATGAGAACAGCATGGAAAAGACCTGCTCCCCACGATTCAATTACCTGCAACTGGGTCCCTCCCATGACACATGGGAATTATGGGAGCTACAATTCAATATTTGGGTGGGGACACAGTCAAATCATATCACTTGGTTAGCTGTATTTTATTTTATTTTTTTTGTAGCAATTGTGAATGGGACTGTGTTCCTGATTTGGTTCTTGGCTTTACTGTTGTTGGTGTATAGGAATGCTAGTGATTTTTGTACGTTGATTTTGTATCCTGAGACTTTGCTGAGGTTATCACCTTAAGGAGCTTTTGGGCTGAATATGGCATTTTCTAGATATAGGATCATGTAGTGTGCAAACAGGGATAGTTTGACTTCCTTTCTTCCTATTTGGGTGCCCCTTATTTATTTCTCTTGCCTGATTGCTCTGGCCAGGTAAACTCACTATTTTTAACCTTAACTGGAGAGTAGTTATTAAGATGTGCTTCAATCATTAATAACTCTCAATAAATATTATATAATAATAGCAAGAGACCAGAATCTTTATAACTCTAGAGCAGTTTTTTTAACCTTACTTATTACAAAATATTAAAGACCTGCAAGTATAATGATGATATAATAAGTAGCATGTATCTACTCTTAGCTTAAGAAAAAAATTACCTATATATTAAAGCCTCCCATAGACTGCTACTTTGAGAGATAGACTATTCTGAATTTCATGTTTATCATTTCCATGCACTTATTTTTATTCTATCTAAGCAATACAACATTGTTCTTGTTTTTTAATTTCATAAAAAATTTCATACTATATATATTCTACAGTCTTTTTTATACTTAGTATTTGGAAGATTCATCTATATTGAAAGGTATAGGTCTAGTTCATTCATTTTCACTGCTGCATAATACCTTATGATATAACTGTATTGTAATGTGTTTATTCATTCTCTTTTAGATAGACTGGGTTATTTCCAGTTTTTCTTTTTTTACTATAAAGACAATCCTATTATGAAAAGTATTGCATATGTCTCTTTGTGTCCACATGTGAGGGTTTCTCTGGTATATAATTACTAGGATTTCAATTGTAGGTGGTATGTTCTGAATGTATGTGTTCCTCCAAAATTCATATGTTGGAACCTAAGACCCAATGTAATAGTATTAAAAGGTGGTACCTTTAGGGAAGTGATTAAGTCATGAGGGCTTTGCCTTCAAGAATGGATTAACAGTACCTTTCTAAAAGGGCTGGAGGGAACTAGCTAGGAACCTCCCTTTTTTTGCCCTTCCATCTATTCTGCCATGTGAGGACAGTGTTCATCTCCTCTGGAGGACACAATGTTCAAGGTGCCATCTAGGAAGCAGAGACAAGGCCCTTACCAGACATGAAACTTGCTGGTGCCTTGATCTTGGACTTCCCAGCCTCCATAACTGTAAGCACTAAATTTACACTGTTTATAAATTACCCAGTCTATGCTATTTTGTTATAGCAGCAGGAACAGACTGGCACAGGGTCATAAGTATGTGCATTTCACCTTAAGGAGATATTATTAAATTATTTCCCAGAGTGATTGGTTCCAATTTATGTCACCACCTGCAAGAATAAGAGTTCCTACTGTAGAGCAGTGGTTTTGAACTATGCTTCTCAGGGTCCCAAGAAGGAGTTTCAAAGGCCATAGGACTCTAAGCCCCTTGTACTGTTTGTGACTGGAACAGCTATGCTTCAATTTGTTTTACATAATTGTAGAGCATAGGAAATTTTCATTTAAAAAAAAGGTTTTTCTGCCTTAGAAAAGTTTAAAAACCAATATCCTGGCCGGGTGCGGTGGTTCACACCTGTAATCCCAGCACTTTGGGAGGCCAAGGCAGGCAGATCACAAGGTCAGGAGATTGAGACCATCCTGGCTAACACGGTGAAACCCCGTCTCTACTAAAAAAAAAAAAAAAAAAAAAATACAAAAAATTAGCCAGGTGTGGTGGCAGGCACCTGTGGTCCCAGCTACTTGGGAGGCTGAGGCAGGAGAATGGCATGATCCCAGGAGGTGGAGGTTGCAGTGAGCGGAGATCGCCCCACTGCACTCCAGCCTGGGAGACAGAGAAAGACTCCGTCTCAAAACCAAACAAAACAAAACAAAAACAAAAAAACAATATCCTGAAGAATACTTTTAAATCTTATTTAGATAGTATCCATCTTTCTGTCCAGGAGAAAAATTGGTCTGTGAAGAAACCCTTGAAAAGCCAACATTTCATCTACAGAATGTCTTAAATCTAACAGTGGATAGTATTTATCAATCTCTCTCCCAAGTTTTGATTTCTTCCTTGGCCTCTTCTCTTATTCCAATATGGGAAAAGTAAAGAGGGTAGTATAATGCTCCCCCTCATCTCTAAGTTGGATTTGCAAACTTATTAACTGCTTTGGGTGGGGGAAGAGGGAAAGGTGTGTTTCCCTTCTGTTTTGTCACAATGCTCATAAATATATAATGCTTTTATTTTTATTTTTAAATAAGTGTAAAAAGAAAGGAATTCATTCAAGTCTATAGGTTCTAATGTACAGTTGACCCTTGAACAATGTAGGGGTTAGAGGAAGCAATATCTGCACAGTCAAAAACCTATGTATAACTTTCAACTCCCCCAAAATTTGACTGCTAGTAGCCTACTGTTGACCAGAAACCTTACTGAAAACATAAGCAGTTGATTAACACATATTTTGTATGTTATGTGTATTATATACTGTATTCTTATAATAAAGTAAGCTAGAGAAAGAAAATGTTATGAAGAAAATCATAAGAGGCTAGGTGCAGTGGCTCACATCTGTAATCCCAGCGCTTCGGGAGGCTGAGGCAGGATGATCACTTGAGGCCAGGAGCTCAAGACCACTCTGGGCAACATAGCAAGACCCAGTCTCTGCAAAAAAAAATTAAAAACTTAGGTGGGTGTGGTGTACATGCCTGTAGTCCCAGCTGCTCAGGAGGCTGAGGCAGGAGGATCCCTTGAGCCCAGGAGGGAGAGACTGCAGTGAGCTATGATTGCACCACTATACTCCAGCTTAGGCAACAGAGTGAGACCATGTATCTGTATTTTTTTTAAAAAGAAAGAAAGAGAGAGGTGGTGGGGAGGAGGAAGGAAGGAGGGAGAGAGAGAGGGAAGGAGGGAAGGAAGGAAGAGAGGAAGGAAGGAAAGGAAGAAAGGAAGGATATCATAAGGAAGATAAAATATATTTACTATTCATTAAGTAGAAGCAGATCATCATAAATGTTTTCATTCTCATTGTCCTCATGTTCGATAGACTGAGGAGAGGAGGAAGAGGAAGGGTTGATCTTGCTGCTTTGGAGTGGCAGAGGTGGAAGAAAATCTGTGTATAAGTGGACCCATGCAATTCAAACTGTGTTGTCCAAGAGTCAACTGTACTCTTTCCTTTTAACCTGTCTCCCATAACCCAAGGCAGACAATTCCTCCTCCTGCATTAAGGATATATGGCAACTTAATATCTACCCATCTGTCATGGCTCATTAGTAAACTCACACGTGAACTAAGGCATTCTCCATCTTCATTGCAGCCTGTTAGTGCTCTTCTAGTGTACTTGGCTATCATTGGTTGCTAAGCAATAATCCTAGTGCTTGCATTGTCCCCACTGATGTACAGAATGGAAGTCGACATGTGTTTGGTTACCACTGTAGTCAAACACTTCTCTCTTAGAACCACAAAAACAAGAAAAAGAAGCACAGCAACAGCAGGGTCAACAAATCTGGATTCTGAACAAGCCTATATGAAGCTGTCTTTTGACTGAGTGACCTCTGAATTCATGGATCACAAATTACAGCACTGCCCCAAGGGCAATTTAATTCAGAGGTTTAACTGAATAGTTTCAAAGATGTACTGGATTTTTTAGCAGGTCTCTGGTTGGACATCCCAAACCTTTTAAGATTGATTGATTAATTCATTTATATACTGACTCAATAAATAACTATTAATTTCTCACTGCGTGCCAGGCACTGGAATTCTTTTTCAGGATCATCTTCCTAAACTTTTCCAAGAATCAAGAGCCTTTCAAACTCTGCCCCCAATATGTACATCTTCGCCACTCTAGTGGGCTACCTTCTAATATAAAAAGAACTATCCAGGCACTATGAGTATAAGTGCTTTCAACTAAATAAGTAGGGACACAAAAGAATTCCTTGTACATATTTTGAAAAGTCTAGCCTTATAATGACTTTTATCATTTTCAGCTCTCAGTGTATGGCCCACTGCTGGGCAGAGCCTCAGTACAAAGCCTATTTAAGGACATAAATAGGAATGAATTATAATTCATATTGTAATAAGTCTTAGCAGGCTCTTTCTTCACAAGGAGGCATATAACATTAGTGGGTCTGGCTGCTGATTAAACTGGTGAAAATTGACCCAGCAGGGCTACTTAAGCTGTATGATGTTTTCTTTAAACACAGGCCCTGTTTGAAACTCAGCGGCTTTGTCCTTGTTATCAGGATTTCTTAACATTGGCACATGATGTAGAATGACTGCTGCAAAGGAAAGAGGTAAAGAAGTACTACTAAACACCACTGGAATTAAAATTCAATAGATAAAGGAAAAGGCAGTTTCCTACAAAACACTGTTAATCTTAGGGCTGTGTAATAAGAATATAACTGAGCAAACTGATAGTTAAAAAAAATTCTCAAAATGCAAGTTAAGCTCAGCCTGAAAAGTAGAAAAACAAGGGTAAAGAAATGAGGAACTGACATGATATATTTAACCACAGTATTTTCTATGCAACGATATGTATTTGAGTGCATGTTGGGAGCTGCTTATCAAGATAACATGACTTTAATTTTGACAAGTATGTAACAAGGATGAAGACACTTCCTTTGACCTGTTGAAATTGCAGTAACAGTTCCTCTTCCTACTTTGTATATACCCACACACATTCACAAATGAGGGATTTAGAGTAAAAAGTTTTAATAATCATAAATAATGATTATTTAATAAATAAGTACACTGCATTGTGTTTGATATCAGAATAAGCAACTGCAATGTTTTCAGTACATATCATATACTGGGATAAATCGATTTAAACAAAACACATTTCTCTCTACCATACATTGAAAAGCAATAAGAGAAATTGAAAGTAGAAGAAGAGGAAAGACCACAAACTCTTGCTTGATATGTTTTCTGGGGAGGTGAAAAATTACCTGATGGAATACATATGTACAGTTTTGTAGGTGCAAATGTGGCCACAAACTAATTAAAGTGAACATCTAATTAAATTTATAACAAATTACCTATATCAAAATTCTGTTTGGCATCTTTAAAATGAATGAGTTAATTTAGGCCAGGCGCGGTGGCTCAAGCCTGTAATCCCAGCACTTTGGGAGGCCGAGGTGGGCGGATCACCTGAGGTCAGGAGTTTGAGACCAGCCTGGCCAACATGGTGAAACCCCGTCTCTACTAAAAATACAAAAATTGGATGGGCATAGTGGCAGGTGGCTGCAATCCCAGCTACTTGGGAGGCTGAGGCATGAGAATCGTTTGAACTCGGGAGGCGGAGGTTGCAGTGAGCTGAGATTGCGCCACTGCACTCCAGCCTGGACGACAGAGCAAGACTCCATCTCAAAAAATAAAATAAAATAAAATGAATGAGTTAATTTATAAACCTGGCCCAAGCGATTAAGGTAAAGGCAAAGTATATGTATGTGGTGTTGGTGGTAGATGTTTGGCATAAGGAAGTAAAATCAGAAAAACAGGAGGTGGGGACAGGTAGAGGAGGATAAGTAAAGACTTGCCAGGAAGAAAATTTTTAGAAGTTAGTGAAGCTGTGAAAACAGTACTAAGTTTATAAGAAAGACAGAATAAGTGTTGGAAAGTTTGGTTCTTTTAAAAAAAATTTTTAAATTTTCAGGGGTACAAGTGATTTTTGGTTACATGGATGAATTGTATAGTGGTGAAGTCTGAGATTTTAGTGCACCCATCACCTGAGTAGTGTACATTGTACCCAATATGTAGTTTTTTTAAATCCCTTGCCCCTCCTTCCACCCTCCCACTTCTGAGTCTCCATAGCCCATTATATCGCTCGGCATGTCTTTGCATACCCATAGCTTAGCTCCCACTTCTAAGTGAGAACAGATGGTATTTGACTTTCCATTCTTGAGTTACTTCACTTAGAATAATGGCCTTCAGCTCCATCCAAGTTGTTGGAAAAGATATCATTTCATTCTTTTTTATGGCTGAGTAATATTCCATGGTGTATATATACCACATTTTCTTTTTCTTTTTTTTTTTTGAGATGGAGTCTCGCTCTGTTGTCAGGCTGGAGTGCAGTGGCGTGATCTCAGCTCACTGCAACCTCTGCCTCCTGGGTTCAAGCAATTCTCCTGCCTCAGCCTCCCAAGTAACTGGGACTACAGGCACCTGCCACCACACCCAGCTAATTTTTGTATTTTTAGTAGAGACGGGGTTTCACCAGGATGGTCTCGATCTCTTGACCTTGTGATCTGCCCACCTTGGCCTTCCAAAGTGCTCTTTATCCACTCATTGGTTGGTGGGCACTTAGGTTGGTTCCATATCTTTGCAATCGTGAATTGTGCTGCAATAAACATACATATGCAGGTGTCTTTTTAATATAATGACTTATTTTCTTTTGGGTAGATACCCAGTAGTGGGGCTGCTAGATTGAATGGTAGATCTACTTTTAGGTCTTTAAGAAATTTCCATACTCAGCCGGGCATGGTGGCTCACGTCTGTAATCCCAGCACTATGGGAGGCCAAGGCGGGGATCACGAGGTCAGGAGATCGAGACCATCCTGCCCAACATGGTGAAACCCCGTCTCTACTAAAAAAATAGAAAAAATTAGCCAGGCTTGGTGGCAGGTGCCTGAAGTCCCAATTACTTGGGAGGCTGAGGCAGGAGAATGGCGTGAACCTGGGAGGCAGAGCTTGCAGTGAGCCAAGATCATGCCACTGCACTCCAGCCTGGGTGACAGAGCGAGACTCTGTCTCAAAAAAAAAAAAAAAAAGAAATTTCCATACTCTTTTCCATAAAGGTTATACTAATTTACATTCCCACCAGCAGTGTACAAGCATTAGCTTTTCACCATATCCATGCCAACATCTATTGTTTTTTGACATTTTAATAATGATCCTTCTTGCAGGAGTAAGGTAGTATTTCATCGTGGTTTTAATTTGCATTTTCCTGATGATTAGTGATGTTCAGCACTTTTTCACATGTTCATTGGCCATTTGTATATATTCTTTTGAGAAATGTCTGTTCATGTCATTTGCCCACTTTTTGACGGGATAATTATTTTTTTCTTCTTGCTGATTTGTTTCTTTGTAGATTCTGGATATTAGTTCTTTGTTGGACCCACGGCAAATATTTTCTTCCATTCTGTGGGTTGTCAGTTTAGTCTGATGGTTATTTCTTTTGCTGTACAGAAGCTTTTCAGTTGAATTAGGTCCCATTTATTTATTTTTTGTTTTATTGCATTTGCTTTTGGAGTCTTCATTATAAATTCTTTGCCTAAGCCAATGTCCAAAAGAGTTTTTCCTAGGTTATTTTATAGAATTTTAAGGTTTCAGGTCTTAGATTTAAGTTTTTGATGCATCCTGAGTTGATTTTTGTATAAGGTGAGAGATAGGGATGCAGTTTCATTCTTCTACATGTAGCTAGCCAATTTCCCCAGCAACATTTATTAAATAGGGTATCCTTTCCCCAGTTTATGTTTCTGTATGCTTTGTCAAGTTTGGTTGTAGGTATTTGGTTTTATTTCTGGGTTCTCTATTATGTCTGTGTGTCTACTTTTATACCAGTACCATGCTATTTCAGGAACTATAGCCTTGTAGTATAATTTGAAGGAAAGTTTGGTTCCTTTTTTTTTTCTCTTAAAAAAAAATTGTTTTTTAGAGATTGGGTCTTGCTGTGTTGCCCAGGCTGGTCTCAAACTCCTGACCTCAAATGATCCTCCCATCTCAGCCTCCCAAAGTCCTGGGATTACAGGCATAAGCCACCACAACAAGTGAAAGTTCGGGTTTTAATGAATATGTATTATAATGTGTATTACTAGGAAGAAATAGTAAATAATTACTCTTAGTTGGTTTAAAAAGAGAGAAGAACACTTTGGGGAAAAAAAAAAACCCAGCACCTAAAAATTACAACTAACATCTATATATCAATTTATAGTTTAGAAAACACTTTGATATTACTATACTTCAGTCCTAGCTCAGCCTAGCATATACTAAACATTCAATACTGGTAAATTGAAGAAAAATTATAGTAAAATTATTAAATTTTAAATATTGTAAAGAATTTCTGGTGGTATGGATTTCACTAAGTATTTGGAGTTAAAAGAGCTGTAATGAAAGAGATGAATGTCTTCTCTACTTTTTGAAGACTTTTTAATCCTATAAATTTTCAATCTGCATAATTATGTGGAATTTGGGTTAAGGATGGGGCTAGGAGTCAAGCTTTGGATCAAATGGAATAAATATGTGGTCAAGTACAGGAGTAAAAACAATAAACAGTGTTGGCCGGGCACAGTGGCTCATACTTGTAATCCCAACACTTTGGTAGGCCAAGGCAGGCAGATCACCTGAGGTTGGGAGTTTGAGACCAGCCTGGCCAACATTGGGAAACCCCGTCTCTATTAAAAATACAAACTTAGCCGGGTGTGATGGCACATGCTTGTAATCCCAGCTACTCGGGAGGCTGAGGCCGGAGAATTGCTTGAACCCGGGAGGCTGAGGTTGCAGTGAGCTGAGATTGCACCATTGCACTCTGCCCTGGGCAACAAGCGCAAAACTTCGTCTCAAAAAAAAAAAAAAAACCAAAACAAAACAGAAAACAACAAAAAAACAACAAAAAAAACCCAAAAACAATAAACAGGGCCAAGGACAATAAGCAGCCCAAATCACTGGAGTTCTTCATTTTATTATTGTATTAGTGGGTTGCCTGCTAGATGTCAGTCAGCTTTCTTAGATAAATTTTCTCTTTAAGTGCAAGATGAATAATCATAAATTGCCTCAAAAGCATTAATAGAAGGTGAATGAAATACATTTTAAATTGTTTCCCAAACTCCATTTAAAATACCCTCTGGCCTATAATCTCAGTGACTCTGGAGGCTGAGACAGGAGGATCGCCTGAGTCCAGGAGATCGAGACCAGCCCAGGCAACATAGCAAGAACTTCTCTCTACAAAAATAAAAAATAAAAAACTAGCTAGGTGAGGTAATGTGTGCCCATAGTCCCAGCAACTCTGGAGGCTGAGGTAGGAGGATCACTTGAACCCAGGACTTTGAATCTGCAGTGAACTATGACCGTGTCACTGAACTTCAGTCTAGGTACAGGGCAAGATCCATCTCTGAAAATAAAAATAAAATAAAATATCCCCGAAATTATATCTTTAAAATGCAAAATCTTGAAGAACGCATCCCCAGTAAAATGTTAATGATAGTTTTAGATTCTTTTATTTATTTATTTTTTTGAGATGGAGTTTCGCTCTGTCACCCAGGCTGGAGTGCAATCCACGAGCTCGGCTCACTGCAACCCCCGCCTCCCTGTTCACGCAATTCTCCTGCCTCAGCCTCCAGAGTAGCTGGGATTACAGGCACTCGCCACTATGCCCAGCTAATTTTTTGTATTTTTAGAAGAGATGGTGTTTCACCATGTTGGCCAGGCTGGTTTCGAACTCCTGACCTCTGATGATCCACCCTCCTCGGCCTCCCAAAGTGCTGGAATTACAGGCATGAGCCACCACGCCCAGCCAGTTTTAGATTCTATTGTATAAGAGAAAGGCTAGTTCTCTACCTTGGGATTTGATTTCATCCATTGCTTTCTCCACCACACTGTTGGTGTCCTCTTTTACAGGAACGTCTGGCACACTCTGTTGTAAAGTCTTTGGAAAGAGGAAAAAAATCACCAATTTCAATGTGACTTGATTTTCAACAAAGTTGTATAAATTATTCCAATTAAAGGAAAGTTAATTGCTTTGTAAGAGTTAACCAAACATTCCTAGTTAATTTTTCTGGGATCTAATGCTGTATATTAGAAGCAAAGAGGTAATCACAGTGTATTTTCTGCATTTACAAGATAAAATGTGTTGGTTCAAAATGTCATCACATCTTCCTATTACTAACAAAGTAATATGCTAGGAATATCATTTTAGATGTACATTAATTCTTGAATTATACAATAGTTTATAGAGACATGATTTGAGACCATAGCATAAGGAAATCAGACCTTTGGAAATGCTACTGTTTTACTACTAGAATCACTTTCTGTATTTGTGGCAAAAAGAAAAAGCATTTAATCTTAATTGAGGAAATTAAAGATTAATTTTATGAATAGCAACAAAATAGTTTTTGTATACATGCTAATGTACTTTAAAAATCTGACTATATATATGTATATATATATTGGAGACGCAGTTTCACTCTGTTGCCCAGGCTGGAGTGCAGTGGCATGATCTCGGCTCACTGCAACCTCCGCCTCCCGGGTTAAAGTGATTATCTTGCCTTGGCCTTTCAAGTTGCTAGGATTACAGGCATGCACCACCAGGCCCAGATAATTTTTGTATTATTAGTAGAGATGGAGTTTCGCTATGTTGGCCAGTCCGGTCTCGAACTCCTGACCTCAAGTGATCCACCTCAGTCTCCCAGAGTGCTGGGATTACAAGTGTGAGCCATCGACAATCAATAGGATATTTTAAAAACTCATATTAGTCAACTCACTTGTGAATCTATAGGACTATTTTTAATTGCCTCCCCTTTTCTATGAAACATTCTTCTTTATTGTAGCCTTGTATTTATTTAAACACAAAGTTACTTAAATGATTAACCTGGAAATTACATTTTCAGCATGATAGTAAAGTGACCCTAAAAGCTGGTGGTTATAGTTTTTAGGGTAACTTTAGAAAGCAGTTTTTATTTATCTGTAATTTATAACAGTTCTTCACAAATAATTTACCTGTCCATGGAAGTTTCCTGCAACTTACTCAAATGAATCAGCTTAATAATCAACATGAGTTTGTCCTTTTCCTTTTGCAATTTTAGTTATCTTTTTGAATACCCACATCTTTTCTTTTATCATAAGAAAATTGATTTATCTAGCTTATTCTCCAGCATTAATATCTGATTTATTCATGCCAACTCTACCTCATGAAGCTCTTTCACTTCAGTTAAGTTCCATTTCCTCTCTTTGTCTTCTTTTCCGTTTTCCTGAAATGCAAACAGTGTTAGTAAATGGCATCCAAAAAGAGCTGTGGATTAAACTACTGTCTCATACTTTAATACAGTAAGCTTTTAATTTTTAAAAATTTCACATAATGAGTAAATATCATGTGAAATAAAATTACACAAAGTAGTTGTATCAACAAATTCAAACAATAACAGACTTTTATATATAATCAAGGAATGCCAACCAACTAGAAGCAGGTCGCCATGACTCAACTGTTATTTTGACCCCTTTTACAGCATTTCTGTCAAAACCTGATGCAGAATACTTCAACCAAAAAGAGAAATAATTAAATGACAGACTGTGATATTGCATCTCAATTTTCCCAAGAATGTTGAATCTCAAATCTTCCCATAAATGTGATAAACCTATGTAGGACAAGAACCTGAGCAGGTCTGAGTTCCTCTTGAGATGCTGACTCATTCATTTGGACTCCAAAAGGTATCACCAAATGGTATAGAAGAATATTACTAGACCAGTATTAATAACAAAAAGAAAGAAAATATTAATAAACATCACAAAGTACTCCAGAAGTTAAAAAAGCTCCCTCACTCCTGCCCTCACCTCACCCCACAATTCTATTGAATGATAAATTCTCAACTGCTGAACTTTTCCAACTGTATTACTGTTATGACTGTTGCTACTGACCAAAGCTAGATCATTGCTCAGGGAGACAAGGAAACTCACCATAGTAATCATTACTACTATCATTAAAAAAAAAAATACAGCAGCAGTAATGCAATTGCATTTTTAACATGATTGTCATCCTCATTAATTTTTGAGATAACAAGGTGAGGTAAAGTGAAACTTTTATGGCTACCTAATTCATGCAAGAAAGGTAGATAGAGAATAGAATAATAATATCTCAAAAGGCATTTTTTTGGCAAGGGAGAATTCCAGAGGAATGTGACTTATCTGGTTTATTTATTTATATTGAGGTATTAAAATAAATAATTACCAGATCCCCACTTTACTGCAAATGACTGTAGATTCACAGATTATCAAATCACTGCCATGCCAAAAATAATTTAAGAGTTTGTATATATATGAGCTAGGTGTTGCGTAAAGCGTAAATTATATTCACACAGTCTGCCTCCAGGACAGTTACAGTCTAGAGACTCTAATTTGAAATAGTATGTATCTAATGCTCTAGCGTATTCCCTTTTCTTTCTTTTCTTTTTTTTTTTACAGAGTCTCATTCTGTCGCCCGGGCTGGAGTACAGTGGCGCAATCTCGGCTCACTGCAACCTCCGCCTCCTGGGTTCAAGTGATTCTCCTGCCTCAGCCTCCCGAGTAGCTGGGACTACAGGTGCTCACCACCATGCCTGGCTAATTTTTGTACGTTTAGTAGAGACAGGGTTTCACCATGTTGGCCAGGCTGGTCTTGAACTCCTGACCTCAAGTGATCCACCCTCCTCAGCCTCTGAAAGTGCTGGGATTACAGGTGTGAGGCACCGCACCCGGCCATTCCCTTTTCTTTTTATCAACATAACACATGTTCTAGCTAAATAAACCAAAAGTACTGCCTTTGGAGAGAAGAGTTTCCAACATTTAAAAATAGCTGCCTCAAAGCCTTTTTGACGCGCTTAATAAATAATAAATAATAGAAAATAAATTTATGTGATAGCTCCCAACTGTATATTCTCAACAGCCTCATTTCTTTGCTTATGGTGTCCATCTCCTGAAATTCCTGAGAAGCTTCCTTCCATTTCTTTTAAAATCTATTTGGTTTGGATGCACTCAGATAAATTCAACTCAATAAGACTTTATTAGGTGCTTTCTATATGCAGGCAAAGGTTGGGGCTTAAAAGGATGAATAAGACCTGCCTTAAAGAGTTCCCAGTTTAGTCCGGGCGCAGTGGCTCACGCTTGTAATTCCAGCACTTTGGGAGGCCAAGGCGGGTGGATCACCTGAGGTCAGGAGTTCAAGACAAGCCTAGCCAACATAGTGAAACCCTGTCTCTACTAAAAATACAAAAAAGTAGCTGGGTGTGTTGGCGGGTGCCTGTGATCCCAGCTACGCAGGAGGCTGAGGCAGGAAAATGGCTTGAACCAGGGAGGCGGAGGTTGCAGCGAGCCAAGATCATGCCATTGCACTCCAGCCTCGGCAACGAGCGAAACTCCATCTCAAAAAAAAAAAAAAAAAGAGTTGCCAGTTCAGTGAGGGAAAGAGATGCAATTCAATCTGCAAAGTGCAACAGTAGAGGTACACACAAAATGTTAAGCAACAGAGAAATAAGCAGCTAATTTTCCCAGGGTAGTTAGGGACATTTTCACAAAGGAAGCTGGATAGTAAAAGACTAGTAAGAAATTTGAAGCAGAAGGAACAAACACTCAAGGTTCAAAAAGTGTTTGAAGAATTCATATAGCAGATATGCTGATATGGACAAAGTGTTAGTGGTCTGGATAGAAGATCAAATCAGCTACAACATTCCCTTAAGCCAAAGCCCAATCCAGAGCAAGGCCCTAACTTCTCTTCAATTCTGTGAAGGCTGAGAGAGGTGAGAAAGCTGCAGAGGAAAAGCTGAAAATTATCAGAAGTTGATTCATGGGGTTTAAGGAAAGAAGACATCTCCATAACTTAAAAGTGCAAGGTGAAGCTGCAAGTGCTGATGTAGAAGTTGCAGCAAGTTACCCAAAAGATATAACTAAGATCGTCAATGAAGGTGGCTACACTAAACAATGGATTTTCCATGCAGACTAAACAGCCTTCTATTGGAAGAAGATGCTATCTAGGATTTCATAGCTGGAGAGAAGTCAACGTCTGGCTTCAAAATTTCAAAGGATAGGCTCACTCTCTTGTTTGGGGCTAATGCAGCTGGTGACTTTAAGTTGAAACCAATGCTAATTTATCATTTCAAAAATCTTAACCCTTAAGAATCATGCTAAATCTATTCTGCCTATACTCTATAAATGGAACAACAAAGTCTGGATGACAGCACATTTGTTTACAGTATGGCTTAAGGAATATTTTAAATACACCCTTGAGATCTACTGCTCAGGAAAATTGATTCCTTTCAAAATATTACTGTTCATTGACAGTGCACTTGGTCACCTAAGAGCTCTGATGGAAAGGTACAAGGTAATTAATGTTGTTCCCATGCCTGTCAACACAGAATCCATTCTGCAGCCCATGGATCAAAGACCAATTTCAACTTTCAAGTCTTACTTAAGAAATACATTTCATAAGGCTATAGCTTCCATAGACAGTGATGATTCTGATGGATTTGGGCAAAGTAAATTGAAAACCTTCTTGAAAGGATTCACCATTCTAGATGTCATTAAGAACATTTGTGATTCATGGAAGGAAGTCAAAATATCAGCATTAACAGAGTTTGGAAGAAGTTGATTCCAACCCTCATGGATGACTTTGAGGGCCCCAGGACTTCAGTGGAGGAAGTAACTGCAGATGTAATGGAAATAGCAAAAGAACTAGAATTAGAAGTGAGGCCTGAAGATGTGACTGAATTGCTGCAATCTCATGATAAAACTTGAAGGAATGAGGAGTGTCTTCTTATAGATGGGCAAAGAAAGCAGTTTCTTGAGGTGGAATCACTCCTGGTGAAGACACTGTGAACATCATTGAAATGACAACAAAGGATTTAGAATACTACATAAACTTAGTTGTTGAAGCAGTGGTAGGATATGACAGGACTGACTAATTTTGAAAGAAGTTCCACTGTGGGTAAAAAGTTATCAAACAGCATCAAATGTTACAGAGAAATTATCCAAGACAGGAAGAGTCAATCAATGTGGCAAACTCAATTGTCTTAATTTAAGATATTTTCACAGCCATGCTAGCCTTCAGCAACCACTACTCTGATCAGTTATCATCTATCAACATCGAGGCAAGATCCTGCATCAGCAAAAAGATTTTGAGTGGATAAAGGCTCATACGATTGTTAGCATTTTTTAGCAAAAAAAGTATTTTTAAATTAAGATATGCACATTTTTTAGACATAATCCTACTGCACACTTAATAGACTATAGTATAAATATAACTTTTATATATGCATTGGGAAACCAAAACTTCATGTGACCACTTTATTGTGATGTTCTCTTTATTGTAGTGGTCTGGAACCAAACCCAAAATATCACCCAGGTCTGCCTGTATGAGGGCCAAAAATATAATTTTAGTCATCACAATGGAGAATTCCAACCTCTCACCCAGTTCCTTAATTGAAAGGTGGGTCCCTTTGAGAAAGAGCTCTGTAGCATTGCCACTAGTATATACTGAAAAATCTTCCTCTAAGTCTTTTCCACAGAGATTGATGGCCATTTCCTAAAATGGCTTTGTGTTAGGGAAAAGGAATATCCAGGTTTTTCAGAGATATCTAAACACTGATTCTAAACTGATGTTAATCCTGGGGATCCAAAATACCACTTCAGTCCATAAGGTTAAGTGGGGGTTTGCGGTGGCCAGATGGAGTCTTAACTCAAGTTTGAATCACAGTGGTTTAGTAGGGCTATAGAACCACCCTGTGGTGATTTCATCAGTCCCTGAATATATAATTAGAACAGAGATACTGGTAACTGGCAGGATCTCTATATCCTTTCTCTGACTCTGGAATAAGGACTATTATAGTAGGAAGGGCCAAGTGGAAGCCTTTGAAAACCTCCCCTCAAACTCCCTTCAAACACACCAGGACAGTAAACAAAAATATTGCTTCCTTGGGGTTGGGAGGATGGGGGATTACAAAGATTAATGAAACCAGTAAAGATCTGAAAGAAGCAGGAGTGAGGCTGGGCACAGTGTCTCATGCCTGTAATCCTAGCACTTTGGGAGGCCGAGGCGGGTGGATCACCTGAGGTCAGGAGTTTGAGACCAGCCTGGTCAACATGGTGAAACCCCGTCTCTACTAAAAATATGAAAATTAGCCGGGCGTGGTGGCACATGCCTGTAATCCCAGCTACTTGGGAGGCTGAGGTAGGAGAATCACTTGAACCTGGGAGGCGGAGGTTGCAGTGAGCCGCGATCGCACCACTGCACTCCAGCCTGGGCGACAGGAGTCTCAAAAAAAAAATAAATAAATAAAGAAGCAGGAGTGATGAAAGCTACCTCACACCAATTTAACTTGCCTGTTTGGCCTGTGAAGAAGGTGGATGGATCTTGGAGAATGACTGTGGATTACTGTAAATTTTATCAGATTATGCCTCCACTTGCACCTCCTCTTCCATACGTAGTATCTTTATTGGAGCAAATCAACACAGTCCTTGGCACCTGGTATGTAGCTATTGTCCCAGAAAAATGCTTATTTCTCCATATAAATTGGCAAGAAACACCTGAAGCAGTTTGGTTTTACTTGGCGGGGCCAACAATATCCCTTCACAGACTTGCTCAGGGCTACATCATTTCTCTAGCTCTCTGCCATAATATAGTCTACAGAGATATTGAGCATCTTGACTTCCCAGTCAGCATCACATTGATGAAAGTATGCTGATTGTATCCGAGGAGCAGGAAGTAGCAAGGTCTTTAACTGTCTTTAAGAGATATATGCAAACCAGAGGATGGGAAATAAATTCCATTCTGGCATCAATTTCCCTATCAATCAAGTGCCAGTTATTAAATTATTGTCTCATCTCCAAATTCACCCATATTTACTCTTCTTTGTTGCTAAAGCTGAGACCCTGAAAATCACATTTCTTTTGCCTTGCCAGCTGGCTTTGTTATACTGTGCTAACTGGGGGCACCAGAGGGACATCCCATACCTGAAGGGAAGACAAGAGACTTGCTCCTTCTTGTCTATCCCGATTGCTTCTTCTTTTTTTTATTATTATACTTTAAGTTCTAGGGTACATGTGCACAACGTGCAGGTTTGTTATGTATGTATACATGTGCCATGTTGGTGTGCTGCACCCATTAACTCATAATTTACATTAGGTATATCTCCTAATGCTATCCCTCCCCTCTCCCCCGACCCCACAACAGGCCCCAGTGTGTGATATTCCCCTTCCTGTGTCCAAGTGTTCTCATTGTTCAATTCCCACCTATGAGTGAGAACATGAGGTGTTTGGTTTTTTGTCCTTGCGATCGTTTGCTCAGAATGATGGTTTCCAGCTTCATCCATGTCCCTACAAAGGACATGAACTCATCCTTTTTTATGGCTGCATAGTATTCCATGGTGTATATGTGCCACTTTTTCCCTGACTGCTTCTTGTGGCCTTTTGGTTCCTGTGTGCTTTACCTAGTAATGCTTCTTCATCCTGGTAGCAGCATTTCCTTTTTGTAGCAACAGCTGAATCCAGTTTGTAGTAGTTTTTCTATAGTTCTATAATTTTCATTACTCTAAGGCACCACCACCAGCCAGCCAGTGCTCCTGCTTCAGAAGTCTGTGTCTCAGAACCATGGGTGCCATGAAGCCCCTCCTCTAATCTCAGAGGCACTAACACCAGCTGAGCAGCACTTTCTCTTCAGAGACCTTAGTTTTAGCTCTGTGGGGCCAATCCTCTAAATTTCTAAATTTTTCCCTTTGCTTCCTCTGTTTTTTCTTGTTTTTTGTTTGTTTGTTTTTTTTTTCTAGCCCTTAAGGTGGGAGGAATTACTCACCATTGTGATACCTCAGATTTCTCTTTTTACTTTTTTAGGTATCTACTTAACAACTTTATATCTAGTTATTAATTCTTTGTTAAAATTTCTTGGCAAATAACTGGTAGAGTTTCTGTTTTTTTGAGACAAGGTCTTGCTCTGTCACCCAGGCTGGAGTATAATGGCACAGTCATAGCTCACTGCAACCTCAACCTCCTGGGCTCAAGCAATTCTCCCATCTCAGCCCCCTAAGTAGCTAGGACTGCAGGTGTGTACCACCACACCTGGCTAATTGTGGTATTTTTTGGAGAGATGAGGTCTTACTATGCTGCCCAGGCTGCTCTCAAATTCCTGGCCTTATGCAATCCTCCTGCCTCAGCCTCCCAAAGTACTGGACTTACAGGCATGAGGCACCACACCCCACCCAAGCTGGTGTTCTTTCTGTCTCCTGTCAGGACACAGTTAAATGAAGTTAGTAAAAGTTAAAGTTTTTATAAAACTTAAGAAAAAATACAACCAAGTGAAGGCAACACATGACTCAATAATACTGCAGTTGCTCTCAGCTCTTATATATCTATGCTATATTAATTTATACTTATAATTATGCCCAAATTGTTTCAAATATAAGGGATTGGATTATTAAGGATAGGACCATGATTTCTTGTGTCTTTTTTTTTTTGACTCACTTTTTTTTTGCTCTCTCTTAAGCTTAGCTATACAAGTCATAATCTTTTAAGTGAAATACTTCATTTGGTATGCAATGAATGAGTTATAGATATATTGCAAGATAGGGATCTATTCAGCCTGAGGAGTTACTTAAAATAACTGGAGTGGTTGATAAATCTAGGTAATTCACTCCTGGCAAGAAGCAGTGTGATCTAGAGATTCTCAGCAGCCCCCCAAAATCAGGGTGTGAATACCCACCCTAGTATGCCCATGGTCCCACTGGTGGACAGCACAATGAAGTTCTTGCCAAGCAAAGCCAAGGAGTATTCTACCACCAGGTCATCACTTTCATAAGACAATTGTAGTACACACTGCTGCCTATCGTAAACACTGAGCTTTGGAGGATGTTCCAGGTACCAAAAGAGCAGGACTTACAGCCTCAGATAAGGCCAGGAAATGCAGGGAGGCCTGCTAGGTACTCCTGATGAACTCAGCTTATGATCTCTCTTTTTATATATATAGCATTCTTCCTTTTGTTTATATCTGATGCGTCCTTTTAATTACGTTCAAGTTAGATGAAGAATTATTGATCTAGTAACACAATCTAACTCTGCAAATTAGACCTTTATCAATATTTTGCAATAGATACTTGACACAAAAAGTGTTTGGGTAGATGGGGAAATTCCCATTGGCAAATGTAATGAGGAAATACCCTGTGATAATGTGGATATATTATCAATTATAATTTACACTTTTAAATTTTGAATTGTTGTGAAAATTGTTTAAAAGTTTTTTTATCACCTACTTGTATGAACTAAATTCTCATCAATAATGACTACCAAGAATTTGAAGAGATCACTGTTAAACTGTCTCATTCAAGAACTGCAAGCTGTCATTTCAATCATAAAATCCTGTATAAAAAATGTTATGTTTACAGAAGCAATCTCAGGTTTTTCATTAAATTTTTAGACATCTTTGTTTGGAAACGTATACAAATTCAATATTTAGTGTCATCCTTAATATGTTTATTTTTCTCATTAAAAGTAAGTAATATAAAGAAAACAATTTTTTTCACCAAGCCCCATGTAATTAGCTGCCTCCAAATCCCCTTTAATTTATCCCAGTGTGCTGTACAAATATTATTTCTATGGATGTCATGATGTGGAAAAAAAAGGTAGAGAACCACCCCTTTAACATTTAGATCAGGATTCTTCACCTTGGTTCCTTGATAGGTTTTAGTAGGTATGAGAAATATGCAAGTACATTTTTCTGGAGAGAAGGTCAATAGTTTTCATCAGGTTCTCAAAGCTTGAGAACCAGCTAACCTCAGAGATTTCAAGCTCCCCTATAATTTCACCCCGGAAGAAGTACTGATACAAGTTAAGGGTTAAATGGACTCCAGTGGTACAACCAGGTCTCCAGCATCGCAGGTGGGAAGAGTGAAAGTGCTATAAGTAGAACTAGGAGGACTTTTGTCTCTTTGGCTCCCTCTTTTGGGAATCCTGCTCTTGGCCTCTCTCTCCTCAAATTCAGCTAGAATAGTAAGAGGATCCTAGGCTCTTCACTCTATTAGAAGATATCTCCTCTCTCAGTTCACCAGAAGACCTAGCAGGAACCAGGGTGGAGCCTAGGGAAATTAGGTATAAATGGGGCACAAAGCATAGATTTCATCAAATGCTTAGTGTGGTCCAGCTCCATTCGCAAAGCGACTGTACTGGGATCTGCAGACAAAGCCTGAAAGCCAATATCATAAAGAGCACATTTGCCCAGACCTTCTCTCCTTTGTTTCTATAGAACTTTGTACGTATATAGACTTCTTCTATATTTCTACATACCTCCTTTCGCGCCTAGCCGAGGTGACAGAAGCCATGGTACCACTAAGCTACACTGTAATTATTTGTTGATGTGTTTTCCCCTACTAATTGGCTTTGAGCCCCTAAGAGGTAGATAAACATTTGTCTTGTTCTTAAAGCAGTGTCTAGTATATGATACACATTCAATAAATATTTTCTCAATTATTAGTAAATAAATTAATGAACATGCACCAATAATTTCCAAATCTTAGTTTCCTTAAAAGGTATATACCAGGAAGAGATATTTCCCCTGAAAATTAATAAATTAACTTCCTGATACAAACAATGTGAATTTTGTCATCCCATAATTCAATTTTGATCAGGATTTTATCACCTTAGATATGTGGAACAAAAATGTTCCACACTTACCTACAGATGAAACATGTCTTGACCACTAATCTACTTCTACTATTAAGAAAAAGAATGATGGCCGGGTGCGGGGGCTCACACCTGTAATCCCAGCACTTTGTGAGGCCAAGGCAGGTGGATCATCTGAGGTCAGGAGTTCGAGACCAGCCTGACCAACATGGTGAAACCCCCATATCTACTAAAAAGACATAAAATTAGCCGGGCGTGGTGGCACATGCCTGTAATCCCAGCTACTCAGGAGGCTGAGACAGGAGAATAGCTTGAACCCGGGAGGTGGAGGTTGCAGTGAGCTGAGATCGTGCCATTGCACTCCAGCCTGGGCAACAAGAGCAAAACTCCGTGTCAGAAAAAAAAAAAAAAAAAAAAAAGCCGGGCACAGTGGCTCACATCTGTAATCCTAGCACTTTGGGAGGCTGAGGTGGGCAGATCACTTGAGGACAGGAGTTCGAGACCAGCCTGGCCAATACGGTGAAACCCCGTCCCTACTAAAAATATAAAAACTAGCCGGGTGTGGTGGCGGGCCCCTGTAATCCTAGCTACTCGGGAGGCTGAGGCAGGAGAATTGCTTGAACCCGGGAGGCGGAGGTTGCAGTGAGCCGAGATTGCACCACTGCACTCCAGCCTGGGTGGCAAAGGCAGACTCCGTCTCAAAAAAAAAAAAAAAAAGTTATCTTAATTGCATAGAGGGCTTTATTTACAGTTTATTCTGAACTTTACCATACATTATCTCAAGAATCCTGTCAGTTAGGGTTCCATTGTAGAGATAAAGGAATTAAAGCTCAAAAAGTTCAAGCCATTTGCATAAGGTTTTAGAGCCGGAACTAGAAACCAGGTCTTCTGATTCCTATGGTAGTGCTCTTTCTCATTGCAAGGTTAATGGACTTAAGCCTTTCATCTTCCAAAAGAATTTCTGAAGAGTATGTTACCATGAAAAAGTAGAACATCATTGTTGCCCTCCCTGAGTCAGAGAATCAACATACAAGTACTAAGACCTAAAGATTTGAATATTACTTTTTCTAGAATGATACTTTGGTTCATAAAGCACATATATTTCATTTATTTGAGTTCATTCAGCTTCTAGCTATGTGTATTTTTTGGCTATGTATCTAGTTTCCTCTTTGGTCTCCCATGCATTGGTTCAAAGTTCTTACTTCTGAAACTTGCCTTCTCTTTTCCTGTTTACTACGGAGCTCTGGGGAAAACACAGTCAGATTGTTTAATCTGTGAACCATACATCTTTGTTTAATTTTGTCTCACAGGCACTCCTGATCACCACCAGGGGGCAAAAGCCTACCAGCTGGCTTCTCTGCACTACACTCTACATAGGACTGTACAGTACAGGGACCCTCAGTGTCTGATTCTTGATGGAACCTCCCTGCTAATTATTTCAACCACAGGGCCCCAGGGAGAGAACAAAGGCTCAGCACAGAGGACTCTTGTGGCGTTTAACCGTACAGCAGCCAGAAAGAGCTCATGACAGCCCTGTCAGTTTAAAAGAAGCAATGAGATCCAAGAGTGTTTGAGTGACAAACAGGAGGGGGTGGGTTTTAATAACTGCAAACTCCCAAGTGTGTGTGTTTTCTACAGCTTTGATATGTACGGTGGTATTTACCAGCTCATCCACTCAAGCTGAGAAATAGCCTTGTCAACTCTCTTTCTTTGTGTAAATAATCAGTGATATTTGCATTGTGCAATTTTTTTCCTTTTTAATCTTGATTTTCCATTACATTCTTTGCTTATGTTCTGCAGACAATTTACCCCTGAGAAAACCATTCCCTTAAAATATCTTTTAATCTACATTTTTACATAGGTCTATGAAAGAATGACATTTAGAGACGAAGGAGAAGAAAGCTTAACGAGCAAATCCTGTTTAATTAAAAGACTGTCTTCACAGCAGGAGGCAAGTGAGAGGTCAATAGCAGGCTGGACCCTCACAACTGGCTTCCTCGGACTCCCAGGCGCGCTCAGCTTCTCTTCTCCTCAGGAATAATGAATAAGTCTTTAGACAGGCAATAGAGGAAGCATGAGGGTACCACAAACCTTTCCAGGGTATCAAACGGAAAATGGTTTTCTTTCCAGAAGTCTCATCATAAAACATAGACGGAAGGGTGGGAAAGTTAAGAAAAAGCCCCCGAGAGCCGGGGTGAAGGGAGTAAACTGGTCTAGCCCAGTCCTGTCTGTGCCCAGTGAGAGGGTTTGAAACTCCGCGGAGCCCTTTCCCAATAGAAAACGTGTTTGCTTCAGGATTTTCATCTCAGCTGCTTTTTTTTAAGGTTGGTTAAGCTGTGCGCCGCCCCACCTCATAAAATGGTTGTCTCTCAGGAGTGAAGACTCCAGCGGCCCCCCGCCCTGGGACCCCTCACCGGGCTGGCTCCCTTCGGCCCCTTCCCCCACCCCACTCCACAGCACCCAGTGCTGGCAAACCGCGCGATTCCAGCACGAAGGAGGAAACCCAGGAGGGTGCGGCGGCCCGAGGCGCACGCACTCGGCCAGCTTCCGGCAACTCAAGGGTTACGACCAGGCGGCGGCGCGCGCCGAGGGGAGAGGCGGTAGCTGACAGGTGGCGCCTGCGCACTGGGAGCGCTCATTGTGCCCCGCAGCTGCCGAACCGCCCGCCCGCCGCCCGTTCGGCGCGTCAGTCGGCGACAGTCTGGTGGTGGGTGCGGAGTCTGCGGCCGTTCCCGCGGCCTCCTCCTCCTCCCCGTTCCCTTCACCCCCACCCCGCACCCCTTTCCCCATCCCGGCTCCGTCACCCTCCCGCCCCCCACACTCAGGACAAGAATGCCCTGCCCGGAACAACCCAGCAGCGCCTAGATGGCTTTGGTCACGGTCCAGCGGTCACCTACCCCCAGCACCACCTCCAGCCCCTGCGCCTCGGTGAGTCCTTCCTGGCGGCCGCTCCGCTTGCTTCTGTCACTGCGGCTCCGCTTTGCCTCAGCGGGTCCCGCCGAACGCCACTGCGCACGCGCCGCGCCGCTTCCCAGGCCTTGGCACTCGGCTGCCGCGAACCCCCCCACACCCCCATCTTAAAGACTAGCAGCAGGAACTACAAGACGTTGATTTTTGCACCCATCACCCTGAGCACCTAGCTCCTCACAATCCTCGCCCTGAAATCCCCTGTGGCATGCCTCCTTATGGCTTGAGCACTTCCTTTTGGTAATGAGTCATTCTTGCTTTTCACCCTCCCCCTTCTTTTACCCTCTGTTGCTCTGCTGCAGGGAGGGGACCGTGAGCCTCCTGCGTTGCCCCTTACCCACACCCACATCTCTTACCCACACCATTTCATAGACCTGTTCAGTATTTGCACACTGCACACCCTTCTTCGGACTCGCCAGGGTGTGTGCCTTCCCCTAGTCACTTGCTGGCTTTCTTTTGCTCTGTACTGTTCAGGCTTTGAACTGCCCAACCGTAGTTATTCCTTGGTTTCTCCCGCCTGCCCCCCACCCCAAAGGGTAGCAATGATCTCTGTTTCCTGGACCTCTTACCTTTCCTTTATGAGGTCCCGAAGCATCTGGTGCTGCTTGGTGATCAGTGTCAAATTATTTCCGTCTTACAGATATTTATGCCTTACACTCATTGCTCGTGATCATTCTTGTTCTAAGGTCGTGTTTGTATGGCTCGTTACCTCAGATGCCTATGCCAATAAAGCATGCTCTCAGAAGGAAAATACCCAGTAACCAGCCTTTCCCCGCTGGGCCCGTCTTTGCCTTCTCTCCTCGCCCTACCCCCATTCGTTTACACTCCATTCTCTTAGGCTCCATTTTTGAAAATATTTATTTTTAAAAACAATATATTGCACCAGTGGGGCAAATGGGCTTTAAAAAACCAACATCCAGATGTTTTAGAGAGAAATAAACTGAGTGAAAATGCGAGCAACTGGGAAAACCACCTTGAACTTCCTACAGAACTGTAATTTTTAAAACGGTGTTGGTGGATTTGGTAGTATCAGGTTGCAAAAAAAGGTATTTAATAAACACTATACCACTTTCCACTGTAAAAAAATCAATCAGGTTACCCTTAATATTTGTATGTTAACTGAGGTGTGAGCTTTGATATCCTGAAATTTGCTGGCTTGTCATTTCAGTATAATTTCCTGAATTTCAAAGTTTTGTTGTGTATGGTTGTGGTTTCTTCTTTTCTGAGCTTTAATTGCATTTTGTGTGATGAAATTGACAACTATATCTTAATAAGTGATTTTATTTCAAAGGTTATATATCTTGTGTTGTTTCAGAGAGCAGAACTGGGATTCTTGGTTCAGGGAGGCAGATTTCCAGTGATTGTAAGGAAGAATTTGTAACAGGAGTGCACTGCCTTGCAAAATAGTGAGTGCACATTGCTGGAAATATTCAAGCAAAGGCTGGAGAACATTTTGCCTGGGAGGTGGTATAAAGAATTCCTGCAGTGGGGGACTTCTAAGACTATTTCTAATCTAAGATTTTGTGATTTGAGAATACTTGTACTTCAAAGCTGGTAAAACATTTTAGGGTCATCTGAAGACAAGTATCATAGGAATAAATCTTTAATATAATTTATTCTTATGTGTAGTACTTTATGCTAGTTTTTGGAAAGTCATTAACATACCATCAAACCTTCTTAATTCACTCCACTAGTAAACTCTTTGGTTTGTGGTTACTAGGCCTGATTTTGAAGAAATCGATTGAAAGTTAGTAGAGTCATGCAAATAAACTAGAAATCAGTACTATAGTAACATTTATTTTCCTTGGGCACTGTTGAAAATAGCTTATGCTATGATAATATATGTATATCAAGTTGTCATCATACTAATTTACTTGAAGTGAATGATTAGTATACAGTAAGACCGTGTACACTTGATATGACTTCATTAGCCAAAACTTGAGTTACTTTAGAATCTTGAGGTATGTTAATAGTCACTTTTGACATAGGTAATTAAATTGATCATGTAATAAGCTCAGTTGTTGAGCAAAATCACTAATATTTCTATATCTACTAGCCTGGTTATTTCAGTTGTTTATACTTGGCCCTGAATGCAAAGGAATCCTAAGGCTGGTGTAACAATCAGCATCATTAGCATAACTGATAAGCCAGCTTCCTTTCTCTTTAAATTGTCTTCCTATTGGACTTCATCCAGAATTGTGTTCAGCTGAGTTGTTTCGAGGTCCTTGTACTCTAGCATTTGGCTGCTGTCTGACCTCCATATATTTTGCTGTTCTATCTCTTGCTGTATGAATAGGTTGGGTTGTTTGTTTTAAAATAGAGAGCAAAAAGAACCTAGAGGACCATGAAAGAAGAGATTTAATTTTGTGAGACTGGAAATTTACATTTTTTTATTAATCACTTTAAGTACGCTGTTAATACTTTTACACTATAGGATGCAGGGCATTTTAATACTGCCAGCTCTTTAGTGTTGTTTCATTAGGCATTAAACAATATGCTAGGTGTGAGTGACCATTGTAGATACTAAGATGTATAGGAAATTGACCTGTTCATCAGGATCTTGCAATCTGGGGGGCTGGGGCATTGGAGGAAGAACAAACATAAGGTAAGAGGGAAAAGAAGAAGAAGGGGAATGATACTGTAGGTACCTGAAGAGTTTGTGATGGCCATAAGTATTGTCTGAATTCAGATTAAGATAAGTTCACTAATGGCAATGTTAATAATAAGAGTATAACAATATCTAACATTTCTTGGGTCCTCATCTATGCCAGGCATCATGTTAAGCGCTTTACATGAATTAATTCATTTACTTTACACAGTATGCCTTAGGGAAGTTGCTCTTATCCCCATCTTAAAGATGAAGCTGAGGCAGAGTTATTAACGAATATGCGCAGTGTCACTCAGCCAGTAAGTGACTGGAGTTATAATTCAAACCCAGATGTGTCTAACTTTAGAATCTGCCATCTTTTCCTCCTTGGTGATCAAAAAGTATGCCTAGTAGGTGGCTCTCGAACTAGTTCTTGAAGGATGGATTGAATTTCTATAGGCCAAGAGACAAGCTGTGAAGAAGAGAGTATTGCAAGTGAAGAGAAATTGTGTACACCAAAACTTAGAGGCAGAAGAGTACAGGGCATATCTGAAGGAATTAAATAGACCAGTTTGAGGAAGGATTTGTATGGGACAGTAGTAAGAGATAAAGGCGAGGAGGCAGCTAGGGCTGCACAGGGACTACTGAGCTTGGGAGTTTGGAGTTTGAACTTGATGGAGAAGGTAATGGAGAGTCTGCTGAGGTTTTGAGTAGATATGATCACAGTGGTATTTTAAGATTTTTTTTTTTTTTTTTTTTTTGAGACAAGGTCTCACTCAGCCATTCAGGCTGGAGTGCAGCAGCACAATCTCGGCTCACTGCAACCTCCACCTCTTGGGCTCAAGCGATCCTCGCACCTCAGCTTCCCCAGTAGCTGGGACTACGGGCACGCACCATCACACCTGGCTAATTTTTGTATTTTGTATTTTTTTTTTTTGTAGAGATGGGGTTTCGCCATGTTGCCCTGGCTGGTCTCGAACTCCTGGGCTCAAGCCGTCTGCCCACCTTGGCCTCCCAAAGTGCTGGGATTACAGGCATGAGCCACCACACCTGGCCTATTTTAAGAAAATTGATCTAGTAGATATGAGCCAGAGGGCTTTGAGAAAGAGAGAGAGGCCATGAGTGGAGCCAGTGAGAGGCTGTTCTAGAAGCCCAGGTGTGAGGTAATAAATGCCCAAACTGCGATTTTGAAGTGGTAAAGGAAAGAAAGAGACAGATGTGAGGGGTTGTGGAAAATACTTGGGAACTGATTAGATTTGCAGGGAGGGATCAGAGATGCCAACTCTTAGGATAGATATTGTTCTTCCTAGATAATAGATGTTTCCTGATTATTAGAGGGCAATATAAGAATCATCTCTGTCTCTTTTGATTCTTTCTGGTATAAATTTTCTTTTTTTAAACTTTTTTATTTTAAAAAATGTATTAATTTTTAATGGACAAAACATTTATAATATACAACATGATGCTTTGATATATGTGTACATTATGGAATAATTAAGTCAGGCTAATTAACATCTATCACTTCACCTAGTTAGCTTTTTTTGTGGTGAAAACATTTAAAATGTACTCACAGCAATTTTCTTTCTTTCCTTTATTTTTATTTTTTTTAGATGGGGTCTCACTGTAGCACAGGCTGGAGTGCAGTGGCACAATCATAGCTCACTGCAGCCTCAAGTTCGTGGGCTCAAGTGATCCTCCTGCCTCAGCCCCCTGAGTATCTGGGACTGCCCAGCTAATTTTAATTTTTTTTCTTTGTAGAGATGGGGACTTGCTTGGGGTCTTGCTGCCCAGGCTGGTCTTGAACTCCTGGCCTCAAGGGATCCTCCTGTCTCAGCCTCCTAAAGAATTGGGATTATAGTCATGAGCCACTGTGACCGGCTACAATTTTCAAGTCTACAATATATTATTATTGACTGTAGAAACCATATTGTACAATAGCTCTTCATAACTTACTCCTCCTGTCTAATGGAAACTTTGTACCCTTTGACCATCATCTCCTCCCCATTCTCCCACCAATCCCCAATCTGGTGTGAATTTTCTGAATTGATACCTATATTGATCCAGGGTTAAATAAACAAAGTATAATACTATAATAATATTTTAGTTTTCTGTAGTGCCCTATACTTTTCAGAGTGGTTTTTGGGGTGTGTGTGTTTGTGATCTAATTTAATTCTCAAGTAGCCCCAAAAATTATGCAGGACAGGTACCACAGTTTAAAGACTTGGCTGAAAGTGACAAAACTTGTGGGTGTAATAACTGCATAGAAGTAAGTTCCTTGGCTCCTGGTTTATATCTCTTTCCATGATGTGATAAGAGAAACAGCATATGCGGTTTCTGTTCCAGAGACTTGACTGCCAGTTGAGTAAAGGTGCAAGATATGAGGCACAATCAAGAACTCACACTCTCTGGAGATCATTTATATTGCAACCTTGACTACCTAGAACAGAATCATCTAAGTTTGTGCAAACCATTTTAGGTGATAGCTTTGTTTGAAGCCTATTAACTCTTACTTTATACATAAATCTTATAAATGTGGATATTAAGTTTCCTTATTCTTAGATTACCAAAAGCAACATAATAATGGAAAATTACAGGTGCTGCTAAAGGCAGGTTCCCTATAGTGCTGGGAAAGGATAGCTGTTGGTTTCACCACAAGGGAAAAGGAAAAAAAAAACCCACAAGTACCTGGCATAATAAAAAAATTGAGCAATTCTTGCCTAATTAATATAGGGACAGATAGCCCTCTAGGACCCAGTAGTTCCTGAGAGCTACTATTATACGTTCGTAATGATGATTCTGAATCATCATAAGAAGGCTTACTCTTGTTTTAAATCTTGATTTAAGCGATCAGGATTGAGTGTGGTATATTTTTAGATAGATGTCCATCTAAGTTTCACCAAAGTTTTGACATTTAAGATGCACGTTCTAATTAATGGGTAAATCAATTTACATATACATTTTATTTCTTGATGCTGAATGAATATTATTGAGTTATATGTACATATGGATTAAATATAGCACACTTCTCTGCCTAGCTTGTGAAAATAAAGCCAAGGCAAATACGAAATTGATTTCTATTAAGTATAAACACAAGTGATGCTTTTCCTTATTTAGGCACCAGTGACAGAGAAAAAAAAAGTGATGCCTTTGAATTTTTTGAAGACAGCTTTAGAAATTTTCATAAACTCTAGAAATGACTATTGTAGGAAATCCAGAAATACAGAGAAGTACAGAAAAGATAAAAAAAGACATGTGCCATTTATTTTATAAAGCTGAAGTGCTGCTGTATATATAATTTCATATCTTTGTTTTTTTAGAAGTTTGGTGTCTATCACAGATGTATTGCCATATCATTTAAATCACCGCATTCAGTAGTCTTTGTTTGTTTGTTTTGGTTTGGTTTTTTGAGACAGAGTCTCAGTCTGTTGCCCAGACTGGAGTGTAGTGGCATGATCTCGGTTCACTGCAACCTCCGCCTCCTGGGTTCAAGCGATTCTGCCTTCTCAGCCTCCCAAGTAGCTGGGACTACAGACGTGCACCACCACGCCTGGCTGAAGTTACAGGCTTACAGGTGTGAGCCACCGCACCCGGCTCCATTCAGTAGTTTTAACTCATTCTAACCTTTCCATTCCATTATCGGTTGGCATTCAGTTTTTTTCCAACCCCCCTGCCCCCGGATTTTTTTTTTTTTTTGAGGCAGGATCTCACTCTGTTGCCCAGGCTGGAGTGTAGTGGTGCAATCACAGCTCACTGAAGCCTTGACCTCCTGGGCTCAAGTGATCCTTCCATCTCAGCCCCACCAAAAAGCTGGGACCATAGATATGCACCACCATGCCCAGCTAAATTGGAGAAATGGGGTCTCATCCTGTTGCCCAGGCTGGTCTTGAACTCCTGGGCTCAAGCAGTCCTCTCACGACAGCCTCCCAAAATGCTGGGATTACAGATGTGAGTCACCACACCCAGCCCTTTTTTTTCTATTATAAATTACATTACAATGAACATCATTGGCTATAACTATTTGACTCAGTTTGGAACATTTATTAAGATTTCAAGAAATTCAATTACTAGATTATAGGGTATAAACAATTTTAAGGCCAGCCACGGTGGCTCACACCTGTAATCCCAGCACTTTGGGAGGCCAAGGTGGGCGGATCACAAGGTCAGGAGTTTGAGACCAGCCTGGCCAACATGGTGAAACCCTGTCGCTACTAAAAATACAAAAAATTAGCTGGGTGTGGCGGTACATGCCTGTCGTTCCAGCTACTTGGGAGGCTGAGGCAGGAGAATTGCTTGAACCCAGGAGGCAGAGGTTGCAGTGAGCCGAGATTGTGCCACTGCACTCCAGCCTGGGTAACAGAGCATGGCTCCGTCAAAAAAAAAACAATTTTTTTAAAGACTTCTGTTATATATATTTTCTAGAAAAGTTACTCCAATTAATGTTTATTCCAGCTAGCATAGTATAAGAATGCTCATTTTTCCTAATTGTATTTACACTGGATATTCTCATTTCATTTTCATTTTTGAATTGGTGTCTTGTTATTTCCCAGGCTAGTCTTGAACTCCTTGGCTCAAGCAATCCTCCCACTTCAGCCTTCTGAGTAGCTGGGATTATAAGCACACACCAATGTGTCCAGCCTCATTTCATTTTTATTTTAATCACTACTAATTTTTTAGGATAAAGGGTAGTACCTAGTTGGTTTGATCTGTATTTTATTGTTAGGTCACGTATTTTTCAAATGCTTATTAGGCATTTACATTAAAGTTTTTGAAAAGATATATTTTTTGAGGTATAATCTACAAACTCTGAAATGTACCTGTTTTAATAAGTATACAATCCAATTATTTTTAATTAACTTACAGAGTTGTGCAACACTCACTTCAATTGTATTTCCTTTTTATGAGCTATTCTTTTCAGTTTGTGTACCCTCGATGTATTACAAATATTAACTATTATATTTGTTACAAACTATTTGCTTTTTAATTCAGTTTGTATTATTCTTAGAATAAAGTCTATAATTCGAATTGCTAGTGAGAACTTAAATGATCCAGCCTTGCTTACCTCTTCAGCCCTGTCTCTTCCCAAGTCCCTGCCTTGCACACTGCTCACAGTTAAGCTGACATGCCCATGCTCCCTTTGGTCTTTAGGCTTTTGCACATGCTGTTTCCTTTACCTGGAACACTTTTCCCTCATCTCTCTACCTAACTATTTCCTACTCATCCTTCAGGTCTCAGCTTAAATGTCACTTCTTCTGGGAAGCTTCCCTGACTCCACCCCCTCAGACCATGGTAGGTGCTCCTTCTACGCACAGCATAGCACCCTATACTTACCCATGGTGGCTCTTATCTTTCTACTGTACTTGTTTTATTACTTATCTCCCCCACTAACCTATAAGTCAGGGACTGGGTCATTTGCATATTTTTGTATTATCAGAGCTCAAAAGTATTTGACGCATGGGGCCGGGCGCGGTGGCTCACTACTGTAATCCCAGCACTTTGGGAGGTTGAGGCAAGCAGATCACCTGAGGTCAGGAGTTTGAGACCAGCCTACTAAATATACAAAAATTAGCCAGATGCGGTGGTGGATGCCTGTAATCCCAGCTACTCCTACTGAGGCAGGAGAATCGCTTGAACCCGGGAGGCAGAGGTTGCAGTGAGCCAAGACCTCGCCATAGCACTCCAGCCTGGGCAATAAGAGTGAAACTCCCTCTTAAAAAAAAAAAGTATTTGACACATGGATCAATGGATGATCAACAGATATAGTCATATTTAGCAATCTTCTATTTTGAGTTCTTCTACTGTTTTTAAGCATAGACAGATATCTTGAGAAGCCCAAAGGATATGATCACTTTTAAGACTTTTGATACATGTTGCCAAATTATCCAGCAGAAAGGTTGAATCAATCTTTGTTTACAAGCATTGTATAAAAATGTTTAAGTGTAGTCTCACAGCCTTAAGTAGCATCATCATCATAGGGATATTTATTGAATACTTACTGTATACTAGACACTGTGTTGAGTACCTTTTGTGCCTCATGTTGCTTAATTTTCACATCACTCCTGTGGCGTAAGCATTGTTATTCTCTTGATTTTACCAAGAAAATACAGACTCAGATAAGTTAAGTGAATTGTCCAGGATTATAGGCCTGGTGTCTGACCTCACAACCCCTTCTCTTAATCACTAGTATTTTATTGTTGTTTTAATTTACATTTTTAAAAATTAGAGGCTAAACATTTTTTCAAATATTTACTATTATATGTTTTATTATATATTCCTTGTTTTGTAAATCGTTCATGTTCTTTGCCCAGCTTTCTTCATGGCTATTTACTTTTTCATATTGATGTGTAAGTATTCTTTATATACTAAGAATATTAACCTTTTTCTGTTATGTTGCAAATTTTCCTCTGGTTTTTCATTTGCCATTTTGTTTTGTTTATTTTATTTTATTCATTTGTATATACAGACATTTACAAAATTTTAATGCCATCAATCCAGTCTTGTGTGTGGGTTTTTAAAATTATTTTTCTTAGTTCACTTTTCCATCAATAAGGATAGAAATATTCTACTTATTGAAAAAATTTAGACCTATATGTTTTAAAGCTATTTATAGTATTATTTTTATATCTTTTAATTGTCTGAAATTAATTTTACTACATGATGTGAAGTAAGGATTATGTTTATTTTATTCCAAATAGCAGCTTTTCTTAGTTCATTATATGAAACAGTCACTCCTTTTTTCCAATGGTGTGGAACTCCTCCTTGGGAAGTACTAAATTCCCAAATACTTAATTCAGGTATAAGGTGTTCCATAGAAGTTCCATTGCAAGTCTCATAGGAATTTAGTTTAGCATATATTACTTAGTATTTATTAAATTGCATGCATAGAAAATAAACTTTAAACTAGCTTACATTTTGAATTTTCACTCAAGTACCTGGGAAGCCCAGAAAAAGAGAAGGCCTTTGGTCCTCAAAAAGTATCTTCAGGTTTCTCATCTTTCCTATCTGGCTTTAAGTGAGAGGGAGCAGTTTCTAGATTATGCTCACGCTGAAAAAGACACTGTGCAGCACTGCCTTCCTAGGTTTCACCATTAAATATCACTCCTGATAGCTGGGCATGGTGGCTCATGCCTGTAATCCCAGCACTTTGGGAGGCTGAGGTGGGCAGATAAGGTCGGCAGTTCGAGACCAGCCTGACCAACATGGAGAAACCCTGTCTCTACTAACAATACAAAATTAGCTGAGTGTGGTGGCGCATGCCTGTAATCCCAGCTACTCGGGAGGCTGAGGCAGAATGGTTTGAACCTGGGAGGCGGAGGTTGTGGTGAGCTGAGATCACGCCATTGCACTCCAGCCTGGGCAACAAGAGGGAAACTCCGTCTCAAAAAATAAATAAATAAATAAATCACTCCTGGTTTCAGCAGCTTAAGATTTACTGTTTTTCCATTAAATGCCTGCTGTAGTGTTGTCTGCAGCAGTGCCTAGCCTTTTGAAGCTATTCACATGTCCATGTTTTATGTTTATTTGTTAATCCATTAAAAAAACAAAAACACCTAGCTGTAGTTTTTCCATTCAGTAAACCTAGTAGTAGGGAAAGTATTTCCAATTTAAAAAAAAAAAAAGTGTAATTCTTGATGAGCCCCTTTGCCCAACCTGAAATATGCCAGAGGCTGGATGTACATGAGTAAAACCTTAAGAATCTTGTTAATCAGAAGTATTTAGTGAGTGCTATTTTGTGCAGGTGATCTCATACATTCCCTTCCTTTGTTTCTCAGCACTGAGTTCTCTTCAGATACCTTTATAAACTACCCTGCATTTTCTTGCCCATCTGAGCAGCAAAGCTACTGATCACAGTGCCCCTCATTTTCCTCTCAAGGTAAAGTCTGGTGAGGTACTCGTGGCTCTGAAATGTAATGAAAGGTCCCATGGTTCCCTAGACTTCCTGAAAGATAGAGGGAAGTACTTCATTTATTGAGTGGGAAAGGATGTGCTTAGAAACAGATGGGGAGAGATAATACTCTGTTCCAGCTTAGTTTTTATGGAACTGTTTGATTTAATTTTCTGAAAAACTTATTTAGTACCTTTTTTGTGTCTGAGACATATTTATTTACTTACTCATTTATACCACTGCTGGGAATCCAGCAGCCAGTTAGTCTCTAACCTCAGGAAGCTTACAGTAGAAGTAGAAAGATTGATATTAAATAGGTCAGTAGATTACAGTGTAGTTGTCACAAATACATAAGCCTTGAGAAAGAGGAAGAAGGCCAGCAAGGACTTATAACTTGAGCCTTGAAGAGTGAGTGGGAATTGGTCAGCAAACAGAGGGTTAGGGGTGAGTGGCAGGAGGGAAAGCAGCATTCTTTTTTTTTTTTTATTTGAGACGGTCTCGTTCTGTCGCTCAGGCTGGAGTGCAGTGGCGCGATCTTGGTTCACTGCAACCTCCGCCTCCCGGGTTCAAGTGATTCTTCTGCCTCAGCCTCCCGAGTAGCTGGGACTACAGGCACAGGCCACCACACCTGGCTAATTTTTGTATTTTTAGTAGAGATAGGGTTTCGCCATGTTGGCCAGGCTGGTCTTGAACTGCTGACCTCAAGTGATCTGCCCACCTCAGCCTCCCAAAGTGTTGGGATTACAGGCATGAGCCACAGTGCCCAGTCAAAAGAAACATTATTAAGCAAGAACTTAAGGCACAGGGCTACAAATAGCATGATATATGCTGGGAACCACAGGCAGTACAGTGCTGATGCCATGTAAAGTGCAGAAAATAAGGCTGGAGAAGTAAAGATAATTTCTTCTGAATTTTAACATCTGCACCCTTATTTTTACCTTGAATACAGTTGGCTTTTCTTTAAAGTGACTGTGCAAATTTGTGATTGTAGACACTGGGTTCAGCACTAAATAGGCATCACAATAACCATTGGAAGTAGTACTATTATTGTTCTCAATTTACAGATGAAGAAACTGAGTCTCAGGGAGGTGTCTAGACTCCCCCAGCTAGAAATGGCAGAGCTGGGATTTGAACTTTGTCAGAGTCAGAAAGCAACTACTAAATTCCACCCCCCTGCCCTTAGGTGTTACCTTCTCAGTGTCAATCAAAGTACTGTTTGATTGATTGATTGATTGATTGATTATTTGAGACAGGATCTCCATCTGTCACCCAGCCTGGAATGCAGTGGTACAAACACAGCTCACTGCAGCCTCAACCTCCTGGGCTCAAGTGGGATTCTTCTGCCTCAGCCTCCTATGTACCTGGGATCACAGATGCTCACGCCACCATGCCCAGCTAATTTTTTTAATTTTTTGTAGAGATGGGGATCTCACTTTGTTGCCTAGGCTGGTCTCAAACTCATGGGCTCAAGCAGTCCTCCCACCTCAGCCTCCCAAAGTGCCGGGATTACAGGCATGAGCCATATGCACCTGGCCTGATTTAGTCTATTTTTAAAATTTATTTATTTATTTATTTTTGAGATGGAATCTTGCTCTGTCGCCCAGGCTGGGGTGCAGTGGTGCAGTCTCGGCTCACTGCAACCTCCGCTTCCTGAGTTCAAGTGATTCTTCTGCCTCAGCCTCCCGAGTAGCTGGGATTACAGGCATCCGCCACCATGCCTTGCTAATTTTTTGTATTTTTCAGTAGAGATGGGGTTTCACCATGTTAGCCAGGATGGGATTTATTCTATTTTTTAATCATTTAGTTTTAGATTTGCCCTGCCATAGTTTGAATCATTGCAATTTGTGTCATTTTGCTGCTCCTGCCTTAGTACTTGATATGAAGGCAGTTCAGCAGAAGTTTGTTGAGAGCCTTCTCAAACACTGAGGGATGATATAAGGCATTACCTTTGCCTTCAAATTTACAAGACTGGTGGGGAAGGCAGCTATAAACTAAGCATGTTTAATTGCCTCGTATGGTGAGCAGTAGGAAAGGCACAAACCAAATGTGTACATGTGAAGGAAACATCAGTTCCAAAGGGGATAATGGTCAGGGAATTTGGAAAAAACTAAATTGGAAAAGATGGAAGAGCAAAATATCTTTGCAGTTAGCAAAATGAGATAAATTTTTTCCTTCTAGATATTAATTCCTTTCAGTTTCATTTATAATTAGAAGCCAGTTTTTTTTTTCTACTGAATGATTATTATAAGATACTGTTATCTAAGACATGGCAGCCAGATTTGAAACTTCTATGTTTGGAAAGTGTGTGTTTGTGGGTATTTGCCCCTCACCTATTCTTTGCTCTCCCACCTCTGTACTTTTCCTCACTTAAAGAAAAAGGGAAAAACCTAACAAACCCTTTTTTTTTTTTTTTACTGCTACAGACAGATCAGGAAATGTAAGAAATTATATTTATTGAAGTTAAAGAAGACACCTCCATGCAGCTTGCTGATTGGAGCAGTGATTCTCCTATTGTTCCATCAGACACAAATAGAAACAGTAGGAATTTGAGATAGCCTTTTCTTCATAATTACAATATTTAGCACATCTCAGGCAAGTATTAGGATAAACCACGTGTTAGCATCTTGTAATACATTATCTTAATCTATTAAGGAAGCTCATTGATTCTTTGGAGTTTGATAAAGTGATTGTGATTTAGAATAAAAATGTTACCTGCCAGTTATCCTAACATAAGCCTTATGAGGGTGGAGAAGCCCTAAAAGTATTTTTATTTCTCTCCTTAGGACTTCAAAAATACCTATAACATTAGCTGGGCATGGTGGTGCACGCCTGTTATCCCAGCTACTCCAGAGGCTGAGGCACGAGTATCACTTGAGCCTGGGAGGCCAAGGTTGCAGTGAGTCACGCCACTGCACTCCAGCCTGGGTGACAGAGCAAGACTCTGTCTCAAAAAAAAAAAAAAAGAAAGAAAAAAAAAATCTTTAACAACATGATGCAGTGGCAGTACAGGGTCTGGAAAACTGTCTGCTTAAATTTGAATCCTGAGTTTATAATTTGCTAGACTTAGACAAGTCACTTAACTGCTCTATGCTTTGGTTTGCCCACCTGTAAAATAGGGGCAATATGGTACTTCTTTCACAAAAATATTGTTAGTGTTAAGCCAGGGAGTGCATTAGCACCATGCCTGGCACCAAATAAACATGTATTCACAAAGTATTAGTCATTTTTATAATGATGGTGATTTAGGGTTGCTATTTGGTTATTAAGCAATTTTTTCATTATAACAAATTTGGTGGGGAAGTTATTTTTTTATGACAATGTAATTCACATGGAAAGCCTATTTCAGAGTTTAATTTCTCTTTATCGCTTTTTAAATTTTTGTTATTTCATGAGAACACTTGGACACAGAAAGGGGAACATCACACACCCGGGCATGTTGTGGGGTGGGGTGAGGGGGGAGGGATAGCATTAGGAGATATACCTAATGTAAATGACGAGTTAATGGGTGCAGCACACCAACATGGCACATGTATACATATGTAACAAACCTGCACATTGTGCACATGTACCCTAGAACTTAAAGTATAATAAAAATATATATATATAAAATTTAAAAAACTAAATTTTTGTTATTTCATAATGGCTTCATTTTTTTTTAATTAGAGAATCTTTGTTTTAGTTGCCAATTTCCACAGCAAAGTCTTTTGTGTTTGATTTTGTGATGACCCTGGAGCACCATACAGAATGATTAATCCAACTGTAATCTTTAAAATTCTTCTTCCCTTGAAAGTTTATCAATTTAATAGGCTATGCTTAGCAGCATATTAATCCATTGACTGTTTTTCAATATAGTGGGACAGATCGTTGCAAGTGGTCACTTTAGTTTGTATAGTCAAATCATAGAATGAATGTGTTGGTATTTTTAGTGATTGAGACTATAAATCATGTGGCAAAATAGAAATTGCCAGATATTTTTTTAAAATATGGAGATCCAAAGACACTGAGTGTATTCATGGGTTTAAATATATCTTTGTAAAGGGAAACAATAGGTGAGAAGAATGATCTGTCTAATCCAGCTATTACGAGCAGTTGGCAGTTGAAATTGAATGCTGCTCTTAAATGCATTTCCAAAGCAACTGAATGTGCTTTTTCTATAAGTGTCTGAAGCAACAATAGGAGAACATGTGAATGAACTCACATATAATATAACAAGAGATCTTTGGTTCAAGCTTTGGTTGCTTTAAGATTACAGTTTTTATTGAATCCTATCAAAAAACAGAAACAACCTATTTCTTCTTTGAGTACTGAAAAAAATGACACTGAGTTTTCTGTGAACATAATATGCTAATTTGTCTTCTTGATCTGTCTATACAAACTGAAACTTTCACAACTCTGAGCATTTTTATGCTGATTCCATGGTTTTCTATTAAATTTTAAAGGAAACTGTATTGACTGTAAAGGAAGTTTGGTTAGGTAAAACAGATCATTTGTAACTGTTTATGGTTGCAAATATATATTTGTCAAATATATATTTCTCTCATGTGTTATTTTATGAGAAGTTGTACACAGTACACCTTAGATTGAAAGTGGCATGACCATCTTGGTAATGGTAATGAAGTCATGTGTAATGAAGTATATTTGAAGATAGAACTGTTGTTTGTTGTTATCTTTAGCTACCATTAAAGCTATTAAAATTCTTTTTAGATAGAGATGCAATGAACTTTTACATTGGACATTTGCATCCTCATTTAATGCTCATTGGGCACAGTTGAATGATTTTTAAAATAATTGGCTCTTCATTTAAATTATTAATGTTTGTTTGAAGAACTGACAAGAAATACTCTTTGGGGTTTTTTGTTTGTTTTTTGTTTTTTTTCAGACAGGGTCTCTCTCTGTCACCCAGGCTGGAGTGCAGTGGTATGATCATAGCTCACCTCAACCCCCTGGGCTCAAGCCATCCTACCACCTCAGCCTGCCAAATAGCTGGGACTACAGGTGCGTACCACCACACCTGCCTACTTTTTTTATTTTTATTTTTTGTAGAGACATGGTCTCTCTGTGTTGCCCAGGTTGGTCTCAAACTCCTGGCTTAAGCAATTCTCCTGCCTTGTACTCCCAAAGTGTTGGGATTACAGGTGTGAGCCACCACACCTGGCCAGAAATAGTCTTTTGGCAGTCGAGATAGGTGTGTCATTTCTTGAAACTGCTTGTAGTGAAAGTCAAGCAGTTTATCCTAAATGACAGTCTCCTTGAAATGTCTCAGAACATCACCTCAACTGTGACTTGTAAGGTCTGCTTTGTATATAAGATATACACTTGTAAGATAGCTTTGGATACAGGAATCCTAAACCCTTCACTAGGACTGTGCAGTGGTGGTACAAGCTTACTTTGCTACTGAGACTACCAAATGACAACCTTATTTTCTTGCTTGGGGGATTTTAGATGCTGTGGTTTTATATTGCCTTGCCACTTCTATGTAAGAAATATAGGAAGCTGGCCGGGAGCGGTGGCTCATGCCTGTAATTCCAGCACTTTGGGAGGCTGAGGCGGGCGGATCACCTGAGGTCGGGAGTTCAAGACCAGCCTGACCAACGTGGAGAAATCCCGTCTCTACTAAAAATACAAAATTAGGCCGGCGTGGTGGTGCTTGCCTGTAATCCCAGCTACTCAGGAGGCTGAGGCAGGAGAATCACTTGAACCCAGGAGGCAGAGGTTGCGGTGAGCCGAGATTGCGCCATTGTACTCCAGCCTGGGCAATAGGAATGAAACTCCGTCTCAAAAAAAAAAGAAAAAAGAAAGAAATATAGGAAGCTTCTTGGACTCTTTATTATTGGAATCTTGGGATTTATTCATAAATATTGCTTCCTAGGGGTTCACAGAATTTCATAACTGGAAAATTGACTACTTTAATTGCCCATTTTACTGTTAAATAATTGCCAGAGTTTGGCTCCAAGAATAAAGGTCAGAACAGCTTACCTCTTGGGCAGTTTCAGGAGAGCTTTTGCTAGTGTAAAAGCCCTTTACTACATCTTTAGTAGAAATTGGATATATATATATATATTTTTTTTTTTTTTCTTTTGAGATGGCGTCTCGCTCTGTCGCCCAGGCTGGAGTGCAGTGCCGTGATCTTGGCTCACTGCAACCTCCACCTCCCAGGTTCAAGCGATTGTCGTGCCTCAGCCTCCCAAGTGGCTGGGATTACAGATGTGTGCCACCACACCCGGCTAATTTTTGTATTTTTAGTAGAGATGGATTTTCATCATATTGGCCAGGCTGGTCTCAAACTCCCGACCTTAGGTGATCCGTCTGCCTCAGCCTCCCAAAGTGCTGGGATTACAGGCCTGAGCCACTGTGCCTGGCTGGAGATTTTTTTTTAATGCTAGGTGTTCAGGTGGCCACTTGGGTTCTAGACCAGACTTAGATTGAGATATAGGAAGTTGTACATTTAAGTGTGGCTATAAGATTTGGCAGATGACATACATTAGTGAAGCTGGCCAAATAGGATCTGTGGTAAGTAGGAGACTATGAGCTCTATCTTCAGAGGCTGCCAGTGTGACTCTGTGTAGACCCAGTATTGCCAGAAAAGTCTTATATCTCGAGAAACATTAGTAATTAGCAGATTATATGAAATCTTTTGATATTTTTTGGTGGGAGGGGTGGACTTTAGAGACAGGATCTCACTCTGTCTCCCAGGCTGGGGTGTAGTGGCAAGATCGTAGCTCACTACAGCCTTCAACTCCTGGGCTCAAGCAATCTGCCCACCTCAGCCTCCTGAGTAGTAGTTAGGACTATAGTTGCATACCATCATACCCAGCTATTTTTTCTTAGTTTTTGTAGAGATGAGGTCTCACTATATTGTCCAGGGTGGTCTCAAACTCCTGGCTTCAAGCCATTCTCCCACCTCAGGCTCTCAAAGTGCTGAAATTACAGGTGTGAGCCACTCTGCCTGTCTGAAATCCTCTGATTTTTAAATGTTGGCAACTGAATTGGCTGGAAATTATTTTGACTGTAAGTAACAGAAGACCAAATTTAAACAGTAGGAATATGGTTTATCTAACAATAAATTTGAAGATACATATAGTCTAGGACTAACTTAGCAATACCATAAAGATCTAAGTTGTTTATATCTTTCTGTTTTGCCATTAATAGTGTATTTGATTCCCATCTTTCTGCTTTTTTCCACATAAAAGATGGCTATTGTAGCTCTGGCAGTACATCCATATTTGTTGCAGAAAGGGGTAAAAGGTACAGTGCCAGCAGTGGCTGTACCATTCATTAGGAAGCAAAAATTTTCCCAGAAACCAACTGCTCATTCCCAGTAGCTTTCTCTTTAAGTCTCCTACCAGAACTAGGTTACATGGCCTACTCTAGTTGCAATAGAGCCTGGGAAAGTAAGTATATGGCTTTCCATTTTAATCATTGAGTGACAGCAAGGGATAAGAATGTTTGGAATAGCTATTGTCACACTTTGTATAACAACTAATACAGATTTAAAGAACTATATCTTGAAGGCTAAACAGAACATATCTGAGGCCCAGATTCAGCTAGTGAGTCACCAATGTGTAGACACTATAAACAATATATTTTCCTTCCATTTCATTACTCTACTACTGATTCTTAGCTTCTATCAGTCATTTTATTATATGGCCAAGGAAGTTGAAATTAGAAAGCTTGAGTTTAAGTCCTGGTATAGAGACTTGTTAGCAGTGTTTTTTGGGGGTAAGTTTGTTTAATCTTTCTGAGCCTCCCATTTCTTATCTGGAAAATTGATATATAACATTGCAATATAGCATAGTAATTAAGTGCAGAGGTTTTGGAATCAGAACAACCTAAGTTGGAATCCTGTCTCTGCCAAGCAAGTTGCATAACCTCTCTTGGTGTTTCCAACTCTGTAGAATGGGGCTTATAGTTGTATACTACCTCACGTAGTCATTTATGAGGGCCAAGTGTGATACAGTGAAGTCCCACCTTAGGATTCTAAAGTGAGCATATAGGGCAAAAATCAAATATAGTAAAAATTATCCTTAAAAAATCTCTTAAATCCCTCACAAAGAACAAAGTAAATGGTTTTGGGCATACAACTCTGTAACTGAGACTGTCTGAAGGGACACAGTTTCTTCCATCTCATGCTTACTTTGTTACCTTCACTTGTTGAGTGGAATGACAGGTAAGATCATGTGCACTAAAATATAACTTACATTTTTATTCATGTTTATTTTCTACCCAGCGCATATTCAGCTTAGCATAGAACCTAGCCCTTTTAAGCCTTCAATAAATGGTAACTGTTACTGTTACCATAGGTGTAGCATGTGATATTTGAGGATAAAGAAATGGAGGTTGTCCAGGGCTTCAACAGCATGGATCAATGATGATTTTTTTTCTGCCACATCAGCCAAGATTTTTAAGACATGAATATGGCCAAGGGAATAATGTCACCATTTCAGAGATAAGGATATAGAATTATCAATTATATTTCAAGGGAAAATGCTAACATAACTGCTTCCAAGTTTATGGGCCAAAATTAACACAATCCCATACAAATAATATGCAAATTTTATTTTTTTTCAGTTTGAATTGTGAAGTATATCATTCACACAAATGAATATTTTGATTTCAAAAGCAAAAAATAATGCTTTGTTTTAAGTTGATGATGTAAAGATTTCAAAAGACAAAGTGGTATTAAGTAGAATGCAAGATGTCAGGAAACCTTAATGATAAAATTCATCTGGGAGTCATTCATCAAGGATGTTAACCATTTTCATCCAAAGCTTATGCAACCATAAAGTTACAAATGATCTGTTTTACAGTGTTGACACATATGTCTAAGAAGATCTTATACTATTGACAAAAAGTATTATGTATATAATGATATAATCTTTGTACACTTACTCTCTGAATAAATGTGTATTTGTTATTTTGGGAATTCAGTTGCTTGGGTCAGATTGTGGTGCTCAAATTAATGAATCATATGTAGAGTAAGGCATAAATATCGCCTAGGTATCTGCAGCATTGCCATACAGGAAGACAAATAGGGCCTTCCTTTTCTTAAAAGAAATGTTTTTTTTATAGGTTACAATGGGCAGGGGTGTACCCTCTGAACATTTTTCTTGAGGATCCAACATTTAAAAGTAAGAATAACAGTGAGCTGGGCATGGTGGCTCAAGCCTGTAATCCCAGCACTTCAGGAGGCCAAGGTGAGAGGAGGATTGCTTCAGGCCAGGAATTTGAAACCAGCCTGGGCAACATAGCAAGACTTCGTCTCTACAAAAAATTAAAAAACTAACCAATTGTGGTGGCACACACCTGTAGTCCCAGCTACTTGGGAGGCTGAAGCAGGAGGACTACTTGAGTCCAAGAGGTTGAGGCTGCAGTTAGCTGTGATCATGCCAGTGCACTCCACCCTAGGTGACAGAGTGAGACCCCGTTTCTAAAAACAACAACCACAATAACAACAACAACAATAACAACAACAATGATAGAATAAAACTCTAAGAATAGTAATATGCTTTTGTTCAAGTGCTGTCAGGTGCTGACTTTACTGAAAATAAAGTCGTACTTGTACCTTATCACTTGTTGCTAGGTATAAGACTGTCTTGTTTCTAATAAAGGAGGAAAATCTTGTTTTAAGGTGACTCATGTAGTGATGTGGTAGGTTGGTAATGGGGTGGTTTTTTTGCTCAGTGTAAGCACTGGAAATAACAAATACTGGTAACTTTTTCATATAATTTAACTCTTATATTTGGGAATTCCTAAGAATCTGTGTGTACAACCTGGTTCCATGACAGTCTTAATAGTAAGAAAACAGCTAAATTTCACTACTATGTGATCATGGAAATTTAAGGTATGGCATTTATAACGTCTGAGTTATAATTAGCTTATGCTTTTTCAAGTCTTTAAATATCGAGCAGTCTCCCTTACCTGTGATAATTTTTCTTTTACTGCCCCTTGAGACTCATTCATCTGTGATTGGATGATTTATTCATTTAAAGTTAATTAAGTTCAGCTACTGAGCCTTATTTTTTTTTTTTAATCTTACCGTGGTTATAGAACTAGGTCTCGTGGAAACTTGATTTTGGCATTTTTATAGCTATACAAGCATTGCCATGATACCCGGAAATATTGTTTGTTAGTAAAAAGGGGGACAGGTCTAGTTAATTGGAAAGATACATAGAAATTTATTCTCCTAGTTATATATCTTTAGAGATTTTTCTAATTTCCTATAAGAGAAGTCATGTTAAAACTTAAACCCAAGCTATTTTTACAGTAGGGTAGAGTATAGTTTTTAATAATAAATCCTTTAAAGCTAAGGTTTGGAGAAATTTTTTTTTTCTTTGAGACGGAGTCTTGCTCTGTCACCCAGGCTGGAGTGCAGTGGCACGATCTCGGCTCACTGCAAGCTCCACCTCCCAGGTTCACACCATTCTCCTGCCTCAGCCTCCCGAGTAGCTGGGACTACAGGCACCCGCCACCACGCCTGGGTAATTTTTTTATTTTTAGTAGAGATGGGGTTTCACCGTGTTAGCCAGGATGGTCTCGATCTCCTGACCTCATGACCCACCCGCCTTGGCCTCTCAAATTGCTGGGATTACAGGCGTGAGCCACCACTCCCGGCCAATTTTTTTTTTTTTTTTTTTCAGACGGAGTCTTGCTCTGTCGCCCAAACTGGAGTGCAGTGGCGTGATTTCAGCTCACTGCAACCTCCGCCTCCCAGGTTCAAGCAGTTCTCCTGCTTCAGCCTCCCGAGTAACTGGGATTACAGGTGCACATCACCATGCCCAGCTAATTTTTGTATTTTTAGTAGAGACGGGGTTTCACCATGTTGGCCAGGCTGGTCTGGAACTCCTGACCTCAAGTGATCTGCCCACCTTGGCCTCCCAGTGTTCTGGGATTACAGGCATGAGCCACTGCGCCCAGCCAGAGAAACTTTTCTTTAAGAGACAGGGTCTTCCTCTGTTGCACAGGCTAGAGTGCAATGGCACAATCATGGCTCACTGTATACCGCAGCCTTGATCTCCTGGGCCCAAGTGATCCTCCTACGTCAGCCTCCTGAGTAGCAGGACTAAGACAGGTGTGTACCACCATACCTGACTAATTTATTTTTTATTTTTTTGGAGAGATGGGTTATCATTATGTTGCCCAGGCTGGTCTTGAACTCTTGGACTCAAGCAATCCTTCCACCTCAGCCTCCCAAAGTGCTATCGTTACAGATGGATTACCTGGCCTTGGGGAAATGTTTAGTGAAAAATTTAGGGAAAGGATTATAAAGTAATTAAGGTTTTGTCAGGGTTGGGCACAGTGGCTCACGCCAAAATCCCAGCATTTTGGGAGGCCGAGGTGGGAAGATCACTTGAGGCCAGGAGTTCAAGACGAGCCTGGGCAACATAGTGAGACCTCATTTCTACAAAAAATAAAACAGCCAGGGTTGTGGCACATGCCCATAGTCCCAGCTACTCATGAGGCTGAGGTGGGAGAATTGCTTGAGCCCAGGAGGTCAAGGCTGCAGTGAGCCATGATCACACCACTGAAACCTAGATCCTGGGTGACAGAGTGAGATCCTGTCTCAAAAAAAAAAAAAAAAAAAAAAAAAAGGTTTTGTCAGGGTTGATGCATTTTGACACTGACTGATTGGCAGTTTTATCTGGGAGAGAAGAATTAGAGTCTTTAAAAGTAAGAACACTTTTAAGGCCAGATATTGATGAAGAGTAGCCAGTTTGGCTCTGGACTGAGTTTTTTCTTTCTTTATTTGGAAGATTTCAGTTAGTTAAGGAGCTCTAGGCCATGGGGCAATAAGACTCATTCTTTTAACAAACATAACAGAGCTTGTATATTCGAAAGACTGTTCTCTAGTGCCTAAGGAAAATAGACAATGTATTTTTTTTCTTTTTTTCCTTCAACTTTTAAGTTCAGGGATACATGTGCAGGAATGTGCAGGTTTGTTACATAAGTAAACATGTACTGTGATGGTTTGCCACACAGATCATCCCATTACCTAGGTATTAAGCCCAGCATACGTTAGCTATTCTTCCTGATGTTCTCCCTCCCCCCACTCCACCCCCAACAGGCCCCAGTGTGTGTACTTCCCCACCATGTGTCCCACATGTTCTCTCCCACTTATAAGAGAGAACGTGCAGTATTTTGTTTTCTGTTCCTGTGTGACTTTGCTGAAGATAATGGCTTCCAACTCCATCCATTTCCCTGCAAAAGATATGATCTCATTCCTTTTTATGACTGCATAGTATTCCATGGTATGTATGTACCACATTTTCTTTATCCAGTCTATCAATGATGGGCATTTAGATGGATTCCATGTCTTTGCTACTATGGATAGTGCTGCAGTCAACATACGTGTGCATGTATCTTTATAACAGAATGACTTATATTCCTCTGGGTATATACCAGTAATGGGATTGCTGGGTTAAATTTTATTTCTGCCTCTAAGTCTTTGAGGAATTGCCACACTGTCTTCCACAATGGTTGAACTAATTTACACTCCCACCAGCAGTGTAAAAATGTTCCTTTTTCTCCACAACTTCACCAGCATCTGTTTTTTGACTTTTTAACAATAGCTATTCTGACTGGCATGAGATAGTTTCTCATTGTGGTTTTGATTTGCGTTTCTTTAATGATCAGTGATGTTGAGCTTTTTTTCATATGTTTATTGGCCGCATGTATGTCATCTTTTGAGAATTGTCTGTTTATGTCCTTTGCCCACTTTTTAAATGGGGTTGTTTGTTTTCTTTTAAATTTGTTTAAGTTTCTTGTAGACTCTGGATATTAACCTTTATCAGATGGATAGATTGCAAAAATATTCTCCCATTTTATAGGTTGTCTGTTTGCTCTGATTATAGTTTATTTTGGAGTGCGAAGCACTTTAGTTTAGTTAGATCCCATTTGTCAGTTTTTGCTTGTGTTGCACTTGCTTTTGGCGTTTTTGTCATGAAATCTTTGTCCATGCCTATATCCTGAATGGTATTGCCTAGATTTTCTTCTAGGGTTTTTATAGTTTCGGGTTTTACATTTAAGTCTTTAATCCATCTTGAGTTAATTTTTGCATGTGGTGTAAGGAAGGGGTCCAATTTCAATTTCCTGCATATGGCTAGCCAGTTCTTCCAGCACCATTTATTAACTAGGAAGTCCTTTCCTCATTGCTTGTTTTTGTCAGGTTAAGTTCAGATGGTTGTGTTACGGGATCTTTGGGTGTCAATTTTTGGAAACCTCTGTGGCCAGTTGTGCCTTTGCCTGAGTTCTTGTCCATCCAGGAAGAATGAGGTAGAATGAGGTATGCAGACAAATGAAGGGTGAAGAAGACGAAGAAGAGCTTTATTTAGGCTTACAGCTGCTCAGAGGAGACCCGCAGTGGGTAGCTCCCCTCTGTAGGCAGGCAGGTCATCCATCGAGTGTTCAGCTCTCATCAGAGAGGAGGCCCTGGAGAGGGTAGTTCTTCTCTGCAGGCAGGTCGTTTGGGGATCTCTGCAGGTCTCTGAAACTCTCAGCAGAGAGGGTAGCTCCTTTCTGCAGTTAGTCATCCAGTTCAGTTGTCTGCTCAGCTCTGGCTGAGCCCAGGGTTTTATGGGCCTCAGAGGTGAGGAAGTGCATGCGGATTGGCCCATGGGCAGTCCTGGGAAAGGCACCAGTTTCCACTCTGGTCCATGGGACTGGCAGCCCAGCCCCCAGCCCACAGGCCCTCCCTGGCCTGAGGGAGGGACCTTACCAGGGACCCGCCCCCTTCCACCTGGCACTCTGTCTGCCTCCCACTGCTGTTCAATGACACTCAGGCTTGCCTGACTTTGCTCCAAGATCTGAGCAGTTGTGGACAGCAGGGAGAAGCCAGGCAGCAGGGGCAGGCAAATCTGGGTTGAGGAGTGGTGGCTCCTGCCTGCTCCCAGCTCCCCAAAAGCACAAGGAGGCTCAGATCTGCAGCTACAACTTGGGTGGCTGCAGCCTCACCCAGGAGAGCAGGGCTCCTGCCTGGGTCTTGGAGCATGCAGCCCCAGCCACACCTCCCTGCTGGGCAAGTGATGGCAGGCTGACTGGAGCAGTTGCCACCATCAGTCATGGGTGTGTGGTCTTATATCTGAGTTCTCTATTCTGTTCCATTGATCTATGTGTCTGTTCTTGTACCAGTGTTGTGCTGTTTTGGTTACTGTAGCCTTGTAGTATAGTTTGAAGTTGGGTAGTGTAATGCCTCAGCTTTGTTCTTTTTGCTTGGGATTGTCTTGGCTATTCAGGCTCTTTTTTGGTTCCATATAAATTTTAAAATAGATTTTCTAATTCTGTGAAGAATGTCAATGATAGTTTAGTGGGTGTAGCATTGAATCTATTAATTACTTTAAGTAATATGGCCATTTTAATGATATTGATTCTTCCTATCAGCATGGAATGCTTTTCCATTTGTTTCTGTCCTCTCTGATTTCTTTGAGCAGTGGTTTGTAGTTCTCCTTGAAGAGGTCCTTCACTTCCCTTGTTAGCTGTATTTCTAGGTATTTTATTCTTTTTTAGCAATTGTGAATGGGAGTTCATTCACGATTTGGCCCTGCTTGCCTGTTGTTGGTGTATAGAAATGCTAGCGATTTTTGCACATTAATTTTGTATCCTGAGACTTTGCTGAAGTTGCTTATCAGCTTAAGATGCTTTGGGGCTGAGACAATGGGGTTTTCTAGACATATGATCATGTCATCTGTAAACAAAAGTAATTTGACTTCCTGTCTTCCTATTTGAATACCTGTTATTTCTTTCTCTTGCATGATTGCCTTGGCCAGAACTTGCAATACTGTGTTGATAGGAGTGGTGAGAGAAGGCATTCTTGTCTTGTGCTGGTTTTCAAGGGGAATGCTTCCAGCTTTTACCCTTTCAGTATGATATTGGCTGTGGGTTTGTCATATATGGCTCTTATTATTTTGAGGTATGTTCCTTCAATACCTAGTTTATTGAGAGTTTTTAACCTGAAGGGATTTTGAATTTTATCAAAGGCCTTTTCTTCATCCATTGAGAAAATCATGTGGTTTTTGTCTTTAGTTCTGTTTATGTGATGAGTCGCATTTATTGATTCACATATGTTGAACCAACCTTGCATCCCAGGGATGAGGCCAGCTTGATCGTGGTGGATAAGCTTTTTGATGTGCTGCTGGATTCAGTTTGCCAGTATTTTATTAAGGATTTCTCCATCGATTTTCACCAAGGATATTGGCCTGAATTTTTCTTTTTTTGTTGTATGTCTGCCAGGTTTAGGTATCAGAATGGTGCTGGCCTCATAGAATGAATTAAGGAGGAGTCTTTCCTTTTCAATTTTTTGGAATAGTTTCAGTAGGAATGGTATTAGCTCTTCTTTGTACCTCTGGTAAATTCAGCTGTGAATCCATCTGGTCCTGGGCTTTTTTTTGGTTGGTAGGCTATTTATTACTGCCTTAATTTCAGAACTCATTATTGGTCTATTCAGGGATTCATTTTCTTCCTGGTTCAGTCTCAGGAGGGTGTATGTTGGATAATGTATTTATGCAAATGATGCAACATTTGTTTAGCATCTTTGGAGCTCCTTTTTCTGGCATCGCCTTCAGTTCTTTTAAATATTTCCAAGGGTAGCAAATCTTCCTTTGAAGGTAAATTTGATTTTTGGAAATAGCCAAAAATAACATGTATCCATATTTGGTGAATATTAATTAATTAATCCCAAACATCTTAATTGAGTGTCTTGTACTTCAGCCCCTAGGGGAAAAAGAGTGAAATAATCAGTTCCTGGTTTCAGAGCTGTAGAGGAATGGTTGATACATAGCACTGGGGCAGATGGCACATCAAAAGACTAAGGGATTTATCAGGGAGATGCAGAACAGAGAAGGGGCTCTTGGCCATGGAGAATTATTCACAAAATTAATAATTTTAGTAAAGGAAAGGCAGTAAAAATAGGCTTGTCTATAAGTTAGTGAAATGATTTTTTTTTTTTTTTTTGGTAAATCTTGAACTGGCTTAAACACAGTTTCCAAGCAGATATTCTGAAAATGCTTCAAGTTGTGGTATATCATAGAACTTCTCAAAATGACTATTTGAAGGGAACACTTTTAAAAATATATATTCTGTTGTGTTGGTTAAAAAGTATTCATTATTTTTAATTTATATATATATATTTTAAATATATTTTGAAATTATATTTTAAATATATAAATATATTTTGAAATTATATTTTAAATATATAAATATATTTTTAATATATAAATATATATACACATATATGTGTGTGTATATATATATTTTTAAGTTGAGACAGAGTCTTGCTCTTTGCCCAGGCTGGAATGCAGTGGCACCATCTCGGCTCACTGCAGCCTCTACTTCTTGTGCTCAGGCAATTCTCCTGCTTCAGCCTTCTGGGTAGCTGGGACTACAGGCGCCCGGCACCATGCCCAGCTAATTTTTGTATTTTTAGTAGAGACGGGGTTTCACCATGTTGGCCAAGCTGGTCTTGAATTCCTGACCTCAAGTGATCTTCCCGCCTCGGCTTCCCAAAGTGTTCATATTACAGGTGTGAGCCACTGTGCCTGGACAGTTTATTATTTTATAGACTTAAATTGAATTCTATATTTTTACCTTGAGATAGTCTCAAAAAGTATTCACCATGGAAAATTAATACAGAATTGGTCCATTTTTCCTACCTCTCCTAGATGCCTCTACGATCTCCTTTTTAAAAAATTTCTGAGCTAAAGAAGGCAAGGGTGTTCTTTCACAGCAAATATGGGGGTAAGGGAGGGGGGAAGAGGTACATTAATAGTAAAATTGAAGAATATTTTTAGCCAATTACTCTCAGAGACTGAGTAGTTAAAACTGGATACCTTTTTTTCCTAAAGATATTAAAGATGTTAAATGATAGAAACTGACCTCCAGAATGAAAAGACAAATTATTGGGGTTTTTTTTTTTAAGGGCAACAGAAAGTAGATGATAGGTAGGGTGAACTTATAATTTGCTATTCAAAAATTTTATTCCAGGATAATAATGGAATAAAAGGAATGCTAGTGATCATTTCACTGTGCAACAAGTGTTAACTAGAACGGGCAGACTGGGGTATATGGCTACCATAGTGATGGGGATTCTAGAAAACAATCTAAGGTGAACATTCATGGGGTTGCTTTTTTAAAGTAGTTATGACACACTCATAACAAAGGCTGCTTTTATGCATCTATATGAGTTGGTATTTTACTTTGCAATTGAGTAAAGAAGAGACCTTACAGCATATTAAATGTGAATTTTGGAAACTAATTTTTAAGTTTCATGTATCATATCTTTCAGAAAGTAGTGTACATTCATTGCCATTTCTGCCTTATTAGTTAAGGAATAGGCCAAGCTGCTATAAAAAAGAGAGCCCATGGCCAGACAGGGTGGTTTATGCCTGTAATCCCAACACTTTGGAAGGCCATGGTAGGAGGATCCCTTGAGGCCAGGAGTTCAAGACCAGCCTGAGCAAGAGATAGGAGCCTCTGTCTCTACAAAAAAAAAATTAAAAATTAGCCAGGCATGGTGGCATGTGCCTATAGTCTTAGCTACTTGAGAGGCTGAGGTGAGAGGATCATTTGAGCCCAGGAGTTCAAAGCTGCATTGAGGTATGATCACATGCCATTGCATTCCAGCCTAGGCGACACAGAAAGACACTGTCTCTTAACAAGGAAGGAAGGAAGGGAGGGAGGGAGAAAGAAAGGGAGGAAGGAAGGGAGAAAGGAAGGGAGAAAGAAAGAAAAGGAAGGAGGGAGGGAGGAAGGGAGTGGGGAAGGAAGGAAGGAGCCTCAGCACACTGAGACATATTAGTAAGATTAAAGTTCATTTCTCTCTCTTGTAGCAGTTTAGAGGAAGAACCATTTCTTGTTAATCAGAGGTCAAAGAACGTCTGTGAAATGGGATGGTTAGACTCAACAAACCTATATTGTATTCATGAGCATATATTGCTGGATTTTCCTGAATATTCTAATGTTTGCCTTTTTGACTACTTAGAATTTTTACTTAAAATTTAAGTATGCCCACATCCTGTTATACTGTGAGGCTTTGCAACAGAGGAATACAAAAACTTGTCACTTGTTTAGAAACAGGAATTTATCTTGATAGTGATTGAATTTTATCCTAATCTAACTCTTAAGTAAAAAATTTCATCTTACTGAGAGAGAAAACATTGGTTTTTTTTTTTATTATTATACTTTAAGTTTTAGGGTACATGTGCACAACATGCAGGTTTGTTACATATGTATACATATGCCATGTTGGTGTGCTGCACCCATTAACTCGTCATTTACATTAGGTATATCTCCTAATGCTATCCCTCTCCCCTCCCCCCAACCCACAACAGGCCCCGGTGTGTGATGTTTCCCTTCCTGTGTCCATGTGTTCTCATTGTTCAATTCCCACCTATGAGTGAGAACATGCAGTGTTTGGTTTTTTGTTCTTGCGATAGTTTGCTGAGAATGATGGTTTCCAGCTTCATCCATGTCCCTACAAAGGACATGAACTCATCATTTTTTATGGCTGCATAGTATTCCATGGTGTATATATGCCACATTTTCTTAATCTAGTCTCTCATTGTTGGACATTTGGGTTGGTTCCAAGTCTTTGCTTTTGTGAATAGTGCCGCAATGAACATACGTGTGCATGTGTCTTTATAGCAGCATGATTTATAGTCCTTTGGGTATATACCCAGTAATGGGATGGCTGGGTCAAATGGTATTTCTAGTTCTAGATCCCTGAGGAATCGCCACACTGACTTCCACAATGGTTGAACTAGTTTACAGTCCAACCAATAGCATAAAAGTGTTCCTATTTCTCCACATCCTCTCCAGCACCTGTTGTTTCCTGACTTTTTAATGATCATCATTCTAACTGGTGTGAGAATGTATCTCATTGTGGTTTTGATTTGCATTTCTCTGATGGCCAGTGATGATGAGCATTTTTTCATGTGTCTTTTGGCTGCATAAATGTCTTCTTTTGAGAAGTATCTGTTCATATCCTTCGCCCACTTGTTGATGGGGTTGTTTTTTTCTTGTAAATTTGTTTGAGTTCTTTGTAGATTCTGGATATTAGCCCTTTGTCAGATGAGTAGATTGCAAAAATTTTCTCCCATTCTGTAGGTTGCCTGTTCACTCTGATGGTGGTTTCTTTTGCTGTGCAGAAGCTCTTTAGTTTAATTAGATCCCATTTGTCTATTTTGGCTTTTGTTGCCATTGCTTTTGGTGTTTTAGACATGAAGTCCTTGCCCATGCCTATGTCCTGAATGGTATTGCCTAGGTTTTCTTTGACGGTTTTTATGGTTTTAGGTCTAACATATAAGTCTTTAATCCATCTTGAATTAATTTTTGTATAAGGTGTAAGGAAGGGATCCAGTTTCAGCTTTCTACATATGGCTAGCCAGTTTTCCCAGCACCATTTATTAAATAGGGAATCCTTTCCCCATTGCTTGTTTTTCTCAGGTTTGTCAAAGATCAGATAGTTGTAGATATGTGGCATTATTTCTGAGGGCTCTGTTCTGTTCCATTGGTCTATATCTCTGTTTTGGTACCAGTACCATGCTGTTTTGGTTACTGTAGCCTTGTAGCATAGTTTGAAGTCAGGTAGCATGATGCCTCCAGCTTTGTTCTTTTGGCTTAGGATTGACTTGGCAATGTGGGCTCTTTTTTGGTTCCACATGAACTTTAAAGTAGATTTTTCCAATTCTGTGAAGAAAGTCATTGATAGCTTGATCAGGATGGCATTGAAAATCTATAAATTACCTTGGGCAGTATGGCCATTTCCACGGTATTGATTCTTCCTACCCATGAGCATGGAATGTTCTTCCATTTGTTTGTATCCTCTTTTATTTCCTTAAGCAGTGGTTTGTGGTTCTCCTTGAAGAGGTCCTTCACATCCCTTGTAAGTTGGATTCCTAGGTATTTTATTCTCTTTGAAGCAATTGTGAATGGGAGTTCACTCATGATTTGGCTCTCTGTTTGTCTGTTATTGGTGTATAAGAATGCTTGTGATTTTTGCACATTGATTTTGTATCCTGAGACTTTGCTGAAGTTGCCTATCAGCTTAAGGAGATTTTGGGCTGAGACGATGGGGTTTTCTAGACATACAATCATGTCATCTGCAAACAGGGACAATTTGACTTCCTCTTTTCCTAATTGAATACCCTTTATTTCCTTCTTCTGCCTGATTGCCCTGGCCAGAACTTCCAACACTATGTTGAATAGGAGTGGTGAGAGAGGGCATCCCTGTCTTGTGCCAGTTTTCAAAGGGAATGCTTCCAGTTTTTGCCCATTCAGTATGATATTGGCTGTGGGTTTGTCATAGATAGCTCTTATTATTTTGAGATACGTCCCATCAATACCTAATTTATTGAGAGTTTTTAGCATGAAGGTTGTTGAATTTTGTCAAAGGCCTTTTCTGCATCTATTGAGATAATCGTGTGGTTTTTGTCGTTGGTTCTGTTTATATGCTGGATTATGTTTATTGATTTGCGTATGTTGAACCAGTCTTGCATCCCAGGGATGAAGCCCACTTGATCATGGTGGATAAGCTTTTTGATGTGCTGCTGGATTCAGTTTGCCAGTATTTTATTCAGGATTTTTGCATCAATGTTCATCGGGGATATTGGTCTAAAATTCTCTTTTTTTGTTGTGTCTCTGCCCGGCTTTGGTATCAGGATGATGCTGGCCTCATAAAATGAGTTAGGGAGGATTCCCTCTTTTTCTATTGATTGGAATAGTTTCAGAAGGAATGGTACCAGCTCCTCCTTGTACCTCTGGTAGAATTCGGCTGTGAATCCATCTGGTCCTGGACTTTTTTTGGTTGGTAAGCTATTAATTATTGCCTCAATTTCAGAGCCTGTTATTGATCTATTCAGAGATTCAGCTTCTTCCTGGTGTAGTCTTGGGAGGGTGTATGTGTCGAGGAATTTATCCATTTCTTCTAGATTTTCAAGTTTATTTGCGTAGAGGTGTTTATAGTATTCTCTGATGGTAGTTTGTATTTCTGTGGGATCGGTGGTGATATCCCCTTTATCATTTTTTATTGTGTCTATTTGATTCTTCTCTCTTTTCTTCTTTATTAGTCTTGCTAGCGGTCTATCAATTTTGTTGATCTTTTCAAAAAACCAGCTCCTGGATTCATTGATTTTTTGAAGGGTTTTTTTGTGTCTCTATATCCTTCAGTTCTTCTCTGATCTTAGTTATTTCTTGCCTTCTGCTAGCTTTTGAATGTGATTGCTCTTGCTTCTCTAGTTCTTTTAATTGTGATGTTAGGGTGTCAATTTTAGATCTTTCCTGCTTTCTCTTGTGGGCATTTAGTGCTGTAAATTTCCCTCTACACACTGCTTTAAATATGTCCCAGAGATTCTGGTATGTTGTGTCTTTGTTCTCGTTGGTTTCAAAGAACATCTTTATTTCTGCCTTCATTTCATTATGTACCCAGTAGTCATACAGGAGCAGGTTGTTCAGTTTCCATGTAGTTGAGCGGTTTTGAGTGAGTTTCTTGATCCCGAGTTCTAGGTTGATTGCACTGTGGTCTGAGAGACAGTTTGTTATAATTTCTATTCTTTTACATTTGCTGAGGAGTGCTTTACTTCCAACTATGTGGTCAATTTTGGAATAAGTGCAGTGTGGTGCTGAGAAGAGTGTATATTCTGTTGATTTGGGGTGGAGAGTTCTGTAGATGTCTATTAGGTCCACTTGGTGCAGAGCTGAGTTCAATTGCTGGATATCCTTGTTAACCTTCTGTCTCATTGATCTGTCTAATGTTGACAGTGGGGTGTTAAAGTCTCCCATTATTATTGTGTGGAAGTCTAAGTCTCTTTGTAGGTCTCTAAGGACTTGCTTTATGAATCTGGGTGCTCCTGTATTGGGTGCATATATATTTAGGATAGTTAGCTCTTCTTGTTGAACTGATCCCTTTACCATTATGTAATGGCCTTGTCTCTTTTGATCTTTGTTGGTTTAAAGTCTGTTTTATCAGAGACTAGGATTGCAACCCTGCCTTTTTTTGTTTTCCATTTGCTTGGTAGATCTTCCTCCCTCCCTTTATTTTGAGTCCATGTATGTCTCTGCATATGAGTTGGGTTTCCTGAATACAGCACACTGATGGGTTTTGACTCTTTATCCAATTTGCCAGTCTGTGTCTTTTAATTGGAGCATTTAGGCCATTTACGTTTAAGGTTAATATTGTTATGTGTAAATTTGATCCTGTCATTATGATGTTAGCTGGTTATTTTGCTCGTTAGTTGATGCAGTTTCTTCCTAGCCTCGATGGTCGTTACATTTTGGCATGCTTTTGCAGTGGCTGGTACTGGTTGTTCCTTTCCATGTTTAGTGCTTCCTTCAGGAGCTCGTTTTATTTAGAGTTTGTTCTAATTCTTTTGTAACTACTTAAGTGAGTTATTTATTCCTCTTTGTTCTCATAGAAATTATATAAATATATATATACACACCCATATATGTATGTCTTTATAGCATTACAGTAGTATTTTTGTCACCCTATCCCATTAGATTGAGGTCAGGAACCTTTCTTGTTCATTTTCGTAACCCCCTTAGTGTCTGGAATATGATAAATAGGTAATAAATAGATGTCAGTGAAGAACTGTTAATCTCATTTAATTACAGACTTACTCATTACTAAAATAAGACAGTTCTGGAGTTGATAATTTTACCTAAGCATAGTGGATGAATTGCTTGTATTTTGTAATATTAAATAGGTTGAGAATGAATATTTAAATGTGTAGGCTGCATTTTACATATGATACATAGAAAATTTAAAGGATAGGATTAGAATATCATGTAATTAAAATGAAATGAAAAAGACCAGCAATAAAGTGGGAATGGGATTGAATGGACCATATAGATAAAAGAATGTATAAAATACATTTTATAATGTATTTTATAAAATGCCAAAATATATTTAAAATAAAATATATTTTATAAAATACCAAAATCTACAGATGCCCAAGTGCCTGTTATAACATGGCATAGTATTTGCATATAAGCTATGGAATATTTTTATAAAATATATTTTATATATTTTATACATAAAATGTATATATAAAATATATTTTATACATAAAATGTATATATAAAATATATTTTATACATAAAATGTATATATAAAATATATTTTATACATAAAATGTATATATAAAATATATTTTATACATAAAATGTATATATAAAATATATTTTATACATAAAATGTATATATAATATATTTTATACATAAAATGTATATATAAAATATATTTTATACATAAAATGTATATATAAAATATATTTTATACATAAAATGTATATATAAAATATATTTTATACATAAAATGTATATATAAAATATATTTTATACATAAAATGTATATATAAAATATATTTTATACATAAAATGTATATATAAAATGTACATATAAAATATATTTTATATATACAATGTACATATAAAATATATTTTATATATACAATGTACATATAAAATATATTTTATATATTGTATATAAAATATAATGTATTTTATACGTTCTGTGATCTATAAATAAAATAGAATGTATAAAATACATCTATCTATAAATAGAATGTATGAAAACATGACAGCATAGCCATTTGTAGAAATACATGTGATTTTATGTGGTTTGGAGTGGAGAGTCTATGTCAGAGAAGGGGCATGATGGGAGATGAGACTCAAGAGGCTAGATCATGAAGAGCCTTATGTGATACCAGTTTGAATTTTGTCTTGAAAACCATGAGGAATATGGAAGAATTTAAGTATGATCAGATTTGCACATCTGAAGCTGTATTGGGGGGGCGGGGGTGGAGCTAGATGTACTTAGTTACTTAATTGGGGGAAGGTGGAAGGATGGTAATTGAGAAGGAAGGGTCTAGAATATGGCTTCAGTGTTCCAGATTTAGGCATCTAGGTAGACAGTGGTTCCATACCCTGAGGTAAAGAATACTGGGGCCAGTTTAAGTGGTGGGAGTGGGTGGTGAACATCTTGAGTTGAAGGTAAATAGTTAGTCCTTTGTAGCTGGAAGTTCTGCATCTGCAGATTCAACCAATTGTGGATTGAAACTATTTGGGAAAACCCCAATAAAAATAACAATACCATAATAAAAATAATACAAATAAAAAATAGTATAACAGCTATTTACATAGTATTTACATCGAAGTAGGTATCGTAAGTAATCTAGAGATGATTTAAAGTGTACAGGAGCATGTGCATAGCTTATATGCAAATACTATGCCATGTTATAACAGGGACTTGGGCATCTGTGGATTTTGATATCTGTAGGGGTCCTGGAATCAATCCTCTGTGGATACCAAGAGATGACTATATACAAAACAAGCAAAGGAAAGTCCCAAGCTGAAGAGATACATGTGTTACTCAGCAAGGAGATCTAGGCTGGAGAAAGAAAAAATGATAGTGACCATTTATTGAGCCTTTGCATAAATATGTCAGGTACTGTGGCAGAAACTTTATATATGTCATTTAGTACTTAGGAATTATTATTCTCATTTTATAAATTAAGAAACCAAGATCCAAGCTTACACAGTAAGTGGCAGAGAAACTTATAGGCTCTAAAGCTGTACTGAAGCCATGAGGATATGAATGAGATCACTTATGGAGAACGTAACATGAGACAAGTGGAGAACTAAAAGGTGACTAAGGTGTGAGATGAGAGAAGCCTAAAGATAGACTTTTGGGGAATGGGACATTTGGGAGACTAATGAAGGAAAATCCTGCAAATAAGACTGAAAAAGAACATCAAGAGCAATGTTAACCCAAAATGTGTTTCCCAACTCAATTTGTTATTTAAGATAGTTCTTTAAAAGGGATGGAAGAGTTTTATAGTCAAGAAATTTGGGAAAACATTGGAGAAACTCATCTTGTAGAGTCACAATACACCTCAGTATATTGAAGATCTGAGAAAATCTGTAGTAAAGAAAAATACTTAACTTTAATACCACATTTCCCAAAAGTATTTGATCATGTATATGATATGACCCTTGTCATAGTCTCATTCCTGCTACTATAACAAAATACCACAGAATGGGTAATTTATAAATAATAGAAATTTATTTCTCACAGTTCTGGAGGATGGGAAGTCCAAGACAAGGTGCCAGCAGATTCGGTGTCTGGGAAAAGCCTTCTTGCTGCATCCTCATGTAGAAGGAACAAATGTGGTGTCCTCATATAGCAAAAGGGGAAAAAGGGTGAACAGTTATATGGCACTTCTTGTATAAGGTCATTAATTCCATTCACGAGGGCTCTATCCTCATGACTTACTTCCTGAAGGCCTGACCTCTTAATACTATCATGTTGGTGATTAAGTTTCAGCATATCAATTTTGGGGGGATGCATTCAGACTATAGCAATTCTCCCCCACCCCCCCCCCCTTTTTTTGGCCTAAATTCCATTGACATTCCAGGACTAGGTACTCTAGTTAGGATGAAATTCTGGTGAGTGTGGCATCACAGACTCTAAGCAAAGAGGGAGTTTCAGGAAGGAAGTGTGCACTGTTGGGTCAGATGTATTGAGGAGGTGAAGAGAAGGAAGAGTAGAAAGTCCATTGACTTTGGCAATTAGGATACTAGTGACTTTCGTAAGATCAACTTTGGTGGAGTGGGTGATCAGAAGACCAGTTGCAGCAGGTTAGAAGGTAAATTAGTGGTGAGGAAAGGAAAGTAGCAAGTAGAGACTGTTCTTTTAAAACCTAGTATCAAGGAAAGGAAGAGTAGCTAGAGGGAAATTTAGGGTGAGAGAAGGGCTCTTTTTGGTTATTTGGAAGAGATCTGAGAATATTTTTCTGCTGAGGGGAAGTGATCATTAGGAAAGAAAAGGGTACGGGAAGAGGGTAGGGAAGAGGGAATGAATTATGGAGCAAGTTTCTGGAGGAAATGGGAGGAGAGAGGTTCCAGAGGACAGAGAGAGAGAGATTTGGAAGGTTGGATAATATTACAGTGAGCTCTAGTACAGATGCACTTAGGAACTTCTTTTCCTAGTAGGATTGTTATGTTTATTGTTTTGTCTACTTTTTATTTTATTTTAATTTACAAAAAAATAATTCAAGCTAGTCAGTCATGGTCGAGACAATGTTAATGAGCTTAACAGTGACCCACAACCTTCAGACCAACTTGGGTCTACTTTGTATAGCTTTACTGAATCTTCCTCTTCATTGTCACAGTGGTGGCTGTTGACATTCCCTACTGTCATTGTGCCTTCCTCTAGCAGCTTTTACTTTTACTTTGCTGTTTCCTATCTGCTTCCAACTAGAAAACCAGGCTTTTCAGGAATTAAGAGTAAATAATCTGAAGGTCTAAAGAGCAACACCCTCATCCACACCAGGGAAGCAGTTTATAAACTTTGGGGCATCTTTTCTGCACTTAGAATTCCTTTTATAGGTGAGGTGGGGGTGGGGGCTGCTTTGGAAACTTTCAGATGTTTTTAATTTATATGTATTTACTATTTAAAATGTTTGCTATTAGCCAAATGCTGTGGCACATGTCTGTAGTCCCCAGCTACTTGGGAGACTATAAGGCAGGAGGATTGCTTGAGCCCAAGAAGGTCAAGGCCAACCTGGGCAACAGAACAAGACCTTGTCTCTTTTTAATAAAAAAAGAAAGAAAGAAAAGAAAGAAAAAAAAAGAAAGTTGGCTATTACTTCATTTGTGCATTTTAGAATTTCTTTTGTAAATTCTAAAAGCCATTTTCCTAATTTTATAAAGCTTCTTTCTTAGTGGTAGATATCTTCAGCTATATATTGTTTATACAAAATCTCTTCAGTTTGAAGATGGGTTTTAACTAGAATCTGGAAAGCTAATGGGCTAGTCAGAACATAAGGTCCTGACTTATAACCATAAAATTGTGCAAGATTAAATATTCTTAGTGGTGTGGTCTGTACTGAGACTTTTTGATTTATAGTGGGTCACTATATAATGATGCGGTTCTGCTCTGTACTTTTTTAGCTAATTATGTTTCTTTTGTCTATAATTGAATAGCCCTTTTGGTCAAATGAGAAGTCTGGAAATTCTGCAGTTACCTTTGGTCTGCTCTTCACCTGTCAGAAGTTTGAAGGCTATTTTGTTTTTTTTTTCTATTACTATGACATAATATTCAACATTTTAGAATTTAGAATTTATTTAGGGCTCTTGAGCTGCTTGCTTGAGCCTGCTTTCACTCTATGGAGTGTACTTTTGTTTCAATAAATCTGTGCTTTTGTTGCTTCTTTCTTTCATTGCTTTGAAAAAAAAAGAATTTATTTAGAAGTGAAGGCTAAATCTGATGGGTTTTGTCTAGATAACAGTGCAGAGAAATATTTGTAGCAAATGTGGTTGCTAACCACTTGCACTAGATTCATGTGGGAATTTAAGCATAGTAGATTTGTGGGTTTCATCTCTGTCCTACTCAGTCTCTCTTGAGATAGTCAGGACTGTGTGTTTTTTAACAGGCTCTTGGGTGATTCTGTTAAGTACTAACATATGAAAAGTACTGGTGCAGGGAATCCAGCCTGTGATTAGGCCTGATCCAGGCTGGTCCTTACACTGACTGTAGCAAAAGTGTCCATGGTTAGAACCCAAATCAGAGGAGTGTATGTTCAGGTGCTTCTCACAGGATGATCTTTTAAAGATTTTTTTCAGACCGGGCGTGGTGGCTCACACCTGTAATCCCAGCACTTTGGGAGGCTGAGGCAGGCAGATCACGAGGTCAAGAGATCAAGACCATCCTGGCCAACATGATGAAACCCTGTCTCTACTAAAAATACAAAAATTAACTGGGTCTGGTGGCGTGTGCCTGTAGTCCCAGCTACTCGGGAGGCTGAGGCAGGAAAATCACTTGAACACAGGAGGCAGAGGTTGCAGTGAGCCGAGATCGCACCACAGCGCTCCAGCCTGGTGACAGAGCGAACAGCTTTGGTGAAATATAATTCAAATGCTATACAGTTAATACATTGGTTTTGGTATATTCACAGATATATGCACCCAACACCACAGTCAGTTTTTGAAAATTTTCATCACCTCAGAAAGAAACCCCTTTATCTATGACCACTCTATCCCACCCAACACCCCACCTGATCCTAAGCAAACACTAATCTCTGTCTCTATAACTTCCCTATTCTGGACTGGCCTATGAGTGGGATCATATGTTGTCTTTGTGATTGGCTTCTTTCAGTTAGCATAATGTTTTCAAGGCTTATCCATGCCATAGCCTGTGTTAGCACTTCATTCCTTTTTATGGCCAAATAATAATAGTGTTTTATCCTTTCATCCACTGATGACATTTAGGTTGTTTCTGTCTTTTGGCTATTATGAATGGTGCTGGACACATCTGTGTACAAGTTTCTGTATGGACATATGTTTTCATTTCTCTTGGGCATATACCTAGGAGTGGGATTGCTAGAGCATATGATAACTCTTTTTAACTGATGAACTGCCAGATTGTTTTCCACAGCAGCTGCACCATTTTACATTCCCACCAGCAGTGTATGAGGGCTCTGATTACTCCACATCCTCATCAATACTTGTTGTAACCTAACTTCAGATTCTAGCCATTCTTGTGAATATGAAGTATTATCTCATTGCAGTTTGGGTTTGCATTTCCCTAGTGGCTAATGATGTTGAACATCTTTTCATGTGCTCACTGGCCATTTGTGTATCTTCCTCACATGAGAAATATCTATTCAGATCTTTTGCCCATTTTTTATTTTTTTAATTAAAAAATTTTTTTAGAGACTGGGGTCTTGCTCTGTTTCCCAGGCTGGAGTGTAGTGAAACAATCACAGCTCACTGCAGCCTCACACTCCTGGGCTCAAGCCATCCTCCTGCCCCAGTCTTGGTGTCTGATCTCATACCTGGCTGGTTTTTTTTTTTTTTTTTTTGGGTAGAGATGGGGCCTCACTGTGTTGCCCAGGCTGGCCTTTGCTCATTTTTAAATTGGACTTTTTGTCTTTTTATTATTGAGTTGTAAGAGTTCTTTATGTATTCCAGATACAAGTCCCACGTCGGATATGTGATTTGCAAATATTTTATCCCATTCTCTGGGTTGTCTTTTTTCTTTCTTTATGGTGTACTCTGAAGCACAAAATTTTTAAATTTGATGAAGTTCAGTGTACCTATTTTGTTGTTGTTCATGCTTTTGGTGTCATAGCTAAGAATTCTTTGGCAAATCCTACATCATGAAGATTTACCCCTATGTTTTCTTCTGAGAGTTTTTTGGTTTTTTGTTTGTTTGTTTTGAGACAGTCTGTCTCTGTCACCCAGGCCGGAGTGCAGTGGCGCAATATCAGCTCACTGCAACCTCTGCCTCCCAGGTTCAAGCAATTCTTCTGCCTCAGCCTCCCAAGTAGCTAGGATTACAGGCGTGTGCCACCATGCCCAGCTAATTTTTGTATTTTAGTAGAGACGGGGTTTTACCATGTTGGCCAGGCTGGTTTCAAATTCCTGACCTCAAGTGATCCATCTGCCTTGGCGCCCCAAAGTGCTGGGATTACAAGTGTGAGCCCCCATGCCCAGACTCTTCTGACAGTTTTATGATTTTTCTCTTACATTTAGGCCTTTGATCCATTTTGAGTAAATTTTTGTATATGGTATTTGTTTGCATGTGGCTTTGCAGGTGTCTCAGCACCATTTTTTTTTTAAGAAAACTAAACTCAAATTTTATATACAATGCCTTTAATTTTATTTTAAATTAGAAACATAGTAGTCTTTTTTTCTTTTCTTTTCTTTTTTTTTTTTTTTTTTTTGAGATAGTATCTCACTCTTTCACCTAGGCTGGAGTGAAGTGGTGCACTATCATGCCTTCAACCCTCCGAGCTCAAGTGATCCTCCCACCTCAGCCTCCTGAGTAGCTGGTCTACAGGAGTGTGCCACCATGCCCGGCTTTTTTTTTTTTTTTAAGTTTTTTGTAGGGATGTGATTTTGCCATGTTACCCAGGCTGGTCTCACACTCCTGGCCTAAAGTGATCCTCCCACCTCAGCCTCTCAAAGGGCTGGGATTACAGGCATAGCCATTGCACCTGGCTGTCACTTTCTTTATACTGACTTTTTCTACTGTTTGTATGGTTAAGGTTGCTGTTAATACTGTAGAAATATAAACCATCAAAATATTTGGTCTATAAAAATTACTAGGTTTTTGCTTTACACGTATACGGATTCCATCCCAGAGAGTTGTCCAGTTTCCAAGCTGTCCATGCTATGGCACTAAGTCTCATACATAAAACTCCAACTCTGCTTTCTTGGGATTTCAGTGGGAAAGAAATACACTGAACGCCTGATTCTCTCCAAATCTCTTTCCAACCATCCCATGGAACCATAAAGATTCCTCAGTCTTAGACTTCGTGATTTTAGGCTTTTTCTCACCACTATCTGTTAGTTTCCATGGTAGAGTCAAGTGCAGTCTCTGTCTCAGCATAGTTTCTTTCTGGGGGTAGGGTGGACGGGACAGGGTCTTACTCTTTCGGTCAGGCTGGAATGCAGTGGCATGATCATGGCTCACTGCAGCCTCAACCTTCTGGGCTCAAGTAATTCTCCTGCCTCAGCCTCCTGAGTAGCTGGGACTACAGGCAGGTACCACTATGCCTGGCTAACTTTTAAATTTTTTTGTAGAAATGAGATCTCACTACATTGCCCAGGCTGGTCTCAAACTCCTGGGCTTAAGTGATCCTCCTGTATTGGCCTCCCAAAGTGCTGGGATTGCAGTCATGAGTTACCACGCCTGGCCTCAGTATAGTTTCTTTCATAATCTTCACATATACTAATCTGCAAAAACTATATTGTGTTCTGTAAGGTCATCTTAGTTTTTATAAAAGATAAGGAAATGTTTTCTTCACATTAAATTACATTAAAATAAGCTGAAAGCACTTATTTATTTTCTAAAATTAGTATTTAGTAATAGCATTCCCTAACCTGAACTGCAGAAGACCATTTAAAAGTAGCTCTGTTCCCTCTACTATGATGACCAGGTTTCTGCTCTTCAAAGAGAAAGAAATAAGAACAACCAACATTGGCTTACTCTGTGCTAGGCACTATTCTGAGCTCTTTATCAATATGATCTGATTCAGTCCTGACAACCACCCTCTGAAGATGTGTACTATTACCATCCTCATTTTACAGATGAGGAAATAGAGGCACAGATAAGGGGTAGGACAGGATTAGAATCCAGGCAATCCGACTTCAGAGACCCTTGTCTTGAAAGCACGTACCAAAGATTGGCCTGCCTTACCCTTCTTGTCTTAAACTCCAGTCTTGAATTCCATGTCATTTTTGATGGGTCTAGGAAATAGGACCTAGGAAATACACCTAAAGTACTCTGTTTTGTTTTTGTTTATTCTTACTAAAGCTCAAGTTTATCCTCTATTGATCCTCACTAAATAATTTCATAGTTATAATACCTAAGATGTAAAAAAATTTCTATGCTTGCTCCAAGATTTTTTTTTATTGTGTTCTATGCTAATAGCTTGCTTTTATAACACTACTACTGATCTCAAGTATTAAGTTGTTAACAAAATATCCTCTATAGGGATATAATTAAATAAGATAGGTGGCCCCAAAGTAGTATAAGCTGCATGATGTTGAAGAAATTACATTGGCTCGATAGGAGAGCCATTCATCTGGCTTTGCTACCACTTAACTCTGGCTCTGGTCAATCTTTTCATCTTTCTAGTCCTGGTTTTCTTATCCGAGAAAAAAATCTTTAATCTCTAAGGTCCTGTCCAGCTTTAGCACTTAAGGATACCACATACTCTTGGTAAAGTGTCTTCAGAACTGTGTAATAGAAGTTGAAGGAGCGCTATAATTGGTGATTAACATTCAGCCCCTTGTTACTTATGCAACTTCTTCAGCAGGCTTGAATTTCTCCCCAGAAAATGGGTTATTTTCTATCACATCATCAGTCTGCAAATTTTTCAAACTTTTTTTTTTTTTTTTTGAGATGGAGTCTTTCTCTGTCGCCCAGGCTGGAGTGCAGTGGCATGATCTTGGCTCACTGCAACCTCCACCGCCTGGGTTCAAGCAATTCTCCTGTCTCAGCCTCCCGAGTAGTTGGGACTACAGGTGCACGCTACCACGCCTGACTAATTTTTGTATTTTTAGTAGAGACAGAGTTTCACCATATTGGTCAGGCTGGTCCCAAACTCCTGACCTCAGGTGGTCCATCCACCTCAGCCTCCCAAAGTGCTGGGATTACAGGTGTGAGCCACGACACCTGGCCATTTTCCAAACTTTTATGCGCTGCTTCTTCTTGAACACTTTGCCACTTAGAAATTTCTTCCACCAGATACCTAAATCATCTCTCTCAAGTTCAAAGTTCCACAGAACTCTATGGCAGGGGCAAAATGCCACCAGTCTCTTTGCTAAAACATAGCAAGAGTCACCTTTGCTCCAGTTCCCAAGTTCCTTATCTCCATCTGAGACCACCTCAGCCTGGACCTTATTGTCCATATCGCTATCAGCATTTTGGTCAAAGCCATTCAACAAGTCTCTAGGAAGTTACAAACTTTCCCATATCTTCCTGTCTTCTGAGCCCTCCAAGTTTCTAGGAAGTTCCAAACTTTCCCACATTTTTCTGTCTTCTTCCGGGTCCTCGAAACTGTTCCAACCTCTGCCTGCTACTCAGTTCCAAAGTTGCTTCCACATTTTCGGGTATCTTTATAGCAGTGCCCCACTACCTGGTACCTATTTACTGTATTAGTCTGTTCTCATGCTGCTAATAAAGACATACCTGAGACTGGGTAATTTATAAAGGAAAGAGTTTTAATGGACTCACAGTTCCACATGGCTGGGGAGGCCTCACAATCATGGTGGAAGAATAAGGAAGAGCAAAAGGACATCTTACATGGCGGCAGGCAAGAGAGCATGTGCAGGGGAAATCCCCTTTATAAAACCATCAGATCTCGTGAGACTTGCTATCACCAGAACAGCACAGGAAAAACCAGCCTCCATGATTCAATTACCTCCCACTGGCTCCCTCCCATCACATGTGGGAATTATGGGAGCTACAATTCAAGATGAGATTTAGGTGGGTACATAGCCAAACCATATCAGTAAGCATTATTGATTAAATCATTGGTCATTGGTAACTGACTCAATCTCCACTCCTTCCCTGGTTACGTGATGGAGCTGAAAATTACAAGCTTCTAATCAAGGATTGGTGTTTCTGGTGACTAGCTCCCATCCTAAAGCTATCTAGGGGCCAGCCAAGAGACACTTCCTTAAAACTAAAGATGCTTCTATCACTCGTATCACTAAGGAAATTCCAAGGGTTTTAGGAGCTCTGTGTCAGGAACTGGGGAAAAAGACCTGATTTTTTTTTTTTTTTTTTTTTTTTTTATGATACAATAGCAAGAAACCCCAGTCTTTGGTTAATAAGAGTTAAAAGTTAGTACCTGCTTGATAGAAAAAAAGCATAATACGCAATAGGTTGCATAAGACTTGGTGAGAAGAAAGAGGAACAGCAAAAGCATGGAAGCCAGAGACACTTGGATAAGTGTAAATGAATTCAGTACTCTAGATAATAAAGCACGTGATGGGAGAAAAAGGGAGGTGCTAGATTAGAGAACTAAGTAGGCAAGAGCCAAGACCTTGGAGGCTTTTTATGCCTTGGTAAGAAATTTAAACTTAAACTTTAGCCCGTACTCAGGCTTTACATTGCATCAGAATAAGTTGAAAAATATGTAAAAATGCAGATTGACCCAGGAATATGCATCTTTACAAGCATCCACAGGTAACCCTGACACAAAAAATACTGCTTTTGGCAGTGAGGAACATAAAAGTTATATGTAGAGATGTAAGGTCAGAGTTACAATTTAGAGTGGATTGTTGCAGTTGCCAAGTCCTGGAACTAACATAGACTCAAACTAAGGCAGTTGTGGTTGGGATAGACAGGATGAGATAGATTACAGAAATATATACAAAGTGAAGTGGTAGAGGCCTGATGATGGATTATGAGGTGAAATAAAGATAGAAGACTGGTTAACTCTTGAAGACTTTGAGCTTGGTTGGGCTGAGTAGATGGCAGATGATATTAACAAAAATACAAGAAGTAAAGCTTTAGTGGGAAGATGAGTTCAGTTGCGGACCAGCTGAGGTATGTAATCCTGTGGAATATGTTAGCAAACATGTTCCAATTAGGCAGTAAGATATCCAAGAAGACCAGTGATGAAAATATCCTAAAGTAATGTTTGTAGTCTCTTGAAGCTGTGAGAGAGATGACGTCACTCAAGGAATGCCCATGGAGATAGATGCCAAGGACAGAACCCTGAAAGCCCCCATATGTAAGGGGTAAAAGTAGAAAAGGAGAATTTGACAGACTGAAAGGAGCAATCAGAAAGCAATTTGTGGAAGACCAGTAGAAAATAGTGTGCCAAAAGTTTTAGGAAGAAATCAGTGGTCCAATTCTGTCAAATGCAACTGAGAAATTCGATAATACAAAGAAAAGTGTTATGAGTTGGTAGTGTGGAAGCCACCTGTGACTTTGGCTACGGTAGTTTCAGTGGAGAGGTGGGACAGAGAAGCCTGATTGAGGTAAGTTGAAGAGAAAATTGATCAAACAAATTGTGAATATAGGCCAGGTGTAGTGGCTCACACCTGTAATCCCAGCACTTGTGGAAGCCAAGGTGGGAGGATTGCTTGAGCCCAGGAGTTCGAGACCAGCCTGGGCAACATAGTAACCTCTCTCACTCATCATATATATATGTATGTAAAGAAACAGTAAAAATAGAGTATTCATTTTCACAAGAGTTCTCATGAATAGAAGGAGAAAAAGGATTATATCTAGACGGAGGAATGCAAGGTCAAATATTTTTCTTGTTTTTAAAGTATGCAGTAGACTTGAAAATGTTTCTGTGCTAAAGGAAATGAACCAAAGTAATGGCAGTGGGGAAAGAGATAGAAGATAAAAGTGAGACAGGAGATAATTGATAGGAACAGGTCTCAGGGGACTGGTCTAAGACACTAAATAAGGAGTTAGTCTGGAACAGGAGAAGTTAGGCTGGCCGGGAAGAGAATTAACTCATCCTCTGTGACTTAAATATCTATTTCCTGTTATGATTTAACCTTACTATACAGGATGACATTACCATTCTTTACTCCAGGAGAACTTATAAAGTGTATCCAATGTGCAGTTTTATCAATTCGTCATGCATAGATAAAAATTTCTATTTATATACAGTATAACTTATATTTAGATATTATAGTATGTCATGTATATTTAGTTAAGACTAATCTGTTGCCCTGACTACTATAGAGATTAGCAGAAACCTTTCTGAAACACGATAGGATAATGTGTCTTGTGATTCTTTTAAAATTCTTTCTTCTTTTTACAGCTGTTAAGCACATAGTGGGCACTCAATAAAATGACACCTAACATAGGATTTGGAAAATGTGTGAATTACAAAGATATAGCCCAAAATATAAAAGGTACTCATTATTCAGAGTTTAAATTCTTTGAACTTACTAACTCTAAAAATTAATACCAGTTTTTAATAGAAGCCTTTTACCATACCAGAATTCAACTTGTCACTAAGCATGAGAGTTTTTTTTTTCTTTTTTCTTTTCTATTTTATTTCTTTTCACATCAGACAGGTAATGTGCTGATATTGTAACAAGGTTTAAGGGAGGCACATCTCACACAAAAGCATGAAAACCCAGTCACCATGCTTATGAATCACAAAAGGATTCTAGGCATAAGATTATGATTTGGCCATTAAGAAAAAAATTGGGCTGGGCATGGTGGCTCATGCCTTTAATAAAAACACTTTGAGAGGCTGAGGCGAGAGGATCGCTTGAGCCCAGGAGTTCAAGACCAGCCTGAGTAACATAGTGATACCCCGTCTCTACAAAAAAATTTTTACAAAGAAAAAAATTGTCTTTGATGATAACTTGGTAGACTTCCAGCTGGGAGCATCTTTATTTTATTTATTTGTTTATTTATTATTTTTGAGATGGAGTTTTGCTCTGTTGCCCAGGCTAGAGTGCAGTGGTGCGATCTCAGCTCACTGCAACCTCCACCCCCCGGGTTCAAGCGATTCTCCTGCCTCAGTCTCCTGAGTAGCTGGGATTAGAGGTGCCTGCCACTGCACCCAGCTAATTTTTGCAGTTTTAATAGAGATGAGGTTTCACCATTTTGGCCAGGCTGGTCTCGAACTCCTGACCTTGTGATCCACCTGCCTCGGCCTCCCCCAAAGTGCTGGGATTACAGGTGTGAGCCACTGCGCCCGGCCAGAGCATCTTTATTTAAAAGCATGTATTGTAAAGCTCCATGTGAGAATAGAATGCTACCTTGAGTATATAATGAGGTGCAGGGAAAAGTCCAGGCTACTATCTTAAGGCCAGTTATAAATCCTTGATGATTTCAAATTTGTTGGATTCTTTTGATGGTGATGATAGTGGGAGAAAGAAATATGCACATCAAAAGGGATTTACTAGAGAAAAGGCTGTGAGTTTTTGAAAGGTTTTGGTAAGTGTGCCAAATTGCTTTCTAGAAAAGTTGTATTAGTTTACACTTCCATCAGTAATATGCTCCAGACATCAGTGAGTATGCTCCAGACATCATTTTCCAAATATTAAAAATTACATTCTCATTTTAGAAAAAGTTAAGACTGGCATTGTATAATAGGACAGCTATGTATCAATCTTTGTATCTCCCTGAAGCTTTCAGCCATTGAGTTCTGTAACCAAATGACTTCCTGTACATCTTAAGAAGCAAATAATGCAGTTTTTTCCTCAATTGAAATGTTTGGAGATGTTTGTTTGTTTGTTTGTTTGTTTTTCTCCTTGAAGCCTGTAAAAGTTTGAGTTCATTTTAAAGTTTTGGGGAAATTTTCAAGTTCTGATTTCATCTCCCACATGTACTTTTCATAATTATTTCATTTTATTAACAAAGTAGGGCCAGGCGCAGTGGTGGGCTGGGTGTGGTGGCTCATACCTGTAATCCCAGCACTTTGGGAGGCCGAGGTGGGCAGATCACGAGGTCAGGAGTTTGAGACCAGCCTGGTCAACATGGTGAAACCCCATCTCTACTAAAAATACAAAAATTACCTGGGTGCGGTGGCAGGTGCCTTAATCCCAGCTACTCGGGAGGCTCAGGCAGGAGAATTGCTTGAACGTGGGAGGCAGAGGTTGCAGTGAGCCAAGATTGTGCCACTGCACTCCAGCCTGAGTGACAGAGCAAGACTGTCTCGGAAAAAAAGAAAGAAAGAGAAAGAGAGAGAGAAAAGAAAGGAAGAAAAGGAAGAAAGAATGAAAGAACAAACGAAAGAAAGACAGGAGGGAAAATAGGCACTACAGATTGTTCACAATTCCCTAACTCCATTTAATATAAAGATTTTGATTTCTCCTTTTCACTGAAAAACTATCCTACTGTTCTTTGGTGGCCAACGATAACAAACTTAGTTTATAGCTACTATAACTGAGGTTTGGGAAATCTTCAATACTTCACATATGTATAGATGCTGGCAGTGTATCAAATTCTAGTTTCTAGTCTTTAGTTCTTTAAAAACTCTTTAGTCACTTTGTTATTCTTACATTTCATTTGTGATAATTGATTAACATGTTTGTATTTGAAGACATTAATCACAATTTAGAATATATAATGAGCACACAGATACTACTCTGTATCTTTTAGATTTCCTTATACCTATGAAAGATGTTATTCAGAATTCAATATGTTCATTTAAGTTTGATATAAATATTTTTCTGAAAAGAAAGAATTGAGCCATAAATGAATTGTTGTGGGATATGCTGTTTGGTCCTTTGGGCTCAAGGCTTAATATTAATAAGACTCCTGAACTGAGCCAGGAATCCCCAGGTCTACCCCTAATTGGCTTTGTAACCATGAGCAAATTCATTTATCTTTGCATCCTTATAAAATGTCCTACACAAAAAATGTTATTTTTATGAAAGTATTGCTCAAATATGAGGTAGTGTTCTTAGGGAGAAGAAAAAACCTTTGCCTTTGAGAATTGGGATGGAAGGGAAGTAACTTTCTTAATGAAATTCAGCCTGTACTATTAGAGAAGGCAGCACAGTGCAAAGCAAGAGTCAAAACTCATTTGCTTACCAAAGCCAGGAGGGAAGCATGAATATATGAATTGGGCCTATATAAGACTTAGGGAATTGTTGGAGTCTCTGTGTATCTCTCTTGTCTAAAAATCAGATTAATTAAAAATAAATACCATGAAAGTTATACAGAACAGTTCTACAGGGAGGATTCTTCCTGTGAGCTTCCAGTTTTCAACCTCTGGTTTAAAGAAAAAAAGGGCCTGGTGTGGTGGCTTGTGCCTGTAATCCCAGCACTTTGGGAGGCCAAGGCAGTTGGATTGCTGGAGTGTAGGAGTTCGAGACCAGCCTAGGCAACATAGTTTGAGACCAGCCTAGGCAACATATTTTGTCTCTACAAAAAATAGAAAAAATTGGCTGGTCATGGTGGTACGTGCCTGTAGTCCTAGCTACATGGCAGACTGAGGTGAATCATTTGAGCCCGGTGGGGCTCGAGCCTGCAGTGAGCTGTGATTGTGTCACTGCACTTTATCCTGTATACTGTTCAGCAGAGTGCCAAACATGTAGTAGGCACTCAATGATGTTTGATGGCCAGCTAGCTAGATGGATAATGGATGGATGGATGGATAATCGAATGAATGACTAGAAGGCTGTTCATCCTAGCAGCATGTGTATACAGTATATTGAGTTGTCTTTGCAATTGGTTTGCTCTTTTTTTTATTTGAGTCTCATGAGCAAAATATAACAATACATTTTTGAAAACATCTCTTATGTTTTTAACATTCTAGTCTCTTACATCTTTAGGTGTCAAAATTTAGTATGCCCAACATTAAATTTGTGGCATTGCTTTCACCAGCTTAATTTTCCTGAGCTTTGGCTGGGATTTGGAAACATTGCATCTTGTTTTGATGATTTTCTGATTGGCTGGAAGCCTCAAATGGATGTCACATGCTGTTAGAGCAGACTTTGCAAAGAAAAAGACAGTTGATCTTCTTTGTTTCAGGTGGTCTGTTCCCTCAGTTTAGGTTTTGTTTGATTTGGGGAGTATTTATTAACTTTAGGGATGAGTTGCATTTTCTTTCTAATATCCATTTGTTCACAAAAACACCTAGTAGGTATTCAGTTCATATTGGAATGAATGAGAAAATGAGCAGCACATCAATTGTAACAAATGTACCACTTTGGTCGGAGATGTTGATAATGGGGGAGGCTATATGCATGTGTGGAGGCAGGGGATATATAGGAAATCTGTCTACCTTCTGTTCAATTTTGCTGTGAACCTAAAAGCGCTCTAAAAAATAAAGTTTATTAAAAAAAAAAAAAACAGCAGAAAGCACTGTTCCTGAGAAGTGGAAACAGCATGAGCCTCTGAATAAGAAAAACCTATTTGAATACTGATTCTACCTCTCACAATTATCACTCACCTTGGATAGATAACATGGCTGAGTCCGTGTATATCCATAATATGGAAATGATAATACTTAAACTATATTACAGATTTTCAATATTCTTAGTTTAAATATAGGTCAACATTCTGATTTTTTTGTTGGGAAAATATGGTCATCATATTTCAGCTCTTGGACTTTTTACCATGGAATTTTAAAACCATATACTTCTGGACACATTTTAAAAAGTAAAATGTACAGACATGAGATGTGAGGGGAAATCATGTAATTTAGCCACCAATTTGTGCAGTTTGTATAATTATGACAAATAACATAATGCTGTCTGTATTTGTTAAGTTTTCCTGTGATTGACTTCAGAATATCAATGAATCTTAAACCAGACTTTTTCTGTTATTCACTTGCTGCTTTGAGCTTGTTTCTCTGCCTATCCATTTTTTATATAGCTCAGAAAATTAAACAATTGAGATCTTGAGTTTCATATTATACCATTAATTTGCTTATTACAATCATAACGTAGTATAGTAGGGCACAGCTGGATTTTCTTTTATTTGCATATGCCTTATGGTAATACTATGACTAGTAACTCATTATTTAATATGGAATATCTACTGTAGTGGAAATCTAGAAGAAATATGAGTGCTGAATAAGGTAGTAAGGGAGATTTGTAGTCTATACTTATTTGATCTTTGTTTCCATCTATTTCTCCAATTGTTTTTTTAAAATCTTCATCCATTGATTTATTTATTCTAAACATATATTTTGAGCATCAACTATGTGTCACACACTATGCTAGGCAATAAGTATGCATTGATGAATAAACCATGCATAATTACCTCATGAAGCTTGCTTTATCTGTAGCAGTAGACGCAATTTTGCTCCTGTTACCCAGGCTGGAGTGCAATGGCGCAATCTCGGCTTACTGCAACTTCTGCCTCCCAGGTTCAAGCGATTCTCCTGCCTCAGCCTCCCGAGTAGCTAGGATTACAGACATGCGCCACCACGCCTGGCTAATTTTGTATTTTTAATAGAGATGGGGTTTCTCCATGTTGGTCAGGCTAGTCTCGAACTCCTGAACTCAGGTGATCCGCCCTCCTTGGCCTCTGAAAGTGCTGGAATTACAGGCATGAGCCACCGTGCCCGGCCTCTTTGTTCTTTTAAAATGTACAGTTATTATTGACTGCAGTCACCCTGTTGTGCTATCTTCGAGACAGGGTCTTGCTGTGTCACCTAGGCTGGAGTGCAGTGGCATGATCTTGGCTCACTGCAGCCTTGACCTCCTGGACTCAGGTAATCCTCCCACCTCAGCCTCCCAAGTAGCTGGGACTACAGGCACAAGCCACCATGCCTGGCTAATTTTTTAATTTTTTTGTAGAGACAGGGTCTTAATATGTTGCCCAGGCTGGTCTTAAACTCCTGGGCTCAAGCAGTCTGCCAAATTCCCAAAGTGCTGGGATTACAGATGTGAACCATCCTGCTCAGCCAAATACTAGGTCTTATTCATTCTATTTTTTTTTTTTTTTGGTACCCATTAACCATCCCTACCTCCCCTTAACCCCTCTACTACTCTTCTCAGCCTCTGTTAACCATCCTTCTCTATCTCCATGAGTTCAATTGTTTTGATTTTTAGATCCATAAATAAATGAGAATACAAGATGTTTGTCTTTCTGTGCCTGGCTTATTTCACTTAAAGTAATGACCTCCAGTTTCATTCATGTTGTTGCAAATGACAGGATCTCATTTTTTAAATGACTGAATAGTACTCCATTGTATATAAGGGCCACATTTTCTTTATCCATTCATCTGTTGGTAGACACTTAGGTTGCTTCCAGATCTTGGCTATTGTAGACAGTGCCGCAACTAACATAGGAGTACAGATACCTCTGTGATATACTGATTTCTTTTCTTTGGGGTATATACTGAGCAGTGGGATTGCTGGATCATATCGTAGCTCTATTTTTAGTTTTTTGAGAAACCTCCAAACTGTTCTCCATAGTGGTTGTATTAATTTACATTCCGATCAACAGTTTACAAGGGTTCCCTTTTTTCCACATCCTCACCAGCATTCATTATTGTCTGTCTTTTGGATAAAAGCCATTTTATCTGGGATGAGATGATATCTCATTGTAGTTTTGATTTGCATTTCTCTGATAATCAGTGACGTTTAGTACCTTTTCATATGCCTGTTTGCCATTTGTATGTCTTCTTTTGAGAAATGTCTATTCAAGTCTTTTGCCCATTTTTTAATTGGATTATTAGATTTTTTTTCCTATAGAGTTGTTTGGAGCTCCTCATGTGTTCTGGTTATTAATCCCTCGTCAGATGGGTAGTTTGCATATATTTTCTTCCATTTTGTGGGTTGTCTCTTCACTTTGTTGATTGTTTTCTTTGCTGTGCAAAAGCTTTTTGCCTTGATGTGATCCCATTTGTCCATTTTTGCTTAGGTTGCCTGTGCATGTGGGGTATTACTCAAGAAATCTTTGCCCAGTCCAATGTCCTGGAGGGTTCTCCCAATGTTTTCTTGTAGTGGCTTCATAGTTTGAGGTCTTAGATTCAATTCTTTAATCCATTTATGTTTGATTTTTTATGTGGTGAGAGACAGAGGTCTAGTTTTATTCTTCTGCATATGGATATTCAGTTTTTCAGCACACTTTTTGAAGAGACTATCTTTTCCCCAATGTATGTTCTTGAGGTTTAACTCACAGGCAACCTAAGCAAAAATGGACAAATGGGATCACATCAAGGTAAAAAGCTTTTGCACAGCAAAGAAAGCAATCAACAAAGTGAAGAGACAACCCACAAAATGGAAGAAAATATATGCAAACTACCCATCTGACAAGGGATTAATAACCAGAACACATGAGGAGCTCCAAACAACTCTATAGGAAAAAAAATCTAATAATCCAATTTTGTTCTTGACACCTTTCCCAAAAATGAGTTCACTATAGATGTGTGGATTTCTTTCTGGATTCTCTATTCTGTTCCATTGGTCTATGTGTCTATTTTCATGGCAGTAGCATGCTGTTTTGGTTACTATTCCTTTGTAGTATAATTTGAAGTCAGGTAATATGATTCCTCCTTTTTTTTTTTTTTTTTTTTTTTTTTTACCTTAGGATAGCTTTGGCTATTCTGGGTCTTTTATGGTTCTGTATAAATTTTAGGGTTTTTCCTATTTCTGTGAATGTCACTGGTATTTTGATAGAAATTACATTGAATGTGTAGATTGCTTTGTGTATGTACTGTGAACATTTTCACAGTATTGATTGTTCCAATCCATGAACATGGAATATCTTTCCTTTTTTTTTTTTTTTTGGTGTCCTCTTCAGTTTTTTTCATCAGTGGTTTATAGTTTTCATTATAAGCATATGTACAAATTCATAATTACAAATTATAATTCTATGACTGAAATAACTAGGGAGCAGTACATAGATTAAATGTTAGGCAAGGCCTTCATGATGGAGTTATACCGAGTGAGGTTTGAAGAATAAGTAGGAGCCAGGCATGGGGTAAAAGGAAAAGAGTCATTTAAACAAAAGGCATATTCAAAGCCCCAAGGTGGGAGAGAGTTTGGCATGTTTGAGGAGGTTGAAGGGAGGGCAATGTGGCCGGATCATAATGTAGTGGGGCTGAATGAGGAAACTATGGAGAAGTAGATAAGGATGAAATCATGTGAGGCTTTACAGACTGTAGTAAGAAGTTTTGATTTTTTTCCCCAAGAACTATGGGAATACAACTGAAAGGTTTTCAACATGGGAGTGACCATGTTTGTGCTTTCAAAAGATGGCTTTGGATGCTGTGTGGAGAAGAGACTAGGAGATAAGGATGGAAAGAAGGAGGCCAGTAGGGAGGCAATTGCAGATAAGAGGTGATACTCAAGAGGAGATGACAAGAGTTAGATAAACTTAAGACATATTTTGGATATAGAACCTACAGGGCTTACTGATAAGCTGAACAGGAGGCTTGAGGCAAAGGGTCAAGGATCACTCTAGATTTCTGATTAGAGAAACTGAGGTGTATGTTTGCATTGTTTTCTGAGATAAGGAATACTAGTCCTGGGCAGGCTTATGGGGAGAGAATGGAAGTTGAAGTGGGGAGTATAGTTCTAACATGATAAGTTTCAGATGACTGTGAGACTGTCATTGGAGATGACACATAGTTGAATATATGAGTTCAGAGTTTAGAGAGAGTGATATACAGACAGTCTCCAGCTTACCATGGTTTGACTCAATGATTTTATGACTTTATGATTTTTTTGACTTTATCAGAACTGAGCCTTGTAAGTTGAGGAGCATCTGTACATTTGGGATTCACCGGCAAATAGTTGATATTTAAAGTCCTGGTACTAATGGGATCACTTGGGGAAAGTTATAGAGAGAGAAAAGAGAGCTCAGGACCAGCCCAATCTTTTGAAAATCTGCAGCATTATAATTAACTTAATTTTCTGACTGATTTAGATGTTATCTGACAATCACAGAGAATTCTGCATCTCCATGTTCTTTTCACAGCTCATAAAGGCAATTTAATTATTTATTTGTAAATAATTAAAGTATTAGTCTGTTCTCATGCTGCTATAAGGTCATACCCAAGACTAGGTAATTTATAAAGAGGTTTAATCAACTCACAATTCAGCATGGCTGGGGAGGCCTCAGGAAATTTACAATCATGGTGGAAGGCAAAGGGGAAGCAAGGCACCTTCTTTACAAGATGACAGGAAGGAGAAGTACCAAGCAAAATGGGGAAGAGCCCCTTATAAAACCATCAGATCTCATGAGAACTCACTCACTATCATGAGAACAGCATGCAGGAAACTGCCCCCATGATTCAATTAAGTCCACCTGGTCTCTCCCTTATCGGGGTTATAGGGAGTACAATTCAAGATGAGATTTGGGTGGGGACCCATATCAAAGCCTAACCATATCAAAATATTTATTTATAAAACCAAATTTATTTTGTAAGTTAAATGTGTTAACCTGAAACCCACCCACCCCCTCCCCATTTTTTTGAGACAGAGTATTGCTCTGTCACCCAGGCTGGAGTGCAGTGGCACAATCGGCTTACTGCAACCTCCACCTCCCAGGCTCAAGCGATCCTCCCACCTTGGCCTCCTGAGTAGCTGGGACTGCAGGCACGCACCACCATACTCAGCTAATTTTTGTATTTTCTGTAGAGATGGGGTTTTGCCATGTTGCCCAGGCTAGTCTCAAACTCCTGAGCTTATCCGATCCACCCACCTCAGCCTCCCGAAGTGCTGGGATTACAGGCATGAGCTGCTGCGCCCAGCCTGAAAACCCCTTTTAATAAAATATCTTTCTTTAGCCTATTAATAAACTTTTCTGGAAACCAAACATTATTTTGAACACTTCCCTCTCAAGGGAAAATAAATGTAGAAGGTGGAGGAAACTCGACCAAATATCTAATTTGCCAAGAACTTTCCCTAGAAGCTTGTTTAAGTAAGTCAGTCAGTCACTGATAGCAATTTCTGTTCTTGTCTATAACCTCTTCTAAAAACAGAATGGAAAATGGAAGGAAACTTTCCCTTGGATGGGGATTTCCAAGTAATTTAAATTTGCTCTATTCAGGCCCTATGTCCTATATCAATAGTAAAAGTTGATTGATGTTTGCCTTGGTGGGTGATAATGCTACAGCTCAACCTTTCTTCTGGATTTATGGCTTTGTTTTTTATATTTCTTGTCTCCATATGTTTGTTCCATGTGTTTCTTTGGAATTTTTTTTTTTTTTTTTTTTAAACATAGTCTGGCTCTGTCTCCCAAGCTGGAGTGCAGCAGGACGAGCTCAGGTCATTGCAGCCTCCACCTCCCGGGCTCAAGTGATTCTCCTGCCTCAGCCTCCCGAGCAGCTGGGATTACAGGCGTGCACCACCATGCCCGGCTAGTTTTTGTATTTTTAGTAGAGATGGGGTTTCGCCATGTTGGCTAGACTGGTCTCGAACTCCTGACCTCAGGTGATCTACTGCCTCAGCCTCCCAAAGTGCTGGGATTACAGGTGTGAGCCACTGCACCCGGCCTCTTTGGAGATTTTTGAGCTAGATGTACATCTTAAAGATTTTTTGTTTTAAAAGTCATATTAAAACGAATCCTACCCAATTCCATTTCTCTTGGCTTTTTAGGTAACCCGTAAGTAACTGTGGATATTTTGTTTTGCTTGCAGGTTGGCTTGCTTGCCTTGTTAACTCCGTAGCTCTAAAACTCACCAAAGTTAATTTTAAAAATTATTCTTTCTAACATGAAGCACTTCAGAGTTCTATTACTTTCACCTTACTGTACCAAAAAATACTTTTTTTTTTTTTGAGACCAAGTTTCACTCTGTTGCCCAGGCTGGAGTGCAGTGGTGTGATCTCGGCTCACTGCAGTCTTTGCCTCCCGGGTTCAAGTGATTCTCATGCCTCAGCCTCCTGAGTAGCTGGGATTATAGGCACGCGGCACCACGCCCAGCTAATGTTTGTGTTTTTAGTAGAGATGGGGTTTCACCATGCTGTCCAGGCTGGTCTCGAACTCTTGGACTCAAGCTATCCACCTGCTTCGCCTCCCAAAGTGCTGGAATTACAGGCGTGAGCCACCCCACCCGGCCCCCAGAATACTTTTTACACTACCAGGAATATCCACCTATAAGCCCTCCTCTTGTACTCCATAGCACCTTGTTACGAGACCGCTAGCTCCTCTGCCTTTTTTTTATTTTTATTTTTTATTTTTGTAGAGATGGGGGTCTTGCTGTGTTGCTAAGGCAGGTCTCAAACTCCTGGCCTGAAGCTGTCTTCCCGCCTTAGCCTCCCAAAGTGCTGGGATTATAGGCGTAAGCCACCATGCCAGGACTTCTCTGCCTTCTTTAGTTATTGTTCCTGTACCCACTTAACCTTTTGTAAATATCATTATTCTCTTTTGGGAGGGAGGGAGATTTCTTTCTTTGTTAATGTAGTCTCTAGGAATACGGATATACACTCTTTTTAATATTACTATTTTGATTCTTGAATGGGAGCCAAGAGTTCATGTTGATGTTATACTGTGCTGTTATGGCCACTGAGTAATATTAATAATAGTCACCAATTCCATGGGATTCTAAAACAAATTGAAAGCTGTAAACTCTCCATTTTCAAGAATTAGAGCTGGAGTTAGTTTAAAAACAAACATGTGCATAATACAAAAGAAACAATTTAACCCTTTAATAACTTTGAAAACAAAGAGCAATCATAATGTCTAATAGACAACTGCTTTCCACCAGTGTTTTTCCATTTAACAAAATCAATCAGGCTTATTAAAGGATTTGGCTGAAATAAGAGTTCCCTATGTTGTATTAAGGACAGTAACTCATTTCAGTGTTCTACAATGTAATTATTCATCTGTTGTTGAACATTTGAGCTGATATATGTAATATAAGAAAAAAATAGGGAATATTTTTTGTATAAATATTTATACACCTATTTCTTTAAATTCTGTAATCGACTAATAGGTCATGAACATCTTTAAGATTTTTGACACAATGTCATATTACTTTCAGAAAAATTTTACTATTTTACACTCCCAGCCATTAGTATATGAGAGTTCCTCTTTCACTTTTCCCAGGTTTGGAAACATTTATAATCTCTTATCTTTGCCAGTCTGAAAGATGAAAGTGGAGCTTGTTTTATTTTGCATTTTTTATTAATTAAGTAGGGCATGTTTATTTTTATGATTTATTTTCTTATTTATTTTAAAAAATCAAATGAATCAGAAAGCACTAATATAAATAGAACAGTATATCTTTATTCCACACTGACATGAAAAAGAATTGCCTACAAATGGCTGCAAGAGAGTATATTTTCAAATCTTGTTGTCTTGAGAGATTAGATGTAAACTTACAATTCTGCTATGAATATCTCAAGCTCTAAACAGTATTCAGTAGGATGTTAACATTCTGAGTCCAATGTTCCAGAACATAAATTTGCCAGTTCTCTGAAAACACTGGAACACAAATGGAAAATTCAATAGCCCTACTTCAGTGACTTCCTTACAATCCACCAATGGGCAAAATGCAGGCAAGACTGCCAGCTGCTCTGTATCTGCAAACATTTGTGCAGAACTAATTTTAAGAGCAGATGTTGGAAATAAAGAAAAACAAAAAAAAAAAACAATTGCAGCCTCCCCTCTGAGAAAGTTAGACCTATCCCGTGACTTCTCAGATGCCCCATAACCCTGTTAGCCAGAGTTTCATTCCAAAAATACCATATTTTGCTTCCTTACTTTCTCATGTGAAAAGTTTTAGAAATGCTTAAGGGAATATAACAACTTCAAAAAGTCTTAGTACTGCTTCAGTTGGCCCTGTATGATGTTGTCATATATAGAAGAGTCTTTGTCTGCAATTAGAGTTTACTCATGAAAGATTCCATTCTGACCTTTGGGGTGTGCAGACTTCAATTGTATCATATCCATCTAAAAGAAAGCCTGTTTGTTTTGTATTGAGGTAGAAATTACAGATTATGAAGAGAAAAACTCTAAGAGAAAACTCTTATTTTTATCAAATAGACAATGAAGGCATGGTAGTTCAGTAGAAATTTGCTAAATCAGTGTCTGAATGATTTCATGTACAGATTTTAGATTTATAGTATCAGTATTCCAGATCTCCAAACAAGTTCACACAGACCCCAGTAGATGCCTGTGTGACACTTGTCAGTATCCTCACTCACATGTCAGAGTTTAATCAAATCTGGCTTTTCCTGGGACTTGCTTACTGCTAAAAGGCTGAAGACGTTCTTTTGTTATTATTCGATTTTAAAATTTATTTTTTGTTTAATTTTTTAAACTAGGTAATACATTTACAAAGTTCAAAAGTCAAAACCTCATAAAGGGTATATAATGAAGTCATCCTCTACTTTCGTACCCTGGCCATCCAGTTCTCCTCTTCACAAACAATAATAATAGTTTTCTTTGTCTCTTTGGAGCAGCACTATGCATAGACATGCAAGCATACACACAAACATTCTTCTCTTTTACACTAATGGTGACATACTATATACAATATTGCATATTTTGCTTTTTTTTTTACCTATTCTGCCTTAGAAATATTTCCATATTAGTACATCAAAAACTTCCTTGTTTTTATTTATTTCAGATAATATTCCATTATATAGATATACCATAATGTATTTAACCAGTCTCCAGGATATCGTTATTATAATAAATGCTGCAATGAGTAACATTAGGAAAATGTCATTTAACATAATTATAATCAATTCCTAGAAATAGAATTGCGGGCCCAAAGGGAATAGTTTTATTTTTAATAGACATAAAGCTAGGATGGGACCAAAGGTCCTATCCTAAAACCAAACCTGAAAAAAAAATAGTACCGACCAATATCCCATGCAAGAAGTCCATGCCTAAGCCTCAGGTTTTTTTCTAGGATCAGGCCAATGACTATCATAAACACCTATGCTTTAGTATCTATTCCTACTGCCTATGAGGAGAGTTCTGATTTCAACTGGGCCTGCACTCTGTGCAGAGATCAACACAGACTGATTTCTGCAGGCGACCTTCCTGCACTTCTTATGGTTTATGAGAAAAAGCCGTTGTCAAAAGCAGCTTATTCTTTCCTGCAATTTTCTTTTCAGAGGAACTCTTTTCTTTGGCAATAATCAGGGGGTCTTATTCACAAGGGTCTCTGCTAATCTCTTGCCCTGGGCAGGGTAATTCTTCCCTATGACTTGGCAGTTCCCCGATCTTTCATTTCTTCCTTGATGCTCTCCTATTTTGGGTCTCTAGTCTCTTGCTTTTGTTAGTTAGGGCTAAATTCTTGTCCTGAATCTTCCCTTTGGCCTAAAGCTTAGAGACCCAAGGTGTTTCTCTTTGGCCTCCATAAAGACACAAAGCATCCTAGGCAAGGGACACTACAAGGGGACAGCCTTGTGGCTATCTCTGAAGCCCTACCTCAAACTTGAGCTTCGGCTCACCAGCAAGCTGCTCTTTAAGTTACGGTTGGCTTGGATTTCGGGCAACCAACACTCTTGATTGTAGGAGGCATTCCTTGATTACTGAAGTCCCTAGATTACTAAGATCCTCTAGCTTTTGGGAGTCTCTCACCCCAGTGGTTCTCATGACACCTCCCAATTATGGTTTAGTAGGTAAGACCCCTTGTATTGACCATCTCTCTAGAATCTCTGTCCGTTGAAGCAATTTCTGAATTCATCTCCAAAATCCTTTTCCTAAGATGGAAACTAGTTTAGAGAAATGTTCATTTCTTTGAGAAACATCTCTTTTTAGACACTCTCACTCCTCTGTTCTCTGGCTCTGGGGCATTGCTATTTTATGGCTAGAATCTTTTGAAACACTTCTACTCTTATCCCTTTACTTATTTCCTGACATTGCTCAACCTGTAATCAGCTCTGAGCTACCTCTATTAGCATTCTATAAAGTCCCACTTTTCTAGGTTATTTTCCATGATGCTGGATGAGAGGGACTGAAAAGTCTGCCAATTTTTCTCCCCATCCAAGGGAACGGGGAGGATTCTGCAGGCCCATGACCAATATTCGACAGGGCTTCTTCCAAGAATTTCCTGGTGGGAACTGAATTTTTTTTTTTTTTTTTTTTTAAGATGGAGTCTTGCTCTGTCGACCAGCCTGGAGTGCAGTGGCACGATCTCAGCTCACTGCAACCTCTGCCTCCTGGGTTCAAGCAATTCTCCTGCCTCAGCCTCCCAAGTGGCTGGGACTACAGGCACAAGCTGCCACGCCCAGCTAATTTTTTGTATTTTAGTAGAGATGGGGTTTCACCTTGTTGCCCAGGCTCATCTCGAACTCCTGAGTTCAGGCAATCCGCCCGCCTCGGCCTCCCAAACTGCTAGGATTACAGGCATGAGACACCGCACCCAGCCGGGAACTGAATTTTATGTGAGCACCTTGTCTTCTGCCTCCATGAGGGTTCCCCCAAGGCGCTTGGCAACCTCCCTATGGTGTTGGCTACTGAACTGTGGGTGACCGAGAAGAAAGGCAGACTAGGACAAAATGTGTAATTGGGCTTCTCTCATCTTTAACAATTTTATGGATTCAAGGATCTTGAGGGGTAGGTACTACCTCTGCTGTACCCAAAATTAACTGAGTTTTTAGTACATGTCAAGGGTTTAGATCAGGAAAGAAGAGCCCTAGAGAGTTATTCAGGTGATATTCTTCTCAGAGAGTTTTAATCATTGGTATAACTGTTTCTCCAAAGAACAGGGAATGAATCTCTTTGAAAGATTATACCTGAGGTTTACAAGCTTTCACTTAGCTCCTTCTAGGCAGCTTCTCTCATCATAGTGCACTTAATCAATTAGAATACAAAATGACCTTGTTACAGTGTGAGGACATCTTGTGGTCAGAATGCTATATAGGAAATTAATTGCAAATACAAGACCATCACTCACTTTACCCCCAGTTCAGCCTGGTAGTTCTTAATTTTAGGTATCTCTAGCCTTCCTTGATATCAATCTAGGTTCCTCTTCTAATACTAGAGCTAAATCTTTCAGTTCTCTTATTTATTAAAGAAGGAATAGAGCTCTTTACTTGTGAGGAAATAGGCTCTTTTCACAATCATCTGACACCTAACTTTGTAGTCTCAGCATTCTAAGTAACAGCGATCTTTCTGCACTTGTCTTTCTTTCCTGGCGTACATCCCCAGACAAATGTTCAAGGGATGCTTTTCCCTCCTTTCTTACTCAGTGTCTTCTTTTCTTCAGATGCCTTTCTGAAGTTGCTTAGTTTCTCTAAAATATCTGCCTTTTGCTGTTCAAACCTTCATTCTGTAAGGAAATAACAGAACTCCACCTCTTTGCACACATACAGTGATCATACTACCTGATACACACGTTAGCATCTCTAAAACCTAATTTACTTTCATAGTCCAGGTCCCAAATCAAGCTACACAGATTTTTTTTGTTAAGTGTTTTTGTGGCAGGGGCTGGGGGAAGTTGATGGTTGTATTTAAACCACAGATAGCTCTCATATATTGGTCTGAGGAGGGAAATAAATAACTAGAATGCTACAGTTTTAAAGACTGTAAAACTAATATGTAAGGTGATTTACCAGTGAATGGAGGTCAAAAGAATTGCATGCTTTCAGCACACACAGAGTTAACCTTGCAGTATCTCCTTGTTTTGCCAGCCTGCTGTTACCTCATGAAGTTAACAGGACTGATCTTTTAAAAACTCCTACACAGGGCTGGATATGTTGGCTTATGCCTGTAATCCCAGCACTTTGGGAGGGAGCAGGAAGATCACTTGAGCCGAGGAGTTTGAAATCAGCCTGGGCAACAGGGAGACCCCATTTCTACCAAAAAAAAAAAAAAAAAAAATCAAAAAATTAGCTGGGCATGGTGGCACATGGCCTGTAGTTTCAGCTACTCAGGAGACTGAGATGGAAGGATCGTGTGAGCCCTGGTGATGGAGTTTGAAGTGAGCCGATATGGCACTACTGCACTCCAGCCTGGGCAACAGAGCGAGACCTTGTCTCTAAAAATAAAAATAAAATAAATAAAACTCCTACACAGAACAGGAGGGAAATCAGCAGCTAACTTAATAGCAGAAGCCTAACCCAAAATGGAAAATAATAGAATATTTGGTTTGCCTAAGGAGAGAGAAACCAGCCTCTCTATGAATTTCCATTTCAGTTCTCCTCAGCCATTTAATTAGCAACTAGACACATAACTCCAAGAGCTTCTCTTTTGTGCCCTGATATTCTAGGTCTAGAAGTTCTGAGATGCTGTTGCCATTTTTTTCTCATTGTTCTTTTCATGGGTTTTCAGACAGGAGTGAACATCTACCACTGGCTCCTTGGCTTTTCCCTGTCTGTATAAACTTGTTTATTAACTTGTTGTTTTTTGTGGATGATTACTTCTCAGAATCTGTCATAGTACCTAACTGAGTGTGCATTTTGCACTATATAGGTGTTGATCAAATACAAGTAGCAGCCCTCTATGTAAACCGAATAACCTGTACATATGAATGACTGCTTTTGCATCTCACTGGAGATAACCCCACTTTGCTTTTGGTAGTTTTGCTATCGGTTGCTAGTTTAGGAATCCAAGCATTAGTTAGGAATGTTTCTGTGGGAAAACATAATTCAATATCTACACATAAATTTCTAAATGATCTTTGTACTGCTTGTTTTCAGTTAATTGATTTTTCTAAACTGGTTTCAAATTCTTCCAGCATATAGTCTCCTTTGCTCCCTTATTTCTTTTCTTTCTTTTTTTTTTTTTTTGAGATGGAGTTTCACTCTGCCACCCAGGCTGGAATACAGTGGCACGATCTAGGCTTACTGAAGCCTCTGCCTCCTGGGTTCAAGCGATTCTCCTGCCTCAGCCTCCTGAGTAGCTGGGACTGCAAGGCACCCACCACCATGCCTGGCTAATTTTTTGTATTTTTAGTGGAGACAGGGTTTCACCATGTTGACCAGGCTGGTCTCGAACTCCTGACCTCAGGTAATCCGCCCACCTCAGCCTCCCAAAGTGCTGAGATAACAGGCGTGAGCCTCCATGCCCAGCCTGCTCCCTCATTTCTGATATTTGTAAATTTATTGTTCTTCATCTTCTGGTAGTCTTTAGAAGACACTAATTTTTAATTAATCACAATTAGACTTTGTTTCAGGTTCCATTGCTATTTTCTCTGCAGCTTCAACTATTTCTGTCTTTTATAGGTTAAATTAATGAAACCAAACCCCATTTGGGTTCAGTGAAATCTGTGATAGGAATTAAGGTCAGCAAAGTCTTCTTCCCCTTCAAGGAATGATTTTTTAGAGTATTTGTGATTTATTCTTGGTATCCATGATTCTTCCTTAAACTAGGGTTAGAAGTTCCTTAGAGCCCTGACAAATGATACAGTGCATTTTTACTCTCAGCAAATTATCTGCCAGGAAGAGGTTGAATCCCAAGTCCTCCCTCTTTATTTTATAGACTGGATAGGAAACTGGGTTGTAAAGCTTTCCTGCTGGGGATCTCTAATTTCCAAATTGAGTTTAAACTGCTGATTCTCTTTCTTCCCTCCAAGCTCTGATGTTAAAATAAATGTTATCTCTCCACACAGCTGCAGTGATTTAATTGTTGTGCTGTATCAATCTTAAGTTGCAGAAATTACTTTACACTTCTTTTAATTGTAGACTTACCATTTTAGAATATTGTCTGTTTTTGTATCTGAGTCAAATATGTATAATAGAGAAGACATTTATCTCTTATTTCAATTTGGTTGTAGAGAAACTGTTTCTTCAGTGCCTGGAGAAGTCATTGGAATTTGGAAACCCACTGCTTAACTGTTTTCATAGGAGTGATATGATTCCACCATTCTAGTTTTAATGCAGTGATTTAAGTGCTATATACAGAAGCAAATACTTTGGACCAGTGGCTCTGAAACTTTCATTTATATCTGAATTACCTGGAGGGCTTGTGAAAAACACATTTCTGGGCACTACACCAGATTTTTATTTGGTAGATCAGGGGTGGGGCCCAAGAATTTGCATTTCTAGCAAGTTGTCAGGTGATTCTGCTGGTCTGGAGACCACCCTGAGAATCACTGCTTAGAGGATTTTTTTCTCTCATTTCAGAAACATGCCCTTTTAGGGAAGCTGATTATATTAGAAAAAGAGAAGGGAAAAAATTCAAAAACAAAAAACAAACAAAACTACCTCAAGGAGATGACAGCGTTGTTTCTTTCTTTTTTTTTTTTTAAGTAAATATTCAGATTATCTCTGTGTGAGGGTGTGAATTTGCAACTACAAGTAATGTGGCATTTGTATGGGATCTGAGATGTGATCAAGTGAACATTCAAAGAATGATAAGCAAAATCTTTAAATCTTATCACCGTTAGTTGCAATAGAAGACTTAGAAAGACAAGGAGAGATACTGTGAAAAAGTGTGAGTATATCTATAAGAGACCTGAATTAAAATCTCTACTCTACCACTTAGACTTCATTTATATGAATTTGGAGTGTGTAACCTTACTGGGTTCTTTTAGTATTTTTTAAATCTATCTATCTATCTATTTATTTATTTATTTATTGAGATGGAGTTTTGCTGTTGTTGCCCAGGCTGGAGTGCAATGGCGCAATCTCGGCTCACTGCAACCTCTGCCGCCTGGGTTCAAGCAATTCTCCTACCTCAGCCTCCTGAGTAGCTGAGATTACAGGCGCCTGCCATCACGCCCAGCTAATTTTTTGTATTTTTAATAGAGATGGGGTTTCATCATGGTGGCCAGGCTGGTCTTGAACTCCTGACCTCAGGTGATCCACCCACCTCGGCCTCCCAAAGTGCAGGGGTTACAGGCGTGAGCCACCGCGCCCAGCCTAGTATTGAATGAGATAAGAAATCTGAAATGCTTTACCTATGGTAGCTGTCCATCAAAGTTACTTTCATAGAAGCTGGCCTCCTCAGTTGCTTTTGTACACTCAGGAATCTTTTCAAAGTTTAAGGGTGATAAATTTTATCCGAAGTAATTACTCGTAAAATAATTGGATCCCAACAATTACACCCCTGTGCATCTGTAGAAGTGCAGACATAGAAGATGTGGGACTTATTCTCCAAGCACACAAAATCTACTTATAGATTTAGGATTCTTTCTTTTGAAAGTACCAGAATACCATATTAAAAGTGAGATAATGTTTAAGATGAGAAGGCCAGGAGCAAGGCAATTATAGACTTGATACAGTGATTAATGCACTTGTCAAGGTTCTGAGTTCTGTCTGTCTGCTCTACCATCTTTAACTTGCTTCCTTTTGTCCTTGGGCCTCTCTTTTTGAGGTCACAAAATGGCTGTCACAGCTCTAGATATCAAATCTGCATAACTGCCTCCAAAGGCATAGAAAGGGCAGTTTGTTTTCTCAAATCTCCTTTGTCATGGTGGAAAACTTTTCCCACAAGCCACAGCAGACTTGTCCTCAAGCCTTGAAGACCAGTATTAAGATGTATGACTGTTCTGGGCTTCAGGGAGGCTAAGCTGAAAAGGCAGGTACTTGGCATTGTCAGCCTGAGTACTGGGACTGGTAGGTAAAAGAGGTTAGAGATGACTGTTGGGTAGACAACAGAAACAGAAGCCACAGGGAGACAAGACTATGCACAGATTAGAGAACAGTTCTGGGCAATTTATCATTAGGCTGAATTGTGTGCTCTAGGCCAGGAGTTGGCAATCTTTTTTTGTTGTTGTTGTTAAGGACCAGTTAGTAAATATTTCAGGCCTCCCCTAAAGATGCCAAAAGCCACATACGGTCTCTGTTGCACATCCTTTGTCCTTTTTTTAAAAAAACAAACAATCCTTTTTAAAATGCAAAAGCCATTCTTAGCTTGCTGGCTGTATAAAAACAGACCATGGGCCACATTTGGCCCACAGGCTATAGTTTGCCAACCCCTGCCTACATAAGGAAGGTTCAGAAGGGATCTCCTACTTCAGTGGGACTGAAGTCATCATTTTGAAGCCTCCTGAAATTCTGGGATTTGACTGGTGCTTTGAAGGATGGGTGAGATTTGGACTGAGAGATGTGTTCCTTCTAAAGGGCACAGTGAGAGGAGAAACAAGCCTATGATACTTACCATAACACAGTTGTGTGTTACGTGCAATGAGTGAAGAGCAGCAATACCTTTGCAAATGAAATAGGCTAATTGCAGGCCAGAGTTAGGGAGTAATGTGGCATGAGTATCTTGACTCTCTTAGCCACTGACAGGCCAAGCTGCTAAGAGGCTCTGAGAAATGAAGATGCTCTTTTGGCTTAAAGCTTCCATGTTGATCTGGACCCCAAGGGAGGCAGTGTTTCATGTAACAGTTGGCTCTTCCAGTAGGAGCTGTTGCTACTATTACTATTAAGGAACAAATATCGTGTGTTCAGGGGAGTGAAGACTGTTGGTCTCTTAATTATACCTACATACAAAGATTATAACTTATCTTCAAGTTGTGTTATTTTTATAGCAACAAGGAAGAATTGCAACAACTAATACTAAGTCACTGATTCATTGAACATTTATTGAATATTTACTGTGTGCCAGGCCCTGGCAGTACAAGTTGAGAAGCTCATAGTCCAGAGGGGGATAAAGAACCTGTATAGCAATAATTACAGTAGTGAGTTAAGAGTTAGAAAATGTGTGCACAAGGAACTGTGGATGCCTGGAAGAAGGAACCAGTCAATTTATCCTGATTTAAATTTTCAAATTGACTCAGTTAAATTCAGTAACCACAGATTGTATCCCTAATACTAGACAATTTGCAAATCTGTACCATTTATCACGAAAAAAGCCTATATAAAATACTATGAGTGGATTAAATCCAAATCATCACCTCTCCAGAAAAAGCTATTTCAAACATTCTGTGGCTGATATTAAGTTTTTGCGATCCTCTTTATGTGCAAAGTATATAACTATAGTGTTGTATTTCCCATTGTACTTAATTAATTTTTTGCTTCCCAGTTTATTGGTGTAAACACTGGATTCTAGAAAACAATTGTTTCCCCCCAGTAAAGCCTTCAAAGACGAAGATTATGGGCCAGGCACAGTGGCTCATGCCTGTAGCACTTTGGGAGGCCCAGGTGGGCGGATCATGAGGTCAGGAGTTCAAGACCAGCCTGGCTAACATAGTGAAACCTCATCTCTACTAAAAATACAAAGCCGAGCATGGTGGCGGGCGCCTGTAGTCCCAGCTACTTGGGAGGCTAAGGCAGGAGAATCTCTTGAACCCGGCAGTGGAAGATTGCAGTGAGCCGAGATCGCACCACTGCACTCTAGCCTGAACAGCACAGCAAGACTGTCTCAAGAAAAAAAAAAAAAAAGAAGAAGATTATGGTGGTGGGCAGAATAATGGCCCCCAGTAGAGTCCTCATTCTAATCAGCTGTGAACCTATAAATATGTTATCTTAACATAGTAAACGAGGAATTAAGGTTGCTGATCATATATAACTTTAAAATAGGAAGATTACCCTGGATTATCGGGGCAGGATGCAACATAATCAGTCACAAAGGCTGTTAAAGTAGAAGAGGGACACCCAAAACTATAAAAACCCTGGAAGACAACCTAGGCAGTACCATTCTGGACATAGGAACAGGCAAAGATTTTATGACAAAGATGCCAAAAGCAATTGCAAAGAAGTAAAAGTTGACTCTAATTAAACTAAAGAGCTTCTGCACAGCAAAAGAAACTATCAACAGAGTGAACAGACAACCTGTAGAATGGGAGAAAATGTTTACAAACTATGCATCTGACAGAGGTCTGATATCCAGCATCTATAAGGAACTTAAACAAATATACAAGAAAAAAAAACAAAAAACTCCATTTAAAAGTGGGCCAAAGGGCCGGACACGGTGGCTCACACCTGTAATCCCAGCACTTTGGGAGGCTGAGGTGGGAGGATCACTTGAGGTCAGGAGTTCAAGAGTGGCCTGGCCAACATGGTGAAACCTGTCTCTACTAAAAATACAAAAATTAGCCGGGCGTCATGGCACACGCTTGTAATCCCAGCTACTTGGGAGGCTGAAGCACGAGAATTGCTTGAACCTGGGAGGTGTATGTTGCAGTGAACTGAGATCATGCCACTGCACTCTAGCCTGGGGGACAGAGCGAGACTCTGTCTCAAAAAAAAAAGAAAAAAAGTGGGCAAAGGAGACTGAGCACAGTAGCTCATGCCTGTAATCCCAGCACTTTGGGAGGCCGAGGCAGGTGGATCACTTGAGGTCAGGAGTTCATGACTAGCCTGGCCAACATGGCGAAACCTTGTCCATACTAAAAATACAAAAATTAGCTGGGCATGGTGGGACGCTCCTGTAATCGCGGTGGCTGAAGCAAGAGAATTGCTTGAACCCAGGATGCAGAGGTTGCAATGAGCTGAGATTGCACCACTGTACTCCATCCTGGGTGATAGAGTGAGACTCTGTCTCAAAAAAAAAAAAAAAAAAAAAAAAAGGTGGGCAAAGGCCATGAAGAGACGCTTTTCAAAAGAAGAAGTACATGTTGCCAACAATCATATGAAAAAAAGCTCAACATCACTGATCATTAGAGAAATGCAAATCAAAACCATAGTGAGATACCATCTCACAGCAGTCAGAATGGCTATTATTAAAAGTCAAAAAATAACAAATGCTGAGGAGATTGTGGAGAAAATGGAATGCTTATACACTGTTAGTGGGAGTGTAAATTAGTTCAACCATTGTGGAAAGCAGTGTGGCAATTCCTCAAAGAGCTAAAAACAGAATTACCGCTGGCATGCTGACTCACGCCTATAATCCCAGCACTTTGAGAGGCCAAGGCTGGTGGATCACCTGAGGTCAGGAGTTCAAAACCAGCCTGGTCAACATGGTGAAACCCTATCTCTACTAAAAATACAAAAAATTAGCTGGGCTTGGTGGTGGGCACCTGTAATCCCAGCTACTCAGGAGGTTGAGGTAGGAGAATCGCTTGAACTCAGGAGGTGGAGGTTGCAGTGAACCAAGGTCGTGCCATTGCACTCCAGCCTGGAAAACAAGAGCGAAACTCCATCTCAAAAAAACAAAAACAAAAAAACAGAGCTACCATTCGACCCAACAATCCCCTTACTGGGTATATACCCAAAGGAATATAAATCATTCCATCATAATGACACATGCATGTATATGTTCATTGCAGCCCTATTTACAACAGCAAAGACATGGAATCAGCCTAAATGCCCATCGATGATAGACTGGATAAAGAAAATGTGGTACATATACACTACGAAATACTATGCAGCCATAAAAAAGAACAAGATTATGTCCTTTGCAGGAACATGGATGGAGCTGGATGCTGTTACCCTTAGCAAACTAACATGGGAACAGAAAACCAAATACCACATGTTCTTATAAGTGGGAGCTAAATGATGAGAACACATGGACACATAGAGGGGAACACAGACACCAGGGCCTACCAGAGAGTGGAGGGTGCAAAGAAGGAGGGGATCAGGAAAAATAACTAATGAGTCCTAGGTTTAATACCTGGATGATGAAATAATCTATAAAGCAAACCCCTGTGACATGAGTTTATTCATATAACAAACCTGCATATATACCCAGGAACTTAAAAGTTAAAAAAAGAAAAAGAAAAAAAAGTGTAAGAGGAACCCAGGAAAGGAGGTCAGATTGATGCGTTAAGAGAACTCAACCCACCTTTACCGATATTGAAGATAGAGGAAGGGGGCCATGAGCCAAAGAATGCAGATAGCCACTAGATGCTAGAAAAGGCAAAGAAATTGATTCTCCTAAAAATAGTTAGGGCTACCATAACAAGTATAAGCCATTTAAACAGACTGATTGCTTAAATAACAAATATTTATTTTCTCATAGTTTTGGAGGCTGAAAGTCAAAGATCAATGTGTTGGCAAGGGTTGATTTCTTCTGAGGCTGACCTTCTTGGCCTGTAGAAGGCTGTCCTCTCCCTCTGTTTTCACATGGTCTTTCCTCTGGGTGTATCTGTGTCCTAATCTCTTCTCTTTTTCTATTTTATTTATTTATTTATTTATTTTGAGACAGGGTCTTGCTGTGCCATCTAGGCTAAAATGCAGTGGTGTGATCATAGCTCACTGTAAACTTGAACTGCTGGGCTCAAGCAATCCTTCTGCCTCAGCCTCCCGAGTAGCTAGGGCTACAGGCATGCCCAGCTATTTTGTTTTTATTTTTTTGTAGAGATGGCATCTTGCTATGTTGCTCAGGCTGGTCTCGATCTCCTGGCCTCAAGTGATTCTCTTGCCTTGGCCTCTCAAAGTGCTGGGATTATAGGCATGAGCCACTACATGTGGCCCTAATCTCTTTTCATGAGAATATGAGTCATATTGGATTAGGGCCCACCTATATTGGATTAGGGCCCACCCATATTGGAACCACCCCTAGGTTACTAAACCTCATTTTAACTTGATTACTCTTTTTTTTTTTTTTTTTTTTATACTTTAAGTTTTAGGGTACATGTGCACATTGTGCAGGTTAGTTACATATGTATACATGTGCCATGCTGGTGCGCTGCACCCACTAACTCGTCATCTAGCATTAGGTATATCTCCCAATGCTATCCCTCCCCCCTCCGCCCTCCCCACCCCAGTCCCCAGAGTATGATATTCCCCTTCCTGTGTCCATGTGATCTCATTGTTCAATTCCCACCTATGAGTGAGAATATGCGGTGTTTGGTTTTTTGTTCTTGCGATAGTTTACTGAGAATGATGGTTTCCAATTTCATCCATGTCCCTACAAAGGATATGAACTCATCATTTTTTATGGCTGCATAGTATTCCATGGTGTATATGTGCCACATTTTCTTAATCCAGTCTATCATTGTTGGACATTTGGGTTGGTTCCAAGTCTTTGCTATTGTGAATAATGCCGCAATAAACATACGTGTGCATGTGTCTTTATAGCAGCATGATTTATAGTCATTTGGGTATATACCCAGTAATGGGATGGCTGGGTCAAATGGTATTTCTAGTTCTAGATCCCTGAGGAATCGCCACACTGACTTCCACAATGGTTGAACTAGTTTACAGTCCCACCAACAGTGTAAAAGTGTTCCTATTTCTCCACATCCTCTCCAGCACCAAGGCTCCATCTCCAATTACAACCACATTCTGAGGTACTGGGGATTGAAACTTAAACATATGAGTTTTAGGGGACACAATTTAGCCTGTAACATTCCCCTAGATCCTGCAGAAGGAACACAGGTCTGCCAACTGTTTGATTTTAGGACTCCTTGCCTCTAGACTGTAAAATAATAAATGTATGTTGTTTAAGCCATCAAGTTTGTGGTAATTTGTTATAGCATATTAGAAAATGAGTTTAATATGAGTAGGAGGCTGATTAACTGAATCATGGGACATCTCTGCAATGAAATGTTTGCAGCAATCAGAAACAATGAAATGAATGTCTTAACAGATGAATGGATAAACAAAATGCCATATGTGTGCAATAGAATATTATTCAGACTTAGGAAGGAAATTCTGACACATGCTACAACATGCATGTATCTTGAGGACCTTATGCTAAGTAAGATAACTCAGTCAAAGACAAACACTGTATGATTCCACTTACATGAATTATCTAGACAAGTCAAAACTCACAGAAACAAAGTGAGTGGTAGTTGCTAAGGGTTGGAATAGGGGGAAATGAAGAGTTGTTTGATGGATATAGATTCAGTTCTTTGAGATGAAAAAGCTTTAGAGATTGACTATACAACAGTGTGAATATACTGAACTGTACAGTTAACAATAGTTAAGATGGGGCCGGGTGTGATGGCTTATGCTAACACTTTGGGAGGCCAAGGCAGGAGGATCGTTTGAGCCCAGGAGTTTGCAGCCTTCCTGGGAAACATAGTGAGACCCCATCTCTACAGAAAAATTTTAAAAATTACCTGGGCGTGGTAATTTTTAGTCCCAGCAACTAGGGAGGCTGAGATGGGAGGATCGCTTGAGCCTGAGAGGTCCAGGCTTCAGTGAGCCATGATCATGCCACTGTACTTCAGCCTGGGTGACAGCAAGACTCTGTCTCAAAAAAATCAGTTAAGATGGTTGATATGGTTTGACTGTGTCCCCACCCAAATCTCATCTTGAATTCCCACGTGTTGTAGAAGGGAAACTCTGGTGGGAGGTAACTGAATCATGGGGCAAGTCTTTCCCGTGCTGTTCTCATGATAGTGAATAAGTCTCCTGAGATCTGATGGTTTTAAAGAGAGGAGTTCCCCTGCACAAGCTCTCTCTCTTTACCTGCTGCCATCCATGTAAGATGTGACTTGCTCTTCCTTGCCTTCTGCCATGATTGTGAGGCTTCCCCAGCCATGTGGAACTGTAAGCCCAATTAAACCTCTTTCTTTGTAAATTGCCCAGTTTCGGGTATATCTTTGTCAGCAGCGTGAAAACAGACTAATACAGTAAATTGGTACCAGTAGAATGCTGAAATGAGTTAAGACTTTGGGGGACTCTTGGGAAGGCATGATTGGTTTTGAAATGTGAGGACATGAGATTTGGGAGGGGCCAGGGGTGGAATGATATGGTTTGGCTGCATCCCCACCCAAATCTTGAATTCCGACATGTTGTGGGAGGGACCTGGTAGGAGTTAATTGAATCATGGGTAAATTTTATGTTATGTTATTTTTTATGTTATGTAGTTTTTTAAAAATAGTGAAACAAAGATACTAAGTTTAAAAGGCAAGGGCAGAAAAATAGGTGCAGTGTGCTTTCATTTGTGTATTTTGGAGAAAGAACATCTACACACACAATGCTTGTATGTACACAGAATAATCCTGAAAGGATTCCTTGGGAACTGGCATAGTGATTACTTCTAGGAATGGGGTTGTGGTAGGTGGGAGGACGGGGATGGAGGAAGACTTAAAAATACTCTTTGACACCTTCTTAGTTGTTTACCACATATATGTGTTACATACTAAAATAATTGTTTTGGGGGATTTTGTTTGTTTGTTTTTGTTTTTTGAGACAGAGTCTCACTCTGTTGCCCAAGCTGGAGTGCAGTGGTGGGATCACGGCTCACTGCAGCCTCAACCTCCTGGGCTCAAATGGTCCTCTCGCCTCAGCCTTTTGCGTAGCTGAGACTACAGGCATGCATCACCAAGCCCAGCTGTAATAGAGGTCTTTTAATGCATCATTAAAATATCACAAACAGGTCTTAGCAACCATACAGTATCTTGTTGCTGTAGCTGGACAACTCTTAGATCTTATTCATCAGCCTGCTAAACTGTTCCTTTTTCAGTGACATACAGATCATCTGAAAGTTTTCTGTTATCTTTGTTTTTAACTGTTGTGGATTGCTAAATCAAAGCAGTTGAATTTGAAACAAACTCAATGTCATTTCCTTCAAGGATTAATACATTTTTCTGGACTTAAGATAACTGAATAAGCAACACCCGGCCTTATCTAAACCATCCAGATGTATTTTTCACCCAAGAAATTTTGGATTTCATCAAGAGACCCATGCTCCTGGATAACTAAGTTGATGGGGAAAGGAGCATGCACAGACCTCATCTTGTAATGGAAGCCCAGTGTAACACCCTTGATCATGTTCTGTACATGATTACAAATAGTGCAAGCAGTAGCCACTTCCTTTCTATTTCCCAATCATTTGTCAACCTAGCGCCTCTTCTTTTCCAAGGAGAATGCATCCTACATTGATGTAATTGAAGTCTCTCCCTAACTTCCTCTGGGGCTCTTCAAAATAACTGTGCATCCTTTCAGAGTGATGTCTGCATTTTCTGGAATGTCAATAGTCTGATTGCCAAGAATGGTCTTCATTCTCTCAGTAGATACAGGAAAGAATTGAAATAATTGTTTTTAAATGTATAATTTGAGCAAAGACTTTAGAGAATTTCCTTAGTTGGATCAGACACAGATTATGAAATTGCTTTGTCAATGCAGTTACACCTAAGTGCCAGGGTATGTCTTGGCCTTTAAAGGATTAAAAGCTCTTACTCCCAAAGTTGCTGGGCTTTGGGGTATAAATATATTTTATTGTTTGATGTCTGATAGTATATTTTTCTTTTTATTTTTTGAGGCAGGATCTCACTTTATTGTGCAGGTGGGAGTGCAGTGGCGTGATCTCGGCTCACTGCAGCCTCAACTTCCTGAGCTCAGGCGATCCTCCGACCTCAGCCCCCTGAGTAGATGGGACTACAGGTGCACGCCACCACGCCCAGCTAATTTTTTGTATTTTTAGTAGAGAACAGAGTTTTGCCAATGTTGCCCAGGCTGGTCTGAAACTCCTGGGCTACAGTGATCTGCCTGCCTCAGCCTCCCAAATTGTTGGGATTACAGGCATGGGCCACCACGCCCAGCCTATGTCTAATAGTACATTTTCAGAGTCACTAGTTTCTTTAAGTACACCTGCAATGTATTCACTTAGAACCACAAAAAAAGATACAAAAAAAAAAGAGGAGAGGATGAAAGATGGAGGAAAAAAGGAAAGAGGAAAGAAATAGTAAATGTTCTCTGCCTCTTAAAAGCATATAATCTATAACAAGAATAGGGTAAAAGAGACTTAACAGTAACAACAGGACAACAGGTTTTGACTCTTGTGGGATTTATTCGTTGTTTGTTTGTTTGTTTGTTTTTTAGATGGAGTCTTGCTCTGTCTCCCAGGCTGGAGTGCAGTGGCGCAATCTCGGCTCACTGCAACCTCTGCCTCCTGGGTTCAAGTGATTCCCCTGCCTCAGCCTCCCGAGTAGCTGGGATTACAGGCATCTGCCACCACACCCAGCTAATTTTGTATTTTTAGTAGAGATGGGGTTTTGCCATGTTGGCCAAGCTGGTCTCGAGCTCCTGACCTCAGGTGATCCACCCGCCTCGGCCTCCCAAAGTGCTGGGATTACAGGTGTGAGCCACCGTGCCTGGCCTCTTGTGGGATTATTTCTTAAGACTTCTGCTTGTAAATTGTTGGGTAACTGAACAAGTTAGATTTTACACTCTTGAAAACCTCCTTCTTAGTATATGAGTTCTTGCATCATACAGTCCATATAAAAATTGCAACATTTTATTACTATAATTGTTCATTAGAAGCTGTTCTGGATTGAAACTTCTTGTTATGGTGCAGATGTTTTTCTTACCAACAATCTTAACCCGTTTTTCTCCACACAATACTTAGCTAAAGGGACATGTTTCCCCAAATCATATCTTATCTTTGTAGTTTTTGCGTCCCCATAAAAAGCAAAAAACTGTTTTTGTAACCTGTTCAGTTACCTTTCCCTTTTTGTTTGGTGTTTTACCTTAGCTACTAATAATTCAGCACCCAGAAAAGTGCTTAATACGCAGTAGGGGTACAATAAATGGCAATGAATGACTCATTGTGAGCTCAGTTGCTTCCAGGTTATGTAGGGAATATGATTTTGTCTTTAAGAATGAAAAGCACTTAAGACTTGATATAAGCAAAATTTCCCTTGAAGACAAAAGTTTCTTTGAAAGAAAATTTTAACCCAAATGTATAAGCCTTTTACATCTAGGAAGGAGATTAATATTATTATAGTAATATTTATTATTATTATTAGAAGCAGCAGTAATAGTGGCAACATCAGAAGCTAAGTTATTCTAAGTGCTTTTTTTAATTACTTTTTTTTTTGGTAGAGACACCTGTCTTGCTATGTTGTGCAGGCTGGACTTGAACTCCCAGGCTCAAGTCCTCCCACATCAGCCTCTAGAGCGGCTGAGTATCTAGAACTACAGGCACATGTTACCACACCTGGCTCTAAGTCTCTAAATGCTTTTCTTATGTTATCTCTCATACAGTCTTTCCAACAACCCTAATAGATCGATGTTATTGTTGTGTCCATTTTTATGGATGAGGAAACTGAGCTCAAAGAAATTAAGGAATGTGCTCAAAATCACACTGCTAGTAAGTGGCAGAACCAGGATATGAACTCAGTTTAGTTAAGATTTGGGCTTGATACATCCAATGCAAGAATATGAGTTTGACTTTGCCCTCCTCAAAATTCCTGCCAAAGGGACATGCAAAAGAAGAAAATAAAGAAAAGAGAATTGGTATCTGCACTACAAACTGGGGAAGATCACCACCTTCATGCTAGAAGAAACATTGAGGGAATTTACAATATGAAATTCAGGCAACAAGGTTGAGGTAAAGGCCTACCACTGAGAGGTGCTATGTATAATTAAGCCCACCTAGGCCGCACGCGGTGGCTCATGCCTGTAATCCCAGCACTTTGGGAGGCCGAGGTGGGCGGATCACAAGGTCAGGAGATGGAGACCATCCTTGTCAACATGGTGAAACCCTGTCTCTACTAAAAATAAAAAATTAGCCGGTCGTTGTGGTGTGCACCTGTAGTCCCAGCTACTCGGGAGGCTGAGGCAGGAGAATCACTTGAACCCGGGAGGCATAGGCTGCAGTGAGCAGAGATCGCGCCACTGCACTCCCGCCTGGGCAACAGAGAGTGAGACTCTGGAAAAAAAAAAAAAAAAATCTCTGCAGTGAATTAAGGCTGCATTTTGTATTCCTAGCTTACTAAAAATGTTTGAAACCAGAAATGACTATTTTGTCAAACGCTTTTTAGCATCTATTTAAATAATTGTGTAGTTTAGTAGAGGTCCTAAATATTAATGCGTCCTTGCAATCTTGGAATAAGCCATATACTCATGAGAAAGACTGTTCACTCTGCAGAACCCGGAAACAATTCAGGAATTAGAATTACCGGGTCTTGGCTGGGCATGGTGGCTCACGCCTGTAATCCCAGCACTTTGGGAGGCCGAGGTGGGTGGATCATGAGTTGAGGAGATAGAGACCATCCTGGCTAACACCATGAAACCCCATCTCTACTAAAAAACAAAAAATTAGCCGGCGTGGTGGCACGCGCCTGTAGTCCCAGCTACTCGGGAGGCTGAGGCAGGAGAATTGCTTGAACCCAGGAGGCGGAGGTTGCAGAGAGCAAAGATTGCGCCACTGTACTCCAGCCTGGATGACAGAACGGGACTCCGTCTCAAAAAAAAAAAAAAATTACCAGGTTTCAGAAGGCAGGGAAATGAACTTGACCTTTGTCCTTTGTCTTCCTTTAGGTTTCTCAGAATTTAATTTAGAACTAAATATGTTGGTTGCAAGTAAACAATTGTTGCATGAACCAATTATGTTGTAATGCCATCAGCCCACTTTAATGGATACCTTGTATCTTAATGAATTGTTTCAATTGATGAATATATATATAAAGTCTTAAAATAACTTTAGGAATGCAAGTGTGGTTACAGGACCTCTTTCTTGAAAGGTCATTTTTTTTTTCTTTGAGACAGAGTGTCACTCTGTCACCCATTCTGGTGGCGTGATCTTGGCTCACTGCAACCTTCATCTCCCGGGTTGAAGTGATTCTTCTGTCTCAGCCTCCCCAGTAGCTGGGATTACGATTGAGCACCACCACACCTGGCTAATTTTTGTATTTTTAGTAGAGACGGGTTTTCACCATGTTGGGCAGGCTGGTTTCGAACTCCTGACCTCAGGTGGTCCACCCACCTCGGCCTCCCAAAGTGCTGGGATTACAGGCATGAGCCACCGTGCCCAGCCGAAAGGTCATTTTGAAAGAGCTAGTGTGGACATCTGAAATATTTATAAGAATGAAAGCTGCAACATCTTAACTAGTGTAATTTGGTTTAATTTTTACTTTTCTCTCTTCAGGTTTGTTTTGTTTTGTTTTTGGAGACAGGATCTAGTTCTGTTGCCCAGGCCAGATGGCGGTGGCACAATTATGGCTCACTTGAAGCCTTGAACTCCTAAACTCAAGTTATCCTCCCACCTCGGCCTCCCAACTAGCCAGGCCTACAGAGGTGTGCCACCATACTTGGCTGATTATTATTATTATTTTTTTGTCATGAAGATGGGGTCTTACTATGTTGCCCAGGCAGGTTTCCAACTCCTGGGCTCAAGCTCTCTCCAGTTTTTATTATTATTATTATTATTATTATTATTATTATTATTATTAATTTTTTTTGAGATGGCGTTTCGCTCTTATTGCCCAGGCTGGAGTGCTATGGCCATGATCTTGGCTCACTGTAACCTCCACCACCTGGGTTCAAGCGATTCTCCTGCCTCAGCCTCCAGGGTAGCTGGGATTACAGGTGCCCGCCACCATGCCCAGCTAATTTTTTGTATTTTTAGTAGAGACGGGATTTGACCACATTGGCCAGGCCGGTCTTGAACTCCTGACCTCAGGTGATCCACCCGCCTCCCAAAGTGTTGGGATTACAGGTGTGAGCCACCGTGCCCAGCCTCTCTCTAGTTTTTATACTGTGACAATGACAAGCCACTTTTGATGTGCTTAGTATTATCTATATTATTATCTGTTGTAGTATGAGAGCTTGGGAAGATTGAAAACAGCTCTGATCTCTACCATTTTAATTCTTTCAAATATTTATTATTAAGCCTTTAGCTTTCCTAATACGAGTTCCAGAAGTCTTCAAATATTTTATATATTTTTTAAGCTAGATGGAGAGTAAATGTTCTTATTCTCCCCCCTCCAAAATATAAGAGAACAAGAATTAAAAAGACTTTACATTTGTAGGATTTTTAGCAATGATTTTTGTTTGTTTGTTTGTTTTTTGAGATGGAGTCTCGCTCTGTAGCCCAGGCTGGAGTGCAGTGGCGCGATCTCGGCTCACTGCAACCTCCACCTCCCAGGTTCACGCCATTCTCCTGCCTCAACCTCCCGAGTAGGTGGGACTGCAGGCGCCCGCCACCACACCCGGCTAATTTTTTGCATTTTTAGTAGAGACGGGGTTTCACCATGTTAGTCAGGATGGTCTTGATCTCCTGACCTCGTGATCCACCCGCCTCGGCCTCCCAAAGTGCTGGGATTATAGGCGTGAGCCACCACGCTCGGGCAACAATGATTTTAAATATTTGGTTATTTCTGATTATTTTCTAAAAGAGGAAGAAAGAGGGACAATGCCAGATGAGACTTGGTTTTAAGACAGAAAACTAAAAGTAGACAAAGGGTCAGAGTAGGAAAAAAATGAGAAGGAAGTAAACCAGGAGCAAGGCTGTTATCAGAAAGAGTTAACTCTGAGCTTTACTTTCTTTAAGTTTATTTGCACTCTAAAACTCTTATCTCTGAGGGTATACTTTAGATGAAACACAGCCCTACCTGTAAAAAATTAAAGTAGGAATCAACTAGGATAGCCATGAAGTAGTTATAAGTTTCAGCCACTGGTAGTGAGAAGTTTTAATGACGTAAGCTTATGCATCAATGATCCATGTAGGGATAACTCAGTTTCCAGCTGCTGTTAGCTAAACAGCAAACATTTGAATAGAATCTAATGAGTCAGAGTTGGAGCCTTTTCTGTTCCCTTTTTTGAGTTGTTAGTCATAGGGAAAAATACTCCTATGTTACCAGCTAATTATTTCACTCCTTTGTCTTATTTTCCTTGTCTGTCTTCTAGACAGATTTTTAGAAAGAGATTAGAGAACAGAAGAAAAGGTTTTAAACTGTTTTCTGGTGCCTGTTGGGGGACTTGGGTAGGGCATGTCTCCTGGCTCTTTTTTTTTTTTTTGAGATGGAGTCTTGCACTGTCACCCAGGCTGGAGTGCAATGGCGTGATCTCAGCTCACTGAAACCTCCGCCCCTTGGGTTCATGCGATTCTCCTGCCTCAGCCTCCCTAGTAGCTGGGATTACAGGCACACACTGCCATGCCCGGCTAATATATATATATATATATATATATATATATATATACACTTTTTTTTTTTTTTTTTTTTTGTAGTACAGACAGGGTTTTACTATGTTGGCCAGGCTGGTCTCAAACTCCTAACCTCAGGTGATCTGCCTGCCTCAGCCTCCCAAAGTGCTAGGATTAGCAGGCATGAGCCACTGTGCCTGGCCTGTCTCTTGGCTCATAGGAACACTTGGCAGCAGAGAGCTAATGAGGCTAGGCTAAGAGTTAGATCCCGTAATCAGGCCCTATGCTATATTCTATAGCCTATCTCTAAACAAATATATCAAATGTGTATCTTTGGATGTGAAGATAAATGAACACAAATCTATCCCCAGTCTGAGAAGAGTTCAGAGTACATACTATAAAGGATTAGCAGCACCATCTTTTTTTTTTTTTTTTTTGAGACGGAGTCTCGTTCTGTCGCCCAGGCTGGAGTACAGTGGCGCGATCTCGGCTCACTGCAAGCTCAGCCTTCCGGGTTCACGCCATTCTGCTGCCTCAGCCTCCCGAGTAGCTGGGACTACAGGCACCGGCCACCACACCCGGCTAATTTTTTCTATTTTTAGTAGAGACCAGGTTTCACCGTGTTAGCTGGGATAGTCTCGATCTCCTGACCTTGTGATCTTCCCGCCTCCGCCTCCCAAAGTGCTGGGATTACAGGCGTGAGCCACTGTGCCCGGCTAGCAGCACCATCTTTACAGAAAAAGATGTGCTGGCTCTTTCCCCAAATCGGGAAACCATAGGAAATGCTTCAGTTGATCAAGCATTCCTCAGTCAACTAACCAGTCACCTTGTTGGCAGTGTTCTCTCAAAATAGCCATCACTAATCAGAATTGCAGCTTCTCACCTGTGAGCTAACACCACTGACTCAGTGATTTCAGCTTGCTTTTCCCCTCGTGCTTATGGGCCCATTCGTTTGGATCTCTGAAATGATCTTGTTTGTATTACAGAGCTCTCATTTGGAAGACAGTGAATCAGCAGCATTACTTTGCTGTGAATGTGAAGAATCAGAAATCTTTACTGATTCCAATGTACGTAGGTATATGTTTTTATACAGACTTTGGTGATTCAAGTAAAATCTTATTGGGTAAATTTGGCTATTAAATGCAACTGATATAGTGCCTATTATTTTATCTATTTGACCCCATTCAGCCAAATAGTCTGGGAAGGCAAATAGGTGGCTTAGAATGAGTGTATATATAAACAGTATGGTACATGTATATGCATAATGCCATGGCAATGACCACTCAAAAGTTATTTATCGAAGTAGAAAAAATGTGGCATCTTGGAACCTTGAGTGAGTCTCCTTCAATAAAGAGTGTGACTGTTTTTGTGGGATTTTTTTTCCCCTCATGCACACATTTTTTTAATGGTCAATAGTATTATTCTTTTCCCTGTGGCAACTGCTTGGTATTGGTGCTGCCACAGGGCCTTTATTCCTCACGTACATGGGCCTCACATGTCTTTGCTATTGATAATGTTAAGCCAAATAGTGTTATAATCACTGGACTGGAAACCCAACCTGATCATCTTAAATGTAGAACTTAATCTAACTACATTTCATGGGATGTTATAAATTTTACTTATCCCATCTGACCTCCTGCTTACTTACCCACAGAGTCAGGCTGAAGTTAGAGAACAACTTAAATTGACTTATTTTTGTGTGTTGCAATGAGCAGTGGAAATTCTCAGTATATCCTGAGATATAAGTGAACTTCCCCCTGAGTATTGAATGGCCTAGTAGTGATGCAGGACAGATAATCCCCCAAACTGGGGCTTAGCCCAGGAGGGTTCTTAGTTTCACCAGGAAAGAAATCAAGGGCAAACCTGTGGTGTTAGACAGCAATCTTTTATTGAACAGTACTGCTCCTTGTGGAACAGCACTAACTCATAGATAGTGTACCCAGAGTCTGCAACGTGTGGGCTCTTGGCAACTGTATATATACTCGCTTATACCCACTTTCAATTACATGTAAATTAAGGGGCAGGTTAATGCAAATTGAGGGGTGGGTTATTTAGAACTTTCTAGGAAAGGGGCAGTAACTTCTGGGTCATTGCCATGGCATTTGTAAACTGTCATGATGCTGGTGGGAGTGTCCATGCTAATGAGCAATGAGGGCAGCCAGGGATTGCCCTTGTCACAGTCTGCTGGTTTTGGCCAGTTTCTTTGCTTTATCCCATCTGGAACAGATCCTACTTTGTTCAGCAGTGTTGTGACCAGAAAACAAGTCCTGCTGGACTCTTGCCTTATTAGTTCATACACATTGTTCTACCTTAAAGGGGTGTTGGAAGTATTCTGGAGGGAAGTGAAGGGAAGAGTTGTGGGTCAGGAAAATTAATGAGCTCTCCAACTGTCATTTAGATAACTGTCTCCTATTGAGCACCACCCCCCCTCAAAAAAACCTGAGGGGGTTGGCTACAAAAATGCAGACACTGTCCCAGTTGTATTAATGAAAATTAGAAATAGAGAGGACCAGCTCTTTGTGAGAGGCCCTGGTCTCTGCCCTCTGCTTCACCTTTCAGCCCAGATGCCTGACATTTTTATCTATTTGCTTCTCAGTGGCTCTAAGTTGAAGACTTGGTGACAACCTGATTTTTTTTAAGGTGTACTGCCCTTTACTGTGAAGCTTGTGCAGATTAGGGATGGCACTGTGAGGAAAGACTTTATTCAAGCATATTTTTGGACTGTTATACCCATAGGAGACTGGGCTGCTCTTGGAATTTTTCCCCCCTATTTTATGTGAGGTTCAAGATGGCCTTGTATCAAACTGAAGTTTAGAAACATAGCAAACCTTTTTCCCACTTGGACATTTTTTTTCTGTGTCTTGGTATAGAATGAATCCTACTTCACAAATTTTAAAAAGTAGAGTTTATATAAACCGAATCATAACACATTTCAAAACTGTATTGTTTTTTACAGATTTGATTGTTTTCTATAATTTTACTTGACTTGATCTCTTCCAACAGGTAGCTGTCACTAAAACTAGGTTCTACAAACCTTGACCATAAAAAATGAATTGTCTGTATCAGGATATTTATTGCTCATAGTAGCACTGCATACATGTTGTTGAAGTTTCACTAATGTAAACTATCTCTTGAAGTAAGATGTGTCTCAAGTATATCACCATATTACTACCTGCACTTAGGCTGGCTTCCTCATCTTCATGTCACAGTGAATGCAGTTACCATTTCAGGACCTCATTCACCTATTTATTTATGCAACTGCATTTCATTCAGTGTTGATGAATCTGGAATGGCATGAGTTAAGTTATTGTGATTCATTAATAGCTGGAGTGGTGCTCATTTTCCTAGTGCTTGCAAACGTTAACTGATAAATCCATGTGAACACTTATTATCAGTATTTTGCAGATGACAAACTGAGGGTGAAAGGTTATAATCTTTGTCCAGTGTTGTGTGATAAGCAGGAGCAGTGCTGACATGAAATCTCAGCTGATAGCCATCATGAGCTCATCACCAGTGGGCAACCTCATTGATGGAATATGTACCAGTCTCCTTATATGGTATCCTATAAGATTTATTTTGTTCAGGCTGGGCACAGTGGCTCATGCCTGTAATCTCAGCTCTTTGGGAGGCTGAGGTGTGCAGATCACTTGAGGTCAAGTGTTTGAGAAAGCCTGGCCAACATGGTGAAACCCCGTCTCTACTAAAAATACAAAAGCCTGGCGTGGTGGTGCATGCCTGTAGTCCCAGCTACTTGGGAGGCCAAGGCAGGAGAATTGCTTGAACCCAGAAGGTGGAGGTTGCAGTGAGCCAAGATTGCACCACTGCACTCCAGCCTGGGCAACAGAGCAAGACTCCATCTCAAAAAAAAAAAAAATTGTTCAGTTTGCAGTGGAGTCCTCTGGACTTATTATACTGGCATATTATTTCGACTGATTTTGTCTCAAAGAGACTAGTGCATGGGAATCTACATGAAGAATATTTTCATGAAGTTGGACACGTCGGGAAAAGGTAACTTTAGTTTTAATGGTTTTTCTCCCTTAGAAACAATTAGTTGGGCCCAGGCACGGTGGGTCATGCCTGTAATCCCAACACTTTCGGAGGCCAAGGCAAAAGGATCACTTGAGCCCAGGAGTTCAAGAGCAGCCTGGGAAATACAGCGAGACCCTGTCTCTACAGAAAATAAAACAATTAGCCGGGCATGGTGGCACATACTTGTAGTCCTAGCTACTTGGGAGGCTAAGGCGGAAGGATATGCCATTGCACTCCAGCCTGGACAGCAGAGTCAGACTCTGTCTCCAAAAAAAATAAAGAGAAACAATTAGTTGGGTATATGTATTTACAGATTACTCTGGGTTGCTTTATTTTATTGCCAAGCCTTTCATTCATTTAAGTCAGATTTGTTGTCGTCTTTTCCTCAAGAGGCAAAAGTTGTTTCATGTACTTGGCTGGCTTTTTAAAGGTGTTAGATCCTCCTCCTGTTTTGTTTTTCCAGGGAGTATTTCCCACACCTTTTTTTTCCCCCTTTTCTCACTTCCCTGTTCCCACCCCCATGTCAAATGGAATTGAAGAGCTTCTTCGTAATTTGAAGCCTTAACCTTGGGGGTGGGGTGGGGGGCAGTTATTTGCAGAGCAAAATGATTGAAATCTCCATTACTTAGTTTTCTGCAAAGGAAGTGGTATGGGATCTTGATAAGTATTTGAAGTAGAAATACTGATGTAAAGAAGAAGAGTAGAAGATAAAGTCAATCGTCAAAGAACTTTCTCTTCAATTTTGGGATAACAGAAGTATGAACTTTGGTTAGTTTTATTCATTCATTTGCTTCTGCATAATTCATTCATTCACCAAGTATTGATTGACTCATGTGCAAATCACTGGGCCCAGGGGAGTAGGGGCCCTTAGAGAAAGTATACTCTATACTTCACAGATTAGTTTTATGGCTATTCGTGGAAAACCCTGAAAAGGAAAGGAGAAAATCATTACATGCAGTATGTGGGAAGAAGAGAAGAAATCTGGATAAGTGGAAATAAATTTGGCTGGAGGCCAATTTGGCTGGAGGGCTGGCTGCCTTAGATCTCTTGGGGCTTTCCTGGAAGAGAAGGCAGGAGTGCAGAGAGGCCCCTGCCCCTTTTCTGATCCCACTCAGTCTCCAGGAAACCAGATAATAGATAGAAGCAGCTACTTGCTCCCTCTACTGTGCACAGGTTTGTTAGAGGTCTCCATAATGGGGAGAGGATCTGTCTGCCCCCAGAGAAAGGTAACAGTGTGACTGGAAGAGGTCACAGAGAAAGAAGATACTGGCTTTAGCTGCAGGAGTTTCACCTTGGCTTCAGATAAGAAGGAATGTAGGCAGTGACTAGAGCAGGTTGGGATGCTAGTGACTGCAACAGGCACTGAGACTCCTGAGGCTTCTCTTCATTTCCCTCTCCTGTACCCACTGCTATCCTACCTAAAAGGAGGAAGAAGCTCTGGATGAGCTGGGATTCCAATTATTGTGCTTATGGGTGGTCACCTAGGAACAACTGGATTCATTTACCATTGTAGGGCTATTTCTTCCCCAGCCTGGTGGTCAGGAAAATATTTGTTATATTAGTTTATTTCCTAAAAATAAAACTTATTTATCTCATTTCCCTGGTCTTCTCACCCCAACCCCTACCCAACCAAACAGGCAGAAGGTCATATATAGAATAGTCATACTATTTTTATGGTCTGTTCCATTCCTTTGCTTGGTTTATTATATTCTTGAAGGATATAATATTATATTCTGTGCAATCAGAAAAAAGCTTTTATGTTTGAATAGCCCAGTGAAAGGAAGAGATGTTAGCCTTTTGCGTTATTAAAGAAAAGAAAAAGCCACCCCCTAGAATCAAATGTGGAAAAGGCAGATGCAAAGAAAGTCTAAAATGTAAGAATTATTTGGTTTAGAATATTTTTACATTTTTAGACTATAGATCTGCATTCTCTTCTAGGGAAGGACAGTGTCTCAGAATACAATATCCTTGTTGATAATCAGCTTCTATGGGATTTTTAACATGGAGTCATTTGGGGAGTGGAAAAATGGCTTGAGAGAGAGAGAAGATTTAGCCTAATAGTAAGTTCAAGATGAAGGATTTAAGAATTTTTAAAAGTTATCACCATTAGGGTAAACCCTAATTCAAGGCCTGATGTGGAGTAGCCAGTCCTTATAGATTGAAGATAGAAAGGACTTCAATTCTCAGGGTTCTTCTGAGATATCCTGTTCTTGTATGTTTTAAGTTTTGGAATGTAGTGTATTGGAACGATCAAAACAATGAATGGTTAGCTCAGAAAGGAAAACTACACTTAGGAGGGGGAAACTGCTATAGTAATTTTTTTTTTTTTTCTTGAGACTGAGTCTCCCTCTGTCACCCAGGCTGGAGTGCAGTGGCACGATCTCAGTTCACTGCAGCCTCTACCTCCTGGATTCAAGCGATTCTCATGCCTCAGTCTCTTGAGTAGCTGAGACTACAGGCATGCACCACCCATGCCTGGCTAATTTTTTTTATTTTTAACAATTATTTTTTATTTTTAGTGGAGACAGGGTTTCGCCATATTGGCCAGGCTGGTCTCGAACTCCTGACCTCAAGTGATCTGCCCACCTCAGCCTCCCAAAGTGTTGGAATTACAAGTGTGAGCCACCGCGCCCAGCCTGCTATAGTAATTAAATCTACTTTTGTAAATCTCTAGAGATTATAAGCAAAAACAAGATAGTAGTGGATGAACATCCAGATACAACAACAAACTGGTTAGCTGGAAGGTGGGGATGGTGTTTAAGCCTATAGCAAGCACGTCCTGTCATTCCTGATAATTTGTATTTACTCTCTTCATTTCTGCTATCTGTACCATGTGTATTTTCTGTTTATTTTTTCAGACTCATTTGCAGAACACCTTTCAGTAGCCAACATACACAAATAGAAAAAGAGGGGGGGAAAAGGGAAATTTGGTGCTAAGAAGATGAGTTTTATTATGAGTTTTAAATGGCCAGTTGGCCAATAGCAAACAGCTGCCCCACAGGAGTTTAGGATTACTTGAATTGTTTCTGCATCACCTCTGCTGCATTGTAGAGAGATTGTTAGGGCCCATCGTCAGAAAAAAGATAAAAAAAGTGTTGCTAGTGGCAAACATAGTTTTACCATGAACAATATCCTTTTTTTTTTACTTTGGAAGGGGTCTGATGCAAATTTACACTAATAGGAATGTGATGTTAAACTTATTTTGTTCCAGGTTAAGATGTAAGAAAGCATAGCTCAATGATTTTATCCCAGAATAATTATTATGAGAAATAATTTTCTTTTAAAAATCTTACACTCTTGAGTGACATTTAAGGAGAAATAAGATTTGTAGTAATCTTGGGTATAAAGGCTATTTTTGACATTAGCCTTATTTAACTCAGTGGTTCTCATTGTGGCTGCCCATTAGAATCACCTGATGATCTTTTTTTTTTTTTTTTTTTTTGACACTGAGTCTCGCTCTGTCGCCCAGGCTGGAGTGCAGTGGCGTGATCTCGGCTCACTGCAACCTGCGCCTCCCAGGTTCAAGAGATGCTCCTGCCTCAGCCTCCCAAGTATCTGGGATTATAGGTGCCTGCCATGACACTCGGCTAATTTTTGTATTTTTAGTAGAGACAGGGTTTCGTCATGTTAGCCAGGCTGGTCTTGAACTCCTGACCTCAGATGACCCACCTGCCTCGGCCTCCCAGAGTGCTGGGGTTACAGGCATGAGCCACTGTGCCTGGCTGTGATGATCTTTTAAATTAATAACAGGGTCTCACCCCCCTCCAGTTAAATCAGGATCTCTGTGAGTAGGGCCCAGGTATTGGTATTTTTTTAAATGCTTCCAGGATTATTCTAATATGAATCAAGGGTTAAGAACACTGGTTTGGGCTGGGGACAGTGGTGCACACCTGTAATCCCAGCACTTTGGGAGGCTGAGGCGGGAGGATCGCTTAAGCTCAGGAATTCAAGACCAGCCTAGGCAACAAAGCAAAACTCTGTCTCTACAAAAAAAAAAAAAAATTAGCCAAGGGCGTGGTGTACTCCTATAGTCCCAGCTACTCGGGAAGCAGAGATGGGACGATCACTTGAGCCCAGAAGGTTGAGGCTGTAGTGAGCCAGGATTATGCCACTGCACTCCAGCCTGGGTGACAGAATGAGACCCTGTCTCAAGAAAAGAAAAAACAGAAAAAGAACACTGGTTTAACTCTAGCTATGCTAATTTTTGCACCTCCATATTAGAAATCTAATCTGCAACATTTGTAACATTGTAACATCTATTCCTTGAGCAGCAGGATAAAATGTGAGATAGACTACAATTTTTTAAGAGTTGGGTGTATGCATTTGATTACTCAGGTACAACACAATTAACTTACATTCTTTCTATTCAGTGAAATTCCTTGGCTAGTCTTCTGTTAAAAGCAAGATACTGAAATGAGATAATCCAAATCTAGTATAAATTTAAGTCAGCGAAGGGTAAAGTTTTCCATGTCTTTTCCATAAGGTATAAAGGGTATAAAGACTTATTCTTCCTGTGTCAACATTGCTAGGGAGCTAGAGTAAAGAAAAAATAATTAAAGATCACTTTATACTTTGTGTTTTATACTTTTACTGAAGTAAAATATACATACAGAAAAGTGTACTTATCTTGTGCTTTTATGTATAACAATGAATTTTCACAAACTGATGTTTTCACAAACACAGGTCAATCATGAAGTAAGTAACCTGTACCTAGATCAGGAAATGGAATATTACAACTCCTCAGTACTATTTCCCCCTTTGCCAATCCCTCCTTGCTCCTTTCAGTCACTACTGACTCACCCTCCCAGCCATCATACACCAGGAATAACCACTTTCCCGACTTCTTGACCATGTGATTTTGATGTGGCTATCAGGCTATGCTTTTTAGAGGGCTCTCTCAGACTTTCAGAATCAGAGAGAGGGCTCAGCATCATGTAGTAGTTAAAGAGCTCAAGTTGAAGGTTCAGACAACCTGGGTCAGAGCCCAGCTTCACCACTTACTGACTGTGACTTCACTCTAAGCCTCAATTCCCCTATCTATAAAATGGGAATAATAATAGTACCTATCCCATGGAGTTGTTAGAATTAAATGAGATAACTTATTTAAAGTGCTTAGAGGGCTGGCGCATTATCTGTGCCAAGTAGAGAGCAGGGCAGATGCAGGATTCCCTCATGTCACCAGCTCTTCAACAGAGTCAAGGCAGTGCCACTGTTGTCTGCAGACATAATGAAGTTCATACTTCAGCTCTGGAGAAAAAGAAGAAGAAAAAGTGGGCATCCTGACCATCTTCCATTTTCTTCACCATCCCTAATTTGGCTTGTGGCTTGGCTAACTTGTGACAACTTCTAAAATATATTATTTAAGTACATGAAATGGCTATTGAAAGGCCAAAAATATTCTCTTAGACATCTTTATATTATCAATAGCTCTTAGCACAGTGATTTAATTGTAAATTGCACATAGTTGATGCCTTGGCTAAAGGAATCTAAAATGATACTTCAGACACACCATGCTCTCCTGTGCTGGATTTGTATTGGTCTAGGCTCCTGATCCCTCTTTTTACCAGAGCTGTATTTTTGAAACATCTGGCATGTTTCAAAGAATGCAGAAAGTGGCAGTGAAACAATTTGTAGGCAGAAACAAGGAGCCTCGGCCAAATTTGCAAAATTAACCAAATAAAAGCTCCAACTAGTTGAGTTATCTTACTTCCATAATCTGAGGCAGGTCCTGCTGAGGTATATTTTCCTCTTATTTTGGTTTGGGAGAGCAAGCAAAACAGGAGGAGTTGTAGGTTTTCTCAGATTTTTAAGATTATAGCTTGGGAAAAATTTACCCTTTGGAAAGGGTGGGGTGAGGGGAAGGACCCCTTACTATGAGTACTTACCATGTGACACCCATTGTACTAAATGCTTTTTATACAGTTTAGTGTTGAATCCAAGTCTTTGAGGCAAATACTTTTAGTAGTCCGTGTTTAAAGGTGAGGAACCAGGCTTGCTTAAGGTATGTGACCATGCTGGTAGTGACAGCTAAGTCTGCCAGACACTCCCAGCCGGTGCTCTTTAACTTCTGCTGGATTGCCTTTGCCCTTGAATGTAATGTTGTTATTCTGGTGCTAGGAGGTCAGGGTCAAATGCAGTAGTGATTCTCAACTCTAGTTTTACACAAGAATAATCTGTAGAGTTTATTTTAAAAATATAGAAACTTAAGTCTCACTTTAGGAAGTTTCTTGTTCAGTAGGTCTTAAATGAGACCTGACATATTTCTTCTTCACAAAGGTCCATAGGTGATTGTGTGCCAGAGTTGAAAATCACAATTCTCAGAAATTCACTAGTGGGGAATTATAAGATTACAGATTTGGGGGCATCTGAAGACTGAATTTGGAATATTGTAAAGATACATTGTTATTGGAAGTACAGGGAAGGAAGAGTTAGCTTAATAATCAAGTTTCCTATTTCAAGAGGTAATGTTACAGCATCCTTGGGGTGTTGCTTTGCCAGCCAGAAACCTCTGTGGCCAATGGCGCCTTTGCCCAACTTTTGCTCTGGCCTGCTGAGCTCGTTCCACCCACTCGGCCTGGCAGGTTACACATTACCGGCCTGGATCCCATACCTGCCAAGGGTGAGCCAGGCATGGGGTGGCGAGGGGTGTGTAAGCAAGGGTCCAGCCACTGTGCACAGCCAGGCACACTGGCTGCAATGGGAGAGGCAGAGCCTGATCTTTTGGCTTGGTATGACATCAGCCCCTGTTGCCATGGTGATGGAAGCCTGGCATACCATAAGCAGCCAGCTTCCACGGCTGACACTGGGGAACGTGATGGCTCCTGGAAGCTTAGAGATGCCAGGAACCACAGATCCCTAAAGAGGGTGTCACAACCCTGGCTCATTGAGCTCCTAGGTCTGGGTTCCCCAAAGGGCCACAGCTCTTCTCTCCTTATTGTCTTCTTTCCCTATTGTCGCCTGCAACATGGTGAGCAAGGGGCACGTTTCAGCCCTGTTTGTATTACAGCTCTTTTAGCCCTGCCATTCAGCAGGTCCCGAATTCTTGTCCTGTGTCCAGGAAGAGTGAGGTATGCAGACAAGTGGAGGGTGTGCAAGGTGAAGAGACGCTTTATTGAGCGATAGAATGGCTCAGAGGAGACCCACAGTGGGTAGCTCCTCTCCATAGCCAGGGTGTTGTTCAGCTCTCAGCAGAGAGGGTGGCCCCTCTCTGCTAGGCGGGTCATCCCGATGAGTGTTCAGCTCCAACAGAGAGGGTAACTCCTCTCTACAGGCAGATCATCCCGTCCTCTCTTCTGGTCTGGCTGAGTCCGGGGCTTTTCATGGGCCTCAGAGGGAAGGAAGTGCATGCCAGTTGGTTCATGAGTGGACGTGGGCAGCCCAGAAAAAGCACTACAAATTCCCACTGCAGTCTGCGGGACCAGCAGCCTGGCCTCCATGCTTCAGGTCCTTCGTGGCTTGCAGGTGGGACTTCACCAGGGACTGACCACCGTCTGCCTAGGAGCCTGCCTGCTTCCTGCTTCCATTCATGGTGCCCAGGCTGTTCATGCCAAGGGGCACCTGCAGGCCAACACCAAGCTGCCCTTGGCCTGCCCCCTCAGCCTCCATCTCATGCTTGTCAGTGACCAAACCCAGTGTCTGGAGGGGACCAGGGTGCCAGGGGGCTGGCATGTCAGTGCTGCCTTGAGCATGCACACACCTGGCTGGGTTGCACCAGTGCCCAGGCTCAGCCTCAGCTTTGCTCCATGATCAGAGTGGGCACCAACAGCCAGGAGAAGCCAGACAGTGAGAGTAGGCACTTCCAAGCCTGCTGGGGAAGGAGGGACCTTCCTGGGCCCTCAAAAGTATAGAGATGCCTGGGTCTGCAGCCGAGGTTTGGGCAGCTGCAGCTATGCCTGGGAGGGCAGGGCTCCCGCCTGCTTCAGGCTCCCAAGAGCACAGGGGTGCCCAGGTTGCAGCCACGGCTTGTGCAGCTGCAGTTGTGCCTGGGGAGCTCCCACCCTGCCAGCTTGCAAGGGGCAGGGCTTCTGCTTTTCCCCAGCTCCCCCCAGCTCCATGGAGTGCGCAGCCCTGGCCATGCCTCCTCTTTGCGTTTCCCTCACGGTGGCAGCGGGCAAGATGCAGGTGGCACAGTGGCCCCAGCCAACCCTGTGCAAACAAACCTGATGCTCCTGGGACCAGCCCTGCAAGTCTTGGCTGTGCCTTTGGCTGGGTTCTCACAGGCTCCTGGGATGTGGCAGGGAGCAAGATTGAGGCCACAGCAGAGGCTCTGGGCCTGGGAGAGTGGGTCCTGACCAGCCGTGCAAGGGTGGGGGTGGTGCAGTTGGCTGCCTCGGAGACATGGGCCACAGGGGTCCCACCGCCACCACTGCTGCTCCCGTAGCTGCTCCTGCTGCCACCACCCATGCCTCCCCACTACAGCTGGCAGCTACAATGGATAGCCCACTGCTGCCACCAGTAAGATGGTATCTATCACTGGAAATTGGATATTACTGGGGTGTTTTATAGCCAGATTAATTTTTTCCTTTCTTTCCGTGAATTTCTAGAGTGCTGCCACTATTGTACTCAAGCACAATCTTTCTCAACCCTAGTTTGCTATCTAAGATGTCTATTTTCTTACTTTTTTTTTTTTTTTTTTTGAGACAGAGTCTCACTGTGTTGTGTCACCTAGGCTGGAGTGCAGTGGCATGATCTTGGCTCACTGCAACCTCTGCCTCCCAGGTTCAAGTGATTCTCCTGCCTCAGCCTCCCAAGTAGCTGGGACTACAGGTGCTTGCCACCACACCTGGCTAATTTTTGTATTTTTAGTAGAGAATAGGTTTCACTATGTTGGCCAGGCTGGTCTCGAACTCCTGACCTCAGGTGATCCGCCCTCCTCGGCCTCCCAAAGTGCTGAGATTATAGGCATGAGCCACCACACCCAGCCTAAGATGTCTGTTTTCTTAGTGCTGAATGTAAAGTCCTGGTGAAGCTGTAATTTCAAAGCTATTAGGCAAGAAGTGTTAACCTTGTAGAGAGCAATGGATGACCCCGATTAAGACAAATGTCATGAGAGTTGTAAATTTAACAAATTCTTAATCTCAGTGGATCCTGTCTGCTGAGTCACTCCTAATGCCTTTTGTATATTTTCTGTAATCTCAACAGTGCGCTTTGGCAGTAGAAAAGGGGTAGTAATTTTTCCTCTCACTTTATAATTAGAAAAGTAGAGTTACAAAGGCCATGACTTGCTGTTAAAACCACAAATAACTGAAAAGATGGCTAACATTTCTTGAGCACTACCATGTGCCTGGTTAGTAAAAACAAATGTTAGTACTTACGTTATTTCACATTACATTTCTGATGTCAGTAGTATTTATCCCTGTTCTAGAAGAGATATTCTTGTTTTCTGAGTTTTGAGAAAACTGAGCTTATTTATTCCACAATTATTTAAGTCTACTCTGTGGCAGGCACAGAGCACTAGGCAATGGGTATTCAGTGATGAACAAAGCAAACTCTGCCCTTATGGAATTTACAGTCCATCGGGGAAGACACAATAAAAAACATAAATATTCAATTACAGAATATGATAATGTTATGAAAAATTCAAATGGAAAAACGATGATAAGATTTATCATTTAGATAAAGGATGTTCAAGAAGGGCCTCTCTAACGTGGTGATATATTTAAGGGATTTGCTTAGGATCACACATCTATTAAGTGATAAAGTTCAAGTCTGATTTCCAAGGCTATGCTCACCATGCCATTTTGCCTGTCAGATATGTACTTGGAATCCACCCCAGGGTTGTGACTCACATCTCTGGTCATATAAGCATTCATACCATGACATTGTACCAAATTTTCAGAAGAGGCATTATAAAATTTATAAATAATAAAATTATTAATAATAATAATTCTTTCAAAAGAAACCTGTCTCCTAAAATGCTTCCTTTTTTTTTTTTTTTTTTTTGAGACGATGTCTTGCTCTGTCGCCCAGGCTGGAGTGCAGTGGCGTGATCTCAGCTCACTGCAAGCCCCGCCTCCTGGGTTCACGCCATTCTCCTGTGACTACAGGCGCCCACCACCACGCCTAGCTAATTTTTTTGTATTTTTAGTAGAGATAGGGTAAAATGTTCCTTTAAGGAGAGCCCAGGAGGCAGCAGGGACAAGGGAAAGAGAAGAAAGGGCTATAAACAGTATATGAATTTCAATAAATTATAGAGAGAGACACAGCTCCAAAGAAGCTAAAAATCTGCTCTAGCTGCACTAGGTGCATTTGCATGAGGAAGTGCCCTCCTATCATGCATGAGCTGGGGCTGGAAATTCCACTTTGGATCAACATCTTACTTCCTGGTCTTACTTGAACTGAATTTGCAGGGCCTGGTCCAGGAGCTGAGCAGAAGACTGCTCATGGAGGAACCTGACTACAAAGTGTCAGATGATGGTTAGATCCTTAAGGTATCTGGAAAGAATGTGGGTGAAAGGGAAACTGCTCTTGGGAAGGGAAAGGACCAACGTGAACAATGAAATACAACCTTGAATTTGAATGCTATGGTATTCTTCTGAGTCCAGTGCAATGCCGTTTTGGCTAAGTTTTTTTTGTTGTTGTTGTTTGTTTTTGTTTTTGTTTTAGGGTTTTCCAACAGAGTTCTTCTGAAATGCCCTTTGCTCCAAAAGAATCTGTCCACTTATTCTTTTTGCCCCAAAGAAATAACAGCAGTTCTTAGGCTAGTCAGATTCTGTAGAAGTGTGATGCAGTTTTTCTGATTCTGGATTATAAACCTGCTTAGATTTGAATAATGCCTAGTGGGAATTTCTGTTTGGAAAGGTTTCATATACCATATTCATATATGCATCTTACTTGATGATTGGTTGTAAAGATTATAGATTGATTTGATCCTGGCAATCTGACATTTTAGTCAAGAGTTATAATAATGATCAAATGCTTTGACCCAGAAATCTAACTCTTGAATATTTCCTCTGAGGAAATTATATTTTTTAAAAAGGATATGTACTAAAATTTTAATGAATATTTTAGTAATGAGAGGAGGGAATGGTTAAGTAAACTATGGTAATATAGTGAAGCCATTAAAGTGAAAAACTTAATTAAAACTATATAGTTCCATGAGAAATTGTATAATTAATATTAAATGAATGGAAAAAAATTAAGTTGCCTCTCTACCTCACTCTGTGACAAAATATAGATGGATCTGAGAATTAAGTGTAAAAAATTTGACACCACAAGGAAGATCATGTAGGAGAATTTTTTTATAATCTTAGAGTAGGGAGGATCTTTTTATGACACAAAACCCAGAAACAATAAAAGAAAACATTGCTAAATTCAAGTACATAAAGTCAAAAAATCTACATTAAAAGATCCTATAAACAAAGTCAAAACCACAGGTTGGGAAAAAGACTTTCAACACATGACAAAGAGCTATTTTCTATAATACATAATGTGTTCTATAATATTTTAAAATTTTTAATATTTATGTATACATAGTAGGTATATATATTTATGGGATAAATGAGGTATTTTGATACTGGCATACAATGTGTAATAATCACACCAGGGTAAATGGGGTTTCAATCACTTCAAGCATTCATCATTTCTTTGTTACCTGCCAATTCAATGTGATATCAGACTTATTTTTATCTTTGCCTGTTTGAGAGGTAAAAACAATGTATTAGATATGAGAACTATTGAATATTTTTTTCAAATGTTAAGCCATTTGTATATGTTTTTCTTCTGTGAAAGTCATTTAACTTCTTTTGTGTATTTTTCTATTGTGTTTCTGATATTTAAAAAATATTATATCAAGTTAATTTGTCATCAGTTTAAAATAACGGGTTACAAGATGTTATTTGCAACCTTCATGGGTAACCTCAAAGCAAAAAACCTACAATAGATACACAAAAAACATAAAGCAAGACATTAAAACATAACATCAAAGAAAATAACTTTCAAAAAAGGGAGGGTAGGAAGGGAAGGAGGCAGGGAGGGAGGGAGGGAAGGAAGGAAGGGAGGGAGAGAGGGAGGGAGGGAAGGAGAAAGGGAGGGAGGGAGGGAAGGAGAAAGGGAGGGAGGAAAGAAGGAAGGGAGGGAAGGAGGGAGGGAGGGAAGGAGGGAAAGAGAGGGAGGGAAGGAAGGGAGGGAGGGAGGAAGGAAAGAAGGAAGGAAGGAAAGAAGGAAGGAAGGAAGGAAAAAAAACAGAAAACAAATAACAAAATGACAACAGTAAGTCCTTACTTATCAATATTAACATTGAATGTAAATGGACTAAACTCTGCAATCAAAAGACATAGAATAACCAAATAGAGAAAAAACAAGATCTAATGATCTGTTGCCTATAAGAAACACACTTCACCTATAAAGACACATATAGACTAAAGATAAAGGAATGGAAAAAGATATTCCATGCCAATGGAAACCAAAAAAGAGTAAGGGTAGCTATACTTATATCAGATAAAATAGATTTCAAGACAAAAACTATAGAGACAAAGAGGACTATTATATAATGATAAAGGAATTAATTCAGCAAGAGGATATAACAATTGTAAATATATATGCACCCAACATTGGAGCACTCAGATATATAAAGCAAATATTATTAGAGTGAAAGAGAGAGATGAACCCCAATACAATAATAGTTGGATACTTCATCATTCCACTTTCAATATTGGAAAGATCATCCAGACACAAAATCAAAGAAACAGCAGACCTAATCTGCACTATAGACCAAATGGAACTAAGAGATATTTACAGAACATTTCTTCCAATGGCTACAGAATACACATTTTTTTCTCAGCATATGGAGCATTCTGAAGAACAGACCATATGTTAGACCACAAAACCAGTCTTAACAAAATAAAAGAAAAAAATGGCTGGGCTCTGTGGCTTACACCTGTAATCCCAGCACTTTGGGAGGCCGAGGCAGGCAGATCACCTGAGGCCAGGAGTTCAAGGCCAGCCTGGCCAACATGGTAAAACTCTGTCTCTACTAAAAACACAAAAATTATCTGGGTGTGGTGGTGCACACCTGTGATCCCAGCTGCTCGGGAGGCTGAGGCACAAGGATCGCTTGAACCTGGGGGAAGTTGCAGTGAGCTGAGATCATGCCACTGTATTCCAGCCTGGGCAATAGGGTAAGACTGTCTCAAAAAAAGAAAAGAAAAAACTGGAAAACCAAAAAAAATTGAAATCAAGTATCTTCTCTGACCACAATGGAATAAAACTAGAAATCAGTAACAAGAGGAACTGTGGAAACTATATAAATACATGGAAATTAAACAGTATGCTCCTGAATGACCAGCAGGTCAATGAAGCAGTTAAGAAAGAAATTTTAAAATTTCTTGAAACAAATGGGTAGAACAAAATTGTATAGCCATCATTCATTTATTCAAACATTACTTAAAGGAAAAACAGGGCCAGGCTCACGCCTATAATCCCAGCACTTTGGGAGGCCAAGGCAGGAGGATCACTTGGGTGCAGGACTTCAAGATCAGCCTAAGCAGCATAGGGAGACTCCATCTCTACCAGAAATTTAAAAAATTAGCTGGGTATGGTGATTCCAGCTACTCAGGAGGCTAAGGTGGGAGGATCCCTTGAGTCCAGGAATTCAAGGCTGCAATGAGCTGTGATAGCACCACTGCACCCTCACCTGGGCAACAGAGCGAGACCCCATGTCAAAAAAACCAGAAGATAGCTTTTATCCTCAAATGCTCAAAGCCTAGAAAGACAGATTTATAAGTAAAATGATTGAAATACAGTGTGGTAAGTACAGTAATAGAGAAAATGTGTATAATAGGTACAGTTGCGGCACAAGAAGAGAATAGTCCATTCCTTGCCAAATTTGAAAAATGAGCAAAACTTACATATACGCTCTGATTACAACTACATAAAAACTATATATAAATAAATAACAAAAGAAGAATGAAAACACACAAGAGGCCTTAAGTATAAACAGTTGCAGCTGAGCACAGTGGCTTACACCTGTAATCTCAGCACTTTGGGAGGCCGAGGCTGGTAGATCACCCGAGGCCAGGAGTTGGAGACAGCCTCGCCAACATGGCGAAACCCCATCTCTACCACAAATACAAAAAAAAAAAACTTAGCTGGGCGTGGTGGCGCATGCCTGTAATCCCAGCTATTCAGGAGGCTGAAGCAGAAGAATCACTTGAACCCAGGAGGCAGAGGTTGCAGTGAGCCGAAATCACACCATTGCACTTGAGCAACAAGAGCAAGACTCCATCTTAAAAAAAAAAAAAAAAAAAAAGATAAACAGTTGCATTCTGGTGGTGAGATGGCAAGAAGTGTCAAAGTTGTTTTATTGGTATCTTACAGTGAAAATTTTTAAAATTCACTTTAGACTTAAAAATAAGCTGGGATTCTTTGGAGTCTTACATCTAGATTAGCGTCTCTTATTTGTCATCTTAAAGATGAAAATATAGGAAATACTGTATTTGCCCTAAGTTAATACAGGAGAGAAAGAGGTTTTTATCACACACATCCTTTTACCTTTCCCCTCCTCAATTTAAGTCTGAATCTCTGCAGGCTACTGTGAAGAGCCTTGGAACTGAGTAGGGTATAGGTTATGTCCGCAGACGTGTTCAATGTCCTTTGGGGGAGGTTTCTTTCTACATGTAACTGCTTTTTTCCTTCTCAAATTTCTTTAACAGTAGCAGACCCTCACCTGGGTCTGCTAGATGCCTTAAAGGTGAGCTGCAAAGCAGCCACGACTATATCAAACAATTCTGGCACCCAGAATTTATGGCTTATCCTGTTATGAGCTCCATATAACAAGTAAAAATTAAAATCCACTGGCACGTTAATCAAATGTAATGTTGCTGTGTAGTAATAATTTAAATTCTACTATGCAAAGTTATGCCCAGGACTTATGGTCAGCCTCCATCTCTCATTGTCATGCATTAAAGCACTACTGCTTCATTTCCTTTCCCATTTGTGGTTTCCACTAGTCTGGTTCTACATCTCTATCTTGAACTAATTAAACTGGCTCAGACTGGAGCAGCTATACCAGGCATAATACCAAAAGGAGAGCAGAACTGGCCTGGGTACTTACTTCACTGACTGTATTTACTCTTTCTTGCCTGACCCCTATGTCTTAAGGGCATGTCCTTAGCTCCCATTTCTTATGTATATGATTACCTTTCACTCATTTATTCTTTTAACCAATATGTGCTGAGTACTTCCTATGTGCTAGACACTGCACTGGTTGCTGAGGATATAGTGGTGCATGTGATAAACCATAAACATGATTCTTCCCTTTGAAACTTATACTCTAATGGAGAAAGGTGGGATTAAACAGCTAATTATGCAGTGAAATTTTAAATTATGATCAATTCTGCAAATCGGAAAGTATACAATACTATGAGAATATAGCAATCAGGGACCCAACCTGGCTTGGGGGAAAAAGTGATGTTAAGGTTCGTGGTCAAGAGAAAGCCTTCTTGGGGAAATGGTATTTTGAGTTGTACTCTAATGATGAGTTGAAGTCAACCAGGGAAAAGTTAGGTGGGGAACACGAATTAAAAACTTACAGATCAGGAAACTGGCACATTCAAGGAACTGACAGAAGGTCAGTAAGGCTGGAACAAAGAAAATAAGGGAGAAAATAACAAGCTGGTGCTGATAAAGTCAGCAAAAGGCCAGATGCTGCAGCCTTATAAACTAAGTCAAAAATCTTGATCTTGGCTGGGTGCGGTGGCTGACACCTCTAATCCCAGCACTTTGGGAGGCCGAGGCGGGCGGGTCACCAGGTCAGGAGATCGAGACCATCCTGGCTAACACAGTGAAACCCCGTCTCTACTAAAAATACAAAAAATTAGCCAGGTGAGGTGGCGGGCGCCTGTAGTCCCAGCTACTCGGGAAGCTGAGGCAGGAGAATGGCATGAACCTAGGAGGCGGAGCTTGCAGTGAACCGAGATTGCACCACTGCACTCCAGCCTGGGCGATAGAGCGAGACTCTGTCTCAAAAAAAAAAAAAAAAAAAAAATCTTGATCTTTATTTCTTGGACAACAAAAAGCCACTGAAGAGTTTTCAGCTGGGGAGTGACCAGGTTGAGATTTTTAAAAAATATTTGCCTGTCTTTGCTATGGAGAATGGGCTTCTTTATGAGCACAACTATTTCCCCAGCAATCAGTACAATGTCTAGCACATAGGAGGTACTCTGTACATATTGGTTAAAAGAAGAATAAATGAGTGATAGGTAACGTATACACAATAAATGGAAGCTAAAGTCATACCCTGAAGAAAGAGGTCAGGCAAGGAAATGTGAATACAGCAGCGAAGGAAGAACCCAGGCTCCCTTCTTCCCTCTCTCCTCTCTCCATATATATATGTACACACACACACACACACACACACACACACACACACACACACACAAGCCATCGACAGTTGGGGCTTCATATCCCTGTGATTTAGTTTGGTTAACTTACTTGTCAGGGAATGGAGCTCTTAATAAAAGGGAAGTTGACAGAATAGTAGTATGGTGTTATGGTGTGGTGGTAAGGAATGTATATGACCCTAGTTAAGTTACTTTTCTTCTGTCTTAATTTCTTCATCCAAGGAATGGAAATGATAAATAGTATACCTACCTTGGAGGGAGGATTAGTGTGAAGATTAAATGAGATAATGGTTGCAGAGCACTTCGACTAAGGCCTGGCACATTGTTAGCCTTTAATAAACAGCCACTATTACAGTCTAACAATCTCACGAAAGGTTCAGATGTCTCTCTGAGATCCACCCACTTTTTGTGGCTCATGGAATAGCACTCCATTCATGGGTCACATGTGGACTTGTCTAGCCTACACTAACAGACTTTAGGACTCTAGTCTCGAATGGTACAGAAACATGTATATGGTTTAATTTTACAAATGTCATTTGGAGATGGAAATGGAAGCAGAAGGGTTGCTTACTTTAACACCACTGGGGTTTTGCTTCGAAGCTGGCTTTTCACAAACACCAATGAAAAGGTTCTGTCACTTGCAGGAAATGACAGAATGTAGTTAGTTGCTTGGAAACGTCTGTGTGTCTTTGTTTCCCACAATACTAGATAACGTCTGTAATTATACTGCTGAACAAAGCTTCAGGTTGATCAAGGTTAATTGTTGACAGTGTTTGAAATGTTAATAATGTCTCCCCAAAAACTGCTTTACCAAAATAGATTGTTCTAGCTTCACAAAGGATTTAAATACCATTGATGTATTTCATTCAGCAATATGTAATTCTAGGCCTGGAAACTGGGATCTTCTGATTTAATATTTTCTAAGGAATTGGTAACCAGAAAATGTGTTTTCTCTTCTGCTTTAAAGTTTGGCAAGTCACTTGCTTCCAGGGATTCTCACTGCCTGACTTTTGTCTTTAGCCTTTTCTCTAAAACACACATTTCTGCTTTTGATCCATTTTTGTGGAACTAGGAAGAGGGGTTAAAGCATGCCATCTTTCTGTAGGAGTCCTAGGGAGTTTTGAGTGGTTGGGAATCTATTCTAAAAGTTCACAGTGGATTCAGACCCTGCTGAGAAAGTCTTTACTTTGTATTTAAATTTGTTGTGTAGCTTAAGAAGATAAAAGAGCAGGATTCTTAAGGGGGTTTTGCTACCAAGTGCTACGAAAGGAAAAATTAAAAGTTTCTTGTGTAGTCAATGAGAGTTCATTGCAATCAAGATCACTTACTGAATTTGTTAAAGACTTCCTGTGATGGCAGGGTTCACAGATGATCAATAATTCTGTTTTTGTACATACAGGTGAGTTTTGTATCTTATCCTTTATCTAGTCTAACATGATGGCTCTACCTCCATGGCTGCCTTTTCTGTTACTTAGTTCTCTAAGTGAAGAACCAAAAGCATCAGCTAAATTGTTCTAGTAATTAGGAGAGTGTTAGGAATTGGCTAGAAATACAGCTTAACCCAGCTATGGCAGGAAGGTAAGCAGAGGTTCTATCATATGTAATTATCCTCTTTAAAATGGTTAAGAAATGTATTAGATAGCATTACTACTAAAACCTAAGGCTTATATTGATTTAGAAAAACATTCACATTACAGATATTGTAGCTACGCTGGGGTTTTTGTTTTTTTTTTTTTTCTGTACTCATTCATTCTATTTATTTTTTCCCTAAATTATTTCTTCATTGTTTTGTGTTTGTCCTTTCCAGCTTCAAAAAGCTATACTGAGGGATATGCCAAGTCATAATGCATATTACCTGGAACTTTCAAGCATTTTATTCCTGTGGAAATGTGTTTAGCCAAGTTTTAGAAGAATGACAAAGTGAGAAAACCAAATTTATTTTTATTGCTGTTGACTATTAATATAGGAAAAGGAGCTTAATTCTTGGGCTTCTTTATCACTAACTTAGTATGTTCCAAGCACTGTTCTAGTTGCTTGAGATACAAAAACAAAAATTGCTGTCCTTCTGAAGTTAGTAATCTGATGCCTGTTACCATTTCACCCTCTGCCCCTGCCAAGGAAAGAATCAAACTGGGATTTAAATCCTAGCACTACTATATGCTCTCTGTGACTGGGAAGTCATTTATCTTCTTCGAGCCTTTTACTAGTAAGAAGCCTGGTAATCATGTTGCCATTTTATCATTTATATAAGCATCTCAAGAATAATTTGTTAGCAGTTCATTCTGCAAGAGGGAATTTCGTTGTAACTTGCTTGGATTTGTACTCAGAAGTGCCTTATGCAAAATAAGTTAAAGAAGTTTTGTCCCAGCATTTACCCATATGTGTTCCCTAGTGTGTGTTTTTACAACTGACCTGGCTTAACATCAGCAACAATTTGTAGTATGACACCAAGACTACATAGGTTTATATTTATGGAATTTAGTCTCATACATGTCATCAGAGTTGAGGGGAATGATGAAGGAAATGAAAAAGTCGAGCTCTCTTGGTAGGTAGCTGCTACCTTTTGGTATAGTCTTCATCTTTTCCTTTTGGGAACTGTGTCTACTTTACTCCATCTGATTCTGGTAGGGCTGAGAATCACTCAGCCTTGCTTTTCTACCACTGGATGGTCATATGTCCATAGACCCATGTCAGGCTGGTCAATCAAAGCACTCCTCTTCCCTGGATATTATGGTGGCACATGACCCAAGCAGGGCCACTGTCATTTTGAGAGATGGATATAGGTCTCTCTGGAGGTAAAAATGGTTAATTTTTTTCTGGACTCTGATTAAAAGGATGATATATGCTTAGTGTGGTAGGTGGTCATCTTACCACCACACAGAGACAGTCTACCTAAGAATAAGAAGAAAGCAAAGTCAAAGAGAAAGAGTGGAAAATAAAGACCTAATAACATCAATGCATTTCTGAATCCCTGTTGAATTTACCAGTTAAATAAACTACTGTGTTTTTTGTTTCTCTTGAGTCAGATTGCTTGCAACTGAAAGCATCTTGTATAATACAATATCCTTATCTATGATTGTAGTCATCGTTTGCATTTGTCAATATTTTTGGTTCTCCTTCTCCATACTGGTAGGATTATATTTCCTTGGGAACTGACATGGTCATGTGACTGTTTCGGCAAACAAAATATAAGTGGTTTTTGTCACTTCTAGGTGGAAGCTTTTAAGTCTTAAGAGCTGATGCATAATTCATTATATTCCATTCTCCCTGTCACAGTGACCAGTCAAGATGAGAGAGAACAACATGGAACAGAATATCCACCAACCTAGGATGAACATGTAACATAAATGAGAAACTGTTGTTTTCAGTCACTAAGATTTTGATGCTGTGTGTTTTTGCAGCCCCTCTGACTAATACCTGTATGGAATACATTTTTCTATATTAAATTTTTCTAAATACTTCAGGTGAAAAAATATTTTAGTATAACATCTAAAAACATGAATGTCTACAGAATTAGGTTATTAAAATATTTAATATATGTAGCTATTCTTGTTCAGAATTAAGAGTAGGCCAGAGGTAAGCAGCAGTATTTCCTGGTTTACCATACAGGAACTAAACCTGCTTTTACGGCTGTGACCTCTGACCAAATTATAGTTTGCCTTGTTTCATATCATGTGGCAGGACAAAGTCTATAATGACAGGTGTTTAAAACTCAGACACTATGTAAGCACTCTAGCCTTGCCCATAACAATTCCTCTTATGTGGGCAGGACAATGATGGCGTCTTCCGACCAGGCCTTGCTATCTGAAAATAGAGAAATGGTTCAAGGACAGATTAAACAAAAGCCTGATTTGCAGCCATGTAGTATCAGTATTGAGGCCTTGAAATTAACAGCCCTTGTCAGATAACCATCAAGGAAGGTGCCTCTAGTCTTCAAAGTAAGTATATACTACAGACAGCAGTGAGCTCTGTGGGCATGAACATCCTCTTTAAGCCATGTTAGAGTATTACGAGCAATGCCATTTGTTCATGCCACATAAAACATGTCATATTTTCTCCCACTTCCGCAATCCTGGACTTCAAAGGCAATGTATTAAATTTTTTTACTGAAATTTTATGGAATATTTTGCTAAATATTTGTATAATTATTATAATCTTTGTATTGGATTCTCCAGCTTACATGAAGGATAGCATATTCTCATGGGCAGAACATACTAACCTGTCATGTAACCTTTGGGTACTTTTAATTTCTCTGCCTCTAAAAGGAAATAAACATTTCTCTTCCTCTCCTACCTCTCCTTGATTGTGCACATAGGAAAATGTGGTATATAATGTATTTGTCAGGACTATTGATTGAGAGTAACAGAAACTGTCCGTAGGAAAATAAAGATTTGTTGGTTCATGTAACTGGGAAGTGTAAGGGATAAATTTAAGGTATGACTGGATTCAGGGCATCAAATTATTTCATCGAGGTAATCTCTCTTCACCACATACCTCTGCTTTTTTCTATGTTGGTTTCATTTTTGTACAGGCCCTCCCTATAAGGCAATGAAAAAAAACAGCCATCTATAACTCTAGTTGTACCTTTTATCAGCTAAGCCACCCTAATGGAAAGATATCTTTTTCTTCAGTAGTTCTAGCTGGAGAATACAAAAGGATGGTTCCCTGCAAGAAAATAAGTTATTATAAGAAGAGGAATTGATGGGGCAGGCAAAAACAACAAATGTTCATTACATATAAATTCAAAGTTGTAAAGTGTACAGCTATACTACAGGCATAGTTGTCTGTAGCAGACACAGCAGGTTGAATACCCTATATCCATTCTCTACTGCTATTCCTAAAAACTCGGTTTTGTTCAGGTTGGTAGGTATCCATTTCCTCCAGGTAGCCGAATACCTCAAGGGAAACTGACCAAGCCCTATCCCATGAATCCTGATTAGACCCAGCCAGTCAGAGGGTGCCATCCCCTTGCCAGAGGTTGGCTTAGGCATGAGCATGTGATCCACTTCAGGGCAGTGAAATGAGAGGGGAAGCTTGGGAGTCTGGGAGGCTTCTGGGACAATTTTCCTTGCACTTAAAAAGACACAGGGGAGGGTCTGTTTTTCTCAGGGCCTGTTGGGGATGTATGTGATGCACCTTGACTGTGGCAGTCATCGTGATGCCATATTAGCCTGAGAGCAATGCTGACACAATCAGGATGGCATAGCACAAAGATAGGGAAACTGCATCTTTGATAAAGTTCAGCCACTGAAGTAACCAACTGTGGTCCTTTTGTTATGTAAGATGATAGTTTTCCTTATTTAAGGCATGTTCAGGTAGTTTTGTTTTTGTTTTTGTTTTTACCACTTGTGACTGAAAAATATCATGACTAGTAAGTAGAGATGTTGTGGGTTCCTCAGTCATGAAAGAAGCTCTTAGAGGGCTATATAGTTCCACTAGACCTAGAACAGTGCCTTGCACATAGTTGAAGTTCAGTTGTCTTTATTTGTATTTGTGATTTAAGCACTAAAAAATAAAACACCTTTCTTCTGTAACAATTCAGTATAAAAGCCTTTAGATGGGATTAAACAAAATAGATGTCTTTGAGTGGGCAGCAAAGGCCCAGTGTGGAATTTTTTTTTTTTTTTTTTTTTTGAGACAGAGTCTCACTCTGTTGTCCAGGCTGGAGTGCAATGGCATGATCTCGGTTCACTGCAACCTCTGGCTCCTGGGTTCAAGCAACTCTCCTACTTCAGCCTCCCGAATAGCTGGGATTACAGGAACGCGTCACCACACTCAGCTAATTTTTGTATTTTTAGTAGCAATGGGGTTTCACCATGTTGGCCAGGCTGGTCTGGAACCGCTAACCTCAGAGTGATCTGCCCACCTTGGCCTCCCAAAGTGCTGGGATTACAGGCATAAGACCGCACCCGACCCCAGTGTGGAATATTGGCACCCAAGTGGGTGAGGAGGGCATCCGCATGGGGGAGGTACCCTGGAGTTGGATGTTAGAGCCTAAGCAGGGTGAGGGAGTTACTGTAGAGAGAAGGGATTAGAGGGTGGCCCAATGTGGGGTGTTAGAGCTGGAGGAATGTGAGGAAGGCATCATCCACACAGAGGAACATTAGCCCAGTGCAAGGGTCAAAGCCTGAGGTGGGTGAAGAAAATACCTGCTTTATACTGTTCTGGAAATTCTTCTATAAGTTTGTAATCATATGTACCCAAAATGTACCTGTATTTCATTTTGTAAACTGTCACAAAATTAATATTTCCAATGCCTCATATGTTTTTAAAAAATATGAAACTATTATTTATTTGAATATATTACATGAAACTCCTCAAAGACATTTCTGATTAAAGCAACTTTGCCAACACAGAAAGTCAGTTTATTTTCTATAATGTATACATTTTACTAATTATAATCTATACTGCCTTTCATCTATATAGATGTTTTTTATTTTAATTTTCAGTGGAATAGAACTAAAGAAGTTTATTTTTTCACAACTGTTCTCTGGTACTCTTTTTAGGTTTCAAATGCAATCTGATAAAAATTGTTTTTTGAGGAAAAAATATCAGGCACACTGCTATCCCTCCCAAACTCTTTGAGTTTTGTAAACAAAATTTTCAGTTCACCACTAATACTGACACCACAGCACAGTACAGTGAATTCACTTTGCAGATATGATTAGGTAGTGAAGATTATCCCTACCTTATTAGTGATAAATATGGTCAGTCTTAGCTCCCATCGTGATATTTGCGTAGAACTAGAGCCAGGAAAGCCAAGAGTACTGTCCATTAAAGTTGCTTTTGTGGAAATAGGAATTGGAGGAAACTAGGACCAGAAGAAAGGAAAGTTTAAGAGTCCCTGGCTCAGCTGGATGAGGTGGCTCACATCTGTATTCCCAGCACTTTGGGAGGCTGAGGTGGGAGGATCACTTGAGCCCAGGAGTTCAAGACCAGCCTGGGAAACATGGCAAGATTCCATCCCTACAAAAAATTTAAAAATGAGCCAGGCGTAGTGATACACGCCTGTAGTCCCAGCTACTTGGGAGGCTGAGGCAGGGGGATACCTTGAGTCCAGGAATTCAAGGCAGCAGAGAGCTATGATTGTGCCACTGTACCCCAGCCTAGGTGACGGAGTGCGACCTCATCTCAGAAAGAAAAAAAAAGGGTCCCTGGCTCATACGAAGTTTTTTTCAATGATTATATGACATCATTTTAACAGTAGATTCTCATATCTAGAAATATCTTTTCATATCTTAAAATTTGCTTAACTTAATGAAGCCAAGGAAGTGCAGTACTCATTTACTAAATGCCAGTCTCAGGTGACCTGGTAAGTCACTTATCACTGGAGATGCTGAAGGGGATGGGCTAGTGTACACAGAGGTAGCAGCATCTTTGAATTCACAGGACAAATGCATTGAATGATAAGACACTGATGAATCTGGTTCCATCTGTGATCATATTAAGTGTGGCCTTTGCCCTTACTTAGCTACAAATTTGACCAAGGTTACTGTTTAGCTCATGTTTCCAGTTTCTTATGACCATGAATTCCAAGGTTTACAGATATTCTTTTGATTCTTAAAATAGACTTGGTTTGGCAGCTCGGGCCTGTAATCCCAGCACTTTGGGAGGCCGAGGCGGGCAGACTACGAGGGCAAGAGATCGAGACCAGCCTGGCCAACATAGTGAAACCCCGTCTCTACTAAAAATACAAAAAGATTAGCTGGGCGTGATGGCGTGTGCCTGTAGCCCCAGCTACTCGGGAGGCTGAGGCAGGAGAATCACTTGAACCCGGGGGCAGAGGTTGCAGTGAGCCGAGATCGCGCTGCTGCACTCCAGCCTGGCAACAGAGCAAGACTCCACCTCAAAAAAAAAAAAAATTGACTTGGTTATCAGGTTAGTTGGTTGGTTGGATTTTTATTCCTTAAAAGCTGTATACTGTATCAGAAGTTTTCCTACTCCATGGTTTTTCATCATTTTAAAGTCCTTACTGATTTTTCCCTTTCCTTACTTAGAATTTTTTTTCATAATTTATTTGCTCCAATAACTCACTTGTTCAATAAATATTTGTTGAGTACCCATTAAGTGCTTTACTCTTAGTAAATATGGAGCTGGGTGTGATGGCATATGCCTGGAGTCCCAGCTACTTGGGAGGCAGAGGCAAGAGGATCCCAGGAGTTCAAAGCTCCAGTGAGCTATGATTGCACCACTGCACTCCAGCCTGGGCAACAGAGTGAGAACCCCCTCATAAACAAATAAATAGATAGATAAATAAATAAGATGTGAATGCATGTAATTTATAATACAAGGAAGAAGATAAAGGTGAGAAGAAAGAACAGGACTTTAGGAAAGGAGGGCTTATACCCAGTTGAAGATCAGAGACTTTGAATTTTGCATTATTTTTCTTCCTGAAAAGCAGGAGCCAAGTCTTTGATGAAAGGGGGTCAAAACAAAATATGTTTTTGACTGAGATATTTCCCTGGGATGCAGTGCTAAGAATAACTTGATATGGTTTGGAATTCATGGACTCTTCAGATGCTTTTAGAGGGCATATGAGAGAAATGAAAGTGTCTGGAGTTCTCACAGTTGATTCCCCCAAGTAGAAGAGGCAGAAATTTCTGCATAGTCCAAGGACCCCTGGGAAGAGAGAGGTGACAAGGGGCTGAGTTTAATCGAATCTGCACTTCATATGTATTGGAATTTTTTTTTCTAGCTAGTTTTCTAGTAGACTTCTTTAGAATTAAAAATCTAAAGTCTACATTCATGGCCTCTGGTTGAGGTGGTCTCCAGGGCAGCACTCTTTGTATCAGAAATTCAGTGTGCATGTTTTGTTTAAATTTGCTTTATTCTGTAAACAGATGATGAGGAATGAAAGGAAGCTGGGGAATACTTTCTAGAAGGGAGTTTTTACTGTAGATAGCATAAGAGTTTAGACATGGGGTATGCTGTCAGTGTGTATGCATTACAAACACCAGAAGTAGTATTGTATTTCCTATTTGTAGTTGTAATTTTACTTTTGCTTATGTGTTCATTTGATTGCTTCTTTCATCAGACTGAAGCAAGGACTCGATCTGTTTTATACCAGCAGCTAGCACAGTGCCTGGAGAAACTTAAGAGATAGGTCTTGAATGAATGAACATGTCCCGTGTTCCTGTGGTGAATTAATTTTGCAGAATCTTAGAGTGTTAAGAGCCAATACAGAAACAGATCTTTCTTTGCTCACACAGGCTTTTTAAAGTGAAGTATGAAACAAAAATTAGGTGTTTACAATCTGTGTTCTGCCCTTTAGTTCACATTTACTTTGACTCTTTACATTATTCACATAGCTATTATTATCATTACGTCTTTAACCAGTACAAGGACAAGAACCGTGCCTTTGGAATTATTTGCCCATCCTCCCTGGTATGAAAATGTGAGGGGACTGGTTCACGTAAAATAGAAAAAATGGCAAACAACAAAGAGCAAGATGAGTACACCTTTTTAAATTTAGAATTTAAAAAGTAGATTTGTTTGACTTCACTGGAAAAATGTTTTTAAATATTTCTTATATTTTACTTATATGAAAATATTTTAAACCTTTCCTTATTACAGGCCAAGAAAGAAGTATTTATGAACTCAACATTGATTAAGTATTATCTATTCAATGCAGTTGTTCTAAAGGCTGAGGATCAGATCTGAATATTTTTACATAGCTTTTATAATTGTCCCAGGTAATGGTCTATTAATGACTGCCTACTTCCCAGTGGATTGTGCATACCAAGTATTCAATTCTGTGACTCCTCAAACATAGGAAAATTGGAAATTATCACTTTATAAAAAGCAGAGTCTCTGTGGAAGCACTTCGGACTGATAATGAATGTGCACGTGTTCACATAATACACATAGATAGAACTGAAAGCTATTCCTGATTTTCTTCAAAGCTTAGTTTTTCTCATTGTTAGTGTCTTAGATCTTGCAGAAAATATAGAACGAAACCATTTTGTGTGCCATCTCAATTTACTCTGATAGTTTGAGAGTTTTTTTTAATCTGCAGCATACTTTATAACTACCATCTTATTCCATATTTTCAGTTGACTATTTATTTTATACAAAATAGTTTTGTGTAATGTTTCATTTTACCAATGCTTAGTAGCCTTGGTTATTCCTTTCATGGGCTGTTCAAGGCATTGTTTATCAGGAAAGTTATGCTTCTTAGGAAATTAGGCAAGTAATATTTCCTGCTAGTTGCTCAAGGAAAGTGTTTACTGACCCCAGGATATGCTTGGGGAATGCTTTTCTATATTTGTGTTTGCTTCCAGGAATTGCATTTTTATGAAATTGCTGGTGCTTTTTTTTTCAATGGCGCGATCTTGGCTCACCACAACCTCCACCTCCCCGGTTCAAGTGATTCTCCTGCCTCAGCCTCCCAAGTAGCTGGGATTACAGGCTTGCGCCACCACACACAGCTAATTTTGTATTTTTAGTAGAGATGGGGTGTCTCCATGTTGGTCAGGCTGGTCTCAAACTCCCGACCTCAGGTGATCCGCCCGCCTCGGCTTCCCAAAATGCTGGGATTACAGGTGTGAGCTACTGCACCTGGCCACTGGTGCCTTTTTTTAAACAAAAAATTAATTTTTTTTTTTTTTGTAGAGATGTGGTCTCGAACTCCTGGTCTCAAGCAGTCCTCCCGTCTCAGCCTTCCAAAGTATTGGGATTACAGATGTGAGCCACCACACCTGGCCAGCTGGTGCCTTTTATTGATTCTTTTAATTTACATATACAGCTAACTCTCTATTGGGACTGTACAAGTTTCTCATGAAAAAAATATTTAACTAATGACAATAAGGATAGATGTTTTCAAAGTTACTCTCATTTATATTAGAATAAGACATAAAGGAGGGGGCTTCCTATCAGGTGTACTCATCTTGCTCTTTGTTGTTTGCCATTTTTTCTTCCTTTTTCTCCCCAGCTCTGTTCAGTTTTGGGGAGGGGGCAGATCTAGATTTAAGAATACCCTTGGCTGGCCGGGCGCAGTGGCTTATGCCTGTAATCCCAACACTTTGGGAGGCTGAGGCGGGCAGATCATGAGGTCAGGAGATCAAGACCATCCTGGTTAACATGGTGAAACCCCATCTCTACTAAAAATACGAAAAATTAGCTGGGCGTGGTGGCGGGCACCTGTAGTCCCAGCTATTCGGGAGGTTGAGGCAGGAGAATGGCATGAACCCAGGAGGCGGAGCTTGCAGTGAGCCAAGATCACGCAACTGCACTTCAGCCTGGGCGACAAGGCAAGACTCCATCTCTTAAAAAAAAAAAAAAAAAAGGAAGAATACCCATGGTAGATTCAACCAACCATGGATTAAAAATACTCAGAAAATTTAAAAAATAGCAATACAATAATAAAAAATAATACAAATAAAAATACTGCATAACAACTATTTATATAGCACTTACATTGTTTTATGTATTATAAGTAATCTTGAGATGATTTAAAGTATATGGGAGGCAGGCACAGTGGCTCATGCCTGTAATCTTAGCACTTTGGGAGGCTGTAGTAGGAAGATTGCTTGAATCCAGGAGTTTGAGCCCACCCTAGGTAAATCAGCGAGATCCTGTCTCTACAAAAATAATAATAATAATAATAATAATAGTAATTAGCTGGACGTGGTGGCACATGCCTGTAGTCCCAGTTACTCTGGAGGCTGAGGCGGGAGGATCCCTTGAGTCCAGGAGTTTGAGCCTGTAGTGAGCCATGATCTCACTGCTGCACTCCAGCCTGGTCAACAAGAACGAGACCCCTACTCAAATAAATAAATAAATAAAGTATACAAGAGATTGTTCATAGGTTATCTGCAAATATTATGCCATTTTACATAAGACACTTGAGCATCCACTCACTTTGGTATCTGAAGGAGGGTCCTGGAACCAATCCCCCATGGATATGGAGGGATGACTGTGTATTACTAATAGATAATGTAGGATAATTAGCAGAATAATATGACTGTATCATCATAGGCTTCCTGTAGTTATTTAGCTTGATTATAAAAATTCTAATGACTTTGAGTATCATGGATGAAGCATATTATGACTCCCTGAGGATGGCAGAAGGAAAGGATTGTATTGAAAAGTTGGTTATAACCGTTTCTTCTCTCTTCAAGGGGATAAGATGCATCAATAAAGTGTTCTCAGACTTTAGATCATAAATGTTTTCTAAAGTAATCTCAAGATAAAAAATTCAAAGAAGTCCAAGAAGAGAACTTCATGAGGCTTGTGTAAAATGGGAGGGTAAGGTATATGGGAGCCTTAAGGAAGTAAGAGTGAGGTTGGAGGAGAGAATGGAGAGGACAGTGTGGAAGTTGTTAAAGAAAAACAGTGGATATTGTTTTAAATATGTAGCTGAGCAGCTTTTGAGGTAGCTTTAGTGGTCTGTAAGTTGACAATGCATGATGCTGATTTTCAACAAATTGCAGAGGAAATTCAGATGACAGAGTGCTTCTCAGGAGATTTTACCCTTCTTTATATAATATTTTGTATTCGTGTAGTTTTACTTAGATTTATATTAGTGAGGGAAATGCTTTCTTATTATACATGAGCTGGTGGGTTGTCAAGGTTAATAGTTCTGTAAGTATAATTAAAATCTTCCTGTATTAAGTTGCCAATTAATTTTTTCTTCTGTCATTTATTTTCATTAATAAAACCAGGAGTGTTTAACTGCAAAAGGCTGTTAGTAATTGGTCTCCTTATGATTTCCAGTGTGTTAGCAAGGATCACTAGCTAGGCCTAATTTATATTAGGGATGAGATCACATTCTGATTTCTGACTCCAAATTTTCTCCTTCATTTCCATAAATTAAGCATGGAGGCTTTGAGTTTTTTTTTTTTTTTTTAAGTGCAGAATCTTCTTTTTCACTATTTTGTATTGGAAGCCCAATAAAGTTAAGTGACATGCCTTCAGTCCTAGAACTAGATCAAGGAATTAGACCTAGGAATCTTAAGCATCCGATCTTCTCTTCATATCTACTAACCTACCATACCCCCTAACATTTAGCTTATGTCTTAATTGTTCAATATTAATTAAACACAGGCTTGATTTTAAAGTTACATACAACAGTCCTCTGCAGTGCTTCTCAATTCTTTCCACAAGAAATTTCTATAACAGTAGTGGAGAGTGAATAGGCAACCCCTGGCAGTCTGGGTATAGAAAATTTAAAGGAGCCCATTACCTGAATTTTTATGGTTTATTTTAAGCCTTATGTAAATGAATATATCTCTATAGATCTACCTCTATATCCGTAACTATAAAAATATTACTTCCCATTAAGTAAATTTGATGCTCTGAGAATAAACTTTATATTCGTTCTTTGGCTTCCATAATCCCTACCGCACTGAGGTATGACCCTGGGATACTTGTACCCCAGTTTAAAAATCAGGGCTCTAGGCCAGGCATGGTAGCTCACATCTGTAATCCCAGCACTTTGGGAGGCTGAGGTGGGTGGATCACTTGAGGCCAGGAGCTCAAGACCAGCCTGGCCAACATGGCAAAACCCTGTCTCCACTAAAAATACAAAAATTAGCCAGATGCGGTGGTGCGCGCCTGTAGTCCCAGCTACTCAGGAGGCTGAGACATGAGATTTGCTTGAACTTGGGAGGCTGAGGTTTCAGTGAGCCGAGATCACGCCAGTGCACTCCAGCCTGGGTGACAGAGTGAGACTCTATCCCCCCACCCCAGAAAAAAAATAAAAAATAAACAATCAGGGCTCTAGAGAAAAAGGACATTGAATAGGATAGAAAAGATTGTGAATTTGAGCTGAGTTTACATGGCTGTAGCAGGAGATTAGAAGCTGCTGTACAAAGAAGGAGGAAAGGGAGAGTGTCATTTATTTAGGTAGCCAGCCACCTGCTAGCAGAGGCTTTCACTTGTTGATGATCTTCCAACTTATTAAGTCTCTCTTAAAACGTTGGTTAGATGATATGTGTATTCATCTACCTAATACCTCATAAGACATCTAATTAAGAAAAGGAACAGGCTGGGCACAGTGGCTCACGCCTGTAATCTCAGCACTTCGGGAGGCCGAGGCAGGCAGATCAGCTGAGGTCAGGAGTTCAAGACCAGCCTGGCCAACATGGCAAAACCCCGTCTCTACTAAAAAATACAAAAAATAGGGGCCAGGCACGGTGGCTCACACCTGTAATCCCAGCATTTTGGGAGGCCAAGGCGGGCGGATCACGAGGTCAGGAGGTTGAGACCATCCTGGCCAACATGGTGAAACCCCATCTCTACTAAAAATACAAAAGTTAGCTGGGTGTGGTGGCCTGTGCCTGTAATCCCAGCTACTCGGGAGGCTGAGGCAGGGGAATCACTTGAATCCAGGAGGCAGAGGTTGTAGTGAGCTGAGATGGAGCCACTGCACTCCAGCCTGGCGGCAGAGCGAGACTCTGTCTCAAAAAAAAAAAAAAAAAAAAAAATACAAAAAATAGCTAGGTGTGATGGTGGGCGCCTGTAATCCCAGCTACTTGGGTAGCCGAAGCAGGAGAATCGCTAGAACCTGGGAGGTGGAGGTTTCAGTGAGCTGAGATCACACCATTGCACTCCAGCCTGGGTATCAACAGCGAAACTCCATCTCAAAAAAAAAAAAAAAGAAAGAAAAGGAACAGTAATTTATACATTTTCCCTATCCCTAATTCACTTTCCCATTATAATATATGTAATATATGATCATTGTAGGAAGTTTAGAAAATATAGATGATCATATATAAGAAAGTAATCACTTATAATTCACATACCAGAAGAAACCTGCTTCTTCCCCAGTAATTATTATTTTCTGCTCATGTTTTTATTTTAAATATATAATACTTAGGCAATATAAGCTAATGGCTTAATAAAGTTCTATTACGTGGCAGTTTTTTAATTTACTCAACTTCCCGGTTTTTGTACATTAAAGTGGCTTACAGTTTGTTTGCCATTATGAATAGTCTGCATAAACCTTTGATGATATCTGATTTCTTTTATTAGAATGAATTTTTCTAAGGTATCAAAAACATGGTCAATACTAAAGCTGTTGATACAGATTGCCCGTTTTTCCTGATCCTTCGACAGTATTGCATATTATCGTTTTATCTTAAATTATTTTCTTTTCTTTTTTTTTTTTTTGAGAGAGTCTTGCTCTGTCGCCCAGGCTGGAGTGCAGTGGTGTAATCTCCACTCACTGCAAGCTCTGCCTCCCGGGTTCACGCCATTCTCCTGCCTCAGCCTCCCGAGTAGCTGGGACTACAAGCGCACCACCACGCCCGGCTAATTTTTTGTATTTTTAGTAGAGACGGGGTTTCACCATGTTAGCCAGGATGGTCTCGAACTCCTGACCTGGTGATCCGCCCACCTCGGCCTCCCAAAGTGCTGGAATTACAGGCATGAGCCACCGTGCCCGGCCTTTTTTTTTTTTTTTTTTTTTTTTTTTTGAGACGAAGTCTCACTCTTGTCCCCCAGGCTGGAGTGCAGTGGCGCCATCTCAGCCCACTGCAACCTCCGCCTCCCAGGTTCACGCCATTCTCCTGCCTCAGCCTCCCGAGTAGCTGGGACTACAAGCGCGCCACCACGCCTGGCTAATTTTTTTGTATTTTTAGTAGAGACAGGGTTTCACCATGTTAGCCAGGATGGTCTTGATCTCCTGACCTGGTGATCCGCCCTCCTCGGCCTCCCAAAGTGCTGGGATTACAAGCATGAGCCACCAAGCCCAGCCTTTTTTTTAAATTTAATTTTATTTTTTTTTTGAGATGAAGTCTCGCTCTTCTCTTCCAGGCTGGAATGCAGTGGTGCAATCTCAGCTCACTGCAACCTCCACCTCGCGGGTTCAAGCGATTCTCCTGCCTCAGCCCCCCAAGTAGCTGGGATTACAGGCACCTGCCACCACGCCTGGCTAATTTTTGTATTTTTAGTAGAGACGGGGTTTACACCATGTTGGCCAGGCTGGTCTCGAACTCCTGACCTCAAGAGATCCACCCGCCTCGGCCTCCCAAAGTGCTGGGATTACAGGCGTGAGCCACCGTGCCCGGCTGCTTCAATGATTTTCTTAGGGAAAATATAGTACAGCATCCTTGTTTGGATTTTTGTTTTTTAAATTTTTTGTTTTGTAAATTTCTAGCTAAACATTTTCACTTCCTTTTCATTTGTATTTCTTTTGTGAATTATCTGCTTCTAGTCTTTGCCTTTTTTACAGAGTCTCACTCACCCAGTCTGGAGTGCAGTGGTGCGCAACCTCAACTCACTGCAACCTCCGCCTACAGGGCTCAAGCGATTCTGCTGCCTTAGCCTCCCAAGTAGCTGGGATTACAGGCGCTCACCACTGCGCCCGGCTAATTTTTGTATTTTTAGTAGAGATGGGGTTTCGCCATGTTGGCCAAGCTGGTCTTGAACTCCTGACCTCAAGTGATCCACCCGCCTCAGCCTCCCAAAATGCTGGGATTACAGGTGTGAGCCACCGTGCCCTGCCCCCATTTTTTTATTGGTGTTTGTCTTTTTCTAATTGGAATTCCTTGTTCGTTGAGACTATTAATTCATTCTTTATATACGGTGAAAATCTTTTCGTTGGACTTTAAATTTTGTTTTTTATTTTTATTTTTTCTTCTCCCTCTCTCTGTATACACTTTTGGTTTTGAATATATGGCATGGTTGGTTTTTTGTTTGTTTGTTTGTTTGTTTTTGTGATGGAGTCTTGCTCTGTCACCCAGGCTGGAGTGCAGTGGTGTGATCCCGGCTCACTGCAAGCTCCGTCTCCTGGTTCTCACCATTCTCCTGCCTCAGCCTCCCAAGTAGCTGGGACTACAGGCGCCCGCCACCATGCCCAGCTAAATTTTTATATTTTTAGTAGAGACGGGGTTTCACCGTGTTAGCCAGGATGGTCTCGATCTCCTGACCTCGTGATCCACCAGCTTCGGTGTCCCAAAGTGCTGGGATTACAGGCATGAGCCACCGCGCCCGGCTGGCATGGTTTTAAAATGCATAAATAGGCTAGGCGTAGTGGCTGACACCTGTAATCCCAGTGCTTTGGGAGACCAAGGCAGGAGGATCGCTTGAATCCAGGAGTTCAAGACCAACCTGGGCAATAGAGTGAGCTCTCATCTCTACAAAAAATTAAAAAGTTAGTCAAGCATGGTGGCATGTGCCTGTAGTCCCAGCTACTCAGGAGGCTGAGGTGAGAGAATCACTTGAGTCTGGGAGGCAGAGGTTGCAGTGAGCCAAAATTGTGTGACTGCACCCCAACCTGGGCAACAAAACAAGACCCTATCTTCAAAAAAAAAGGCAGAAATATATATTTTAAAAAAAATTGTGTGAAGATACTAAAAACATTGAATTGTATACTTTTAATAGGTGAATTGTATGGTATATGAATTATTTCTCAATAAGACTTAAAAAAAAAAAAAAAAAACACATACTATGGCCAGGTATCAGGGTATAAAAATAAGACACAGTCCCTGTTTCAAAAGGTTCACAGTTTAATGAATGAGTCTTTCTTTCTTATTTTTCATGAGGGTTAGAGATAAGTATTACCACTTGCTCCCTGACAACAGTTCTTATGTTGGATATATGTAATCTCGTCTTTTATATAAAAATCATAAATATATTTAAATGTAAATTAAAATAGTCGATAGAAAATCAAACTCTTTAGATATTTTTATACTTGAGATTATACAAATTCTTAGAGAATTAGGTGGTGAAGCTTGCATTAAATTATTTGGTTCATGCCTGTCCCAGCATTTCAAGAGGCTGAGGTAGGCAAATTACTTGAGCCTAGGAGTTCAAGACCAGCCTAGGCAACATAGTGAGACTCTGTCTCTACAAAAAATAAAAATTAGCTGGGCATGGTGGTGCACACCTGTAGTCCCAGCTAGTTGGGAGGCTGAGGTGGAAGGATCACTTGAGCCCAGGGGTTCAAGACAACAGTAAGGTATGATCGCAACAGTGCACTGCAGCCCGGGCAACAGAGCTAGACTCTGTCTCCAAGAAAAAAAAAAAACTTGCGGTTCACATTTCATTTATAAGTATTTCTATCTTATTTGTGAGTGGAAGCACTTGTTTACCTAACTTCAATGAATAGCTTTTTACATTTTTACTCTTTGAAAAGTGATTATTAAATGAAAAATATATAAAAATTTACTTTTTAAAACTTCAATAAACCAGTTAATATCAAAATAAATATATAGAAATGATTTGCTTTTGTATATTGCTGGCAATAACCATTATATATTACGTAATATATAATATAATCAAATGTAATATTAAAAAGTTCCTGGCCAGGTACAGTGGCTCACACTTGTAATCCCAGCATTTTGGGAGGCTAAGGCGGATGGATCACTTGAGGCCAGGAGTTCAACACCAGCCTGGCCAACATGGCAAAACTCCATCTCTACTAAAAATACAAAAATTAGCCAGGTGTGGTGGTGCGCACCTGTAGTCGCAGCTACTCGGGAGGCTGAAGCAGTAGACTCGCTTGAACCCAGGAGGCAGAGGTTGCAGTGAGCCGAGATTGTGCCACCGCACTCCACCTTGTGCAACAGAGCGAGACTCTGTCTCCAAAAAACGAACAAACAAAAAAAGAATTTTCTTGGGCCACATATAAAATACACTAATGATAGCCGAAGAGCTGAGAAAAAAAATTACAAAAAAAATCATAATGTTTTAAGAAAGTTTACGAATTTGCGTTGGGCCACATTCAAAGCCATTCTGGGCATGGGTTGGACAAGCTTGTTCTAAAGGGATTTTTAGGGTGTTGAAAACCTAACAAAGTCATTTGGAAGACTAAGTGGGTGAAATTGTGCACTCAAAATTAAAAGATGAGATTCTCACAGTCACATATTGAAAACAATTATAAGCTAATAATAGCATGGTGTACAAGAAAGAAATAGGTCAACATAGCAGATGTTGCCTAGAAGGCCCAGAAATAGACCTTAGTACATGAAAATATTTAGTGTATGATTAAGGTAGAATTTCAAGTCAGTTGGGGAAAATGGATAAATAGCCAGGTAGTGCTGTAATAACAATTAACTATTTGGGGAGAAAATTAAGTTAGATAGCTCCATCTTCAACCATATACCACAATAAATTGTAGATGAATTAATGAACTGTTTTCTGGGAAACTTATTTAAATATGCAAGTTAAAAAATAGAAGCTATAAAGATTGCTAGATATGACTATCTAAAATAAAATAAATAGAACCCACTTCTAAAAGCAGATGATGATGATTAGTTCCCTAATTTATGATTATTATTGACAACATTGACCCATTCATCTTTGTTTCTATGAGAATTCTGTTGTGCAGTCTCTAAAATGATTGCGTATGTGAAAATGTGGGATGGCTATAGCTAAGAATATTCTTGTTTGAGGAATTACTATCTTTTTGTATTTTAAATCAGGGTGTTTGCAGACTGAATCTACATTATAGAAAATGGGGCACTTTGGTTGGAGAATCTGTCCTACAATACTTGTTCTTTCTTTTACATTATTCATGTATTCAAAATTTTTATTCAGCATTGCTAGGTGCTGAGTATACAGCAGTGATCAAGAGACAGTTCCTGCCTTCAAGCTTATAATTTGGAGACCAACAAGTAAACAGGCAGTGTGAGAATTGCTACACTAGAGAACTGTAGAGGGAGTATGGTTGTATTTGGAAAGACCATGGAACCCAGTCCTAGAGGGATCAAGGAAGGCCTCTGGAGAAAGGGACACCTAAGTTCCAACCTAAAAGATAAGTAGGGCTGGTGGGGTGGCTCACGCCTGTAATCCCAGCACTTTGGGAGGCCGAGGTGGGAGGATTGCTCGGAGCCAGGTGTTCGAAACCAGCCTGGTCAACCAAGCGAGACCCTGTCTCTAAAAAAAATTTTTTTTAATGAGCTGGGCACGGTGGTGTGTGCCTGTAGTCTCAGTTACTCAGGAGGCTGAGGTGGGGGAATCTCTTGAACCTAGGAGTTCAAGGCTGCAGTGAGCTATAATCACACCACTGCCCTGCAGTCTGGGCTTCAGAGTTAGATTTCATCTCATGAATGAGGGAATAAAGGATGAATAGAAGTAGGCAAGCAAAAGGGGGAATGAAGGGTATTCTAGGCAGAGGGAACAGTAAAGTCTGAGACAAGACGGAGTGGTGTGTTAGAGATACTACAAGACTTTAAGTACAGCAAAATTTACCTGCAGTTGAAGTGTACCTATATCTGAAGCTAAATGGTATCATTTTGTAGGATATGGGTAAAAGAAAATGCTTGTGATACTAACACTGGTGAGGAGTAGAGGAAAAGTAACTTCCAGCTAATGGCAGTCTATCAAGCTACTAAATAGGATTGCTTTTGCATATTTATTTATTTATTTATTTAGAAACAGAGTCTCACTCTGTTGCCCAGGCTGGAGTGCAGGGGTGCAATCTCAGCTGACTGCAACCTCCGCTTCCTGGGTTCAGGTGATTCTTGTGCCTCAGCTTCCTGAGTAGCTGGGACTACAGGCGTGTGCCACCACGCATGGCTAATTTTTTTTATTTTTAGTAGAGACGAAGTTTTGCCATGTTGGCCAGGCTGGTCTTGAACTCCTGACCTCAAGTGACCTGCCCGCCTCAGCCTCCCAAAGTCCCAGGATTACAGACATGAGCCACCATTCCCAGCCTGCTCTTACATCTTTTTTTGACAGATCAAAGCAGAAAAAGGAGTTTATAGTACTTTACAAAATCTAGCCTTAGCCTCTCAAAAGTTTAATGAAATTCTCAACCTTTTTATTTAGTTGTTAACATTCACCTTGTGTTCTAGTTAATGAGAACTGAAGACTCCTACCAACCCCCACTCCACCATATAACAGCTCCTCAGCCTGCTGAGGCAAATGCACATATCAGAGTCTCTGTCTAGTGGCCTCACCTTACCTCTGACTTTAAAGGGATAAAGAACTTCCCCAGTTGACCAAAATGAAAAGGAAAATCTAGATTGAAATTATGGTCCAGATATTATACACATAGTTAGACATCAACTTGGGTGGTGGTTAGGATGTGCCTGAGATGGGTGGGGAAGATTGAGGTAAGATAGTCAGTGATGAGTGCTGTTGTTGGCATTCCAGGTATGCCTACCACATATAAGTACATGTGGCTGTCAGCTGAGCCAGACTCCCAAAGTATAACTTTTCTACTGGTCTATTTTGCAATTAAGAAGCACGTTAGGCCGGCTGTGGTGGCTCATGCCTGTAATCCCAGCACTTTGGGAGGCCGAGGCGGGCGGATCACCTGAGGTCAGGAGTTCGAGACCAGCCTGGCCAACATGGTGAAACCCCGTCTCTACTAAAAGTACAAAAATTAGCCAGGCGTGATGGCGGGCGCCTGTAATCCCCGTTACTCAGAAGGCTGAGGCAGGAGAATTGCTTGAACCTGGGAGGCGGAAGTTGCAGTGAGCCGAAATTGCGCCACTGCACTCCAGCCTGGATTACAAGAGCGAGACTCTGTCTCAAAAACAAAACAAAAAAAGAAGCATTTTATACCACAGAAAGATTTTCTGTGAAAGACTGATCTGCTAGCTAAAGACTCTGTCCAAGTTCGAAGGCACTGAAAATGGTCTTTAAACAAAATAATTTTCTCAGAATTTTCTATGAATGCACTGCTTTCTCCAGTTCAACCACAGTGTAAGCTTCGACTCGTCTGCCCTCTAGTGGAGGCCCATAGTTAAATTAGCAGTGTCACTGGCTTTGGAAAAACTACCTAACTTTTCTCGATTGGCTTTCCAAATTGTAGTGTTTCCTAAAAAAAAAAAAAAAAAAAAAAGCCATCAAAACAACATATTTATAATTTTCTAAGATGCTAATAAATACCTTCCCTGGCTACCTCATAGGATCAGGTTCAAAGTCCTGTCTCCTGCAGCTTATCTTTGCAGCCTACCTTAAGGAAAGCTCTGGGTTTTAACTCAGCTAGTCAGTTCACTGCCACTCCAAGATGTTAAATGTATTTCTACTGCTCTTCCCTTTTCTTCATATCTCTTCTGAATTCCTGTGACATGTACTTCCTGTGCCATACGTTTATACTGTATATTTTGGATCAACTTTTCAGATAAAACAGGCAGATGAACTCCCCTTCAGGCAGATGAACTCCTTGAGTATGGTACTGTTTCACACTTTTCTGTGTCCCCTATAGACTCCAGCAACTCTCAGTGAGTATATTGATTATTTGCTGTTCAGAGATATTCAATATCCTCTTTTCCTCTGTTGATAGCTGAAAAGGTAATTGTCTAGATTTAAATATAAATAGTAAAATATTAACGTAGTAACAATTCATTTCCCCCTAATGAAAACTGTCTTAGCAGTATACCTACATCTTAAGTATTCTAATTTCTTTTTTACTTGGGCCACTAACTGTATTTCCCTACTTTGTAGTTTGAAAGTGATTTTAGAAAGTTTGAGAAAATTATGCTGTTCATTTAGGAGTATTTGTTAAGTAATCGGTGTTGCTTCATTATCCTTCTTTACATGTTCTTCATCCTTATTTCTAGATAATGTTTCCTTTTGTAACCTTGGTTAGTCCTCTTGTTCTTTATATCCATGAACAATTAGAATGTTTAATGCTACAAGAAACATAACAGATGGATTTTATTTAGCCTCTTCCAGGTGTTATTAGTGCTTCTCATTGTTTAAGTTTCTTGTGGAAGCGTGGTAATCATGTGTAGCAGAGGCCTGGTGCTAAACCCAGATGCCAGGCTAAGCAATTGGTATAGCTGGTAGGACAGACAAATAAGAAAACATATATGGGCAAAAGAGGCATACAGGTAGGATCCCCAAGGTGAAGCTAAGATCACAGTTAAGAGTTTTAAACCAAAGTTTAGAGAACAGAAGAGATGTGGCTATAAGTAGAGGAGGAGATATTCAAAATATTTCACAACTAGTATGGTATAGCCATCAACCAATCAGAAAAGATGGGAGCAAGACCTGGACGTCCCCTGCTGCACTAGGCATTTACCTGGTTGTGGCTGGATCATGACACACTCAGAGGGGCTCCAGGCAGTCAATATTTCAATATTTTAACAGTTAGTACAGCTGTATCAGTATGTATTGGCTGAACATAACACTCTATGTCCATATTGAGGGCTCAGGCTACAATGAAGGAAATGGACCAAGTGTGGGGTCTTCAGAAAGTGGGATCTGGAATTTCACCTGAATAGAAGGGAGCAGAATCTGGAGCATTCCTTTAACACAAGAGGAGCAACCTGTTCTGGCAGAAGGTGTTATTTGACCTTTTCAGACAGAATCCTGACTTGGCTGTGTACTCTTAGGTTACTTTGAGCAAATTATCTCACTTCCATGAGGCAGATTCATCAACTGAAAAATAAGGCTATAATCATACCTGCATGGCATTCATTCCAGGGTGGTTCAAATGAGACAATAATCATGAAGAGACTTTGTTGACTTTTCTGGTTCTGGCAAACAAGAGAATGACACAGAGGCAGAGTCTTCTTACTATCTTATGATGGGTGCCGCATGCTGTCTGCCCCATATTTAAGCACTCATCTTGGATTGGCAAACCAAGTATATGACTAATAACTTAATGGAGGAAAAAAGTACAAAATATAGTGAAATTAGCCTAAGTTTATTTCTGGTTTTGCCACTTACTGGTTGTGAAATCTTGAACCACATTTATTAATTTGTCTAATATCTACTGAGCATCTTCTGTATGTTTAGCACTATAAAAACATAGTCCTGCTCTACAGAGCTTACAGTCTAGGAAGGGAATTTTTTTTTTTTTTTGATAGCTGAGTTTCTATGATCATACTGCTCTCCTTGGTTACCTAGCACAGGTACCTTGAGTAGGTAGAGGCTATGTGTACCCTGGGCTTTTTGATGTTGTTTCTCCAAAACTTTAAGCCAAAGGTTTTCAGTCTTAACTGCTTATCAGTTATCTACAGAGCTTTTTTAATGTACTGATTCCCAGGCCCCACAACTTGTTGTATGCTAGTAAATGTTTAAAAGCCTGTTTTCTAAGCAGGGGCTCATGTGTGGCATTTGCTGATTTTGCTGATAAACACATCCGCCTTGGCTACCAACGTGTCTCACAAGGTTCCTAAAAATGTAACAATTGTTATCTAACAACCTAGCCAGCTCCAGCACACCAGTGGACCAACGTCAGAGCTAAAGAATAAGAACTTATAGGCATGAGGGCCGGGCATGGTGGCTCATGCCTGTAATCCCAGCACTTTGGGAGGCCGAGGTGAGTGGATCACGAGGTCAGGAGTTCAAGACCATCCTGGCTAACATGGTGAAACCCCGTCTCTACTAAAAAATACAAAAAATTGGCCGGGCGTGGTGGTGGCGCCTGTTGTCCCAAATACTCGGGAGGCTGAGGCAGGAGAATGGCGTGAACCCGGGAGGCGGAGCTTGCAGTGAGCCGAGATCGGGCCGCTGCTCTCCAGCCTGGGCAACAGAATGAGACTCCATCTCGAAAATAATAATAATAATAATAATAATTTATAGGCATGAGGCCTGGAGCTTTTTGTTACTAAAAAAGTTCTAAAAGGGACCCAGAGGTAACCAGTGACTTGTGAAGTTTCCATATTGCATGCCTGTCAGATGTGACAGGTTCAGAACACTGTAAGACTTATTGCCTTTTATGGCCAGGTGTGGTAGCTCATACCTGTAACCCTAGCACTTTGGCAGGCCAAGGTGGGAGGATCAGTTGAAGCCAAGAGTTCGAGACCAGCCTGGGCAACTTAGTTAGACCTCATCTCTTCCCCCTTCAAAAAAAAAAAAAGCCAGATGTGGTGGTATGCACCTATAGTCCTGGCTACTTGTGAACTCATGAAGGCTGAGGCGGGAGAACACTTGAACCCAGGAATTTGAGGTTATAGTGAGCTATGATCGTGCCTTTGCATTCCAACCTGGGCAACAGAGCATGACCCTGGCTCAAAAAACAACAACAACAACAAAGACTTGTTGCTTTCTAAAACCAATGAATTTGATCTCTAGTGATAGAAAAGACTGTATAACAACTCTGAAATTATCACAAGTGGGTGAGTTAGGTTGCACACATTAAATAACTTTTTAAAAAGTGGAATAAGGATTGAAGACAAAAGACATCCAGTAACAGTTTCACATCCAGAGCTCAGATTTTTCTATAGGGCATTGACTGGACTGTGATGTCTCTTAAATTAGCTGTTGTCCAGGGACTTTTTTTTCTTTAGAATCAAAGCTATTTCAGCAAAATTCTAAACAAGCTCGCTTTCTTGTTGCTGACCATCCTGACTGTGATTCACACCTATTTGTATTTTAAAGGAGTTTGAAAGAAACACTAGAGAAATAGTAGGTGTCTCACAGAGGTTTTCTATTGCTTGAAAATTATAGGGAAGAAAGTTTATTTATTTAAGGTTTCTTAAACCCTGTCATAATATTAATAGGAGCATGATGTGACTTTGATTTTAATTGTAAGTATTCCAGGATCCTCTGACTTTGTTTTTACTTTAATGCATGTCATATCTCTATAAAATATGATTAAATTGAATCTCTGATTCCTGATTCCAGCCAATACTATATATCTTGATCTAAATTAGACTTTAAAACAAGGTCAGATTATATGGGAACTACTGATTTGATCATGTCTGAGCCTCTTCCAAACCAGCTTTCTCAGATTATGAGTGCCTAGGTATTCACTCTGGTCCTGGACCATACTGTGTGTCTTTACTGCCATGCTTGCAGGTCCTTTCTTGTCCTTAGCCTCCCAATAAAGAGAACACTTCTTTATAGACATTAACCTATAAAAATATCCATATGGCCTTCAGTCCTCCTTGCACTGACCTAAGAGTTAGCTGCTTTTCCCTCCTAAATAGCTCTATGGCCCTAGGCTTTAGGAGCTCTACTTCATTCACTGTCATTAACTACCTGTTTTTCTGTCCTGTTCATTTTGTCTACTTATTCAATTAATCACCAGGGTCGAAAGATGGCTGCAAATTCTTGTTACTTCTGCTATTGTGCGAAGGGAATCTAATTCCTCTCACAAATTCCTTGAATCTGTGTTGGACTTTTTTGGTACACCAATAAAGTGTGGCAGAAATGACACTATGCCAGCTCTGAGCCTAGCCTTTAGGATGACTAGTCCTTTTGGAGCCCTGAGCCATTATTCAAGAAGACCAACCCTGAGGATACCATAAGGAATACCCTGAGGATACCGTGCTTTGAGGAAGCACAAGATAAATTAGAAATCATGTTTAGGCACTCCAGTTGACATTTCCAGTTGAGCCCAGCTTTCCACCCATCTAGGCTATGACATTAGACATGTGAATGAAGCTGCTTAGATCCTCCATACCAGCTCATATGCTAACTAAATATCACCTGAATAGCACTGAATGACCCTTAGCAATACCATGTAGAACTGAAGAATCACCCAGCCAAGTGCTGCTTGAATTTCTGACCCATAAAATCATAAAATATAATAAAGCAGTAATTTGTTATAAAGCAATAGATAACCCAAACAGCTGTTTTTTCTGTTTCTAGCAGTGGATCTAAGCCTTCTCTTTCAAGTGGCCAAGTGGCAGACCTGATGCCTTTATTCCTCCTCAAGCCTGTGTGTTTTATATCTGCTTTTTTCAAAAGCCAGAAGCATGGCATTATCTCTTCCAGTTTCGAAGCACATATGTCTCTTAGAAAGACTACTAGATTCCTTTTTCCTGTCTGATAGATACCTCCTACTATTCATTTATTTCCAAGGGCTGAGGTAACTGATGGATAATCTGATATCCAGTGAATTGACAATTCATAACCATCTTTTCTGATCATAGAACTGTTATCTTGGAATTTCCATCATTGCAGACTCATAACAGTAATATTACTTGATAGCCTTAACCCCCAATACCTGTACCTTTGCTTCAAAAATCCACAGCTGCTCACTCTTCCCCAAATTTATCAGACTCTCATTCTTCTACAGTTTTCAGCTCTTTTGCCTGTTTTTCTCCCTGAAATACTCTTACTTACTTTTTTTTTCTTTCTTTTCTTTTTTTTTTTTTGTAGAAACAGTGTTTCGCTATGTGTCCTAGACTGGTCTCAAACTCCTGCCTCAAGGGATTTTCCTACCTTGGACTTCCAAAGTGCTGAGATTACAGGCAAGAGCCACCATGCCTGGCCATCTGACAAAAACCCACTAGTTCAAGCCCGGCCAAAAAATTAACTTTTGTGAAGGATTTCCCAACAGCACAGTTAGTCACTTCCTCCTCTGTTGCTTCTATAACATTTTGTATGTCGTTTTGCTGTAGGCCTAAATGACATATCATTATAATTTCTGTTTTATGGAACTGTCTCCCCCACTACAATACTAACTGTTTAAGGACAGTTGTGCTTACTTTCATTCCCTGGTGCCTGGTATCTAAAACATAATAGGTAGTCAATGAATGTTGAATGAATGAATGAATGAGAATGAATGAATATATAATTGAGAGCAGATGGGCTGGGTGCAGTGGCTCACACCTGTAATCCCAGCACTTTGGGAGGTTGAAGTGGGAGGATTGCTTAAAGCTAGAAGTTCAAGACCAGCTTGGGCACATAGCGAGACCTCATCTTTCAAAAAAAATAATATGTTTTAAAAATTGAGATCAAGTAAATGATTCTGTCTGCTTAACCAAAAGGATAGTCTTTGGGTAAGGTATTAAGGTATTACTGCCAGATCTTAGCCACAGGCTACTCCTGAGCAACAAAAACCATTCTTTTAACCTGGTAAGGCTAAAATGTAACTGGCATAGAGTCCTTACTAGCAGAAAATGTATAGCTAGTTAGCTTCAAGCATTCACATGGCATTAGTTAGCTGCTCCAGTCACTCATTCGACCCTTTATTGAGTTCCATCTGCACATAGGGCATTGTGCTAAACACAGAGTGAGATGCAAAGGGCAATGAGGCATAGTTCCTGCCCTTAAGGAGATTACAATCTGATGATGGGAGATAAAACAAGTACCCAGTTATAACCCAGAAACAGAACTGGTAGTGTCGCAAAAATGATGCACAGCAACCGTTAGGTTTGGAGGGAGACAGAGAGCATCAGTCAGGTGATAAAAGAAATGTCACAAACTACTAGTGTTTGAAACTAGCTTTGAAGACTGGAAAAGAATATAGGAGAGGGGAGAGGGGCTTTCTAGGTTGATACAACAGCATGAACAAAGGAAGTCAATAGGTACGTTTGGAGAATGATAAATGAGACGACTTGGATTGGAGCAAATAGAAAGTGTAAAGAATCTTGAATGATAAGATTTGGGAAAATATTGCTTAACACTCTGCTAGCGCAGTGTTCAAGGCTGACAGCATCTCCTTCCACCAAGCCTACTTCTCAGCAAATATTACTTCAGTGCTTCTATATTTTCCAGACATATTTTATTTAGTGACCTGTTTTTATGATCAGGTAGTAAACAGATTAATAAGAATGCATTAATCTTTCAATTAATACTTAATGGAGCCAGGTATGGTGGCTTATGCCTGTAATCCCAGCACTTTGGGAGGCTGAGATAGGTGGGTCACTTGAGGTCAGGAGTTTGAGACCAGCCTGGCCAACATGGCAAAACCCCATCTCTACTAAAAATACAAAAATTACAGGGCGTGGTGGCAGACACCTGTAATCCCAGCTACTCGGGAGGCTGAGGTATGAGAATCGCTTGAACCCAGGAGGCAGAGGGTGCAGTGAGCCGAGATCGCACCACTGCACTCCAGCCTGGGTAACAGAGTGAGACTCTGTCTCAAAAAAAAAAGAAAAAAAAAAAAAGAAAAAAAGACTTAATGGTTCCTGAACACCCTAAAATTAAATGTAATACCTTACTGTTTCTAGGTCAATTTTTTCTTAAGAACATAAGAAGTAATTATACTCTTTAAAAGCTATTTAACAATAGGGCTCTTGGAAATTTGATCATAAAAAAGCCAACAAACATTTAGTCTAATTATTAAATTAATTAAATGTTTAATTAATTAAACATTTAGTAATTTATTTAATTATTTAATTTAGATATTCTCGTTATGTATCAGAAATTATTCTGTTCACTAAGAAACTAAGAGCTGTCTCTACACTTTTCTCCTGGTAATTTCCAATGTTTTGAAGAGATTGACTGTTTGGCATTTTTCAGTAACAATGTGTGAAGTTACTTGACAAGAAAGGCTGTTATATCTGGTTTCTGCACTTGTTAGAATAGAATGGTAAGCATTCCACCTTCAGCTACCATTTGAATGCTATTGTTCAAGATAACTGCATTACCCGATAGTTACTCTTATTAAATAAGAAGTGTTGTGTCTTTGCTTTTTTGGCAGTGAATTCTGCTGAAATTAACATAATTGAACATTTTTTCATTCCTTTTAAATCCATTTTACCCTAAGACCTACAATGCCTTGATATGCTTAGTTTTTCTTTCCCTCAAGTTTTTTTTTTTCAAAGTAAACAGAAGGGAAAGCAAATTATTCATTTGGCTGGCTATTGAAACATAAAGAAAGAAAAAATTATTTGGGGATCTTGTGTTAAAAACACTGTTCTGATTTGCTTTTTGGGGGAGCCAAAGGAATTTTCTACGCTTTTGGCACTACTTTAAAGTGTAGAAGTCATAGAGGAAAGATGCAAAGGATATTACTTTATTAAAAGCCATGAAAAAAGATATTCCTTCTTCTTCAGCTCCCTCTGAATTGCCATCTTGGGTTATAAGTATCAAAGTAAGATTTTTAGTTTAGATGCAGCTGATTATAGCGGAAAGATAGACCCACGTTCAAATCCTGACTCCACCATTTATGACCTTGAATAAGTCCCATAGGGTGTGGTACCCATTCAGTGAAACAACATATAAAGTACCTAGCCCATAGTAGTACTCAATAAATGTAGTTCACCCCTGTAGACATAACTGGTTTTGGCTGCTTGTGCCCTATAAGAAAGCATCAAGGGTGTTTTTGCTTTTTACTTATCCACATATTCTCATCACAATTCTCATAGGTAGAAAAATCCACCAAAAAACTGAAAATAATTTGAATTATCCTTCTTTTGGTGTGCTTATTTTAGAAATAAGGGCAAGGCTATGAAACTAGTAGTAGCCCATAAACCTATGAAAGGATGCCCAACCTCATTAGTTAATCTCAAGACAAAGCAAATTAAGACCATAATGAGATAAAACATTAGACTGGCAAAAATAGAAAACATCTGATGATCCTGTGTTGGCTAGAATTTAGATCAACTAAAACTCTTACTCTTTCTGGTGAGAGTATAAATCAGTACAACCACTTTGGAAAATAATTTGGTACTATCTTGTAAAGTTGAACCTTTATTTACTCTATGACCCTGCAGTTTCACTCATAGGTATATATACTGTTGATATATTTTGCATGTACACCAAAAGACACGTACAAGAATGCTGATAGCAGCATTGTGTATGTCACCAAAAAAATAGAAACAATCTAGTCTATGTAAATAGAATGGATAAACTATGATATATTCGAATTTTACCCCATCAAAAATGAGTGAACTATAGCTATATGTAATAAGTAGATGAATCTTTTCAGGATAATATTTAGTTTTTAAAAAGCATATTGGGAAAACTACACACAGTATAACACAGTTTTTAAGCCCTCAAACAATAAAAAATGAGTAATACATTGTTTAAGAATGTAGGCATATGTAATTTTTTAAAAAACAAGGGAATAAATAATGCAAAGAGGTAGACCCAATAGGCAAGTTAAAACAAAATTCTAAAAAATATTCAAATAATACCAAAGAAGGCAGAAAAGGAAGAACAGAGGAATACAAATACAGGCGACAAACGGAAAATAAATAGTAACATGGTGGACACAAATCTAACAATATCAAAAATTATATTAAATGTTAACGTACTAAACACCACAGTTAATGGCAAAGATTGTCATAATAGATAAAATAAAGTAAGGTTCAAATGCTGTCTGTGGGCAAAGAGCAACAACCAGTTTGTACCTCAATTTCTTCATTCCTAAAATGGGATAATTATAATGCTATCTCACGTTTGTAGAACAGTGTTAGTGTAGAATAAACACTCAATGAGGTTATGTAATATGCATAACAATAATAATCATAATGGTTATGATGTTCTTTCTGTAAAAATTCAAATATGCCAAAAATATGGCCTATTGATATCTTTAAAGAGACATTCTTTAAAATATAAAAGATTGAGCTGGGCACGGTGGCTCACACCTGTAATCCCAGCACTTTGGGAGGCTGAGGTGGGCAGATCACGAGGTCAGGAGTTCGAGACCACCCTGGCCAATATGGTGAAATCCCACCTTTACTAAAACTACAAAAATTAGCCGGGCACGGTGGTACACGCCTGTAATCTCAGCTACTCGGGAGGCTGAGGCAGGAATCGCTTGAACCCAGTGAGCTGAGATCCCACCACTGCACTCCAGCCTGGGCAACAGAACAAGACTTTCTCAAAAAAGAAAGAAAGAAAAAATGATAGAATATGTTCATGACTAGAGGGTAGGCAAAGGTTTTTGAGAACCTGAAAACAATAACCATAGGGGAAAAGAATTGCCAATTAGAGTTAAGTTATAACTCTCACGCATTGTTGATGAGGGTATAAAGCGGTGTAAATGCTTTGGGAGAAGCCCTGGCAATTTTATATGAAACTATACATGCCTCTGTCTTGTGACCCAAAAGAAATAAAAACTTATGTCAATCCCCCCCCAAAAAAAACTTCACAAAAGAATATTCATATAATAGCTTTATTTATTTATTTATTTAATTTTAGAGTCTCACTCTGTCTCTCAGGTTGGAATGCAGTGGCGTGATCATAGCTCACTGCAACCTCAAACTCCTGGACTCAACCGATCCTCCCACCTCAGCCTCCAGAGTAGGACTACAGGTGCCATGTCTGGCTAACTATTTTATTTTTTTGGTAGAGACTGTGTCTTGCTATTTTGCCCAGGCTGGTCTCAAACTCCTGACTTCAAGTGATCCTCCTGCATCAGCCTCCCAAAGTGCTGGGATGACAGACATGAACCACCATGTCTGGCTAATAACTTTGTTCGTGATAGGCAAAAACTCAAATATCCCAAATGTATCCATCAATAAGAGAATAAATAAATGAACTCGTATATTCATGTGATGGAATCCTCAGCGATAAAAAGGAATGAACTGCTATTTTATGCAACAACGTGGGATGAATCTCGAAAACATTATGCTGAATATTTTTCAAAAATCCTCCCATAAAGTAGTACATAGTATATAATCCCATTTAATGAACAATGGAATCATATCCTGTGTACTAATTTTTTATGGCAAAAATCTGTGGTGGAAAACCAGAACAGGGTTGCCTCAGGAGTGGGTGGTGCCACATTTTGACTGGGAATGGCTATGAGAAAAATTTCTGAGGTGATGGAAATGTTCCATTTCTTGATAGCAGTTTGAATTATGTAGACACATACATTTGTCAAAACTCATTAAATGGCGCACTTAAGATTTGTATATTTCATTGTATATAAATTTTACCTTAAAAAAAAAAAAACTGGCCAGGTGCGGTGGCTCATGCCTGTAATCCCAGCACTCTGGGAGGTCAAGGCAGGAAGATCACTTGAGACCAGAAGTTTGAGACCAACCTGAACAACATAGTGAGACCCCGTCTCTACAAAAATTTAAAAATAAAGAACAAAATTAGCCAGGCCTGGCAGTGTGCATCTGTAGTCCTAGCTACTCAGGAGGGAGAGGCAGGAGAATTGCTTGAACCCAGGAGTTTGAGGCTGCAGTGAGCTGTGATAATGCTACTGCACATACTACAGCCTAAGTGACAGAGCAAGATCTTACCTCTAAACAAAAAAAAAAAAAAAAAGAAAGGAAAAAACTATAAAGAAATACTGAATTCTAATTAATTATTATGCATTTAAAGGCAGATGTACTGATATCAGTAACTTAAATCGAAATGCATCCAAAAAATAAGATGGATAGATGGACAGATAGATGAATAAACATATGATTTTTAAAAAGTATAGAAAATATTGGCTAGGCATGGTGGCTCACGCCTATAATCCTAGACCATGGGAGGCCGAGGTGGGCGGATCACCTGAGGTCAGGAGTTCGAGACCAGCCTGGCCAACATGGAGAAAGCCCATCTCTACTAAAAATACAAAAATTAGCCAGGCCATGGTGGCACATGCCTGTAATCCTAGCTACTCAGGAAGCTGAGGCAGGAGAACCACTTGAACCCGGGAGGTGGAGGTTGTAGTGAGCTGAGATTGCGCCACTGCACTCCAGCCTGAGCAACAGAGCGAGACTCCGTCTCAAAAAAAAGTATAGAAAATATTAATGATACAATCTAGATGGTAGATATACAAGTTCGCTATAAGATCTTTCAATTTTATGTTTGAAATTTTTAAAATAATAAAATGAGGTGGAAACAAAAAAGTATAAACTGGGATAGTAGTCACATAATAGAAAGAGGAATGGGAGATAAGAGGCAAACAGAAGCAACAGTGTTGGTACTATTATAGCTCTTAGGTGGAATGGTGTTCATAGGTATTAATTTTATTATTGTACCTCATAACTTATATGTTAAACATATTCTTATATAATATTTAATGCAATTAAAAAATAATGTGGCCGGGCCGGTGGCTCATGCCTATAATCCCAGCACTCTGGGAGGCCGATGGGGGTGGATCACCTGAGTTCAGGAGTTTGAGACCAGCCTGGCCAATATGGCCAAACCCCATCTCTACTAAAAAATACAAAAATTAGCCAGGCATGGTGGCGGGCACCTGTAGTCCCAGCTACTTGGGAGGCTGAGACTGGAGAATTGCTTTATCCTGGGAGGTGGAGGTTGCAGTGAGTCGAGATCGCATCACTGCACTCCAGCCTGGGTGACAAGAGTGAGACAACGTCTAAAAAAAAGATAAGGAAAAAAATGTGAGAAGACTGCATTATAATTTGAGATCTATTAATAATAACAGTACTGAAGCACTCTTTGTTAAATGATATTCCGGGAAATCATTTCTATTTATTACAGTTCTTTGGGCACAAAAATCTAACATTTACATTTGTTTATCTGAGTCTTTTATTTTCATTCTTGCAAACTTTCCAGGTTCTGATTATTGATTCTAGAGACAGTTCTTTCCCATTTTAAACCTTTTTTCAGTCTCTAAAGGGCATACCTTTCTAACCTAAAACCTCTCTCTTATATGCAAAGAGTGTAATACACTATGACACTTTCTACCTGTACTCCTGGAAGCAGAATCTTTGTTTTGTTCTTCCTTTGTGGAAAAAAAAAAAGAGAGACAGAGAGAAAGACATGTTTGAAATGAATAATGAAAGTAACATGGGAATGAAAGTTACAGAACTAGGCTTGGCTGCCCAGGAAAGGAGGCAGAATGATGTAAAGGTAGATGAGGATGGCTTCATAAATGAAAATGCAGGTGACTTGTTGGCAGACAGTACACATATTCTCTGAGATTATTTTTCTCCTTCTACCTAATAGTTCTGTGTTTGCCAGATAGGGCAAAAGTGATGAGAGAACAAATACAAATTGTCAGGGAGCAAATTTAAAGAAAAAGCCTCTTCATCTTTCCTCACTTTTCCTTCATGTCAATATTCTTGCCTCTGTGAAGATCAGTATAATATCATAACATATACTAATTTTTAACCCAGGGCAAGGAGAGGTAAATGATAAGCTTTTTCAGCTAGCTGGGAGTCAATATTTTTTCGTTTTAATTCTTTACCACATGAGTCTCCTTGGACAGCTTATTTCCCTTTTGCTTCTTCATCTGTAAAATATTCATTGAGTCTAAATTGACATAAGTTATAAGACTTTCTATTATTTTATGTGCCACACTAAGAAGAAATAAATATTGTAATTGAACTATGATTCAGTGCTTTTTGTTGTCATCATTGTTTGGCATCCCTGGGTGGGTCATTAACCATCAGTGCTTTTATATGACATTGATTTATCCTATGTTACTGTGTGTATTTGAATAATTTAAAAATAATTGGTACCATCAACCTTCTGGGTTTATAAAGAATAAGTACAGTAATGTACTTAAATTGAGGAACACAGTGCCTAGCACATTGTAAGTACTCAACAAGTGGTAGCCATTATGTTGATGTTGATGGTGATTTGATCATGAGCACTCTCTTTTAAGTGGTGTTCATTGTTTAGGTTGTTCTTTGGGGATCAGAATCATTAATAGGTTATATTGATGAGATTTATTGGTGGTAGTCAGAATGCCCACTCGTTTTGAAGCTGAAGTAGCATAACAGTAAAATAACATATTTAGTTGGTTTTTGGAGGTAATTGTTTTAATGAATAGCACTTCATTGTCAATGAAATTTGTTCATGGACTATTGTTGAAGTTACCTCCAGGAGTAAGTTCTATTGACATCAACTTCCTGGGTTGGTTGAAGTCACTTTTTTTAAAGAGAATTTAGTTCAAGTATACAACATGAGTAATTTAGTTCAAGTACACAACATGTGAAACTTAGTAAAATTATATTAGTGATATTATGATATGAAACCTCAGGTTTTAATTTTTTTTTTCATTTTCTGTCTATACAGGAGGCAGACAGTGGGGAGGAAGAATGCCGGTCACAGCCCAGGAGGTATGTTTGTTCATTATATCCTACGGCATTTTTGTTGTAGGATATTTTTGTAGTAGTTGTTTTTTCTCTAATTCTTTTTCAGTCTTATCAGATTAGCTTATCCTTGTTTTTCTACGTGCTTCCTTGGTCTCTCAAGAAACCAGATTGCAGCTGGGCATGGTGGCTTGTGCCTGTAATTCCAGCTACTTGGGATTGCTTAAGGCCAGGAGTTCGAGACAACGTATCAGGACCTTCCTCCCTTTAAAAAAAAAAAAAAGAGTAAGAGCGAATGCTTTAGGAATCCAGTTACTGACTCAGAAAGATTTTTCAATGGTACATTGGTTTAAAAAGAGGCAGAAAGGTCAATTTTGGCTCAGTTTTCACCCAAGCATCCAAGGAACTATCTTGGGGGTAATAAAAAAGCAAATTTTCCTTACCTTTTAGGAAAATATCAACTGAAGAACATTTCAGCCTTCAGTTTTGTACTTAATTTGTCATTCATATTTGATAAATTTTGGCAATTCTTGCAGATTGGTAAATATTTCACTTTGTTTTTATACAAAGGGTATACTGAGTAAGTATACTGAGTAACCTACCTAATCTTTTAAAATGCAGTGAAACATTTTTACCCTCTTCTCATGGAATAGTGGGCATGTTGTTAGAAGGGTGCCAGTACCCAGTAACATTAAAAGAAAACAATTGTGAGAGAAATCTAGGAAGTATAAAATAACATTTATTTTATCTCCTTTAAGGGGTTTTTAAAAGTAACTCCCTCCCACAAGAAACAGGCCTGGTAAGTTCTAGATGGTCATTTCAATGTTACCAAACTTGTATCCTCTGAACTCAAATGAGCCATTCTAGATGATACAGAGAAAGAATCAATAAGCATGCTCATTGTGAAGAAGCTGGCTAAAGGGAATGCTGCTTTAATAATTATCAGGCCGGGCGCGGTGGCTCACGCCTGTAATCCCAGCACTTTGGGAAGCCGAGGCAGGCGGATCACGAGGTCAGGAGATCGAGACCATCCTGGCTAACACGGTGAAACCCTGTCTCCACTAAATACAAAAAATAAGCTGGGCATGGTGGCGGGTGCCTGTAGTCCCAGCTACTCAGGAGGCTGAGGCAGGAGAATGGCGTGAACACGGGAGGCGGAGCTTGCAGTGAGCCGAGATCGCCCCACTGCACTCCAGCTTGGGCTACAGAGCGAGACTCCGTCTCAGAAACAAGAACAAACAAAAAATAATAAAAATTATTATTATTATCAGGTGTTTGTTGATATATACCTCCTTCTTGTAAACTACAACTTAATATAAAAATAGTTCCTTTTCATCAGTAACTGAGATTATCGGTAGTTTTTTTCCTGACTTGTTATCACATAAATTGTGGGCTTAAGGCTTAATTTCTCGTGTCTCTTAGCAAAGAGAAGTGTCCTTCTTTTGCATAGGGCTGAGGAGGTAGAAACCAAAAATAAATTTTAGCTGAATGTGTACCAGAGGCATCATAATCATATTCCCATTAGAATGAAAAAATAATTCTTATATTTTCTAGAAGGTCAGATTTAAAGCTCTCTGAGTCAATTTCAAGCTTTATATATTGACTCAATATCCACTGGAATAATGTTGTTCCAAAAAATTACCTAATGATGAGGCAATGGAAGTCATTCTCTTATTCACAGTACTGAATTGTCAAGCCATTAAGAACTATAAAGGCCAGGCGCGGTGGCTCACACCTGTAATCCCAGCACTTTGGGAGGCCAAGAGTCTGAGAACAGCCTGGCCAACCTGGTAAAACCCCATCTTTACTAAAAATACAAAACAAAATTAGCCAGGCATGGTGGTGCATGCTTGTAATCCCAGCTACTCAGGAGGCTGAGGCAGAAAAATCACTTGAACCCAGGAGGTGGAGGTTGCAGTGAGCAGAGACCACACAACCGCACTCCAGTCTGGGCAACAAAGTGAGACTCTGTCTTACCAAAAAAAAAAAAAAAGAAGAAGAAGAAGAATCATAAAGACCTGTTTTTAAGTTTTTGGCAATACTTTGTCACTTTGACCAGCAGAGGGTTTTTGCAGGCTTCTTCTATTCACAAGAGAAGGATTACTTATAAAAATAAGAAATGAAAAAAACCTAGTAGCAACTATTAAAAAATCAAAATTTGCTAATCTGTTATAATGTCTTACATTTAGTGTGTTTGCCAAGCTATTTCTAAATCTAAAGGCTTTAGTCCGACTTGAAGCAAAGAAACTTATCTTACCTGCCAGTTGAATGCCCCTTGTAGCTATACGGTATGTAAGAGATTGATTTTTGTATGTTTGACTGCTACAGATTGTTCAGAGTTCTCCATCACTCACCACAGAATAAACGAGCATTGAATTATTTCATTAAGCATGCCTGAACTCATCTTGTCAGTTTGTGGGTTCAAATGTAGCTTGTAGTAGGAAATTAAATAGTAAACAGCATATCATTAAAACCAAAGGCCAGTTCCAGGTAACAAAGAAGACATTGCATTAATAATCTGTTATTTTTGCCAGGGGCAGTGGCTCATGCCTGTAATCCCAGCATTTTGGGAGGCTGAGGCAGACGGATCACATGAGGTCAGGAGTTCAAGAGCAGCCTGGCCAACATGGTGAAACCCCATCTCTGCTAAAAATACAAAAAATTAGCCGGGTGTGGTGGTGCACGCCTGTAGTCCAGCTACTCAGGAGTCTGAGGCAGGAGAATTGGTTGAATCCTGGAGGTGGAGGTTGCAGTGAGCCGAGATCAAGCCACTGCACGCCAGCCTGGGCAGCAGAGCAAGACTCTGTCTCAAAAATTAATAATAATAATAATAATAATCTTAACCAAATGCCATTTATTGACAAAGTCATAAAAATAATCTTTCAGACCAGGTGCAGTGGCTCACACCTGTAATCCCAGCACTTTGGGAGGCCATGTGGGTGGATCACCTGAGGTCAGGAGTTTGAGACCAGCCTGGCCAACATGGCGAAATCCTGTCTCTACTAAAAATACAAAAATTAGCTAGGTGTGGTGGCATGAGCCTGTAATCCCAGCTACTCAGGAGGCTGAGGCAGGAGAATCACTGGAACTCGGGAGGCAGAGGTTGCAGTGAGCTGAGATTGCGCCACTGCAATCCAGCCTGGGCAATAGAGCAAGACTCTGTCTCAAAAAAAAAAAAAAAAAAAATCTTTCAGTACAATTAGACCAAACTATGATGGCTTTGTTCACAGATAACAACCATAACTACAAAAATAGATAAATTAGACTACATCAAAATTTCAAACTTCTGTGTATCAAAAGACACTATCAACAGAGTGAAAAGGCAACCCATGGAACAGAAGAAAATATTTGCAAATCATAAGGGGTTAAATCCAGAATGTGGATATAAAGAACTACAGCTCAATAAAAACAAAACCCTAGTCAGTCCACTATAACAAAATACCTAGACTGGGTGGCTGAAACAACAGACATTTATTTCTCACAGTCCTGGAGGCTGGGAAATCTAAGATCAAGGTGCCAGAATGTTCATGTGAGGGTGTTCTTCCGGGCTTGCAGACAGCCACCTTCTCTCAGTGTTCTTACTTGGTGGGGAGAAAGAAAGAGAGAGCATGTTCTGGTCTCTTCCTATTCTTTTAAGGACACGTCATGGGGGGCTCACCATCATGACCTCATCTAACCCTAACTACCTCCCAAAGGCCTCGCCTCACTTTCGAGGATAGGGCTTCAACATATGAATTAGCAGGGGGCACAAGCATTAAGTCCATAATATTTTGCCCGGGAACCCACAAAATTCATGTTCTCATATACAAAATATATTCATTCCATCTCAACATCTTTAAAAGACAAAACATTCCAGCATCAATTCTGAAGCCTAAAGTCCAAAGTTTTATCTAAATATCATCTAAATCAGATACAAGTAAGACCAGGAATGATTCATTCTGAGCCAACATTCCTCTCCAGCTGTGAACCTGTGAAACCAGGTAAATTAAGCACTTCCAAAATACCATGGTGAGGTAAGCATAGGATAGATTTCCTATCTCAAAAGGGAGAAATCAGTAGGAAAGTAGGAGTGATAGGTCCCAAATAAGTTTAAAACTTAGCAAGGCAAATCCCCTTAGGTCTTAAGACTTGAAAATAGTCCTTCTTGGTTTGATGCTCTGCTCTCCAGATGCACTTGAGTGGCAGCGTCACCCTCATTGCTTCATGTGGTGGCCCTGCCCCTTCAGCTCAGTGGAGTGCCATCCGCAGGGCTCTCTGCAAGAGCCCTGCCCACACAACTCTGCTTGCCAGTGGTCCTAGCCTTTGAAACTGAAGTGAAGACAGCCTGCTCCCTGATCACCACCCATGGTGGGTGTGATGAGAGTAGAAGCCCTGATGATCATCACTGAATTGCCTTTGGGGGGATCCTTCTTCCCCTTTCTTGAAGGATAATGCGTAGTCACAGTCTTCCTTTATTCCATTTCATTTTCTCTGTTTCCCTTAGTCCTAGCTGGCAGTATTTCTGTTTGCATAATCCCTTCTCTATCCTGGCTTCTATTGAGATGGCTGATTAGGCCTGTGGTTCACACCAACACTACCCTCCTTATATGGTCAGTCAGCCACACTGTTGGTGTTCCCTTCCAAACATGCTTTCTCATTTTTTGCAATATGCACAGGCAGAGAATGTTCCAAGTAAGTTCTGGTTCCCTTTTGCTTAACTATTCCTTCTGCAATTCATTTCTCTCTTTTTGCATTTTATTATAGCAGCCAGAAGGAGCCAAACCACTCCTTCACCACTTTGCTTAGAAACCACTGTAGTTGAATGTCCAATTCCACTGTTGCAAGTTCTACCTTCCACAAAATACTAGAACACAAACACAATCCAGCCCAAGTTCTTTGCCACTTTATAACAAGGATTGCCTTTTCTCCATTGTCCACTAACATGTTTCTTGTTTCCATCTGAGCCTTCGTCAGAAAGGGCTTTTCCATCCATATTTCTACAAATATTCTGTTCGTGGTTCTTTATGTATTCTCTAAGAAGATGGAAGCATTTTCTCCAGATCTCCTCTATCCTTTCTGAGCACTCACCAGAATTGCCTTTAGCAGTCCCTTCATGGCAATCTTGGCTTTTTCTAGCATGCACCTCAAAACTCTTCTACCCATTACCTGGTTTCAAAGCCTCAGCACCCCATTTCTCAGGACCAATATCTGTATTAGTCAGGGTTCTTTAGAGAAATAGAACCAAAAAGGGTATCTCATAGAGATAGACAGATACATATATATATAGAGAGAGAGAGAGGGAGGGAGGAAGGGAGGAAGGGAGGGAGGGAGGGAGGGAGAGAGGGAGAGAGGGAGGGAAAGAAAGAAAAAAGAGAGAGAAAGAAAGAAAGAAAAGAAAGAAATTGATTCTAAGTAAATGGTTTACATTATTGAGGCTGAGAAGTCCCAAGATCTGTAGGCTGGAAACCCAGGAGAACTAATGGTATAGTTCCAGTCCAAGTCCAAAGGCTTAAGAACTAGGAGAGCCAATGGTGGCTCAGTCCACCATTTGCTGAGTCCAAGTCTGAGTCCGAAAATAGAAGACCAATGTCCTTGCTCAAAGGCAGAAGGAGGAGCTTCTCCCTTATTCAGCCTTTTGTTCTATTCAGGCCTTCAATAGATTGAGTGAGGCCTACCCACACTGGAGAGGACAGTCTGCTTTACCCAGTCTACTGATTCAAAGGTTAATATTATCCAGAAACACCCTCACAGATAAGCCGAGAATAATATTTAACCAAATACTGGACATCCTGTGACCCAGTCAGGTTGATGGTTGACACATAAAATTAACCATCATACAACCCAATTAAAAAATAAGCGAAGAACTTGAATAGACATTTCTCCAAAGAAGATAAACAAATAAGCAATAAGCATATGAAAAGATGCTCAAGGCCGAATGCAGTGACTCATGCCTGTAATTCCAGCACTTGGGAGGCTGAGAAGGAAGGATTGCTTGAGCCCAGGAGTTTGAGACCAGCCTGGGAAACATGGCAAGACCCCATCTCTACAAAAGATAAAAAAATTTAGCCAGGTGTGGTGTCACACACCTGTCCCAGCTACTCAGAATGTTGAGGTGGGAAGACTGCTTGAGTCCAGGAATTAAAGGCTGTGGTGAGCTAAGAAGGTTCCACTGCACTCCAGCCTGGGTAACAGTACAAGACCCTGTCTCTTAAAAAAAAACAAACTCAAAATCACTAATCATTAAGGAAATGCAAATTGAAACCACAGTGAGATACTACCTCATACCCATTAGGATGGCCACTATCAACATAAAGCGTTGGTGAGGATATGGAGAAATTGGAAGCCTTGTGCACTATTGGTGGGAATGTAAAATGGCATAGCTGCAATGGAAAATAGTATGGTGATTCTTCAAAAAATTAAAAATAGAATATGATCATATGATCCAGCAATTCCACTTCTGGACTCCTGGGTAGATACCTAAAAGAATTGAAAGCAGGGTCTTAAGAGATTCATACACCCGTGTTCATAGCAACATTATTCACAATAGCCAAAAGATGGAAGCAACCCAAGTGTTCATCAATGATGAATGGATAAACAAAATGAGGTATTATATGTACAGTGGAATATTGTTCAGCCTTTAAAAAGGAAATAAGTTATGACATGCCACAACGTGGGTAAAAATGAGGACATTAAGCTAAGTGAAATAAGCCAATCACAAAAAGACAAATACTGTATGATTCCACTTACATGAGATACCTAGAATAATCAAATTCATGCGGACAGAATAATGGTGACTGGGGGATGGATGGAGTGGGAAGTTATTGCCTAGTGGGTACGGAGCTTCAGTTTTGGAAGATGAAAAAAGTTCTAGAAATGGATAGTGGTGGTGGTTGCACAACATTGTGAACGTACTTAATGCCAGTGAACTGTACACTTAAAAGTGGTTAAGATGGAAATTTTTATGTTTATTTTGCCACAATTAAGAAACAATGTATTTATGCCATACTAGCCCCTTTTTGTGATTGATTGATTGAGACAGGGTCTTGCTCTGCCACACAGGCGGGAGTGCAGCGATACAGTAATGGGCTCAGTCCCACTTGAGCCTCCCAAGTAGCTGAGACCACTGGCATGCACCACTATGCCCAGCTAATATTTTCTGTTATTTTTGTAGAGACAGGGTCTCCCTATGTTGCCTAGGCTGGTCTCAAACTGCTGGGCTCAAGTGATCCTCCTGCCTCAGCCTCCCAAAGTGCTGGGATTACAAGTGTGAGCCACCATCGCTGGCCACCTTTTTGTGATATTTAAACTCCAGCAATATTTTTTTTTTCTCAGAAGACAGGCATAAAAAGATAACATAATTACAGAAAATCAGGTTTTATATCATTGACTATTGTTGCAGTACTTTTCCTTAGTTCAGCTAAAGACAGAGTTATTGTCCCATGGCAACAAAAATTTAGGCTCACAGATGATTGAAGGGTGAGAATAATGGGATTTATGGGGCAAAAAGGAAAACAAAGGGGGAACAGGGACTTTCCGCAAGGCTAGAATTCCTGCTGGTTTCTTCCTGCCTTGCAGTTTGAATCCCAGGTTTCACAAAGGAAGAGGAGGGGCCAGGCTCCTCCCCATGCAAATTGTGCGAACTTCCCGAAGCTCCACCTCAGTATGCAGGCTGGCTGGAGTTTTGCCAGGGAACCTTTCCAACCTGTTTGTCTCACTATTTGGTCAAAAGATAAATGGATGAAATTTGATGCCAGTATTTCCTTTGCATATTTATGAACTCAGCTTTTTCTTGTGTGATGACCCACTTTGCTGACCGGGGAATAGCCAGGAAGATAACTGTAGAAGTAAACGGGGCCGGGCGCGGCGGCTCACGCCTGTAATCCCAGCACTTTGGGAGGCCGAGGCGGGTGGATCACCAGGTCAGGAGATCAAGACCATCCTGGCTGACACGGTGAAACCCGGTCTCCACTAAAAATACAAAAAACTAGCCGGGCGTGATGGCGGGCGCCTGTAATCCCAGCTACTGGGGAGGCTGAGGCAGGAGAATGGTGTGAACTCAGAAGGCAGAGCTTGCAGTGAGCCGAGATCGCGCCACTGCACTCCAGCCTGGGCTACACAGGCAGACTCCGTCTCAAAAAAAAAAAAAAAAAAAAAAAAGTAAACGGACTGGGCGCGGTGACTCGCGCCTGCAATCCCAGCACTTTGAGAAGCCGAGGTGGGTGGATCTCGAGGTCACGAGTTCGAGACCAGCCTGGTCAACATGGCAAAACCCCATCCCTACTAAAAATACAAAAATTAATTGAGCGTGATGGCACGCTCCTGTAATCCCAGCTACTCAGGCGGCTGAGGCAGGAGAATCGCTTGAACCCGGGAGGCAGAGGTTGCAGTGAGCAGAGATGGTACCACTGCACTCCAGAGCCTGGGCAACAGAGTAAGACTCTGTCTCAAAAAAAAAAAAAAAAAAAAAAAAAATGAAACACCAATATTCAAACATATTAACTGTAAACAGCTGTCTCATATGGGTCAACCTAATAAATTATAAGATGATAAATAAAAATGAACAAGATTGCACTGAAATATATCTTTGCAATCTCAGGACACCTTTTTAAAGGTGAATAGTGAATAGTTATGATAGGAAACAAAGTACTTTGAGATCTTAATTTAATTTTAATTATAGTAGAATTCTTTCATTCTTGTGTGTGCCAACCCCAAGATAAGAATTGTATAAAGTAAGGAGTTTTACATTTCTTCTCTCAATTCCAGCAATACATATAATATATTATACTTTTTTTGATTACTTTGAAAATGAAGAAATTATTTTTCATGTTCAGCTGAAACCCTCCCCTATTTTTAAGCCTGGTTTCTTCCTCTTTAGTCTTTCATGGACATAAAAAATTACTCACCATCTGCTGAAAAAATTCTTCACCTTTGAAAATTTGGTCTTTATAAGGGAAAAATGAAGCAAAATAAAAACAAAACAAAAAGAAAATTTGGTCTTTTCCTCAGTTGTTTCAAAGATAGCAATGAAAATAAAATTTGCAGCAGAGGAGAGGAAAAAAGCAATGTGGGCCAGAGAAGTCTCATAAAACCTCTTGGAAGAGCTGAGTCATGATGAATGAATGGGATTTAGATAGGAGAACAGAAGAAAAGGGTAGCATTCCAAACATAGGAGAGTGGGGAGAATGGAAGGATGTCATCAAAAGTCTGAAAATAGGTGCTAATGTGTTTTAGGAAAGTAAGAAGGTAACTGTCTATACCTTAAAAGCAGAGGAGTTTCAATTTGATAGATCTATGTGTAGAAGAATGACATGACTAATTCTAAATATCACCAGCCATTATTCAGGAGGTCATAGGATTCACAACTTCCCTAATTATTCTTTTTTTTTTTTTCTTTTTTTTTTTTTGAGAAGGAGTCTAGCTCTGTCACCCAGGCTGGAGTGCAGTGGGGTGCAATCTCGGCTCACTGCAACCTCCGCCTCCTGGATTCAAGTGATTCTCCTGTCTCAGCCTCCCAAGAAGCTGGGATTACAGGCACCCGTCACCACACTCAGCTAATTTTTGTAACCTGACCTCAAGTGATTCACCCGCCTCGGCCCCCAATTACTCTTTTTTTTTTGAGATGGAATCTTGGTCTGTCGCCCAGGGTGGAATGCAATGGCACAATCTTGGCTCATTGCAACCTCCATCTCCCAGGTTCACGTGATTCTCCTGCCTTAGCCTCCCGAGTAGCTGGGATTACAGGTACGTGCCACCACGCCCAGCTTATTTTTATTTTTAGTAGAGATGGGGTTTAACCATGTTGGCCAGGCTGATCTCTAACTCCTGATCTCAGGTGATCCACCCACCTTGGCCTCCCAAAGTGCCAGGATTGCAGGCATGAGCCACCGCGTCCAGCCCCCAATTACTCTTAAAGGTAACATCACTATTGTGAACCTAAGATCAGCTTTTTGAGATGCCTTTTCAGGTGTAATGGTTAATACTGAGTGTCAACTTGATTGGATTGAAGGATACAAAGTATTGATCCTGGGTGTGTCTGTGAGGGTGTTGCAAAAGAGATTACCTGGGGAAGGCAGATGCACAGTTAATCTGGTGGGCACAATCTAATCAGATACCAGCGAATATAAAGCAGGCAGAAAAACATAAAAAGGACAGGCTGGCCTAGCTCCCAGCCTACATCTTTCTCCCATGCTGGATGCATCCTGCCCTCAAACGTTGGACTGCAAGTTCTTCACTTCTTCAGTTTTGGGACTCGGACTGGCTCTTCTTGCTCCTCAGCTTGCAGATAGCCTATTGTGGGACCTTGTGATCATGTAAGTTAATACTTAAAAAATTCTCCTTTATATGTATATATATATAAAATATATATTATATAACTATATAAATATTATATTTATATAAAGTTCTGTCCCTATAGAGAACCGTAATAAATAAGGTTTTTCCATTTCTAACAACCGAATGACCCCACCTGGACCTGCCAATCAGTTCTGTGGCCCCCACTCAGGAACTGACTCAGCATAAAAGAACAGCTTCAACTCCCTATGATTTTATCTGTGAGCCAACCAATCAGCACTCCCAATTCAATGGCCCCCTAGCCAACAAATTATCCTTTATACCAAACCTCTGATCCAGGCCAGGCGTGGTGGCTCATGCCTGTAATCACAGTGCTTTGGAAGCCCAAGATGGGAAGATCAACTGAGGTCAGGGGTTCCAGACCAGCCTGGCCAACATGGTGAAACCCTGTCTCTACTAAAAATACAAAAATTAGCCAGGTGTAGTGGCGCATGCCTGTAATCACAGCACTTTGGGAGGCCAAGGCGGGCAGATCACCTGAGGTCAGGAGTTCGAGACCAGCCTGGCCAACATGGCGAAACCCCATCTCGACTAAAAATACAAAAATTAGCCAGGCATGGTGGCGCATGCCTGTAATCCCAGCTACTTGGGAGGCTGAGGCAGGAGAATCGCTTGAACTCAGGAAGCAGAGGTTGCAGTGAGCCGAGATCGCACCACTGCACTCCAGCCTGGGCGACAGAATGAGACTCCGTCTCAGAAAAAAAACAAAAAACAACTCTGATCCTCAAGTTTTCAGGAAGACTGATTTGAGTAGTAATAAAACTCTGGTCTCGCACAAAAAAAAAAAAAGAAAAAATGTATAACATGACTTCCAGAAGGAGACTGGCAGTATTATACAGCATGAGGGGAAGGGAGGCAAGAAAACTATCAAGAAAGCTGTTGCAGTAATTCAGGCAAATGGCTAGTTCCTGTACGAGAGCAGCATGAGGACAGGGATTATGTATTTTACTTTGGTATCCAATTAGCATGTAGTTGGCACTCAGTAAATGCTTAGTGAATTAACAGGAATAGAAGAATATTGATTACTGTACTAGAAATAATATTAGTTAAGAAAGGGAACTGTCAGAAACCATATGAAGAGTTTGCCTTTGGATATATGAAACAACAGGGCATTATTCAAGTAGAAACAGTTTGAAGGCAGTTAAAAGAAAACACAGGGCCGGCATGGTGGCTCGTGCCTATAATCCCAGCACTTTGGGAGGCTGAGGTGGGCAGATCATCTGAGGTCAGGAGTTCAAGACAAGCCTGGCCAACATGGTGAAACCCCATCTCTACTAAAAATACAAAAATTAGCCAGGCATGGTGGTGCACACCTGTAATCCTAGCTATTCTGGAGGCTGAGGCAGGAGAATTGCTTGAACCTGGGAGGGAGAGGTTGCAGTGAGCCGAGATTGAGATTTTGCCACTGTACTCCAGACTGGGCGACAAAGCGAGGCTCTGTTAAGAAAGAAAGAGAGAGAGAGAGGAGAGAGAGAAAAAGAGGAGAGGAGAGGAGAAGAAAAGAGAAAAGAAAAGAAGTTATTGGGCCGGGCACCGTGGCTTATACCTGTAATCTCAGCACTTTGGGAAGCTGAGGCAGGCGGATCATGAGGTCAAGAGTTTGAGATCAGCCTGGCCAACATAGTGAAACCCTGTCTCTATTAAAAATACAAAAATTGGCCAGGCGTGGTGGCACGCACCTGTAGTCCCAGTTACTCGATAGGCTAAGGCAGGAGAATCGCTTGAACCTAGGAGGTGGAGGTTGCAGTGAGCTGAGACTGCGCCATTGCACTCTAGCCCGGGCAATGGAGTGAGACTCCATCTCAAAAAAAAAAAAAGAAAGAAAGAAAACACAGGATTAGGGCATGTCCTTATATAAGAGATGGTTTCTCAGTGGCACTGTTACTAATTTGCAGCTAAATTTTTCTTCCAGATTTCTGTCTTTGGTACCTTGTCAAGTTTTCTTTATTGTGTATTTGCTCTGTTTATTTTTTATCTTTGAGATAGGACTTCATCTTTATTCAAACCTATTTGGTGAAATAATTTTTCTATGGATTTAAATATCATGACAATATATATACTATTTTGCCCATCTTTCAGCAATGAAAAGAGGACAAATTTATTTCTGCCTCAGTATATGTTCTAGTTAAAGACTATATTAACTTTGAGAATATGAGCATGGTACTTAAATTTTAAAAAGGGAGAAAAAGGCCGGGCGCCGTGGCTCACGCCTGTAATCCCAGCACTTTGGGAGGCTGAGGCAGGTGGATCACCAGGTCAGGAGATCGAGACCATCCTGGCTAACACGGTGAAACCCCGTCTCTACTAAAAATACAAAAAATTAGCCGGGCATGGTGGTGGGCGCCTATAGTCCTAGCTACTCGGGAGGCTGAGGCAGGAGAATGGCGTGAACCGGGAGGCGGAGTTTGCAGTGAGCCAAGATCGTGCCACTGCACTCCAGCCTGGGCGACAGAGCGAGACTCCTCTCAAAAATAAAAAATAAAAAAGGGAGAAAAAGTGGGGAAAAAAGTAGGTCCATTGTAAATATGAGCTGATAATTTAATGCTCATCTTTTTTATCTTTAAAAAAATGTTTAGACCGGGCGCAGTGGCTCACACCTGTAATCCCAGCACTTTGGGAGGCTGACGCAGGTGGATCACGAGGTCAGGAGCTCGAGACCTGCCTGGCCAACATGGTGAAACCCCGTCTCTACTAAAAATACAAAAATTAGCTGGGCCTGGAGGCGCGCGCTTGTAATCCCTGCTACTTGGGAAGCTGAGGCAGGAGAATCGCTTGAACCCGGGAGGCGGAAGTTGCAGTGAGCCAAGATCGCACTCCAACCTGGAGACACAGCAAGACCCTATCTCAAAAAAAAAAAAAAAAAATTGAAACAATCTCATACTTACAGAGAAATTACAAATACAATACAAGGAACTTTTTTTCTGAGCCATTTGGCAATAAAATGCTCTATCACCTCACTCTTCTTTAAGAAATAGAGTGATGATGTTAACATTTCATGGAGAAGCTGAATATTGATTGCACTTATGACAGGAAATATACATTAGAAAGAGAAACAGAGGGTTTTTGTTGTTGTTGTTGCTGTTTGAGATGGAGTCTCGCTCTGTCACCCAGGCTGGAATGCAATGGCACAATCTAGGCTCACTGCAACCTCCGCCTCCCAGGTTCAGGCAATTCTCCTGCCTCAGCCTCCCAAATAGCTGGGATTACAGACACGTGCCATCATGCCCGGCTAATTTTTGTATTTTTAGTAGAGATGAGATTTCACCACTTTGGCCAGACTGGTCTCGAACAACTGACCTCAGGTGATCCGGCGGCCTCCCAAAGTGCTGTGATTACAGGAGTGAGCTACTGCGCCTGGCCAGAGTTGTTTTTTTGTTTTGTTGTTGTTGTTTCTAAACAAAAGTAGAGCTTTCCATTTATTAGAAAGTGGCTGTAACTGATCACATTGAAGCTGTTCGTCTTTTTTTTTTTTTTTTTTTTTTTGAGACAGAGTCTCACTCTGTCGCCCAGGCTGGAATGCAATGGGGCGATCTCAGCACACTCCACTTTCTGAGTTCAAGCAATTCTCCTGCCTCAGCCCCCCAAGTAGCTGGGATTACAGGGCCCACCACCACGCCCAGCTATTTTTTGTACTTTTAGTAGAGTCAGGGTTTCACCTGTCAGGATTGGCCAGGCTGGTCTCGAATCCTGACCCCAAAGTGCTGGGATTACAGGCATAAACTACCATGCCCAGCCACTGTTCATCTTTTGCTGTGGGCCTTTCTGCACCCTGACTGTGCACCTCCCACCATGTGGGTTACACTTTCCTGTACAGAATAGAGAACTATCTGCCGTTTATAAATGTTTGGGGGGTGGCCACCAGGGGGTGTAGTGAGCTGTCTTCTCATTTTCTTAAATTTCTGCTATCGTACAGAGTAGCCTCGCTGGGATGGTTAAGTGTACACCTTTAAAGCCTCTTTTCCTAGCTACTTAACAGCAGTAAGAATTTTCATTTCACTGAAGTATTCTTTGTTTCTGAAGAATGTATTCACAGACACTATTTTATATTTATCTGATGTGTACTGTGTCTGGTGGATGTGAAAGCCATACTTCTTAAATCTGATTTGAAAAGCAAATCTGATTATCACAGCCATAATTAAATTTGGCCGGCCTTCCTTCCTCCCTCCCTCCTTCACTTCCTTCCTTCCTTCCGCTAGTAAAAAAATTAGGTATATCTTTCCAATCTAGGTAAATAATTTTACTTTTCCCCCCTAGATGTTATTCATGATATAAGAAAAACAAAAGTAAAGTAAATGTCCCTTCGATTCTTAATTTTGCCAAATTGACTTTTGGAAGAGTTGTTTTCCTGGATATTATGAAAACCCAGACTAATAAAAACTCAAATGATTATTTAGTAGTAACAAAATCCTCTTGGCTACATGACTTACTTTTTTTTTTTTTTTTTTTTGGAGACGGAGGCTCACTCTGTCACCCAGGCTAGAGTCCAGTGGCATGATCTCAGCTCACTGCAGCCTCCATCTCCAGCATTCAAGCAATTCTCCTGCCTCAGCTTCACGAGTAGCTAGGATTACAGGTGCCTGCCACCACACCTGGCTACTTTATTTATTTATTTATTTATTTTTATTTATTTATTTATTTTTTAGACAGAATCTCACTCTTGTCGCCCAGGCTGGAGTGCAGTGGTGTGATCTCGGCTCACTGCAACCTCCGCCTCCTGGATTCCAGCAATTCTCCGGCCTCAGCCTCCTGAGTAGCTGGGATTACAGATGCACATCACCATGCCCGGCTGATTTTTGTATTTTTAGTAGAGATGGGGTTTTACTATGTTGGCCAGGCTGGTCTCGATCTCCTGACCTCAGGTGATCCTCCCGCCTCAGCCTCCCAAAGTGATGGGATTACAGGCGTGAGCTACCACGCCCATCCAGGCTACATGACTTACGACTATAGATTCTTACAGATTGCATCTTGGAGAAAAGAGAGCATGATACTTTCCTTTCAGCTGGACTTTCTCTCTCATTACCAGGGTCAATGTTTTGCAGAAATTCTGTATTCCAGAGGGAAAAGGTCTAAGGCAGAAATCCTTTACTAGAAGAGAAATGTGATTTGGGTAGCTGTGAAATTGTGGCCTCTACCCTTTTCCCACCATGCAAAACATTTATATATCCCATAATTCAGTTCTCATTGAAAAACTGTAAAATGTTAGAACAAATATTCATTGCAGTACTTATTTTTTTTTTTCTAGTAGGGGAAAGAGGAATGGGGAAAAGCAACAGTATAATCATATCAGAAGAGAAGAATTCCTTTCATGGGAGGGGAAAGAGCTGACAGTCAAGAACTCTTGAGGAACAGTTGAGAGGATACTGTTCCCATCTGCTGGCCCCTTACTCATGGCAGGCTGCAAGGCAGGATGGGATGTGGCAACAGTGACCTCTATCTCAAAGACCGTCCAGATCAGGTTTTGTTTTGTTTTGTTTTGTTCTAGTTTGGGGATAGTGCAGGGTCAGAGGCATGAATATACATTGGAAAGGGCTGTCTCCAAGGTCCATTAGGGCAACTCATACAAGCAACAGGCTGCAAACACCACCAAGGAGGCTGCTGTTTGCAGCCATTGCACACCAGATCAAATGTAAGATCAACCAGTAGCTGGTTGTAGAAAGAATTGTTTGTAATGACATTTCAATTTTCTAAAGACAAGGATTGGTGTTTGGAAGATTCTCTTTCCATCCTTATTCTTTGTAGAATGAATGTAGGTACCATGGAATTGTGCATTTTCATTATTTCAGTGCACCATACATTTTCGTATTAGGTTGTCCCTGAATAACACTTTATAAGTAAAGCATGAGTCCTTAAACAGGATGGGCTAGTAATTAAAAGTATATGAGTTTGCCTCCAGCAAAATAAATAATTCTCAATAATCCATAAGTATGTATGTGTTAACTACTAAAGCCAAGGAGGCCTTTCCAATAAGAACTAGATAGATGCTGTAAGGTATAAGATTTAATGATTAAATAGCTGATAATCATAATGAATTTAAATTTTTTTTTTTTTTTGAGACGGAGTCTGGCTCTGTTACTCTGTCACCCAGGCTGGAGTGCAGTGGCAAGATCTTGGCTCACTGCAACCTCCATCTTCCAGATTCAAGCAATTCTCCTGCCTCAGCCTCCCAAGTAGCTGGGATTACACATGTGCGCCACCATGCCCAGCTGATTTTTGTATTTTTAGTAGAGACAAGGTTTCACCATGTTGGCCAGGCTGGTCTTGAACTCCTGACTTCAGGTGATCTGCCCGCCTCAGCCTCCCACAGTGTTGGGATTACAGGCGTGAGCCACCATGCCCAGCCATGAATTTAAAATTTTAGCCACAATCTAAAATGTGGTTTCTGTACTTTTTTGAATTAAAAGGCTACTTTCAGCAATTGCAAAATGCTATACAAATATCCTTTTAAAAGTTAATCCATTTTAAAAGGCATAGTCAGGAGGACTGCAAGAGGGAGCTGAAGCCACAGCTCCATGCTGTGGCATCACCTCCAAGCTTCACTGATAGCCCCCTATAATTCCATGGCACCCACGTGACAATCCAGATCCACTTTTTCAGCTCTGTAGGCTGCAACTTCTTGTGTCAGTGCCTGTTCGCCCCATCAAATTCTAAAAGATCCATGCAAAGACCACAATGCAGGCCTCAGAGATTCTGAAGTCAACTTTACAAAGCTGGTGGACAGAAAAACTAATGATTCTTGAATGAAAATAAACCAAACAAGGACAACCCTTTATTATTAAGTAGGCCTTTGTATGGTGGGTCTGTGGAACACAACTGTAATGTCCATCACAGTGGTGGCTTTACTTGGAAACCTTCTTTGCTTGGCTCTTTATGACCACAACCTTCTGCTGAAATAGTTTGGGATTGTTGGTAAGTTATTTGAGCTAAAGACGGTGTGTTGGGCATGCCTCATAGAGGTGGTAAAATATTTTTCTCATGTCCTGAAGGAAGATCTTGAGACCTATTCAGCTCACAGATCCTAGATAAATCCAAAGTGTTAGAGGAATAGCATACTCCGTAGGTGTATCACCTCAGATGGCTGACTAAATCACGGCATGCTTGAGGAGCATGCTCAACAAGTTCTTATTTTATTTACTTGGATCAAATGAAAGGAGCCAACCCTGAGGAGTCGCTGGGCTTTGGGCTATCACTTTTTGCTGAGACCACCAATAGAACCTTCCTCAGTACTGAACTGGCCTTCAACCTTTAGGGCAACAGAGCAGCAGTGCTCCAGAGGACCTTGGCAAGAACCATGCCAAGCTGCTACTGAAGGAGTCTACACAGGCAGATATGTGGATTCTATTAGCCAGAGCCTGATTCTAGAAGCTGCTCATGATCCAAATTCCTGCTAGGCCTGATATCTCCCCTGGAACACAGAGTATTTGAAGCATTTGAAGAATTTTTTTCAGATTATGTTTAAAATTAAAACCAACTCATGTTGTGAAAAACTCAAGGGCACGGATAGAGTACTGATGACTTGTAATGGAATGGCTTTACCAACTTAACAAGACCATTGTCTCAGGATAAGTCCCTACCCTACAAAATGAAACAGCCAAGGTTAAATCTAAGGAACAAGTTTGAATGCATAAATTCAGATCAGGAGAGGACTTTCTTTTCTATGAATAAAGAAAACCAGAACCTACAAATAAAAGACAGCTATATATCCTCAAAAAATGACATTCACAGGATGGTTTCCTCACTGATTAAAAGAAAAATGTTTTAGTGAATTTGATGCTAATTCTGTTCTAGAACTGTATTATTTGCAGTTCTGTTGTATATTAATTTGGTGAATAAATCTAGTAATGAAAAGTTCATAATATGGGAGGCTAAGGCAAGAGGATCACTTGAGCCTGGGAGGCAGAGGTTGAGGCGAGCCAAGATTGCGCCAGTGCACTTCAGCATGGGCGCTAGAGCCAGACCCTGTCTCAAAAAAAAAAAAAAAAAAAAAAAGGAAAGGAAAGAAGGACTTCATTTTTCACACTCCAGTTTGTCTCCCTTCTAGGCTGTCAGATCTCATGCATTCTTCATTTTTTATCCTCAAGGTCCAATCCAAGCCCTGGCAATTAATAGGCATGAATTACCTAATTGTTAAATTACTGAGTAAATGAGTGATAAATGTATAAATTGAAACTAGGAAAGTTTGTATAGCAATAGGCACCTTACAGTTTTGTTTTGTTATTTGGTTTTTATTTCATAATCATAAACTTAACTCTGCAATCCAGCTAGGCATGGAAGGGAACAAGGAAAACACGGAACTCAAAGGGAACTGCAGTGAGAGCACAACGAGTGTAGGATACTGCGAGCAAATGGGGTGGAGGGGTGCTCTCCTGAGCTACAGAAGGAATGGTCTGGTGGTTAAGGTGAAACACAAGTCAAACTTATTCGAGTTGTCCACAGGTGGCAATGTTGATCTTCTTGCTGCTCTTGCCATCCTGCACCTTACAGTTTTAAATGTAATTCATGACCGGATGATTAACTTTTTATAGTACTATTACCCTTTCCCAGTATGATTTTCCCAATTGAATAAAAACTTCATTTTTAAAAAAGCAGCAGCATATATATAAGAACTAAAGTTTTGCCCATCATTCTTATCCACTTCTCTACTCTCCAATCCCAACCCCCAAAATTAGAATCTCACTTTCCTCCACGAAGTATGCAGGAAATTTTAAAAAATTAATAAGCTGGGTGCAGTGGCTTATGCCTGTAATCCCAACACTTTGGGAGGCCAAGGCGGGTGGATCACCTGAGGTCAAGAGTTCAAGACCAGCCTGACCAGCATGGTGAAACCCCATCTCTACTAAAAAATACAAAATTAGCCAGGCATGGTGGTGTATACCTGTAATCCCAGCTACTTGGGAGGCTGAGGCAGGAGAATTGCTTGAACCCAGGAGGAGGAGGTTGCAGTGAGCCAAGATCCCGCCACTGCACTCCAGCCTGGGCAATAAGAGCAAAACTCCATCTCAAAAAAAAAAAAAAAAAAAATTTTTCCTTCTTGTTCACTACAAGTTATTTGTTTTGGATGAAAAAGTAAAAGGCTATTAGGAAAGGTTTATTATGAACACAATTCAGAACTGCTGAGTTTAGTATAAGGTCAAGTTTTTGTTTTTTGTCTCTTCTGATCTTATGTTTATGAGTTTAAACAGTATAAACTTCAGGAACTCCTTATATACATGGTTTTTCTTACCTTGAAACCTGTATGTATATGCTCCTTATGCATATGTTTATGTCTTAAATATATTTTAAAGGAAACAGACACTATGGAAAGATTCCTATTATAACCCAAATGGCTGGGCGTGGTGGCTCACGCCTGTAATCCCAACACTTTGGGAGGCCAAGGCAGGTGGATCACCTGAGGTCAGGAGTTCAAGACCAGCCTGACCAACATGGAGAAACCCCATGCCTACTAAAAATTAGCCAAGTGTGGTGGCACATGCCTGTAATCCCAGCTACTCGGGAGGCTGAGACAGGAGAATTGCTTGAACCCAGGAGGTGGAGGTTGTGGTGAGCCGAGATCGTGCCATTGCACTCCAGCCTGAGCAACAAGAGCAAAACTCCATCTAAAAACAAATAAATAAATAAAAATAACCCAAATGATCTCTCAAACTGCCCATATCTTCATATCACTTTAACAAAATTCATATTTAATAATCTCAAAAGGCGATGTGTAAACCATCTGATGGAGAAATCTTACAAAGTGAAATTAAAGAGCATTTAATAAAACTAAGATGTTGAAGATTAGTATTATTTGTAGAATATTGGTCTTCAGAAAAGAGAGTCAAAATGTTTGCCATCTATTCATGAGGTGCTTAGAAAACAAGATTTCTGAAAAACAAAAGATTTCCCAGGTAAAATTAAAATGTTTTTAAAAATGTAATTAAACAAAAAATGTGTATGAGTTTTAAATATATATTTTCTATTCTACTGTGTAATGACAAGGAATAGGACCCCTTGTCTTTTCTTTTCTACATTGTAATATTATTTCTATGGATAGAAACTCAGTTCTGATTTAATCTTCCTGTTTAGTTAGGTAGGATTCCAAGTGTGCAGTGTTGATTTTCTTTTTATATACAAAGGGGTCATCAAGGGAAGTCTGGACGTCCAGCAGAGTAGTAGAGGTTATATTAGCCAGAGTTTTCCAGAGACACAGAACTAATAGGATGGATGGGTGGATGATGGATGGATGGGTGGATGATGGATGGATGGATGGATGGATGGATGGACGGACAGATGGGGAAATGGCTCATGCAATTATGGAAGCCGAGAAGTCCCATGACTGGCCATCTGCAAGCTGGAGACACCGGGATACTGGTAGTGTGGCTCAGTCCAAGTCCAAAAGCCTCAGAGCCAGGGAAGCCTTTAGAGTAATTCTCAGTCAAATGCCAAAGACCTAAGGACCTGGAGGGGTTCACTGGAGTAAATCCTGGAGTCCCAAGTCCAGAGAGCCTGGAGTCCCAAGTCCAGAGAGCCTGGAGTTCTGATGTCCAAAGGCAGGAGGAGAAGAGTATCCTAGCTCCAGGAGGAGAGAGGAAAGCTTTTTTCTCCTTTTATGTTCTATCTCGGCCTGTAGCCCAGGTAGATTGGTTGGTACCTGCTTACATTGAGACTGGATCTTCCCCACTCAGTCCACCAACTCACATGCCAATCTTCTCTGGAAACAGCCTCAGAGACATACCCAGAAGTAATACTTTACCAGTTCTGTAGGTATTTTGTAATCCAGTTACATTGATACCTAAAATTAACTACCACAGAGAGAAAGCAATTAAGTAAGAGTAAGAAGACCTGATTTTTGGCTAACACGGTGAAACCCCGTCTCTACTAAAAATACAAAAAATTATTCGGGCATGGTGGTGGGCGCCTGTAGTCCCAGCTACTTGGGAAGCTGAGGCAGAAGAATGGCGTGAACTCGGGAGGTGGAGCTTGCAGTGAGCCGAGATCCCGCCACTGCACTCCAGCCTGGGCAACAGAGTGAGACTCCGTCTCAAAAAAAAAAAAAAAAAGACCTGATTTTAGTTCCGTCTCACCTCACACTATGGTAGCCCTCAATTTCCTCATTTTGTAAAATGAGGATAACATCTGCCCATCTATCCTTTTAGGTTGCTGTGAGGTGGACTGAATAGAATCTGGAAAAAAAAAAAACACATCTTTTCTCAGTTAGTTGATGTACTAGCTGAAGAATGATAAATACTGCCCCCTTTCTACTAAGGACTGAGGAGTTAATTTTTGCATACTTGTTGGTTTTATCTAATCCAGAGAGAAAAAACAACTTCCAATGTTGTGGTAAATTCTTGAACATATTTGACATGGTTGTTGAAAAGTGTATAATTGTGTAAGTGTCTGATTTTGCATGTTCACCTGATTTCAGAGAAGAAAGACATAGAAAGTGAAATATGGCCAGGGAAGTTGATACACGAAGGCTTAGAGAGATAATGATGCTGCTCTGCCAGGGCCTGGAAACTTGACCATCCTAAACAAACTGCATAGTACTAAATTGCTTGTGAAAGGGCTGAATCAATCCTGCTGTGATTTGAACTTTTGGCTCCTGAAAGTCTAGAGCAGGCTTGAAAATAAAAATAAAACCCTTACCTACTTACTAGGTTGTGTTTCAGGCCCTCTACTGAATTCTGTGTGTGAAGGAGGTATCTATCCAAAGAACAAGAGGCAGCAAGAGAGAGATGAAAGGTGGTGAAAAGGAGTCTTAAGGGCTACTCCTTATTTAGTGAGGCAGTGCTCCCAGGGAAAAAGAACTTCCATCATTAATGTATTGATTCTTTAAGGAAATATTTACTAGAGCATAATGTGTGTGTGAAAGAAAGATGATATATCTTAAGAAAGATATAAAGTGATGTAGTGCAAAGGATCAGTCATCTAACCAGGATGTATTTAGTGCTTATGACCTGCATAGCACTGTGCTAGGCTATATAAAGTCCACAAAAGAGTTAGTGTCTGATTTGCTCCAGTAGAGAGATAAGTTACATAGGCAGCAATTAGAGGACAACAAATAAATATGCTCTAATTGTTGTCTATATAAATATGCATTATGTGCCACAAAATAGAGGATAGAAAATAAGACTTTGAATAACGTAATACATATTATACATTCTAGAGGACTTAGAAAAGTGTCACAGCATACTACAAACCAGGAATTGATCACTGGACTTAATCAGAAGACGTAGGTTCAAATCCTAGCTCTGACATTTATTATGTAAGTTTGGGCAGGTCCCTTAATTTCAGAGCCTTAGTTTCCTCATCTGTAAAATAAAGTTGATAATCCTAGCTAGCTCTCCTTACCTACACAGGATTTTAATTAGAATTAAGTGAAGATGGATATGAAAACACTATAGAGTTTCTGATTATTGAAAGAGCTGAGAATTAAACTAGGTCTGAAAAACATGTTATACATGGAAAACCTGAAAGGCTGAATAGAAGTGGTCTCAGAATGGGAACAATTTGAACATAGGAGAATAAGACTTGGGCCGGGCACGGTGGCTCACGCCTGTCATCCCAGCACTTTAGGAGGCCGAGGTGGGCAGATCATCTGAGGTCGGGAGTTCGAGACCAGTCAGGCCAACATGGTGAAACCTCATCTCTACTAAAAATACAAAAATTACCTGGGCGTGGTGGTGCACACCTGTAGTCCCAGCTACTCAGGAGGCTGAGGTATGAGAATCGCTTGAACCTGGGAGGCAGAGGTTGCAGTGAGCAAAGATCATGCCACCGCACCCCAGCCTGGGTGACAGAGCAAGACTCCATTTTGAAAAAAAAAAAGTGACTTAATTATAAAAAAAGAGAATGAGACTTGAATATAGAAGGACAGGATAGAAATAAACTAATTAGGCTGGGCAGGGTGGCCCACGCCTGTAATCCCAGCACTTGGGGAGGCCAAGGCAGGCAGATCACTGGAGGTCAGGAGTTCCAGACCAGCCTGGCCAAGGTGGCAAAACCTTGTCTCTACCAAAAATAAAAAATTAGCTGGGGGTGGTGGCTCGAGCCTGTAATTCCAGCTACTCAGGAGGTTGAGGCATGAGAATCACTAGTATCTTTTGAACCCAGGAGGCAGAAGTTGCAGTAAGCAGAGATCGCACCACTGTACTCCAGCCTGGGTAATGGAGTGAGACTCTGTTAAAAAAAAAAAAAAAAAACTAAATATAGCAAAAATTTGTTTTGAAAGGTAGTTACACTGATACACTGATTGTGTTAGAGAAAGGATGAAGTTGAGGATTATGTGCCGTAATGACTGGATTATAGTAGGACTTAAATTATGGTGGATCTGTAGGCTAGAAGGAAGAGTTTAGACTTGATCTGAAAGGGAATAGAGAAGTATTTGGGGAGTTTGAGTAGGGAATTAGTGTAAAAGTTATTTAACTCATTCATTTTGATAATCAGCATGTAACATAGTGCCTGGCATACAGGTATTCAAGATTAGTCAAACTGAATTTAGTTAATCTGTCAATAATATGTAGGATGAATTGGACACATTTGATAAGCCTAGAATCTAGGCTTCTTATCAACTCAATGTTAGTCTGATTCATCTTTTTCTTTAACTATAACAAGGAATGATAATACGGGCCCAGCTAGTAGGTTTATTTTAAACATCAAATAAGATGATGGTGATGCCATCATCATTCACAAATACATTAAATGCCTCCTTCATATAGGATGTTGTGTAAAAACTACAAACACAAAAATATCTTTAGATATAAGTGCTTTGGAAAATGTGATGAATACAAGTTTGAAATACAGAGTTCTAAAGGATCTGGTAGCAAGAGGATGGTATACAGCAGCCAAAAGATCATCTTACTGCTATATTTAGTACCAAGTTATGTCCCTATTATTGTCAGAACCTGCTAGGCATAAGTAGGATCAAGTAGAGAAGAAAATACCAGATGCAGTCAGGTAGGTATTTAAGGTCCCCAAGAGTTCTTTCTCCCTGTTGGCAATAGACCTTTTCAGTTTAAACCTGTAATGAACCTCCATCATCATGGAGACAATATAGAATACTGTTTAAGAAAGAAGGTTCTGGAGCCAGAATAACTGGCTGGATTTGAAATACTGCTGTATAAGCTTAGGCAAATTATTTAACCTCTCTGAGCCTCATAGAGATAATAATAGAATCATAGGATTGTTTATAAGAATTGAGATAGTGCATGTAAACTCTATTTTTTTTAATTATTTTTTATTTTTTACAGAGATAGGGTCTCCCTATGTTGCCCAGGCTGGTCTCGAATTCCTGGAGTCAAGGGATCCTCCTGCCTCTGCCTCCCAAAGTGCTAGGATTACAGGTGTGAGCCACCACACCTGGCCATGTAAACTCTTAATAGAGCACCTGACACACACTGAATGTCAGCTCAAAAATTTCAGTTATTTTATTTTCAAAACCTTCTTGGCTCTTTTAGCCTCCATTCTTTGTTACTCCCAAAATCACTTCCCATTTTTCTATCTCTGTCTTACTACATTCTAGGACACTGATGGTATTAGGCCACATTAGGTTCATTCACCTATAATGTTAATAAGTTCTACAGCATTATCATTGAACAGATCTCAAAATATCTTCTGAATTTATAGAAAAGCTCCAATATATTCCTAAATTAGAGGTAAATAATTTTAAAATTTTCTGAATTTAAAATTATATTATCTTCAAAGTAGCTTAATAATTACATTTACCAGCCAGGCATGATGATTCATACCTGTAGTCTCCACACTTTGGGAGGCCAAGGCAGGAGGATCGCTTGAGCCCAGAAGTTTGAAACCAGCCTGGGCAACATGGCAAGACTTCGTCTCGACAGGTGTGGTGTTACATGCCTGCAGTCCCAGCTACTTGGAAGTTGAGCCAGGAGAACTGCTTGAGCCCAGGTGGTTAAGAGTGCAGTGAGCTGTGATTGTGCCACTGCACTCCAGTCTGGATGACAGAGCGAGACCCTGTCTCAAAAAAAAAAAAAAAAAAAATTTACATTTATCTTGTTATAGTCTAAGTAGTTCTTTGGAAAAAATAATCCATAATATAGTTCCTCATAATATTTTTCTTTATAAATTTTCTACTTTATTCCCATAAGCATATTTTACTTTTCTAATATATATATTTTTAGCTTTTAATGTAATGTGTAAAAGACAGGGTATAGAAGAGCATCTTGGGCCCTGAGTTAATTTAATAGATCATGGAGTAGCAGGAGACACTAATAATGCACAGGAAAATAAAAAACTAAACTCTTTAGGTAGGCAGTTTGATAATATCTACCAGGTCCTAAGATGTTTAAAATATTTCAAACTGCCAATTCCACCTCTAGGTGTTGATCCAACAAGTATATTGACATGTATGCACAAATATTTTTTTCAATATCCCTGTCATGACATGAACAAAAATTATACAAACACATGTTCATAGTGATATTGTATATAATAGTAAAGACTGGAAACAACTTAAATGCCCATAAGTAAAGGACTATTTAAATAGATTATATATGATTGTACAATAAAATGCCTTATACTCCTTTAAAAGAATGAGGGAGACTTACAATAACATGGAAAAATGTCTAAGGTATAGTGATAAGTAGGGGGAAATGCAAGCAGAATAATATGTATAATTCTGTGTGTGTGTGTGCATGTGTGTGCGTGTGTGTGCATGTATGCTTCTTAAAGAGCAGCTACGATATATTGCTGTTTGCATATACAAGCAAAATTTCTGGAAATATTAATAACAATCATCTCTGGGAGTAAGATGATGAGAATGAGAATGGTGACTTTCATTTTACCTTTCTGAATTCTAAAAAGATTTAAGCATTCAGCATGTGTTAATGTTATTTAAAAAAAAAACTAGTTTAAAAAATAAAATGTTTCATCCCTGAGAGGTCTAAAAAAAAAAAAAAGAAAAAAGAAAACGTTTAAAGAGATAAAGTGGGGACTAAATGGTTAAATGTTTTGTAAAGTGTGTTTGATGTGAAAAGTGATCTGTAAATACCTATTATTTTTACTAAACAATAGAGTTTGGGGCTTTTGTAACCTGAAGAAAGCAGCATTTCAGCATCTCTTCCTACAGGAGCATATGGTGTTTAAGACCATGGGGGGATGAATGCCTTAGAGATCACCTCTCCTAGAGTTGATAGGCAGATCTTTTCAGTGTTTTCCATTGCTCTTATGGAGGAAAAGTTCCATGGAAAAGACTATAAAGGTTCAGTGACATTGCTTAATCCAGTGTTTAAAACTATGGTCAGATATTCTTTTTTTAAAAATTAGCCACATGGTGATTGCAAAACACGATTGCTTTTAAGTGCCTTTGTTTACAAAGTTTGGTTTATTGTATTATATAAAGAATGCCATTGACTAAGTGTAGTAAGATACCTCTTGGTGAAAATTCAGATATTATCTTGAGAGTTTTGTCCTAGTGTTTTACAGATTAACAGGAGACAGAATGTTGCATTACTCTGTAATTCTAAGTGTTGGTTTTCTCCCTTTTGATACTCAGGGGATTAACTTACTGTTTATTTTTCTACATCGAGCCCTTAGAGAAAACATAAAAATACAAATAGGTCCTGTGGTATAATCATTTTTTCTTATGAGTAAGTATTTTAAAACTAAAATTATGTAAGTTAAAGCTATTACATGAAAGCTTTAAAAATACAAAAATTGAGCACTGCACATCTCACATTACTACAGACGGTAATACTGAGTTAATGTAAAACTACCTGGCAAACAATCATAGTAAAGACTTCTTGGATGAAATGGTGGTACATAGGGGAAATTTGCATATATTTTATTTTTTTCTTTATTATTATTTTTTTTTTTTGAGACAGCGTCTCACTCTGTTGCCCCGACTAGAGTGCAGTGGCGCGATCTCAGCTCACTGCAACCTCCACCTCCCGGATTCAAGCGATTCTCCTGCCTCAGCCTCCTGCATTATTTTTATTTTTTTAATGAGACAGGGTCTCACTATCTTGCCCAGGCTGGTCTCAAACTCCTGGGTTCAAGCAATTCTCCTGCCTCCGCCTCCCAAAGTGCTAGGATTACAGGTGTGAGCCACTGTGCCCAGACAGGTATTTTAATGTTCATTCATTCATTTGTCAACTTCAGGGTAATGAAAGAAAACAAATACAATTAGCTTTCTATTATTGAAAGCTGACTGACCAATTTATGGATGATGATGATAATAATAATAATAAATTTGAATTTGGTGGTGTTCACAAAGTACTTTTGTCCCTGTATCTTTTTTTTTTTTTTTTTTTTTTGGAGACGGAGTCTCACTCTGTCATCCAGGCTGGAGTGCAGCAGTACGATCTTGGCTCACTGCAACATCCGCCTCCCAGGTTCAAGCGATCCTCCTGCCTCAGTCTCCCAAGTAGCTGAGATTACAGGCGCCCACCAGCACGCCTGGCTAATTTTTGTATTTTTAATAGAGAAGGAGTTTCACCATGTTGGCCAGGCTGGTCTTGAACTCCTGACCTCAAGTGATCCACCGGCCTCGGCCTCCCAAAATGCTGACATTACAGGCATAAGCCACCATGCCCAGCCTTTTGTCCCTGTATCTTAATCAGCCTGTGAGGTAAACATTACCTCAGTTTAAGATTAAAGAAAGTAGGGCTAGGATAGATTAAGGTTTGCCCATAGACAAAGCAGCTAGAATCTGGAACTTCTGATATCAGCATCATTACCACTTTCTAATGTTGTCCACTTTAGCTATTTTTCAGATTTGTGGAAAAGAGCATAGAGGATAATCTCTAATCTAAACATTTTCATTTTCTCAGTGAATAAACTAAGGTGCACGGTGAGTCTTACCTTCAAGTTGCCAGACATTAAAGTGAAAGAGTAAATTTTTGTGCCAGGTACTCTTTTAAGTACTTTATGTAAATTAATTAATCCTCACGATAACTTTCTAAATTAAGTGCCAAGTACTGAGCCAAAGACTAAGTAACTGAAATTCATAGCTAATGGTTGCAGTATGATCCAAACCTGGCCTATTAATTCCAAGGCCAGAGTTTTTAACTACTGGGCTCTACTGCTTTGCACTAGGTGACTGTTTATCTTAACTGGATTAGATACATTTTCTCAGGATTCTCCAGAAGGATGAGATTCCTTTCTCAAAATTCCCCAACTCTCATAAGAACAGATCTAGGGACATTTCATTAGGGTTTTGCTATCCCATTTTATAGATGAAGGGACTTGGCCAGTCTTAGTTTATTAAGTGACCATGTTAGAACTACAGACTAGGTCCCCTGGCTTATAGCACATTGCTTTTGGCATCAGTTCAAGTGATCTACTCATGTTGAAATTTTGTTACAGCAGCAAAAACATATTTACTACATCCTTCATTCGCATTTCAGCACACCTTCAGGTCTGTCCTGGAATACAGTTAGGTCAGCATGTAAGTCTCCAGTTTTCACTGTTTTACAGTGATTATACCATAAGGGATACATGGATACACAGTAATGGAAGTACCTTAAGCATTTTCTACTTAAGCATTTTTAATACTATTAATGTGTCATCCTACAAAAACTTAATTTGGTCATAGCTAATGTTGTCAAGAGCCAACATTTTAGAATATTCACATTTTGAATCTTGAAATGGTCAGCAAATGACATGATAAAGCTAATTTCAAATCTTCCAACTCCAGCAAGAATGTAAAGAAAGGCAGCAATTTTTCTTCAGGGCCTTTGTGCAAAATTTGTTTTTTACAGAAAGCCCCTTCTGACTTCATGTAGAGTAGACAACTAACTTAGTTTATTTCATGCTGCTCAATCTAATTTGAAATCATTTTTGAATTCCTAGATGCATGGGTACAGAGAGCTTGCTCCCTAGAGGCTTGTTTCCCGATAGTGGAGAGTAAAGAATTAAATTGAGCTGAAACTAAATTGATTGGCATTTTGACACTCTGCACACTGTGCAAAGAAAAGGAATTTGCTCAACTTTTAAAAACAGACAGTAGCACAAAGAACTATTTTCTTAAAGGTATCCCAGTTTGCAAAGATGATTTAATTTTTTTCTTAAAAAAGCAAGAGACAGGCCGGGTGCAGTGGCTCACGCCTGTAATCCCAGCACTTTGGGAGGCCAAGGCGGGCAGATTGCCTGAGGTCAGGAGTTCGAGACCAGCCTGGCCAACATGGTGAAACCCTGTTTCTACTAAAAATACAAAAAATTAGCCAGGCATGGTGGCGCACACCTGTAATCCCAGCTACTCAGGAAGCTGAGGCACGAGAATCACTTGAACCCGCGAGGTGGAGGTTGCAGTGAGCTGAGATCGCGCCATTGCACTCCAGCGTGGGCAACAAGAGTGAAACTCTGTCTCGGGAAAAAAAAAAAAAAAAAGCAGGAGACATGTTCTAGCACTTTCTCAATTTCCTATATTACAGTTCAAAGTGAGAATTTAACTTTGAGAAGCTTTTGAAAAAGCCTGGATAGGGATGTTAACATAGCCTCCTTAGCTGAACAGACACTGACAGAGGTCTTCTGAGGAGAAAGGAAAGGACTATGCACTTCTGGGGCGTCGCTATAGGAACCTATTTATAAAAGACAAGATACATATTTATGAAATCTTTATCTCTGGCATTTTAAAATGCAAGAGATATTAAGTATGAATTGAATAATATACATTTCCTGCTTTTTCAGACAGATACAGATGATTACCATGCCATCATCTGTCCTAAATGGCATCATTTAGTGTTGACTTCAATAAAATCCTCTCTCTGCTGTGTCATGAAAGGAACTGGACTCACCTTAACAGTGCTGTTCTAACGCGCCTGCTGCTTTTTTTTTTTTTTTTATCACAGCAGGAGGCTGTAATAAATTACAGTCTGGAAGAAGTTTCAAACTGGCAAGTTTGCCAGATATTTTAAGCAATTTATTTTGGGGTGTATCAGCAGATTTTTTTTTTACACTACCATTTGGGTGCCTGCTGACACAGCCTGAATAAATCTTTCAAACATTTTCCTTCCTAGAGATGGATGAAGATGATGAACTCCAAGATCCAGACCTTCCGTTAACTCTTCACTTGCCACCTGGTGCTTTCCTATTACCAGATATCTCAGAAACTTAGATAACTCTTTACAGCATGAGTTTTCAGTATTTCAAGTCCCTCAAGGTGCTTTGGCAACAGGCTTAAGTTTTATAGAAGAATCAACTAACGAGTAATTCTGGTTTTAGGCATAGACCTTATAATTTGGATTGATTATTTCATTACTAGTATCTTGAAAATTGCCAAACTTTCCAATGGGAAAAGAGCATAAATATTTATATAAAACAAAAGCTTATTCCTTTCTTGATTATAGCATGTTGAGTCTTAAAGTCACTTCTTCCTAATTTTAATCTAATTGGTTAGTGAAGTTTTTAGAAATTATTATTAATTTCTGACTCCAGAATTCTAAGGCAGCTTCAGTGATATATATTTTAGTCTAGTATTCAAAAATGCTGAAAATGCTGATACCTGAAAATATTTGCTGTAGCATAATGAGACTGGAAAGGTAAAATAAAAGGAAGCTAACTTCTATTGAATGCCTGCACCATGCCAGCCCCATTTGTGAGCACAGCATGCAGGAGAGAGAGAGCGCAGTCATATTTTACAAAGAGCTGGTCCCTGGTCAGGTGAAAGGCACTGCTCAGTGAATTGGAAGGAACATGGTAAGGGCTTAAAACTGTAAAGGCGTCAGGGAATACAGTTTGAAGGTAAAAGCCCTAGATCAAATGTCATACAACCTGGGTTCCTGAATGACATTATTTATAAACGAGGTCATCTGCTTAGACCTTAAATGTTACTGTATCTGTAAAGTGAAGATATGATCTCTACTCTGCCGTCTCAACCATGGCTGCACTTTGGAATCACCCGGGGAGCTTTGAAAAATACGTCTAAATCCCACCTTCAAGAGATTCCAATTTTATTAAGGTGCAGCCTGGGCATTGAGATTTTTAAACCCACCTCAAGTAATTCCTATGTGCAGCTAAGGCTGTGAATCTTTTAATTGGGGGATGGCTAAGAAAGCCCTCTATAGATTTACTTACAAAGATTAGTAGATGTTATCGACAATCTAAATTGGTTTTTGTTTGTTTGACCATAACTTCAACTGTTAAAAAAAAAAAAAATCTTGCCGGGAGCCCTGGCTCACGCCTGTAATCCCAGCACTTTGGGAGGCCGAGACGGGCGGATCACCGGAGGTCAGGAGTTTGAGACCAGCCTGGCCAACACATTGAAACCCCATCTCTACGAAAAATACAAAAATTAGCCAGGCGTGGTGGCGCAAACCTGTAATGCCAACTACTCGGGAGGCTGAGGCTGGAGAATCGCTTGAACCTGGGAGGCGGAGGTTGCAGTGAACCAAGATCGCACCATTGCATTCCAGCCTGGGCGACAATAGCAGAAACTCCATCTCAAAAAAAAAAAAAAATATATATATATATATATATATACACACACACACACACACATATGTATGTGAGTGTAATCTCTGAATTTCCAAATCACATAGGAAGTCTTTGATAAATATTTGTTGCACTTGTGAATTTATGGCCTTTACATTTTTTAAGATCTTTCAAAAACGGGTTTGAGGTACAATGTATAGCGCCAATCTTTAAGAGGCAGGACTTTTCTGTTGAAACATCCTCCTTTAGAGAAATGCAAGCCTTTCTCGTCCACCCTTGAGTAGCTTCACTCCCTTACCAAGGCAGCAGTGTCTTGGGGCCGTCGGATGCCCTAAAGGCTGTGACGCGCGCTGCGGGATCCGCGCGGGCGTCCCGAGATCTGGGGCGGGGCGCCGGCCGGGCCTACCCTCTCCGCTCTCAGGACCCGCCCGTCCCGCCCCGGACGCGGGTGGGGGCGAACTGCTGGCGGCGCCCGTCAGTCCGGACTCTACTGCCGAGCCCCGGGGCTTCGGCGGCTGCCTCCGCGCGACCCGGCGGGCCCGCCTCCGCCGCCGGGTGCACGCACAGCCTGCGCCTCGTGCCGGAGCAGAGCAGAGGCCAGGATGCGGAGTTGTGCACTTTGAGCCGGCCCCATGACCCTGAGCACCTTGGCCCGCAAGAGGAAGGCGCCCCTCGCTTGCACCTGCAGCCTCGGTGGCCCCGACATGATTCCTTACTTCTCCGCCAACGCGGTCATCTCGCAGAACGCCATCAACCAGCTGTGAGTCCGCCGCGCGCCCTCCGCCTCCGCGAACGCTCAGAAAGTTTGCTCTTTCAGCAGCCGCTTTCCCCAGCATCCTGGGGAGCAAACAATCAAGCGAGGGCGAGCGCGCATCCTGCGTGCCTGGAGGTCTCCGTGCGTCTGGAGGGAAGGATGCTGGGGTAGAACGGTGGGGGGATTCATGGAGGCGGAAAGTGTCCCGGGGTGGGGGTGGACGGAAGAATCCTTTGGGAGAATTTCCGTTTAACTTTGAGGGACTTTGAAAGTGCGGGTTGTCCCTCAGAAGTTGTGGTGACCGAGTGACAGCTGAGCTGTTTGGCACTTGGAAGACTTGGGTGAAGGGTAGTCGACAGAATCGGAAGCGGGAGTCCCTGTGGGTCCTGCTGGTGAGCAGCTTTCCGTGATTATGGTTTTTTTTTTTTTTTAAAGTTTCTGTTGCTAACCATTTACAAAAAGAAAGACCATTCTTCGCTCCTGCTGGTTGTAGTCTGGAGTGATTCCAGAAGGTTAGATTTCGGTAGTTTCTATTTTATCTCCTCCTGTACTACTGGTACGTGCTCACAGCCCAAGCCTGCACACACACCTTCATTCACCAAAGCGCAAATGCATCTTTAAATCGTCGCTGTTTTTGAAGTCTCTAGAGAGTTGTCATTCCACTGTGGTTTAGCTGTTTCTGAGAAGTGTGTGTGCTGAAGCTTGTGGTTAATCTCACTTCACAGTTATCAAGTAGAGGAACTTTTCCTATTCAGGTTCCATCCTTAAATCAATGCAGTGGTTTAAGGTTACTTAGATAGCAGCAGTTGGGTCTGTGTTAGTGTGTTGACACTCATTCCAAGTGGCTTCAGAGGAGTCACCTGCTGGGATTTTCCTAGACTCTTTGCACTTAAGCAAAGCTACTGTCTCCCTCCCAGGTCAACTTTTTAATGTCCAACAACAGAAACTTTACATTATCCCTTATTAAAGGTCTAGAGAATAGCATGTAAGGTGATTTCTAGATAATCTCACAACTAATTTATTATTTTCATAGATGGTTTGCCCTCCTATCCTACCAAATCGAATTAAACTCGTTTGAGTTTCTTTTTTTCTCCCCTGTGTGTTGATTCATGGTGGAGCTTCTAAAAAAATAGAAAAAAAGTCACAAAAGTTGTTTTACTGCCCTGTACTGTAAAAGCTCCACAATTAAATAAACTGACTTGCATTTTCCGTCTAAAAACGGGAACGGTCATGGAGTGAAGAAGTTAATGGGTAAATAATCTGACACTGATAACCAGTATGAAAATAATAGTGTTAACAGTACTTTAAAAATGGCAGTGGAAGCAACCCAAGTGTCCATGGATGGATGAATGGATTAACAAAATGTGGTATGTACATATAGTAGAATATTATTTAGCCTTAAGGAAGGAGTCTGACATAATGCTACAGTATGAATGACCTTGAAGATACTATTCTAAGTGAAATAAGCCAGTCACAAAAGTATAAATACTATATGATTTCATTTATATGAGGTACCTATCTATAGAAGTCAAATTCAGAGAGAAGTAAAGTAGAATGGTAGTTGCTAGGGGTTGAAGGAGAAGGGGTGGGAAATTTGTATTTGAAGAGTACAAAGTTTCATTTGAGGAAGATGAAAAAATTCTGGGGATGGATGGTGGTAGTTGCACAACAGTGTGAAAATATTTAATACCCTAGAACTGTACACTTAAAATGGTTAAAATGGTAAATTTTATGCTATGTATATTCATAGCCAGTAAAAGTAATAGCAAAAACTGCAGTTACTTTTACACCAACCTAATAAGCACAATAAAAAGAATTTAAAAGGGCCTGGTGTGGTTGCTCACACCTGTAGTCCCAGCACTTTGGGAGGCTGAGGTGGGAGGATTGCTTGAGCCCAGGAATTGGAGACCAACCTGGGCAACATAGTGAGACTCCATCTTAAGAAAAATAGAAAAAATTAGCCAGGTGTGGTGGCGCATGCCTATAGTCTCAGCTACTAAGGAGGCTGAGGTGGAAAGATAGCTTGAGCTCGGAGGTTGAGGCTACAGTAAGCTGTGATCATGCCACCACACTCCAGCCTGGGTGACAGAGCAAGACCCTGTCTCAAAAAAATAAAAAAGAATTAAAAAGGCCAGGCACAGTGGCTTATACCTGTAATCCCAGCACTTTGGGAGACAGGAGGATCACTTGAGGCCAGGAGTTCAAGACCATCCTGGGTAACATACTGAGACTCTGTCTCTATGAAAAATTTTTAAAATTAGCAGAGTGTGGTGTTACACACCTGTAGTCTGAGCTACTCAGGAGGCTGAGGTAGGAGGATTACTTTAGCCCAGGAGTTCAAGGCTGCAGTGAGCCATGAGTGTGCCATTGCATGCCAGCCTGGGTGGCAGAGCAAGACCCTGCCTCTTTAAATAATAATAATAAAATAATTTTTTTAAAGACAGGGATTATAAGCTTTTTGGGGGGAAAGGAGTTGTAAATCATGTTTTCTAGTCAATCAAGTCCAAATTTTTTTTCCTACTAATTAATGTCTTTGGGTAAATAATTTGACATCAGTTTCTTCCACTGTCAAATGGGGATACAGTGGTTTTTACCCCATAAGATCCTAAGAAATCATATATTTGATAACACTTTGTGAACTGTAAATCTCTGCACAAAAAGTTAATTGAAATTAATAACTAATAGCTGCTGTTTATTGACCATTTTCACAGTGCTGAGTTTAATGTACGTCTATCTCATTTAATCATAGCAACCTTATGAACTAATTTTTCTGTTTACAGATAATGAAACTGAGGCTTAGAGAAGGTAAGTAGTTGCTCAAGGCCACATGGGTAGTAAGTGACAAAACTGTCCTTAGAATCCAGATCTATTTCCTAGGCCACTGCCCTTAACTGCTATAAAAATGATACTTTGCCTTAGTAGTTGCAAGGTCACTTTTGAGACTTGGCAGTCTGAGGAATTATCTTTGACTGCTGAAATCTTCAACTTCCTGAAAAATGTATTTGCTATACTGAGTTTTGCTACTAAGACAAACTTTTAAAGAATTTTTGGAATATTTGTCTTTTATTTTTGTCACTATTTTCCCACTTCTTTTTTCTTTGTTTCTTGTTTTGTTTTGTTTTGAGACAGGCCCTTGCTCTGTCACTCAGGCTGGAGTGAAGTGGCTTGAAGACATCTCACTTGCAGTCTCGATCTCCTGGGCTCAAGCAGCCCTCTTGCTTCAACTTCCTGTGTAGCTGAGACCACAGGCACATGCCACCACACCTGGCTAATTTTTTTTTTTTTGAGACCGAGTCTCACTCTTTCACCCAGGCTGGAGTGAAGTGGCATGATCTCGGCTCACTGCAACCTCTGGCGCCCCCAACCCCGGCCCCCCACCCCACCCCCCACCCCCACCACTGGGTTCAAGCAATTCTCTCTTTTTTTTTTTTTGTAGAGACAGCATCTCACTTTGTTGCCCAGGCTGATCTCATACTCCCAGGCTCAAGTGATCCTCCTGCCTTGGCCTCCCAAAGTGCTGGGATTGCAGGAGTGCGCTACCGTGCCCAGCCACTTCTTTTTTCTTTAAAGAGACTTGCTATAATATTCACTTCTTCTAAACTGTATTTATTAGTATTACTTTAGAGGTCATGTTTATTTAGCATTTATAGTGCTGCACAGCTTATCATCATTAAAAAAATTATTAGGAATCATTCTGAGTAAACTGCTAAACTTTATGAACTTAAATATACCCACTGTTAGCACCTAATAAAGAAGTTCTTAATTTGAGGTCCATGGTCACCTAGAGGTCTATGGATTGGCTTCAAAAAGTCAAACTCCTTGAGATTATATGAAAATGTTGAGTAAATAAATATATTTTAAAATCAGATTCTCAAAGTGATCTGTGATCTCAAAAAAGATTAAGAAGCTCTTTCCTAAAGGGAAGTGTTATTTCTAAGACCTGATTCTGTAAACCTCAAGTGCTGTGAGTATTTCCCTGTGGTACGTAGCAATAACTAGTGGGAGCAGCTAAACAATTCAGATTTAGGGTCCTAAGTGAAGACTGACTCAAAAGATTTTGTATTTGGGGGAGGGAGTACCTTGATACATGAGTACACTTAGCCCAGTGGTTCTCTCGTCACTGCTGAGAACCCTCTCAAAAGAGCTTTTTGCCCTTTCTCATTTGCTGCCCTCAGGTTTGCTGTGGGTTTAGAAACCAAGAAACAAGCCAGGCAGGGTGGCTCACGCCTGTAATCCCAGCACTTTGAGAGGCTGAGGCGGGTGGATCACGAGGTCAGGAGTTCGAGACCAGCCTGGCCAGCATGGTGAAACCCCATCTCTGCTAAAAATACAAAAAAAGTAGCCAGCCATGGTGTCACGCACCTGTAGTCCCAGCTACTCCGGAGGCTGAGGTAGGAGAATTGCTGGAACCCGGGAGGCAGAGGTTGCCATGAGCGAAGATCTCACCACTGCACTCCAGCCTGGGCGACAGGGTGAGACTGTATCTCAAAAAAAACAAAAAACAAAAAACAAAAAAAACACCAAAAAACAAATCCTGTGAGAATTGTGTTAAAGAGTAAATTGGAGCCAAGGGCAGTGGCTCACACTTGTAATCCCAGCACTTTGGGAGGACAGGAGTTTGAGACCAGCCCAGGCAATGTAGCAGGACCCTGTCTCTAATAAATAGATAAGAGAGAGGATGGATGGGTGGGTGGGTGGGTGGATGGATAGATAGACAGATAGGCAGGCAGGCAGGCAGGCAGGTGTAGTGGTTCATGCCTGTAGTCCTAACTACTCAAGAGACTGAGGCAGGAGGATTGCTTGAGCCTAGGAATCCGAGGTTACAGTGAGCTATGATCGTGCCATTGCACTCCAGCTTGGGCAATAGAGGGAGACTATCTCCCTCTCTTTTTTTTTTTTTTTGGAGACAGAGTCTCGCTCTTGTTGCCCAGGCTGGAGTGATCTCGGCTCACCGCAACCTCCGCCCCCTGGGTTCAAGCGATTCTTCTGCCTCAGCCTCCCGAGTAGCTGGGATTACAGGCATGCACCACCACGCCTGGCTAATTTTTTTTCTTTCTTTTTTTAGTAGAGACGGGGTTTCCCCATGTTGGTCAGGCTGGTCTCCAACTCCTGACCTCAGGTGATCCGCCTGCCTCGGCCTCCCAAAGTGCTGGGATTACAGGCATGAGCCACTGCGCCCAGCCTCTATCTCTTTGAAAATAAAATTTAGCTGGCGCGGTGGCTCACCCCTGTAATCCCAGCACTTTGGGAGGCCGAGGCGGGTGGATCACAAGCTCAGGAGATCGAGACCGTCCTGGCTAACACGATGAAACCCCGTCTCTACTAAAAACACAAAAATTTAGCCGGGTGCGGTGGCGGGTGCCTGTAGTCCCAGCCACTCAGCAGGCTGAGGCAGGAGAATGGCGTGAACCCAGGAGGCGGAGCTTGCAGTTAGCCGAAATCGTGCCACTGCACTCCAGCCTGGGCGAAAGAGCGAGACTCCATCTCAAAAAAAAAAAAGAAAAAGAAAAGAAAATTTAAAAAAGTGAATAGACCAAAGTGAGATCCTATGGACTCTCCTAGGAAGGAAACTTTATGACTTTCGGAGTGTGGCTTTTGGGCATCTATTTTGGTAATTTCATAGGCTCTTATTACTTTCAACTGTGTTATATATAATAGGTGAAATTATGGAATAGCTGGGGTATTACTGTATTTTATTGGTAATTATGTCATCATTATTAGATTAAGGTCTACCCTTGCCGCTATATAAAACTCACCAAATATGGTATTATTTTTTACCTGTCAATGAAGAACATTAATAAATGATCAAAATCATTCCAGAAATAAACTGTAGTTACTATTATACCGTTAAGTGTTAATTCTACTAGAAAAAAAATATATATGAGCAACTCAGAGAATCATTTGGTCAAACTTCAAGAGTCTTGGATTAGACTGATGAGAATGATCATAAAAAGTTCATACCCTTTAAGAGTCTGTACATGCATTTTAGTAAAACAAAAAGCTGAACTTCTGAAAAATATGGAAGCTTGTATTATTTTTTAGAGAGCTATTATCCAGTCCCTGGGAAGTAGTCACTAAGCAAGGAGCCAAGGTGTTAGTGTTATCATTATATACTAAACAAGTGGCAATTTTTGTGTCCTAAGAAGCTCAGGGAAGAATAAAAATTGTTAGATAAAATGCTGGCAAAGACTACCATTTAAAATATTCCCGGCTGGGTGCAGTGGCTCACGCCTATAATCTCAGTTCTTTGGGAGGCCGAAGCAGGTGGATCCCTTGAGCCCAGGAGTTTAAGACCAGCCTGAGCAACACAGGGAGACCCCATCTTTACAAAAAATTAGCTGGGCATGGTGGTGCGTGCCTGTAGTGCCAGCTACTTGGGAGGCTGAGGTGGGAGGATGGTGTGAGCCAGAGAGGCAGAGGTTGCAGTGAGCCGAGATGGTGCCACTTCACTTCAGCCTGGGCAACAGAGCAAAACCCTGTCTCAAAAATAAATAAATAAAAATAAAATAAAATATTCCCATTATGAAAACCTCTGATCAAAAAAGTCTTGTCTTGAAACTAAGGCACTGAAACATTGCTTGATTTGCTGTTGAGGTTATCTTAAGCTTTTTATATACTTGACCTAAAATATTTTTATTTATTTACTTGGTTCATATATGAACTTGACTTCCTAGAAGCACATGAGTGCTTTCTAAGGCTTAGCGTCAGCAGTAGAGGAGCATATTGGATGTTCATCCAAAATGTACCTTTTCATGAAATCAAAAGGTAGAAAGTCTTATTTTTTATATTAGTAATAGTACTAATGCTCTTTCAGTTCCACTTTGTAGTTGTACAAGGGGTTTCACATGAACTTATCTCCAAACTTAAGCTTGCATCAGAATCACCTGGAGGGCTTGGTAAAACACAAATTGCTACCCACAGTCCCCAGAGTTTCTGATTCTGTAAGTCTAGGATGTGGCTGGAGAATTTGCATTTCTAACAAGTTCCTAGATGATGCTAATGATGATGGCCTAAGGACCCTACCTTAATTAAAGTATTCCTCTGAGGCAGATTGGGCAAGTCATCGTCCACATTTTATAGCATAACAAACTAGAGAATCAAAATGCTGAAGTGATTTGCACAAGGCTACATGGCTTGATGGTAGAACTGAAACTAGAACAAGCATTTCTTGTCTCTGAATCCAGAGCTCCTGTAGTGCTGCACTCACAATCCTGATACACACATCTTTGTATACATATGTAAACATTTCTTTAGATAAATTTCTAGCGGTGGAATTGCTGGACCTAATGTTGTATATATGTTAAAAATTTGATACATATAGCCAAATTGCTTTCTAAAAAGACTTTACCAATTTGTTCTTTTTTTTTTTTTTTTCAGACAGAGTCTCACTCTATCGCCCAGGCTGGAGTACAGTGGCACAATCTCAACTCACTGCAACCTCTGCCTCCCAGGTTCAAGCAATTCTCCTGCCTCAGCCTCCTGAGTAGCTGGGATTACAGGCGCCAGCCACCACGCCCAGCTAATTTTTATATTTTTAGTACAGACGGGGTTTCACCATGTTTGGTCAGGCTGGTCTCGAACCCCTGACCTCGTGATCCACCTGCCTCGGCCTCCCAAAGTGCTGGGAGTACAGACGTGAGGCACCGCACCTGGCCACCAATTTGCTCTTAACCAGCAGTGTGTAGGCATATCTTTCCCTATATCTTCACCAACCCCAATAATAACATTAATAGCAGATAAGCCGGGCGCAGTGGCTCACACCTGTAATCCCAGCACTTTGGGAGGCTGAGGTGGGGGGGGATCACCTGAGGTCAGGAGTTCGAGACCAGCCTGGACAACATGGTGAAACCCCATCTCTACAAAAATACAAAAATTAGCTGGGCATGATGGTGGGTGCCTGTAATCCCACCTACTCGGGAGGCTGAGGAGGGAGAATCGCTTGAACCCAGGAGGCAGAGGTTGCCGTGAGCCAAGTTCATGCTGTTGCACTCCAGCCCGGGTGACTGAGCAAGACTCCGTCTCAAAAAATTAAAAAAAGGCAGATAATTTTTTACTGAACATTTACTATCTAAGGGACACTGTTTTGAGCAGTGGATATATTATTTCATTCTCTCTTCTTAACAACTTTATGAGTTAGATATTATCCTCAATTACAGAAGAGAGGCACAGAGAGGTTAACTTGTCTGAGATTATCCAGCCAGGATGCATACACAGGCAGTCAGACTCCAGAGTCCCTGCTCTTAAATACCTCTCTATTTACAATTCCCCTTATTGCTATGGAGGTGTAGCATCTTTTTATGTGTTACTGATCTTTTTGTTTTTTTTTTTTTTTCTGTGATTTGAGTGTGCTTCTGACCATTTTTCTATTGATATTTGGCTTTTTTCTTTTTTATGTTCTCTATATATTCTGAGTATGTGGCAAAAATACTTTCTCCTAGCCTATTGCTTGACTTTTAACTTTGCGTCCCATATAAAAGTTTTACATTTTTATATAGTCAAATCTTTTGTATTTTATCTTATGATTTCAAGATTTTGCATCTTGCTTTTTAAAAACCTCTTGCCATTCATCCTCAGGATTCTCAAAGTGTTATTTTATATTTTTTCTGGCATGTTTACATTTTTAAATATTTAACTCTTTAAAACATCTGGAATTTATTTTTATTTATAGTGTGAGGGAAAAATCTAGCTTAACCTTTTTTTTCCAATTGGATAGTTATTCTAATACCATTATTTAATACATTCTTACTTCACTAATTTGAAATGCTACATATATATTAAATTCTTACAGATGCTTGGAGTATACTTCTGTACTCTTAAGTTCTGTTCATGTTTTTCTGTTCATATGCCAGTACTCATTTTACTTATTACACCTTTAGTAGACAAATGTATGCCAGTGATTTACCTCCTTGTTGGTATTTTTCAGTGTCCTAACTATTTTTATTTGATTTTCCAGATAAATCTTAGAATCAGCTTATCAATTTTCACTTTTAAAAATTGTATTAGGATTTTGATTGAAATTTTACTGAATTAATTTTGGAGAAAATTAACAGTTTTACAAAATGAGCCTGCCCAATGAAGAATGTGATGTATGGATCTATTATTCAGTTTTTTAAGTATTCTTCATTTAAATTGTACAGTTTTCCTTATATGGTAATCACACATTTCTTATTAGGTATATTCATGGGCATTTTATAAGGTTTTTGTTGCTCTTGTGAATAAGCTCTACTTTCCCATGACGTTTTCTAATTAGTTACAGCAGGTGGGTCATAAAACTATCACTTTTGATATTTGCTTTTATATCAGACCACCTTGCTAAAACTCTTACTTGGTTCTAATATCTAGTATATGTTTTTACTTGATTTTATTGACTTTTCTTCATGGATGATTATATTATCTGTAAATGAATTTTATCTCTCTGAGTGCAGTTATGCACCACATAACAACATTTTGGTCAATAACAGACCACAGATACAGAAGTGGTCCCATAAGATTATAATGGGGATGAAAAATCACCTAGTGACTGTAGCTGTCATAATGTCATAGCATAATGTATTACTCATGTGTTTGTGGTGATGCTGGTGCAAACAAACCTGCATTGTTGTATAAAAATATAGTGCATACAGTTATGTACAGTACATAATGCTTGATAATAAGTGACTGCGTTGCTGGTTTATGTATTTACTGTATTGAACATTTTATCAGTATTGTAGAGTGAACTCTCTTTCTTTGTTTTTGTTTTTTTTTTTTTTTTTGAGACAGGAGTTACGCTCTTGTTGCCCAGGCTGCATTGCAATTGCACGATCTCAGCTCACTGCAACCTCCACCTCCTGGGTTCAAACGATTCTCTTGCCTCAGCCTCCCAAGTAGCTGGGATTACAGGCATGCACCACCACACCTGGCTACTTTTGTATTTTTAGTAGAGATGGGGTTTCACTATGTTGATCAGGCTGGTCTCGAACTCTAGACCTCAGGTGATCCACCCGCCTCGGCCTCCCAAAGTGCTGGGATTACAGGCATGAGCCACTGCGCCCGGCCTACAGTGTACTCTCTTTCTACTTTGAAGAAAATATTAACTGTAAAGCTGCCTCAGGCAGGTCCTTCAGGAAGTATTCTAAAAGAAGGCATTGTTATCATAGGAGATGACAGCTCCATATATGTTATTGCCCTTGAAGACCTTCCAGTGTGGCAAGATATGGAGATGGAAAACAATGATCTTGATGATCCTGACTCTTTAGGCCTAAGCTAGCATGTGTGTTTGTGTCTTTAACAAAAAAGTTTCAAGAGTAAAAAAAAAAACTTTTTTTGTGTGTGTGTGTTTTTGGTAGAGATGGGGTTTCACCGTGTTGACCAGGATGGTCTCAATCTCTTTACCTGGTGATCTGCCCGCCTCAGCCTCCCAAAGTGCTGAGATTACAGGCATGAGCCACCACACCCGGCCAAAAAAATACATTTTAAAAATAGAAAAGCTTATGGAATAAAGGTATAGCCATGCACAGTAGCTTGTGCCTGTAATCCCAGCTACTCTGGGGGCTGAGGCAGGAGGATCACTTGAACCCAGGAGTTTGAGGCTGCAGTGAGCCATGATTGTGCCACTGCAGCCTGGGCAACAGAGGAGACGCTGTCTCTTAGAAGAAGAAGGAGGAGGAGCATATAAAGAAAATATTTTTGTATATTTGTACAATTTCTCTGTTTTTTATTTTTATTTATTTAAAAAAAATTTTTTTTCTTTTTGAGACGGAGTCTCACTCAGTTGCCCATGCTGGAGTGCAGTGGCGTCATCTCGGCTCGCTGCCACCTCCACCTCCTGTGTTCAAGTGATTCTCCTGCCTCAGCCTTCCAAGTAGCTGGGATTACAGGTGCGTGCCACCAGGCCTGGCTAATTTGTATATTTTGTAGTAGAGATGGGGTTTCGCCATGTTGGCCAGGCTGGTCTCGAACTCCTGACCTCAAGTGATCCGCCCACCTTGGCCTCCCAAAGTGCTGGGATTACAGGCATGAGCCACCCCTCCCGGCCAGTTTTTCTGTGTTTTAAGCTAAGTATTATTACAAAAGAGCCAAAAAGTTAAAATAATTATAAAGTTTATAAAGTTAAAAAGTTACTGTAAGATAAAGTTATTGTTGAAAAAAGAGAACGTTTGGCTGGGTGCAATGGCTCAACACCTGTAATCCCAGCACTTCGGGAGGCCAAGGTGAGCAGATCACTTGAGGTCTAGCTCAAGTTTGAGACAAGCCTGGCCAACATGGTGAAACCTCGCCTCTACTAAAAATTCAAAAATTAATCGGGCGTGGTGGCGAGCACCTGTAATCCCAGCTACTCAGGAGACTGAGGCAGGAGAATCTCTTGAGCCCAGGAGGCAGAGGTTGCAGTGAGCCGAGATCACGCCACTGTACTCCAGCCTGGCAACAGAGTAAGACTCCATCTCAAAAAACAAACAAGAAAAAATAAGTTTTTAAAATAAATTTAGTGTAGCCTAAGTGTATGGTGTTTATAAAGTCCACAGTAGTTACAGTCATGTCCTAGGTCTTCACATTCACTCACCACTCCCTCACTGACTCACCCAGAGCAACTTCCAGTCCTGCAAGCTCCATTGATTGTAAGTGCCCCTTACAGGTGTACCACTTTTTATCTTTTATACCACATTTTTACTGTGCCTTTTCTATGCGTAGATATGTTTAGAGATACAAATACTTAACATTATGTTACAGTTGGCCTACAGTATTCAGTATAGTAACATGCTGTACAGGTTTTTCACCTATATGGTTATCCCATATAGCCAGCCAAGGTGTGTAGTAGGCTGTACCATCTAGGTTTGTGTAAGTATACTCTATGATGTTCACGCAATGATAAACTTGCCTAATGATGAATTTCTCAGAATGTATTCCTGTCATTAAGTGATGCATGACTGTATTTATAACTCTCATTGCTTTGGTTAGGCCTTCTAATGTTAAGTAGTGCGATACTAGTGGGCTTGTGTGAAAAGAAGGCTTCTTATGTGTTGTAAATGAGTATACTGTGTGGTGTAGGTTCTGGCACAGATCATTTATCAAGCTGAGGCCATTTCTTACTATTGCTAATTTACAAAGATTTTTCAGTTAGGTATAGTTGAATTTTACTGACTGCTTTTTTATATCTACGGAATAATATTTTCCCCTTTACTGCTAATGTAATGACACATTGAATTATTGAAGTTGAATCATCCTTACATAACTGAACTACACCCTTTTTGCATTATTCATTTAACATATTGCTAGGCTTGGTTTACAAATATTTAAGGTTTTGCATTTAGGGATCTAAATATTTATTGAATCTTTGCTGTCTTCGTCCAGCTTATGTCTGATTTTCAGAATGATTTGGGTAGTTTTTCATTTTTTTCTGTGCTCTGAAACAGCTCTGTAGTAGGATTATCTGTATTTTAAAGCTTAGAACCAAGAAGTTTTATTCCAAGTATTTTTTATTTTATGAAATTTTTTTTTACCACTCACATTTTTAAATTTCCATGTTTGCATTGAATAAATATAATTATCATCTGTGATGCTCTTAAAATCTAGATCTTGTCTTCTACAGAAATGGGCAAACATAACTGAATAATTGATAATTGAGTAATTGAAACCAGGCATTCATTTATGGTTTAAGGGCTTTTTTTTTCTCTTTTTGGTGGATAAAGAGACTAATATTAATATTTAAGAGAGGTATGAGATGCCTCTTTGATTTTAAATTAATACTGACTTTTTGTGGTTATTTTTGATCCTTAGAGAATATAGCCTTAAAATTTAGTATTTTTAAGAAAGTGATCAAATTGGTTTACATCTAGTGAATCTTCTGGGTGTTATGGCCTTCAAATGTGAAAGAACAGTTAATGATCCCCTGTCAAAGTATAAAGATGCATTTGTGTTTTTATTATTGGTGGTAACTTTCTGTGGCTTTATCCACCCTTGTGATTGTTTAAAATCAGCAGAGCAGTAATTAACCTATAACTGAGGGGTATAAAAAAAGAGCTCTCAACTTTGGCTTTCTTGGAATCATGCTTAGCCAAGTTAACTGGGAAGTAAATCTGCACAATGAAGATGAACAGGAATGGTAAGGTAGTGATGTGCTCAAGTCAAGATTTCTTTTTGATAAGTCTAGAATGGATTTCTTTTTTTTTCTAAACTACTACTATTTGCCTTTGTGCTCACCTATATTTACTCCTGAAACTGGAAAATGTCTCTAGACTTAACACTGATAAACACTGCCCAAAGCCAAATAACTAAAGATGTTGTCAGTCTCTGTTTCCAAGAGCTGTTGGTTCTCGCAATAATAGAGAGGCTGAAACTGCTGTAGATCATCTTGCTCACATCTGTTCTTGGGTCCTTCCAGTAAATGGGAGTCCTCTTAATCTACCATATGTTATACTGCCTTGGGGCTAAAGAACAGTGATGTAGATGTTATCACACAATTTCTGAATCTTTCACATACTTTACAATTTCTAAGGTGGAAAGAAAAAATCAGTATCCTATTTTTAGTTAGGGTTAGAGTTAGCTTTGCATCGTTGAATGATACAGGATGGTTGCTGTATAACTAACATAATTAAGTTTACCTTAAAGAAATATGCTAAGAACATCAAGGCCTTTTTAGGTGTTCCTGTAATTTGGAAAGGGTGTAGCCAATAATTTATAAATAGATTGTTATTGTTGCACACCAAAGGGCAAATCTGGGCTCACCCTTTTTGCATGTTGTGTGAATTTAACAACTTGTGTTTTCTGCATTAATCTATTTTTAGAGGGGTATAACCCCTCTTTTAGTAATTCGAGGGATTTGGCTTAGTTACACTTGGTAAAGCTACAAAATCCAGAGGTTTGAATCACTCCTAAATAAAGAGAAGCCTCAGTATTAGCCAATTATAAGCTTTCTTTAAAAGTTGTAACAATTTAGGTTTCCAGGGTAGAAGAAGTAGAATTATTTGATTTTTTTTGGTAATGAACTAAACTATTTAAATTGTTGTATATGTTTGTTTGAGGATGGTATCTGCCTCATTTCAGGACATTTTGGATATCACGTGAGATAATTATTCACAAGAAAGAACAATAAAAATTCCAGTTATGGTTGTTACTTTTATCATCTGTACTTAATATTTATCCATCAAAATTTACATGGATATTCGTGATCCATAACAGGATATTTCAAGTCCTGAGCGTTCTAATTGTGGACTTTATATTGATTGTCTTCTGTAGTGACTGCGGAAAAGTTTATGCTACATATGGCTTTATCTGTTTGCAACTTAAGCAACACTTTAAGCATACTTCATCACCCCAGCAAAAAGCTGGTCAGGTTTATGAGCTTGGCATCTTATTGGTGCATTTTTGTGTCTGCTGTTCTCTGAATTTTGTGTCATAAAAACCAGTTAGTCTCCATGAGGGCTAAATTGAATGAGAGTTTTTTTCCTCTGATTTTAAATAAATATCACTTACAACAGAGCTCTTGGGAAATGCCATTTCTTCAGGACTCTCCTCTGACCCACGTCCCTTTAAGTTACCCTTTCTCTTAATGTTAATATACACAGTTCTCATGAACATCAAAAGTTTTAATTTCCCATAATTGTATCATCTCTCTTTTTTCCTTTTTTTTTTTTTTTTTTTTTTTTTGAGACAGAGTCTCACTCTGTCGCCCAGGCTGGAGTGCAGTGGTATGATCTTGGCTCACTGCAACCTCCGCCTCCCGGGTTCAAGGGATTCTCCTGCCTCAGCCTCCCTAGTAGCTGGGATTACAGGCGCCCACCACCACACCCGGCTAATTTTTGTTTTTTTTTAGTAGAGGCGGAGTTTTGCTATGTTGGCAAAGCTGGTGTTGAACTCCTGACCTCAGGTGATCTGCCTGCCTCAGCCTCCCAAAGTGCTAGGATTACAGGCATGAGACACTGCACCTGGCCTCATCTATTTTTAGGGGGAGCTTTAGTTTGAAAAGTTGGGGTTTCTGTGGCAGGATGTGAATTCTCAATGTAAATCTCTCTTCCTAAGAGATGAGTGAAATAAATGGATTCAAACAACAAATAAAACTGAACCTCTTTGAAGTCCCTTTGAACAGACTTGATATCTATCATTGTGTTAATCCTACCTCTGTGATGCCCTTCCCTCCTCAATAAAATCTCACACTTAATTCTTAAAGTATCCCGTTCCTTAAACATTCTCTTTAAAAACTCTTAAAAGATTTATTGGGTCACATATTCAGAATAACTACTTGCCATTTGTTATTGTACCTAATAGTAATAGTGCAGTGTTTGAAATGAAATGGACCTGAGCTCCAGAGTTCATCATTTATTATCTGTGTGACTTTGAACATATTATATAATCACCCTAAACCTTAGTTTCCTCATCAGTAAAATGGAACTTATAATACCTATGAGGATTAAATACGATATGGTAGCTTAAATTTTTGCTCATTTTGCTCTTTTGATATGAGCCAAATTATAGGAGAAATAATTAGAGTGGCACCCTAGCATGATGGTAAACATTCTGTCATTTCCATCATTATCCTAAATTGCATCTATTCTGTGTAAGAAGTAAGAGATAAAAAAGAAGTACAAGACATGGTTCCTGAAGACAGGATACTCAGTTTGTTGAGGAAATAAGACGTCAATGAAGGGATAAATAAGAGCACAATTTATTGCATGGTAAGTGTCAGATGAACAGTACAATTTGTGCTTTAGAAATTCAGAGAACAGAAGGGTATCATTGTAGCTGGGTGCGGTGGCTCACGCCTGTAATCCCAGCACAGAGGCCGAGGCAGGCGGGTCACTTGAGTTCAGGAGTTCAAGACCAGCCTGGCCAACATGGTGAAACCCCGTCTCTACTAAAAATACAAAAATTAGCCGGGTGTGGTGACGGGCGCCTGTAATCCCAGCTACTCGGGAGGCTGAAGCATGAGAATCGCTTGAACCCGGGAGGCAGAGGTTGCAGTGAGCTGAGATCCTGCCACTGCACTCCAGCCTAGGTGACAGAAAAAGACTCTGTTTCAAAAAAAAAAAGAAGAAAAACGAAAAGAAAATTACTTTGAGCATACTTTGGGTATATCATATGGGCAGAGCATCCGGAGTATCTACTAGGCACATAGCACCGTAACCAGTGTTTGCAGATTTTACATAGTTTATTTAGGAAGGTTGCCAATTTTGCAAGGCCATTGTTATTGAATCAGTACCAGTGACTGTGAGCACAATGTGAAATCCCCACAGGCAACACAAGAACAGAAATCATTAAACTATCTGCTAGTGGCTTTATGGTTTGTTTATTTAAACACACACACACACACACACACACACACACACACACACACACATACATACATTCAAGTAATCCAAAGCAAAACTTCTTTCTCTTCTTCCTCCAGGTGCTTAGCTTTAGATATTATTTCATCAGCATCACGTGGTAGGCAGGGTTATTCCCATGACACAGAGGGCTTATAATATTTACAATGGAGTGAGCTATAACGGGAAGGGTGTGCTGATAGCCATTTTTTCCTTGTTGTTATTGGCTTGGTTACTAGTTTAATGGCCTAGTTGCCAATTAATGGCTTAATGTATTTAATGTTCTATATAAGCAATGTACAACTCTTTAGTTTCTAAGTCAAATACACGTGAAAATCACCCTAGTGGATATGAGAATCTTCCATACAAATAGTAAGCCTGTGATTATACATTATCAGTAAAGATCAAGAACTATATAAATGCCATGTTACATTAAGCCCAAATGATAATTTAATGATATTGAGTCAAAAAAGAGATACTGCAGCTACTAAAAAGTTAGAAATTATGCCCTAATACACGCCGGGACCAGCAGGCTCCTCAGCCAACCCTGTCCCTCGGCCCGGCCCTGCCAGAGAGGGACCCCAGCCCATCTTGGGCATCGGCAGGACTCAGCCGCTCCCGCCTCCCCACAGAAGCCCAGGAGTGTGTGGACGTCTGAGCCCAGCTTCCTGCATCCCCACCCGGCCCACCTGGCCCCTCACCCCCGGCAGCGGGCCAGCCGCGCCCCCCACTCCCCCTCCTACCCCAGCAGGGGCTTCTGGGGCCTTTTCACCTAGAGAAACATTCCCACTGCCCTTTGGCCTCCCTGTACTCTGAGCTGTGAATATTTTTAACCCTGTGAATACGGCCAGCTCTTGTGACACAGAGACTATTTTATCAACTGTCAGCCCCATTCCTTTATGATAGGATTCTCCACAGTGGCTTCCGACTCAGGCTCCAATGGACCAAATAAAAGCGTTTTGTTTTGTTAAAAGAAAAAAAAGGAAAAAAGATAAAAGAAATTATGCCCTAATAATGCCTATGCCAAGAAAAATGGCATACTGAAACTAGGTAAGAGAAACTGCATATTTCATAACATTTAGTGATTCTAACCAAATGAATTTAAACCCAGTATAATTTTTTTCAAAATTAAAAGTGAATAATGTAGTAGACTAGCTAGTTATCTCTAATGTAAAGATGAAAAACTATTGCTTTAATCATACTTTTTTTATTGTTTCCCCTTGGAAGTGCTTGAGTACGTCTGTTAAGAACACGCTTTAATCCTGGTTATTAGCTTATTCACCCCTGTGGCTCTCCCATAGTCAGTCCCAGTTATCGTAGTCTACTATGCCCATGCTACTGGAATTTTCTCTTCTTGTTTTGTTGCTACTTTAGATGCTTGGAGAAATTCTCAGTAAGGCCATATGCCCCATTTGTCAGAAAATGATAGTGTCATAATGAAAAAGTTCGTTATGCTTAAAAAAAAAAACAAATCTAGTCTCTTCCTCAATTAGAATCAAAATCAACAAATAAATATTGAATGTCAGTGCTCTTCTTTATGGCAATCTTATAAATAACTTCGGGAGAAATTTCCAAATGGAGAATCCCCTAGGCATTTAAAAAAAGAACTCTCTACCATTATATACAGTAAAGTTGATAATGAACTCAGCTTAAAAATGAACTTCTGTGCTATGCATGGTGGTCACGCCTGTAATCCCAGCACTTTTGGATTGCTTGAGGCCAGGAGTTCAAGACCATCTTGGCCAACATAGTGAAACCTCACCTCTACTAAAAATACGAAAATTAGTTCAGCGTGGTGGGACATGCCTGTAATCCCAGCTACTCGAGAGGCTGACACATGAGAGTCCCTTGAACCCGGGAGGTGGAGGTTGCAGTGAGCTGATATCACGCCACTGAACTCCAGCCTGGACGACAGAGTGAGACTGTGTCTCAAAAAATCAAAAGAAGGCCGGGCACAGGGGCTCACGCCTGTAATCCCAGAACTTTGGGAGGCTGAGGTCGGCGGATCACTTGAGGTCCGGAATTCAAGACCAGCCTGGCCAACATGGTGAAACCCCGTCTCTACTAAAAAAAAAATACAAAAATTAGCTGGGCATGGTGGGCAGGTCTGTAATCCTAGCTTCTCGGGAGGCTGAGGCAGGAGAATTGCTTGAACCCGGGAGGCAGAGGTTGCAGTGAGCTGAGATCATGGCGCTGCACTCCAGCCTGGGTGACAGAGTGGGACTCCATCTCAAAAAACAAAAAATGAACTAACCAGGCACAGTGGCTCATGTCTGTAATACCAGCACTTTGGAAGACTAAGGCGGGAGAACTGCTTGGGCCCAAGAGTTCAAGACCAGCCTGGGCAACATAGTGAGACCTCACCTCCACAAAAAATTGAAGAAAAAAAAAAAAAAGCTGGGTGTGGTGGCACATACCTCTGGTCCTAACTACCCAGGAGGCTGACCCAGGAGGATTGTTTGAGCCCAGGAGGTCAAGGATTCAGTGAGCTGTGATTGTGCCACTGCACTCCAGCCAGGGTGACAGAGCAAGAACCTGTCTCAAAAAAAAAAAAAATGAAGAACTTGTCCTGGGTGAGTGATTTTTTGTTTGTTTGTTTGGTTTTTTGTTTGTTTTTAACCGAACTAGTCTTATCAGTGAAGCAACCGGGCCAGTGGCTCACACCTGTAATCCCAGCACTTTGGGAGGCCAAGGCAGGCGGATCACAAGGTCAGGAAATCGAGACCATCTTGTTGAACACGGTGAAAACCCTGTGTCTACTAAAAATACAAAAAATTAATCGGACATGGTGGCACACGCTTGTAATCCCAGCTATTTGGAAGCCTGAGGCAGAAGAATTGTTTGAACCCGGGAGGCGGAAGTTGCAGTGAGCCAAGATTGCACCACTGCACTCCAGCCTGGTCAACAGAGCAAGACTCCATCTCAAAAAAAAAAAAAAAAAAAAAAAAAATGAGATTGCCGGCTGGGTATGGTGGCTCACTCCTGTAATCCCAAGCACTTTGGGAAGCTTAGACGGGCAGATCACGAGGTCAGGAATTCAACACCAGCCTGGCCAACATGGTGAAACCCCGTCTCTACCAAAAATAGAAAAATTAGCTGGGCATGGTGGCAGACGCCTGCAAAACCCTGCTACTCACAGGCTGAGGCAGGAGAATAGCTTGAAACTGGCAGGCGGAGGTTGCAACGAGCTGAGATCGTGCCACTGCACTCCAGCCTGGGCAAGAAGAACAAAACAACGTCTCAAAAAAAAAAAAAAAAAAAGGAGGGGGATTGTTTCGTGTCTATTGCTTTGCAGCCTCATTATTTTCATTTCAGCATATTGAGAACATCCTGTCATTGTCCCCAAATGCATTTCTTTCATATCCTTTTAACTGGTTGTTTGTTTTCCATAAGACTGATTCATATTCAGTCCGATTGTTGAACATTTTGATTATGTCCAGTTTTTTGCAGTTATAAACAAAACCTCACTGAATGAACATCCTTATGCTTCAATCTTTGCCCATGTCCCTAAAAGACATATCCTAAGGGTCAATTCTGGGATTGCTAGGACAAAGGACATACATATTTCTAGGGCTTTTGATACATACTGCTGGTTTGCTCACCAGTTGGACCAGTCTACACTCCCATCAACAGTTGTAGTAATTCATATTTCTAATGCTTCTGAAATTATAAATAAAAGTTTTTAAAAATATGATTCTATCTTTCAGTTCACCTGAGCTACTTGAAGACCCAGAAAAATTGATTCTTACTTGTCTTTGTTATCAAGACCCTGTTTCATACCTAAGTACTGGTGAAACATGCTCTAGTTTGTGAGCTATTTGAGTAGAACTAATGGAAAGATGAAATAATAGTACATCAATAGTTACAATGAAGAAACTAATTATCCCAGAGAGTTTTTGAGCATATGGGTAGTGTTTGTGAATTTAAGTTTGTTCCCCACATTGTCAGTTTATTCTAAAATTATCACCATTTTAGACTTAAAGAATTTTAAAGCCAAAAGATAAGCAAACAGACTTGCTTAGGTCCTGTAGCAAATTAATTCAGACCTTGAACAACATTTCATTGTGCTGTTTAGGAAGTGTTAAGTATACTGAGATTTCCCATATTACTGTCTTACTATCATACTTAAATTTTAGAAGATGATCAAAGAAATTATTTTAATGACTAGGACTATGCTTATGAAGTTAGCATTTCCTGCCCTTATTTATAGAAAGCACTTGATATATTTCACAAAGGTGAGGAGATTAACTTTTTAGGGAACAAGTCATTTAAATTCTTGAACCAGTTTCCATCTTTTAGGCTATATGAGTATTGAATATAGGAGAAAAGAGAAAAGTATGCATGTTTCTCAAAGGCTCTTTCTTTAAATGTCACCAGCAGATCTAAACAGTATCCATAGGCACCTATGGCAAATTTACTGAAAAAGAAAAAGGGGTAATAAAATAAAAGAAAAAGAATAGACAGGAAGGAGGTTTCTTGTCTATTACTGCTGGTTTCTGTAGTGTTGGTTGCCTGCCTCTCTTTGAGACTGCGATGCTTCCTTAATGAAGGTGTGTGTTTAAATCACAGACAGGGAAAGTGCTTTTGGGTGAAGTTTCACTTTGTAGTGGCAGCAGTTCTGGACATGGTGCTGGAACAGAGGATGAGTTCAGCACCTTCTCTTCAGATCGGATCTCTGCCCGCAGCCCATCTGTTTGACATAGCAAGCCTTTGTTCACTGGAGAGTGGACCTCTGTGGTTGGCCTGTCCACCTACTGTCAGAGACCAAAGGTGACTGATAAGGAGTTCAGAGGTCAAAACAGATACTGCGAGGTCAATCCAGCTTTAAGGAGAAAGCAGTTGTTTTGACATGGAGGCATCAAAAACTGAATTGCAGCCAGAGAGATGTTCAGTTCATCAGCTTTGGCCTTTCAGCTCCACTCAAAGAAAAATCACTAGCTGTTTCTGCAGTCAGCAGGAGCAGAAAAGAAAACTTTTTTAAAGGATGCAATTTAATTAAATTGTGATGTATTGGAGATTTCTCTCCAGAAATGGTTTCTGTGTGAGTGTTGCTTTGCTTACTGTGAGAACGCAGATATCAAATAAAAAAACCAAAGGTAAACTACAATCACCAGGGCCTTTTGTTGGGTTTTTTAATGGGAAGTCAATTAGATTAGATTCAGGTATTTCATATACTAACATCACCTTTTGCCCTATTAGGATCTGATGGAGCATTAGGAAAGAAAGGCAAGTCATATTTGCATTTATTATTAGGGCTAACACTTTTTAATTAAATTGGCTTTTACTAAGTATTTGGCTAACTTCAGAATTCAGATACTACAAATACATAATCTTCAGCCTGATTCAAAGTTTTCTTTTTGGGGAATATCCTTTAAGTTAGCAGTGATCCTTATATATAGAATCATTGAGAGACTAAGCTAAGCTATTGTCCTTATCCTCTAGTCTAGTAAAAAGATTGTGAGCAGGACAGCCATATAATTTTCAGGGCCTGGTGCAAAGTGAAAAGGCAGGGGCTGTTGTTCAGAAACAAGAATTTCAAGACAGCAGAGCATTAAACCAATTCTGGGACCCTTCAAGCACCAAACCCCGCACAGGTCACAAGTCCACCCCTGACTAGGATGTGAAGTTAAATAGATAGTGGATTCGGTTCGAACTCTGCTACTTATTTATGTTGTTTCTGAACCCCTGTTTTCTCTATTTTTTATCTTCCTATAAAATTTTTCTTGTTGTAGTCTATCCTCTTACCAAAGTTGGAGAACCTGCAGTAAGAATTGGGAGTATGTATACTTATTTTCTTAGTCCATGTGAGAACTTCTGCGATAGTGTTTCCTTCTGTTTGGCTGGTGTAGCAATCAAGATTAGAGTTTTGTTTTTAGGAAAGTGATTATTTAATTAAATATATGTATACCACATTATAGTCTTAAAAGTGTTTTCACAATTCATATAACATTTGATTCAAACAATTATGCTTTTGAGGCAGTTAGTATTTTTTCCTCTCATCTTACAGATAAGAAAATTAAGCCTCAGAGGCCGGGTGTGGTGGCTCACGCCTGTAATCCCAGCACTTTGGGAGGCCGGGGCGGGCAGATCACAAGGTCAGTAGATCGAGACCATCCTGGCTAACACAGTGAAACCCCGTCTCTACTAAAAATACAAAAAAATTAGCCGGGCATGGTGGCGGGCACCTGTAGTCCCAGCTACTTGGGAGGCTGAGACAGGAGAATGGTGTGAACCCGGAAGCCGCAGCTTGCAGTGAGCCAAGATTGCAGCACTGCACTCCAGCCTAGGCAACAGAGCGAGACTCCGTCTCAAAAAAAAAAAAAAAAAAGAAAAGAAAAGGAAAAAGAAAAAAAAGAAAATTAAGCCTCAGAGAAGTTAGGAGACTTTCTCAAGGTCTCAAGGATCTAGAACTAGAAATACCATTTGACCCAGCCATCCCATTACTGGGTATATACCCAAAGGATTATAAATCATGCTGCTGTAAAGACACATGCACACGTATGTTTATTGCGGCACTATTCACAATAGCAAAGACTTGGAACCAACCCAAATGTCCATCAATGATAGACTGGATTAAGAAAATGTGGCACATATACACCATGGAATACTATGCCATAAAAAAGGATGAGTTCATGTCCTTTTTGGGGACATGGATGAAGCTGGAAACCATCATTCTAAGCAAACTATCGCAAGGACAGAAAACCAAACACTGCATGTTCTCCCTTATAGGTGAGAATTGAACAATGAGAACACTTGGACACAGGGTGGGGAACATCACACACCCGGGCCCCTTGTGGGGTCACGGGAGGGCGGAGGGATAGCATTAGGAGATATACCTAATGTAAATGACAAGTTAATGGGTGCAGCACACCAACATGGCACATGTATACATATGTAACAAACCTGCACGTTGTGCACATGTACCCTAGAACTTAAAGTATAATAAAAATAAATAAATAAGAGACTTTCTCAAGGTCAGCCAGCTGGTAAGTGAAGTTCAAGCCTGTGACTTTTCTCACTACTTCTTTCTGCCTTCACTGTTCTGTAAGATCAAAGGTAAGTTAGCAGAATATCTTGCTTTCTCAAGATCAGTCTACTTTATGGAATTTTTGCTAGTGTTCTGAGAATAACTGCTGGGTTATAGTAATATTACAAATTTTCACTTCTGTTATTTGCAGTAACCCTTGGAATAACCCTGTGTTGCTGTATTTCAGCATCATTTTAAAGGAACAAGATTGAGGTTCAAAGAGATTAAATGACTTGTTGAAGACGAAAGGGCAGTGACTGAAATTCAGGTCTTCTAACTTTATATCCCATGCTTTTGTACTGTGCCTTATTTGTCTGTAGTTAATTTCATATCCCTACTTAGTAAATATTCATTTATTTATTGGTCACCTACCGTGTTCTAGGCACTAGGAATGCATTAGTGGACAAAAAAAGACCAAGTCACAGCTCTAGATCTTACATTCCAGACTGTAAATAAATTATTATAAATAATTAGCTGATGATATAGCTCTAAAGAAAAAATAATGCAGGACAGAAGGAAAGCTGGGAGGGAGAGACTATTTTAGAGAAAATGGTCAGAAGACTGTTAAACTGTTACTTGAACCACAAACGAAAGTGTAGACATTTTATGTAAATGTGTAAGTCGATTTTTAGGTATATATAACAGATAATCTAAATAATATAAGGCCACTGCATTTATAGATGTAATGAAAATAGATGAGGATTGTTAACTGTTAAAAAAATTAGCCTTTTTTTTTTTTTTTTTTTTTTGAGACAGAGTCTTGCTCTGTCGCCCAGGCTGGAGTGCAGTGGTGCGATCTTGGCTCACTGCAAGCTCCGCCTCCTGGGTTCACGCCATTCTTCTGCCTCAGTCTCTCGAGTAGCTGGGACTACAGGCGCCCACCCCCATGCCCAGCTAATTTTTTGTATTTTTAGTAGAGACAGGGTTTCACCGTGTTAGCCAGGATGGTCTTGATCTCCTGACCTTGTGATCTGCCTGCCTCGACCTCCCAAAGTGCTGAGATTACAGGCGTGAGCCACCATGCCCGGCCCATTTTTTTTTGAGACAGAGTCTTGCTGTGTCACCCAGGCTGGAGTACAGTGGCGCGATCTTGGCTCACTGCAACCTCCGCCTCCCGGGTTAAAGCAATTCTCCTGCCTCAGCCTCCTGAGTAGCTGGGACTGTAGGCACGTGCCACCGTGCCTGGCTAATTTTTCATATTTTTAGTAGAGACAGGGTTTCACCATGTTAGCCAGGATGGTCTCGATCTCCTGACCTTGTGATCCACCCGCCTTGGCCTCCCAAAGTGTTAGGATTATAGGCGTGAGCCACCACGCCCAACCGAAAAATTAGCCTTTATAGTAACTGTTATACCTTATGTTTAATCTTTTTTCCCATGTAGCATGGATTATAAAATCAAGATCAGTAAAGCCCTAAATCTAATCATTTCCTTGGATGCTGAATCACTTTCTGCATAAGATCTTAGATTTCTCACACTGCTGGAAAATAAGTACTGTCATCAAATGGCATGCTCTGGGTAGCTGTTGACATTTCTAGAGTGTCCAACGGGTTTAGAGAAGTGTACAACCTCATTTGCTGGTCAGATTTAATGTTAATGAATTTCAAAATCTTATCCAAAATCCTTTATTATACTGAAATCCTGTTAAGTCTAGTACTGTAGGGCTTTAGTAAGTCAACTTTCACTTAATGCTTGGGAATCTTTGTAATATAGAATTTTTTTGTTTTGTTTTGTTTTAGATAGTGTCACTCTGTCGTCCAGGCTGGACTGCAGTGGCGCAATCTCGGCTCACTGCAACCTCCGCCTCCTGGGTTCAAGTGATTCTTGTGCCTCAGCCTCACAGGTAGCTAGGATTACAAGCACGCACCACCACACCCAGCTAATTTTTGTATTTTTGGTAGAGATGGGGTTTCTCCACGTTGTCCAAGCTGGTCTTGAACTTCTGAGCTTAAGTGATCTGCCCGCCTCAGCCTCCCAAAGTGCTGGGATTACAAGCTAGAAATGTTTATTGTAGAGGTATTTTTCAGAAATGGGGAGTGAAGGAGACAGCATGATGGGACAGGTAGAGGGTCTTAATAGGATTTGCCTGATGTGTGCTTTATTTTCTTTACTTACTTTTTTTTTTTTTTTTTTTTTTTTGAGACAGAGTCTTGCTCTGTCGTCCAGGCTGGAGTGCAGTGACACGATCTCGACTCACCGCAACCTCCACCTCCCAGGTTCAAGTGATTCTCCTGTCTCAAGCCTCCTGAGTAGCGAGATTACTGGCATGCACCACCATGCCCAGCTAATTTTTGTATTTTTAGTAGAGATGGGGTTTCACCATGTTGGGCAGGCTGGTCTCAAACTTCTGACCTCCAGTGATGTGCCTGCCTCAGCCTCCCAAAGTTCTGGGATCACAGGCATGAGCCACTGCACCTGGCCCTGTAGTATGCTTTAAAATGAGAGTCCACAGTATTAACAGAAGAACCTGTGCAACTCCCATTCATTGTGTTTCCTCTGGTTTCAAAATTAAAGCCAAGCAAAAATCATTGAGTGTTTGCCTCTTGTTAAAGGTGAGCTGTTATCTATTAAAAAGTGAGGGGTAGTAGTGGGGAGGCTATGAATTCTTACCTACCCATAATTTCTTTAGGGTGTTTATCAGGTTCCTTTAGTCCAGAGTTTTGGACCAGGAAATTCATGAATACACTGAAATAATATGCAAATGTGGGCCTATATATGAGTAGAACATTAATTTTTTCTGGAGGAAAAGGCCATAGCTTTCATCTGATTCTCAAAGGAATCTAACGACCTTACCCCAACATCTCCCCCACCCCCAATTTTGAACCTTGAATAGACTGCTTTAGGTATTTGATTTAGAAACCCAAGTAAACTCTTTTTAAGCTCTTTGAACTTAACCACTGAGATTTATTTTATCCATTTTTAAACAATCACTCATGATTTCCCCAAGCCGAAAGAATGTGAGCTAATGTTTTTCTCTCTATTGAGAAGGATTATGCAGCCCTTTGAATACCCTCTCCTTCTTAATAATCTTAGAGTAGATATTCCAAGAATGGTATTTGTTTAAAGAAAACTTGGAATATTACAATAAAGCCTGAATATTTGTGTTTCTCAGCACAACCTATGTGGTAATAAAATGAAGCGATGTTAGGGTAAAATATTGCTAGTGCTTGAACTATTCCAGGGAGGCAAAAATGATTTAAGGTTGTTACTTTCAAGAAAAAGTTCGAGAGGCAATAGGAGAGTTTCTAACTGCTTTTAGTATAGGTACCTATTGAATTAATTATAAAGAGATGTTAGGAGGTTTAGGGATGAAGACCGCTGCCCTAGGCTTGGATATTTAGTGAAATGAATGTGCTGTTTAACTGTTTGTGCACTGAGGGCCAAGAATTCAACCCATTAAGCCATTCTTTGCTACTAAGGCTGATTTCTGCAGCCTACCATGCATAGTTATGAATTTTTGGAAGTGTGAGCAACCACATTTTATGTGCCATTTTTGCCAACTTGCCATTTGCTTATTTGCGCTGGCAATTTCTGGGCTTTCTCAAGGTATAGAAAGCCTTTCTATGTCTTGAAAGCCTTCAGAAAACTCAGACCATTTTCTCTCACTTAGAAATTAGGCCAGGTGTGGTGGCTCATGCCTATAATCCCAGCATTTTGGGAGGCCGAGGTGGGCGAATCACAAGTTCAGGAGTTCGAGACCAGCCTGGCCAATATGGTGAAACCCCATCACCATCTCCGGCTAATACAAAAATTATCCGGGCATGGTGGCGGGCGCCTGTAGTCCCAGCTGCTTGGGAAGCTGAGGCAGGAGAATCGCTTGAACCCAGGAGGTGGAGGTAGCAGTGAGGCAATGAGCCAAGATCGCACCACTGCATTCTAGCCTGGGCGACAGAGTGAGACTCCATCTCAAAAAGAAAGAAAGAAAGAAAGAAATGAAACACCCTGTAAAGGAGAAACTTATGTATCTTAGAAATTTTTCCTCCAAGGGGATTATTTCAGCTTTTTAGTGTTAAATGAGAATATTTAGATAGACATTTTTCATTAAATAGTGTTTTTAATACAGAAGAAACAAGATGAGATTTTTCAAAATTCACCCTTTTTAAAGTATTGAGCTATGAACTATTTATACAACTTTTGGTTTAGAAGTAAATATTGGAAAATGAATACATAAATGCATATGAACTATGTTAAGTTTCTGTTTGGTAACTATTGTTTAAATATGAAGAGAAAAGTAAAACATTCAAAATATTACCTTTATAGCACTAACTGCTGATTTGAAAAAAAAAGTACAGCAGATTTCATAATCCTCTTTAGTGACATTAGAAAACCTTTGGGGAAACATCGAATATCTGTTTAACTTTCCTGCAGAAGAAATTTCATAATTGCAACATGCAGTTTCTTTGAATGAAGATAAACATTTCTATTTGTTATACTTATGTTTCAGAAGTATGTTTACTGCATTCTTTCAATATGTTTAATTGGTTTCCCCTGACAGTTGAGGAGGTTCCAAAAACATCTGGTTGTTAGTGGGGTTTTCTTAGCTTCCTCTTGAGGGCACCTATTGTGCCTGACTCACTTCAACACAATCTTTATTAGAAAATCTGTGTACCACAAGATTTGCTTTTGTTTTGTTTTTTATTTGTTTGCTTGTTTTTGCTAAATCTGTAAGTGAGCTCTGTCCCCATTTGGTTCTTCCTTTGCTGGATGCTGGATCCAGGAAGCTGTCAACTAAAAGACTGCTGGAAGACTCTTCCCAGCTAGACCCTGGTGTTAATTGATACAATGATGATTCCCAGGTTGAAAACCTGTATTTTTTCCATTTCCCAGGAGACTAAACTGCTGAACATTTTACCCTGTTGACCTGGGTAGCTCTTGTCTCTGGCTAAGGCGTGGCAGGCAGTCCTGGAAAGTGAGTTACCTGAAAGATATTTGCTGCTTTGCTTTAGGCATGACTGTACCAGAGTTATGTGTGGTAGAGATTGCTCAGTGCGTATTAGAGATTATACATTTATCTATTCCAGATGAAATAAAATTGATCATTGGTTGTTCTGTTGGTTTCCAAGGAACACACCAATACAGTTTTTCTGTTAGTGTCTTTTCCCCTCAGCTGAGGTAATGACCTCACTGCTATGAGCCGAAGCCTCCTTCTATCTTTAATGGGTGTGCATACCTTGCCTAAATATAGCGAGGTGTGAACTTGGCTGATATAGAGAGAGACAGTAAAATGACCTTAGCTGGTCTCCATTTCTACTGTTAGAATTATATTTAACGAAATAGGAACACTTTTTGTTCTGCTTATAGGCTGAAATGCTCTTTCCAGCTGCTCAGTTTCCTTAGGTAAAATTTTTTTGCACTAGACCAAAAAATTGTTTTAAAAGCCAAAGCAAATTATTTCAGAAAGAAGCCAGAAGTTAATTCCACATGAAAACATGCCTGGAGGGTGGCTTCTGTTTCTATTTCATTGTCCAGAATTCAACATTTATTCCAAATGTGAAAGGTAAAGCCTAAGCTTTTCATGTACCTTATGTTCTTTAGAATAATAATTTGCATTTATATACTCCTGGTGCTTGCTACTTTTTAGAATGCTTCTGCAAACTTTTGCCTACTAAGAAGAAAGAAAATATTTTATCCCCAAGTATGTGAGACAAGGTAGATATCATTAATTTAGTTTTACAAATGAAGAAGCTCAGATGCAGAGAGGTAAAATGACTTTTCTAGGGGACTAAGTGAATCAGTAATATAACCAATGCAGGAGATATCACTTCACCACACTTTAGCTCAGGCAGCTGTCTTTTACCCTCTTCTGTGAGCATAAAATCACCCAAGCAGGCTCTCTGTTACAAGAATTTTGGTGGGAGAAATTCTCCCTCCATCCCTTTCTTTTTTAATTGACCAGCACTGGGGTTGTGGGGTGAGGGGGTTGGAGGGACAGGATTCTATCTGCAGAAAAAATTTCCAGTGGAAGCAAGGATCCAATGAATGAACAAATTAATCATTTCATTACTAAATAGGGTTTAGTACCCTATAGGGTCGGAACGGTCACATTTGCAGAGAAGCCCAGCCCATTGTGACATAACCTTTAGAGGCATTCTTTAAGAATTACTTCTTCTGTAATCTCAGCACTTTGGGAGGCCCAGGTGGACAGATCAGTTGAGGCCAGGAATTCGAGACCATCCTGGCCAACATGGTGAAACCCCATCTCTACTAAAAATGCACAGATTAGCCGGGTGTAGTGGCGCATGCCTGTAATCCCAGCTACTCAGGAGGCTGAGGCACGAGAATCGCTTGAACCCGGGAGGCGGAGGTTGTAGTGAGCCGAGATCGTGCCACTGCACTCCAGCCTGGACGACAGAGTGAGACTCCATCTCAAAATAAATAAATAAATAAATAAGTAAAAAATACTTCTGCTATGAAAAACCTAGTTGGTATTTTTGCTTATTTAATACTATAGAAATATGGTGATCTCATCTTTAATAGAGTGCTTTTAAGGTCCCCAGTGATAATCTCCTAAAATCATGAACTTTAAGAATTTATAATGTTAATATGAGGAAATGAAATCTGGATTGTCTCACCACATATTATATAATTCATTAGTGACAGAGCAAGAACTCCAGGTCACCTGTCTATTCCATGTTTTTCCTGTCTGCCTTTAAATGTTGAGATACTACCCTTATCTCATGTGAATGGAGAAACTGCCTAAAATGCTAAAACTGACTCAAAGGCACCCAGACATAAGTGAAGTGTGATTAGAAAATCCTGGTCAGTTGAGTCTTAGCCAAATGTGTACCTACTGTGTACTGCCTCTATCAAGTCAATGAAAACATGATCTGAGAACTGTAAGTCCATTTATGGAAAGGTTTGATTTAGAGATATTTTGAACTTCCAGTGATGAGCCCCTTCTCAAATAGCTGTATTCTGAATGTAACAGTCACCTTATCATATTTTTCATCATATTTTATTTTCATATCTTTTTAAAATTTTAAAAACAACTTGTGTGGGTACATAGTAGGTATATATATTTATGGGGTACAAGAGATATTTTGATACAGGCATGCAATGTGTAATAAATCACATTAGGCTGGGTGCAGTGGCTCATGCCTGTAATCCCGGCACTTTGGGAGGCCGAGGCAGGCAGATCGCTTGAGCCCAGGAGTTCGAGACCAGCCTGGGCAACATGGTGAAACACTATCTCTACAAAAAATACCAAAAAAATTAGCCGAGTGTGGTGGCACACATCTGTAGTCCCAATTACTTGGAAGGCTGAAGTGAGATGATTACCTGAGCCCTGGAGGTCAAGGCTACAGTGAGCGGTGATCATGCCATTCTGCTCCAGCCTGGGTGACAGAGTAAGACCTTGTCTCCAAAAAAAAAAAAAAAAAAAAAAAGTCAAATCACATCAGGGTAAATGGAGTATCTGTCACCTCCAGCATTTTTCCTTCCTTTGTGTTACAAACAAATTATATATATATAAAATTATATATATATTTAGACAGAGTCCCGCTTTGTCACCCAGGCTGGAGTGAGCAGAGCTCACTGCAGCTTCAACCTCCTGGGTTCAAGCAGTCCTCCCGCCTCAGCCTCCCAAGTAGCAGGGACCACAGGCACGTGCAACCACACTCAACTAATTTTTTGTATTTTTAGTAGAGATGGGCTTTCACCATGTTGCCCAGGCTGGTTTCGAACTCCTGAGCTCACGCCATTTGCCCATCTCAGCCTCTCCCGAAGTGCTGGGTTTACAGGTGTGAGCCACCATGCCTGGCCTCTTTTACTTATTTTAAACGTACAGTAATTTATTGTTGTTGACTTTAGTCACCCTGCTGTGCTATCAAATACTATATCTTATTTATTCTGTCTAACTATATTTTTGTACCCATTAGCCATCCCCACTTCCTCTCCACAACTGCTAGCCTTGCCAGTCTCTGGTAACCATCATTCTACTCCCTAGCTCCATAAGTTCAATTGTTTTCATTTTTAGCTCCCACAAATAAGTGAGAATATGTGAAGTTTGTCTTTCTGTGCCTGGCTTATTTCACTTAACATAATGACCTCCAGTCCATCCATGTTGTTGCAAAAGACAGGACCTCATTCTTTTTATAGCTGAATAGTACCCCATTGTATGAATGTACCACATTTTCTTTATCCATTCACCTGTTGATGGACACAGGTTACTTGCAAATCTTGGCTATTGTGAGTAGAGCTGCAATGAACATGGAAGTACAGATATCTCTTTTTATACTGATTTCCTTTCTTTGGGTATATGCCCAGCAACGAGATTGCTGGATCGTATGGTAGTTCTATTTAGTTTTTGGAGGAACTTCCCAACTGTTCTCCATAGTGGTTGTACTAGTTTACACACCTACCAACAGCATATGAGGGTTCCCTTTTCTCCACATCCTCACCAGCATTTATTATTTCCTATCTTCTGGATTAAAGCCATTTTAACTGGGATAAGATGATATCTCATTGTAGTTTTGGTTTGCATTTCTCTGATGATCAGTGATGTTGAGCACCTTTTCATGTAACTGTTTGCCATTTCAATGTCATCTTTTGAGAAATGTCTATTCAGACCCTTTGCCCATTTTTAAACCAGATTATTAGATTTTATTTCCTATAGAGTTGTTTGAGCTTCTTATATTAATCTGGTTATCAATCCCATGTCAGATGGGTAGTTTATAGATATTTTTTCCCATTCTGTGGGTGGTCTCTTTGTTGTTTCCTTTGCTGTGCAGAGGCTTTTGAACTTGATGTGATCCTGTTTGTCCATTTTTGCTTAGGTTACCTGTGTTTGTGGGATATTACTCAAGAAATCTTTGCCCAGTTCAATGTCCTGGAGTTTCCCCAATGTTTTCTTGTAGTGGTTTCATAGTTTGAGGTCTTAGGTTTAAGTATTTAATCCATTTTGATTTGACTTTGTATATGGCGAGAGATGGAGGCTAGTTTCACTCTTCTGCATATGGACATCAGTATTTCTGACATCATTTATTGAAGAGACTCTCCTTTCCCCAATGGATGTTCTTGACACTTTTGTCAAAAATGAGTTCACTGTAGATGTATGGATTTATTCCTGGATTCTGTGTTATATCCCATTGGTCTATGTGTCTCTTTTTATGACATTACCATGCTGTTTTGGTTACTATAGCTCGGTAATATAATTTGAAGTCAGACAATGTGATTCCTCCGGTTTTGTTCCTTTTGCTTAGGATGATTTTGGCTATTCTGGGTATGTTGTGGTTCCATGTAAATTTTAGGATTATTTTTTCTATTTCTGTGAAGAATGTCATTGGTTTTTTGATAGGGATTGCATTGAATCTTTAGATTGTTTTGTGTAGTATAGACATTTTCACAATATTCTTTCAATCCATGAACATGGAATATCTTTTCCTTTTTTGGTGTCGTCTTCAATTTCTTTCACCTGTGTGTTATAGTTTTTATTATAGAGGTTGTTCAATTCTTTGGTTAATTCCGAGGTATTTAATTTTATGTGTGACTACTGTAAATGGTATTACTTCTTAAATTTCTTTTTCAGATTGTTTGCTGTTGGCATATAGAAATGCTACTGATTTTTGTATGCCGATTATGTATCCCACAATTTTACTGAATTTGTTTATCAGTTCTAATAGTTTTTTGGTGGAGTCTTTAGGTTTTTTTCAAATGTGAGATCATATCATCTGCCTGGGCACAGTGGCTCATTCCTGTAATCCCAGCACTTTGGGAGGCTGGGGTGGGTGTATCATGAGGCCAGAAGTTTGAGACCACGCCCAGCTAATTTTTGTATTTTTAGTAGAGAAGGGGTTTCGCCATGTTGGCCAGGCTTGTCTCGAACTCCTGGCCTCTTGTGATCTGCCCACCTTGACCTCCCAAAGTGCTGGGATTACAGGTGTGAGCGATCGCGCCTGGCCTGCAAACAAGGATAATTTGACTTCTTCCTTTCCAATTGGGATGCTCTTTGTTTCTTTTCTTGTCTGATTGCCCTGTCTAGGACTTCTAGCACTATTTTGAATAACAGTGGTAAAAGTGGGCATCCTTGTCATGTTCCAGATCTTAGAGGAAGGGTTTTCTGTTTTTCCCCATTCAGCGACTTACTAGCTGTGGGTTCTAACATCTTTTTAAGTGTTACCATTGCATTTATAGAAGAGAGGTAAGAAGCAAAGTTAGTCACCTATTAAAATATGACAGCTTTTCTGTGGTTAAGATATATATTGGATCAAATCTTATTCTCTGGACTTACTCCACCAGTTATTTCCTAGGGATAGCCTGTGGTTCATCTTTAACGTAAATTATCTTTTCATTCTCCAGCAGCCATGTTTTACACAACTACTGATTTTAGAACTAGGGAAATTCAAGTTCCTGAAAACTGCCTTCTCATAGATATTTTTTAATAATGGATTACTTAATTTAGCTGAGAGTCAAAGAAATTTAATATTACCTGCTTGCCAGTTTTTCACTAACATCCTATTGTAATACAGATGAATTTGTAAAATTCACTTGTCTTCTTTTGATCGAAGCTGGCTTCAGATTTCCCATTCATCTTTTCCTTGTTACTGTGTTCAGGAAACTGAACTTTCTTTGTCTATTATTGGTTTAAAATGGTAGTTTCAGAAGTTATGTGCATTATTGTTCATTTGACTAGAGCCCATTAGTATATTGTCATATCCGTTGAATGGGGGATAAGGAAGGAAGTCCTTTGTGTAAAAGCATTCTCTTCAGCTGTTCCTCCCTAATGCTGTAAGTTTGATGCCTGGCAGGAAATGATATAGACATGTGTGATAACAAAATGACATAAGGAAGAATTGCCTGTAAGCTTCCCTGGCTTGTCCAGGATGATTGGCTGGCAGCCGGTAGATAGATTAAGGGAGATTTGATATCCAAATCTGAGGATTCACAAGTGTAACTTAAGACAAAATTGAGATGGTGGAAAAAACCTATTTTGAGAAAAGTTTGGGCAAAGGCAGATGGTATGAAAGGCAATAGCCATGTAGATAGACCTTTTTTGACCCTGCTGGGTGACTCAAAGCCTAGCAATTTTTTAGAGACAAGGACCTGTCAGAAGAATCAAGAACTTCAAAGAAAAAACATTCTTTATGAATGCAAGGGATTTTCACATATCAAAACATTTCTCATTGTTCTTATAATTTGAATATCTTCATGGAGTAAATTTACCATTGTACTAAAAAATAAACTAGACAAATAGCCCCCATGGTATCTATATTCTCTTTATTCTCATTAGCTCAGATCAGACCACCCTTGTTACTTGCCTGGAATACAAAGTGACATCTGTCTCCCTTTTTCTAAGTTTCACCCCTCTTCCAATCCATTCTCCATATTGTAGTTGGAGGAATCTTTCTAGAAATGCAAACTCTGGCTCTCTCTTAGCCTCAGAATAAAGCTAGATTCCTTAGCAAGCCATAGAAAACCCTTCCAAATCTGTACCTCTCCCCATCTGTACTGAAGCCCTCTCCACTGTTTCCCCATACAATAGGATTGAAGTTGTTCTGTCCCTCTGACCAGGCCTTTGCACATGCTGCTCCCCCTGCCTGAAACATCCTTTCTTTTCCCTCCTAACCTCCTTTCACCTGACTAATGCCTACCCAGGCTCCAGAATGGATTGAATAGATGTCCTTCCATGGAGGAAGAAGCATTCTGCCTCCCCTCTCTTCTGGAGAGGGCGGTTAGTGTGTTTGTTTTATTGTTTATTTAAGTCTCTGCTCGAATATCATCTTGACCACCTCCTTACCTAAAACAGCAGTGCACCTTGTCATTTTTTAGCCTCTTACCTACTGCTTACTTCACAGCATTTATTATCACCTGACATTTTACTTATTTGTCTCTCTACCTCCACTGTCACAAATCTATTGATTCCCTGGCTTTTTTAAAATTTTCTTTTAAGTTCTGGGATACATTTGCAGAACATGCAGGTTTCTTACATAGGTATACATGTGCCATGGTGGTTTGCTGCACCTATCAACCCATCATCTAGGTTTTAAGCCCCACATGGATTAGATATTTGTCCTACTGCTCTCCCTCCTCTTGCCCCCAGCCCTCCGACAGGCCCCAGTGTGTGATGTTCCCTTCCCTGTGTCCATGTGTTCTCATTGTTCAACTCCCACTTATGAGTGAGAACATGCAGTGTTTGGTTTTCTGTTCCTGTGTTAGTTTGCTGAGAATGATGTTTTCCAGCTTCATCCATGTCCCTGCAAAGGACATAAACTCATTCTTTTTTATGGCTGCATAGTATTCCATGGTGTATATGTGCCACATTTTCTTTATCCAGTCTATCATTGATGGGCATTTGGGTTGGTTCCAAGTCTTTGCTATTGTAAATGTAGCTGCAGTAAACATACATGTGCATGTGGCATGTGTCTTTATAGTAGAATGATTTAGAATCTTTTGGGTATATACCCAGTAATGGGATTCCCTGGCTTTTTTTTTTTTTTTTTTTTTTTTTGGAGACTGATTCTTGCTGTGTCGCCCAGGCTGGAGTGCAGTGGTGCAATCTTGGCTCACTGCAACCTCTGCGTCCTGGGTTCAAGCAATTCTCCTGCCTCAGCCTCCTGAGTAGCTGGGACTACAGGCACGCACCACCATGCCCGGCTAATTTTTTGTATTTTTAGTAGAAACGGGGTTTCACCATGTTAGCCAGGATGGTCTCGATCTCCTAACCTCGTGATCTGCCCGTCTCGGCCTCCCAGAGTGCTGGGATTACAGGCGTGAGCCACCGTGCCTGGCCGATTCCCTGGCTTTTATAAAAGTTCATTGCTGTATTCCAGTGCCTTGAATGGGACCTGCTACATAATAAGCTCTCAACAAATACCTGTTGAATGAAAATCTGTGATGTATTCTTGAAAAGTTTTCAAACCAAACTGAGTTTCAGAATCAACTAGAACACCTTCAGAAAAAATTAATGGCCGGGCACGGTGGTTCACACCTGTAATCCTAGCACTTTGGGAGGCCGAGGTGGGTGGATTGCCTGAACTCAAGAGTTTGAGACCAGCCTGGGCAACACGGTGAAACCTTGTCTCTACTAAAATACCAAAAATTAGCTGGGCATGGTGGCATGCGCCTGTAATCCCAGCTACTCGGGAGGCAGAGGCAGGAGAATTGCTAGAACCCGTGAGGTGGAGGTTGCAGTGAGCTGAGAATGCACCACTGCACTCCAGCCTGGGCAATGAGCGAGACTCTGTCTCTTTAAAAAAAAAAAAAAATTACCAAATCTGGGTCCTTAGAATAGGGTTTTGTTTTGTTTTGTTTTGTTTTGTTTTGTTTTGTTTTGTTTTGAGACAGAGTTTTGCTCTTGTTGCCCAGGCTGGAGTGCAATGGCACAATCTTGGCTCACTGTTACCTCCGCCTTCCGGGTTCAAGTGATTCCCCTGCCTCAGCCTCCCAAGTAGCTGGGATTACAGGCATGTGCCACCACGCCCAGCTAATTTTGTATTTTTAGTAGAGATGGGGTTTCACCATGTTGGTCAGGCTGGTCTTGAACTCCCGACCTCAGGCCATCCACCCACCTCGGCCTCCCGAAGTGCTGGGATTACAGGTGTGAGCCACCCTGCCCGGCTAGAATAGGTTCTGACATCCACATTTTAAAACCTCAGTTAGATTATATGAGTACAGAAAGAATAGGCACCTTCATCTGTTTTGCATGTATTACACCTTTGAGTTAAAATCTGTATCTAGTTGATTAAATTATAATTTGGTCTGTTGTAGCTTTTGCTGTCACCAACAGGAAAATGTGGGTCCTGTGAACTATGTGGAATTAACTGACTGAGAATTCAGGAAGAGGAGCTTATATAGGACCTAAGAGAGGCTACTGGGCCTGAACAAGAGATTTCCCACGTCTTTTGTAGTCAGTTTGCCCAGAAGGTAGATGTATGGGAGTATCCCATACAATACACCCAACTTCTCAGAAAAGGGAAGTTCAAGACAGAACACCAGATAGAACTTTGCAAGTAAATTTTTCAAGTGGAAGAAGTTCCCCCTAGCATGAGGCCTGATTAAAGGCTGCAAACAAGAACAAATAAGGCCTTTCCTGTGGTTTGTATGACAAATGTGGGCTTTCTCACCTGCCAGAAGAGCTGCCCTACCCCCCACCCCAGAATCACTTTGGTCCTTTATAAAAATTGAAAACACAGAATAATATCATTAAAGAAAATTTTCAAAAAGAGAAAAAATTACCCACAATGTTAAGTTCCTTACTTAGGGCCATTTCCATTCCTGCCATGTTACCTTCCCGTTCTTCACATGTACCAGAGAAGAGGTTTTGTAATATCTTCCATACTTTCTTATCTTCCAAAGTGTTCTTGAGTCTTCAGCTTCCCTATTACCATTTTCAGATCACATTCATTAAGCACTGTGTATATAGCGTTACACTGGGCACTATATAAAGCAGTGTGAATGGCAATTTCCCTTCATTGCCTTACATGCAAGAGGAAACAATATAGGCCTAGGAGTATTCATTTAACTAAACAGAAATAAAGTTAAACATATATCAAAGCAAGGCAGTAGAGCAGATGAACAACTGTATTGTCTTTGCTTTTACATGAGTTTTCTGTACATGATAAGCTTTTTTTTATTTGGAATTGGAAAATGAAGGGAGGTTTGGGGCCATTTGCATCTCACCCAGATTTTTATACAGTATATTGTACCATATCTCATCTCCCACAGAGATGGGATATCTTGCCCACAGAGATGGGATATCTTGCATAGAGCTAAGTAGTGCTACTGACAGAGAACCTCAGTCACTTAAGTGGAGACATATGGGCAGCTTAAGGTCTCCTTATTTGAGTAGTAGACATTGCCGATGGCAAAGCATTTTGGGAAGAGGGGTAGCTCATAAATGAGGAACTTAATCTAAGAAATTATTTGTTCCTCAGCCCTGTGGCTTCGGATTGTTGGTTTCTTCACGGTTCACTTTCTCTCAGGCTCCACCCCTCTCTCACTGCAGAGAACTTGTTGACAGCAGTTCTACTTTTTCCAGTCTTGCACAAAGGCAGATGTCTGAAAATTTAGCTTACGCAAAACATCTGTGTGCTTGACTCTGTTCCCACGGTGTGTTTTCCTGTACTGCCCCTCCCCACTTTTCGGTCCTTTTTAAAAACTGAAAACACAGTATAATAACATAATTTAAGAAAATTTTCAAAAAGAAAAAAATCACCCACAATATTACTATCCTTATTGATAGCTGTTTTCATTCCTGCCATGTTATCTTCCCGTGCATAGCTTTTTGCGTAATTGTGTCCTTTGTCTTAAGCAGAAGTTCAGATACTTTGTCATTTAGCCACTTCCCTGTTTTTTTCCTGGCATTATCTTTTGGTTTTTGGTCTTGAGTGACTCAAAGGACATTGCAGCTTATCAGTACTCCATCGATGAGTCCTTATTTTTATTTTCCTTTCTGACTTTTGAAACCCAAGTACTCCAGAGTATGGCTGAGATCCAACTTTTTAAAAGTAAGACATAAAACATGTGTGAAGGATTTTTTTAATATTTAGAAACTGCTGTTGTAAATTACACTGACTTTTTTTTTTTTTTTTTTTTTTGAGATAGTGTCCCGTTCTATTGCCTAGGCTGGAGTGCAGTGGCGCGATCTCGGCTCACTACAACCTCCACCTCCCGGGTTCAAGCAGTTCTCTGCCTCAGCCTCCCGAGTAGCTGGGATTACAGGTGCCGGCCACCATGCCCAGCCAATGTTTGTATTTTTAGTAGAGATGGGGTCTCACCATCTTGACCAGGCTGGTCTTGAACTCCTGACCTCGTGATCCACCCGCCTCAGCCTCCCAAAGTGCTGGGATTACAGGCGTGAGCCACCGCATCCGGCCTTAAAAATTACATTGACTTTCAAGAAACATTACCCTGCCCACCCAAGGACAGTCTCATTTAGAAAAAAGATGTGTCTATACTTTTCTGCCCTTTGTTGAATTGCAAGCCTCATCTCTTCCAATACCTGACTAATCTTGTTAGTAATAGTGTTTCACTTGTAACTGGTCGTCTCCCTTTTCAGAGCTGTTATGTCTCACCCTTTGTCTTCTTAATGGTGAATAAGGACACATCCATGCCTCCTCATCATTTTCCCTTTCTTGTTTGACAAAAAGAACAAAATGGACCATGTTTCCTTGTTTTGGTAGAAAGTTTGTTATTGAATATCTTCAGCCACCTTCCTTTCAGAAACCGTAATCCCCGATATTTAGACATTTGAAGGGTTGGACCTGTGGTGTCTAGGGTCCCCTGATGACTTAGGAAGTCTGCAGGATTTACATACAGCTTTTCTAGCTGTCTTACTGTGTGAGAAAACAAAAGACCCTCAGAATTCTAGCTTTCCTTCCAATCATTGCAGAGAAATTTTGCCTTTAGTAGTAAAACCAGTGGTTAAAAGTTTTTCCTTTTTCCCTTGTTTTCCTGGGTCCTGAGTTGCCACTGGGGTAGATTATAGGACCTAGCTCAACCAAAACCTAAAAGCAATCTGGGGAACAAGTGTAGGATTATACTGCAATGTCCGTTCTGTGCTGGAGCAAATATATAATGAATCTTAACTTCTTTTCTCTGATACATTTAAAACACATATGAAAGTTAAATTTACTCTTGGATCATTTTGATTAGGTTATTTTCCTCTTTTTCTAAACCCTAACTAAAATGTTTGGAATTATTGTTATTTCACATCCCACTCTAGAGTACTGCAAAATACTACTGTGTGATCTCTTTGTCCCCAGCTCCCCAAGAGCTGTGGATCATTGCGTCTTCATAAATTTACTTTAAAATGTGCATTTAGTGAATTTGAACTGTTAAACATTGGATTGGACATCAAGAAAGCTTAATAAATTAAATTTGCAAGAAACCAGTAGAGTGAATTTTTCATCTGTAATGGTGTTACAATTCTGTAGTGATTCTGTAAGGGGAAAAGACTAGGAAACAGGGAACACTGGATGGGTGAAAATTTGTGAGGTAATTAAGGACAGTGACTTCTACTTGCTTTCTCTTTTCCCTTTTCTTTGACAGCTCCTTAAATTGTCATTTGGACTTTGCCTTTTGCTATTTTTTTCTCTTCCTCCTCCTGTTCCTCCTCCTCCATCATCGTTAATTTTTTTTTTTTTTTAACAGAAGTTAACTGCTTTTGCAAGTGTCAGAACCTAAGCACTGGCAGCAGTGCCCCTCCTAGATTTCATTTATGCATTAGTGCATGGCCCACGGGATCTGTAATATGCATTTAAACAGTTACGAAAAGAAGAATTTGTCCAGGGACTTTAAAAAGTCAGGCAGTCCAGCGATAGTACAGAAAACCAGGCAGTAGATTTAAAAGAGATTCAACATACTTTACCATGCCTTTCTCTGTTCCCCGTGGTTTAATATTTGGGAATTAGTAACTTTGAGGAACTTTTAAGAGGTCCTACTGGCAATATATTTTTTATGTTCAGCCTAGTAAGGTAGAAAACAACTATAGAAGAGATGGTTTGGTAAGGAAAATTGAGAAACTGTTGTTTTGCAGATGGAGTTCAGTTTTTGTGGCCAATTAATTTTGAGAGTTACTGGTAAAGTTGAAATAAAGTAGCACTGAACTGACTCAATTTTTTAAATAACAAAAAAACTCCTTGGTGTTCTAGTATTTGAGAATTCACTTTTAGAACCCTATTGGTACATTGGTGGATAACACTACAGTGGGACTGTGGTGTCCTTGTTGTACAGAACAGGCAAAGAATTCAAAATGCTAGAAAGCCAGGGAGTGATGTTTTAAACAAAAACAACAAAACTTGAAAATAGGCCTGTAGGCCAGGTACAGTGGCTCATGCCTGTAATCCCAGCACTTTAGTAGGCCAAGGCAGGTGAATCACCTGAGGTCAGGAGTTCGAGACCACCCTGGCCAACATGGTGAAACCCCATCTCTACTAAAAAATTACAAAAATTAACTAGGCACGGTGGCAGGTGCCTGTAATCCCAGCTATTTGGGAGGCTGAGGCAGGAGAATCATTTGAACCCAGGAGGCGGAGGTTGCAGTGAGCCGAGACTGTGCCATTGCACTCCAGCCTGGGCAACAAGAGCAAAACTCTGTCTCAAAAAAAAAGAAAAGAAAAGAAGCCTACATTTTGACTCCTGCTCTGTAATTTACTAGTTGTGTAATTGGTAAGTTTAAGCAAGTTACTCTCAAAACCTTTGTTTTCTCATCTGTGAAATGGGAAGAAGAACTTCTGTTCATCAAGTTGTTTTAAGATAGTGGTTGTAAAGTACTAGGCATCATGCCTAACACAGGTGGGTACTCAATAAATGATAGTTACAAAGTCCCCTTTTCTTTTTTTTTTTTTCTTTTGAGACAGAGTCTTGCTCTGTCAGTTAGGCTGTTAGGCTGGAGTGGCACGATCTTGGCTTATTGCAACCTCCACCTCTAGGGTTCAAGTGATTCTCCTGCCTTAGCCTCCCGAGTAGCTGGGATTACAGGCGTGAGCCACCACACCGGGCCCAAACTCCTCTTTAACTTTATTTCACAGTGCTCAAAGCCAACACCTAACCACTACCATGACCATCACACAACTCCCAAAGAGAACATTGATGGACGTGCCATTGTAACAGATTCTGAGTTTCTACAAATGAAAGTTTCTGAAGTAATGGTAAAGTTCTTGCCATTATAAACAACAGCTATCCAGTAGGCAGCTGATTTTATAGGTCTGGGGCTCTGATGTTAGATCTGATCTTTTAGAGAGTCAGAGAGTTGTGGCAGCTGGCCTCCAGGGTGGTCCATATTGGTTGTTGCCGCCCAGTATTGATATCCTTGTATAGTCCCCTCCTACACTAAATAGGGCTGACCTATATTACCAGTATAATGTTGCAGAAATTATGATGTGTGCCCTCCAAAATTAAGTCACAAAGCATTGTTCTGCTACCTTGTTCTCCCTGGGATCACTCATTCTGGGGAAAGTCAGCTGCCACGTCATAAGGACACTCAGGCAGCCCAGAGGAGAAATTTACATGGCAAAGAACTGAGGTCTCCTATTAGCAGCCATGTAAATGAGCCATCTTGGAAACAGATCCTCCAGTCCCAGTCTAGGCTTCAGATGACTGCAGCCTCTTTTTTTTTTTTTTTTTTTTTTTTGAGGTGGAATCTTGCTCTGTCGCCCAGTCTAGAGTGCAGTGGCACGATCTTGGCTTACTGCAAGCTCCGCCTCCCAGGTTCATGCCATTCTTCTGCCTCAGCCTCCAGAGTAGCTGGGACTACAGGTGCCTGCCACCACGCCCAGCTAATGTTTTGTATTTTTAGTAGAGACAAGGTTTCACCGTGTTAGCCAGGACGGGACTGTAGCCTCTTAAGAGATCCTAAGCCAGAACCACCCAGCTAAGCTGTTCCTGAATTCCTGATTCTCAAAAACTGTGAGATAATAAATGTTTTTTGTGGTTTTAGGCTTTTAAGTTTTAGGATAATTTGCTATGCATCAATAGATAACTAATAAGGAGTCATCAACATACAGGATGGTGATAGCCATAAGTGTGGCTAAAGACATTCAGAAGAGTGTATATAGAACAAGGAGAGGAGTGGTGACGAAATCGTGGAAGACATCCTATTTAAGAAGTTGACAAAAGAATAGGAGCTCACAAATGAGTATGTGAAGGAATAGTCAGAAACATAGAAGGAATAATAAGAAAGTTTCAAGAAGATGGATGGTTGTTAACCATATCAAATGGTCAGGCATTTGATAAGGACTGAGAAAATGTTCATTGGATTTTACAAGCAAAAGAAAATCCCAATTACAATGTGTTGGAAAGTGAATTACAAATGAGAAAGTAGAAACACTGAAACCCTACACCACTTGCCCTTCTCTACCTCTTTGGTCTCATTTTCTACCACTCATTGTTGGCTAACTACATTTCAGTGCCCCTGACCTCCTTGCTAATTCCCAAGCTAGCCAGTTATTCTTCTGCCTCAGGGCCTTTTATATCTGCTGCTCCCACTACCTTTTTTTCAGATAGCACAAGCTGTGTTGCCCAGGCTGGTTTTAAACTCCTGGGCTCAAGTGATCCTTCCACCTCATCCTTCAGAGTAGCTGGGATTACAGGTGCACACCACCATGCCTAGCTCCCCCCACTGCCTTTAATGTTCTTTTTCCAAACAGCTGCATGGCTGCCTCCCCTAATTCCTACAGATCTCTGTTTAAATGTCAGCTTAGTGAAGAGATTTTCCCTGCCATAGCTTATAACACAAGTAAGTATACACAGCAGCACTCCCTGTTACTCTTTCTCTGCTTCATTTTTCTCCATAGCACTTAACACCATCTCATGTCTAAAATGGCAGCCACTGCTCATCTCTGGCCAGTTGTTGCTAGATGGACATGTGTGTTCAAATTTTATGATTTTTCAAAAGAAGCTGGATTTTTAAGTACAATTAATTGTCAATGGGCTGAGCGCAGTGGCTCACACCTATAATCTCCTCACCTTGGGAGGCCAAAGTGGGAGGATTGCTTGAGTCCAGAAGTTCTAGACCAGCTTGGGCAACATAGTGAGACCTCATCTCTATAGAATATTAAAAAATTAGCCATGCATGGTAGCATACACCTGGAGTCCCAGCTATTCAAGATGCTGAAGTGGCAGGATTGCTTGAGCCTGTGAGGTTGAGGCTGCAGTGAGCCATGAACACACCACTGCCCTACAGCCTGGGTGAACAGAGTGAGACCCTGCTTCAAAAAAATTGTCAATAAATTTATGTTTCAAAGCACTTTGAAGGTCAAACAGACTCTCTGTTTTAAGGGCGGTGGATAGGGTAGGGTTACTGACAAAGGATATGGAACTGGAATGGTCAGAGAGTTACCAGAGGGACTTAATGTCTTAGAAACTGAGGGGAGCAGGGGCAGGGTAGTCAAAAAGGAGAAAGTGATTTGCCGGTACACATTAGGTATTAAATGAAGAACAGAAATTGATGCTAAGCTAAAGACCGGGGGTCTTTGTCTTTAGGATCTATCACTGGGGAAATCATTGGCAAACTTAGAGTGGGGGAGGAGTTTCAGAGGAGTGATGAGACAGAAGCAAGATGCCAGTGGGTAGAAAAATTGACTGGCAAGGGAAGAAAATGGGGACAGCAAGTAGAGACTTCCTTCTTAATAAAGAGAACTTAGACTTTCAGCCGGAACTGCCATCTTCCAGTAATTCACCAAAATAACAAACACAAAGGGAAAGAGGAGAGGCACCCGATATATGTTCTCTAGGTCTTTTAGAAAAGATGGAGTTGTTCCTTTGGCCATGCATTTGCGAATCTGTAAGAAAGGTGATAATGTAGACATCAAGGGAATGGGTACTGTTCAAAAAGGAATGCCCCACAAGTGTTACCATGGCAGAACTGAAGGAGTCTACAATGTTACCCAGCATGCTGCTGGCATTGTTGTACACAAGTTGAGGGCAAGATTCTTGCCAAGAGAATTAATGTGTGTATTGAGCACATTAAGCACTCTAATTAATGTGTGTATTGAGCACATAAAGCACTCTAAGAGCCAAGACAGCTTCCTGAAGCACGTGAAAGAAAATGATCAGAAAAAGAAGCCAAAGAGAAAGGTACCTGGGTTCAACTGTAATAAATAAATAAATAAGAACTTAGAACACAGGATCAAGTTAAGGTTTGGGGGCATGGAGGTTGTTTTCTTTTAAGGGTATGAGAGACCAGACTTAAGCATGTTTCCAGGCTGAGGAGAAGTAGTCACTGGAGAGAGAAAACTAGGAGATGAGGGAGTGGGACCAAGGACATAGGTCACATCATTCTCTCAGATTGGAGAAAGGAGATAAGTCTGCAGGTGAGAGAAAGTAATTGAGAGAAATCACACTAGCTAGCCTCCATTTTCTTGGTAGTATAGAAGGCCAGGTTAACTGTGGAAAGTTGAAGGAAACAGAAGTTGCAATGGGACTTTGGGAGAGTAGAGAGGGTTTGGAATAACAGTGGAAAGGAGTAGGAGAGGGAGCTGTCCAGAGGTGTTAAGTGCCCCGCTGAGTCAAGTCAGTGTCATTGCTGTCGTCTCTGATATCCTTGCACTGAGACCGTGAATGTGCTGTGGCATCCAGAGACATGGTTTCTTATCTCCTTAAGTGTTCAGCTGCTTTTCTTTCATTTATTCCACATATAATTACTATAATTGCTAAACATTTATTTAGTGTCAGGTAATGTGCTAAACAATAGAGAGTTACTGCTCAGACATGTAATAATAATAAATAACACATCAAATAACCGTACCATTTTAAGCTGTAGTATTATGAAGGGAAATCAGGAGCAAAGAGAATAGACTGTAGGGAAACCAGTTAAGAAATAGGACATGGAGGCCAGGTGCAGTGGCTCACGCCTGTAATCGCAGCACTTTGGGAGGCTGAGGCAGGTGGATCACGAGGTCAGGAGATCGAGACCATCCTGGCTAACACAGTGAAACCCCATCTCTACTAAAAATACAAAAAATTAGCCGGGCGTGGTGGCGGGCACCTGTAGTCCTAGCTACTCGGGAGGCTGAGGCAAGAGAATGGCATGAACCTGGAAGGCGGAGCTTGCAGTGAGCCAAGATCACGCCACTGCACTCCAGCCTGAGCAACAGAGCGAGACTCCATCTCAAAAAAAAAAAAAAGAAAGAAATAGGACATGGGACTAGGTTGGTTAGGAAAGAAAAAGCCAAAAGGAGGTTGATAGCTAGAAAAAACTGAGGAATCACCGGGCGCAGTGGCTCACGTCTGTAATCCCAGCACTTTGGGAGGCCGAGGCTGGTGGATCACCTGAGGTCAGGAGTTCAAGACCAATCTGGGCAACATGGTGAAACCCCGTCTCTACTAAAAATACAAAAATTAGCTGGGCACAGTGGTGCGTGCCTGTAATCCCAGCTACTCTGGAGGCTGAGGCAGGAGAATTGCTTGAGCCCAGGAGGCGGAGGTTGCAGTGAGCCGAGATTGCACCATTGCACTTCAGCCTGGGTGATAGGGCAAGACTCTGTCCCAAAAAAGAAAAAAAGAAAGAAAAAATTCAGGAATCAGGGGTCTAGGAGTCTCCCTCAGCTTGAAGAGGGAGTGAGCACATGGGAATTACAAGGAGAGGGAGTTGTAATCAGAAAGTGAGTTTAATTTCTGAAATTAAGTCCACCAAGAACTCGTGACTTCCAGAGGGACCCTGTGAATTAGAAGTCTAAAAGGAGTAAAGGTCTTTGAAGACCAAGAGGATGAGAAATTTTGAGACAAAGTTGTTGGATGTTCATCTGTATGAACACTGAAATATCTTAAGATTATAGTAGGATTTGGGGAATTGGGGAAAGAAGATTGGACAAGATAAGGGGTTAAAAAAAGAGTGACAAGGATATCAGAAGGTAACAGCAACAAAGAACAGAAGATGACCTTAGCCTCAAAGACACATTGCCAAGGGTGAAAGAGAATGGTCTGAAAGCAGGGTTTGACACTTAGGCCAAATGCTTGAAAGCCTAATTTGCATTTCTTCTGCGGGTGTGTTTTTAAATACCTGGGAAGGTATTTGTTGAATCATGCAAATGAAATTATTTTTTAAATGCTGAACAGTTTTTCTGAGTTAATCTCCTTTCATTTTGTTTGTTTATTCCCACCTATTTTAAACTTGGTGCCATGTCTTGGTTACTAAGAGACATGTTGGTCATCATCATGTCTCTTAGTAACCAAGACATCCAGCATTTTAAATACTAAGAAAGAACTTTTCAGGTCATTTACTTTTGAGTCCAGACAGCTTTTAAATTTTTCCATTTTGAAAAAGTATTTACATCTAGAATTTAGGGCTGCAGGACCAAGAAGCTTTGTTGATTCAGTCTGTAAGGGAAATGGGTTCCTTTGAGCTGAGGCAGTTTCTCCTCTCTTTGGAGGAGGACCTTCTCAAAAACAAAACTCTCCACCACTGTCAGTTACCAGGAGGACCTGGGTCAGTTGTGTGTTGGGAAGTTACTTGAGACCAGTTCCTTTCCTGAGCACCTAGGTTTTTGTTTGGGGGTGAGGGAGGTGGTGGTTATTTTTGGATGGTGACTGGAGGCAAGACTGAGGCTGAGCCTTGCTAGGGTGGCTGCACAGAGAGGAAGACAAGAAGACAGCAGTGGTGTCATGAGAAGGTCTGGTCTCTTGGATCTTAGCAAACTCAGAAGTGTTTTGTAGCAAGGCTGCTTGGTATAAGTCCAAGAATGGTGGCTACCTGGAGGAATGGGATAGGGTGTGTTCTTTTCAAAGGTATTCAGAAGTCAAAATTATTTTAGATCTGTGCTTGGTCTCATAAGACATGGTGAATTAGGCCCAACTACTTCCATTTAGAGCCCTGCCTTAGACTCCCTAAAGGCCCTGCAGCTCTGATCTTTCATGATTTGGTAGTAATTTAAAACTCAAACCAAAAGCTAAAAGCTAAAAAAAAAAAAAAAAAAAAAAGAAAGAAAGAAAAAGAGAAACAGAACAAGCATCATACCAAGCTTTGCAGTGAAATCCTGCCTTTGTTCTCTTCAGATGAACTGACCAGTGGCGTTTTCTTTGGGGGGGGGGGTTTGTTTGTTTGTTTGTTTTGAGACGCTGTCTCGCTCTGTTGCCCAGGCTGGAGTGCAGTGGCGCGATCTCGGCTCACTGCAGCCTCCGCCTCCCGGGTTCAAGCAATTCTCCTGCCTCAGCCTCCCGAGTAGCTGGAATTACAGGCGCATGCCACCACACCTGCCTAATTTTTTATATTTTTAGTAAAGATGGGATTTCGATGTTTTAGCCAGGATAGTCTCGAACTCCTGATGTCGTGATCCACCTGCCTCAGCCTCCCAAAGTGCTGGAATTACAGGCATGAGCCACCATGCCCAGCCTCGACTGGCAGTGTTTTTAACTGCTAGTTGTTTAAGCTATTATTTAGCAATATGTCCTGTTGTAATAACATCGAACACAGAATAAAGGGTTAAAGTGCTGCCCAGAGTGTCAGATGACATGGGGGCTTAAGCCCGGCCCTACTGCTAACTAGCTATGTGATTTTAGGGTAAATCAGTAAATTCTCTGGGCTTCAGTTGATATATTAGATTCTCTGTTACAAGCTCATAAATGTTTTGTTTTGTTTTGTTTTTGAGACAGTCTTACTCTGTCGCCCAGGCTGGAGTGCAGTGACGTGATCTTGGCTTAGTGCAAACTCCACCTCCCGGATTCAAGCAATTCTCCTGCCTCAGCCTCCCGAGTAGCTGGGATTACAGGCACATGCCACCATGCCCGGCTAATTTTTGTATTTTTAGTAGAGATGGGGTTTCACCATGTTGGCCAGGCGGGTCTCGAACTCCTGACCTCAAGTGATCCACCCACCTTGGCCTTCCAAAGTACTGAGATTACAGGCGTGAGCCACCGCGCTCAGCCAGAAATGAATTTTAACTATCATAAGTAAAATATTTGTCAGAAAGTTGTCAGACATCCTAATGGGAGGCTAGAGGACCAAACTTAGAGAACAGACATATGAAAGGAAAATAAATCTCAAAATCATCACCCAAATCATCACCAAGCCAAAGGGAAAAGTCAAGCTGGGAAGTGCTTAGGGCAAAACTGCCCCCCATTCTATTCCTAAAAAGATAGCTACTAAGATTTTTTAAAGCTACATACCTCCCTCACAAGGAATTTCCTTGTGGACAAAGGACAGACAGAACTCAAAGTCATCCCTCCTCTGCCCAGTGAAATAAATGCAAACCTGATTGCCTTCTTTGGAAAGGCTAATCAGAAACCCAAAAGAATGCAACCATTTGTCTTGTATCTGCCTATGACCTGGAAGTCCTCTCCCCACTTCGAGTTATCTCGCCTTTCTTGACGGAACCAGTGTACATTTTACATATATCGATTGATGTCTCATGTCTCCCTAAAATGTATAAAACCAAGCTGTGCCCCGACCACATTGGGAACATGTCGTCAGGACCTCCTGAGGCTGTGTCACAGGCATACATTCTTAACTTTGGCAAAATAAACTTCCTAAATTGACCGAGACCTGTCTCAGATATTTGGGGTTCAAAGGAAAGAGCTAAGGTCATCCAGGGAAGACCAGGGAGCAGGAGCAGAGTGTCCCATACCTCGACACTCCCCATGTATCTAAAGCAGTACGAATAATGGGGTATGGTCCCAGGGGAGAGTTTCCAGGGGAGATTCAGATTCCACGGGGAGAATTTCCAACTGCCAGATGTAAGCCACATTCCAGCTTCCTACAAAACCCCTTGCAGTTCCAGAGTTGGACGCCACCAGAACCACATTTGAATGGATTCCCCAAAAGGAGAGTAGGGTGATATTGAAAAAGATAAATCTATTGCTGAACAGCCAAAACCAACAAATGTCAAAGCAGATGTGCCCCATCTGTAAAAGCTAGAAGGTTAATTGTATGACCAATGGTAAAATTATTGATCCTAAATTATGTCTCTGTCAGACATTTCTAAGATGCACATGGTTAAAGCAAAAATGGAATTAGAAGATCGTATCAGTAAGTGAACATTCAAAATGAACAGAACAAGTAATTTTGGTTTTTTGTTTTGTTTTTGCCTTCCATTGATGATCTGTAGTGAAAAGACCAGGAAGTTTCGTCCAGATTGGAATTTGTCTCTCAATCTTGAACAAACAGATCCTTTTTCCCCCCTTCAGTTTTAGGAAATGGGAAAAACAGATAGCTGCATCCTAGTATAGTTGTGCTGGGCATTGTGCAACAGAGTTTAAGTGGAAGATGAGCTGGAACTAAGTCTGATGGTTATCGTTAATGAGTAAGAACCAGAGTCCTAAGCTCTTCTCTGCTTCGGCCGGTAATTGGTTTACTCATGTGGCCCAGTCTCTGCTGGTCTGGTGATAAGGAGATAAATAATCCTGACTCTTGCATTCAGAGGCATGTGTCTGGGAAGTCAATGCCCTCAGGGAGAGGGTTCCAGGTATGGCTGGGCATTCTAGTATTCAATGTTTGGTCATGCTGCAGGGGTAGGGCGGGAATGTCTAATTACAGAGAACATTACGATATATGAGTTTGGATTTTCTCCTGTTGTATTCTAAATTCCTTTAGGATTACAGAATCACATTTTCTTCACTACCTAGAGGTGTACTTTTGACTTTTGAAGCCAGGTTGCATACATCAAGAAACAATTACTTTTTCCTTCCAGTTTTAGGGTTTTGGCCAGATTTTTTCATTAGGCATTAGTATTGATAGCTGTGTAATTCCTTGAACTCTGGTCTGATATTTGAAACTTTTTATTATGAAATTCCCTGTCTGTGGTGTGGTCACACCAAGTGGGAACATGAATTCCTTTCCACCTAGTGGGGTTTACAGAAGCTGTCCTAGCACCTTGAATCTGAAAATTCGTTGAAAAACAACGAAGCAGAGAAGGCTTATCAGGAGGGGAAAAATATTGGGAGAGTGGAATGTATTTGAAAGTTTTTGCTAGATGAGTATTTTTCAAGACAAAAGTATGAGTTCAGATTATGTGTGGTACTTGAATTTAACATAAATACCAACCAACTCACTTTGTGCAATAATACTGCATGCAGTCGTTATTACACAATAATTTGCCTGCTAATTTTGGCTTCAAGCAGAAATATCAAACCAACTCCAGAGTTTGGCATTACAAACATAAACATGAAAATCTGCTTCCTTCGTTTTAGTATAACATCTACTTTGTGCCACTTGATTTCTCATAGTAAATGAGCCATTTCTTCTTATATGTGTGCATGTAGAACAGTGGAATTTCTATCCAACTGATGTTCAGCAGTTAGGCCAGGTATGTTGTTGCTTTGTTTTGCTTCCTTGACCTTCCTGCTGGTCATGGATGATCACCCTGGCCACATTCCTCAAAGATTATTTCAACCTCAGAACAGTTAAATATTTTCTTCCCTTAGTTGACCTTTTTCTCCACACTTTGTCTAAGAAGAAACTACCAGTTAACAAATGTCATACTTTAGGAAGTGATTTTGATCAGAAAGGATTGTCACAGAGCACTTTCCCAAATATATTTAAAGCCGAGTGCTCTTTCCTCCATTTTTTGAGACTGAGATGCCACTGTCATTCCCAACAGATATTACAACTTGCTCTACTGTCCAGCCCAGCTGGATTCATCTCAGACATGTTCTTTATTCCCCTCAGTGTAGTCTTTCTGTTTATGGCCTTGTTGGGGAAGTGGTGGGGAAAATGAGAAGAGTTGGAATCCGAATGAATTTCAGTTCTTTTCTCTCACTCCTGTACTCTACATTTTTTTTTTGAAATGGAGTTTCGCTCTGTTTCCCAGGCTGGAGTGCAGTGGCGTGATCTCAGCTCACTGCAAACTCCACCTCCAGAGTTCAAGCAATTCTCTTGCCTCAGCCTCCCAAGTAGCTGGGATTTTAAGCGTGTGCCACCACACCTGGCTAATTTTTGTATTTTTAGTACAGACGGAGTTTTGCCATGATGGCCAGGCTGGTTTTGAACTCCTGGCCTCAAGTGATCCACCCTCCTTGGCCTCCCAAAGTGCTGGGATTACAGGCGTGAGCCACCACACTCAGCCCCTGTACTCTACTTTTAAATTCTATTCTGTTGAAAAGGTGTGTAGGTAAGACATTGTATTTCATCCGCCATAAACTATATCATAAAGCGAAAACAACATGGTAGAGCATGATTTGGAGCATAAGCTTTCAAGTCAAATCTTGGTTTGAATCCTTGCTCTGAGACTTACTAGCTGTATAGATTTTAGGCAAGTAACTTATGATCTCTGAGCCCTCAGTCTCTTACATGTATATTGGGGGTAAAAATAGTACCTACTTCATAGAATTGTTAGGAAGGTTAAATAAAGTAATGTAAAATGCACCTAGCATACAGTAGATACCTAGTTGAGTTAGTTATTATTAGCTCTCTCTCTCTCTCTCTATATATATATATATATATTTCTTAACTAGGGATGACTTTCCCCTTATTGAGCAAGCAATCTATGGCAAAGAGAAGCATAGATGTTTTTAAGTTATAAAGACTCTGGAGAACTTCACTGTCAGGAGTGCTCTATTAGAAAGGTGATTCTGTCATTTTTGTATCAAGCAGCTAATTATTCTCTTTAGATCAAGAAAATAGTATTCTCTTTATCTCATTCATTCCTTACTGTGGGGGTTCTTAAGTCCTTCGGGGTTATATTTAACTTAGGTATCTGTAATCACATACAAATGACTTCATAGAGTTTACTGCAGTTCTGTTTCTGTGCCAGACTCTACAGAACTAGTCAATTCAGAAACATGAAAAAGTTTTCACGTGCCTTTCTAAAGAACCGGTTTTTTTTTTTTTTTTTTTTTTTTTTTTTTGAAGCAGAGTTCCACTCTGTCGTCCAGGCTGGAGTGCAGTGGCACAATCTCGGCTCACTGCAACCTCCGCCTCCCAGGTTCCAGTGATTCTCTTGCCTCAGCCTCCCTAGCAGCTGGGATTACAGGCACCCGCCACCACGCCTGGCTAATTTTTTTGTATTTTTAGTCGAGATGGGGTTTCGCCATGTTGTCCAGGCTGATCTCGAACTCCTGACCTCAGGTGATCTGCCCGCCTTGGCCTCCCAAAGTGTTGGGATTACAGGTGTGAGCCACCACGCCTAGCAAGAACAGACTTTTTAATTAGACAATTGACAACTCCTTGTCAATTGAATTTTTAAGCAGCTGTTTCAGGAAGACATATTTACATAATAAATCTTTTACTATTCTGGCAAGATATACCAACCTTTTATCTTACACAAAAGTATATGTGATTAAATTTACATGTAATTTTCTTCATATGCAAATAAAGCATTTAATTTTCAAGTGGAATTTTATCTACCTAAACTCTGGTGGTGGTTATAAATTTTGTTTTATCACTTCCATGCTATGAATTTTTTTCTGTTATGATAAGAGATTTTTGTAATCAGCCACACACTTATTTCTGGTCCCCTTGTGACCAACAGAATGTCACTTTTTTGATAACTGAGGGTTCATAACCTGGGGCCATGGAATAAAGAGGATTGATTGTACCATCCAGATTATCTGCCACGAGTCTCTGGGAGCCTGTATCGCGCCTATTATAATAGTATTTAATAGTAGTCTCGGGCTGGGCATGGTGGCTTACACCTGTAATCCCAGCACTTTGGGAGGCCAAGGCAGGCGGATCACTTAAGGTCAGGAGTTCCAGACCAGCCTGGGCAACATGGTGAAACCCTGTCTCCACTAAAAATACAAAAATTAGCCAGGTATGGTGACGTATGCCCATAGTCCCAGCTGTTCGCGAGGCTGAGGCACGAGAATTGTTTGAGCCCAGGAGGCAGAGGTTGCAGTGAGCCAAGATCTCACCATTGCACTCCAGCCTGGGCAAGAGAGCAAGACTCCATCTCAAAAAAAAAAAAAAAATAGTAGTCTGTTGGCCTACCTTGTACAATTTGTTCCATCAGAAAAGTTTATTGACATTTGTGTTTCAAATAGGAAAGCCTCTTTTCTCTTATATGTGAATTTGTGATATTTATACTATATGTGAGTTTGACTCCTGGCCTTTCTTTTATAATCAGGAGTTTCTGGAGTCCAGGTGGCTTTGAACTAACCAACAGCCCTTGTCCAGCTCCTTAACCCTTACTTTGAGAAAGCCCTGCATTCATTTTAAATAACACATTTAGATATGCTTTAAAGCAAGAATGTACTTACGTATGCTTTAAAGCATAAGCAACAAATGTATCTATAAAAAAAACAGTATTGCTGAACTCCAAAAACCAGGAAGTTCTTAAAATAGTGTTTGTCAAAGAGAAACTACCTATCTCACAAAAGGAGTGACTGAAGTATGTTCAGTTGTTTTAAACTCTTCAACAAATATACACACTTCTTTTGTAGATGTAGCGAACTGCTTTGTTTACTGGAACCCACAGTGTCCAAAGCTGTTACTTTGCCTGGTGAATAGGTAGAATATTTAGCCTTTATTTTTAAAATATTTTCATTTAGTAAAGCAGCAGTTGCTGTGTTGGCAAAAGTGTGAATTTCATTTCCTGTCTGTGGTGTGGCCCACTCATCCTGTCACTCAGACATTTTGTTTTAGGTTGTTCCCGTAATGTGAGTGGAACAGAGTGACCCACAGTAGGATGGCATGTGAACACCACGGTTGTAACAAGAGACAAGGCTTGTGCAACAGACCACAAGAGAGTAATGCTTTATTTAAAGATGAAAACAAAATAAAATCAAGGCACCACCACCCCCAGCCAGCATGCAAATTTTTAAAGTGACATCTGTGGATTCTTTTGTTTTTAGAAGGTGTGTTTCAGTCTATTTGGCAGGTTACCTCAAAGGTTTTATTAGCTTCATGGACTTTATTAAAGGATAAAATTGAATCAATGTCTGATAACATTATAGAGGTGATTTAACTTCATTTGCTAATCTATCATCAAATATCTTAAAGTCCATTAATCTGCCACATATATTGAGTTATATAATTATCATTTTTACATGTGAGACTTGTCCTAAATTACAATTTCTGCTACAGTGACAGGACAGACATACAGCGTGGAAAAAACTGGGATAAATTCATTCATCCATCACCTATTGTTCAAGCAGCTAATATGTGCCTTACACTATTTCCAGTGCTGCAGCTACAGTGATGCACAAAATTAAGTCCTTGCCCTCTTGGAGCTTATATTCTACTATAGGAAGGTAACCACAACAGGTATACACCTAAATAAATATAATTTTAGTTTATGATAAATATTCTGAAGGAAACAAAACAGAACAACAGGGTAGAGTATGATTGGAATTGGGGGAAGGAGCAGTGATATGTAAGCTGAGACTTACATAATGGTAGGCCACAAGTAAAGTATTCCAAGTAGGGAACAGAAAGCACAAAGTCCCTCAAACATCGAAGAAACAGAAAGAAGAATCGTAGATCATGGTAAACAAAAGGGGAGACGATACAAGATCAGAGGAGTAGTCCTGTAGGATGTTACAGGTCCTTGAAGACCAAGCTAAAGACTGTTTTTTTTATTTACAAGTACAAAAGGAAGCCTTTGGAGGGTTTTAAGCAGGGAAGTGACACTGTACAATCGATGTTTTTTAAGTCACTCTGGTTGCTATTTGGTGAGTAGATAATTGAGGGCAGAAGTGGTTGCAGATAGACCTGTTAAGAAGTTTTTTTTTTTGATACAGCACCTGGGGTTTGTTTCACTTTAGGGGCAAGGTAAAATGGGTGAGGATGTAGAAGAAACAAAATTTGCCACAAATTAAAGCTCAAATGTGATGGGAACATGGGGGCTTACTTATCATAGTTATTCCCTCTACTTTTGTGTATGTTTGAAATTTTCTATAATAAAAGGCTTAAGAAAAACTTTTTAAATAGTGGTCCAAGTAAGGAATGCTGGTGCCATGGACCAGTGTGATAGTGGTGATAGGGATAAGTGGGCAGGTTCAAGATATATTTGAAAGTAAAGCTCACAGGACTTGCTAATGGATTAGATATATATTATAGGAAGGAAAGACACTAAGGATGACTATTAGGTGTTTTGCCTAAACAACTGGGAGAATGAGGCTGGAGAACGAGGCCAGAGATTGACTTGAGGGTGGGGGAACTCAAGAATTTAGTTTTGGCAACGTCAATTTAACATGCCAATTAAGATTTCCAAGTGGAAATACTGAGTAGACAATGTCATTTACAGTCTGCTAGCTAACCTTTAATAGCAGTACTGTACTCAAAAGCAATTTAGAATCCTCTATTAGGTATTTCTAAACTTGGCTATTTGTGAGTTAAGTTCTGTCCTTTCAGATTCTGTGAGAAACTTGATGGATAACTTGAAAGGCTTATTTAGTTTATTGATATGAAATAATTTAGATTTATTTTCTGGTTGTTTGTGGGTATCCACTAGTTTTTGTGTTTTGCTTTTTTTTTTTTTTTAAGAGACAGAGTCTTGCTCTGTCACCCCAGCTGGAGTACAATGGCGCCATCATAACTCACTATAATCTCGAACTCCTAGGCTCAAGTGATCCTCCCACCTCACCCTCCTGAATAGCTAGGACTACAGGCATGTGATACCACCCCCAGCTATTTTTAAAATATTTTTTTAGAGATGGAGTCTCACTGTGTTGCCTAGCCTGGTCTCAAACTCCAAGACTCAAGCAATCCTCTTGGCTTGGCCTCCCAAAGCACTGGGATTACAGGCATGAACCACTGTGACCAGACCAGTAATTGTATTTTGAATAGTTACTATCCTCAGCAGTAATTCTCCACCTATATTATCATCTTGTGAATGACAAACTCAAGTAGGTTAAACACACTTCCTGCCTACTACTTTTCAGTGAGTATGGGGATACAAGTTGGCAGTAGTAAAATTTTGAGTAACACTTTACTGTTGTGTATATTTTAAACAAATTTTTTTTGCAAACTTTGGACCTATTACTAGTAGCTAAATATTGTAACATACTTCACATCTGATCAGGATGGTATTGAAACATCATTACTGATAACCTTCTACTAATCTACTTATAATAACTAATATTTATTAAGGGCTTTTTACTGTATGCTAGGCACCACTTTAAGAAGCTCTGTTCTCATTGGCTCTTTACAACAACTTCATTTTATTATCCCTGTTTTACAGATAAGGAAATTTAGGCCTACTCTATTAGGAAGAAGTAAAGCCAGGATTCAAACTCAGGCATTCTGGTTTCAGAGCCTGTGCTCTTAACTGCTGCCATGTAATGTATATAGAATATTGTAAGTTTTGGCTGGGTGCAGTGGCTCACATCTGTAGTCCTAGCACTTTGGGAGGCCGAGGCTGGTGGATCACGTGACATCAGGAGTTCAAAACCAGCCTGGCCAACGTGGTAAAACCCCATCTCTATTAAAAATACAAAAATTAGCTGGTCGTGGTGGCTCGCTCCTGTAATCCCAGCTACTCAGGAGGCTGAGGCAGGAGAATTACTTGAACCTGGGAGGCGGAGGTTGTTGCAGTGAGCCAAGATCGCACCACTGCACTCCAGCCTGGGCAACAGAGTGAGACTCCATCTCAAAAAAAAAGAATATTGTAAAGTTTTGTTTCAGAAAACTTGTCTAGAGGCCACACACAGTGGCTCACGTCTGTATTCCCAGCACTTTGGGAGGCCGAGGTGGGCTGATCATTTGAGGTCAGGAGTTTGAGACCATCTCGACCTACATAGTGAAACCCTCTCTACTAATATTCAAAAATTAGCTGGGCGTGGTGGCGGGCGCCGGTAATCCCAGCCTACTCGGGAGGCTGAGGCAGGAGAATCACTTGAACCCAGGAGGCGGAGGTTGCAGTGAGCCAAGATCACGCCACTGCACTCCAGCCTGGGCAACAGAGCAAGACTCCCTTTCAAAAAAGAAAAAGAAAGAAAACTTGTCTAGAGTAGACAGGAGCGTATGAGTGAGTAACCACAGCCTCTCTGGATTATGTTTTTACTTCGTTCCGTGAAGTTGGGACTTTGGAATAGAGAAGAGAGAATCCAAAAGTGGTTATCCATCCTACTCTTTGATTTCCTTTCCTAAGTAATTTATTTTCTTTTGACTTTTTCCTTGTAGCATCAGCGAGAGCTTTCTAACTGTCAAAGGTGCTGCCCTTTTTCTACCACGGGGAAATGGCTCATCCACACCAAGAATCAGCCACAGACGGAACAAGCATGCAGGTAATGCTTGCATATACACCATTTCTTTCTTGGTAACTATATCTTTTGTTACATTCTAAAAGGTTGACTACCTCATCCCCATCTCTTCAGAAGTTCTTTAATGGTGAAAGAAAGCATTGTACAGGGCCGTAATGACTTTTACCCTCACAGACCAATTTTTTTAGCGCTTCGCAAAAAGCCTTTTACACATAGTAGATGTTCAATACATTTTTGTTGGAATAATAATAAGACGGTACCAAAATAATGAAGTTATATGGAACTTCTCAGTTAAGATTGGGGTTGTTTTGTTTTGTTTTGTTTTTTTGAGATGGAGTCTCGCTGTGTCACCCAGGGTGGAGTGCAGTGGCACGATCCCAGATCACTGCAACCTCCACCTCCTGGGTTCAAGCGATCCTCCTGCCTCAGCCTCCTGAGTAGCTGGGACTACAGGCGCCCACCACCACGCCCAGCTCATTTTTGTATTCTTAGTAGAGACAGGGTTTTACCACATTAGCCAGGCTGGCCTCGAACTCCTGACCTCAGGTGATCCGCCTGCCTCAGCCTCCTGAAGTGCTGGGATTACAGACTTCAGCCACCACGCCCGGCCAGGGTTGTTGTTGTTTTTTTTTTTTTTTTTTTGAGACAGACCCTCACTCTGTCACCCAGGCTAGAGTGCAATGGCATAATCTCAGCTCATTGCAACCTCCGCCTCCTGGATTCAAGCAATTCTCCTGCCTCAACCTCCCAAGTAGCTGGGACTACAGGCATGCACCACCACATGCAGCTAATTTTTGTGTTTTTAGTAGAGATGGTGTTTCACCATGTTGGCTAGGCTGGTGTCGAACTCCTGGCCTGAGGTGATCCACCCACCTCAGTTATCCAAAGTGCTAGGATTATAGGTGTGAGTCCCCGCACCCGGCCCTCAGTTAAGATTTTGAGTGTTCAGGTTAAAAATGTTCAGGTGGGCCAGGCACATTGGCTCACAGATGTAATCCCAGCACTTTGGGAGGCCAAGGCAAGAGGATTGCCTGAGTCAAGGACTTTGAGACCGGCCTGGGCAAGATGGTGAAATCCCATCTCTACAAAAAAAAAAAAAAAAAAAAAATTTAGCCAAATGTGGCCAGGCGCAGTGGCTCACACCTGTAATCCTAGCATTTGGGGACGCCAAGGCAGGTGGATCACCTGAGGTCAGAAGTTCGAGACCAGCCTGGCCAACATGGTGAAACCCTGTCTCTACTAAAAATACAAAAATTAGCTGGGCGTAGTGGCACACTGCTGTAATCTCAGCTGCTCTGGAGGCTGAGGCAGGAGAATCACTTGAACCTGGGAAGCGAAGGTTACAGTGAGCCGAGATCATGCCACTGCACACCAGCCTGGGCAACAGAGCAAGACTCCACTTCAAAAAAAGAAAATTAGTGACGTGTGGTGGTGTACACCTGTGGTCTCAGCTACCTGGGAGGCTGAGGTGGTAGGGTCACTTGAGCCTGGGAGGTTGAGACTGCAGTTAGCCATCTTTGCACCACTGCACTCCAGCCTTGGTGACAGAGTGGGACCCTGTCTCAAAAAAAAAAAAAAAGAGCCAGGCACGGCTCGCGCCTATGATCCCAGCACCTCGGGAGGCCGAGGCAGGTGGATCACCTGAGGTCAGGAGTTTGAGACCAGCCTGGCTAACATGGCAAAACCTCATCTCTATAAAAAATACAAAAATTAGGCCGGGCACAGTGGCTCACGCCTGTAATCCCAGCACTTTGGGAGGCTGAGACGGGTGGATCACAAGGTCAGGAGATCGAGACCATCCTGGCTAACATGGTGAAACTCCGTCTCTACTAAAAATTTTAAAAAATTAGCCGGACATGGTGGCGGGCGCCTGTGGTCCCAGCTATTCAGGAGGCTGAGTCAGGAGAATGGTGTGAACCCGGGAGGTGGAGCTTGCAGTGAGCTGAGATCGCGCGACTGCACTCCAGCCTGGGCGACACAGTAAGACTCCATCTCAAAAAAAAAGAAAAAAAGAAAAAAATACAAAAATTAGCAGGCATGGTGGCGCGCGCCTGTAGTCCCAGCTACTCAGGAGGCTGAGGCAGGAGAATTGCTGGAACCTGGGAGATGGAGGTTGCAGTGAGCTGAGATTGCGCTGCTACCCTCCAGCCTGGGCGACAGAATGAGACTCCATCTCAAAAAGAAAAAAAGAAGTTTAGCTGTTCCCTTGAATCTTATTCAGAATTACTTCAACTAATCAAAGATTCAATTTCTGATTTCTTTCTACTGTCTGGTGATGGTATGAGGAGGAGAATGATACAGAATATACTAAGATAAACTTTTTGCTGTGATAATGAGTCATTATGTCACATATTAAAATGCCAGTGTCTGCTACTTGAATGTATACACTAAAAAGACTGGAAATTTAACCCAGAGGAATCATCAAATGTTCACATAGGAATGAGTATAAGACTCTTGTTTTGAAATATCAACTAACAGTAGTATATGCACTATATTCTTTTATATTGGATTTCTCTAAAATCAGGAACACCTGTGATGATGAGGTTTTAAAAGAACCATAGAAAATGTGTCTTAGGGAGAGAGATCTCCAGGTATAGGATATCCACAGTTTAAGAAGATAACCTGATGCTTCTCTTCTACTGGCAGTCCTTATTTATCATTTTGGGGAAAAAAAATAAAAGTCAGCCTGAGGACACTAATCCTGATCAGTAGTACAGAAAGAGGTGATTGCTTGTTGTCATAAATGTGCCACTTTGACCACTTATGACCTCCAGGAGTGAAAAAAATTGTAATTACTAAGAAAGGAACAAAGATTACGATAACCTTAAGTGTTTAGGTCAGAGGTAAAAGCCAAAAATATTGGATCCCATTGAGCCAGTAGTTGAGCATAGCTTTAGTCATGATAATCTCGGCTATTTTAGTGGCTGCCCTACTACCTGTTTGGGCCTTCACCTAGTTGCAACTGTGGCAGCTCAGAATCATAATCCATTTTGTTTGGACAATATTTTCCTCCTACCAGAACTCTCCAGCCATGGAAAATTTTTTAGAGTAAGGGAAGAAATAATCTCTTTTGGAAATTAGCTTGGATTACACTTTCTAAAACCTTCCTCCCCAGGGCCCAGTACCAGAGGTCGGGTAGGGGAGGACACTTCCCCAAAAAACTTGAATGTGCGGATGAAGTATGCCCACTAAGCTTTTTATTTCTTTTCAGTGTGGATATTTATCCCTTACAGTAAAAAGAAGACAAATTATTGGTTTAAATCCAGTTTGTCTGACTAGAATGTTGGGCAAATTACTCTATGGCATGTAATAGTTAATGGGGTCAGTGGCTTTTAAAGCTCCTGGCACTGGTTGGCATTTTTCTTTGGTCAAACTTCTACACTCAGCTGCCACCCAGGTTTCTACTTGACATTGTTCACTTAGCTTTCCTCATACTAAAAAGAAAAGCAGATTTAACACAAGCTGAATGGACTTGATTTGTGATCCAGACCGGAACAGATGAGGCAGTGCGAGTATAAACTCAGCTTGTAAAAGCCAGGCTGTCACATAAACTGAAGCTGCCTTGGCCAGGCCCACAGTAACTGCAAGTTGATGGCAGAATTGAGAGCAGATCAAGGGCTTACCTTGTCTAGTTGTACTTCCTTATGCATGTTTCTTGAACTAGTTAGAATTTTTTAACTGGGCTGCATTTGAAATATCCAAATACTATTTTGCAGTCAAAAAAGGGTATTATGGGTGAATGTCTGCCAGTATTTTAAATGGAAACAATGAAAAGTCTATAAAATCCAATAGAAATTTGAAATTTAGCTCCTAGAAATGAAGTATATGGTAGGGAAATGTAGGGAAGGTTATCTTAATGCTATATCAATATATTGCCTTCTGTTAGACTCTGTGAAGAACAGTTGCCCAGTAGTAAATGATATGCAGTTTGCTCAGAGCAGTAAGTACTTTTTGTAGCTGACATACCTGAGCTTCCAACTCACATAAGAAGGCTTACTTGAGTAGGACTCCTGGTTTTTGTCTGAGCTTCAAATAAGCCAGCTGAATCTTTGGGCCAGTAGTGTTTGGAGTGGGGACTTTGGGCTGCTATTTAGGGTTCTCCTCCAGAAGTTCTCCATCCTAAAAATCCTTTCCTCTGGTTATTTCTACTGGTAGGACAGAAGGAAACTTAATTTCAAAGAAGCTCAGCCCTGGTGCAGTGGTCTGTGCCTGTAATCCCAGCATTTTGGGGGGCCGAGGCAGACAGATTGCTTGAGCTTAGGAGTTTGGGACCAGCCTGGGCAACATGGTGAAACCTCATCTCTACAAAAAATACAAAAAATTAGCTAGGCGTTGTGGTGCACAACACCTAGGGTAGTTAGTCCTGGCTACCCTGGAGGCTGAGGTGGGAGGATTGCTTGAGCCCAGGAGGTCACAGCTGTAGGGAGCTGTGATAGCGCCACTGTACTCCAGTCTGGGTGGCAGAGTAAGACCCTGTCTCAAGAAAAAAAATAAAATAAAAAGTATCCTCAGTTGCTTAACTCAGTTGCAACTTGTAACTCCAGTAGCTTTTCACTGTTTATACCTAACACTTTGTCTCCTCATACTTGTTCTTTTATTTTTTGTTTAACAGCTTTATTGAGATATAATCCACATACCATATAATTCACCCAGTTTACTCATTTAAAGTGTACATGCATGGGTTTTTAGAATAGTCACAGAGTTGTACAGCCATCACCACAATCTAATTTTAGAACATTTTTATCGCCCTGAAAATAAACCCGATGTCCATTAGCAGGCACTCCCTATTTCTCTCACCCTCTCTACCAGCCCTAAGCAACCACTAATCTACTTTCTGTCTCTATAGATTTGCCTATTCTGGATGTTCTGTAAATGGATTCATATAAATGGATTTTTGAGTTAGGCTCCTTTTACTTAGCATGTTTTCAAAGGTCATCCATGGTATAGTATGTATCAGTACATCATTCCTTTTTATGACCAAATAATATTACATTTTGTGGATAATACCACATTTTATTTATCCATTCATCATTTGATAGACATTTGAGTTGTTTCCACTTTTTTGCTATTATGAATAATGCTGTATATAGATGTGTGTACAACTTTTTGGGTGGACATACGTTTTCATTTCTCTTGGGTTTGTGCATATGAGACTTAGATTGTGTCCCTGGCCTTGAAATGTAGTAGAATGGATCTGGCCAAACATAATGACTCTCCATTTTAATTTTGAAAATTGAAAGATTCTGCAATATGGAATTAATTGGTCAGAAGCCAGCAGTGAAAACCATCCTTTTTGGTTTGGGGTGGGGGAGTTGTTTGGTTTTTGTTTATTTATTTATTTCAAGACCTTAAATATAAGGTCTTGCTCTGTCACCCAGGCTGGAGTGCAGTGGCATGATCATAGCTCACTAGCCTCAAGCAGTCCCCCGCTTCAGCCTCCCAAAGTGCTGAGATTAAGAAAACTATTCTGTATGAGAAGGAAAGAGGGAGAAGAAAGGAAAGGCTTTCAGACTTGCTGACCATTTAGACAAACGCACCAACCCGTTTGCCAACCTATTTTTTTTTCTTCCTGCCTCTATCCACTTCTTGTACATAACAGTATTTCATCTCATAATTAACAGCTATTAGTTAACTGAAGGAAAATTATGTAGATTTCAAGACCAATGTGAGAACAAGTTATACTGGCATTCATGGTTATGTGACTATGTCAGTCACCTTAGACTTTAATAAGGGCAAGATCTGAGTCGGCAAGAATGAGGTTTTTTTGTTCACAGATTTTCATAATTTATGATAGTACATTATTTATCTCCTGCTATCTAAAGCCTCAGATTTCCTAGGAATATGAGGAAATCTATAATAGTTAAAACAAAGAAATTTCAACTTAGTTTGACAAGATGTATAAGAACAAGTGAAGATTCAAATAATGGTTGGCCATTTTAAAGAACCTAATAATATGTTCAGGAGAATATATATCCCTTATGTGGCATACTTAATATATACTCTCATTGGCCAGGCACTGTGGCTCACACCTGTAATCCCAGCACTTTGGGAGGCCGAGGCAGGCGGATCACAAGGTCAGGAGATCAAGACCATCCTGGCTAACACGGTGAAACCCCATCTCTACTAAAAATACAAAAAATTAGCCGGGCATGGTGGCAGGCGCCTGTAATCCCAGCTACTCAGGAGGCTGAGGCAGGAGAATGATGTGAACCTGGGAGGCGGAGCTTGCAGAGCAGAGATCGCACCACTGCACTCCAGCCTGGGTGACAGAGCGAGACTCTGTCTCAAAAAATACACACACACACACACACACACACACACACACACGTACGTATATATATACATACATAGGTGTGTGTGTGTGTGTGTGTGTGTGTATATATATATATATATATATGTATATATGTTTTTGAGACAGAGTCTCGCTCTGTCGCCCAGGCTGGAGTGCAATAGCGCAATCTCGGCTCTGCAAGCTCTAGCATGAGTTTTAATATTTTTTTGAGATGGAGTCTTGCTCTGTCGCCCACACTGGAGTGTAGTGATTGATATTATAATGACAGTATATATATACACACACATATATGTGTATATATATTTATATGTATGGATATGTATAAATATATATGTATAAATATAAATATATATTTATATGTATGGATATTATGAGAGTATATATACACACATATGTGTATATATGTATGTATATTTATATACATATATGCATGTGTATATACATATATACATGTGTGTATATATATATTTTTTGAGATGGAGTCTCACTGTGTGTATGTATACGTATATACATATACGTGTGTGTGTGTGTGTGTGTATATATACATACTCTCATTATAATATCAGTCACTACACTCCAGCGTGGGTGACAGAGCGAGACTCCATCTCAAAAAAAATTAAAATAAATAATATCAGTCACTAATATGAAAATCATTTTAAACTATTGACCTTATTCTAGGGAGAATCCAAAAGTCTTCCTAGGTCAAATGCAACCGAAGCATATAATTATAGAAATAGGAATGAAAAAATGGTTAGCTTTTTTAAAGTTATGGATAATTCCTCTAACACTACACTACTACACCCATTTTCAAAGTGCCCTCATTGCTACCTTCAGTGGGCCCAAAAACAGCCAGTGGGTGCTACCTCTGCCTAACAGATCTCACCAACAAGTCTCTCATGAACATCCACCATAATACAAAACTGAGACTGGTCTCAAGTGTACCTTTCATAGAACAGACATAAATTTTAATGTAGTATAGACTAAAAGAAAATGTATTAAGATGCAGTCTAGCAGTCTGTCTTTCCATTTTAAAACAAGTTAATAATCATTTAATTTCTATGTCTAATTAGAGTCCTTTAATGAATCAGAACTTTCTTTTACAAAAGTCACTAAAGTAGAAGGAATCCTCTCTGTCAACATTAGAATGGAGAATAATTATCCTTTGGTTTGTAAATTTCACCAGGCGATCTCCAACAGCATCTCCAAGCAATGTTCATATTACTCCGCCCAGAAGACAACATCAGGCTGGTAAGTTAGTGGTGTCATCATAATTTTCTTCCTCAAAAGACTATCTAAGATAGCCAAAATTGAACAGTCATTTTTACATCCCAACACAGTGCTGGGAACTATGTGAAGTAAGAGAGAAGATAATGTGGAGTGTTGTGAAATAATTTGATGGTTTAAGACTGTTGGTAAGCACCAATTTGTAAGTTATTAACTATAATAACAATTGAAGTTCAGAAAATGGAGAAAAACCTTGGGGATTTGACCTAGATTAGGAAGATTTATGTAGTCAGTGGAGCTTGAGCTGACTCTTGAAAGATGATGAGATTTGGATTGGTAGAAGGAAATTATTCTAGATAAGGACTTAACAAGCAAAAACACACATAGGGAAGGACAAGGAGGGAGTGAAATGGCCAAAGATTGATGCTGGCTTCAGACTCAGGAGACGTGGACTTAGGTCTTTACTAATCATATGATACTGGACAAGTTACTTTACCCTGTCTGTGCCCATTTCCTCATCTCCTGACTACCTCTCACGTTGAGAGGGTCAACTGGACATGAAAACATACTGCATAGTGCAAAATGCTGTCTAAGTATGGGGATTATTATTATGATTATTGGGAAGATAGAGACTAGAAAACAAGGCAGGCAAATATGGATTTAGTGCTGTAAACTGGAGGTCTCAAACTGGCAGTGTATAGGCCAGAGATACATTTTGTTTGGATCACAGTGTTTTTTTAAAAAAACGTAAGCCAGAATTTTAAAGTTAGATGAGATGTAGCATGGGTTCTTAATTTACCATAATCCTCTTTGTGAGACGGAGTCTTGCTCTTTTGCCCAGGCTGGAGTGCAGTGGCACAATCTCGGCTCACTGCAACCTCCGCCTCCCAGGTTCGATCGATTCTCCTGCCTCAGCCTCCCGAGCAGCTGGGACTACAGGTGCACACTACCACGCTCAGCTAATTTTTGTATTTTTAGTAGAGATGGGGTTTCACCGTATTGGCCAGGCTGGTCTCGAACTCCTGACCTCGTGATCCACTCACCTTGGCCTCCCAAAGTGCTGGGATTACAGGCGTGAGCCACAGTGCCCAGCCCCTATTGTCTTCTTAAGTCAAGTGTCACCATTTGTCATCATTCCTGCACTGTTGTAGTAATACCTCCAATAAAACTAGGAAAACAAAACTGAGATGACCATATTTCTTTGTGGAAATTGGAAAGTATTTCTACCCATTCAATATTCACGTGACTTACTTTCCTTATTTACATTTCCCATCTGAGCCTCTCAGGGGTGTCCAATCATTTGGCTTCCCTGGACCACACTGGAAAAAGAAGAATTGTCTTGGGCCACATATAAAATACACTAACGATAGCTGATGAGCTTAAAAAAAAATCACAATATCTCATAATGTTTTCAGAAAGTTTATGAATTTATGCTGGGCCACATTGAAAGCCATCTTGGGCCACGGGTTGCACAAGCTTGCTGCCTGCTCTAGATTACTAACTAAAGGTAGTACCTCTCCCTTTTCAATAAGCACTTGTGAAACATTACAGGTTTTTGAGCCAAAGAATGCCGTGGGACAGCTATAGTAGTTAGGGAAGATTCCTCAGAAGCTAATACAGAATAGAGAGGAGGAAAAGATCATTTTAAATCAGGGAGGCCTGCTAGGGTAGTTATGGCAGTAATCTAGGTATGTGGTAATGAGTCCTTTGATTAGAATATATAAAAATTTAAAGGAATCTTTTCATAGTTATTTTATATCTTAATTTTAATTTTTTAAATGTTTTATATCCTAACCAAAAGTAACATTATACATTTATATAAATCTTGTCTGTATTTCTTGATATATTTCTTTCTTAAATAATTATCTAAGGCCAGGCACAGTGGCTCACGCCTGTAATCCCAACACTTTGGGAGGCCGAGGTGGGCAGATCATTTGAGGTCAGGAGTTCAAGACCAGCCTGGCCAACATGGTAAAACCCTGTCTCTACTAAAAATACAAAAATTAGCCAGGTGTGTTGGCACACACCTGTAGTCCCAGCTACTCAGGAGGCTGAGGCAGGAGAATCACTTGAACCCAAGAGGCGGTGGTTGCAGTGAGCCGAGATTGTGCCATTACACTCCAACCTGGATGACAGAAGAAGATTCTGTCTCAAAAAATAATAATAATGTTATTATTATTATTTAAAAGGGAATGGGGGGGATGCTATTCTTACAGTATTAATAATCTGGAGTGATTGGGGTGTGGTGGCTCATGTCTGTAATCCTAGCACTTTGGGAGGCCAAGGCAGGAGGATCGCTTGAGCCCAGGAGTTCAAGACCAGCCTAGGCAACATGGCAAAACCCTGTCTCTACAAAAAGTAAAAAATTGGCTGGGCATAGTGGCATGCCAGCTACCCGGGAGGCTGCAGTGGGAGTATTGCTTGAGCCTGGCAGGTCAAGGCTGCAGTGAGCCATGATCACGCCACTGCCCTCAACCTGGGCAACAGTGCAAGACCCTCTAATAATAATAATCATCATCATCATCTGAAGCAATGATTCTCAAACTTTAAAGTATATCAGAATCACATGGAGAGCTTTGTTAAATCACCAATTGGTGGACTCCACATGCAGAGTTCGATTAGTAAAGGGGAAGCAGAGATAATTTGTATTTTTAAGCCAGTTTTGAAACACTGCTGATGCTGCTGATCCAGGAATCACACTTGGAGTACACCTCTTTGAAAACCCATAACAACAGTCACTTGCACATACTGGATGCCCAATAAATATTTGCTGATAGCTTTCAACATTTGTGTGTTTTGGTAAAGCTAAAGCTTTAAAGAGATCTAACATCACTTTATCGTTTTCTCATTGATAACCTTCTGGAATTTGGTTTGAACCTCTAAATATTAAAATAATTTTAACTGCATAGAGACTTGGAAGAACATGAAGGAAGCAGTTACAAAGGCAGAGCTGGCAATTCTTTTCTTACTAAAATATGCATCTTCAGCTGCTTTACATTTATAAAATATAAATTCAGAAAATGTAACTGATGCCTCTGAATTCAAAGTTCAAATGACAAGCCGTTTTACAGTTGTTTTGAGTTGTTACAAACACATAGTCATTATGTTTCAGCTTATTGAGTGAGTCATCTTCAAGAAAATGAGTCAATGCATTGTATGACTTTGGACAAATTAGCACTTCTGTAACTGAAAGGAGCATTTGTAGACTCAAAGCAAAGGCTTTTGTTTTGAGTTAAATTTGTAATGCTGAAACTCTGAAGATTTGTGCAGAAGGTTAAAAGTTTGATAGTCAACTGAAAGTCTTGGGTTTTTTTTTATTTTTTATTTATTTATTTATTTATTTTTTTGAGACGGAGTCTTGCTCTGTCGCCCAGGCTGGAGTGCAGTGGCTCGATCTCGGCCCATTGCAACCTCTGCCTCCCGGGTTCAAGTGATTCTCCTGTCTCAGCCCCCCGACTAGCTGGGATTACAGGCGCATGCCACCATACCCGGCTAATTTTTTGTATTTGTAGTAGAGACAGGCTTTCACCATGTTGGCCAGGCTGGTCTTGAACTCCTGACCTCAAGTGATCTGCCCATCTCGGCCTCCCAAAGTGCTGGGATTACAGGCATGAGCCACCGCGCCCGGCTGAAAGTCTTGACTTCATTTTTTAAATAACCCAACCAAACCACACATTTTGCTTTAGCATTGAAAATAAGCCGGGCACAGTGGCTCACGCCTATAATCCCAGCACTTTGGGAGGCCGAGGCGGGTGGATCACGAGTTCAGGAGAGCGAGACCATCCTGGCTAACACGGTGAAACCCCGTCTCTACTAAAAATACAAAAAATTAGCCAGGCGTGGTGGCAGGTGCCTGTAGTCCCAGCTACTCAGGAGGCTGAGGCAGGAGAATGGCATGAACCCGGGAGGCAGAGCTTTCAGTGAGCCAAGATCGTGCCACTGCACTCCAGCCTGGGCAACAGAGCGAGACTCTGTCTCAAAAAAAAAAAAAAAAAAAAGAGAAAATAGGACAAAGCCAATCTTTTCCTCCAGGGAAGCTCTGTGTTCCAAATACAGGCATCAAGCATTAACTGTAGTACTTAGAAAAACTGTAGCTAGTAAAATAAAGAAAGTGGTTTTATAGTACTCTTGCACGTTACCAAAGATCAACCATTTAATTAAAACATTAATCTGAGAAATTAAGAATTTTCAGGACATTTGAAGTAATTTCAATTGATGTTCTTAACTAAAGCTGAAGTGTTGATAAGGTACAAAGAGGTCTTTTTTGAGTATTTTGCAGGAGAATTCAAGAAAATGAGAAGTTTTATGATTTTGGTTTTCATCATATGTTGCTTTCTAAAATGGAAATTGGTTCATTTTTTCTAGCTATAAATGTATTATGTGGGGTTTTTTTTCTCCCAAACAATGCAAAAAGGTATAAATAAAGTAAAAATCACTCTGTATTCTACATTCTGAGAAAACCGTTCTCAGCAATTTGGATAAGTATCCTTCCACTCTTTTTTTAAATATGTATATATGAGAGAGAGAGAGAGAGTGTGTGTGTGTCTGTGTGTGTGTGTGTATCTGTGTGTGTGTGTGTAAAGAGTGAGAGGAAGAGCATTGTTTTGTTTCTACGAAAATGTGATAAAAATAGAAATACCTTTTTGTAACCTACTTTCTTCATAGTTTATCATGGATATCTTTCCATGTCAATAAATAAATCATGGTTTTTAATGGCTACACAGAATATAATTCATATTTAAGAATTTCATACAGACTGATTTAAAAAAAAATTCAGAGACTTCCTCAAGCTCTAATCTTTCTCTTTTGAAGACAGTGTTCTTTAGTTTACTAGTGTCACAAGTGAAGCCTGTTTTAATTTTGGCTATTGATTTTGCTTCATTCTTTTGACTAGCATTTAATATTTACCTACTTTTGGAACCTTTCTCTCTGATGGATTGGGTGAACTGCCTGTCTTAGACATTGGGCCTTTATAATGTAGTTTACTGGGGGTAATTAATTTCTTTTCACCAAGAGTCTTACATCATGCACACAGGGGCATGCATGTAAGACTCTTGGTGTAAAGAAATTAAGTCTTTTTTTTTTTTTTTTTGAGACAGAGTTTCACTCTTTTGCCCAGGCTGGAGTACAATGGCGCAATCTCGGCTCACCACAACCTCCGCCTCCCAGGTTCAAGCGATTCTCCTGCCTCAGCCTCCTGAGTAGCTGGAATTACCGGCATGCACCACCATGCCTGGCTAATTTTTTGTATATTTAGGAGAGACCGGGATTATAGGCGTGAGCCACTGCACCCAGTGGTGAAAAGAAATTAAAGGCAAAGTTACAGTTTAAGCTTAAGGAGGAGTATTTCCTGATGTTAGATGATGCTGAGGAGAGAAGCTCTTTTTTTTTTTTTTTTTTTTGAGATGGATCTCGCTTTGTCACCCAGGCTGGAATGCAGTGGTGTGTTCTTGGCTTACTGCAGCCTCTGCCTCCTGGGTTCAACTGATTCTCATGACTCAGCCTCCTGAGTAGCTGGGATTACAGGTACATGCCATGATGCCCCGCTAATTTTTGTATTTTTAGTAGAGACCGGGTTTCACCATCATGGCCGGGCTAGTTTCAAACTCCTGACTTCAAGTGATCCACCTGCCTCAGCCTCCCAAAGTGCTGGGATTACAGGTGTGAGCCACCACTCTAAGCCAAGAGCAGCTCTTTTATCAGGTGGTGTTTGTGAACTGCTTGTAATTAGGTTAAGCGTTTAAATTGGATGCCGAGGGAATAGCATTATTCTTTAATAGATGAGCTTTGAAAACAGATTGGGTTCTTCAGGAATAAAGAGGCAGGGGATGACTTCTCAGACCTACTTCAGTCCTAAGATTGCTGGATCCAATTCACCTGTAACTTGTAATAGGCTTCCACATTTAGGCAGTAAATGTAGTTTCTTGGAAATATAATCTTAGTTACTATTGCTGCCAAGTTTTAAAGTCCAGAATAATTGTTTTGTTTAGACAATTAAAATGGACTTCAGTAGTGTCCTTTTCAAGGAGAACTTTAGTTGATTAATCAAATGCATCTCAATTATCGTCTTATTCCAGTCATTGATTTCAATATAGGTTCTGGAGACTGAAGAAACATTGGAAATGCTGTCCTTTTCAAAATTAGGATATTATGTACAAAATTGCCATTTTAAATTTATTTGACTGTGTTAATAAATTATTAGATTTTGCTTAATCTTATCTCCAACAGAGGAATACGAAATAAACCTTAAACCAGGATGGGCGTTAGACTTTTCCTTATGGCTGCGGCACATAGATTTTTAATTCCTTAACCTAGAATCTTGAAGCTTAAAAGGAACTTTTTTTTTTTTTTTTGAGAGTCTCACTTGCCCTGTCGCCCGGGCTGGAGTGGAGTGGCGTGATCTCAACCTACTGCAACCTCCTCCTCCTGGGTTCCAGCAATTCTCCTGCCTCAGCCTCCTGAGTAGCTGGGATTATAGACACACGCCACCACACCCAGCTAATTTTTTTTGTATTTTTAGTAGAGAGAGGATTTTGCCCTGTTGGCCAGGCTGATCTCGAACTCCTGACCTCAAGCGATCCACCTGCCTCAGCCTCCCAAAGTTTTGGGATTACAGACGTGAGCCACTGCGCCCGGCCTAAAAGGAACTTTAATTAAAGTCTTGGGTTTATCCCCTCACATTTCAGAATTTTTTCTTCAAAGATTTTTATCTCATCCTTCTAATTAGGATATAGGTGTTGAATTAATACTGTAGGTACTGTCTAGAGGCCTGTGATCAAATTCCAGGAACTCTTAAGTGCTATTCTTCCATTTAAGAAGCTTAAAATTGACCAGTCTGGACAACATGGTGAAACCCCATCTCTACCAAAGATACAAAAAATTAGCCAAGCATGGTGGCGGGCACTTGTGGTCCCAGCTCTTTGGGAGGCTGAGGTGGGAAGATTGCTGGACCCCGGGAGGCAGAGGTTGCAGATCACGCCACTGCATTCCAGCCTGGGTAACAGAGTGAAACACAAAAACAAAAAAGAAGCTTAAAATTGAATGGATCTGAGATATGCATGTTATTCAAGCCTAAGTCAGTATTAAATGTCTGGGGCCCTTCTCATTAGGTTTGGGAACTTCTGTTACAGTTTGAGTAAGCAAGGGAGAGCCAAACATTTGAAATGCTTTTGATATTATAAAATAAACTTTAAAGAGACAACTGGCCAGGCGTAGTGGCTCGCACCTGTAATCCCAGCACTTGGGGAGGCCGAGGCGGGTGGATCACAAGGTCAAGAGATCGAGAGCATCCTGGCCAACATGGTGAAACCCCATCTCTACTAAAAACACAAAAATGAGCCAGGCGCAGTGGCAGGTGCCTGTAATCCCGTTTACTTGGGAGGCTGAGGCAGGAGAACCGCTTGAACCCGGGGGGCGGAAGTTGCAGTGAGCCAAGATCACACCACTGCACTCCAGCCTGGGCGATAGAGTGAGACTCCATCTCAAAAAATAAAAAAAAAAACACTAATGTTTGCAATGAATATCACTTACAAAGAAACTCTTGCAGCCCACTTCTAACTTGGCTGGTAACTTGCATTATAGATAATACTTATGAAAGTTATATTTTTCCTTTTATCAGCTTTGACTTAGCCAATCAGTTGCCACTGGTTGGTGTAGGAGCTGTAAATAAATTGTCAGAAACAAAGTTCATTTGTTCCCAGGCCATTTGTATTTGAGCCTTGCCAGAAATTCTTGGAGCGTTGACAGAGAATAAAAGAGCCTCTAACACATTCAGGAAACTTGGGCCAAGGGAGGCCCAAATATAAATATGTAATAATATGCGAGATCTTGTTTATAAGAAAATCCAGTTTACCTGCACCAGGATTTCTGATTAATTAACATGTTGTAGAGTGTTTCTACAATCAGAGAAGGAGTCAGTACTGCCTCCCGGTCTGCCACATGTACATTTACTATTTATTCATTTTTCTGTGTGTATAATATCCCACCCTTGATCCCAGCCTTCTAGATCTTAGTCCATTTAAATGTTAGTTCCGCTTAGCTTCTTATAAGTGAATTTGGTTTTAAATGCTCAATTACTTTATGGAACATGAAGTCAAAAGTACAGCTCTCTATCTTATGCATTTGGCATCAGAATGGTAAGCATTACATTCTTGTTATATCCATTCTTATTAGAAACAAGATTTAATGTAGCCACTTCTGCTGTTTGTGCTTCCCTAGCTTTTCCTAGGAGTATCAGAATAGAGACAAAAAGATAGCCATGGGAGTCTCACCTCTGCCTTGCTAAATGGGTCATTTGAGCCGTGTAACTATGCCTCTTTTTCCCTTGGCCTGGCCATTTTGGAATAGTGACAGAGTTAACAGGAGGGAGACTCCAAGAACAGCAGCACTGAAAAAAAAGTTCCAAATAGAAATTTCTGACAAATATAATGAGCCAGTTGATGGATTAGAATTCTGTTTCTCTAAGGAATAGGGGTTATTTTATACAGAAGAATTTGCCTCCAGAGCACATTTTTCTGGCTTCAAAGATCTGTCATTTTGCCAGGTGGGTGGCTCACACCTGTAATCCCACCACTTTGGGAGGCTGAGGTGGGTGGATCACCTGAGGCAGGAGTTCGAGACCAGCCTGGCCATCTGGCCAACATGGTGAAACCCTGTCTCTATAAAAATACAAAAATTAGCCAGGCATGGTGGCATGTGCCTGTAATCCCAGTTACTTGGGAGGCTGAGGCAGGAGAATCGCTTGAACCCAAGAAGCGGAGGTTGCAGTGAGCTGAGATCATGCCATTGCACTCCAGCCTGGGTGACAGAGGGAGACCCTGTCTCAAAAAAACAAAAAGAAAAGGCTGGGTGCAGTGGCCCGTGCATGTAATCCTAGCACTTTGGGAGGCCGAGACAGGTGGATTGCCTGAGTTCAGAGTTTGAGACCAGCCTGGGCAACATGGTGAAACCCCATCTGTACTAAAATACAAAAAAAAAAAAAATTAGCCGGGCGTGGCAGCATGTGCCTGTAGTCCCAGCTACCCAGGAGGCTGAGGCAGGAAAATTGCTTGAACCTGGGAGGTGGAGGTTGCAGTGAGCCGAGATCAGACCACTGCACTCCAGCCTGAGAGGCAGAGCAAGACTCTGTCTCTTAAAAAAAAAAAAAAAAAAAACTGTCATTTTAAAACTATTATTAACAAATGAAAGAAGAGTAGCCTAGACTATACACTCGATGAGGGCATAGATCATGTCTCTCTCTTCTACCACTGAATCCTCAGCACTTGGCATTGTTATTGTATGTATAATATGTGTAATAAATATTTGAATGTGTTGCCTGTAGTTGTTTTATTTTTAAGGCTTATAAGATATCTTTTTGAACTTATCAAGGCTGGGTGCGGTGGCTCACGCCTGTAAACCCCAGCATCTTGTGAGGCCGAGGTGGGCAGACCACCTGAGCTTGGGAGTTTGAGACCAGCCTGACCAACATGGAGAAACCCCGTCTCTACTAAAAATACAAAATTAGCTGGATGTGGTGGCGCATGCCTATAATCCCAGCTGCTCGGGAGGCTGAGGCAGGAGAATCGCTTGAACTCGGGAGGCAGAGGTTGCAGTGAGCCGAGATCACACCATTGCACTCCAGCCTGAGCAACAAGAGCGAAACTCTGTCTCAAAAAAAAAAAAAAAAGAAAAAGAAAAGAAAGAAAGAAAGTACATCCTCACAAACTCATTACTGAGCTTTTTTTTTTTGAACCAGAGTCTCCCTCTGTCACCCAGGCTGGAGGGCAGTGAGGTGATCTCAGCTCACTGCAACCTCCGCCTCCTGGGTTCCAGTGATCCTCCTGCCTCAGCCTCCTAAGTAGCTGGGATTACAGGCGTGCGCCACCACGCCCAGCTAATTTTTTTTGTATTTTTGGTAGAAACAGTGTTTCACCATGTTGGCCAGGCTGGTCTTGAACTCCTGACCTCTGGTGATCTGCCTACCTTGGCCTCCCAAAGTGCTGGGATTACAGGCATGAGCCACCGCGCCTGGCCATTACTCTGCTTTAATAACCATCAACCTTTTGTCTGATTTCTTTCATCTGTCCCCACTCCCTGTTAAATTTTTTTGTTGGAACATTTTAAAGTAAAACTCAGAAACCATGTCATTTCACTCCAGGTACTTAAGAAAAAGTCACAGTAACCACAATGCTGTTATTACATTAACAGTAAATCCTTAGTTTCATCTAAGACCCTGTCCATATTCAGATTTTCTGAGGGTCCTTTTAAAATTTAATTAAGAATAAATTAAAACTTTTGACAAAAAATGAGAAGTTTCTAAAAATGCAATCTCCTTTAATTATCATCGAAACTGAAGAAAATCTTATAGTGCATTAACATGCAGGAATTCAGTATAGCAAAGTCGGTACTCCCCTTAGATGATGCTAATAGTTTGCTCCATATTATAATTGTTTGTGGGAATTGCATCTCTGAGACCAATGCTCACACTCATATACCTCACATTTCCCTCTTCAGTCTTTATTACACACTGTGGTAATTAGTATAAATTGCACTAATAACAAACATCTTATTGAGCATTTACTGTGTGCCAAGCACTGTGCTTTACATGTATTATTTTATAAGATTCTTAAAACAACCTGACAGTTAGGTATTATTATATCTCCCTCCAATTAATTTAGTAACTTACCAAAGTTTTTATAGCTAGTGTACGAGCTGAGATTTTAATTTATGTCTCCTAACTACTGGCTCTGCTGCCTTCCTGAGTATGCTTTAAGATGCTGATGAAAAAGGGTTGAAATGATCTGAAATTAATGTCCTAAATTTCATAATTTCTCTGTTGTCTGCTAAATTCCAGGCTGTAAGACTGGAAAGTACTTACCAGAATCGAACACGCTATATGGTAGTGGTTTCAACTAATGGTAGACAAGACACTGAAGAAAGCATCGTCCTAGGAATGGATTTCTCCTCTAATGACAGGTATGGTGGTACCATTTCAAAATGTGAAAACTGCTTTTTAAGTAACCTGTTCCAGTTGCTTTTTTTTTTTTTTTTTTTTTTTTTAATGGGGACGGAGTGTCATCACTCTGTTGCCCAGACTAGAGTGCAGTGGCTCAATCTCGGCTCACTACAACCTCCGCCTCCCGGGTTCAAGCAATTCTCCTGCCTCAGCCTCCTGAGTAGCTGGGATTACAGGTGTGCACCACTATGCCAAACTAATTTTTGTATTTTTAGTAGAGATGGGGTTTTGCCATATTGGCCAGTTTCAAACTCCTGACCTCAAGTGATCCACCCACCTCAGCCTCCCAAAGTGCTGAGATTACAGGCATGAGCCACTGTGCCTGGCCCCAGTTGCCTTTTATCACAAAAATATCTTGTGCAGTTCTGCTGTTAAAGTACAAGACATAAAACTAAAGAACATAAGTATCTTAGCCACAGTCTTGAGAAACAAGAATGTTTAGTGAATGTCTTTGGTCGTGTGTTTCCAATTTACCATTATTCCATACCTTCATCTCATCTTTAGATAGTCACAATATAAAGCAAGTGGTTTCAAAGTTACATTTCCAGGGGAAAAAAGCTGCCTTTTTATTTCTCTTTTTGAGACAGCGTCTCGCTCTGCTGCCCAGGCTGAAGTGCCGTGATGTAGTCACAGCTCACTACGGCCTCAAATTCCTCCTGGGCTCTAGGAATCCTTCCACCTCAGCCTCCTAAGTAGCTAGAAGTACAGGCATGCACCACCATACCCAGCTATTTGGTCTTTTTTTTTTTTTTTTTCCTTATTTTTCTGGAGAGAAGATTTCCTTACGTTGGCCAGGCTGGTCTTGAATTCTTGGGCTTAAGCAATCCTCCCACTTCAGCTTCCCAAAGTGCTGGGATTACAGGCATGAGCCTTGCACCTGGCCTACTCTATTGTAGTCAGTAATGATTCACTTTGGTGATTCTAGGGCACCTACCCTTTGTGGTAGTATACCAGTAGTCCCAGATACAAAGAGATCCCACTTAAACTACAGTCTGTTTTGTTTAAACCTTGCTTTTACCAAATGCTATGCCTCCTTTTTCCTTCTATTGAGTTAAAAAGGATGGTGGGCGGGGCGGGGATGGGGTGGTACGGGATGGCTCCTTAAACTCAAAGCAGAACTTTTTATGTACCTTTGGCTTTAGCTGTACTTTACATTCTATGATGAAAGATGACACACAACACCTGGCCTTTTCGTGTGTCCTTAAGGTTTGTTGCTTTCCTTTTTTATTTTTCCCACTTTTTCTGGAGAAACCTTCGGAAGACTTTGGAATGTGGCTGCTAAGCAGATCTTCACGCTGTGGATAATCAGCCTCAGGAAATCCTGCCAGATGTCTCAAAGCATTGACTTCCTGGTTCAGGATTAGAATGGAACTATGGGGTAGCTAGGGGTGTGACCCAGGCCTAGGGAAATTTAGCCACAAAGAGAGGAGGAGCCTGGGAATGATTCTAATTGTCCTGATGTTGAGGGGAAAAAATCACTTTGTCACTAGAAAGTTTCCCAAACCAATGTTTACCTTATTCCTATATAGAAGTCAACCTGAAAATGACTTGGGGGTTCACAGGGATTCCCAAAGCTAAAGTTATTAGCTTGTATACCACTTAACAGCATTTAATTGTAGGCTCTGAATTTACACAGGCTTGTAAACCAGATTTAGGAAGATTTCTCCTGCATGGTTTTAACTTCTGATTAAGCAACAGAGCTTTCAGTAAGCATTTTCCTATAACAGCACCTACCTTGTTTACATTCATTAGGATTTTAGGACCTCTAATTTAGGTTTTTAATCTTTCTAGATCTGTGTTGTCCAGTATAGTAGCCACTAACCATATGTGCCCCTTCCTTCCTTCTTGCCTGCCTGCCTGCCTTCCTCCCTGCCTGCCTGCCTTCCTTCCTTCTTTCATCTTCCTTCCTTTTCTCTTCTCTTCTTTTCTTTTTTCCTTTTTGTGAAGAACATAGTCTCTCTGTGTTGTCCAGGCTGGTCTCAACTCCTGAGCTCCTGCCTCTGCCTTCCTGAGTGCTGGGATTATAGGCATGAGCCACTGCATACAGCATGCACGTGTCTTTTTAAATAGATTAAAATTAAATGAAATTTCAATTCCTCAGTTCTAACTAGTCACATTTCAAGTATTCAGTAACTGTATGTGCTAGTGGCTATCGTATTAGACAGTACATGTATAGAACATTTTCCATTCTTGCAGAAAGTTCAGTTGGACAGCACTGTTCTAGCTCATATTTCCTTTGTTCAGTTCTCCCTGACCCCCTCCCTTGAAAACCCTATAAAACAGGAACAGGAACCTCATAAAGCTTCAATTGAATCTTCCCCTAGAGACAGAAGACAATAACTGCAGATTCTCCTGACCCAGAATATGAGCAAGCACATGTCTAATCATTTCTCTTTCACTTTGTCCTAAACTTTACCAGAAAGAATGCATATTAATATAGGTATCCAGTAGTTTATACTCAGTAAATTACATCTATCTTTTGCCAATGGCCCTGTCTGAATCATATCTGACCAGTGTCACTAGCCAAAGGAAATTATAGTTTATAGAAGACAAACTTAAAACATGAAAAGCTAGAAACTAGTTTTCATTCTGTTTGCTAAACTTGCTATTATGAAATTCCCATACATCCTCTGCTTTAATGAGTTCCTTGGACAGTAAGAAGTCTCAGATGCTCAGGTAATCTAAAATCATTTCTGTCTCAGTTGTTGTTGAAGGAATTTGAATTTGTATCATTTCATATCTGAGAATGTAAATGTTAATGCTTCAAAATAGTATTAAGCCAAAGTGGAACCCAGATTATGACAAGTACAAATAGTTCTTAATAATACGTTGCAGCCAATTCATTTAGCCCATTTACAAGTTCTTTGAGTATTATGTTATATTTTAATAATTTTTTAAATATGCAGCATAATCTTGGTTTCTAAAGTGTAACATATATTTTAAGTTATAAAATAATAGAGCTTCATGGTTTTTGGGGGGGTTTTTTTCCATTTCTTTTTGTACCCCTAACACCTTGAAATGTCTGGTACATAGTAGGCACTAAATAAATTTTTATTGAATGAATTGAATATTTACTAAAATAAGTAGTTATACTTTAATGGAGAAAAATCTTGAGAGACTGAGGTAACCTGGATAAAAATACCAAGCGTGCCTTATTCAGTCCTTTCCTTCCTGTTGCGTGAAAAAGCTACTTTTTTTTTTTTTTTTTTTTTTTTTTTTTGAGACAGTCTCACTCTGTGGCCAGGCTGGAGTACAGTGGTGCAATCTCAGCTCACTGCAGCCTCCGTCTCCTGGGTTCAAGCGATTCTCCTGCCTCAGCCTCCCAAGCAGCTGAGACTACAGGCGCACACCACCATGCCCAGCTAATTTTTGTATTTTTAGTAGACGGGGTTTCACCATGTTGACCAGGATGGTCTCTATCTCGACCTCGTGATCCGCCCGCCTCTGCTTCCCAAAGTGCTGGGATTACAGCCACCACGCCCTGCTGAAAAAGCTACTTCTTAATGTAAAAAAGCATTCTGGCCTGAATACAAGCCAAAAATGTAATGTCGATTCCTGTATATCAATGTCACTTGTCCAAAGGTTAACCAAAATCTGGTCACAAGCTTATAGATCACACTCTTTTGCAGCTTCTGTATCTTTTTATATAGTTAATTTCTAGATTTGTCATTGGGCTACCAACCCACCATATTTATACTCCAAATTATACTTGTTGCTAAGAACCTGGCTAAGCACTCATTAAATACAAAACAAAAAGCTACCGTAAAACTATCCCCACTTCATCTTGGGAAGCCGTTTTCAAAACAAATTTTTTGTGCGCTCATCTCATCTACTCAACAAAACTTGTGGTAGAGCTGTCTTGCTCCTGGACTCTGGCATGGTAGCTGTGTTTCTGTTGTTCAGGTCCAGGTTCTAATGTGGATAAGCTGTTTCAGTCTTGATTTGAATCTCCTGAGCTCTGGAATCACTCTTTTTTTTTTTTTTTTTTTTTTTTTGAGAGGGAGTCTTGCTGTGTCTCCCAGGCTGGAGTGCAATGGCGCAAATCTCAGCTCACTGCAACTTCCACCTCCCAGGTTCAAGTGATTCTCCTGCCTCAGCCTCCCAAGTAGCTGGGATTACAGGCGTCTGTCTGCCCCTGCACCCAGCTAATTTTTGTATTTTTAGTGTAGAGATGGAGTTTCGCCATGTTGGCCAGGCTGGTCTTGAAGTCCTGACCTCGGCCTCCCAAAGTGCTGGGATTACAGGCATGAGTCACTGTGCCTGGCCTGGAATCACTCTTAAGGTGTTAAGTAGCACAGGCCAGCAAGTGTAGTGGAAAGCCCAACTAAGGGCTAGCCTCCTTTAACCCTGCAGTGACTAACAGTTAAAGTTTGGTATTCATTATGTTGTTTTTAAAGCATAATGGTTTCCCCTTCCCCCAATCACTTTCAGATATATTAGAGCACCCATTACAGATTCATATTCAACATTTGTTTTACAGGACAGTATATTCACATATATTGTTTTATTTTAAGTATGTTATGTCTTTATACCTATATCTATGAGAATAGGTTTTATTATTCACAGTTCAAGATGAAGAAATTAAGGCTGAGAGAGGTTAAATAATTTGTTTAAAAAAAAGTTGTAATACTGAAGGAAATCAATCCCAGATCTTTTGGCATAGCAGATGTTCAATAAATGGTAATGACTGTTACATTTTAGGCACTTAGACACTATTTTACTCTTTTATTTGTTATTTAATCTTCAAAACAGTGCAATGAAGAAGATATTTTTATCCCAGTTTTACAAATGAAGAAATTAAGGCACAAGACAATTAAGTAATTTGCCTAAGATCATACAGTTGCTGGGCGCGGTGGCTCACGCCTGTAATCCCAGCACTTTGGGAGGCCAAGGCGGGTGGATCACCTGAGGTTGGGAGTTCAAGACCAGCCTGACCAATATGGAGAAACCCCATCTCTACTAAAAATACAAAATTAGCTGGGCGTGGTAGTGCATGCCTGTAATCCCAGCTACTCAGGAGGCTGAGACAGGAGAATCGCTTGAACCAGGAGGTGGAGGTTGCAGTGAGCCGATATCACACCATTGCACTCCAGCCTGGGCAACAAGAGCGAAACTCATCTTAAAAATAAATAAATAAGTAAATAAATAAATTTTAAAAAAAGATTATACAGTTAGTGCAAGAAACCAGGTTCCAGAGCCCATAATCATACTGTGAACCCAGGTTCCAGAGCTCTTAACCATACTGTGCTTTTCCACAGTATGGTTATGCCAGATTCTTTCTAGTACACCATGCTGCCGCTCTAGATAGATTGGCATGGAGCATCATGGAAGCCTTTCGGAGACTAGCCAGAGTGGGAAAGCAGTTACAGCAGCGTTAAGGAGAGATAGTGGCAGTGGCCTAGGGTAGGTTACTGTTTCCCAGAGAAGAGATGTGATAGAGCATACAATCAGGGGTCCATGGCTTTCTGTACGAACCTCTTCCATTAACTTAAAGCCTTTCCTGGGCTAATGTGAGATTGAAATAGCATTTTAGGCCAGGTGCAGTGGCTCATGCCTGTAATCCCAACACTTTGGGAGGCTGAGACGGGTGGATCACTCTGAGGCCAGGAGTTTGAGACCAGCCTAGTCAACATGGCAAAAACTCATCTCTGCTAAAAATACAAAAATTAGCCGGGTGTGGTGGCACATGCATATAATCCCAGCTACTCAGGAGGCTGAGGCAGGAAAATCACTTGAATCCAGGAGGTGGAGGTTGCAGTGAGCCAAGATTATGCCACTGTCCTCCAGCCTGGGCAACAGAGGGAGACTCTGTCTCAAAAAAAAAAAAAAAAAGAAATAGTATTTTTAAATACCATACTAGGGCTACCCTTTTCTTGGTTGTTGACATTTCTATTAACTGTGTTTCAGCAGTGCTAGTTCAGTGCACAGTCACAAAGCAGTGTTTCATTGATTTAAGTTTTGTTATGTCTATTTTGCCTATCTTGATCACAAACTATTAACAATTACTTCTTTACATTTTTTAATTCCCTTTGCCTTTTAGACTATTGAGTGTGTTCTGGTGTTAAGTAAATCTATGTAAACCTCAGAATTAGAGGCAAATAACACATCCCAAGCTCTCCAGCAACCAGTAATAGTTATTGGCATTAAAAATAATCCTTGGGACTGGGCACCATGGCTCATGCCCGTAATCCCAGCACTTCGGGAGGCTGAGGTGGGTGGATCAGGACTTCGAGACTAGCCTGGCCAACATGGTGAAACCCCATCTCTACTAAAAGTACAAAAAAATTAGCCAGGCATGGTGGCGCTCGCCTGTAATCCCAGCTACTGGGGAGGCTAAGGCAGGGGAATTGCTTGAACCTGGGAGGCAGAGGTTTCAGTGAGCTGAGACTGCACCACTGCACTCCAGCCTGGGCAACAGAGTAAGACTCTATCTCAAAAAAAAAAAAAAATCCTTGGAGTTGAGGTGGACACTGTACTATGTGCTAAGACCTGCCAAATGCAAGTCAGCAGCAATCATCTGCATTTTTTAGATAGTGGCCATTTGCAAGATGACAATGTAGGAAGCTGAGTCAGTAAGTTTTCTTCATTAAATATTTAAGGAACTGACTATCTCTTTAAAACAGCTCCTGAGGACATACATAAGATTAATAGTAATATGATAGAAATTTCTTCATTGTAACACTTATGCCAGAATTTAGAATTTAAGGGTTTATCCTTGGTGTTGAAAGAGTTAGTAAACAGAAGACTGCTTCCCAGAGTAATGGGGAGTAACTTGTGGACTGTTTCTTGTCTTGCAGTAGCACTTGTACCATGGGCTTAGTTTTGCCTCTCTGGAGCGACACGCTAATTCATTTGGATGGTGATGGGTAAGAGATTTCCTTTTTTATTCTGTTACAGAAAGCCAAGGGGTGGGGCTCCATCTTACTGCACATTCATTCAGCTAAAAGGGAGGCCCAGTGTGCCAACTGAACTTTCATGTCAACAGCTGAATGAGTCCTTTTAAACTCCTGTTTTGTAAAGTGGAGTAAAAATACAACTTGCCAGGGTCTCTCACTTCTGTTCTTCTAGGCCGACTGTGGTAGGAATCAAGACAAAGAAGAACTAGTTTGTTGGCTCTTTAATCTGAGTCTGTGGGACTGTTGCAATGCTCTCCCAAAGGATGATATGTTCTGTTTCAAATAACCTCTTGCTGCCTCTGCCAGCTGTCAGCCTACAGTATAACCCCTTTCCTGTGCCAGTGCCTTCCAGTGACCCCACCCCCACCCTACCTCCTAATGTTTTTAGAATGTGTCCCCAAGAGACCAAGATGTTTGCTCCAGTTTATAAAACCAGGGTCAGGTTTGCTAAGAACCCACAAGACTTCCAAATAGAAATATACAGAACAGTTTGTCCATAGCTACAGCTGGGAAACTGTATTGAATTCTCTAACTCCAATATAGGAATCCATTCATTTTGCCTGGTAGATGAAGTCAGACAATTTGTCAAAGCTTTTTGGTCAAGTCTTACACTCTAGTTAAAACTTCTACGTGAAATGCCTGATGATTCCCTCTATGGAGCCAGTTGTTTTTAGCCTGGGATACATCCATGAAAACTCACAATTCAAATAACCTACCCTAATTTGTGGATTTTTGTCTTGTTCTCATTTGTCCTTAGTGGGTTCAGTGTATCGACGGATAACAGAGTTCACATATTCAAACCTGTATCTGTGCAGGCAATGTGGTAAGATGACTTTTACTATCTCTACAAAAGTATTTTAATGTTATTGGAGGAATATTTTGTAAGAAATGTTTGAAATGGTACAATTTGCTATGAAAATGCTAAATGATCTGTTTGTATAACCATCGTAGTTAAAGATGACCTAGAAATGCAATATTCAAATTGTTGCAATTGGAAGGCCTTGAGTATTGGTGAACAAGTGAAATTCAGAGGAATTCAGAGGTGTTATTCTTAGGCTCTGGCAGAGACTTAACGGTTTAGATAAGCCAGTTGATACCGAGTTTTATTAGGGACATATTGACTAAGTTAGTTAGTGGACTAAGAGCCAAATCTAGAACATCACGTTGCTATGCATTAGCTATTTCTTTTTTTTTTTTTTTTTTTTTTTTTTTGGGACGAAGCCTCACTCTGTTGCCCAGGCTGGAGTGCAGTGGCGCGATCTCGGCTCACTGCAACCTCCGCCTCCCGGGTTCAGGCGATTCTCCTGCGTCAGCCTCCTGAGTAGCTGGGACTACAGGCATGTGCCACCACGCCTGGCTAATTTTTTTGTATTTTTTAGTAGAGACAGGGTTTCACCATATTGGCTGGGCTGGTCTTGAACTCCTGACCCCGCCTTGGCCTCCCAAAGTGCTGGGATTACAGGTGTAGCCACTGCGCCTGGCCTGCATTAGCTATTTCCTAAGGTAACCAGGGATAGCATTCGTTACTTTATGGATAAATAAATTCCATTTAAACTGCTGGTGGCTATTTGCATAATGCAAATAAAGCCTAGAGAAAACATTATACTTGCTAATAACCATCAGCTGGCATATGGACATTTCAGGGCTATTTACTACATGCCAGATGCTTTGCATGGATTATATTTAATCATCATACCAAGCCCCCAAAATAATATTATTAGCCCCTTATTATGGGTGAGAAAACATGCTTTGGATGGGTTACATAACTGCCCTGAGAGTATTTCTTACATTTAGACAGGATAGATCTCTCTCTCTCTCTCATATCTCTCTCTCTCTCTCTTTTAAAGGGACAGGGTCTCCCTCTGTTGCCCAGGCTGGAGTGCAGTGGTGCAATCATAGCTTATGGCAGCCTCCAACTCCTGGGCTCAAGTGTTCTTCCTACCTCAGCCTCCTAAGCAGCTGTGACTACAGGCATGTGCCACTACACCTGGCTAATTTTTTTTTATTTTTTTTTGTGGAGACGGGGGTCTCTCTGTGTTGCCCAGGCTGGTCTTGAACTCCTGGCCTCAAGCAATCCTCCTGCCTTGGCGTCCCAAAGTGCTGAGATTGCAGGTGTGAGCCACTGCACCTGGCCTCTTATTCTCTTATTTTAGATTATCTAGAAAATTATCTAATACAACCAGAGAATAATGTGACTAAGATTCAGAATCCATTCCCCAGTCAGGGATTTGAATTTCAGTTTCCTATTCAGCTTCCTGTTAGGTAGTAGAAGTCCCCATGGGGAGCGGAATGGATAGAATGCAAGCAAAACAAGAAATAAAAGAGCCTGAAAAAGACCCCAGGGAGATAATCTACCCCTGAAAACAGAATTGATAGGATGGAGGTGGGTGGAGTCCAAAGACTCACTGAAAAATTAAGTCTTATCATTTCCTGCAGTGATTGAGATAGGACAGTTTCAGGTCATGTGTTTAGACCAGATTTTTAGAGTTAGGGCATATTTTGCAGGTAAGTTTCTCATGGAAAACAGGAAATTTATGACCCCCTTTGACTAAGGCTCAGTTAAAGACGATTGACTTATCTATTCCTAAGTAACAAGTAAAACCAAACAGCAGTAACAACGATAAATGACAGCATTTTCAGGTATATTTTGGGGAAGAGTACAGAGCAGTCTTAATTCAAGTAATAACCTTAAATCAAGCTTTGATGTTCTAAAGCAAGCTTGTCCAACCCGTGGCCCATAGGCCACATGCAGCCCAGGATGGCTTTGCATGCGGCCCAACACAAATTCATAAAACTTTCCTAAAATTCTAATCCAAATTCATAAAACTTTCCTAAAATATGATGAGATTTTTTTTTGCATTTTTTTTTTAAGCTCATCAGCTATCATTACGGTATTTTGTGTGTGGCCCAAGACAGTTCTTCCAATGTGGCCCAGGGAAGCCAAAAAATTGGACACCCCTGTAAAAGTAAATTGACTGGTCCTAGCTCTTATTGCAAAATAAACTTTTCTTGATATACCTTATGGGGAGTAGTGAGTTGAAGTCACAGGGGGAAAAAAATAGATGATGTGTGGATCAAAGCAACATTTAGACCAGGTGTTTCCTTCACAGGAAGATAGTTACTGCAGCCTCCCACTCTGATGCAGCTGGAGTATCTGAGGTGGCTAGGCCTTGAGTGTATTTTAGGACCGTTGCACCAGACTCTGTGGCATATGCTTTTGGAGCATGTGTTTCCTAGATGAAGAAACATGCATTAGGCATCCTGTAAGTTACACTAAGCTGGCTCTTACCTTTGAATCTGTGTAATGAAACTGAAATTCTCAGATTATTCTCTTGAGACTTTGGCTTACTTTGAATAATATAAAGCATTTTTAAAAGACTCTGCAACTTTGTTTTTAAGGAAAAATGTGTTTTCCTAATAAAAATGGACTGACACATTTTCCTCTGATTAAATTGGTTTAAATTTGTTTTCTTAATTTACATTGTATAGGGTTGACAGGGGTTCAAGAAACAAACACTGTGATGTACTATTGGTGGAAGAATGAACTGGAGCAGCCTTTCTGGAGAGTGATTTGCCAATATGCCTTATCATTTTGCATGATCTTTGTCCTAGTAACTCTATTTCTATGGATTTACTCTAAGTTTGTAAACATGGATGTGTGCAAAGATTTTAGCTCTAAGAATGTTTGTCAGTGTTCTAATAATAGCAAAAAATAAAAAACAAATGATTGAAAAATAGAATTAGTAAATTATGGTACATCTATATCATTAAATATTATGCAACCATTAAAAATGATCCAGTTGAAAAATATTTGACATGGAAAGATGTTGATGATAGGCTGTAAAGCAAAAGAGCAAGTTATAGATGATATGGAGAATATGGTCATATCTTTGTTTATTATACATCTATGCATAGCCAAAAAGACTGGAAAGATCTATGCTAAAACCTTAACAGTGGTTATTTCAGGGTGGTAGGATTATAAGATATTTCTGCCTTTTCTCTGAGGTCCCTAATTTTCTAAAGTAGGCATGGATCACTTTTGCTATGAGGGAAACAAAAATACTTTTTTTTTTTTTTTTTTTTTTTTTGAGATTGTGTCTCACTCTGTCACCCAGGCTGGAGTGCAGTGGCACCATCTCAGCTAACTACAGCCTCTGTCTCCCGGGTTCAAGCGATTCTCCCTCCTCAGCCTCCCGAGTACCTAGGACTACAGGCATGTGCCACCGTTCCCAGCTAATCCTTGTATTTTTAGTAGAGATGGGGTTTCACCATGTTGGTTAGGCTGATCTCGATCTCCTGACCTCAAGTGATCCACCCACCTTGGCCTCCCAAAGCGCTAGGATTACAGGCGTGAGCCACCGTGCCTGGCCATAATGTCTTTTTTTTTTAGGGAGACATTAGTTTATAGCTAATGACATTTCACTCAACAAATACTAATTGAGCTCCACTTGTGAACTAGGTATTCTTTTAGTCACTTGGGTAAACAAAATGTAGAAAAGTTCTTGCTCTTGTATAACTTCCTAGTATTTCTAGCTTAAGCTTTTCCCACATATATAATGAAAAACATACTTTTCTATTTGTTTACTCTTCTTGGGTTCCTGAGTTCAGACAGAGCCAGAAGTTTTAATTAGTCTCAGAATTACCAGAGCTAGGCCAGGCACGGTGGCTCACGCCTGTAATCCCAGCATTTTTGGAGGCCAAGACAGGCAGATGTCTTGAGGCCAGGAGTTTGAGACCAGCCTGACCAACATGGCAAAAACCCGTCTCGACTAAAAATACAAAAATCAGCCCGGTGTAGTGGCATGCACCTGTAATCCCAGCTACTACTCGGGAGGCTGAGGCATGAGAGTCACTTGAACCCAGGAGGTGGAGGTTGCAGTGAGCAGAGATCACACCACTGCACTCCAGCCTCTGTGACAGAGTGAGTCACTGTCTCAACAAAAAAGAATAACCAGATCTGTTCTTAGAAAGTAGCTCATGGATTTAAAGAGACTAGGAGACTAAGGCAGCAGGAATAATAAGTATCATTAGATCAACATTTCCTGGACATTAAAGGACATGTCCTCAAGGCTTAGGGACATCTATCTATGTGATCTTTGTGAAGCCTGTTAAGAATTACAGAAAATATATGCTGTAACATCCTGTGCTGAGGGAAACAAATCTTTATATGGCAAATTATTCAGATCTTTAGTTTTCTAATGATACGGCAGTCACTGCATGGTCCCAACTATAGGATCATGTCCTCCATAGGTACCTGGACCTATTTTTCACTGGTGAGTTGTCAGCTGTCCTTCCCCGCCTTCTCCCTACCTTAATGATGCATCATATCTTTCAGCAAATGTCTTGTCCATTGCTGTGGATAGATAATATGGTATAATCAGAATTGGAGAATCTTGACTTTCAAGGAGTAAAGATTGTCCAGAGGACAAATTCTATAGAATTTAAAAATTAGAAGAGTTTGGAGTACACAGGTTATTGGCCTTTGGCACCCCACAGTTCTATGGTGCTCATTTCCCAGCATGTCTTTCAGGTCTGCACTACAGAGCTTACACAAGGCTTGTGAAGTCGCCAGAGCGCATAACTACTACCCAGGCAGCCTATTTCTCACTTGGGTGAGTTATTATGAGAGCCATATCAACTCTGATCAATCCTCAGTCAATGAATGGAATGCAATGCAAGATGTACAGTCCCACCGGCCCGACTCTCCAGCTCTCTTCACCGACATGTAAGTCAGTTTGCTAAGGATTATGGAAGTTCTCTCCATTATGTCCTGAGGAGTCATAAGAAGCATGTTCCTCCCTAATCTTTTCTCTTGGGGAGTTAATCTTACCTAGGAATATTAGTCATTGTGAATAGCACGTGTCTGCCACATATGAAGAATCCTATTCTTGCTGTTGCCTGCAAAGGCCTGAGAAGCTTCACCCCAAGGCACAATAGAGTCTCCATAGTCAAAAACTGCAATACGATAAAATTTCATTATTCAGATTCCATTAATTTGAAATTTGAGTTTAAAGGAGTTGGGCTGAAGTTTGAGTTTGCATTATCTGAAAGAATCATTTTAGTAAGCATATTAGTGATATAAAGAAGCTTTCAAAGTCATGTTTGTAATACTTAAGAAAACAAGATGTTTCCAGTCAACTTAAAAGAATGCCTAACTAATAAGCTAAATTTTTTTTTTTAAGAGACAGTATCTCACTCTGTCACCCAGGCTGGAGTGCAGTGGCACAATCATAGCTCACTGCAGCCTCAAACTCCTGGGTGAAGTGATCCTCTCAGGACTACAGGCATGTGCCACCACACCTGGCTAATTTTTAAATTTTTATTTTTTTAGAGATAGGGTCTCACTATGTTGCCCAGGCTGGTCTTAAACTCCTGGCCTCAGTCCTCCTGCCTAGGCCTACCAAAGTGCTGGGATTACAAGTGTGAGCCACTACGCCCAGCCTGCTAATTTTTAACTTAAAAAAAATTTTTTTAAATATTTTATCATTCAGATGTCATTCTGCTCTACCTTTGCCTTGTTAAGTCCTTGTCAGTACAATTTAATTAAATCTCCCTAGTGTACTGTGAGTTAGATAAAGGCCTAAGGTAAAGCTGATGTTTATTTCCTTTTTAGGTCTATGTGTTGAAACTTCTGTGACTATTTTGGAAATTTTTTTACACTTAGTGCCTGCTTTGTAAATTCGTCATGATGTTTCTTTTGCTCTAATTTGATCTTTCTGCACTTCCAAGGTATTCTACAGCAGGGAAAGAAGAGTAGCTAGTTACTGTCTGACCTTCAGGATTCTCCTTTAGATTCCTAAAGTCATGCCAAAACAGTTCATGGTTTTTGGTTTTTTTTTAACAGAATAATTTATTTTATTTTAGTTTTTGAGACCAAGTCTCGCTCTGTCGCCCAGGCTGGAATGCCGTGGCATGATCTTGGCTTACTACAATCTCTGCCTCCCGGGTTCAAGCAATTCTCCTGCCTCAGCCTCCCGAGTAGCTGGGATTATAGGCGCATGCCACCACGGCCAGCTAATTTTTGTAGTTTTAGTAGTGACAGGGTTTCACCGTGTTGACCAGGCTGGTCTCTGCCTGCCTCGGCCTCCCAAAGTGCTGGGATTACAGGCGTAGCCACCACACCTGCCCTAAAAAATGCTCTTTACTAGAAAAGGTGGACTTTCCAAAAATTGCATGAAAGGAACAGTCAAAAAAGCAGTGGAATCTTTTTTTGCACAGGATGTTTTTGCTGCTAGGACCTTCTTTTTAGTAGCCTTGGTCTTTTCAAGATCTCACACTAATTGAAAAGATAAAGGTTCATGGGAAATGTTACTGGTGATTTCATGCTTTACAGCTGGATGATGGGTTTCAGAGAAATGGATGTCTCATCTAGCTCAGAAAAGCACATTCTAAACCAGACTTAGATGAGAGAGAGGTAACTTTTCTTCCCATTTTTCCCATATTTTATTAGAGACAGTCGGGCGTGGTGGCTCATGCCTGTAATCTCAGCACTTTGGGAGGCCAAGGCAGGTAGATCACCTGAGGTCAGGAGTTCGAGACCAGCCTGGCCAACATGGTGAAACCCCGTCTCTACTAAAAATAGAAAAATTAGCCAGGCATGGTGGCAGGCACCTGTAATCCCAGCTACTCAGGAGGCTGAGGCAGGAGAACCACTTGAATCCAAGAGGTGGAGGTTGCAGTGAGCCGAGATCACACCACTGCACTCCAGCCTGGGCGACAGAGGGAGACTCAGTCTCAAAAAAAAAAAAAAAAAAAAAAGATTTTATTAGAGAAGATTTTGATACTACACAACAAACAAGAAGAGAGGAAGAAAGATATTGCTCTTACTCTCTTTACATCCCTAAGCAAAAAACATAAAGGCAGTCCCTGGCAAATGATAGAGGCTTATTAACTGTTAGTTCTTAGTATGTATAATAATAACCCTAATTTTGAGATATATTTTAAGAACTTCTGTCTGTTTACGGAAAAAGAATACATGAAAGCTGTAGGCCAGAGTGTTAATAATTATCTCTGGGTAGAGGGATTTTCAGTGGTTTTTATTTACTTTATATTTTTATGTATTTTCCAAATTTTTCTCCAATGAAATTGAGGAGGAAAAAGCAGATTTGTGTGTTGTAATGCTTTTTCCATTCCTCCTCCTCCCTAAACTGACTAGAAAAGCTTATAAAACAAAGCTGAGAATACAGGGAGAATGTGTGCCAAAATGGACTGAAATACTCTGCTGTGAATAATTTATATTTTGAAATCCAAGGAAAGGAGGAAGAAGGGAATATACATATATGGGATACACATCTGGTGTTATGCCCAGCACTTCATACATGTTGTTTAATCCTCATAAGAATATTATGAGACAGGTATTATTGCTCTACTCTTTTTTTCTTTTTTTTTTTGAGACGGAGTCTCACTGTTGTCGGCCCAGGCTGGAGTGCAATGGCACTGTCTCGGCTCACTGCAACCTCCACCTCCCGGGCTCCAGCAATTCTCCTGCCTCAGCCTCCCAAGTAGCTAAGATTACAGGCACCCACCACCATGCCCGGCCAATTTTTGTATTTTTAGTAGAGACGGGGTTTCACCATGTTGGCTAGGCTGGTCTCGAACTCTTAACCTCAGGTGATCCACCTGCCTCAGCCTCCCAAAGTGCTGGGATTATAGGTGTGAGCCACCACACCCGGCCTGCTCTACTCATTTTATAGAAAAGGAAACAGAGGCTCAGGGAAGAGAAGGAACTTGTTAGAAGTCACACCACCAATAGCAGGGCTGGGATTAAAACCTAGGTCTTTCTACTCCCCAACCACTCTGCCTCAAACACTTGTGAGGGATTGAGGGAAAAATTGCTTAGGAACTAGGGAATCTGACCCATGAACACAGGTACTAAAATTTGTTTTTACCTTTTTGTTTTTCCTTGAGACAGAGTCTTGCTCCGTTACCCAGGCTGGAGTGCAGTGGTACAATCAGGGCTCACTGCAGCCTCCACCTCTGGGGCTCAAGCAGTCCTCCCACCTCAGCCTCCCAAGTAGCTGTGGGACTACAGCTGTGTGTCACTATGCCTGGCTAATTTTTTATTTTTATTTTTTGTAGATACGGGGTTTTGCCAATTGCCTGGGCTAGTCTCAAACTCTTAAGCTCAAGCAGTACCCCCACCTCGGCCTCCCAAAGTGCTGGGATTACATGCATTAACCACTGTGCCTGGCCCAATATTTATTTTTAATGGAAGACTGAAATTATACATTTATTTTCTACCATTAGCTATGTCTAGGACAAATAAAGCATGGATAAGAATTTTAATCCTAGTTAAGACAGGAATACCTTGGCTGGTTGAAGAGAAACAGCTCAGGTATTAGCTGTATTCTGTAGGGTTCATGAGAAATTAAGAGTCCAAGTGGTGGGAAGCCCCAAGGTTGTGGGGTTGGAGCATCCATCTTTGGAGATTACCAAAGCTATTTTTGCAACCAGTGATAAGGCTGTAGGCAGCAAGGGCAGGCAGGATGCCTGAAAGCTTAGTCCATTTTCATCTCCAAATAAGGAGGTGCAGAGCCAGATACCTTTCTTGAGTAGGTGGTGGGAGTTGGGGAGGAGATGAAACAAAGTACTCTCTGTCAACCTCATTCAAATTCTGCATAATCTGAAATAATGCTTTAGAGGAGGAGTACCCAGTTACATTGAACCACTACCTTTCTAATAATTGGAGAGTCAGCTACCTAGTTTGATTTCATATTAAAGTTCCAAGGGTGATTTTATTTTTAAGACAGTCAGAAGACTAAAGGAAGTGACATAATCCTTCAGGTAGAGCATTAGGCTAGGCTGAGCGTTGTAATTCTCCTGCCCCAGCGTGGTTATCAGCATGTCATTTAGCTTTTCAGTTGTTTGTTTCCTCTCCCTATAGAAAAGGATAAGTGTTTCACAGAGATATTGTGAGAGTTGTCATTAAAAGGAAAGCATTCTGGATGGAAGGGCTCTTAAGTCAGCAGTCCCCAGCCTTTTTGGCACCAGAGACCAGTTTCCACAGACGGAGCAGTGGAGTGGGGAGGGTTTCATGATGAAACTGTTTCACCTCAGATCATCAGGCGTTAGTTAGCTTCTCATAAGGAGCACACAACCTTGATCCCTCACATGTGCAGTTCACAATAGGGTTTGCGCTCCTATGAGAATCTAATGCTGCCACTGATCTGACAGGAGGCAGAGTTCAGGCAGTAATGCTTGCCCGCTGCTCACCTCCTGTTCTGCTGCCCGGCTTCTAACAGGCCACTGACCGGTACTCACTGGGGACCCACGCTCTAAGTTGTTGATCTCTAGAACCGATTTTGGAAGAGGATTTGCCTTATTGAAGAAGACAGGATCATTCTTCTTTCCCATTTAAGAATAATCGTTATTAAGAATATCGTTTAAGAATAATCGTTATTTCTCTCTTCTCAGACCTACTGAACGTGAACGAACAGAAAGGCTAATTAAAACCAAATTAAGGGAGATCATGATGCAGAAGGATTTGGAGAATATTACATCCAAAGAGGTAAGAGACCTTGAGTCCTTGTTTGTTCCAAGGCTAGCAGTGGGATAACAGTAGGTGTGGGGCTGGAAATAGTGCATGGTTGAAAGTACAGAGGGACTTTAAGAGATGGGTCCAATATATCATCTTTGTTTCAGATAAGAACAGAGTTGGAAATGCAAATGGTGTGCAACTTGCGGGAATTCAAGGAATTTATAGACAATGAAATGATAGTGATCCTTGGTCAAATGGATAGCCCTACACAGATATTTGAGCATGTGTTCCTGGTAAGTTTTAAAGCCACTTTAAGTGGTGTGCTAACGCTAGCCCATATGGACTCATGGGCAGGGGTAATTATTAAATTTTATTATACATAAATAAAATGTAACTTACTTTAAAGACAAAAGTGATAAGTACTCAAACCTCATCACTTCCTAATTATTTTATTACTTTTTGTGTGTGTGTGCATGTGTGTGACAGTCTCGCTCTGTCGCCCAGGCTGGAGTGCGGTGGCATGATCTCGTCTCACTACAATCTCTGCCTCCCGGGTTCAAGCAATTCTCCTGCCTCAGCCTCCCGAGTAGCTGGGACTACAGGTGCATACCACCACACCCAGCTAATTTTTGTATTTTTAGTAGAGACGGGGTTTTGCCATGTTGGCCACGTTGGTCTTGAACTCCTGACCTCAGGTGATCTGCCCGCCTTGGCCTCTCAAAGTGCTGGGATTATAAGCATGAGCCACCATGCCTGGCCCTCATTTTTAATTTTATTTTTATTTTTATTTTTATTTTTGAAACAGGGTCTCGCTCTGTTGCCCAGCCTGGAGTGTAGTGGTACAGTCTCAGCTCAGTGCAACCTCAGCCTCGCAGGCTCAAGTGATTCTCCCTTCTCAGCCTCCTGAGTAGCTGGGACCACAAGCGTGTGCCACCAGCCCCCAGCTAATTTTTGTATTTTTTGTGGAGATGGGGTTTTACCATGTTTCCCAGGCAGGTCTCGAACTCCTGAGCTCAAGCAGTCCACTCACCTAGTCCTTCCCAAAGTGCTGGTATTACAGGCATGAGCCATCGCACCTGGCCCCAAATTACCGGCATGAGCCATCGCGCCTGGCGCCAAATAGGATGATCCTTTAAGGTCACTCTCAAATCTGCCAAATGTGTCTAGGTTCTGATATATCTGAGCAGAGCTGGTGGGAGCTACTATATAACTGAGAGACAAGAGACTACTGGACTTTCAAACATATGAAACCTTGTAGCTACACTTTGAGTCCCTACTTTTATGATTACCAAAAAATTGGTGACTAAAAATTGTTCTTCATGGTTCCTGAACATTTAGTGACCTTTTGTAATTAGCCCAAGGAGACCTCTCTGACAGGTAGATTTTGAAAGCTTCTAAAGTCTATTTTTCTCTCAAGTGTTAGAGTTTTAGTTCTTATCTGTACATGTAGTGGGAACAAAGTTAACAAGAATAATTAAAATCAATGGAGAATGCCAAAACCTCATTTTGTGTCCACTTCCCACACACTTTCACCAAAAATGCTTACAAGGAAGTAAATCAGTTGGTTTGAATTTCACTTCCTTTCTCTTCTTGAGGACGTTTATGAACTGTGAAATGATTAGAAGCTGGGAAACAGAAGAGAAGGAGAATAAATGCTCAGGAACTGACTAAACTGGATCCACCTCACTCTGAATATTCAAGAGTTTATTTCATGAGGCACTCAGACTATGCCTTTGAAGGCTTGTGCCCTGAAATAACTTGTTGACACTCTAGGATATATGTGTCTAGAGTGATTCATAGTGGTATATTAGCTATGAAATTACTCATGAAAAGCTGTGAGCTGGGAGGGGGACTTCTTTTCCATTACTTTAACTGACCAGTATGTGTTGGCATTTCTGGTTGTAGATCATACTGCAAAACTGTCATTGGCTTTTCCATTTGCAAGACACCTGGCTTTGTTGTCTCTTATGTATACTTCCACAAGGATTCAGATATATCCTGCTCTTGTATTATTGGAAAGAATCTTTGTGTTATCTATAGAAAACTTGTGAGTCACTCATTCTATGGGGCCCTCCCAACTGTTTCCCTGAGACTAATTTTTATGAAGGACAAATATCTGTAGTCAAAAGGAGCTCATGTGACTGAAGCTGCAAACTTGAGAGTCAAGTTTCCCATTGAGCTTGACTTTTAACACGTAAAAGAATATGGACATGATAAATATGAAATACAGTCAGTTTCTGACTGATCAACCTGTTTTATTTCATGCATGCTTCCCTGTGTCTCTGGTGCCACCCACTCAAGAACTACTCCTCAAATGGTATATTTTAGGCCATGCAAGCAAATTTTAATAGTATTGTAAGCAGAAAAAACAATCTAATTTCCCCAAAATTACATTTCCCTAATCAACTACAAATGCATGTGAGCATTTGTGCCAGTAGATTAATACCATGATTTCATTATTGTCAGGTGTAATCTTCTGTCTTGAGTTTTTTTCTTATTAAAAAAATAATTCTGGCCAGGTGTGGTGGCTCACACCTATAATCCCAGCACTTGGGGTGGCCAAAGCAGGAGAATCACCTGAGCCTGGGAGTTTGAGGCTGCGGTGAGCCATGATCATGCCACTGCACTCCACCCTGAGCAACAAAGAGAGAGCCTGTCTAAAAATAATGATAATCCATGTTCATTTTAAAAAATTTTAGAAGACAACAGATTATCATATTTATTTAATCATCAAGACTGATAATCACCATCATCTTTTATTATATAATATTGCCTTCCAATCTTTTTTTTTTTTTTTTTTTTGGAGACGGAGTCTCGCTCTGTTGCCCAGGCTGGAGTGCAATGGCATGATCTCAGCTCACTGCAACCTCCGCCTCCCAGGTTCACACGATTCACCTGCCTCAGCCTCCCAAGTAGCTGGGATTAAAGGCACACACTACCACGCCTGGCTAATTTTTTGTGTTTTTAGTAGAGACGGGATTTCATTATGTCGGCCAGACTGGCCTTGAACTCCTGATCCTCCCGCCTCAGCCTCCCAAAGTGCCGGGATTACAGGCATGAGCCATCGCGCCCAGCCCCAATCTTTTTTACTTTTATTTATAGATGTACATATATATTTTTGTGTATACACACACAGATATGATACATTGTCTTTATTTTTTTAAAGAGTAGTTTTAGGTTCACAGCAAAATTGAGCAAAAGGTATAGAGATTTCCCATATACAACTTATCCCAACACATGCATAGTTTCCCCCATTGTCAACATCCTCCACCAGAGTGGAGTGTAACAAATGAGTGTAACATTTGTTACAGCACATTATTCTACATTGGCACATCATTGTAAACTAAAGTCCATAGTTTACAATAGGGTTCACTCTTGGTGTTGTACGTTATATGGATTTGGACAAATTTGTTGTCTGTATTCACTATTAGAGTATCACATAGAAGTTTTTACTTTTTAAATACACATCTGTGTACTTGTTTTGCACATCAGCATTGTGTATATATGTACATATTTTTGAACAAAGGAAAATCTCTTCAGCTTCAGGTATAATTCTGTATTCTAGAAAATGGACATTTTCTTTCTATTGTGAATATTTATTTGGGGGAAAAAAAAACTTCAAAATTGAGGATCTCTGTAATTTAAATCCTACTTAACAAAGTAAATGCATGAACAGGTTGTCTAAACATCTTATTATACTTGTTCCTTGGTGGCTTCCTCCCTTTGTTTACACTGCCATATCCCATGTCCAACTCCCTATCTCTTCTCCATTGAGTCTTTGCCTTGCTGGCTTTCCTAGCAGTTGACACGGAAAAAGAGGCATTCTAGCTGCAAGTGGTGGTGTTGATTTTCTGCAGAGTCATCTCATCCTGTGCATAGCTGCCATGCCTGGAGCTCAACCAGATTGAGTAAAGAGAGGCAACAGGATTTCTCCTTCCCTTTGGAAGAATGCTCAGTTCTGCAGTGTACTGCACAGAGATCTGTTTATTAGGGAAAGTATCCAGCTGGTATGGAGTGGGAAAGTGTAGATTATAGCTTAAATAAAAGCTGCATTGAGAAGAGAGAATTGATTGGTGGGAAGCCAGGGTGTTTCTAGAAAAAGAGATTCTACACCCTTACAAGCATATCACTTCTCTGAGCTGGAAGCCTTTGCCCAACTAAGTTTCAGTATCATCAGCTCTCCTGGAGGCTGTCCGATTTGGCTGAGAAAAAGCTAGATGTTGATAGAGACCCTTTGCAGAAAAGCAGGCAAACAAGTATATTGGACACATAACCAGTAATTTTGCTCATGAATTTGAAAAATAGAACTTTTACTGCTGATTATCTTTTTCAAGATTTGACATTACAAGATTTGACATCTTTTGGGAAAGTGTTTCCTTTTCATAAAAAAATTCAGCCTAGGGAGAGGATCAGGAAAAAATAGCTAATGAGTACTAGGCTTAATACCTGGGTGATGAAATAATCTGTACAACAAACCCCCATGACACAAGTTTACCTATGTAACAAACCTGCATATGTACCCCTGAACTTAAAAGTTAAAAAAAAATCCTCAAATTGGTTACTTTTAATGTAGATGAGGAGAAACAGAGGGTGTGTAAATAGGTGAGACAGTAATACAAAGGATTATTTTATCACATTCATGATTTTTGTCCCTGAATGTGATAAATTCAGGAGGTGTGGCATAAATTTCTCTTAGAAGGAAAAGTTAATAAACAGCTTATGCCTGGTTGCCACAGTAATGTGACTTACAGTATTGAGGCTATAGGAATGATATGATAAAATACGGACAGAGATACCAGTCCTTGGATATTATGTCAAGTTATATTTATCTTAGCAGAACTCCCACAGTACAGTCCTTGTTTGCTATAAATATGCTGTCGTCTTCTATTTTCCTTGGACAGTTGGACTCCAGCAAGGCTATTTCCTGAGGATAGCATGAAAAGAAATCAGTTACTTGGGTCTTTGGGCCAGCGTACCGTGCAAGGGAACCAGAGTAAAAGATGGAAATGAACTTACTTTAAAATGTATTATAGTCCAAAGGTTTCATTTTACACTTCAGTAAAATTAGAATATGCTTTGCATAATTACATAGAACATAATGGAAACCCTGGTAGAATTACGTCACCATAAGCCTATGAAGCATGGGGCGGGGGGGAAATTGGGTCTGCGAAGGGCCCCGGAAGTCTAATATACATGGCATTTGTATTGAGGACAGAAAAGTAATTATACCAAGTGGTCTCTAGGTCTTTCAAACTGAACCTGAAGCAGCCCTAAGTGTAGCCCAAGTCCCTTTGTATGGGCTTCAGTGAGTCAGTAACCAGTGCCTTTAATTTATTTGCCAATGGATAGGTATCACTTCACATTGTCAGGTTGAACTCTCTCTGGACAGGTAGATGAAAACTAGGGACTTTATCCATCGCGTCAATGTTATTTTCATCTAACTGGACAGAGTTCCACGAAGGATTTAGATTTCTAAATTAAGAAGTGAGGTGGTCACATTTCGCTGGCTCCGGTTTAACTTCTCAGCCCCTATTGTTTGGCATCTGTCTCCTTGAAGTCCTTTGTAGTTCTTGGCTATTTCTTTGGTGCAGAAGCTTGTTTTCTAAGGTTGAGCAGAGCCTTCAGAGCCTCCCATATTTTTTTAAAACAAGCCAGCAGGGCTCTTGCCTGTACATCACCACTGACCTTTTCCTAAATGGAACTTCAGCACAGTGTCCTTGAGCTTTCCCAGTTCAACGGCCAGATTACAGATCACCTGTAATATGATAGTACTTACACAACACTTAACAATTTTCACAGTGCTTCATTTACTGGTCACATTTGATCTTCCAATTAACAAACATTTGTCTATCCTCTTTATTGTGTGAGGTATGAGACTAGGTATTTGTACAGTCTGATCTAATTCTAGAAGGAGAGCATGATGAGCCATATCAGATAGATACTCAGAGAAGGCCAATGGAATAAGGATACAGTGGTGATAAGACAATTAGGAGAGGTCATTAGTAACATCAGCAAGAGTGATGAGGGCAGAGGCCCAAGTGCTATGGATGAGATACGTGGGAAATGAGGAAATAGAGAAAATGAGTATTTGCTTTTCTTTTCTTTTTTTTTTTTTTTTTTTTTTTGAGATGGAGTTTCACTCTTTTTGCCCAGGCTGGAGTGCAATGGTGCTATCTCGGCTCACTGCAACCTCTGCCTCTTGGGTTCAAGTGATTCTCATACCTCAGCCTCCCAAGTAGCTGGGATTACAGGCACGCACCACCATACCAGGCTAATTTTTGTATTTTTAGTAAAGTTGGGGTTTCACCATGTTGGCCAGGCTGGTCTCAAACTCCTGACCTCAGGTGATCTGCCCACCTCAGCCTCCCAAAGTGCTAGGACTACAGGCATGAGCCACTGCACCCATCCAGAAAGTGAGTATTTGACTTTATTTCTATCAAGTCATGAAGGAAAGGGAGAAAGGACAGAGTCTGCAGGAGGATTTATGAGAGAGAGAGGGGTTTTCCATTTTAATATGGGAAAAACTTTGCATGTATAATTTGAGGGAAATGTACCCATTAAATATATACTACTGGGGTGGGAAGGGGTTTTCATTTTACAGATAAAGACAGAGAAGTTGGCCAGGCACAGTGGCTCATGCCTGTAATCCCAACACTTTGGGAGGCTGAAGCAGGCAGATCACAAGGTCAAGAGATGGACACCATCCTAGCCAACATGGTGAAACTCCGTCTCTACTAAAAATACAAAAATTAGCTGAGTGTGGTGGCGCACACCTGTAGTCCCAGCTACTCGGGAGGCTGAGGCAGGAGAATCGCTTGAACCTGGGAGGCAGAGGTTGCGGTGAGCTGAGATTGCACCACTGCACTCCAGCCTGGCGACAGAGCGAGACTGCAATCTAAAAAAAAAAAAAAAAGGAGAGGTTAGGCAGTTGGCCCTAATGTCCCCACCCACAGTAGGAAGGGCAGTCAGAACTTGAACCTAAGTCTTCTAATGCTAAATTCCATTAATGCCTCTAATTCTGAAAGAGTAAACTCTTATTATAAAATGTCTGCCCTGACCAGGCGTGGTGGCTCACGCCTGTAATCCCAGCACTTTGGGAGGCCAAGGCAGGCAGATCACGAGGTCAGGAGATTGAGACCATCCTGGCCAACTTGGTGAAACCCATCTCTACTAAAAATACAAAAATTAGCTGGGTATGATGGTGCGTGCCTGTAATCCCAGCTACTCGGGAGGCTGAGGCAGAAGAATCACTTGAACCCAGGAGGCGGAGATTGCAGTGAGCCAAGATCACATCACTGCACTCCACCTTGGCGACAGAGCGAGACTCCGTCTCAAAAAATATATATAAAATGTCTGGCCAGGCGCAGTGGCTCACGCCTGTAACCCCAGCACTTTGGGAGGCCAAGGCAGGCAGATCACGAGGTCAGGAGATCTAGACCATCCTGGCTAACATGGTGAAACCCCGTCTCTACTGAAAATACAAAAAACAAAATTAGCCGGGCATGGTGGCATGCGCCTGTAGTCCCAGCTACTCGAGAAGCTGAGGCAGGAGAATGGCATGAACCCGGGAGGTGGAGCTTGCAGTGATCCAAGATGGTGCCACTGCACTCCAGCCTAGGTGACAGAGCAAGTCTCATCTCAAAAATAAAATAAAATAAAATGTCTGCCTTTTCAGAAGATATGAACAGATAGCTCAAAGATAGAAAATAGATCTTAAACAATGAAAAGTTGCTCACTTTTACTTCTAAGAGAAATGCAAATTGAAACTACACTGAGACACCTATCAGACTGTCAGACTGGCAAAAATTCAAAAGCTTAACCACAGTTTATTGGAAAGGCTGTGGGGAAAGTGGTGCTCTGATGCATTGCTGGTGGGACCACAGAATTGTTTCAGCCTCTGCGGAGGGAAATTTAGCAGTGTTTAACAAAAGTGTATCCTGCCTTTGACCTAGCAAACCTGCTTCCACAAATAAGAAATATCATTCATAGGAGACTAGTTGAATAAACTATTATATCAGTACTCATGAAGTACTATGCAGATGTAGGAAAAAATAAGATCTCTATGAACTGTTACATTTAGTGGTTTTGAGGATATATAAAATGAAATATATGTAAAATGAAAGCAATTAATAAAAAATTATGTGTAGCATATTACTTTCATGTAAGAATTGGTAATATGAGTAAGAAGTAGCAATAAGCATATGTTTGCTTATATTTTTTCAAAATAGAGTAAATCAGAAACTAATGAAAATGTCACCAATAGGAATTAAAGAGATAGGAGTGAGAGTGAGACTTCTTAGTTTACTTTTTTTTTTTTTTTTTTTTGAGACGGAGTTTCGCTCCTGTTGCCCAGGCTGGAGTGCAATGGCACAATCTTGGCTCACTGCAACCTCCACCTCCCAGGTTCAAGTGATTCTCCTGCCTCAGCCTCCCAAGTAGCTATGATTACAGGCATGCGTCACCACACCTGGCTAATTTTGTATTTTTAGTAGAGACATGGTGGTCAGGCTGGTCTGTAACTCCCAACCTCAGGTGATCCGTCTGCCTCGGCCTCCAGAGTGTTGGGATTACAGATGTGAGCCACTGCACCCAGCCTCTAAGTTTACTTTTTAATAAGCTTTTGACTTTTAATCACATAAAAGTTTTGTATGCCCAAAATATTAAATGGAAAAGAATAGAAAAAGCACTCTAAAATTGAATACAAGCCAGGTATGGTGGCATGCACTTGTAGTCCCAGGTACTCAGGAGGCTGAGGCAGGAAGATCACTTGAGGCCAGAAGTTCAAGGCTATAGCGCACAATGATAGTACCTGTGAATAGCCACTGAGCTCCAGCCTGGGCATCATAACGAGACCCACCTCTTAAAAAAAAAAAATACAGCTGGGCACAATGGCTCATGCCTGTCTGTAATCCCAGCACTTTGGGAGGCCGAGGTGGGCGGATCATGAGGTCATGAATTCGAGACCAGCCTGACCAACATGGAGAAACCCCATCTCTACTAAAAATACAAAAACTAGTTGGGTGTGGTGGTGCGCACCTGTAATCCCAGCTACTCAGGAGGCTGAGGAAGGAGAATCAGTTGAACCCAGGAGGCAGAGGTTGCGGTGAGCCGAGATTGTGCCATTGCACTCCAGCCTGGGCAACAGAGTGAGACTCCGTCTCAAAAAAAAAAAAAAAATACAGATTGTGGGGAATTCTCCAAGATAACAGATGTGGAGTCTACAAAAATGTCGATATGTCAATATTATGAAAGACCCCCTCCCACACTCCCAAAGAAAGCAGAAGATGTACTGTTCTAGATTAAAGCTAGGCTGGGTGTGGTGGTTCACTCCTGCAATCCCAAATTTTGGGAGGCCAAGGTGGGGAGGATCACTTGAGGCCAAGAGTTTGAGACCAGCCTGGGCAACATAGTGAGACCCCATCTCTAAGAAACAAAAGTAAAAAAATTAGCAAGGCATGGTGCTGCCCACCTGTAGTCTCAGCTACTCGGGAGGCTGAGGCAGGAGGATGGTTTGAGCCCAGGAGTTCAAGGCTGCAGTGTGCCACTGCACTCCAGCCTAGGCAACAGAGCAAGACTCTGTCTCTAAAAAAAAAAAAAAACAAAGTAGCCGGGCACAGTGGCTCACACCTGTAATCCCAGCCCTTTGGGAGGCCGAGGCAGGTGGATCACCTGAGATCAGGAGTTTGAGACCAGCCTGACCAACATGGTGAAATCTCGTCTTTACTAAATACAAAAAATTAGCTGGGCATGGTGGCAGGCACCTGTAATCCCAGCTACTCGGGTGGCTGAGGCAGGAGAATCGCTTGAACCCCAGAGGAGGAGGTTGCAGTGAGCCGAGATTGTGCCATTGCACTCCAGCCTGGGCAACAAGAGTGAAACTCCCGTCTCAAAAAGAAAAAAGAAAGTAGGCTGGGCACAGTGCCTCACGCCTGTAATCCCCGCACTTTGGGAGGCCGAGGCAGGCGGATCACTTGAGGTCAGGAGTTCAAGACCAGCCTGGGCAACATGGTGAAACCCTGTCTCTACTAAAAATACAAAAATTAGCTGGGCATGGTGATGCACGCCTATAATCCCAGTTACTCAGGAGGCTGAGGCAGGAGAGTCACTTGAACCCTGGCGGTGGAGGTTACAGTGAGTCAGGATCATACCACTGCCCTGTAGCCTGGGTGACTCTGTCTCAAAAAAAAAAAAAAAGTGTAGCTAGAGGATAGAGACATGACAACTAAATGTGAAGAATTATCCTTGACTGAGTAAATATAAAGGACATTTTGGGGACATTTGTAGAAATTCAAATATGTATAGTGTATCAGGTTATTGTGTTAATGTTACATTTCTTTGGTATGATCATATTATGTAAGAAAATGTTCTTAGATGATACATGCTCAAGTATTGAAATAAAGTGTCATGGTGCACAAAATGCTCTCAGATGGTTCAGGGGGAAAAAGTATGATATGTACTAAAAGAAAAGGGAAAGAAGGAAAGAAAGCAAATATGGCAAAATATTAATAATTGTGTCCTCCAGATCATCGGCAGAACCTCTTCCCCCAAAGTTTGCCATTTATCCCTATCTTAAAATTTTACATATAATGTTTCCCTCATTTGTTTGACAGAAGCTGCTATTTCAGTGTCTTCTCCTGCCACACACAAGTTCTGTCCTTTAACTCCTTAGATGCAACTTAATGCACTAAAAAGAGTGTGAGCGGCCCTGCGCGGTGGCTCACACCTGTAATCCCAGCACTTTGGGAGGCTGAGGCGGGTGGATCACGAGGTCAGGAGTTTGAGACCAGCATGACCAACATGGTGAAACCCTGCCTCTACTAAAAAATACAAAGATCAGCTGGGCATGGTGGCGCGCACCTGTAATCCCAGCTACTCAGGAGGCTGAGGCAGGAGAATTGCTGGAACCCGGGAGGCAGAGGTTGCAGTGAACCGAGATCACGCCATTGCATTCCAGCCTGGGTGACGGAGCAAGACGCTGTCTCAGAAAAAAAAGAGTGTGAGCTTTGGAATAAGGTGTAGTTCAATGCATAATAATGCTGCTTTTGTATGTGTAAAAATTCAGCAAATGTTTATTGAGCACCTGCCAGGTGCCAGGCACTGTGCAAGGTGCGTGGGTTTCCATAGGGAAGAAAAGAGCTGGTTCCCGACCTCTAGGAGCTTATATTAAAGGTAGTTAGAAAGTAAGCACATAAATAAATATATAGGTGCAAATTGTGATACATGCTGTTGAGGAAAATAGGAGATTACTATGAGCAAGAATAACAGAAGACATCTAATTTAGATTGGATGATGGTTAAAGACACCTCTCCTGCTGTATGATCATGGGCAAAAATTATTTGAATTCTATGAGTTGGTTTTTGTATCTGTAAAAATGAAGATGAAAATAACATTCTTACTCTATCATTTGTGAAAACTAAATGTGATAACATATGAAGTGCCTGGCAACTTAAAGGGCACTGGTAGATGTTATGAGTCTTCTTTTTGAAAGTTCTTCTTCCCTCGCTCCTTTTCAAGTATTGTTTGGTTGATTTGCTAATACTCCTTAACCTTGTCTTTTTGGCTCCATAGGGCTCAGAATGGAATGCCTCCAACTTAGAGGACTTACAGAACCGAGGGTAAGCACACAAAGCAATAGCTGGCACCCCTGTGTAACAGAAGTCCCTGTTTTATCTTCATTTTCCCATCAAAGAGGTATCAGTGGGTAACTTTAATCTTAAGAGTTGCATCTGACTGATTCTAATCAGATGTAATCTAAGAAAAATAAAAATAGCTGGGCTGGGCACGGTGACTCATGCCTATAATCCCAGCACTTTGGGAGGCCGAGGCGGGTGGATCACGAGGTCAGGAGATCAAGACCATCCTGGCTAACACAGTGAAACCCCGTCTCTACTAAAAATACAAAAAAATTAGCCAGGCATGGTGGCGGGCGCCTGTAGTCCCAGCTACTCAGGAGGCTGAGGCAGGAGAATGGCGTGAACCTGGGAGGTGGAGCTTGCAGTGAGCCAAGATCACGCCACTGCACTCCAGCCTGGGTGACAGAGCGAGACGCCATCTCAAAAAAAAAAGAAAAAGAAAAACAGCTATTCTCCCTGTTTCGTCCCCCCACCTCCCAAGAATACCAGCTGCTTTAATTGAAGGGCTTTGAAGAACAAATGTGCAAACCATTGGTGATGTTTAAAATCAAATTTCTATTTTTATGCAAGAATACATAGAATTGCATATGTAGGGTTCACAGAGCTGTTCATTCAACATTGATTGAGCATCTTCTGTGGGACAAAGTGCTAGGTGCTGGGGATCCACAGATAAATTAAGACTCAGTCCCTATCCTGTGTAGTAAGCTGCTTAAAGACTGTAGGTTATGGTTGTGAACTGGACAAGCTTCTGAAATTGAAGAGGACCTATCTTATATTAAGAAAACTGTCCCTAAGCAGCATGGTTATTAAGTTTGATTGTAACAATAGAGACTACAGTGAACATTCAGCAAGTAAAAAGCTGCCATTTTTCCCTTAGCTGATGCCTACTAAGTTTCTTATTGAAGTTCATTCACTTTAGGAGGTCAGCTAATCCCAATAAGAAAAGAGAAAATAAGGTCTGAAATTTGCCATGCTAACTCATTGTGGAAAGAGATAAGACCAGCTGAGACTCAGAGGTAGTGATGGTTGCTGGCTGCCTGTTTTCTCAGCCATAAGCCTCCTGGTTATCTTTACCATTAGTGGATAAATACTCCCTACTTTTTCCCCACATGAAAAGTATTTCATAATTGGCAAAATGAACTTGGAACAGGACTTAAGCCAAATGATTATACAAAGAATTCCGGGGGGTGGGGAGGGGAATCTGGTTGCTTAATTTAAAATTTGAAGTTAAACAAAACTTGGAAAACTTAATAAGAAAGTCTAGAGTTCTTCAAGGCAGAGACTGTATCTTAGTCTTGCTTATAGCTTACTATCTACCTAGCTCAGAGCTGTATAACAAGAGGGTGCTCAGTAAATGTGAATGAATGATAGGTATGTTCACACATATTTGAACACTGTGACTTGGCTGATGGCCAAGATAAGGAGAGAAAATCAATTAGCAAACTGTGTTGGGAATTCAGAGACCTCAGTTCTAATCCTGTATCTGCCGTTTGCCTTATTTGGAAATGCCCCTGAAGCATAAGGACCCCATAATTCAACAAGATTAATAACATTGCATCTGCTTTATATACAAGAGTCTCCTTAAGATTTCTTTAGGAGTGGGACAATGTTTTTTACAAGCTTCTCAAGTCATCAAGCTTTAAAAATTCTGTAATTCTGGCCAGGCATAGTAGCTCACGCCTGTAATCCCAGCACTTTGGGAGGCTGAGGCAGGTGGACCACTTGAGGTCAGGAGTTCGAGACCAGCCTGGCTAACATGGTGAAACCCTGTCTCTACTAAAAATACAAAAAAATTAGCTAGGTGTGATGGCAGGCACCTGTAATCCCAGCTACTCGGGAGGCTGAGGCAGGAGAATTGCTTGAACCCGGGAGGTGGCGGTTGCAGTGAGCCGAGATCATGCCACTGCACTGCAGCCTGGGCAACAGAGTGAGACTCTGTCTGGGAAAAAAAAAAATCTGTACTTCTGGGAAACCTAGATACAGTGTTTAATATTAAGTCTGAGATGCGGTATAGCAGTGTTTGCCAAAAGCACTGGAATCATGTCATATATACATATGAATTTAGAATATAACCCCAGCTGGAGATGAGACCCATCATATCATTTGCTTCTTAGAAGGCTAAATTATAAAATGCAACTAACTATATCTAGTTGTCTTTAAAAACAGTATGGTCAAATTCCCAGATAGCTACTTAGATCTTGTTTCTTAAATTCAGTGATTGTTAAATTTTAATATGTGAAGAATTACAGTTCAGGGATCTGTACACAAAACCACATATAGTGCTGCCTATAGATGACTTAATGGGATTTTCAAGGGTAATTTTGACATTAAGGCCATTTCCATCCAATCTGCTGACTTCAGAACCTTACCCAAAGTAAAATGTTACTCTGTATAGAGTCATTTGGTGCTGAGATGGGAAAAAAGTTTCAAGGAGTTTAGTTCCAATTGGCAGTGACTGCCTACAGCTTTGTAATGAAAAGGATTGGGAAGCTGTGTCCTGCCTCTAGAAAGATAGTGCCATAATTTATTATGAGGTATGGGATTAGAGGTGGGAGATTGTTCATTTTTATTTTAAATAAAATAAGGAGGCCGGGCAAGGTGGTTCAAACCTGTAATCCCAGCACTTTGGGAGGCCGAAGCAGGCAGACCACAAGGTCAGGAGTTTGAGACCAGCCTGGCCAACACGGTGAAACAGCATCTCTACTAAAAATACAAAAATTAGGTGGGAGTGGTGGCGCATACCTGTAATCCCAGCTACTCGGGAGGCTGAGGCAGGAGAATTGCTTGAACAGGGGAGGCGGAGGTTGCAGAGAGCCAAGATCGTGCCATTGCACTCCAGATCTGGGCGACAGAGCAAGCCTCCATCTTGGGGAAAATAAATAAATAAATAATAAAATAAAATAAGGAAAGTGTGTTGCCTGTCTTTTTTTCTTTTTCCTTTTTTTCCTGTCACGCAGGCTGGAGTGTTGCCTTTTTTTTCTAAAAGTTTCATTGAAATATAATTTACATACCATACGATTCACCCATTTTAAATGTATAATTTGTTGGTTTTTGGTATATTCATAGAGCCGTGCAACCATCACCACAATCCATTTAGAACATTTTTTCAACTCGGAAAGCCTGTACCCTTCAGGAGTCACCTCCATTTTTCTTCTTACCCCTGCCCCAACAATCCCTAGAAATCACTAATGTTCATCAACTAACAAAGAGCCACTCTTCGGCTATTTTGAATAATGCTGCTGTGACCATTTGTGTACAAGTTTTCGGGTGGGCTTATATTTTTATTTCTCTTGGATTTATTCTTTGGAAAGGAATTGCTGGGTCCTGTGGTAATTTTGTGTTTACCCTTGGGGAAACTGCTGTACTGTTTTCCATAGCAATTGCACCTTTTTTTTTGTTTTTGAGACTGAGTTTCACTCTTATTGCCCAGACTGGAGTGCAATGGTGCAATCTCGACTCACTGCAACCTCCGCCTCCCGGGTTCAAGCAATTCTTCTGCCTTAGCCTCCCAAGTAGCTGGAATTACAGGCACGTGCCACCACGCCCAGCTAATTTTGTATTTTTAGTAGATACGGGGTTTCACCATCTTGACCAGGCTGGTCTCAAACTTCTCACCTCTGGTGATCCGCCCACCTTGGCCTCCCAGAGTGCTGGGATTACAGGTGTGAGCCACTGCGCCTGGCCAAGCTCGCTTTTTAAATTAAATTTTAAAAAAAATTTGTAGTAATGGGCTTTGATGCCAAGTTAAAACAGATTCAATTCGTGTCTGAGAAAATTTTTGGCCACTTGACCTTAACCACAAATTTGGTTAGCTATGGCTGCTTTCTTTTTCTGTATTCATTTCATTGATTTCAGAGTTTGGGTTTATAGAACTTCACATTTGTGCTGAGAAGGAAGCAATGTCTCAGAGAGAAATGAGTGAGTCCATGCTGTATTGTTGGAGTAAACTTAGACATCCAGCTATGTCTAAATCACAGCATTAAGAAAAGATAACATTTGGTAAATGGAGCTCAAGCATTTATTGAGATTGTGCAGTGAGAAAGATAATAGAAGACTGTTTTGATAGAGAAACTCTCTTCTGCAAGCATCTTAGTGTAGAAGAATCTTCAGATACATCGATGCCATAGCAGCCAGTAATGCAGTCAAATGAGTTTAAGGGAGTTTGAAGTCCAGCTTTTCTCTGACCCTTCCAGTTCTGTCCTCATTTGCCTTTCATGTAGTTTAGAGAGAGTAATTGCACAAAGCCTAACAATCTGGCATTCAGAAAAATAGGAAGAAATCGTTATTCATTCTCTCTTTTTTCCCTTGGGGTACATGTCAGTAGTCTGATTTTATACAGATGACTTTCAGAGAATAAATTGTATTGCTGACAATTTTAGTAACTGAGAAAGTGTCTGATTATGGACTCAAGTTGATTCTTTGGAGTAAAATATGAGGCATATTTTCAGAATACTATCAAGGATACGATTTTGTAACTACATAAACTGAAAATGGAATTTAGATGTTGAACATGGTGAATAACTTTTTGCTTAATAATTCCCTGGTGCCCAGGTATGCCCAGGAACCCTGCTGTATCATTTCTCTAATAAATAAATATAACCTCTTAGTTTTTTAGCTGTCTTCATTATTTTTGTATTTAATTTCAGTCTATGGAATAAACAAGTTTTAAGTAAGAAAAAACAGTGCTGGGAATTGGATTTAGCCTGAGTAGTAGAGCACATATTCTCCCTTGGTTTCCTTGCAGGGTACGGTATATCTTGAATGTCACTCGAGAGATAGATAACTTCTTCCCAGGAGTCTTTGAGTATCATAACATTCGGGTATATGATGAAGAGGCAACGGATCTCCTGGCGTACTGGAATGACACTTACAAATTCATCTCTAAAGCAAAGTGAGTAATAGTCCTGCACAATGTTGTGATCTCTGTTCCTCTTGCCCCACCACACATGGCTGGGTCCTGAGGGCTGTAGACAACTTACTGATGGTACTCAGGAAAAAGGAACTAAGGAAAGGAGGAGACTGAAATCTGTTTAATCCTAGGCAAAAGACTAGTGACTCACTTTAAGTAAAGTAAACCCCTAGGAGAAAGTAACCTCATGTTGGCTATTTCCATTGAGCACAGAATTAAAGAAAATAGACTTAAACTGCAGCAAAAGATACAGAAATGAGAGAAGGAAGAAATTCTGAATGAAATTAAGTTGCCAGTGGGGAGTTTTAAAAGTTATATCATAGAAATTATTTCAGATAGATAGAATACTGGTCCTCCCCGCTGAAGATAAGGAGACAAACTTTGGAAATCTTTTCCTACTCTCTTACTTTATTTTTATGATACTCTAAATGATAAAATTTTTCTGTGGCCCTTCTGTTGATGTCTTCCTTAAATTAGTTGGCTCTTCTAGTGAGAGTATTTTGTATTAACTTAGTGTTTGGTATTAATGTCAACACTGCCTTTTTGTTTTTAAGTCCTTGGGGATTTCCTTGCCAATCCTATTTATTCCTTTACTAGAGAGAACCATAAACGAGCTTGTTTGCCACATCTTCCTTCAGGTAGGACTATGTTCAAACCATCCCTGGCAGATGAGAAGTGCTTTTGTATTTAAACTCCTTCAAAAATAATTTCACACTTCTCTTAAGGACCTTCATGGTCAGGAAGTTCTTCCTCTTAGTTTCTCTAAATCCTCATACTCTAGCTTTGAGCCTATTCCTTTATTCTCAGCAAGTACCTAAAAGAGTGTTTTATATTTTTGAATTCTGTTAATAAATTATTCCCAGTAATAATACCATTCGTGGCATGCTTACTGTTCTCTCATGTAGTATTTTCTAAGATCCAGAGGGGCAGATGTTGTCAACATTCAGAGAGGTCAAATAAGTGGTGAAGATAGGACTTGAACAAAGATCTTGCTGAGGCGGGAGGATCACTTGAGCCCAGGAGTTCAAGATTAGCCTGAGCAAGCCTCCTATCTCTACAAAAAAAATTTTTTTTTAATTAGCCGGGCACAGTGGTGCATGTCTGTGATACCAGCTTCTTGGAAAGCTGAGGGAGGTGGGAGGATCGCTTGAGCCCATGAGGTTGAGGCTGCAGTGAGCTGTGGTCGCACCACTGCACTTGAGCCTGGGTTTAGGGGGGGGGAAAAAAACTTGTCTCATTTCAGAATCCAAGGGTACTGGAATAGTCTAGTTCTATAAGGAAAAGGTACTAGAAGGCTAGGCCCCAGTCCCAGTGAAAAGAAAGGCTAATTTTACTTAGGATTAGGGAGAGACGTACGGGGCACCCAGGCACAACTGAGGGCACTCACTCTCAGGCTTTTGCGAGCATAAATCAGCACCTAAGAGTGTGTATCTCTTAAAATGCTCCTATATCTCATCCTAATCAGGACCCTGATTTTTTTTTTTTTTTTGAGCCAGAGTCTTGCTCTGTTGCCCAGGCTAGAGTGCAGTGGTGCCATCTCGGCTCACTGCAACCTCCGCCTCCCAGGTTTAAGCAATTCTCCTCCCTCGGCCTCCCGAGTAGCTGGGATTACAGGCACACACCACCACGCCTGGCTAATTTTTTTGTATTTTTAGTAGAGACAGGGTTTCACCATCTTGTCCAGGTTGGTCTTGAACTCCTGACCTCGTGATCCACCTGCCTCAGCCTCCCAAAGTGCTGGGATTACAGGCATGAGCCGTTGCGCCCAGTCTGCCCAACTAATTTTTGTATTTTTAGTAGAGACGGGGTTTCACCATGTTGGCCAGGCTGGTCTCGAACCCCCAACCTCAAGTGATCCACCTGCCTCAGCCTCCCAAAGTCCTGGGATTACAGGTGGGAACCACCACACCCAGCCCCATATTGCATTTTAATTGTGTTTCTCCCACTGAATCCTACCCTTTAGGATAAAAGCTGTATGTTACTTACCTTTGCATCCCAGCACTTTGCACATTGCCTTACACATATTGTAAATGCCTAGTAAATGTTTGCTGAATGGATTAAAGAAGCATAATATTAACATTGAATAATTAGTAGTGAGCTGCCTCACTCTACCCTACCCACACATTTGATTATAAATGTATATGAGTGTACCAAAGTGGAGAGATTGCATAGCAAGAAAATGGAAGAGCAGGACAGGACACTTGGAAAAATCTAGAAACCAACTTTTAAAATATCCCCACTATTGTATTTTCCTCTATTCTTTACCTCAATCCCCCAAACAAGGAAACATGGATCTAAATGCCTTGTGCACTGCAAAATGGGGGTGAGTCGCTCAGCCTCCACCGTGATTGCCTATGCAATGAAGGAATATGGCTGGAATCTGGACCGAGCCTATGACTATGTGAAAGAAAGACGAACGGTAACCAAGCCCAACCCAAGCTTCATGAGACAACTGGAAGAGTATCAGGGGATCTTGCTGGCAAGGTGAGTCAAGTGACTTTCTCCAATTCTCCCTCCTTTTAAGATCCCTAAAGCAAGATGAAGTGTCCTTCTCTGTAGCTACTTCTCAAGCTGATTTGGATGTTATATTTTTTCAAAAAAGACTTATTTCTCTATCAATCCAGTTTTCAAAACATAAGTGTAAGCATTTAAGATTTGCATGGGCTGGCCGGGCACAGTGGCTCACGCCTGTAATCCCAGCACTTTGGGAGGCTGAGGCAAGCGGATCATTTGAGGTCAGGAGTTCAAAACCAGCCTGGCCAACATGGTGAAACCCCGTCTCTACTTAAAATACAAATATTAGCTGGGCATGATGATGGGCCCCTGTAATCCCAGCTACTTGGGAGGCTGAGGCAGGACAATCGCTTGAACCTGGGAGGCAGAGGTTGCAGTGAGCTGAGATCGTACCACGCACTCCAGCCTGGGTAACAGAGCGAAACAACATCTCAAAAAAAAAAAAAGAAAGATTTCCCTGGACATACTGCCAATGGGATAGCTCTGCCCCATAAGGAGCAGTACCAAAAATTTTTTTTAAAGAAAAAAAGAGTAGTATGGAAGATTAAGCATTTAATCTTTCAGGTTGATATAATTAAACTAAAGGATGGAAATACTAAATATTAATACCACTTTTCAACATCTTATAAGACTAGGTTCAGCTGCCTTTAAAAAAAAAAAATGGATACCAGTGACTCTCAAGGTAATGCGAGGCTTAGCTGAAATTCTTGGAAATTTTTTGGCCCATTCATTCATTCATATTTTGTTTGTATTTTTTATGTTTTTTGAGACAGGGTCTTACTCTGTCACCCAGGCTGGAGTGCAGTGGCACAGTCTCGGCTCGCTGCAACCTTTGGCCGACTCTTTTTTTTTTTTTGAGACAGAGTCTCGATCTGTCACCCAGGCTGGAGTGCAGTGGCGCGATCTCGGCTCACAGCAATCTCCGCCTCCCAGGTTCACGCCATTCTCCTGCCTCAGCCTCCCGAGTAGCTGGGACTACAGGTGCCCGCCACCATGCCTGGCTAATTTTTTGTATTTTTAGTAGAGATGGGGTTTCACTGTGGTCTCGATCTCCTGACCTTGTGATCCGCTCGCCTCGGCCTCCCAAAGTGCTGGGATTACAAGCGTGAGCCACCCCACCCGGCCTGGCCGACTCTTTAAAAAAAAAAAATAAGTACCATCTGCTAATTTGGGTATTTCTTTACCTCAGTGCTTGTTTTCACTGAGCCTTCTCCAGTAATTTTGATCATGTGACAAATCAGCAGAATAGGGATGTGTATAACTCCGTTGAGGTATGAAAGCACTTCCTAGAAACAATTCTTTCTTATTTAAAAAATATTTTGGCCGGGCGTGGTGGCTCACACCTATAATCCCAGCACCTTGGGAGGCTGAGGCGGGCGGCTCACAAGGTCAGGAGTTTGAGACCAGCCTGGCCAATATGGTGAATCCCCATCTCTATTAAAACTATAAAAATTAGCCAGGCATGGTGGCGGGCACCTGTAGTCCCAGCTATTCGGGAGGCTAAGGCAGGATAATCGCTTGAACCCAGGAGACGGAGGTTGCAGTGAGCTGAGATCGCGCCACTGCACTCCGGCCTAGGCGACAGAGTGAGACTCTGTCTCAAAAAAACAATTTAATCCAATTATATATGCTTTTCAAAAATGCAGAAAATTGCAAAAGGAAAAAATAGTTAATGAGCTCAATACACACAGACAGCAGTTGACATTACCAGTTTCTCAAGGTTTTACTCTATCACATATTTTGGTGGCTATTTTCGCCACAAAAACTGTTCTGTAGTCTACCTCTCCACTCAGTAACAGGTCTTGAATGTCTTCCTGTATCGGTAAGAACCAGCTGTTTTCAATAATAATTTGGTAATTGGTTATAAAATGAGTAATTAATTGCACTACATTATTATCCCTTTGGTGGTTAAAGCCACCTTCAGCAGCTCTTGGGAACAAGCATCAGATATTAAGTGATTTAAGGATCAGTTTCCTGAGATGCTACATGCTGAAATTCTGTGGATTTCTAGATTCTGCTTTGTTTTTTCCATGTAGGTATATTCTAGGTGGTTTTGTTAGGGTGAAGGCACAGCTGTCTAGAAGCAGTTGGGGCTGGTGCCAGTGTTTGACTCCAGTGAGTCTTATGATTTGGTCTTGACTCTTGAATCTGGACTGTGTTTCCCCTGAACAAAATGTTACATAGCCTTCCAGCCTATCTGGGCAGAGGGATCACCCTCCCGCCCCCGAAGTATTGTGAAAATGTGGCCACAGCATAGCATTATGGTTTCCACTAAAAAACCCCTCCCATTTACTCAACATTTGGCATGATTTTATCTGAACCATTCTCTTAGGAGGCTGGGAGGATACTGAAGCATCCTGTGTTTAAAATAATTTGTAGGTCTTTGGGGCCAGATTTTGATGGCATTTTTAGCTTAGATCAGAAGGTAGGATGTAGCAGCTCTTTTTGGCACAAGAAAGAGGCATCTGAGCATTCAGCAAGAAATAAATATATATTCCCAGACACACATGACAGATGTTGGGCAGTGTCCTCACGTGACCCACTGAGAGAAAGGATACTACGTGTCCTGCCAATTTTAGTATTTATTCTGGAATCCCAGGCTTCTGCAAGCTGTTGGGTTGGGTTTTTTTAATGTGTGTGGTTTTCCTTAGTTGTTGAAGGAGTTTCAGAAAAATCTTAGATGAGGATAAGAAGGGCAGTATAAACCCAAAATCACCTTTTCTTTCCTTTCCCTTCCTTTTTTTGCTCCATCTCAGCTTCCTAGGCTTGATTCATGGAGGGAGGGACAAGCCCTGGGGAGAGAAAAGCACAGAATTTGAGTCAGTAGATCTGGTTTCCATTCCTGGTTCACCCTCTTGCTGCAACCCTGAGAAGTTACTTCACATTTCTCATCCTTACCTGACCCCATCTATAAAATGAAAATCAAGAGATCCATCTCACAGGGTTATTGTGAATAAAAATGTGTTTGAATGTTTATTACGTATCGTTGAGAGTTATTCAGATATGATTCTCATCTTCCTCCAAGGCTACCCAGAAGACACGTGTATGTGCCATTTATTTCCTCTTCCATGACATCACTACTGCCTCCTGCCACCCACAGACATATTCCATTCAAAACTGAAATGGGAAGTGTTCCTAGAATTTCCTATATTGTGGTGTTTTCTGGATTTTAAGTACTATCTAGTGCTAGGGATGTCACTTAGGCTGCTTTTGGCTGCAAGTAATCAATTACCTCAATCAGGATCTCAGCAAGAAACAGCAGACTCAGATTAGGATTATTTGAGGAGGATTATTTATTTATTTATTTATTTATTTATTTATTTATCGAGGCAAAGTCTCACTCTGTTGCCAGGCTGGAGTCCAGTGGCGTGATCTCAGCTCACTGCAACCTCTGCCTTCCGGATTCTCCTGCCTCAGCCTCCCGAGTAGCTGGGACTACAGGCGTGTGCCACCACGCCCAGCTAATTTTTGTATTTTTAGTAGAGATGGGGTTTCACCATGTTGGCCAGGATGGTCTCGATCTCTTGACCTCGTGATCTGCCTGCCTCAGCCTCCCAAAGTGCTGGGATTACAGGCGTGAGCCATCGCACCTGGCCATTGAGGAGAGTTTTATAAAGGGACTATTTACAAGTGTGGCATTGTAGTGGAATCAAGGGACTTGTATCAGCAGGGCTGTTTGGAAACAGCTCCTAGACCCAAAAAGAGAGGAAGCAGTTACTAGAACCTGGAAAGAGACTCTTGTTAGAGAAAGGCACTTTAAGAGGCAAGCAATAACTTCCTGTCAGAGGGACACAGCTAGCCTGAGGTAGCCCCGTGCTGAGGGAGCTAGGGGAGTAAATACCTTGCCCTCACTCTCTTTCCTCCAGTCTCCTTCCAGAACTCCCCAATAGCCAAACCCTCTGGAAGTCAGAAAACTAGGGGCCCTGTTGTTGTGCTGCCTCCGCAGCAGCAAACAGGGTGGAGAAGCTGAAGAGTGGACCCTGCGGGGCAAATAAAAGATAAAAGTTGTACCACTTATCATCTCCTTTAAAAAGAAACAAAAAAGTGGTCTCTGTAATGGCTCAGTGGTAATGTAATCATGGACTCTGGTGTTCTACAGCTTTCTGTTCCACCTTCCTTAGTTAACAGCTTGGTCCTTGAGGTTGTCTGACAATTGCCAGATGTCTGCCACATCTCTAGGCGTCTGTAAATTGTACAGCATCTGGCTGAAGAAAAGGGGCATTTAAACTGGATAGGAAGACCTTCCCCAAAAGCTCCCCACCCATTGCCCTAGGACTGGGTCATATGGCCAAGAAAATAGAATTTCCAGGACTGGATAAAACATATTCACAGCCGGGCACGGTGACTCACGCCTATAATCCTAGCATTTTGGGAGGCCGAGGCGGGTGGATCACTTGAGGTCAGGAGTTCGAGACCAGCCTGGCCAACATGGCTAAACCCCGTCTCTACTAAAAATACAAAAATTAGCCAGGCATGGTGGTAGGCGCCTACAAATCCCAGCTACTCGGGAGGCTGAGGCAGGGGAATCATTGAACCCAAGGTGCAAAGGTTGCAGTGAGCTGAGATCACGCCACTTCACTCCAGCCTGAGCAAAAGAGCAAAACTCTTATCTTAAAAAAAAAAAAAAAAAAAAAAAGGCTGGGTGCAGTGGCTCATGCCTGTAATCCCAGCACTTTGGGGGCCAAGGTGGGCAGATCACGAGGTCAGGAGATTGAGACCATCCTGGCCAATATAGTGAAACCCCATCTCTACTAAAAATACAAAAATTAGCTGGGTGTGGTGGTGGGCGCCTGTAGTCCCAGCTAATCAGGAGGCTGAAGCAGAATGGCATGAAGCCAGGAGGTGGAGCTTGCAGTGAGCCGAGATCATGCCACTGCACTCCAGCCTGGGTGACAGAGCAAGACTCCGTGTCAAAAAAAAAAAAAAGCGTATTCACATTTATCCTCTGGATCTAGGGAAGTGCCACATTTCCTGAACCCATGGGACAGTGAACACCCAAATCAAATCAGGCCTCTGACAGTAAGAAAAATGGCTGTTGGATGTATAGCTGTTAGGGTCTGCAATCTATGATGTGTTATTAGGACACCTTGGCACTTGTAGGCTAACTGCCAAGTGAATAGGCCCAGCAGACTTGCCCAGCACCAAAGTACCACTCCAGATCTGCCTGCTTAGAAGAGCAAAGAAAAAAATCTCCAGACTCCTATGACTGTATGAAGCTCTATCAAGCCTTGCAATTTAGGTAAGCAGGAGAGGAAAATCCTTAGAAAAATCTCACTCATTGTTTGCAGAGAAAGTCCATTTCCTGTCCAAGTGTTTAGATCTTGCATTTTATATTTTATCCCAAGAGGCCTGTGGTGGTTTTCTCAAAGAGGCAGAGCCCTGATCCTAGCATTCGCTAGCTCCGTGGTTATCCAGGGTGGCCCTGGGTATTTAATTTGAGGTGGCAGCTCTCTGTTTGAGGGCATTCACTTAGTACTTTGGCCTTAGTAGAAGAGAAGTTTTCAAAGTGACACCAGGCTCCTGTACTGATTTGTGAATTGGTTACAGTCTTAATCAGAGTATGAGGGTATGGGCCAAGCCCCTCTGAAATACAAGGGACTTTTTGCACCTCCCAGTATATCATTAAAAGCCTGGAGAAGGCTAATGTTTAATATTTCCCTTTAGACCTAAAAAGAAGGGTATCATAAAGCTACTTATAGCATTTATATCTGATTTTATTTTTTCTGTTTTTATAGATGGGGGATGGGAGCAAAACAAGAGGCGGTGGGGCGGGGGGGGTGTCTGTGTGTGTGCCTGTGTTTTAAAACTCCATTAAACTGCCAGCAGCCCTGTTTGTTATTCTGCACTCTGATCATGCAGGTATCTGGCAGATTTATGTTCCATTAGACAGGTTTAGATTTCAAGCAGACCATTTGCAAGTTGGACCGTGTGTCTGTGGTATTAGGTTTCAGTGTATAGGGGACAAGGAAAAAAACCTGGGTGGTGACCAGGGAGAGTCTGTGCCATGTTTCCTCAGAAATGTCAGTTTTGATTCTTTGAGTGCCCCTGTCACAAGGGCCAGAGGAGGCAGGGTTGTCTTTTACCCTGGCTTTGCTGGTGGAGACACTGAGGTCTAGTTAGCTGATGCACATTGGTCAGCTGGCAGTAGGCAACCTGAGAAGGAAAGACATGGACTCCTGGTCAGGTGACAGCCAAGAGCAATGGAGATTTAAAAGGATTTTCTTACTAGCTTTCCAGTTAAATAATCTTAAAGCATCTTGGGCGATGCACATCACACAAAAAAATATTCAGATAATGCTTTTTCTCTTCCTTTATACAGGCTGCCTAATACCCCAAAAAGTAACTATAGGCAGCCTGATTTTACTATAACTCCTGGCCCTCTTTTTTTTTTTTTTTTTTTTTAAAAAGACAATGTCTATATTGCCCAGGCTAGTCTCACTCAACTCCTAGGCTCTAGGAGTGATCATCATGCTTTAGCCTCCTGAGTAGCTAGATTACAGGTGCAAGTACTCCATTTTTAGCAGCCTTTTCCTTTATATAACTTTCTCAGAGTTGATGTTTCACCAAACACGTAACAATATGAAAGTGGAGGCAAGATAATGGGACGCCTTATGCATCTGTCATTTAAATTTCCTTCTTCTTGTGCTCACTTGGGCAGCACATACACTAAAATTGGAACTATACAGAGAAGATTGGCATGGCCCCTACACAAGGCTGACAACTTAAAAATATTTAAAAATAAAAATAAAATTTCCTCTTGTTCATTAACTAGGTAAAAGGCCAATTATTTCCCAGAATGACCTAATCACCTTATGTATGTCTGTGTCTTTATATGAATCCAAATTCAGGTCAGAGGCCACTCAAGGGGGAAAAGGATCTGAGACTTGGTTATATCATCCAGGATACAGACCAACTCTGAAGTTCCTTTTTGGCAAGCTGTTTATTTGCTGCCTGCCTGGAAGGGGGTGGGAGGTGGGGAGTTGGCCGAGTTTAAAATTTAATAGTTTAAAATAATAGATATGATCTAATACATTACATCTATTCCTACCAGTGATGAAGTGTTAGAATAAACTGTCTCAGGACAAAGCTTCATTGGAAAAAAACAGTTTAGTGTAACCGACTAAAACATGATGAGGCCAGGCGTGGTGGCTCATATCTGTAATGCCAACACTTTGGGAGGCCGAGGTGGGCAGATCACTTGAGGTCAGGAGTTTGAGACCAGCCTGGTCCAACATGGTGATACCCCGTGTCTACTAAAAATACAAAAATTAGCCAGGCATGGTGGCGCATGCCTATAATTCCAACTACTCTGGAGGCTGAGGCAGGAGAATTGCTTGAACCAACACAAGGGAAATAAATTGTGGCATACTCATTACACTCTGTGGATTACCTTTATACACAGTGATGAATCTTTAAAAAAAATCCATTGGTGAAGAATATATACAGTGGGATACCATTTATATAAAGTTCAAGACATGCAAAACAAAGCAGTATTAGGAACAAAACATGTTGACACTATAAAGAAAAAAAAGGGAATGATAAGCACAAAATTCAGGATGGAGGTTACCCTTGAGTAGGGAGGAGTGAGGAGGGGACCCCTGAGTGAGAAGTGACACGTGGAGTAGCAGTGTTTCACAGGCAATGGAGATGAATCAGCTGCTTGCCATTCTCCCTCCAGGTCCTATTGCAAAAATGAAAACAAGGCAGCAGCATCAGACCTATCTTTAGATTGTTTTTTTTTTTCCTCTCTTTTACAAGTGTCAGTTTAATTCCAGAGCCCTGGCCCAGTATTTTCTGATGATTTTCTCCCCAAGGAAGAGAAGGAAATCCCTGCTGGTTACACAGCTGCGATGTCAGACTTCCTCTGAAACATGCACTGTTGCTGCCTATTAGCATAACTTCAGTCTCTCATTCTCTCCTGACTGATTAGTGATCTGCAGGCAGTTTAAAAAACATACTTTGGAGGGGCCGGGCGTGGTGGCTCACGCCTATAATCCCAGCACTTTGGGAGGCTGAGGCAAGCGGATCACGAGGTCAGGAGATGGAGACCATCCTGGCTAACACGGTGAAACCCCGTCTCTACTAAAAATACAAAAATAGCCAGGCGTGGTGGCGGGTGCCTGTAATCCCAGCTACTCAGGAGGCTGAGGCAGGAGAATGGCGTGAACCCGGGAAGTGGAGCTTGCAGTGAGCCGAGATCGCGCCACTGCACTCCAGCCTGGGCGACAGAGCGAGACTCCGTCTCAAAAAAAAAAAAACAAAAAACAAAAAAAACATACTTTGGAGGATTCTTGGGATCATTAAACTTCTCATTTTGCCTGTTCTGTTATTAGAAGAGTGAAAACAGCCACCCCCTGAGAGGTCTTCCCAGTGATTTGCATCCCAGGCATTGTCCTACTATGGTGGGTGAGAGAAGCTGGTGCAGGTTTGAACATCCTCATGATAGGTGAGGGATAGAAATTGGGGAATACACTCATATTTATTTCAGGAAACGAGGATGTCTGCATATAAGAGAAGAAACTTTAAAAGGAAACCACTGGCCTCAGTTGGTCATAATGTACAACTTAGGCCCCACCTATCCAAACAGTCAGCTTGCCCCTCCCCACAGCCACTCACTTGAGATGCGTGATATGTTGTCTCCTCCTAGGGGTGGCTGGAGCTCATGCAGCTTGGAAAGGGTGAAAACCCCATCTTATACCCAGCTGATTGATTACAGCTTGTCTTCATAAAAAGATTGACCTGCTCCTTCCCAGGAAAGCACCCCTTTGCTGTGCAGGCATGAGTCAGAGAGAGCCCCACCCAAGCAGCAGACAGGCAGGGGTAGCTGAGAGCAGGTGCAGAGTTGAGAACAAACAGGGGGTCACATTAGTGCAGGCGCCTGAGCATGACTCGGCAGAGCCCAGGCGTGGCCCGGAGCCCAGGGCAAGTTGTTTTGGGCTGAGTTTCCCATTCCACCCTGCGGTTTGGTAACTCCTCATCAGCTTGTAAGTCATGGAGACCACACCCCCAAGGACCATACTTAGTGACCTGTTTCCTGGGCAGATGAACCTGACCAACAAAAGGGCCACCTTTCTCTTTTTGGCTGGGGTTTTGGGAACTGTTTAAGAGTGTGTGGTTTGAAATGAAATCTCCTCCCTACCTCAGACCTCTTTCATAAAATGGTGATGGAGGGGAGTCTTCCTTTGGCCCACCTGCTTTTTCCACGTGTCTCCTTAGCTTAATGATTTTTACCCAGAGATTCTTCTGAAAGGGCCTATCCTTTATGCTATTCCCTTCATTCTGTTACTAAGCTTTCTCTCCAAATTTACTAGCCCTTCCTTTGCTTTCTGATTCCAGAATGCTTACCGTGCTCCTCATGCCCCCATGTCAGTCATTAATCCTACATCAGCTCTTCATCCCAGTTATGAGGACTTGGTAATAGGTTCCAACAGAGTATTCCCTTTGTGTTACTTGTATGTTTTGATTTTAGTAGGTTTTTTTCTGATTATAATTGTTAAACATGCCCATTTTTTAAATTCAAAAATTGTAAAAATATAGAGGCCAGGCTTGGTGGCTCACTCCAATAATCCCTGAGGCCAAGGCAGGAGGATCACTTGAACCCAGGAGTTCAAGACCAGCCTGGGCAACATAGTGAGACCCCCATCTCCACAAAAAAAAAAATTAAAAAATCAGCCAGGTGTGGTGGCAAACACCTGTAGTCCCAGCTACTACTAAGGAGGCTGAGGCAGGAGAATCACCTGAGCCCAGGAGGTTGAGGCTGCGGTGAGCTCTGATCGTTTCACTGCACTCCAGCCTGGTGGCAGTGTGAGACCGTGTGTGTGTGTGTGTGTGTGTGTGTGTGTGTGTGTGTGTGTGTGTAAAATATAGAAAGTAAAAGCCTTCCCCAGAAGTATTTCTACCTTTCTTGAAAGAATCACTATTATCAGTTTGGTGATGTTCCTCCAGATTTTTTCCTATATTATTCTAACATAGACACTAATTTCAAATGTGTTTGAGGTTTTTTTTTTTTTACTGAATAGTATACCTTGTATATCATTCCGCTAAAATACCTGACAGGTTTTTTTTTTTTTTTTTTTTTTCTTATCACAGAAGATTTCTGTAGACCTGACAGCTTTTAACAGCTTCACAGCATATAGTTGTATGGATTATAATGTAAATCCTTTTTTGTTGTTGTTTGGTGTCTCATCTTTTAGTATCACAAATAGTGTCATAGTAAATATCTTTTTTTGTTTATTTGTTTGTTTATTTGAGATGGAGTCTCGCTGTGTCACCCAGGCTGGAGTGCATTGGTGCAATCTCGGCCCACTGCAACCTCTGCCTCCCGGGTTCAAGGAGTTCTCCTGTCTCAGCCTCCCGAGTAGCTGGGATTACAGGTGCCCGCTACCACGCCCAGCTAATTTTTGTATTTTTAGTAGAGACGGGGTTTCACCATGTTGGCCAGGCTGGTCTCGAACTCCTGACCTCAAGCGATCCGCCCGCCTTAGCCTCCCAAAGTGCTGGGATTACAGGCATGAGCCACGGCAGCCGGCCAGTAAATATCTGTATATATCTTTCTTTATTTTTTTATTTTTTATTTTTTTGAGACAAGGGATCACTCAGTCACCCAGGCTGGGTGCAGTGGCACAATCTCAGCTCACTGCATCCTCACCCTCCTGGGCTCAAGCAATCCTCCCACCTCAGCCCCCTGAGTAGCTAAGACTACAGTCATACGCCACCACACCTGGATAATTTTTTATATTTTTGTACAGATGGAGTTTTACCATGTTGCCCAGGCTGGTCTTGAACTTCTGGGCTCAAGCGATCTGCCCGCCTCGGCCTCCCATGAAGTGCTGAGATTACAGGCGTGAGCCACCTTACCTGGCCATATGGATATCTGTGTGTACTTGTAGTAGTATTCCTCCAAGAAAAATGTATTAAGGAAGAATTGTTGGTTAAAGGGTTAAATTTGGAGAGCTATTGCCAGATTTCAGTCTTTAAAATCTACAGTTCAGCTGGTTGTGGTGGGGGGCCAATGTGGGCATATCACTCGAGGTCAGAAGTTCAAGACCAGCCTGGTCAACATGGCGAAACCCCATCTCTACTAAAAATACAAAAATTAGCCAGGCATGGTGGCATGTTCCTGTAATCCCAGCTACTCGGGAGGCTGAAGTGGGAGAATTGCTTGAACCTGGGAGGCAGAGGTTGCAGTAAGCCGCTGCACTGCAGCCTAGGCAACAAAGCGAGACTCTGAAAAAAACAAAAAACAAAAATTCTGAATTCACACTCCTCCTATCAGTATATGAGAGGGCTTGTTTAGCCATACCATCATCAACACTGGCTGTTACCAACCATTTTAATTCCTGTCAGACTGATAGGTAAAAAAAACTCACACTCATTTGTTGTTGTTTTGCTTTGTTTTTTGCTATTAAATTGAGTGTCTTTTCAAACGTTTATTGCCTAGTTCCATTGAGCAATAACAAAGCATTTTTACAAGTTAAGATTTATCTGGGAGTGTTTTCCTGGGAGGGTGTTGATTATCTTTACAAACCAGATTAAGATACTTCCTGTGTATGTCCTCCACAGCAAACAGCGGCATAACAAACTATGGAGATCTCATTCAGATAGTGACCTCTCAGACCACCACGAACCCATCTGCAAACCTGGGCTAGAACTCAACAAGAAGGATATCACCACCTCAGCAGACCAGATTGCTGAGGTGAAGACCATGGAGAGTCACCCACCCATACCTCCTGTCTTTGTGGAACATATGGTCCCACAAGATGCAAATCAGAAAGGCCTGTGTACCAAAGAAAGAATGATCTGCTTGGAGTTTACTTCTAGGGAATTTCATGCTGGCCAGATGGAGGATGAATTAAACTTAAATGACATCAATGGATGCTCATCAGGGTGTTGTCTGAATGAATCAAAACTTCCTCTTGACAATTGCCATGCATCCAAAGCCTTAATTCAGCCTGGACATGTCCCAGAAATGGCCAACAAGTTTCCAGACTTAACAGTGGAAGATTTGGAGACAGATGCACTGAAAGCAGACATGAATGTCCACCTACTGCCTATGGAAGAATTGACATCTCCACTGAAAGACCTCCCCATGTCCCCTGATCCTGAGTCACCAAGCCCCCAACCCAGTTGCCAGACTGAAATCTCAGATTTCAGTACAGATCGCATTGACTTTTTTAGTGCCCTAGAGAAGTTTGTGGAGCTCTCCCAAGAAACCCGGTCACGATCTTTTTCCCATTCAAGGATGGAGGAACTGGGTGGAGGAAGGAATGAGAGCTGTCGACTGTCAGTGGTAGAAGTAGCCCCTTCCAAAGTGACAGCTGATGACCAGAGAAGCAGCTCTTTGAGTAATACTCCCCATGCATCAGAAGAATCTTCAATGGATGAGGAACAGTCAAAGGTAAAAACTGTCTTTATAGTTTTCCACCTAATGAAGTTCTCTTCAAAGGTAAATTATTTGGGATTATGTTATGTTTGTTTTTGATGGAGAGTCTGGCTGAGGTTTTCCTTGAAAACTTAGGGTTTAAATATTTTTTAAATAATTTGCCTTTTGGGAATTTACCTTTCTGGTGTCATTGGAAGCACTTCTAAGAGGGGATGACAGAGGAAGGAGTGAGCCAAAAACAAGTGTCCTGGCTGAACAACGAGAAGTCCAAAGATGGCCAGGCGCGGTGGCTCACACCTGTAATCCCAGCACTTTGGGAGGCCAAGGCGGGCGGATCACAAGGTCAGGAGATCGAGACCATCCTGGCTAACACGGTGAAACCCTGTCTCTACTAAAAAATACAAAAAATTAGCCAGGTGTGGTGGCAGGCGCCTGTAGTCCCAGCTACTCGGGAGGCTGAGGCAGGAGAATGGTGTGAACCCAGGAGGCGGAGCTTGCAGTGAGCCGAGATTGTGCCACTGCACTCCAGCCTGGGCGACAGAGCAAGACTCTTGTCTCAAAAAAAAAAGAAGTCCAAAGATACGCAGTTAATATCAGATCTTACCAAAAAAATGCCAGGGACTCAGATGCTGCCTGAGTGAGAGCTGTGTCTCTGAGAAGATAGATTTGTTTGGGAAATTCTTATTGTCTCAGAAAAGTCAAAGACTAGACATGCGTGAATAGTTGTTACAGTAGCAACTGCTTCCCATGCTGAGTTCCTGCTATTAATAATGTGCTGGCCGGGCGCGGTGGCTCACGCCTGTAATCCCAGCGCTTTGGGAGGCCAAGGCGGGCGGATCACAAGGTCAGGAGTTCGAGACCAGACTGACCAACATGGTGAAACCCTGTCTCTACAAAAAATACAAAAATTAGCTGGGGTGTGGTGGCGCATGCCTATAATCCCAGCTACTCAGGAGGCTGAGGCAGGAAAATCACTTGAACCCAGGAGACAGAGATTGCAGTGAGCCGAGGTCGCGCCACTGCACTCCAGCTTGGATGACAGAGTGTGACTGTCTCAAACAATATCATAATAATAATGTACCTGACTTCTTCATCTCCAATGCTGTGGTACTCAAGAATCAAGGGGAAGGCCAGGAGCAGTGGCTCACGCCTGTAATCCCAGCACTTTGGGAGGCTGAGGCAGGCAGACCACGAGATCAAGAGATCAAGACCATCCTGGCCAACATGGTGAAACCCCATCTCTACTAAAAATACAAAAATGAGCTGGGCGTGGTGGCGCGCACCTGTAGTCCCAGCTACTTGGGAGGCTGAGGCAGGAGAATCGCTTGAACCCGGGAGGTGGAGGTTGCAGTGAGCTGAGATCATGCCACTGCACTCCAGCCTGGCAACAGAGCGAGACTCTGTCTCAAAAATAATAATAATAATAATCAAAAGGAAATGAATTTGCCAGCAGACAGAATCCTAAGATTCTTCTTTGTGGCATAGGAGCTCTTACAAGCCATCTCAAACCAGGAAAAGAATCACTATATCGCATCAATTCTAAGACTCATACTTACTCACATTTTGACACTTCTGACATCTTATATACAGCAGTGTCTTAAATCATTACAATACAGTAGTTGGGAAATAAACTGTGACAGATTTACTCTAACATACCAAACTTCACTTAATGATTAGTGGAGCTAGTCATAGATTATTTGGCTCTCCTGATGTCTGTCTGCTTATATTTACTGCTTTGTCCGTTAACGATTTGTTCTCTCTCCTTAACTACCCCACTGTGATTCTTGACTCTGCTTCTGTCTTTTCACCACATGCAAAGCTGTGCCCCTGTTTCCTTTCTACTGAGAAGGCAGGATGCTTGTGCTCTCCTTTGGACCATTGACTGTAGCAGCACTGACAGAAATAGCCTTTCTGCAAAGTCCCTGGTCATATGAGCCCTCCCTCCATGGCCCATGCACATACTGGGCCCACTGTGGCTTCTCTCCCATTCATGGCAAGTTTGCCTCTGCCTGATGTCATGGCACATTTCCCCCAAAGGCATTACTGACCTTGTTAGATTGTACTAACTCTGACTCTCTTTTGAGGGAGAAAAACCAGAACAGTTCCAGGGAAATATACTTTGAAGGCTTATAAAAATGTTAACTAGATTGATACTCATAATGATACTACTTTAAGAGGTGTCCAAGGGCTATTCCCAGATTTTGAGATTCTTTTGTTTTTTTTACAGTAGGACCTGATTTTGCATTGGTCAGTATTCTTTGGCCTTGTTCTAAATCCACCTGGGAATTTATAGCTGGTAAAATAGTAAAATATTAGAGAGTTATGGTTTCTAAGTTTGCTAAGGCATGTGGCTGTGTAAGCCAAGTAAACCTTTCCCAGAAGGAACCATGTGAAACTTAGAGATTATGTAGTCAGACAGTGCATTCTCCCTGCTTGTAGGTACTGGGATGTTGCTGCTAGGGGAAGCAGTGAGAGGATTTGGGTGAAAGCTAGCAAGACAGAGGAGTGAAGAGAGCAGTGAGTCTCCAAATCAGACATCAGGTGATAGCCTCGTCCATCTTGCTCTATCACTGGGACATATCTAAGGACATATCTTAGCCCTTAAATGGAACTCTTTCCCTCAGATAGGTTAGGATCAAACTAGAAGTTGATAGGCCACGGGGGAAAGGTTTCATTTACTACAGTATGGCCTGAATCCTGGAGGCTCATAGTCTTAGGAAAATATAGATTATAGGAGCCTCCAAAAATATTTGCTGTTCATTTGGGAGCAAAGTATTGGATTGGAATTCTGCTTGAGTAAACAGAACAGAAAGTTTAGTAGAGAGTAACACAAGCTATAACAAATGTTATGTCTAGCCTTGATGAATCCAGTTTTTTCTTGTAGTCTGACAAAACAGATGGGCAGAGTGTGGTCCCAGGCACTCCATGATTTGTATTCTCATAGTCAGATAGGTTGTCCTGGATCAGAGGATTAATAAGCAGAAAATCCAGCATTTTCAATTAGACTACAGTTTGCCATAATCTTCTCACTACTTTCTCTTCTTAGGCAATTTCAGAACTGGTCAGCCCAGACATCTTCATGCAGTCTCACTCGGAAAATGCAATTTCAGTCAAAGAAATTGTCACTGAAATTGAGTCCATCAGTCAAGGAGTTGGGCAGATTCAACTGAAAGGAGACATCTTACCCAACCCATGCCATACACCAAAGAAGAACAGCATCCATGAGCTGCTCCTTGAGAGGGCCCAGACTCCAGAGAACAAACCTGGACATATGGAGCAAGATGAGGGCTCCTGCACAGCCCAGCCTGAACTAGCCAAAGACTCAGGGATGTGCAACCCAGAAGGCTGCCTAACCACACACTCATCTATAGCAGACTTGGAAGAAGGGGAACCAGCTGAGGGGGAACAAGAGCTCCAGGGCTCAGGGATGCACCCAGGTGCCAAGTGGTACCCTGGGTCTGTGAGGCGAGCCACCTTGGAGTTCGAAGAGCGCTTACGGCAGGAGCAAGAGCATCATGGTGCTGCCCCAACATGTACCTCATTGTCCACTCGTAAGAATTCAAAGAATGATTCTTCTGTGGCAGACCTAGCACCAAAAGGGAAAAGTGATGAAGCCCCCCCAGAACATTCATTTGTCCTCAAGGAACCAGAAATGAGCAAAGGCAAAGGGAAATACAGTGGGTCTGAGGCTGGCTCACTGTCCCATTCTGAGCAGAATGCCACTGTTCCAGCTCCCAAGGTGCTGGAGTTTGACCACTTGCCAGATCCTCAGGAGGGCCCAGGGTCAGATACTGGAACACAGCAGGAAGGAGTCCTGAAGGATCTGAGGACTGTGATTCCATACCAGGAGTCTGAAACACAGGCGGTCCCTCTTCCCCTTCCCAAGAGGGTAGAAATCATTGAATATACCCACATAGTTACATCACCCAATCACACTGGGCCAGGGAGTGAAATAGCCACTGGTGAGAAGAGCGGAGAGCAAGGGCTGAGGAAAGTGAACGTGGAAAAATCTGTCACTGTGCTCTGCACACTGGATGAAAATCTAAACAGGACTCTGGACCCCAACCAGGTTTCTCTGCACCCCCAAGTGCTACCTCTGCCTCATTCTTCCTCCCCTGAGCACAACAGACCCACTGACCATCCGACCTCCATCCTGAGTAGCCCTGAAGACAGAGGCAGCAGCCTGTCCACAGCCCTGGAGATAGCAGCACCTTTTGTCAGTCATACAACCCATTTACTGTCTGCCAGTTTGGATTACCTGCATCCCCAGATTATGGTTCACCTGGAGGGCTTCACAGAGCAGAGCAGCACTACAGATGAGCCCTCTGCAGAACAGGTTAGCTGGGAAGAAAGTCAGGAGAGCCCTCTCTCCAGTGGCGGTGAGGTGCCATATAAGGACTCCCAGCTAAGTAGCGCAGACCTAAGTTTAATTAGCAAACTTGGTGACAACACTGGGGAGTTACAGGAGAAAATGGACCCATTGTCTGTAGCCTGTCGACTCCCACATAGCTCTAGTAGTGAAAACATAAAGAGTCTCAGCCACAGCCCTGGTGTGGTGAAGGAGCGTGCTAAAGAAATCGAGTCTCGAGTGGTTTTCCAGGCAGGGCTTACCAAACCATCCCAAATGAGGCGCTCAGCTTCTCTCGCCAAATTAGGTTACTTGGACCTCTGTAAAGACTGCTTACCAGAGAGGGAGCCTGCCTCCTGTGAATCCCCTCATCTCAAACTGCTTCAGCCTTTCCTCAGAACAGACTCAGGCATGCACACGATGGAGGACCAAGAGTCCCTAGAAAACCCAGGTGCCCCCCACAACCCAGAGCCCACCAAGTCTTTTGTAGAACAACTCACAACAACAGAGTGTATTGTGCAGAGCAAGCCAGTGGAGAGGCCCCTTGTGCAGTATGCCAAAGAATTTGGTTCTAGTCAGCAGTATTTGCTCCCCAGGGCAGGACTTGAATTGACTAGTTCTGAAGGAGGCCTTCCCGTGCTACAGACCCAGGGACTGCAGTGTGCATGCCCAGCTCCAGGGCTGGCCGTGGCACCCCGTCAGCAACACGGCAGAACTCACCCCCTTAGGAGACTGAAAAAGGCAAATGACAAAAAACGGACAACCAACCCCTTCTATAATACCATGTGATTCTGAGCCTACACATGTGACTTTCTAGAAGAAATGTTTGTAAAAGGGGCAGGTGTAATATGTAAGGAACATGCACTTTATTGGTTAATTTTATAATATTTTGGTCGTTTTACTGTTTCTGGCGCATGCAGGGTTTGGGTTTTTCAGTGTGTATGTGTGTGTATATGTAAGGGGAAAGAGAGATTGATCTGGATGGCAAGACCGTTTATCATTTTTTATTTTAAAAAATCAAACCTCAAAAAAGTCATTTTCAGAGAACACCTTTATCAAAGGCAAATTGCTGTTTTTCAGTCAGCTGCCACCTGCTTCTCATTTTGCCCTCTGAGAAAAGGCATGGTTTCTTAATTGAGGGAAGGAAGCAGATTCGGAGGGGTGGAGATAAAGCTGGGGATTGGAGATGTTCCCCTGCCTTTGTGATGATGGTTTGGTTTCCAGACCTGAGGCATCGAATGGGCTAAACGGCAGCCAGAAGTCAGAGGGCTCTCAGCCTTCATCCAGCCGCAGCCCTTTAGAGTTCCTGAAGGAGGCAGGTTCCGCTTTGCTTTAAAAGAGGGTCTTCCGGTATTCCAGAGTGTATCGTTACAGTAAGACATGATAATGGCCGGCTCTGCAAATTTATCATATAGTTTTTTTCCCAAGAAAATTATTTTTGAAATTAAAACAGGACCCCAAATGAAATCCAAGTGGTCTTCTGTAGAGGAAAGCATGATAAGAGGAGGAAGACATAAAGTTGGGGGTGGAGAGGCTGCTGCCCAGAAACTGCTGGGTTGGTGGGATCCACACAGAGGGCATCTTGGCTCTCCCTGCCAGAAAAATGTGCTCTGCAGTGTCCTCCCAACTGAAAACAACAGTGACATGTTTGAAAAGCAGCAATCGAAAGTCAGTGTGTTCTTGTAAAATGAATATGTATGTAGGGTTTTAACCCTTCCATTACTTGAATAATTCTTTGGGCCTTCTGAGTTTAATGGCCATATTTTCTTCCAGTTTATTTTCCTTCCCCATGCTGTTGTCCCCATGCTGCCTATTTTTTTAAATTTCATAGATTATATTTGAATTGTTACATATGTTTAACATCCATTGAATGCAACGTTTTATTTTTGGTATTATCACTGTTAACACTTTTTTTTCCTTTTCCTGGAAGGTTTGTCATTTCTCTAAAGTTTGTACACAGTATTTATGTACATAATACTGTCACTGTCTTAGTGTCTTGTTCATGTTGTAGGGTAATTTTGATTTATTCTTTTTAAGAAGGAGTAGAGTTGCAACTGGAAAACACACAGACACCAGAAATGAAAGTGTTGGGTGTTGATAGGAATCTGTACAATATGTTGATGGTGGCTGTAGTTGTTTAAATGGAGACTTCCAATCACCAGCTCCTGCCAAATTATGCATTGTAACTTCTTCCTCAGAGACACCCCCAAAGGCTCCCATTAGGTCACAGCGTGACTGAAAGCTGATTTCTCTGTGAGACTGAAATCCCAGAACATTGTTTGCCAGTATCTCAACCACAGCCAGGAAGTATATGTGAGTTGCCCAGAGTGGAAGCTCCTAGTAGAGGCTGAAGGCCACAGGGGAGGCCTCAACCAGGGGCAAGTGCCCACAGTGACTCCATTTAGGATGCTGTCGTTTTGCTACTGTTGTGGAGATCCTTAACGCAGCAGCGCCTGTCATAAACAAGCCTCTTGTAGCTTCTTACAGAAAACAGATTTAGTCTAGCATGAAACACCTCTGCATCTCATTGAAACTGAAGAGGCTTGCAGATTTGCTTTCGTTGATGTCCACGTTACTGAGGATTGACTGAGTATAGACTGGAGACAGGTTTTTGGCTTATCACAGCACTGAGGAAAATACAAATGCACAGACTGTCAGCATGATGTCAGAGGCCAGAGTTTGGTGGGGGCAGATGGCAGGGCGACCCAAAAGATGCAGAAAAGGTAGACTGGGGCCACTGGGTCTTAAGAGGAGCTGTGAAGTTGTGTGGAAGCCAAGGTTGGGTCTGACATCCCTGCCAGGAAGCAGGTTGGACAGAAACCACTTGCTAAAAGCGTCTCTATGGTGTAGTGATTATGTGTACCCTGTGCTGTTGCTCAGTAGTTTCCTTGAATGTTCAAGTATATCATCCACTCAGTTTTGTGATTCCTGGATATTTGTGTGTTGTAAAGTGTTTTGTTAGGTGGTATGAACCAATGTGAGGAGGCTTGAGACAGGGTTATGGATTTCCAGAGCTCTTCCATGTAGAATACCCTGCCTTCTTGAAGCAGTTCCACTACCAGTATGATGGGGAAGGGCAGGAACTTGTGGCAGGGTGGGGAGAGGATTTGCCTGGAAGTTAAGAGAGTGGCATCCACTTGTGGTAACCCCTTACGATGATGACATCCCACACACTAAGAGGTACAAGCAGGACCAAAGTTTTGGACTGTTCCCTCTTCTCCCCTCCACTGTGTTTAATGTTCACTCACTGCATTAAATAACAACAAAGATGGGACAAAACCCACTAATGCTGTGGGGAAAAAAAATTTTCAAGAGCAGAGGAAAGTCTTTCTGCCTTTTTATAATTACTTTTTTTATCATTTAATTTACCTGCCTAAATAAACATCTTCTACAGAGTATCTGTCATTCAACCATGCCAAGGAGTTTGTGCCAGCCTTTTCAGACTCCCAGAATTGGGTGTTCCTGGGTTATTTACATAGCTGAGCAGTGTCCAGGGGAGGTGCGCAGTGAACTGTCAAGGACTTTCCAGACTGTCTTCTCTTCAGACTCTTTTATAATCTCCAGTGGCATCTTTCCCTTTTCTTTTGTTCATGACCTGACCTGAAACGGCAGATTTGATAGACTGGCAAAGATGAATAGGAAAAACTTTGACTCTTGCCCAGTGCCTGCCTGCCTCTCTCTCTCTCCTCTCTCTCTCTCTCTTTTTAAACCACCATAGACTCTCACTTATTTTGGAGGAGTGTATGTGCATGTGTACACATATGTACATATATAAAAACAGTTGATGTTTTGGTGTATGGGGTAAAAGCCCCAGGAGCATACAGAACTTGAGCTGAACCTGGTCAGTAGAAAGGGAAACCCCAACCCTTTCTTGATTTTTGGAGACACCCAGGAGTAATGGATACTGTAGTAGACATGTAGTACTATAGTACCGTAATATTCATCTCTCCTCATTTTAGTTGCCTTTCAGATTCTAAATGTTTGGGATCGTTCCTATCATCTTAGTCTCTTCAGGATCTTTAGTATTTTCCTGGTTCTGAGGAGGCTTGAGACAGGGTTATGGATTTCCTTGTTCTGTGTCTTTATCCCTACTGATAGTTCCTCTTTCTCATTTTGCAAACTACCCAGAGCTCCAAGGACAGCCTGAAGATCTCAGTGCCTCAGGCTCTGAGGTACTCTGCTCACAGGCCCCAGACAGATGCTGTTGGGTAAACTCAAAGCTTCCTATGAGAAGCTTCTGAGATGTAGCAGGTCACAGAAGTGTTCACCTGTTTCATCTGAGGATTTCAGTTCTGAAGTGATCTAGGCATGTTTGGTAAAAATGTTTTTGTGAGAGTTCTTTTTTTAAGAAAGCATTATGCAAAAAGTCACTTTTAAGGGCATTTAAAAATTTTTAAGTAAAGCCATTCTTTGGCTTTTTTGGACTATTTGTGGATACTTTGTTTACATTTTGAATATTAAAATGTGCATCATCTTGTCGGCCATGCAGTCCTGCAGGCATCAGTGCCCTAGCTGTCCTGTGAGTCCTCATGCAGAGCAGGGCCATCATGGTCAGCCCTTGTGAATAAGTGGGTATACCCTGAAGCTGACTTCCGTCTGTGTCCTGCCCTCCCATCCAGCACTCTCTATGGAAATAGTTGTCATTTCCTCAGTGATGGTGTGTCTTATAGTGATGGTTGTAATGGTGAATGGCTAGTGTCATTTTGTTTAATTTTGTTTTGCTTTTTGATGGTGGATAAGATGAAATTTTAGCTGTTTCAGCATCAATCCAACTTAAAAGCATCTTGGACTTTGTTTTCGCTTCCAAACTAAAAGATCAAGGCATGTATTAGACACAAGCATATTTGCTGCCTCAACTCCTCTGACACCCATGTTAGGAAAAGGCCTGCCACCAAAGCAGGAAGCTGCACACTCCTAACCCTTCTCCCAGGGTGTGGGGTCCCTTGACATCATGAAGAGCTATTGCAAGGTGCTTCTGTACTTTTCCAGCCTGGAAATGGAGGGTGACTGGCCCTGGCTCCTGCTATGAGAAGATAACCAGCCTCATTTTCTCAGTGCCCCAGAGATCTAGGATAGGATTTCTAAACTGGAATCATCCTTAATCACCTTGAAGATCCCTTAAGAGGCATTTGACTGGTGCTGCCATCTGTGTCCTCAAAGCAATGCTGGTGGCAGCGTCCTGTGTACACATGCAGAGCTAATACCCAAACTAAAAACTGGGTAACTGGCCCTGAAGTGCTTCCCAATCAGTAAGCCCACAGGGAAATGTTTGATTTTTATGTTCTGTTGGATTTTGGTTTGCTTGGCATATCTAAAGGTGCCTTTACTTTACTTTTCTTTTTTTTTTCTTTCTGCTTTGTTTTGTAGGACTTGTTCTAACATGGAAAACAAGTCCAGAAGACTCTCCTCTGACTGTTACCTTTGCCCCAAGCCACCCCAAACTTTTATGCTCATGTTTTATTAAAGCAGGTGCTCCCTGGAATCTCTGGGACATTTTTGAGGCATTTGAAGCAGAATATAGAGTGGTCTCATCTCCTTCCTTAATCTTCCTGGTGGTTGGGATGTTCCACTTGTATCATAGATTTTTTTATTACAGATATGCCCCACTGTTTTTAAATGTGAACTTGTGCGCAAATGTGCAGATTCAATGTTCTTGTTACAGATTGAATAAATTTTTATTTTGAAGATGAAACGTGTACTTCATCAGATGCAACAAAGGAGGGAGGTGCTGGAGAAGGTGGGAGAGTCAGAAGAGGAAACACAGTGAACACCAGTAGTTTTCAATGATTGATCCCAGTCATGTCACCCTGAAGAGAGAGCTGAGTCCCCAGAAATAAATGAAACACCTCAGCCCACTGAAAAATGTCTAGAAATGGGACATGAACATCATGAGATATTTAGTGGTGCCATTCATCACATACAAGGCAGGACTACCATCTAGGGAGAGCTCAGTTTCCAGCTCCCAACTGCTAACAAAATTTGAAGTCCCCGCCCCCCTCAAAAAAAAAATCACTGCCTTGAACTAAAGTCAGCCTGCTTCATTCTGAATCATCCATATCAAGTGGGAGGGGCACAGTGCTGGTCTTTAGCTGGAGTGCATGACGGTGAAGGTAAGGTCTTTCACAAAATATTCTAAGGATCTCTGGGATCCCTGACCAATCTAGATAAGTTCAGTCTTGGTTTTCTAGCCAAAGCAGATGGACCAAATCATGGCTAAGTTGCCAGCTACCTCATCCAGAAAATGGCTTCCTAAAAGATGAAATCCATGGCTGTCTTCTATGGATTGCCATTCAGAGCTAACAGTTCAAAAGGGAGGCACCAAGCCCAAGTAGCTTCTCTCCCTGATTGGTTCTTCCTGCCTTAACTCTGCCCACTCACAGCTCTGTCAGGCCTTGGCAGCCAGAAGAAGGCTAGAGGGCAGGGCTGAGCTACGCCAGGCCCAAGCAAATATCTGAATCCCTGTACCCAGAAAGCACTGCTCTTCCTAGATGATGGAACTGAAGGGAGCATGCATTGATGGATTCCTGCTTCCTAGTCCCAAGCCCTTCCCTCTAGAAGGGAGTCTCCTGTTCTCTTTAAAGAGGAGGGTGGGGGTAGGGGAGATGCCATTTCAGAGGAGGCAGCACATAAAATCCCTACTCTGCTAAGGAGTGATGCAGAGTTGGAAAGAATCTGACCCAATCCTGTTCAGAGAGCTGTAAAAATATGGCGATTGAGCCAGGACTGGAACCAGTTTTTTAATTCATTCCAGGCATCCTTTCCTCTGTGCCACACAGTATAAACTCTCAGTTACGTTTTAGCTCAGCACTTGTGAGATAAAGTGGCACTGTCCTTCAGGGAGAGACAGAAATGCATGCTGCTGAAAAGCAAGGACCAGATGCCAGACCACGTGGGTAAGAATCATAGCTACATCAAATACCAGTTGAGGTTGTGATGGGTAAGCCACCTAACCTCTTTGTGGCTCCATTTCCTCAACTGTTAAATAGGGATAACAACAGTACCCACCTTAGAGGATTGCTTTTTGGTTTTTTGTGCGTGTGTTTTATTTGAGACAGAGTCTCGTTCTGTCACCCAGGCTGGAGGGCAGGGGCATGATCTCAGCTCACTGCAACCTCTGCCTCCTAGGTTCAAGCAATTCTCGTGTCTCAGCCTCCTGAGTAGCTGGGATTACAGGTGTGCATCACCACACCTGGCAAATTTTTGTGTTTTTAGTAGAGATGGGGTTTTGCCATGTTGGCCAGGCTGGTCTCGAACTCCTGACCTCAGGTGATCCACCTGCCTCAGCCTCCCAAAGTGCTGGGATTACAGGCATTAGCCACCCGCGACCAGCCTAGAGGATTGTTAAGAGTATGAAATTAATACATATAAAGCCCTTAGTGCCAGTGCCTAGCACATAAGCATGGGTTATTGTTGTAAAGGAGCAACTGAGTCACTCAGGTATTTTCCTCCTAATCATGTGCCTGGAATCTTTAGGTAAAAGAGAGATGACTCACATACCCTCATACCCTGCCCCAGCACCCCTACGCCAGGAGTTATTTCTGGAGCACTCGTAACAGTTTTTTATTCTGTTCCCCTACAAGCCACTGACTCTTGATTTGATTCTGTCCCTGCAAGCCACCTGGACTCTTCCTGAGAAACAAAGGAGCCTCGTGGGCCCTTCATGGTTTCTACCACCTTCCCTCCCCTTCCTCCCCAGTGCTGGTTCCTGCCCTTCAGAAGGCTGTGTTCCATTCACTCACTCCCGGGTGTGCCCTGGAGGGTGGGAAGTAATAACTGGCCCCAGATGCCCTTATGATCCAAGGGAAGAAATCCAGGCAATGTGCAGACACTGGGTATACTGGAGCTACGGGACTGGCTGGTCTTCACTGGCTGTATTTTGATCAGGTTATCTTTAATCTCCTTGACCTCCGTCAACATTCAGTTCTGTGAATATTGGGGGAGACGGGGGAGGGAAGCTTACCTGGAACACAGTCGGGCGCCAATTCAAACAAGGCCCAGAAAACATTAGGAGTCTGGCCTCTGAGTTGGCTTCTCTGACCCCTAAAATGTGACTAGAGACCTGTGCTAGCCTCTTCTCCCTGCATCTGGGAGGGGAGGGAGTGTCAAGGCGGGTTCACTTTACACTCGGTCCTCCCCTTGTTCTTCCAGCTGCTTCCCGCCCTGCTCCATGGAATCTCATCTAATGGGGTGAAATGCCTAGCACATAGCCAGCATTTTAGGTTTCTCAAATGATCGCTATTGCCATTCATAACAATAACTAACATTCACAACCCTGTGTCGGGTGCCCTCTCACTTGCCCTACATCAGGATCAGCCTGGGTCCTCATTCCCTAGGGCCTCTTTCCCCCAGGGAGGCCTGGAAGTGCAGTCCCGCAGTCCCGGCCGATCGGGACAGCTAAATTGGGAGCGCGGTTGAGGCTGGAATGCGGGCGGAGGCACCTGATCTCGCACGGCTGCCCGCTCTAGGGGCGCACGCCCCCTCGCCCGTTCCCTCTCCAAGCGTCCTGCTCTAGGTCTGCGAACCCGAGCCTCCCCAGCCTACCCGGGAGTCATGGAGGGAGGGAAGCAGCGTGCGCACCTAGCACACAGCTGCACATTTATTTTCGATGGTTCTCCGAGGCCGGCGGAAGCTGGGAGGGGAGTCGGGGTCGCTCGACTTTCCCGCCGCGGGAGGGGGCGGGGCAACTTGGGCTCTGGCCCCGCCCCTATGCTAGGCCCCGCCCTCTTAGGTTGATGGCAGCGGCAGCTGGGGCTGCAGCGGCGCCGGGCCCTAGAGAGCCGCAGGCAGCGGCCAGAGTGCGGAGCTGGACACCCGGGTCCCAGATACTACAGACACCTGGAGAGGTGGCTCCTTCGCCCTGACGCCTTCCTCGGCCCCCTACGCACTCGGGCCCCTTCCGCAGAGGATTCGCAGCGTGAGCGCCCCGCAGCCCGCTCAGGACCAGGTACCCAGCCCCCCACACCCGGCCGTCACCGCAGCCAGCGGAGCGGGCGGGGTCCCTGAGGGGCCGAGGTCTGCGCCTCCTCCCCCCGCGCCGCCAAATTCGGTTTCGGGCGGGGAGGACGTGGTGTCTATATTTGGCCGGACAGCAGCCAGCGCTCCCGGAGGGCGCAGACACCTCGTCTCGCAAGAACGCAGTGTCAGGGCAGCAGGCTGGAGAAGGGTGCAGGGAGGCCGGGCCTCAGGCTCGGGGCCGCAGACGCGCCTTGAAGGGCACACGGATGCTGGGGCTGGGGTGGGGCAGGAGCCACTGGCTGGGGCTTTGGGAGTGCTCGGTGTGTCCTCTGGGGAGACCCTAGCTGGAGAAAAGTCACCTCACCCTCCCCACCCCTGCAAATCTGGCTTGGCCGTGGCGGGGGCAGGGGTGGAGGATGGGGTTGAAGACCCCACCCCTAGAAGAGTTCACTAGGAAGAAGGCCCAACCAGGGCAGAGGACCCAGAGGAGAAACCGGACAAGCCTATGGTAGGCAAAAGCCAGAAGACCATGATCAGGGCTTCCTGGAGAAGCCAGTGCAGAAAGGAGTGGGAGAAGAGGGATCCACCTCACTCTGTGCTGCCACCCGTCCCCCCACAAAGCATGGGATGAAAACAGTAGCAGAAAGGACTCAGATTGGCGGACAGGAGGAACTTCCCCCTTGGCAAATTTTTAGGAAAAGGCAAAACCCCATCTGCCTGAACTATTCCAGACATGCGAGTTCGGTATCCTGTGGTGGCTGCAGTCTTGGCCCCATACCTGGCTTTAAGCCAAGATCCAATGGTCAAGTCTTCTGCTTCTGGACAGGGTGCCTCTGGGAGCTACAACCACGTCCGTGAAGAGATGCTCATCAAGGCTGGCGGTGGTGGGAGCGGGGGGTGCAGGCAGTGTGGCATTGAGGCTCCTCCCAAAAACATTCCAACGTCCAGAAAGCTTTCAGTCCGTTAGGCTCCACAATCCCCTCAGCCTGGGTCTCTGTGGAGAAGTCAGGCCCCAAATCCTAGCCACTTACATTAAACAGCATTTTACACAGCAAAATAACTTTCCCATACTTTGACCACCTTGAAGAAAGCTCCCTGCTTCTAGGACCAGACACTATATGGATTTATACCTGACTCCTGACCACATAACCCTTCTCATCAGCCACCCCTCCACTCCTCCTCCCTCCCGCAGCTCACAGGACTAAGGACCAAAGGCATTTCTGGGCACTGAGATCCCACCTCTCTGCCTGCAGCTATGAGCAGACGTGTGGTTCGGCAAAGCAAGTTCCGCCATGTGTTTGGGCAGGCAGCAAAGGCCGACCAGGCCTACGAGGACATCCGTGTGTCCAAGGTCACATGGGACAGCTTCTTCTGTGCCGTCAACCCCAAATTCCTGGCCATTATTGTGGAGGCTGGAGGCGGGGGTGCCTTCATTGTCCTGCCTCTGGCCAAGGTGAGGGATCAGGGAAAGGAAGCAAGTGGGAGGACACTAGCTGGGGCCCCTGGGAACTCCTGAGCCTTTGTTCTCACCTAGTTCCATTCCATAGTCAGGAGAAGCATCTGTGTGGATTGGCTCCTCCCTATTCCCCAAGCCCTCAAGGACCAGAGGGGAGGCCACCCCACCCCACCCTAACATCAGGGTGGCCTACTCCCACTCCCTAGCCCTCCCACCTCTCCATGCACCACCCCATTCCCAGCAGGGACCAGGAGGGGAGCCGGGTGATGGAGATGGTTGGGACACAGCACAGCCAAGCCTGGCCAGATTCCATCACTGCCTCTCCTAATGCCGCATCCCCTCATGTTTTGGGTGTGGAGAACCTCCTCCCTAGCCCAAGATGACCATTTGATTAAGTCACATCCCAGAGCAGCAAACTGAGGACAGGGTCAGGCTCTATCCAAAGAGTCCCTGGTTACCTCCAAGGACACTTGCAGTGAAGTAGAAAGAAAGGGAACGGAAAGGAAGGGGGACATGACACATAAAGCCAGAGCCCTCCCTACCCTCAGGATGGGGACCAGGCAATGACTACCACATTAGCTTCATAACCTTAAGCCCCTTGACCATCCACATCCCAAGGATGACTCTCCCCCAACCCCCAAGGTATGACCTTGACCTGGATTCTGGCCCCTACACCTTGTTAGGGTAGGCTCCACAGGTGGCGGGGTCAGGAAGAGGCCTGAAAAAGCCAGTGACTCACCCCAGACAATGCAGACATCATCCTGGGACACAGCTCCAGGGCTCAAATTTCAGCCAGAGCTGCCTCCTCCCCCAATATGTCTGCTCTTTCAGTACCACATAGCCACCCTCTCCCCCGCTGCCTGGTCTGGACCAGTGTCTGCCCCTGCAGAGGTCTCAGAACCCCCACAAGCAGCCTGTGAAGACCAAAAAATAGATGGGTCCCCAGCTCCCATTTGGGGATAGTAGGCACCAGGACTGCTTGCTGCTTGTGGTTCCAAGGTAAAAGTGGTTCACAAGGAAGAGATCTGCCAAGGGAGGCCAGGAAAGGGCTGTCCAGCACTACACTATTATCTCACCTTGACCTCTTCCACCAGGAGATTCCCACAGACACTTCAACAGGAGAACAGGCTGAAGAACAGCCTCCTCCAAGTAGGTGTCTTTGGAAGAGCACTGGGTGGGAAAGTTCAAATCTCAGCTCTGCAAGTATCTTGTTGTGTGTCCTTGATGAGGCCATCTTACCTCTCTGTGTCAGAGTCCCTAACATTAAATTATTTCAACTCTGCCTTCAGTAAAGTGCAGGAAGTGGACTGGATGGGGTTAGAAGTGCAGAGAGGGATCTGCAAAGAGAAAATAGGTAATAAGGAATCGAGATGTAAGCAGATCTGCTACCCACTCCCCAAAAAACACACAGGAGAGTAGCCCCACATCTTCTTCTCCAACCCCTCAGACAGGGCGAGTGGATAAGAACTACCCACTGGTCACTGGGCACACTGCCCCTGTGCTGGATATTGACTGGTGTCCACACAATGACAACGTTATCGCCAGTGCCTCAGACGACACCACCATCATGGTAGGAGCCAGGTGGCTACTGCTGGGCAGTTGAGCAGGGGAGCAGGGAAGGCTGCCTCACCTGTGCTGGGGAAGGTGCTAAGGGTGGTAATAAGGGAGGTGCTGGGTCCCAGGGCCCTGCCCTGCCCAGCTCCTGGACTATTTTTAGCTACATGCCCACCCCCTCCCAGGATGCACTGCTTAGGACTAATTATAGCCATGGCCAACTTGGTGCCTGGAGAGCAGCAGGGCAGTGCTCTGAAGTCTCCCTGCTGGAGAGAATGGGAGGTCTCTGGAGAGCTGGCAGTGCCCCCTCCTGGCTCCCAGCTGCTTCTGTTCTAGGCATGCACCACCACATCTTGCCCTGTATTTGACCCTTACCACTCAAGAGAGCCAGTAGGGTTAAAAAAAGGTAGGGAAGGAGTGGAGGGACAGGGTGGCTCCTCATTCCACCCACCATATACCTTTTCTTCCTACCCAGGTGTGGCAGATTCCAGACTATACCCCCATGCGCAACATTACGGAACCTATCATCACACTTGAGGGCCACTCCAAGCGTGTGGGCATCCTCTCCTGGCACCCTACTGCCAGGAATGTCCTGCTCAGTGCAGGTCTGGGGGCTAGGGAGGGGTCCCCCATAGATGGGTGGGTGGTGGCAAAGGTGGGACCCAGGTGACCATGCCTGGCCACTCTGGGCAGGTGGTGACAATGTGATCATCATCTGGAATGTGGGCACCGGGGAGGTGCTGCTGAGCCTGGATGATATGCACCCAGACGTCATCCACAGTGTGTGCTGGAACAGCAACGGTAGCCTGCTAGCCACCACCTGCAAGGACAAGACCTTGCGCATCATTGACCCCAGAAAAGGCCAAGTGGTGGCGGTGAGTGCCTGGCCTGGCCACTCCCCAGAACCCCTTGACCAGTGGCCAGCTGTCAGCACCCTTGTACCCACCATTATCAGAGTCCCTGGTCCCGGCTTTCACCTGTCGCATCCCTGCTCCAGAGACTAGCCCCCTTCCCCCGTCTCTGCAACCACAGGTCTCTGCCCTAAGTAAGCCCCCAGCCTGCAATTCTCTGCCCGGCTCCTGTTCCCTCCCCTCCCTTGCATCTCAGAAGCTCAGAGAAGGGCTCCTCGCTTTGGGATTGAGGAGGGGAGAAGCTGGAAACTCCATCCTCCCACCAGAACCTGCATGAAACCTGAGCTCCTGGACCCCTCTCCTCTCAGCCGGCACCCAGACGCATCTTCCAGGGTCTGGGGCCTGACACTGGCTCGAGGGCTGGCCCTTTCTCCTTGTGGACCCGCTGGGCGGGGGATGGGGGCAACCCTCGCGCGTTGCTTATCCCAGCCGGGTGCCCTGGGAGGGCGGCGGCCCTGGCCTCGCTAGCCTCAAGTCTAACCTGGGGTGCGGGTGCGTGGGCCGCGTGCATGTCTGCGTGGAGCAAGCGCGCCGAGAGCGGTCGGGGCTGGCGCCGGGGCGCTCTAACCCACTAACCCGGCGAGCAGGAGCAAGCCCGGCCTCACGAGGGCGCCCGCCCGCTGCGGGCTGTCTTCACCGCAGACGGGAAGCTGCTCAGCACCGGCTTCAGCAGGATGAGTGAGCGGCAACTCGCGCTCTGGGACCCGGTAGGCCAGGCCGCGCCGGGCGCGCTAGCTCGCTCCTTCTCTGGGTCTGCCGGGAGCGCCTTCCCGGGCTGTGGCTGGCGCCCAAGAGGCCAGAGCGGAGCGGGGAGCTCCCATTCGGGAAAAGCCTCGCTGCGACTCCGGGGAGCCAGCAGACACCGCTGCTCTAGGGATCGGCCTTTGAGCGCGCTTAAGGGTTCGGGATCGGCTGAGAGCCGCGTGCCTCCTGCTCTCTCCAGGCCCGGATGCTCTCCAGGTCAGGGGCCAGACGTGGCCCCGCAGGAAGCTGAGTGCTTAGGCCCCATTTGTCTCTTCCCCGCATCCGCTCCTCCACCCCGGACACCCAAGTTAGCAAGCTGGTTGCTCATCCCTCCATGCTCCTCAGGGCAGGCAGCTGGGTGATGTCCCTCCCTGTCTCCCCCTCCCCCCAGGAGAGGTTTGCGGCCCACGAGGGGATGAGGCCCATGCGGGCCGTCTTCACGCGCCAGGGCCATATCTTCACCACGGGCTTCACCCGCATGAGCCAGCGAGAGCTGGGCCTGTGGGACCCGGTAACGCAGCTGGAGGCTTGGGGTGTGTGCCTCGGGGACTGGCATCACGGGAGAGTGGCCAGGCGCCCCCCACCCGCAGGGCATGCCCACCTGGACAGGACTGAAGGCTGCTGCCACCTCTGCAGCGCCTGCCATTCTCACACCCACCCCTCTGCCCAGTTTTGCTGCGTCGCGTGAAGGATCCTGCGCTGGCGCCCCCACCTGGTGATGCCGAGTCCCTGGGGGTGGTTTGCTGTGACTGCATGCGGCGCGCAGCGGGTATATGTGCAGGGGAGGAGGAGCTATGTGCGCAGGGGAGGAGGAGAGATGTGCCCAGGGGAGGGGCCTGCAACTCTGGTCACTAGAGGTTTGGGGCATAGGGTTTGGGAAGGCCAGGAAGCGTAAAGGGGCTTCTGGGGGTCCCGAAGTAGCACGGGAGGGTGGGGCAGGGCTGGTCACGCCTCCTGTGCTCGGGCAGAACAACTTCGAGGAGCCAGTGGCACTGCAGGAGATGGACACAAGCAACGGGGTCCTATTGCCCTTTTACGATCCCGACTCCAGCATCGTCTACCTGTGTGGCAAGGTGCTCACGGCCGGGCAGGGAGAACAGGGCGCTGGATGGAGATGTGGAGGGCCTTGTCCGGGCGCGCCCCTGAACCGACTAATTTTGCAGGGCGACAGCAGCATTCGGTACTTTGAGATTACCGACGAGCCGCCTTTCGTGCACTACCTGAACACGTTCAGCAGCAAAGAGCCGCAGCGGGGCATGGGTTTCATGCCCAAAAGGGGACTGGATGTCAGCAAGTGTGAGATCGCCCGGTCAGCAGCCTTGGCCCCTCCTGAACACCTACACGCCTCTGTCCCCCACTCATGTCGGGTCCTAGCCACGGGGCTTCCCCAGTAATGCAGTGCTTTGGAAAAGCGGGGCGGGGGGATAAGACAGCTCTGTTTCAGTGCCAGACCCACCGCTCACTAGCCTTACATTCTCAACTTCAGTTTCCTCATCTATAAGATGATGGTGAACACACCATCAGGGTGTTTTATTGCAGAACCAATAATGTGTGTAATGTGCAATATGCATGGTAGGCGCTGAGCAAGTGTTGGCCTCCAACCCCCTTGGTCTTAGACAGGAGAAGTTAAGGACGTGGAAGTCTGCGGGGGTGCTGAACCCTGCTCCCTTATAGGTTCTACAAGCTACACGAAAGAAAGTGTGAACCTATCATCATGACTGTGCCCCGCAAGGTGAGGGGCCTGAGAAGGGTTGGGCAGGGCTACGAGGCGGAAGGGAGCAGAGCAAGCCCCGCACCCTCTCACGCAGGTCCTCCTGTCCACCCACCCCCGCAGTCAGACCTGTTCCAGGACGATCTGTACCCGGATACGCCAGGCCCGGAGCCGGCCCTAGAAGCGGACGAATGGCTATCCGGCCAGGACGCCGAACCCGTGCTCATTTCGCTGAGGGACGGCTATGTGCCCCCTAAGCACCGCGAGCTCCGGGTCACGAAGCGCAACATCCTGGACCTTCGCCCGCCCTCCGGCCCCCGCCGCAGCCAGTCGGCCAGCGACGCCCCCTTGTCGGTAAGATCGGCCCTGCTGCACTCTGGCCCAATCTACATCTCCCCCAACCGCCCCTATACGACACGACCTCTCTGTCCTCCGCCCCAGCAGCAGCACACTCTGGAGACGCTGCTGGAAGAGATCAAGGCCCTCCGCGAGCGGGTGCAGGCCCAGGAGCAGCGCATCACGGCTCTGGAGAACATGCTGTGCGAGCTGGTGGACGGCACGGACTAGCCCCGCGCGCCAGGCAGGCGGAGCGGGGCGGGGCGGGGCGCACAAGCTCGGCCCCGCCCCGGCTTTTAGTCCCGAACTCCGGACCCCGCCTTCTTGGGCTGGGCCCGGGGGCGGGACTGGGAAGGGAACTCCGCCCCTCGCGGGAGACCAGAACTCTTGGAGCTTAGGGGAGACCCACGTCGCTCCAGCGGAGGCTGGACTGCGAGCCTCGTCTGGGACTCGGCTGGAGCTGGCCTAGGGAGGCCCGTGGTAACCTGGGGGGCTCAGCAATGGTGCTGCACGGCGAGGTGGTGTCCCCCTTTGTCCTCCGCCCAGGGCAGGGAAAGTGCTTAGTATTAGCGTGATGCTTGGGGATATTGGAGCCTGAGCTTGACCTCAAACGGGTGGCGATTTGATGGGTACCCCCAGGCTGGGGAAAATGACAGCGCTTCTCCTAATCAGCTCACTGGATTCCATCACCCTGAGCGGTAAACCAGATGGGCGTCACCCCAGTTCTGCAGACACATACACAACCCCTTTGCTGCAGAGCCGGACCCAGTAGCTACACCCACAGCGGTCTGTGGTAGAGAGCTCTCTTCCTTCTTTCCACCGACAGGGGCGAGGGCTGCTTCCTCGCGGCAGCCCCCGCGAAGAAATCTCGACAGAACTGGCATGAGGAGTTAGGTTCATCACAAATACACACACACTGCCCCCAACCCTCTGCCGTTGCCTCTCTCAGAAAAACAAGACGTACTGAATGAAATATTTTACTAAGCGTTCAGTCTGTGCCTCCTGCATGGGTGGGAGTGAGGGGAACGAGACCCCCAGCCTCTGCAAATGCTACCCCCAGGCTCCTGGGAGACCTGGCGATGCACTCCTGGGCTCAGGGCCCATCGGGCAGCCTCTTACCCTAGAGCTCTCTCCACTCTGAGGTTCAGAAGGACCCCAACCCACACCGTAGGCGTTCCCCCCAAGTAAAGTTAGGTAGCAAAAGCCTCCGGTATGAAGCCTCTTTTATTTGTGCCTCAGAATCAGTCTGGTGCCCCTGGCATCAGGGAAGGGGGTGGGAGGAACAGTTTCTCTTTGTTCTTTTCTTCCATCCCTCTTTGTGTCCCTTCTGAGCCTCACTGGCTGAGCCGGGAAGGCCAGTCCCAGACAGGCCCGGGACGAGGGTGTGCGGTGGGCCCCTGCCCCTGGCGGGGTCTGTGCTTCTCTGGGTGGGTGAGGTGGGGCAGGGGAGAGCCGGGGGTTAGCACCATTGGATGAAGGGTTTTAGAGTCAGTCTCCGTGTGGGGGCAAGTGGGATGTACAACCACAGAGGCTAGCAGCAGCTGGTGGGAAGGGGTGGGGGTGGCGCCTGGGCCCTGGGCGAGCCCTTTGTGTCCAGTCTACTCGGGTCTAGTGCTTACCCCAGCCCAATATGCTCCCCACTCTCCGAGGCACCATGAGGGAGTCAGGGCTTGCACAGGCCAGGGGGCTACGTTGGACACACTCCCTGATCACAAAAAAAAAAAAAAAAAAAAAAAAATGTGCCTTGGGGGATGGGACTCCAACTTCTGGCTGCCCAAGGAGAAGCTGGAACCACCCTGAGACCCAGGACGGGTGTGGGGGCTGGGGGAGCCGGGTACCCCGCTAAGTGCACTTGACGCTGAAATGCCGGGGTGGGGGAGGGGCTGGGCCCTAGACGTGCTGGTTTGTGTCTGGAACAAAGCAGTGACACAGCACGCGGGGAGCTCAGCTGCCCCCCAGGAGTGAAGAGCAGAGATGCAAAGGCTTCAGGGGCAGTGTCCTGGAGTGGGGTTAGTGAACAGAAATGCGGACCGGCCAGAAGGAGCAAGGGATAGGGACAGCGCTCCTCTAAGGATTCATCTCCCCCTCAGGACCGCCTGGCTCCGCCCTAGGACAGGACAGATCTGAGCCCAGGGGAGCGGGTTGGGGAATCAGAATACAGCAAAGCAGGGGGACCAGGCCGTGCCAGTTGCCTCCAGGGCCCTGGCCTGGGAAGGTACCCCGCGGCCATGCCGAATCCCTCCCCGAACCGTGCCTGCTGTGCTGCTGCACCCGCGAGGCGGTGGCTCCAGTCTCCAGCCGCCGCTCTGCAGGCGCGCAGGCCGAGGTTTGTCTGGCTCCTGGCCCTGGGCGTGGCGCGCGTGGCGCTGGCGAGGGTCCCGGCAGGGGGCGCTACTGCTCGGTCAGTGAGAGCCTCAGGATGCGCTCCAGCTCCTCCTCCTCCTGGCGCGCGCGCCGCCGCCTCTCCTCCTGCTCCTGCGCCGACAGTTCCATCGCCAGCCGCAGCTGCTCGTCGTAGCTCCGGAACACGTGGCCGCCGGAACCTGGCCCTGAGCTGGGCCGAGGGCTGGGCACTGACGCCGGGGGCGCAGGCTGGCGCTGCGGCGTGGGCGGGGCGCTCCTGGGGGTGGGGAAGGAATGTCGCGGGCTCCCGGGCGCACCCACCCACCGGCCGGGGCCGGGACACGGCGTGGAGGCTCCAGGGCGGCCCGCGGCCACCACCCTCTAGTGGAGGCGGTCAGTCCCGCGGCGTCCTGGCCCCCACCTGGTCGTGGCGGAGCCCAGACCCTACCAAGTTCTCCCCTCAATGCCTGGGGAGAGTCTGAACTCCGCGGTGAAGCCTGGATCCCTGACCCCTGCCTGCCGCCTCGGAGGCAGGAGTGGTGGCAGAAGCCATCCCGATACCAGGAGGGTCCCTGCCGAGGGCCCCGCGGGTTCTCCGGCTGTGTCCTGGCTTAGGGGAGACAGGATCCTCTCCGGAGGATTCTCTCCGGCCCAGCGGGCACTGACCTGTCCTGTCGGCGACCCTCGTAGGACATGGGGTGGGTGCCTGGCTTGCTGTTGGTTAGCGCCTCCCAGATGGTGACCTGCGGGGAGGCGTGGGCGTTAGCCGTGGCGGCGCGGAGTCCCGTGGCCCCGCGCGCCCGCGGAGACGCACCTGGTCATACTCACTGCCCGCCTCAAGCAGGCTCTGCTGGATGGCGAATTGCAGCAGGTCGTCGTCGTCGTCCCGGGTCGCCGCCTCCCGCTGGCCGCCCATCACGCTGTAGCCGCGCGGGGCCTCGAACAACGCCGGGGAGATCTCGCAGCCGCGGCAGGAGGCTGGGGGCGCGGGGGCTGGGTCAGGCACGGCCGGGCGCGCCCCTCCCACCCACCCCGGGGAGAGCCGAGGGGCAGGCGTTCTCGCGGGGAGGGGGCCTCACTCGTGGAGCTGGAGCTGCTGACGCTGGAGGAGTCGCTGCCTGGGGAAGGCGTCTCGCTGCTGGGGCTGCCTCGCACCGATGGCACCGGTTCGTCGCAGCCGTTGAGGTTCCCGAAGGTGATGCGGGCGTTGAGGATGTGGAAGATCGGGATTTCTGAGGATGAGGAAACCTTCAGGCGCCACCACTCAGCCCCTCACACCTCAGCCTCAGCCCCACCCCGACCTCATCTAAACCCCGGTCGGCCCGCCACGGGCTCAGGAGAAATGGCCGTGCGGTCTCACCAATCTTAACTGGGAAGCCAGGAGGCAGACGCAGGGTGATGAAGTCCCGGAGCTTGGCAAAAAGCGCATTGCTGACGGCCATGAGGTCAATGATAGGGGCCACCTGCTCACACAGGGACAGGGGATGCTCCTCACACAGCCACAGCTTGGCCTTGAACCTGCCCCCACCAGATCCCAAGGGGTAAGGGACACTGCAGGAAGCCATGGCCTCCCAGCATCTCCTGGAGCCCCGGCCCCCCACCTTCCCAGCACCGGCAGGGGCCTCACTTCTGTGTCTTGGTGGTCAGTTCCATGGGGCGGCCCATATCACGGTTGCCCAGCTCAAAGTTGGGGTTGAAGTATTCTTCTGCAGTGATGGCAGTGGGGTTGGCTTGGCTCAGAGTCTGAGTGATCAGGGTCTGTACCACATGGGGAGGGGCCCAGGAGCTCCCCTCAGTTCCTAATGCCAGGCCAGCTCATTTGTTGTCACAAGGCCCCCAAGCTGTCCCCTCTGCCAGTGTGGCGCTGACATGGCCTTGGGCATTGCGGAAAGGAGGTCCACACAGGCCATGCTAAGCAGGACGCTTCCCAAGCCTCCTCCTGAGCCACATCCACATCCCTCCACTTACGGGTACCCCTGCACACACTCACCCCATTTTGGGGGCCCCCGTGCTGCTCAGCGATTCCCAGGAAGGACTGCAAAGGTGTCTTACAGCCTACAAGAAATGTGGCATCTCAGAGGACACTGCAACTCCACACACACCTGGGCACCTCATCAGAGGTGACAGCACCCAAGACCTAGGGAGGAGGCCGGTTCCTGGGGTGGGGCCTGCTCACCCAACCACATACTCAGGCACCTTCACCTGAAGGGGACTGAGGGCTTCAAGGGCCAGGGGCCAGGGCCTCTGTGAGCACAGCTTAAAACACTAAAAGGAAGGCCTAGAGGTCAGAAGAAACTTCCAAAAGTGCTCCTCTCCAGCTCGGTGACCCTGGACAGTAAAACGCCTGCCCCGGCAGGCACTGTGGGGTGTGCATGTGCGTGTGTGTGTTCTGCTTCAGGCACTTCCATAGGCACCCAGGTGGGCATTGTGGGGTGTGCCTGTGCGTGTGTGTGTTTGCTTCAGGCACTTCCATTGGCATGATTTCATGTTGTTCCCCTGTGAGGTAGAAATTATGCTTTTTCACCTCGGACACGGTATCTGGTACCCAGAGAATCAGGTGTGGCATCAATGGGCATACAGAATCTGTGGCAAGGTCCCCTGACCTTCTACCTAGGATATGTCCCACTAGACTAGAATGGCCAATAAATGGCATACATGGCATTTCTCTCCCCTCCCAAATTCAACAGCAACATTAGTAATCACTTGCAGTATGGCTTTCCACTGAACCCAGATGAGTCCTTAGAATCTTCTTAGTACTCTAGGCAGCCACTACCCATCCTTAGGGCTTGGCACCTGAATTGAAATCTATCGGCCTGAATAAAGCATCCAGCCTCTTGCTAGGATGCCAGTGGGAATACTGATGGAAGCACTGAAGTGGGAGCTGGTTCCCGCAGTCCTGCAACACCTCTCCCCATCCAGCTCTGCCTCATTACCTTTGACCTTGCCCTTGTGCTGTTCTGAAAGATGTTCTGTCCGTGTGCGGGTGATGAGCTCCACGTTAGATGCCCCATACACCTGGGGACAGATGAAGAAAGGGCTCATAGGCAGTTCTGGTCTTACCCTGTGTCTTACCCCTAAGGGCACTGGGAACACTCCCTGTAGCAAAGGGTCCTGGAGAGACTCTGCTTCAGGCTTTTGGGTAAGTGAATATATGAGGTCATTCATTCATTCATTCACTTATTCATTCAACAAACATTTTTTGAGGAGCCTTTATGTGCCAGGCATTGAGGTAGGCATCAGGGATACAGTAAACAAGCCAAACATGATCCCTGCCCTCTTGAGACTTACAATCTCTATAAGGAGACAATAAAATGGAGTTATAACAGCATGGTCCATGCACTGGTGGGGGTAGCACAGAGGCCTTCCCAGACTACAGAAGCAGGGGAGGCTTTCAGAGGAGATGCCGCACACAAAACCCATGGCATTTGTTAGTTCCTGCTTTCATGTCGTGGGCAACATAGGGGTCCCAGAGTAACAGGCAGAGCCTTTTTTTTTTTTTTTTTAGATGGAGTCTCGCTCTGTTGCCCAGGCTGGAGTGCTGTGGCGGGATCGCTGCACACTGCAAGCTCCGCCTCCCAGGTTCAAGCAATTCTCCTGCCTCAGCCTCCCGAGTAGCTGGGATTACAGGCGCCTGCTACCACACCCGGCTAATTTTTTGTATTTTTAGTAGAGACGGGGTTTCACCATGTTAGCCAGGCTGGTCTCGAACTGACCTCAGGTGATCCGCTCACCTCGGCCTCCCAAAGCGCTGGGATTACAGGCGTGAGCCACCATGCCCGGCCAGGCAGTCATTTTTAGGGATAAAGGCCTGGCTCTAGGGTCAGGCCAGCCAGGATCTGAACCCCAGCTCTGCCACTTAACAGCTGTGTGACCTTGTACAGGTCACAGAACCACTCTAAGCCTCTATTTCCTCATCATAAAATGGACCGATCATCCCTACTTCCTGGGGTTGTTGTGAAGAGTAAATGGGATGCCAAGGAAAGGACTCAATAAACATGCGTAAAATGGGAATACTAATAGAACAGCACCTACCAGAAAGGGTTGCTGTGAGGAATAAATGTGTGTGTGTGTGTGTGCGTGTGCACGTGCCCTGTGTATACATCCATACATCCATATAAAACACCAGAGAAGTGCCTTGAACCCAAATATAAGTGCTTGACCACGCTGCATTGCTTCTGTACCTCCAGGGCTGGGGAAGGGAGGTCAGAATCCCCTGTACAGCTTGCTGTAGGCAAGAGTGCAGCTGGGCTGGCAGCTGGGAGCTGCAGCCTCACCTTAGCTTCATACCCATTCACCATCTCCGTCTTTTCACTGCGCCAGCCCAGGATGCCAGTCTTGTTCCTGGGGAAGCAGAGTGGTCCAGGTGAGGCAGGCACCCCACCGGGCTGGCTCAAGGGTGACCAAGGCCATGTCCACCCACCTCTCAAAGGAGATATTCTTGGTGTCAAGCTGAGTGGTGACGACGGGCGCGGTAAGCCGGCTCAGCACCTGTTCCTCAGTGGGCTGAGCAGCAGCCAGCAGCAGCTCCCGGTCCTGCCCAGCCAGTGCCAGAGTCTCTGTGTACACCACCCGGCGGTCGTGGTCAATCTCCATGACCACGGCGCTTGTGTCTGCCAGCCACGGAACAGCACAGGGGGATCAGGGGTGGCCTGGGGCTGCCTCCCATTGTCCCCACCCTGCCCCACTTCCTGCCTGCCTGACCTTGGCCCCTGAAGACAAAGCTGCGGTTCCCTCGCTGCCAGGTCATGTGGTCAAAGCCCAGGAGTGTGGTGTCTACCCTCAGGTTCTGGCCGCTCTTCCACACTTTGTAGGTGTCACTAGGGCAGATCTTGGACACCAGGGGCACTGGTGGAAGCGGAGGTTGGAGGTGGCTTTGACTGGTCTGGCCTACGCGGCCTGGACCAGCTCAGGGCATGGGGTTTGGGATCCGTGTGGCCAGGAACAGGGGAGGGAACTGATGAGAGAGCAGCCTCTCCTCCAAAACCCCCTCCCTGGCCAGTGTAGACCATACTCACACAGAAGAGCAACCTGAGGTCGGGACGGGCATGTTTCTGTCACCACTAAGTCCCTAGTGTCCACCATTTGTTAATTCATTCACTCACTCTTTCATCCATTCTTTCAACAAATATTTATGAAACACCTACTGAGTGTTCCAGCCACTGGGAATACAACAGTGAAAAAGACAGGACTCCTGCTCTCTCAGAGCTTACCTTCTAACAAGGAGCTGCAGGTCATGAATACAGTAAGCAAATCATGACAGAGTGAAGAGAATAATAATGGAATCAAGACAGTATCTGGGGCAATCTGGAAAGGCCTAGCTGAGGTGGTGGCCCTGAGCTGAGCTAAGGCATAGAGGGAACCGCCGGAAGAGCTATGAGAACACATTCCAGGCAGGGGAGCAAGCGCAGGACCTACAGTGGGAGAGCCCAGAAGCGACCTGCTGCAGCCCGCTTACCCCAGCTAGTGAACTCCCATTTCATCTCCACGTAGAAGTCCTGGGCCTGGAGGACGAAGGGGAGAGAAGCTAAGTCTGCACTGGAGAAGGGCTCAAGGGCTCCCGTGGAGGCTGAGAGGCTGGGCCTCACCTTGCGCAGCTTCTCCAGGAGCACGGGGATGCCCGCCAGCCGCTTCACCACCCGCTGGTAGTCCCGGTACCGAAGCACCAGCTGCACCAGCTCCAGGTCCCGGGTACTCACAGCCTCCTGGAGCACTGGGGGAGGGGGAGGCAAGGTCACAGGGCAGGACCCTTCAGCCAACCATAGGTCTATGATGCTGGGGAGGCCCCGGCTGTGGGGCTGGGGTGAGCAGGGCTGCCCACCTGTCCAGCCGCTGCGATTCTCCCTGCCCACGTCTGCGCCGTGCGCCAGGAGCACACGGGCACACTCAAGGTGCCCCAGCGTGGTGGCCAGGTGCAGGGGAGTCCGGCCGCGGGGATCCAGCTGCTCAATGTCCACCTGGAGGAGGAGGAGGAGTGGAAGATATAGCCCCAGTCACGTCGGAGGCAGCCCTCCGGAGCCAGACAGCCCTGGAGCAGGCAGCAACCCCCACCCCCTGCTGGGGCTGCTCTGCCTCACCAACCTCACAAGGCAACGGAAAGACAGACACTATGGGCAACGGAAAGACAGACACTATGAGCAACGGAAAGACAGACACGTGGATGGAAAGGGGCTTAGAAGACAGGACAGAAAGTAACTCTGGAAGAGGGAGGGCTTCCTCCCTTCCTGTCCACCAAGGGCCCCTGGCTGGGTCCTCTCCTCCAGGGCCCAGTGGCCTGCCTACCAAGAATAAGCCTGGGACTGAAGTGGGGTGGCAAAGAGGCTGTTGGCCAAGGAGCTCACCTGGGACCAGACCTACCCTAAGGGTCCCAGGCCACCTTCAGGAAGAGCTACCAATTTAGATCACTGACATTATCACTGAGTGAGGTTTAACAAACGGTTACAGTAATACACAGACAGGAATGAAATAACAAGTTCATGGTATTAATACAATTTCACAACCATGTCCTGTGCTTGTGGGACACTATGCATTAAAATTTGTACAAATCCTATAATTTTGTGAATAACATGATTACATTGCATGAGATTTCTGTCGTGTGATAAAAGTGATAAAAGCTTTTTTTGGGTTTTTTTTTGGGTTTTTTTTTTGGGGACGGAGTCTCACTCTGTTGGCTAGGCTGGAGTACAATGACGTGATATCGGCTCACTGTAACCTCCGTCTCCCAGGTTCAAGCGATTCTCCTGCCTCAGCCTCCCAAGTAGCTGGGATTACAGACATTCGCCAACACGTCTGGCTAATTTTTTGTATTTTTAGTAGAGATGGGTTTTCACCATGTTGGCCAGGCTAGTCTTGAACTCCTGACCTCAGGTGATCCACCTGGCTCGGGCTCCCAAAGTGCTGGGATTACAGGTGTGAGCCACAGTGCCCAGACAAAAGATTTTTTTTTTTTTTTTTTTTTTTTTACTTGAGACAGGGTCTCACTATGTCAGGCTGGTCTCAAACTCCTAGGCTTGAGCAATCCTCCTGTTTCAGCCTCCCAAGCAGCTGGGATTACAAGCCCCTGCACCTGGCTTAGAAAGCATGTTTGTTAAACATAAGTTTTGTTTGTTTGTTTGTTTGTTTGTTTGTTTTTTGAGACAGAGTCTCACTGTGTCACCCAGGCTAGAGTGCAGTGGTGCCATCTTGGCTCATTGCAACTTCCGCCTCCCAGGTTCAAGCGATTCTTGTGCCTCAGCCTTCTGAGTAGCTGGGATTACAGGCGAGCACCACTATGCCAGGCTAATTTTTGAATTTTAGTAGAGACGGGGTTTTGATATGTTGCCCAGGCTGGTCTCCAACTCCTGACCTCAAGTGATTCGCCTGCCTTGGCCTCCCAAAGTGTTGGGATTACAGGCGTGAGCCACCACGCCTGGTCTTAAACATAAGTATTTAAATATATTTCAAGAGTCTAGGACTTCTAGTTAAGAACAGTGAACTGACAGGCCAGGCGCGGTAGCTCATGCCTGTAATCCCAGCACTTTGGGAGGCCAAGGCGGGTAGATCACCTGAGGTTGGGAGTTCGAGACCAGCCTGACCAACATGGAGAAACCCCATCTCTACTAAAAATACAAAATTAGCCAGGCGTGGTGGCCCATGCCTGTAATCCCAGCTAATCAGGAGGCTGAGGCAAGAGAACCGCTTGAACCCGGGAGGCGGAGGTTGCAGTGAGACGAGATCATGCCACTGCACTCCAGCCTGGGCGACAAGAGCAAAACTCCGTCTCAAAAAAAAGAAAGAACAGTGAACTGACCACATGCATGTAACTCCCTCCTCTTCTCTGAACTTGATTAAAACGCCAGTAAAAAGGCTTCTACTCCTACCATAATAAATGAAATTACTCTGCCACCATAAACAATGAGAAAATTATTGCTGCAAAATATATGAAGGCTGGGCACAGAGGCTCACCCCTGTAATCCCAGCAATTTGGGAGGCAAAGGTTGGCGGATTGCTTGAGCCCAGGAGTTAGAGATCAGCCTGGGCAACATGGCAAAACCCCATCTCTACAAAAAATACAAAAGAATTAGCCGGGTATGATGGCCTGTGCCTGTAGTCCCAGCTACTCAGAGGCTGAGGTGGGAGGATCGCTTAAGCCTGGGAGGTTGAGGCTGCAGTGAGGTATCATCACACCTCTGCACTCCAGGCTGGGCAACAGAGTGAGACGCTGTCTCAAATATATATATACATATGCGTGTGTGTGTATATATATGTGTGTGTGTGTGTGTGTGTTTGTGTGTGTATATATATATATTTCTCTATATAGAAAATATATGTAAAGAGAAATAGCTGTTTTTAGAAGTCCAGAACTGTGATCCCTGAAGTAAGGAAAATGAACAAGGTGAGCTCTGTAACATCCCTGGATTTCTGCCTGGAGGAACATTCCAGACTGTAATTCAAGGAGGGGAAGCCGGAGCAGAGCATGGTGCTCTTCCTGAGTTGAGAAGATGGAGACAGGATTCAGGGAAGCCAAGGTATTAAAGGTTGCAGCAGAGCACAGTTCTGGAAAAGAGTAAACTACTCAAAAAACTCCAGAAATCTGCATAGGGGTCTCTTCAAGTCTTCCTGAATACTAAACTTCACATGTGTATAGTGAAACTCAGTAAGACCACACAAAAAGGAGCAATAAAATGGTAAATTCTCAGAGCTCACCAAAAGCAGGGAGATAATCAAGCTCCAGCCTCCTAGAGTGGAGATGCATATTTAATCAGACCTCAGAAGGGTTATGCCTTAGCAGTAGAGCTAAACTATCCCTAGAGAAAAGGCTCACCTAGACCCACCCTAACAGATTAAAAATTAGCCTCAGGCCGGGTGCAGTGGCTCATGCCTGTAATCCCAGCACTTTGGGAGGTGGAGGCGGGCAGATCACCGGAGGTCAGGAGTTCAAGACCAGCCTGGCCAAAATGGCGAAACCACATCTCTACTAAAAATACAAAAAAATTAGCCGGGCGTGGTGATGGGTGCCTGTAATCCCAGCTACTCAGGAGGCTGAGGCACAAGAATCACTTGAACCCAGGAGGCGGAGGTTGCAGTGAGCCAAGACTGCACCACTACACTCTGGCCTGGGTGACAGAGCAAGACTCCATCTCAAAAAAAAAAAAAAAAAGAAAAGAAAAGAAAAAGAAAAAGAAAAATTAGCATCAAAGGCCAGGCACGGTGGCTCACACCTCTAATCCCAGCACTTTGGGAGGCTGAGGCAGGCAGATCACTTGCGCCTAGGAGTTCAAGACCAGCCTGGGCAACATACCAAAACCCCATGTCTACAAAAAATACAAAAAATTAGCCAGGTATGGTAGCATGTGCCTGTAGCCTCAGCTACTCAGTGACTGAGGCAGGAGGATCCCTTAAGCCCAGGAGGTTGAGGCTGCAATGAGCTGAGATTGCCCCACTGCACTCAAGCCTGGGTGACAGAGCAAGACTCTGTCTCAAAAAAAAAAAAAAAAAAAGCCTCAAAAAGGTCAAACTGATTTGCAAGTAATTTACCTAGTCTGCCTGAACAAAGCCCAACACTCTTTAAAGAACAATAACAAATCCAGATGCTTAACATCATATTTACAATGTCCAACATTCAGTTAAAAATTACTAGATATGCCAAAAAGTAGGAAAATAAAACTTATAGGCAGGGTGCGGTGGCTCACGTGAGCCTGTAATCCCAGCATTTTGGGAGGCTGAGGCGGGTGGATCACGAGGTCAGGAGATCGAGCTTGCAGTGAGCCGAGATGGCGCCACTGCACTCCAGCCTGGGCAACAGAGAGAGAGACTCCATCTCAAAAAAAAGAAAGAAAGAAAGAAAGAAAATATAACTAATAATCAGGAGAAAAATAATTTCATAGAAACAAAACTCAGAAATGATAAAGATGATAGATGGCTCAATATACTCAAGAGTTTAAAGAAAAACATGAAAAAGATGTTCATGAGGAGAGGAATGAGAGGTATAAAAAAGAACCCAGTGGACCATCTAAAGATAATAAGTACAGTAACTGAAATGAAAAATTCACTGAATAGAAATAACAGCAGATTAGACACTGCACAATTTAAAAATCAGTGAATTTGAAGACAGCAATAGAACTTTCCAAACTGAAGCACAGAAGAGAAAAATAGTACTGAAAAATAAAGTTGGCTGGGCTTCTATAGTCCCAGCACTTTTGGAGGCCAAGGCGGGAGGTTGGCTTGAGTTCAGGAGTTTAAGACCAGCCCAGGCAATACAGCAAGACTCTGTCTCTACAAACAAAACAAAAGAAAACAAAACAAAACAACTTTTACATTAGCTGGGCATGGTGGCAAGCAGCTGTAGTCCCAGCTCCTCTGAAGCTGAGGCAGGAGGATCCCTTGAGCCCAGGAGTTCGAGGCTGCAGTGAGCTATGACCACGCCACTGCACTCCAGCCTGGGCAACAGAGCAAGACCCTGTCTCTATGGAGCCTCATAATCTGTAAGACATTATCAAGCATTCTAACATATATCTATTGGAATCCCAAAGGACAGAATAAAGAAGTAGGACAAATAAGACAAATTTAGAGAAATAGGCCGGGTGCGGTGGCTCACGCCTGTAATCCCAGTACTTTGGGAGGCCAAGGCGGGTGGATCACAACATCAGGAGTTTGAGACCAGCCTGGCCAATATGGTGAAACCCCATTTTTACTAAAAATACAAAAATTAGCCAGGCGTGGTGGTGGGCACCTGTAGTCCCAGCTACTCGGGGACTGAGGCAGGAGAATCACTTGAACCCGGGAAGGGGAGGTTGCAATGAGCCGAGATCGTGTCACTGCACTCCAGCTTGGGCGACAGAGGGAGACTCCATTTCAAAATAAATAAATAAATAATAAAAGAAAGAAAGAACGTCCAAAATTTTTCCAAACTTGATAAAAACTACTATGGTGGGTTGAAGAATGGTGCCCCTCCTAAGACATGTCCACATCACATTCTGACCCTCACAGCCTATGAATGAGACCTTATTTGAAAAAAGGGTCTTTGCAGACATAATTAAGTTAAGGATCTCAAGATGAAATAATCCTGGATCACCCAGGGGGCCCTAAATCCAATGACAGGTGTCTTTCTAAGACACTCAGAGAGGTGGGAAGGCCATGTGAAGACGGAGGCAGAGACTAGAGTTCTGCAGCCACAAGCCAAGAGGGTTGTGGCCCAGTCACCAGAATCTGAAAGAGACAAGGCAGGACTCTTCCCTAGAGCCTTTGGAAGGACTGCCACCCTGCCAACATCTCAAATTTGTATTTATGTCTCCCGAACTGTGACAGAATAAATTTTTTTTTTTTTTTTGAGATGGAATCTCACTCTGTCGCCCAGGCTGGAGTGCAGTGGCGTGATCTCGGCTCACTGCAAGCTCCGCTTCCCCGGTTCACGCCATTCTCCTGCCTCAGCCTCCCAAGTAGCTGGGATTACAGGCACCCACCATCACGCCCAGCTAATTTTTTGTATTTTTAGTAGAGACGGGGTTTCACCGTGTTAGCCAGCATGGTCTCGATCTCCTGACCTCGTGATCCGCCCGCCTCGGCCTCCCAAAATGCTGGGATTACAGGCGTGAGCCACCACACCCGGCCAAATATTTGTTGTTTTAACCCACCTAGTTTGTAGTAATTTGTTGTGGAAACTAATACCAAGATAAAGCCAAGAACCAAGAAATTCAATGAACCCCAAGTAAGACAAACACGAAGTAAACTATACCAAGGTCCATCATAATCAAATGCTGAAAACTAGTGGTAAAAAGAAAATCCTAAAAGCATTCAAAGAAATGAGGTCCATTAGGTATGGAAGAACAGATACAGGAAATACTATATTCTTCTCATCAGAAACTATGCAAGCCAGGAAACAATATAATGAAATCTTTAAAGTGCTGGGGGAAAAAAACAAAAACAAAAACTTTCAACCTAGAATTCTTTTTTTTTTTTCTCTCTAATCCAGTATGACTGGTATTGACCTAGAATTCCATACCCGGTGAAAATATTCTTCAAAACTGAAGAAGAAATAAATATGTTGGCAGACAAACAAATTCTAAGGGAATTTATTGCCAGATGTGCAGGAAATGTTAAAGGGAGTTCTTCAGGTGGAAAGAAAATGATCCCAGATAGAAACTTGAATCTGTACAAAGGATTGAAGAGTGCCAAAAAATGTTAAATGTATAAGAATGTCAGGAGGCCAGGCACAGTGGCTCATGCCTGTAATCCCAGCACTTTGGGAGGCCGAGGCGAGCAGGTCACCAGAGGTCAGGAGTTTGAGACCAGCCTGGCCAACATGGTGAAACCCCATCTCTACTAAAAATACAAAAATTAGCTGGGCGTGGTGGGGGATTCCTGTAATCCCAGCTACTAGGGAGGCTGAGGCACAAGAATCGCTTGAACCTGGGAGGTGGAGGTTGCAGTGAACAGAGATCGCACCACTGCACTCCAGCCTGAGTGACAGAGAGAGACTCTGTCTCAAAAAAAAAAAAAAAAGAATGTCAGGCTGGGCGCAGTGGCTCATGCCTGTAAGCTTTGGGAGGCCGAGGTGGGCAGATCACTTGAGCCCAGGAGTTTGAAACCAGCGTGGGCAATGTGGTGAAACTCTGTGCTACAAAAAAATACTAAAATTAGCCAGGCGTGGTGGTGCATGCCTATCGTCCCAGCTACTGGGAGGCTGAGGTGGGAGGATCCCTTGAGCCAGGGAGCCAGAGGTTGCAGTGAGCAGAGATCATCCCACTGCACTCCAGCCTAGGCAACAAAGCCAGACCCTGTCTCAAAAAAAAAAAAAAAAAAAAAAGTCAATAAAATATTTAAAACCCACAAGAATAAAGAGAAGAGATGTCAGCGGATGAGAAACTTCAACACAACTTTAGAACATGGAAAGTGGCTGGGGCCTCACAACTGACTTAGGGGAGCAGAGGAAGCTGAAACTAAAGCAGCCACAGAGGGAAACGTCCACATAAGGAGCAAGCCAGGTGACCCCCAGCCCCCCTGAAAGGTGTAGGTAGGACCTGCAGGCAGTGGGGATGGCAGAGGTGGAGGTGAAGCTAGAGCTGAGTGCAGGGAGGCTGGTTACAATTCAGGATCCCCTGGTCCCCTTCCCAGCCTCATTAAGCTGGGAGATGCCCCCCTTCCTCACCACAGGACACCAGGGGTTTATTCTTTGTAGAAATTGGGCATGAGATGCTCTGGACTCAGGAGCATTGGCCACAGCAGAGGATGAGATATGGTGCTGAAAGCCAGTGATCCGTGAAACCCCAGCCCCTTCCCTACCTGGGTCCTGAACCACTGGCAGCCAGGTCACACCACCACCACCCTATCTACCCGAGTAGGAAGTTGTCCCAAAGACCTCAGAATACAGACATCTGGTGACCCTACAATGAACAGGCCAGCCTGCCACCTGATCACCTCACAGTAGCACCCACACATCCCTGAGCTCCACAGCCCCATTCTTAAATATGACCCAACAGCCAGGAGAAACTGGACACTTGATGAAAGCTTCCCATGTGAAATAAACCAAAACATACAAATTAGATGCTAAGACGGCTGGGCGCAGTGGCTCACGCCTGTAATCCCAGCTCTTTGGGAGGCCGAGGTGGGCGGATCACGAGGTCAGGAGATCGAGACCATCCTGGCTAACACGGTGAAACCCCGTCTCTACTAAAAATACAAAAAATTAGCTGGGCGTGGTGGCGGGCGCCTGTAGTCACAGCTACTCAGGAGGCTGAGGCAGGAGAATGGTGTGAACCCGGGAGGCGGAGCTTGCAGTGAGCCGAGATTGCGCCACTGCACTCTAGCGTGGGGGACAGAGCGAGACTCCGTATCAAAAAAAAAAAAAAAAAAAAAAAAAAACAAATTAGATGCTAAGAACCCAGAGGAAATTCTCTTGATGCAGGGAATAAAAGAAAACTCTCTGGGGGAAAACAGTAATTTACATCCTCAGGAAAAATATAAAAAGATCATTGAATTCATGAAACAAAATGGGACAGCCTGGCTTTCCATGACGTCTCCTGCCCTTTCTCTTGCCTTCTTCATTCTGGAAGTGACTTTCTTAACTTTTCCTTGTTTTCTGCATTCCTGGACAGCTGCACCTGCCCCCATAAACAGTAAACATCACCTGAATTTACTTCATTTTCAGGTGGAAAAAAAAAACCACCTTTGAAACTGTCTACATCTCTTCTTTTTCCCGCACCCTCCACATCTAACCCATCAGAAAAACTTATAGGCTCTGCCTTCAAAACAGACCTAGAAGCCTCCCAGTTTCCACTACCTTGCAGCTGTTGCCCCCCCATCTCTCACTGGCAGCCCCCTACTGCCTCTTTGCTGCTCCCCTGGTTGCCAGGCTCTATCGTCCACCTCACCCATGGCAGCTAAAGTCACCCTGTGAAGTGTTACTCAGGTCCTGACACTCTTTAGTTCAAAATCTTCCAGTGGCTTTCCATCGAAGGTAGCAGGGAATCCAATGGCCCCAGACTTCTCTTTGAACTCATTTGCTCCACCCTTCGCCAATGGCCTTCCCTGGAATGTTCTCCAGGATCCTCCAGAGAGCCCCAAAGCTTTCTCCCTCCCTTCACTCAGGCTGCTGCTCAAATGTCACCTCCTTAGAAAAGCCCACCCTGACAGCCCATCTGAGGTGACAGCTGCTATGGCTCTATCCACTGCCCATCCAAGTGCCTGTTGAGCACCTCCTGCACCTCGGACAGAAGCCCCATCAGCCAGGTCCCTGTCTGCTTTGTTCACTGCTGGTTCCCCACTCCCCAGGCAGCACCTGGCACATAAATATTTGCTAGACAAATGCATAGAGTACTAGGCTGAGGGGGCACAAGGAGGGGAAGGTAATTAACCAAGAAATCATTGCAGAAGTATATTGTTTATGCCGGGGGGCTCACGTCTGTAATCCCAGCACTTTGGGAGGCCAAAGTAGGCAGATCACTTGAGCTCAGGAGTTCGAGACCAGCCTGAGCAACATGGCAAGACCCCATCTCTACAAAAAAAAAATACAAAAATTAGCCAGGCATGGTGGCACCACCTGTAGTCCTAGCTCCTTGGGAGGCTGAGATGGGAGGATCACCTGAGCCTGGGAGGCAGAGGCTGCACTGAGCTGTGATCACACTACTGCACTCCAGCCTGGGTGACAGAGTGAGATGCTGTCTCATGAAAAAAGAAAAAAAAAAAGAAGAAAGAAAGAGAAAGGGAGGGAGGCAGGGAAGGGAGGGAGGGAGGGAGAAGGGGAGGGGAGAGGGCAATATAAACAATATATTGTTTATAATTAGGGAGGTAAATGACAAAAGGAGTCCAGAGTGCTGGGGAGGTGGGAGAGGCGGAGCAAGGAGCACTGCTTTTCATTACGCATCTTCTAGCAACAGTTAAATATTTTAAAGCATGACCATGAACTCCATTGTCAAAAATGAAACATTTTAAATAATTTAAGATTATTTATATAATTTTTATAGCCTTGTCCTGGAATTTCTTCATTTTTCAATATACTGGGAGCCTCAAAAAAACCAGCGGGCCTGGCCCCTGTTGGCCTCTGAGCTGTGGCCCCTCACAGAGAAGAGGAGCGTTGTTTACTCTTGTCCAATCCTGGTTGGGCTGGACTCCCGGGCTTGCAACCTGGGTGGGGTCCTGAGCCTGGCAGCGGGAGTGGGAGAGGGCCACAGGGCCCGAGCTGACTGGGGAAGTGCTGAGCAATCCAGGCCTCCCAGCCCTGCCCCAGATGCTGCAGCCGCAGCCGCTGCAGCTAATAAGACCCTAGGGAGCTGGCAGGCCCCTGCCTGGCCTCAGGGCTCCAGATGCTGCCTCCACCTCCCCATCAGGTGCCTCAGCTCCAGGCTCCAGAGAGAGGCTGGCACTTCCTTGCAAGCAGGGTGCCCCTCCCCATCCCCACACCTCAGGAGCGCTCCCCAGGGTGCCTCCCCAGGGAGGCCTGGATGGCTCAGCACCCCATACACCCCATGCAGAACCCCATACACTCAGCCAAGCTCCAGAGCAGCTCTCCCCACAAGCCCAGAGTGCCGCCTGCAGTGTAAGTGGCACCTTGCCCTGGGCCCAGGTAGGAGAATTCATTAATCTCCTCAGCAGAGGCCTCCAGCTTCTCCTCAGCAGAGGCCTCTAGCTATTTAATTGCTGGAATGAAAAGGTTTCCCATGAAACCCAACACCCAGCCCTCCCCACCAAGAGAACGGAGATTCCTTATCCCAGCAGGCCTCAGCTGGAGTCAAAAGGTGGTCTTTGGAGTTTTGTAGCTGGGGGTCCCTGGGCAGAGAGCCTCCCTACCTCCACTCAGGCACACACACCACACTCTAGTACACACAGGTACCATACAGATACACACTTGTACGCTCATAGGTACTCACGTGTGCCCTTAAGTGTACAAGCACATAAATGCCCAGCTGCCTTCTGGCCCTGCAGGAGTCCACTCCTGTGTAACGTGTGTGTGCGTATTTGCACAGGAACACCCCTCACACCCATGTGCACTAGCAGGGTACTTTCCAAACTCCTTTAGCATGAGCAGAATCCTTTTGTTAAGGGAAGTATGAAAAGCATACACCTAATGTATGGGCTAAACATGGTGCTTGCGAGGAAGGTGAGGGACGCAGAGCCTGTGCTCAAGGTGGTGCCTGCTCAGCCCCTTCCCCAGCCCACGAGGAGGAAGGCAGGAGTCTGGTGTAGTCGTTGCTTGACCTCTCCTGCCCAACGTGGGGTGCAGGGGCAGGTCTGCCTGAGCTCATTCAAGGGGAGGGAGGCAGGATGCATCCTTAAGCTGCGTAGGAGGCCACGGGCTGTGGGGACCGCACCCTGGACTTCTCCCTCCATGTCACCCCTCCCATCCTGCCCTTGCAGCCCCTCCCCCTCATCCCAGAACACATTGATTTTTGGTTTCTGGGGTTTGCGGCTCCCTCTCCCGAGCTTCCTAGCTTACCAGCTGTGGTGATGCCCCACATCCAGGACTGCCCACTGTAGGCAAAGGGAGGGGTCTGAGGTGCTCCTCGCACATCCTGGGCCCCACAACCCATCTCCCCTGCCTCTAGGTCAGAAGGGTGAACAGGGAAAGCAGGAGGCAAGCCCACGGTGGAGAACGCCCCAGGGAGAAGGAAAATGTTTCTCTGGGACCACAATCTGCCCACTTCAGGGTTCTGGTTGCCAGGGGCAGAGTCCTGCTCCCCAGGCCCAGCCCACACATGTCCCTCCCACGGGAGCCGCACAGGCTAACCCTTCCCCCTGTTCCCACCCCAGGGAACACCAGGAACTCGTGACTCCAGAACCAGGACCATGCCCAGCTGGCCATGCCAGGCAAGGGGGAACTGGCACATTCCCTGGCTTACAACCCTGTCCCCCCCGACCTGGCAGAGAACATGCATAGCGGCAAGCAGGGCACCGGGCTGGCATCACAGCACTGCTGGGTGCCCCTTCCCTTCACCAGGCACCTCCTATCTGCCCATCACTCCCTGCTTCCAGCCTCCAGCAGAGCAATTCGGGGCTGAGCAAAGCCCATTAACCTGCTCTGAAGGTGGCCATGCTGGCCCCCTCCTCAGCCAGCTGCACTGCCAAGCCTGCCCACGGAGGGCCTCTGCGGGGCTTTCTTGGAGTGAAGAAGAGGCAGCTATGCCAAGCCAAGACCAGGGAAACCTGGCTCCTGAGTGCTTGAGGAAAGCCGAGCTGTTTCTGTGGCAGCTGGTACCAGGGGGACTAGAGGCCAGGGACCCCTGGCTGGGATGCCAGGGTTCCACAGTGCTTTTCTCATGATGTTAGGTGGCTGTCCCCAGGTCCCCCTTGCAGAAAACAGAGCCTGGTGCCCTGGGGAGTAGGCAGTGTACATCTGGATACAAGCCTCACTCTGGGCCAGTCCTCGAGAGGGGAGACAGCTAGGGAACTCTCCCACCCACACGGACTGGCATTCCTCTTTTTGGCACGCCTGAGGGAAGGAGAGGACTGGCCTGGCTCCTCTGTGGTTGAACAAGGGTTAACCTCCACCAGTGCCCTATATTCCCCCTGGCCTGGATCCAGGGCAGGCAGTGTCCATTTCAAGGAGACATTAACTCACTGGGGCAGGGGTAGGGGTGAACCTGGGACCTTGTTTCTGAGGCAGCCAGAGGGGTGGGAGAGAGAAACACATGAGCAGCCCCCAACACCTCTACCTGCAGCGGCTCCGGTGCCCCCCACCCCAACCTTACCCCAGCAAGATGGCCACCCACTTCAGGATTATCAGCAGAGAGGCCTGCTGGAGAAGTCTTTTCTCCCAGGGCATTCTGCCTCTCTCCAGTCTCTGCAGTAAAAGGACCACCCACCCTCAGGCAAGGGAGTGGGACTGAGGCATTCTGGAGATTCAGCCTTCTGCCTAGTGATCCTTGGACCCCTGGGAAGTTTTTCCCACATGAGGCTTGTCTTCTTTTGCTTTCAGGGAAGGAAAGCAGAGAAGAGCCAGCAGAGGCTGGCTGGCCATGTCTTAGCGCTTTGCACATCACCCTGGAATTCCCTGTTCACACTTGCTTCACCAGAACAGAGACTCCTTGAGGGCAGGGGTTGATGCCCTGTTTGTTCATCTGTTTCCTGGGGGCACTGTGACCCACTCTCTTTAACAGGCTTCTCGTAGCTGCAGAGCACTGCCTTTATGATAGATAAACAGAGACAGGGTCTGAGGAGTTCAGTCTGAGGAGAAACTCGGAGAGTGCTGGCATAGGCACAGGTAACAGGAAGTGGCCACCCAGACCAGCCCAGAGGCCTGCGGGCACAGGTCACTCGCATATTTACAGGGACTGCCATGCAGAGCTGGATGCCATGCAGGCCTGGGGGCTGGCTCAGCATGGGACTTCAGAGACACATCCTGACCCCCAGCCTGCTCAGTCCGATGGCCTGCCCTCCACCTCCATGCTTCCCTTGGCGATTGCACAGCTCCTCAGACTGAACTTCTCATGACTCAATAAGCAGCCCTCAGAAGGTAAATTCCCACAGCGGGCAACTGCGCTAACCACCCCCAGCCCATGGCCCCAAGGTCTCAGACCCTGACCAAAACTGGGGTTCTCAGCCTGCAGCAAGCCATGGGACCCGGGCCCAGCTCTGGCTCTTGCAGCCCACCCTGGAGGCGGGGGGTCATATCTGCCATGAGTGCCTACCTGTGGCCTGGGTGCCAAGGGCAGAAGTGGCAATCTGTGACCTGTGCCTGCCTTTGTTCTGAAGCATGGCCAGAAGACATCCTGAAGCATGGCCAGAAGACATCCCCCCTTCCCCTGTTTTCTGGAGACCACTGCCCAGCCCAAAGCTGGTGACCCACGTGGCCTTACTGACCAGCAGAAACCAGGGAGCCCACCTGGTGTGCAGAACCTCAAGTCCTTCCAGCAGCCAGGGCCCCTCAGCTTCCTCTGCGCCTAGAAACCAGGCCCCAGCACCAGAGGGCAGGAGAGCGCTTTTCAGCACCTGGACAAGGCCCTTGGGGCCTCCCAAGAGGGTCTTTCTCCACTCCCTGTTCCTGAGCTGGGGCTGGGCTCTGAGAGATCCAAGGATCTGCCCAGTTTGAGAGCTAAAAGAGAAAGAGCTCACCGTTGGGGAGAGGGCGCTGGGTGGGGCTGGGGTGCCTGGGAGTGTGACACAGCCTCTTGCCATTCTTGACCTATGGCCCCCTCCCCACGCAAGCCTTTCCCACCTCCGCACCCTCACTCGGGAGGTGTCGCCGCTCAACTGGCTGGGGCGGACTCTCCACCACATGGAACACCGACCTAGCCCGCAGCCCCTCCCTGCAGCCCTCACTGCCCCGGCGGAGGAGGGGCACAGAGGCCTCTACCCTCATCTAGGAGAGTCCGAAACACGTGTGGTCCCGCCCGTCCCGGCCGGAGGGGAGCGGGCAGGGCCCGCTCCCATCACCCTTTCCGGGTCAACAAGCACAAAAGCCGCGGCCGCAAACAAAGACGCGCCGCAAACTCGCCAGGGAGGCGGGACAGCCCGCGCCGCACCCCCTCCCCAGGCCGGACGGGCGTGCCCGGCCGCGGGGTCCCCGCGGCGCCCCGAAGGCGCTCCTACCTGGCCCGCGCGGACCTCCTTCTCCAGCTCGCGGTGGCGGTTGTGCCACACGAGGTAGTGCAGCGGATACTTGCCCTCGGGCCCCTTCCTGGCGGAGGCGTTGGCGGGGATCATCGCCCGCTCCTCATGCCGGGGCCGCGGCGCCCGGCCGGGGAGGAGGGACGGCGCCGGAGCCGGGGCCCGGGGCCGCGGGGCGGGGGGCCGGCGCTGCCTGCTCGCGGGGCTGCGGCTCGGGCATGTGCGAGCGGCGGCGGGCGGGGGCGGCGCGCCCGGCGCGGTGCGGGCGGCGCGGGCGACGGGCGTCCTCGCGAGGCGGCGGCGGCGGGCGGCGCGGAGAGGCCCCCACCCGCCCTGGGAGGGAGCGGGCACTCGGCGGCGCTGCGCGGACTCGCGCTCGCCTCCCACACCCCCGCACACAAAGACGCCGCTCGGCGGAGGGAGCAGGCGCCCGCAGCGGGCGCGGGGGCGCACGGGACGCGGGCCCCGGGGACGCCGCCGCAGGGACGCGCGCCCGCAGCCCCCGGGTCCCCACAGCTGCATAGCCCGGCCCTCAGCCCGAGCGGCCGGCGCGGGATACGGGGATGTGGGGATGATGGGGAGAGAGGAAGGGGACCAGGCGCCCCGGGTAGAGCTTGTCAGCTCAGCCCCGCGGCATCATGGGGTTTGTAGTGCGCCTCGTGAAACTGGGGGTGGCAGGTGGCCGAAGAGGGTCTGCACTGTCCCCGGATCTCGTGGGAGAGTGGGCGGGGAGTCAGGCCTGGCCCAGACGCGGGCGGGGCTCTGACGCCAGGTGGGCTAGGACGCACCTCCCCCGCTGGCATTTTGCCTTTTGCTGGGGAAGTGGGGGGGGCACGGGCCTAGGTCGAGCGTTTGGGAGACTGGGTGGAGGTGTGGTCTTCAGAATTGAGCTTGGGTCCCAGGGGCCATGAAGAAGGATCCGGATTCCCAGAAGAGAGCGTCTGATTGGGAACTCCTGAGAAAGGTGTGGGGCATCAGTACCAAGGGTCATTGGGGCAGCCAGGGGTCTGGCCCCTGGAACATTTCTGAGTCTTCCCTGCCCTGTTAGAAAATTAAACTCCATCTTCCACACATGTCATTGGAAACAGAATGTCCAGTAACGCGGGAAAGACGGTCCCTTCCCCCCCCCCCCCCGCACACTGTCCCCAGCAAGAACCAGAGTGAGGTTGGACAGAAAAAGCAGCAGGTGGCAGCTCCGTTCCTCCACCCAGCTGGCCCTTCAGGAAGGGAAGTGACTGATTCCAGAGACTGTCTCCTTCCTGAATGACCCCAGGGTGAAGAGGTACTTCCAGAATGGTCCCTGCAGAGGGTGTGGTAAAAGTTGAATTGGCCTCTCAAGCGCCAATTGCAAGGCCTGGAAGGACCAAGAGGCTTGGACCAGTCCCTGGAGGGAGGGGACTGTGATGTCAGAGAGACCAGAGTTCGAATAGCTCCAACTGCCTGACCTTAAAAGAGCAAACTGCTTAATTTTTCCGACTTTCTCGGTCCACTCCCCTTCAAAATGAGAATCTAGATACTACCTCCTGGGGTGAGCTAAGGATAATGACTGCCCTGGAAACAGCGCCTCCCTCCCCCAACCAGGCGGGCCGAGACAGGTGGCGGGACCAGGCACGGTGCCTTCTTGAGCCCACCTCAGAACAAGGCAGGAATAAGGGATTCCACACCGGCCCTACTTAAAACAACAATCCAAGAAGTGTTTGTGTGGGAGGTGCCAGCAAAAGCTTGCAAACTCTCTCAGGTTTCTTTGTGTGGTCTTCCCTCCTTCCTCCTCCACACCCTGTGGTGCCAGGCCCCAGCGGGAAGAGATGAGGGAGGAGCGGGCTGCCTCGCCCCTTTCTCCCGCCTGGGAGGAGCCAGCTGGCGTCTCCGGCGGCCCGGGACCGCTGCCCGCCTGCACCACCAGGGGTCAGCAGAGTGTCGTGGCTGCAGCCAGTGCAGGGGAGGGGGCTGGCGCGGTTGAGGGGCATCTAGGAGTGGCCGGGAGCATGCCTGTGCATTTCCTTATTAAATTGTTTTTTGAACCTTGTGTGTGATTCCACTGTAGCAGTCCTGCTTCCTGGGGTGGTGACATCTCCACGGGGGAATCCAGAAACCCTTTTATCTCCAGTCCCAGGCCCAGAAGTTTGGCTGTGACGGGGCCGGGGGAAACAAAGTTTGGACGTTGTGTCCGCGCCAGGGCCACTCCCAGGTAGTCTCTGAGCCAACCAGGAGATGGGGAGTGGGGTGGAGGGGTAAGCAGAGTGAATCATCCTTCTTCCCCAGCAAAGCCCAGGAGTCCGAGGACAGGGGGAGTTCAGGATAGATTGTGGGGAGCTGTCGATTCTGGGGAGCTGTCCCCTGGGCGGCCGTGTTCTTTTTTTGCCAGGCGGCGGTAGACACTGAACCCAGGTCGCTTGCGCTTCGGCCCGCGCTCTCAGCTGCCACGTGCTCGAGACGCGCCCACACAGCGGAGAAACAAAGACAGCCAAGCGGCAGGGCTGCCAGCAGCCTCCTCGACATTTAATAAATGAAATTCCATAGCTGGGGGTCGATCGGGGGTGAACGGGCGGCCACCGCTCGTGGACTGAGCGCCTGGCACGGGCTGCCTGGCCACTCCTCCCGTCTCACTCCCCCCGCCCCTTACCCCCTTCCCGCTGGGGCCACCAAGCCCATGGACTCTTTGGTGAGAGAGCAGCTCGGGGCGGCAGGTGGTGCTCCCCCCTACACACCAGCTAGGTATCGTTGCTTGCAAAAGCCCCACCAGCTGAGCGGCTGGCTGTCGAGGGAGGGGAGGCCTGCAAGATTTTTTTAAGGTGCAATTATAAATAAAGCCCATGGATCGCGATTTCAAACAAACTTGTCAATCTGGGCCGCAGCAAAAGGCGATGGAGGCAGCTTTGCATGTATTTCGGGTGGTGTGACTCATGAGCATTACTTGTCTCCCCTAGGGAAGGAGCCTGCCCACCCACAAATCACTGCCGCTCTGGCACCGCTGGGATAATCGACCAACTTGAGCACCCCTGCCAAAAGACTGCCCCCATCTTAACAAGCAGGAGTCTCTGACTCTTGGAGAACCCCTCCTCAATTGTCACCACCGACCTGGCCCCCAGGTCTGGCCCTGGGGACCTCTACCCTCTCCCCACAAGCAGAGTGCCCGGGCCTTTTGCTGCTGCAGGGATTGGGGGTTGGGTACACGCGCGGCACACGCGTATGGGGGCGCATGCTCAGTGCGGGGGCTGCGCTCATGTGTGGCCTCTACCTAGGCTCCCTGCCCCCCAGCCCACCCACGTCCCTCACCTGCCTTGCCTTTGCCTGCCTCGTCGTGTGAAGTCCAGGAAGAAAGGCCGTCACCTGAAACGGCCCCTCTATGTTATATGCACCCTTTCTGGACACACACACCTCTGGTGGCCCAGAAACACCGTGGGTGCGTGTAAGGCGGATGACAAGTGGATGTGAGTGCACACAGGCACAGTGGTCACTCCTCGGGAGGTCTTTAAAAACCGCCCAGATTCTCTCCTCTCTGGATGGAAGGATGCATCTATCTAAAAATAGATATATTTTTAGTCCGGAGGCAGGGGAATACACTGCCTGACCTTTCTGGCACCTGGGCGTCCATATTGTTAGCAGTGGGCGTATTCAGCAAGAGTGTGACACACACACACACACCTGGACACACAGATGTGGACACCTACGGGACAGGGACGCACACCTCACCCCAACCAGAGATAGACTGGTACCCCAAGGCACAGCCCCTTTGACCTGGAGCGGGACTTGGGCCTCCAAGTCCTTCTTCCCTAATCCCCGCCCTCGCCGTCCGTGGGCCCAGCGTCCCCCGGTCCACCCCACGCGGAAAGTGAAGGGGAGGGGGCTGTGAGGGTGACTCACATTGCCTCCGGGCCAGGCGAGCGCTGCAGCGGAGGCCAGGGCCGCAGGCCACGCTGCCCGCCGGGGCCGGGCATCTGCCGCGGCCCCTTTAAGCGCCCCCGCCCCCTCCCGCCCGCGCCCGGGCTTCCTTTCTCTAGGGGGCGCGGCCGGCAGCGCGCGGCGGGGCGGGGGTGCGGCCCCTCCCCCTGTGGGCAGGGCCTGCGCCGCTTCCTGCAGAAGCGGCTGGGAGCCGCGCAGGGGGCGGAGAGAGGAGCCGCGAGAGGCGGCGGGGCGGCGCGGGGCGGAGGGCGCCCGAGGGCGAGCGGGCAGGCGGGCACGGCGGGTTCCGGGCCAGCCCCGGGGCGGACGGTTGGCCGGGCGCGCGGAGCCTCGCCGGGGCCTCGCCGGAGCCGGGCCGGGCAGCAGGGGCCGCCGCCGCCGCCCGGGCCCGCCGCCCGCGCCCCCCACGCTGGCCCAGAGGGCTGCGGCCGCGTCGCCGCTGAGGATGTCCCGAAAGGGGCCGCGAGCGGAGGTGTGTGCGGACTGCAGCGCCCCGGGTAAGCACGGCGGGGCCGGGGGCGGGACCGCACAGCCAGGCCGCCGCCGGGCGGGCGCCGGGGCCTGGCAAGAGCGCTGTGCGGGGCCGGAGGGCTGGGCGGGGCGGGGGGCTGCGGCCTCCAGGCTGGGCCCCCGCCTCGGCCACTGCGGAGCTGCGCCCTTGGCGGGAGGGCCGGCCTGGGGTGCCCATGCTCCCTGGAGGCCGTGGACTAGCGAGGAAGGACGTTCCCGGCGCCGCCTTCCGCCCCTCGGTCTGAGGGAGGCGGGCAGCTGGCTGCTCCTCCACCTCCATCTCTGTATCCGACGGAAGCGCCAGCCTGGGGTGGCAGGAGGGCCGTGGCGGAGGCCGTCAGGGCTTGGGAGGTGGGGGCGAGTGTGGTTTTATGTCATCTCAGTGCCACCCCCGCGTCTTGCACCTGCTGCTCGCGTGGTCGGTACGCCTGCCGGGGTGGTGGAGGGCAAGGAGCAGAGGGCCGGGCAGATGCGCCAGTGGGGCCTGAATACCGTCTCCTCAGGAGCAGATGAGCGGTGGCTACTCCCAGGACTCCCTGCCTCGGGTTCCTAAGGCTAGCGCTCCTTGCCGGGCCTGGCGTTCAGGGCCAGTCTAGACCCGGCTGTCTTCTCAGGAGGCATCCCCAGGCCTGCTGGTGGTGACTGGGAACAGCTCGGCTGGACCCTGCTGTTCCTGTTCACCGGTAAAGCCTGCTTGGGAAAGTGAGTTTGGCATCAAGCTATCCTGGGCGCGGGCCCCTCCCTGTCCCCTAGCCCAGTCTGGCCAGAAATGGGTGGGAGGCCGTGCCGAGATTCCCCGTATCCTGCTGGCTTCCTGGCCTGTCTCCTGGCTGTATTTACATGGTGGTTCCCTTCTTTTTCCTAACAGAGTTAGGACTGGGCTGGAGTGAAACCCCCCAGGCCTGCTGAGGAAGTCAGGGGTAATGATCCAAGAGGCTGCTCCCTTCTGATGAGGGAGGACAGCCAGTGACGGGGCTCTGCAGCTGGCCTGGGAAGGAAGCTCTAGCCCACATCCATTCTTTCTTTAGCAAAGAAGCTATCTCCCTGGTAGGCCCCTGATCAGGCTTCGGAGGTCCGTGAACTCTAGCGGGGCTGTGGGCATGATTAAGAGTGAGAGTATGGGGTGCTGGTTTGTGGGCCCGTAACTTTCAGCCACCCCTTGAGCAGGCCCAGGACCCCACAGGTTGAGCCTCACAGATGCTCTGGTGGTTCTGGGGGTGCCAAGCTAGAGTATTTGGGAACTATGACTTAGCAGGGCTTGGGCACAAAATACTCCATAGGTGGTTATGACCAAGGCCTCCTAGGGGCTTATCATGGTTTAGAGGGCCCTGGGGTTGAGGGTCCATACCCCTAAGAAACTGTGACTCCGTTCCCCGAGCTGCAGGCAGGTCTGGGGATGGCAGGGCTGAGGATGCACCTTGCCTTATAAATGTCTCCCCACTGTTCCACAACTCCGTGGGGTAAGCATGGCATGGAATGTGGAGGAGAGTCTTAGCAGGCGCCCAATCGGGGGAGTCTGGGGCTTAGTGTTGCCTTTGTTCCCAGCTTACTCTGTAATCCCAACAAGACTTTCCTCACTGTGGGGTCCTCAGCTTCCTCAATTCAGAGGCAAAGAAGTTGGAGTAGAAATGGTTTTTGGGGGGCTGCCATCTCCGAATCTATGGTCTGATTCTGGGGTGGAGGGGTGAAGGGCAGCACCAGCAAGGCAGTTGTCCTTTCTATGTTGCGTTGAATGTCCGACCACAGCCTCTGGATGCCCAGTGGGCTCAGGGAGGAATGGTGGGCATCAGATGTGTTGGATTGCCCAGCTCCTACTCCCAGGTCCTCATCCGTCAGAGGAATTTGTGCCCCAGATGCCTCCTTTCCCCTGATTCACAATAGAAGTCAGGAAGGTGGTGAGAAGGTGAGGATGGTGGGGTGGGGAGGATGTGGACAGTCTTACTCATCAGCCCACCTAGCACCCAGCGAGGTGTCCAGCACATGGCAGGCACTCCCTGAGTGTTTGGCTGCTTGTTAGGACCCTGGCTGGCTGCTTAGGACTATCCCACACCTGGACCCTAGGATGCTGGCCCTGGCATGCAGCGGCATGTTTGGTCTGGGTCCTGTGGCATCTCAGGCAGAGAGGCATGAGGGTACCCAGCAGTCCGGAGTCCAGATCCAGTGCCAGCCCCATGGTGTATCGCTCCACCCCAGGGTCACAGGCTTCTTTTATTATGATAGGAGCCCTGCAGTCCCAACCACAGGAGTGGGGCCAGGGACTTTTTGTGCTTGGTTAATTTGGGGGGTCATGGAGGTCAGAGGTGAGATGCAGCCTGTCCCCAGAGAGCCCCATCCTCCCTCTGCTCCCGGGCATGGGCACACGGGACAAGTGTGAGTGTGTTGCTAGGCAGCTGGACATGACATGGCTGCTCTGGCAGCTTGTGCCACCTCGTCAGGCACCGTGTGTGTTCCTGCCTGCCTGGGGAGTCCAAGAGAGGAAGGGGGCAGGGAGCCCTGGAGAATGTGCATCTTCCCCTTTCCTTAGCCTTGGCCCACCTTGCCACACGATCTCAGTCAAGGGCCTCTCCTCACCCCATGGGCTTCTATCTCAGCCTTTTCCACTTTGGCAACCCTGGGGGTGAGAGTGAAGGCCTCAAGATGCCTGTCCTGTAGGTATCTCTGGTGAGCAAGGCCGGGGACATGTTACGGGACAAGCTACAGGCTGATTTGTCTCTTCATAGTGTAGATTGCAGAGTGGGACAAATGTTGGGCTCCTCTTCCTCCCTTATGGAGGTAGAATTTGTGTGTGTCAATGCCTGCACCTGAGTGTTCATCCTGATGGGCTTTTACATGTGTGTATACCCGTGTAACTACCGCTCTGATCATGTTATAGAATAAGGGTATCCAATCTTTTTGCTTCCCTGGGCCACATTGGAAGAAGAATTTTCTTGGGCCACACCTAAAATACGCTAACACTAATGATAGCTGGTGAGCTAAATAAAACAAGCAAAAAATAAATAAAAAATAAAGTCACAAAAAAGTCTCATAATGTTTTAAGAAAGTTTATGAATTTGTGTTGGGCCACATTCAAAGCTGCCTGGGCCGCATATGGACTGCAGATTAGACAAGCATGTTATAGAACATTTCCATCACCTTAGGGGGCTTCCAAGTACCCCCTCCCAGTCCGTGCACCCCAGAAGTAACCACCATTCTGACTCTACCCCAAGGACTACTCTCGCCTGCCTTCATGATGTGGGCTTTTCCCTTAGTCTAGTGGAGATCTGGCCCTTAGCTCAGGGGAGGGAGGCCTGAGGCTGGCCTGTATGTGCAAACCTACTGGCCCTGGAGGCCACTGATGGCTTCAGGTGGTGGCAGGAATTCACCGTAGTAGAGGCCTCCATGGGGTTGGCACTGGTTAACGTGATCCCAGGATCACGCCTGCTACCTCTCCACACATACAGACCCATACCCTGCCGGTGGAGCCAGAAGCGCAGGGGGAGGGCTGACGAGTTCCCTTATAGTTCCTGTCCTTTCCGTCCCAGGTTTGGTCCAAGGAGCCTCTTGATGCAAGGATCCCTTCACCTTAAACTACAATCTGGGTAGTCCCAAGGGCACTTGCACAGAGGGAGGAGACAGAATGGTTAGGGTGGGCGTCCCATCTGTGTCATCCAGAAATGAGCTGACACCAATGTCGGCTGCCCAGACCAGGACAGTGTCCTTTGCCTACCATTCTTCTCAGGTCACCTGGAGGAGAGGGAGAACCCCTCCCCCAGGCTGGGGGAAAGTGCCAGGCAAACCCTTGGACCACATTCCTGCATCCTGGTCTTGGTTACTGCCATAGCCAGGGTCACTCACCACGTCTGGTCTGCCCATGGCTTAGGGCTCTGGAGCCATTGGCCGTGGATATATAGTCAGCCTTCCACGCCCGGCTTCTCCGGTAGGACCACAGACCTCAGGTCAGCCCATTTATGATCCTGCCCTGGGCGGCTCCCCACTTACAGGAAACCCCACCAAGAGGAATTTGGGCTGCATCATTTCCGGCTTCCTGCCTGGGCTGCTGGAGGTGGCTAGCTGGCAGCCCCCTGACCCAGTGGTGTTTGGAGTGGGGAGAGGGAGCTCTCCACACCTGGGGTGCCTCACTATTTGGGTAAAGCCAGCCCAGAAGTGCATGCTAGGGCTCCCCCTCTTGGCGAAGAGGCTGGTCCCTTCCTCCTGAGCCCTGGAGTCAGCCCCCCAGGAAGGTGTTGGCGGTCACCTTGGGCATCCCTCTGTTGCCCTGATTGGGAGGGGGTCCCTTAAAAAGCCTAAACCCAAAGACAGGCCTCTCTCCTTTACTTCCTCTTTTCATGCCTCAGTGGGGGTCACTTGCTGTGGGCAGAGCTCAGGCTGGGCCCCTGACTCAGAGTCTCCTCAATTTTCCTGGGAACTTTGGTGGAAGTCCTTAGAGGGGAAAGGCCTGAGAATTGCCTTCTAGTTGGGAGAGATTCTTATCCCCCTAAGCCTGTCCCTCCCCTGATGGGGATACTTCTGAACACCCTGAGCGCTACAGGGCAAGGCAGAGAGCCAGTCCCCCACCCCCACCCCAGGACAGGGTTTCCTGAGACAGGGTGGGGGCCGCTGGGCAGAGCAAAGTGTCCTGGGAGAGAGGCGCCCTGCCCCCACTCTCAGGCGGCACACAATGGCTGCTTTCTCCCCCGTGACCTTTCCGCAGCCTGAGTCGTATGCAGCTGTCTCCCAAGGGGCCTAGGATGGGTGGCATCTCCTCCACCCTTGAGAAGAACCTCGGAACTCCCACCCAGTCCTGGCCCTGCTTCTTCTTTCCAAAGTTCACTTTTCCCAAAAGAGTGGAGAGCAGGCTATAGAGGCAGAGGGACAGCAGCAAGTGTGGACATGGCATGGTCTCAGGCATCAAAAGTGCCACATCCTGGCAATTCTACTCATTAGCCTTGCAACCTTGAATAAGCCCTTTAACCTCTCTGAGCCACTGTTTCTTCATCACAGAGGTAGCATGTCCTACCTTGCCTGACAGTTGCAAGCAGCATCACACATAATGTACCCAGCTGGTACCTAGTGGGTGCCCAGTCAAGCCCAGCTCCTTTGCTCTGTCCATCCTCCTTAAGAGGGCTCCAGCTTACACCCTCAGTGATGATGGCAGGAGGCTCCAGCATGAAAGGACCTCACCTGCTGGCAGGAGGCCAGAGGCAGGACCTGTGGACGGGTGTGATCTGTCAGGCATGTTTCAACAGCATCTGGCATGCAGCAGCATCTGGGTTGCATCCCCTTGGGGATCCCTTCCTCCCTTCGGGACGGGCTGGGGCAGAGACCTCGTTTCCTGGGAAAAGGCTGAGTGACTGGTAGCAGTGGCTGCAGGGCAGGAAACTGTGCCTGCTGAATGGGCCCTGGGGACTGCATGTCCCAGAGGGGTAAGGATGTAGGAAAGGGCACGGCTGTGTCAGCCCCCAGCTGTGAGCTCTTGGGGAGATCCCTCACTGGTAACCTGGCCGTAGTGATGGTCCCAGCTCCTAGGCTGTTGGGGACTGAGTGAGTGAATGTGTGGAGAGTACTAGGCTTGGCACGGGCCAGAGCAGGTGCTCAGGAGGTCTGGCCCATCATCTGGCTCCGGCTGACCCTTGCCCTCACCCTGGCAGACCCTGGCTGGGCATCCATCAGCAGGGGTGTGCTGGTGTGTGACGAGTGCTGCAGCGTGCACCGGAGCCTGGGACGCCACATCTCCATTGTCAAGCACCTTCGTCACAGCGCCTGGCCTCCCACGCTGCTGCAGGTACAGGGCTCAGTTGGGTGGTTCTTCCTTCCCCTCAGGCAGAGTGTGCTGAGCATGAGGGCGTTTCCCCCTCACCCACATACACCCCCATCTGGAATCTGCAGCTTCCAAGGGGCAGCACCCCCCTAGGGCAGAGCCTAATCCTGACCCTTTCCTCCCATCTACTCACTTCATGCAGAAGAGTAGCTCACACCCCTGCTCTGCCACTTATCAACGTGGTCGTGTAGCATTGAGCAAGTTGCTTCACCTCTCTGAGCCTTGGCACACTCATGGGATCTGTGTCTTTGGGCAGCTGGACTAGATGGAGGTGTGGTTGTGCGGGCACACAGTAGGCCCCCTTGGTACCGTTTCCAGCTACGCCAGCCACAGCAGGCGCTCAGGAGGTGTTTCCCCCATTGCTTAGCACGCAGTGGGCACTCTCTCACTTGGCATCTCTTCCCTGCAGATGGTGCACACGCTTGCCAGCAACGGGGCCAACTCCATCTGGGAGCACTCCCTGCTGGACCCCGCACAAGTGCAGAGCGGCCGGCGTAAAGCCAACCCCCAAGACAAAGTCCAGTGAGTGGGGCTGGAGGGGTGGTGGGCAGAGACTGCGCAGTCCGGGACAGGGCCCTGGGAGGTGGCAAGGTGACCACCCTCTCCCACCATGCTCCCCATTCCTCCTGTGTGCCCCATGCAGCCCCATCAAGTCAGAGTTCATCAGGGCCAAGTACCAGATGCTGGCATTTGTGCACAAGCTTCCCTGCCGGGACGATGATGGGGTCACCGCCAAAGACCTCAGCAAGGTTTGAGGGGCCCTACAACAGATGGGTGGCCCCCTCCTCTTCTTCCCATCCACGACTCTCTGAAGGCCTCTCCTTTGTCCCCACTGAGCCCTGGGCGCCAAAGGCAGCCAGGTCGGGGTAACAGTAGACAGGATGGAGAGAGCAGATTGTTAGGTCAGGCCGTGTGTGGCTGAGGCTCCCCAGCAACCAAGTAGACACACAAGGCTAGAAGCCCACAGCTGCCACTCAGAAGCTGGGAAAACCTGGGGGTAGTTGCTTAGCCACTCATAGCCTCAGTTTACTCATCTGTAAAATGGGAAAGAAATAACAGCATCTACTTCATAAATAGTATCTAAGCCGGGCACACAGCACACGTGGTAGATGGTGACTGACGGCAGCGTTTATTAATTGGCATTAACCCCTAGCGGGAAGCCTCTGTCCTCCCGACATAGCCTGGTTTGGGCAGGCCTCCTTGGAGCTGCTAGGTGTCCCAGGGGCAGCCAGGGTGCAGCTTGTGGGTGGGGAGGTGCGCCTCACGCACATGCGTATTCACTGCACACTCTGCTCCTCTTAGCAACTACACTCGAGCGTGCGGACAGGCAACCTGGAGACATGTCTGCGCCTGCTCTCCCTGGGTGCCCAGGCCAACTTCTTCCACCCAGAGAAGGGCACCACACCTCTGCACGTGGCTGCCAAGGCAGGGCAGACACTGCAGGCCGAGCTGCTTGTAGTGTATGGGGCTGACCCTGGCTCCCCTGATGTTAATGGCCGCACACCCATTGACTATGCCAGGTGAGGGTTGGCTGAAGGGTGCAGTGTGGGTGGGTGGGGGTGTGGGTGAGGGCTGCTGCTGCAGGTCTGAGCCATACCCCCTCCTCACAGGCAGGCGGGGCACCATGAGCTGGCGGAAAGGCTGGTTGAGTGCCAATATGAGCTCACTGACCGGCTGGCCTTCTACCTCTGTGGACGCAAGCCGGGTGAGCAGAGCTTGGGGGGCGCCTGGCTGTGGCAGGCCTGGCTGGGGCTGGGCAGGTGGGACCTGGACACACCCGGCAGCAGGTGCTATGGTGACAGAGCGGCTGGGGAGCAATGTTGCTAGGCAACTGGCTCCTGTGAAATTGCTGCAGGCTCTGGGCCATAGCATCGCTGGGGCTAGGGAGTGGGGGTGGGCATCCTGCATCCTCCCGCGAGCTCCCAGCATTCTTGGGGGTGGCCTGCCCTCCCCACTTTCCCCTGACACTTCTGGGTGCCAGCCCTGCTCATGGCAGTGAGGTGGGCTCCCAGCTGCTGAGGCCACCCAGCACTAGTGAGTGACTTGGCATTTTTATTTTTGTTCAGATCACAAGAATGGGCATTACATCATCCCACAGATGGCTGACAGGTGAGTGCCCACCTGATGCCCCTTTCCAGAGGCTGTTGGATGCCATGTGGGTGGCTGACCCCCAGAGCTCCCAGCCCAGGTTTCAGAGGCCTAGGACCCTGCTCCCTCCCCCCAGAGACTAGAGGCACAGCTTAGTCCTCAGTCCCTAATGCTGGGCCCCAAGGCAGGTAAAAAATGTCAGCTCCGTATGTGGCCCGCATAGTCTGAGCCCCGTGACTGTCAAGTACATGGAGGGCTCGGGTGTGAGAAGCTACCTGTGGGCCGGGCGTGGTGGCTCACGCCTGTAATCCCAGCACTTTGGGAGGCCGAGGCGGGCGGATCACCTGAGGTCGGGAGTTTGAGACTGGCCTGGCCAACATGGAGAAACCCCGTCTCTACCAAAAATACAAAATTAGCCAGGCGTGGTGGCGCATGCCTGTATCTCAGCTACTTGGGAGGCTGAGACAGGAGAATCGCTTGAACACAGGAGGCAGAGGTTGCGGTGAGCCGAGAGCACGCCATTGCACTCCAGCCTGAGAAACAAGAGCAAAACTCCAAACTCCGTCTCAAAAAAAAAAAAAAAAAAGAAAAAGAAGCTACCTCCGGCTGGGAGGGTGGGCCACTGGGTTCTGTCCCAGTGGCACCAACCCCACTGTCTTTAGAGAAGCCTCTGCTCTTCGCTGAAAAGATGAGTGGGCTTCAGGGATGTGACTAACTTTGTGACTGCTGGCTAGGCCTCTAGCGTGCTCAGAATTAGGCAGGTGCCCTGAGGCTGGTTGAATGAGGTGTTTCTGCTTCCGTCTGAGAGGCAGTGTGGGACACCCCCTGCCACTCACCCAGCACATAAGATGGATGCTGGTGCCACCTGGTGGCCACCTCTGATGGCCACGTCCTCATGCCAGGCTGTGCCTGCTGGCCTGGATCTGGAGAGAGGAGGTGCTCTCCTCCCCAAGGGCCTGTGTGGGCAGATGGGCATAACCAGGCCTGGGCAACTCAGATCCTAAACCCAGACCTCTTCCAGACCCCAAGGCTCCTACTTCTATGGTCTGATTCTACCTGGGCTGTGTGTGCATGCGTGCATGTGTATGGTAAATACACCCACATATGGGCTCCATTCAACAGCACATTAACTGAGCACCTTCCCGGAGCCAGCTACTGCCCTTGGCACTGGGAGCACAGAGGCACCTGAGACACAATCCCTGCCCTTAAGGAGCTCACAATCTAGCTGGGGAGGCAGCCTAGGCAGGTGATTCTAGTCCTCATGGGGGAGTGCAGCAAGAGAGGCAGAGGCATGGAGGGTAGAAATGCTGCATGGGAATTGAGGCAGCCCCCGGGCTGGAGCACAGCATGGGAGGCAGGGAACCCTACAAGCAAGACTGGGATAGAGACGAGCTGGAGAATGAGCAGCCCCGAGAGCATCAGCAGGAGCAGTGACCATCCCGAGAGCGGAGAGTTCCAGGCACAGAAGTGTGAAGTCATCTCTGCTGCTTACTGGCTGTGTGACTTGCAGGCTGCTTGACCTCTCTGAGCCTTGGTTACCTCTCCTGGAAATGGAGATGACAGCATCTATTTTTCAGGGAGGAGAGGATTAGATAAGAATGTATGCAAAATGTTTAGCCTTTGTTTTTTTTTTTAAAGAGTTGGGGTCTCGCTCTGTTGCCCAGGCTGAAGTGCGGTGGCTTGATCATAGCTTACCACAGCCTCAAACGATCCTCCTACCATAGCCTCTTGAGTAGCTGGGACTACAGGCACATGCCACCATGCTCAGCTAATTTTTAAATTGCTTTTGTATCTCTGTGTTGCCCAGGCTGGTCTCCACCTCCTGGCCTCAAGCGAACCTCCCACCTTGGCCTCCCAAAGTGCTAGGATTACAGGTGTGAGCCACTGCGCCCGGCCCTAGGGTATTCTGATGAAGTATGTTTGGAGTGTGCCATATGCACGTGTTATCACTGCAGTGCTTTAAGGCAAGGGGTAGTGCAGCCAGGTGTATCCAAAAAATCACCCTGGCTGCTGGGTGGAACAGGATTGTAGGGACAAGACTAGAAGGAGGGAGATTAAGAAACTTACAAAGCCCAGGCAACAGGTGATTGAGGAACCTGGGGAGCTTCACTAGGACTGGAGGGTGAGGGAGGCTTCAGGTGACTGCCAGGTGGCTGACACTGGTGGTGGACGAACAGGTCACTGAGAGGAAGAGCAAGCCAGAGGAGGAGGGGTGGGGGACGCGGTGAGATGAATTCAGCTTTGTCCCTTCTGGGCCGGGTGTGCGTGGAGATGGGTCTGGGCCTGATGTGAAAAGGCATGTGCTGCCCTGCTCCTGGGTAACTGCCGCCTCTGTCCTGTTCTTCCCTCTGCTGCCTTCCTCTGGACTTAGATCTCGGCAAAAGTGCATGTCTCAGAGGTATATGGTGCCTGCCGGGGCAGCAGGCCTGAAGGTGGGGTAGGGCAGGGAGGCATTTGGTGTGCAGCATCTGGGGTGCCATCTCCCTGGGATCCCTGCATGTTGGGGAGGTTGCTGGCATGGGCCTGGCCACCTCTCAGGTCTCTCCTCTCCTCCCAATTCCCATCTCCCTCTGCCCTCAGCCTTGACTTATCCGAATTGGCCAAAGCTGCTAAAAAGAAGCTGCAGGCGGTAAGTCTGCTCCAACAGTGCCCTGACACTTGAAGCTGGCCCCTCTCTGATCCCCCACCCTCTGCTCTTGCTTCCCCTGCCTCTGACTCGATGACCTTTTCCAAGTCTTTGACCTGTCCCCTCACTGGCCTCAGCAGTCCCCTCTCCCTGACCTCCCTACAAAGGGATGGACTGGTCCCTTCTCTCCCACCTTGGAGTTTGGAACATGATCCCTTCCCACTTTCCCATTCTGAGACTGTAGGGGCTGGGCAGCACAAGGAAGGCCACCGGTTCCCCAAGGCTCACAACATGCTGGGGAGCTGGCCTTGGCACTGGGAGCCGATGCATCTGACAACATCTGGGCCCCTCTCTTCCTCCAGCTCAGCAACCGGCTTTTTGAGGAACTCGCCATGGACGTGTATGACGAGGTGGATCGAAGAGAAAATGATGCAGGTGAGTCAGGGAGCAGGAGTGTCTGGCGTGGAGGACCCGAGCGGCCCAGGCATGGGTCTCTGGTCCTTTACTGGGCTAAGAAGGGGTGCCTGGGGTTGGGGCTGCTCAGAGGCCTGCAGATGAGCCCCTGCTGGCTGTGAGCCTGCCTGGGCAGCGTCCCAGGCTGGGTAGAGTGCTGAGGGGGAGGCGGCTAGCGTGCTCCTCCCCCAGCCTCAGACTGGGGCTCCTCTTGCTCTGGCAGCCTCCCACTTTGGCTGTCTCCCTGGTACCGCTCCACCCCCCTGCATCACTCCTTCCTGGCCACAGCCGGATTCCAGCCCAAACTCTGGGTCTGGATGAGTGGGACTGGCCTTGTTCCATTTGTCTGTCCCCAGCCGGCCGCGCCCAGCCTTGCCCTGGCCCAGCCTAGCTCTGTGTGCCCAAAGACCACTCCTGTTCTGAACATCAGTGCTCAGTAGGCGTGGGGGCAGCTAGGAAGGCTGGGCTCAGTGCTTCCCCACCCCCACCTTGGGGGCCTGGCCACCGTGGCTGATCTGCTCCTGTCCGTCCCCTACAGTGTGGCTGGCTACCCAAAACCACAGCACTCTGGTGACAGAGCGCAGTGCCGTGCCCTTCCTGCCTGTTAACCCGGAATACTCAGCCACGCGGAATCAGGTGAGGGGGCTGGATTGGGGGCCTGGGGTGGTCTACTTCATCCCCGCAGTCCCTCCTCATCCGGCAGTGGGCTGGGGCCTGAGACAGCTCTCCAGCATTTGCCAGGGCCTCCCTCAGGGCACAGCTGGCACTGGGATTTGGGAAGGTCAGGAGGCTGTTGTTTTGAGCACTTGGGGAGCAGCTCCGGTGGATGTTCCGGCCTCTGCTCAGGCACCCTACTCTATCATACCCTGCCGCGGGTGGCCTTGGCTGCTGACTAGCCAGGTGAAGCTAGGCTGGGATGCTTTAGCTGGGGTTAAATTAAATGGCAGGGCCATGCCTTGCTACTTGGTCCCTGCCACCCTGCGTCAGTCATAAGGGGTCCCCTGAAGCCAGCCTGGCCCTTTCTGCCTTGCAGGGGCGACAAAAGCTGGCCCGCTTTAATGCCCGAGAGTTTGCCACCTTGATCATCGACATTCTCAGTGAGGCCAAGCGGAGACAGCAGGGCAAGAGCCTGAGCAGCCCCACAGGTGGGAGGGTTGTGTGGGAGGGTGTGGGAAGTGGGCGGGGCTCCAGGGGTCTTTCCTGCATGGCTCTCCCTGCCAGTGGTGACCTGAGAGATGGGTTGTGTGGTGGAGTGTGGCCTGAGTGACACTCCTGTGTCCTCAGACAACCTCGAGCTGTCTCTGCGGAGCCAGAGTGACCTCGACGACCAGCACGACTACGACAGCGTGGCCTCTGACGAGGACACAGACCAGGAGCCCCTGCGCAGCACCGGCGCCACTCGGAGCAACCGCGCCCGGGTCTGAGTCCCACCCTCCTTCCCACTCCCCTGTGCCCTGACCCAGGCCTTCGCCGAGGCCCAGCTCTGTCCTCTTGTAGCCCAGGGGCCTGAGGGACAGGTGGGCCGCTCCTAGCCTCAATAACTGCCCCCTGCGGGTGTTGGCCTCCCTGCCCCCAGGTGCTGACCGGCTTAGGTCTCTCTCTGCAGAGCATGGACTCCTCGGACTTGTCTGACGGGGCTGTGACGCTGCAGGAGTACCTGGAGCTGAAGAAGGCCCTGGCTACATCAGAGGCAAAGGTGCAGCAGCTCATGAAGGTCAACAGTAGCCTGAGCGACGAGCTCCGGAGGCTGCAGCGAGAGGTGAGGGTGCAGCCTCGGTGGGAGGGGGAGTCCCAGGACTCCAGGGGGTTGACAGCACTTTGCACCCATAGATCCACAAGCTGCAGGCGGAGAACCTGCAGCTCCGGCAGCCTCCAGGGCCGGTGCCCACACCTCCACTCCCCACTGAACGGGCGGAACACACACCCATGGCGCCAGGCGGGAGCACACACCGCAGGGACCGCCAGGCCTTTTCCATGTATGAACCTGGCTCTGCCCTGAAGCCCTTTGGGGGCCCCCCTGGGGACGAGCTCACTACGCGGCTGCAGCCTTTCCACAGCACTGTGAGTCACCTGTGGGTCTCAAGGTGTGGGGAGATGGGTGGGGCTGCCGCAGGGTCCACCATGACGCTCGCTGTGCTAACATCCCCAGGAGCTAGAGGACGACGCCATCTATTCAGTGCACGTCCCTGCTGGCCTTTACCGGGTAAGCCTGGGGAAGGCGTGTCCATCTTAGCCAGTAGGTTCTGAGCCCCAGGGGGTTCTGGGCTCTGTGCTGAATGCGGGGCTTAAGATGATTAGACTGACCTGGTCCCTGCCGCACTGCTGGTGAGCAGGGGGCAGTGGGGCACACTGACTCCATCCAGCGCTGCCCTGGGTTTCAGATCCGGAAAGGGGTGTCTGCCTCAGCCGTGCCCTTCACTCCCTCCTCCCCGCTGCTGTCCTGCTCCCAGGAGGGAAGCCGCCACACGGTAATGTTTCCATGCCCAGTGCCCACAGGGTGGCTGGGGGCCGTGTGGGCTAGGGGCAGTGTGGGTCCAGGAACACGGCGCTCACAGCCCCTTCCCTCCGCCCTCCAGAGCAAGCTTTCCCGCCATGGCAGCGGAGCCGACAGTGACTATGAGAACACGCAAAGTGGGGACCCACTGCTGGGGTGAGGCTCCCTGGGTCTCCAGTCCAGCCTGCTCACATGCCGAGGCGGGGAGGTTGAGAGGGCCCCCAGTGTGTGAGGACCAAGGCGGGCGGCTCTGAGGCTGGAACGTGTCTTTCTCTATATGTATCTTTGTCTCTGTTTTCTGGACCTGGGCCTCAGGCTGGAAGGGAAGAGGTTTCTAGAGCTGGGCAAAGAGGAAGACTTCCACCCAGAGCTGGAAAGCCTGGATGGAGACCTAGATCCTGGGCTTCCCAGCACAGAGGATGTCATCTTGAAGACAGAGCAGGTCACCAAGAACATTCAGGAACTGTTGCGGGCAGCCCAGGAGTTCAAGCATGACAGGTACTGAGTGGAGGGGGAGGTGAGGGGGATGCAGTTCCTGTTGGCTTCTAGGGTGTTGCAGAGAGCATGAGGGGCCCTGGGTTCTGCTGTCCCTGGGAACCTCCCTTGAGAGCCCCCTGCTTTATAGCCTCCCTTCTCCCCGCAGCTTCGTGCCCTGCTCAGAGAAGATCCATTTGGCTGTGACCGAGATGGCCTCCCTCTTCCCAAAGGTACAGGGGCCAAAGAGAGGACCAGGAGTGGGAGGGCCTCGAGCTGGGGCAGGCGTGGAGAATCCCATCTGATCGCTACCCGGGTGGAGACACAGACAAACTGGGCCCTGATCTCAGCTGGCGGCTTAAAGTCCAAGGTCCAGCCTCACTCCTGCCCCCTCCAGAGGCCAGCCCTGGAGCCAGTGCGGAGCTCACTGCGGCTGCTCAACGCCAGCGCCTACCGGCTGCAGAGTGAGTGCCGGAAGACAGTGCCCCCAGAGCCCGGTGCCCCAGTGGACTTCCAGCTGCTGACTCAGCAGGTGATCCAGTGCGCCTATGACATCGCCAAGGCTGCCAAGCAGCTGGTCACCATCACCACCCGAGAGAAGAAGCAGTGACCTCTCTCCCCACACCCTCACCTGCACCCTAGGACCTCACTGGCCATAGGAGCTGGGCCACTCCAGACATTAATCCCCACCCCAACAGAGCCACTGGCACAAGTGCCCTTAGTGCTGCCACACTCCCTGGCAGCCAGGTGCCCTGGTGCCCACCCCGTCGAGCCCCTAAGGATGGGGAGGTGGGGGGGCAGGAGCTTCTGTCCCCCACATTCCATGCACCTCCCCTCTGTATATAGCATCTCCCCCCTCCTAGTGAGCAGGGGCCTGCAAGGCATCACTCCCAGCCCCTCGCCTTCTAGGGTACCCTCAGCAAAGGGGCAGGTGGGGACACTCCAAGTGGGGCAGCTCTCCGTACATGCGCCCCACCCCCATGAGCCAGTTCAGCCCTACTGGGGGCTGAGCGGGGGCATCCCCTCCTTTGTACATAGTCTCCATGGATGTCCCTGCCCTGTAGCCACCAGCCCCTTGCTGCTCTCCCTTTAATGCCATATGGCCCCTGCCTAGGGCACAGGCCCCAACCTGTGTGCTGGGGTCCCCAGCAGCAAACACTGGAAAGTCTGTTTTTTTTTTTTTCTTTTTTCTTCCCCACCCCTTAATTTTAACTTTGTGGTAACTGAGTGCCCCCGCGTGCCTGCGTGTTGAGTGTGTGGGCGGCAGTGCCGTTCCGGAGGCCTGGTCCATCTGGAGTTTTGAGGGGTGAGGGGACCAGAGCAGTGGGACCAGCATGGGGATCAGCTTCCCTTCCCCACCTGGAGCCAGGGACTGTCCGGGTAGCCAGTTTTGGTCCTGCCCGCTGCCTCCCTGATCCCTCCCCACTCTCGCCCCTTCTCTATGAACTTAAATCAAAAACCACTTCCCTCCATCTCCTCCTGCTCCTGCGTGGAGGGGGAATGTGTGCTGGCTAGGGTGGAGGACTGAGCACCTGAGCCTGGGGCTGGCTCCCCGGGGTCCCCGACTCAGCTGGTGGCTGTGGAGCTGAGTCCCTTCCCCGTAACCTCGGCAAGGCCAGCACCCACCATCACTACCTGCACCTGCTGTGGTCCCACCCTCTGGAGGCCTGGGAACCTGGCTGCAGCCTGGGAAGGCTGGAGAGGCAGACGGTGGGACCCACCAGCTCTCTCCCCATCCCGCTTCTTCCCTGGGGGCCAGGCCCTACCTGTGTGGTGGTGGGTGGGCTGTCAAGACGTGTCATGTACATTTGTATCAAAAATAAAGAAGTGACCATGAGCTGTTTCTGATGCTTAGAGAATGGGGGCTGGAAGGAGGTGGCAGACATGAAGGGTGACTGCAAGTGCCCCAGGACCCCCGCCCTAGGGAAGCCCCTGTGCTGGGAACGTCTGTCTAGTGGAAGAGTTAGTTTGCGAATAACAAAGCTAACATGTATGATGATAACGCCACCCTCCCATGAGCACATTCCTAAAGCCCCATGTCCAGGGACAGGTTGGCCAGCGGGGGCGGGCTGCCTCAAACACCACCTCCATGGCCTAGGACTAGGGTCCGGGTGGGAGTCTCTGTGCGGCAGATGCACAAGCTCAACTCCAGAGTCTACTAAAAATAATTTAATTAGAAACGGAGTTTTGGCAAGGGAGGCAGAAGCGGCTCCTTTTCTCCCCTTGGCCGCCCACTCATCAACCAACAAGGAGGAAAGTCCCCGCAGTGCTCGGCCAGTGCCGCGCCATCGCCACCAGGGGGCGCCCCGCGCGCGGTCCACGTGGCAGAGGTCGCGGCCTCGCGGCGCGGGGAGGAGCCGCACGCCACAGTGGCAGGTCCCAGGCCGTCACTCCGAGCTCTCGCCTTCCGGGCCGCTGTCCGGCGTGGGCGGGAGGAGGGGTCTCCGGCGCGAGCGCTTGACCCGGCGCGAGGGCTGCAGCAGCCTCCGCTTCAGCACAGCTGTGGGCCGGGCGCCGAGCAGTCAAGGGCGGGAGGGCAGGGAAACTATGGGGGGCGGCGGGCGACGCAAGGTGGGGCGGGGGCCTCGGGTAGGGTAGGGAGGGAACTCCTCACCAGCCACTGTGTCCTGGCTGTCCGCTGTGGGCCCCCAGTAGATGCTCTCCCCGCGTCGGAAGTTTCTGTGCAGCCGTGTGCAGAGCGTGGCCAGGGTGAGCAGCACCAGCAGGAAGGTCAGGGCCATGGCAGCCCAGGCGGCCTCTTCAGTGCGTGGGGTGGGGCCCCGGGCTGCCCGTGGAGGCGCTGCTGCGCGAGGGGCCGGGGAAGCCTGACTTGAACAGACACAGCCCCCTGGGCTGCCTTGCCCGTTGGGCACCTGAGCCTCTGTCCTGGAGCTGGCATTGCCTCCAGGCGCCCCCGGCAGCAGGGAGACAGTGGGCACAGATGGGGCATTACTCTCCCTACCAGGGATTCCCACCATGGGCTGCTTGGCCTTCAAGCTCCCTGGGGAAGCAGAGGGAAACCTCAGGGCTGAGCGAGTGGGCTGGGGACCAAGGGCAGCCCGCAGCCTCCGCCTCTTGGCACCACTGGGAGAGGGCTGCCTGGGCCCTTGAGATGTCACCTCTGTGCCAGGGGGCCGCCAGCTCCGCAGAGCGAAGGCCAGAGCCAGGGCCTAAGGAGAGGGGAGAGAGCAATCACCCTGCTGCCCCTCTCAGAGAACCCGAGGGCCAACAAGCCTGGGCCCAGCGTCTCTCACCTGCACACACCCTCTTCGGCACAGCCTCCCTCTACCGGGGGTTGGCTCGGAGGGAGCAGGCCCTGAAAGGCTTTCACAGTAGATCCATGCCTTCTTCTTCCTCTGCTTCCTCCTCCGCCTCATCAGCCAGTGGGCAGCCCAGGCTGGCTCTACCCAGGCCATCTCCAGCGCCAGCCCCCATGCAGTCAGCACCAGGGGCTATGAGAGGAGGTAACTGTTAGAGCTACGAGGAAGGTGGGGACAAGCAAGAGGAAACCCTTGAATTTTCCATTCCCTGCACACGGGGCCATAGCCTTCTGCCAGGGCCAGGCAAGTGCCTTTCATCAGCTACATACCCGATCCTGCGTGAGGCTGAAGTCAGGGGTGAGGGAAGGGTTAGCCATACAAGCATAGGCCAGGAGGGCAAGCTGGAGCTTCAGCCAGGGATGGGCACAGGGGTGGTAGAGGAAGGTGACATCCTCAGCCTGGAGGAAAGGCACAGAGACATCAAAGCAGGCCCAGAGCCCTCCCAGAGAATCTCAAGTTCTCCCATCCAGGGGACCAGTTTAAAGGTACTCCCAGGATAGCTGGATGGCTATTCTACCTTCAGGGCCCAGGAAAGGACAAAGGGCCCTGGGTATTGGCATGTACCCACTCTTGCCTCTGAGTGTTCCTTTCACCCTTCCTCTCCATCAAGTGCCACCCTTCAAAGCTCACAGCATGCCTGGATAATCCTGCCAGACTCAGACCACACTGTAGCCATATTTCCCTGCAGGTGTAACGATGGCTCTACAGGTCCACAATCCAAGCCATAAGCAACCCCCAAATGAAGACCATCGATCCAATCTATACAATCTCCCAAGAGCATCCAAATACAGGGCAGGCAGGCAGCAGGTGCACAATCTCAGGATGGAAATACTCCATCAATCATTCATTATTCTTTGATTGAGTTGACTTGGTGCTCAGTGCTGTGCTAGATGCTGTGGGAGATGCCAAAGAACTCCTGGACTCTGCTTGCAAGGAGTGTGTAAGAAACTCAGGGAAACAACTAATGCAAATAAAACAGCAAACTAATAAAACTTAGTGATTAGTTGTTAAATTATCAGAGATAGATTCAGAGGAGGAGGGGAGGAATAAAGGCTGATGCCATCGGGCAGTGTCTCAGGGGGTGCTGATGCCTGCTGGGGCTGGGAAGATGGCTGGGGGAGTATGGCAGGAGGGCAGGGAGCTGCACTCTCCGAGTCAGGATAGGCCAGGTGTGGAGGAGAATAAACAGGAGCAAAGGGGCTGTGGTGAGGGCGAGGCTGGCACTCATTTGTGTGGCAAACAGCCTGGCACAACTGGAGAGGAACCAAGGATGTGGAGAGGTCAGACGAAGCTTACTTAAGTAAGGCCTGAAAAGCCAGGCCGGAGAATATGGCCACGATAAGGTGGGAAATAAGGAGCCATTGACAGTTTGTGAACAGAGGAATGACTTCATGAAAGGGCTGTTTGAGGAAAGGAATCTGGTAGATGGCGTGAGGCAACAACTCTTGGCCTGGAGCTATTACAGAGAATTTTTTTTTTTTTTTTTTTTTTTTTGAGACAGTCTCGCTCTGTCGGCCAGGCTGGAGTGCAGTGGCATGGTCTCGGCTCACTGCAACCTCTGCCTCCTGGACTCAAGCAATTCTCCTGCCTCAGCCTCCCAAGTAGCTGGGATTACAGGGGTGTGCCACCACGCCCAGCTAATTTTTGTATTTTTAGTAGAGACAGGGTTTCACCATGTTGGCCAAGCTGGTCTTGAACTCCTGACCTCAGGTGTTCCACCCGCCTCAGCCTCCTAAAGTACTGGGATTACAGGCGTGAGCCACCATGCCTGGCCAATTTAAGTTAGGTATTTCAGGCCAGGCATGGTGGCTCACACCTGTAATCCCAGCACTTGGGAGGCTGAGGCAGGCAGATCACTTGAGGTCAGGAGCTCAAGACCAGCCTGGACAACATGGTGAAACCTCGTCTCTACTAAAAATACAAAATTAGCTAAGCTAGGTGGCACACGCCTGTAATCCCAGCTGCTCGGGAGGCTGTGGCATGAGAATTGCTTGAACCTGGAGGCAGAGGTTGCAGTGAGTGCCACTGCACTCCAGCCTGGGCAACAGAGTGAGACTCTATTTCAAATAATAATAATAATAATAAGTATTTCAAAGGAAAAATCAGAGGAGCTGGCGATGAAGATGGAGACGCTGCCACGGAAGCTGAGCCCGCAGTGTGGAGCCTGGCAACTGGAGGCACACTCCTTGCACGATGCAGCTCTGTACTGTACACGGTGCTGGCACATACCCTCCCTCGCTGCTCACAGGTAGAGACAGAATTAATACCCTCTCCTACAGAAAGCTGGGGCCCACAAAGTCAGGAGACTTCCCGCTGTCTTCTCAGGGAGCTGGAGCCTGGGTTTTTTCCAGCTACTCTCAGAGAGAGTTCCACTCACAGCCACTTGTCCGCAGAGCCAGCTACCCAACAGCATCCTGACACAGCATTGCAGATGACAGGCCTATGGCTCACTGTCTTTGAGCCATCTGTCCTGGGGCTGATCTGTCCTGGGCTTGGAGGTGGGGCGGAGAACTAGAACCCTGCCTCTGCCTGAGGGAAGTGGTAAGGAATGGGGCCGATCAGCAGAACAGGCGGCGAAGCCTGCTAGGAGCGCCTGTCTCCAGGCGTGGACACCAAGGGTGGTGGGCCCCTGCTTGTACTCACCTGCCCTGGGCTCACTCGTGTGTAGGTCACTCTTGGTGACACCTATACATGGGGAAAGAACAGAGCTTAGGGCAGTTGGGGGACTCCGTGTGTGTGTGGTGGGGAGCGGACGGCAGGCCCCAAGCGCTAGGCTGGGATGGAGAATTTGGCTACTGAGGACTGAGGAACCGGCAGAGGTCCCCAGATAGTGACTGTGGAGGGTGCGGCGAGAACGGAGCGGGACTGGGCTAGCCTTTCACATCCCTCTCTCCCTGGGCCCTCCAGGGCTCCTACCTGCGGGGGCAGAGGCCACAGGCTCTCGGGACAATGGGCTCCCGCCTCCTCCGCCGGTCCAGCCATCACCTGTGGGTCCAAAGCGAAGAGCTGGGGCGCTGGACACGGCGAGGCCCTGCCCTCTCTCTCCCCAGGCCCAGCCCGCCAGCGGAAGAACTCCGCGTCCCCCTCGGCGCGCCACTCCTTCCAGGACGAACTTTTGGCAAAGCGCTTTGAGCTCCCCGGCCGAGGCCTTCCCAGGAGCGGGTCACCTTACCTCGCTGGGACCCAGGAGCCTCGCCAGGGCTGCCAGGAGAAGCAGTAGGGGCGAAGGCGGAGGAGGCGCCATTCCAAGCGGCCCCGGGCCCGGCCCGCCGCCCAGCCGCTCCGCCAGCGAGGGAGCGCGCGCGTCCCGCCCCTCCAGCCCCGGCGCCCCCGCGCCGCCCACGCCGCCCGCGCGTCCGTTGGCCCTGGGCTCGCGCGCGCCCCTCCCCAGACAGTGGGCCCCCGGTATCGCCCCGCCCCAATGCCCGCCCACAGCAGCGGAGTGTGCGCGCACGCGTCTTAAACCCGAAGCCGGAAAAGTTAAGTGTAGGAGCCGGGTCAGCGCGCAAGGCTCAGTAGGGCAGGCGGGGGACCCCTTTCCTCGTCCGGGGATTCGTCTCAGCAGGTCCCTGCAGTCTGTAGAGCAGCTGCACAGCTGCAGCGCCTGGATGGGATCGTGGAGCGGAGTGTAAGGCCGGAAATGGAATCCCTGTGGACCGGGTGGCCCAGGCCGGGGAGACGGGTACACTCCCCTGGCAAACCCGCTTCAGATTTGTCGGTGTGACCTGCAACGAGAAGAGGGGCAGGATCATGAAGTCAGGAGGAGCTGCTGAAGGGAGAGGGTCCCACCTCTGGAGCTTCGCCGTCGGCCCACCCCGCTCCCGCCCTCGCAAATAGGGTCCAACGCGGAGGAGCCTCGGGAGGTGTCTCCGCTCCCCAAACTCTCCAAACCCAGAAGCCCCGGGAGGCCGGAGCCAGCCGAGAGGCTGCTGTCTTCCCCTCCTCCGCCGTCGCCCAGCGGTGGCAGGCGCGCGTCTAGAAAGAGATTGGTCGCCGCGAGATGGGGACGCCACAGGCCTCACCCCCAGGAGGTGCGCTGGCCGGCCCGCCCCGCAGCGGGGCGCTGGTTCTGGTTCCCTCTCCAGGATTTGGGGGGGAAACGTGGGTAGAGAGCGAGGGTCGAGATGCCTATCCCAAAGCTTGGAAACAGCGAGAACGTGTTATTTCCGTGGTCTCCCATGCACCCCGGTTTACGAGGCGTTCCTTGTAGGTCGGACGGGCATCCCTGTCGCAGGGCGCCTGAGTGTGTCCTTTTCTCCGACTGACTCTCGGAGGCTTGGGGCTGCTGCTTCTGGGGAAGCCACTCCCGGGCTGAGGATTTCCTTGATGTGGAGCCCCGAGCTCGCGGGGACGGGGGCGAGGAGTCCGCGGGACCCGCACTGATGCAGGCGGGGAAGCAGCAGCCTCCCGCCAGCGGCTCAAGACGCCGCGCTCGACCTCTCTAGCCCAGTGCCGGACCCCGCCCAGCCAAGTTATTGCGGGGCTGCGGGGCCGGGCGGGGGAGAGCGGGGCCGCCCGAGGGCAGAGCGCGCGCGCTGCCGCCGCCCCACGGGGCCCCGGGAGCCGGCGCCCGGAGCTGCGACTTACTCACCTCTCCCTTCTGCTTCTTTTCATCGGCCTCTGAGGGCGCAGCGCCCAGGGTCTGGCGGAAGACACTGATGACAGTCGGGTCCCCAAGCCTCGGCCTCCAGTCTCCCCACTTCTCCATGGCCAACACCGCTCTCCCCGGCTCGTGCCCTCCCCACTCCCTTCCGGCTGCCGGCGCGCCCTCCCTCCCTGGTGGCCCCGGCTCCTCTCACCCTCTGCTCCCACTTGTTGCAATTGCTGTACAAAGGGCCGGGGCGGGGTGGGGGGCGGGCGAGGGCAGCCGGGCCCAAACTGGCTGCCTCTGCCCGGCCACGGCCAATCCAGAGCGCGCCCGCGCGGGAGGGCCCTGGGCAGCCGCCGCCGGCGGGCGGAGCCGCGGGCAAAGCGCGGAGCTCGCCGAGTAGACGGCCCCGCCGCCCGCTGCCCGCCGGGGCTCTCCAGCTTCGCCATGCCGCCGTGGGGCGCCGCCCTCGCGCTCATCTTGGCCGTGCTCGCCCTTCTCGGCCTGCTCGGCCCGCGGCTCCGGGGACCCTGGGGGCGCGCCGTCGGAGGGAGGACCCTGCCGGGGGCCCAAGACCGAGGCGACGGGGAGGAGGCGGACGGCGGAGGCCCGGCGGACCAGTTCAGCGACGGGCGCGAGCCACTGCCGGGAGGGTGCAGCCTTGTCTGCAAGCCGTCGGCCCTGGCCCAGTGCCTGCTGCGTGCCCTGCGGCGCTCAGAGGCGCTGGAGGCCGGCCCGCGCTCCTGGTTCTCCGGGCCCCACCTGCAGACCCTCTGCCACTTCGTCCTGCCCGTGGCGTCTGGGCCTGAGCTGGCCCGGGAGTACCTGCAGTTGGCGGACGATGGGCTAGTGGCCCTGGACTGGGTGGTGGGACCTTGTGTTCGGGGCCGCCGTATCACCAGCGCCGGGGGCCTTCCTGCGGTGCTTCTGGTGATCCCCAATGCGTGGGGTCGCCTCACCCGCAACGTGCTCGGCCTTTGCTTGCTCGCCCTGGAGCGCGGCTACTACCCGGTCATCTTCCATCGCCGCGGCCACCACGGTTGCCCACTGGTCAGCCCCCGGCTGCAGCCTTTCGGGGACCCGTCCGACCTCAAGGAGGCGGTCACATACATCCGCTTCCGACACCCGGCGGCGCCGCTGTTCGCGGTGAGCGAAGGCTCGGGCTCGGCGCTGCTCCTGTCCTACCTGGGCGAGTGCGGCTCCTCCAGCTACGTGACAGGCGCCGCCTGCATCTCGCCCGTGCTGCGCTGCCGAGAGTGGTTCGAGGCCGGCCTGCCCTGGCCCTACGAGCGGGGCTTTCTGCTCCACCAGAAGATCGCCCTCAGCAGGTGGGTAACGGAGGCCGCAGACCAGCATGGAAACAATAGAGGGCCTGAGCTGGCTAAGAATCAGAAACAGCTATGCATAGCATTGGAACAGGCGTGGGCCAGTTTGGGCAAAGTTCTCTGAACACATCTTCCAAAGCCTTCCAAACCCTGTAATCTAGACAGAACCGGGGAAGCGGGTTTAAAGGTCATCGATGGACTCAGCTAGTATCACTGTGCTAGAGCAGGGACTCCTGCCCCGGCCCCTTGCCTCATCTCAGCACCCCCTGCTGTATCCTAGCAATCTGAGCACCTGGCCCACGACAGCAGAGATACCTGACATTTACCACTTAGCCCACAGCTTGACAACTCAGCAAAGAGCACTCTGGAAGCAATTGCAAACGATTATCTGCCCAGAATGTTTACTCACAGTCTCTGAGCCTGGAGGTGACAGGAATCAGAAATATGGTGGCATTTGAGGCCAGGTGCAGTGGCTCCCACCTGTAATCCCAGCACTTTGGGAGGCCAAGGCAGGAGGATCACTTCAGCCCAAGAGTTTGAGATTAACTTGGGCAACATAGGAAAACCTGTCTCTACAAAAATTTCTTTTTTTAATTAGCCGGGTGTGGTGGCATGCATCTGTGGTCCCAGCTACTCAGGAGGTTGAGATGGGAGGATCACCGAAGCCCAGAAGTTCGAGGCTGCAGAGAGCCTTGGTCTAGGCTGCACTCTAGCCTGGGTGACAGAGCAACACCCTGTCTCAAAAAAAATTTATATATATATATATATATACACACACACGCATATATGTAGGCATTTATTAAAATCATTATTTTTTTAATTCTTTTTTTTTTAGACAGTCTCACTTTGCCACCCAGGCTGAAGTGTAGTGACATGATCTTGGCTCACTGTAACCTCCACCTCCTGGGTGCAAGCTATTCTCCTGCCTTAGCCTCCCAAGTGGCTGGGGACTGCAGGCGTGCACCACCACACCCAGCTAATTTTTAAATTTTTTTTGGTAGAGGCAGGGTTTCTCCATGTTTGCCAGGCTGGTCTGGAACCCCTAATGTCAAGTGATCCGCCTGCCCCAGCTTTCAAAGTGCTAGGATTACAGGTGTGAGCCACCGTGCCCAGCTGTTTGTTTGTTTTTTGAGGCAAGATCTTACTCTGTCGCCCAGGCTGGAGTGCAGTGGTGGAATCACCACTCATTGCAGCCTTGAGTTCCTGGGCTCAGGTGACATTCCCAGCCTGCACTCTGGCTTTCTTAGGAGATGGCAGAATGAGGTCGAAGTCATTATGGCAACAGTGTGGTGTAGCAGAAAGACCTGGGATGTGGGGGCCAGACCCCCACCTCAGCCTCCCGAGTAGCTGAGACTACAGGCACATGCCACCATGCCCGGTTAATTTTTGTATTTTTCATAAAGATGGGATTGTGCCATGTTGTCCAGGCTGGTCTTGAATGTCTAGACTCAGGGAATCCACCCGCCTTGGCCTCCCAAAGTGCTGGGATTATAGGTGTGAGCCACTATGCCTGGTCAGAGATTAACATCTAATTTCAACTGTCTGAGGCTGGATTGAGCTATTCAAATGACGGAGCTGCTCATCCTGGCCTCCTTGTCAGGATGCCAAGCCCTCTCCAGGGGGCTAGAAACAGCAAAGATGTTCCCTGTTACCCAAAGCAGTTGCTCTGAGGCCCCCATTTAGGAATCCACTCAGTAAATTAATGACAGACTCAATTGCTTCCTCTGCCAGGCAGCACACTCTCTAGGAATATCTGCCCCAGGTATACCTGATCAACATCACAGTCATGTGACATTACCAGGACAGGATGTTAGTTTAAAAAACAAAAATAAAAACAATGAATGCAACCTAAAGTCAAATGTGAATTATTAGCAGAGGTGTCACCTGCTGGTTTGGATACTCTGAGCAGCAAGTTCTTCTAGGAGCAGTTTAGGAGGTTACAGTTCATAGCAAGTTCTCCACAGAGGGCCAGAAGTTGAGGTTAGGAGAACTGTCAGCAGCTGTGAAGTCAAATGCTGCCCCTAGGGCACATAGACAGGTGCAGTGATGCTGTGAATGACAGGCCTAGTGGGCACCATCACACAGGAAGGAGGGAGGAACCCATTGTGCTGAGAAATGCCCACCCATGTGGCTGGATCTTCCCACTTCCCGAGAGAAGCCAGACACCTGCATTTTATGTGAAATCTTCTAATTTTATTATTTTATTTATGTATTTATTTATTTATTGAGATGGAGTCTCGCTCTGTCACCAGGCTGGAACGCAGTGGCACGATCTCGGCTCACTGCAACCTCTGCCTCCCGGGTTCAAGTGATTCTCTTGCCTCAGCCTCCCAAGTAGCTGGGACTACAGGTGTGTGCCACCACGCCCAGCTTATTTTTGTATTTTTAGTAGAGATGGGGTTTCACCGTGTTGGCCAGGATGGTCTCAATCTCTTGACCTCGTGATCCACCTGCCTCAGCCTCCCAAAGTTCTGGGATTACAGGCATGAGCCACCGCGCCTGGCCAATTTTATTATTTTATATTATTTTATTTTATTTTTTGAAATGGTCTCTCTGTGTCACCCAGGCTGGAATGCAATGGTGCAATCATAGCTCACTGCAGCCTTGACCTCCCAGGCTCAAGCAGTCCTCCCACCTCAGCCTCCTGAATAGCTGGGACTGAGCCACCATGCCAAGCTAATTTTTTTTTTTTTTTTTTTTTTTTAGAGATGGGTTTTCGCCCTGTTGCCCAGGCTGTTCTCAAACTCCTGGACTTAAGTGATCCACCCACCTCGTTGGCCTCCCAGAGTGTTTGGATTACAGGCGTGAGCCACCGCAACCAGCCTTATCTGGTTTTAAATGATGGCCATGAAATTAAATGTTTTCGAAGCCCTAAATGGCCAAAGAAAGCCTCTGTGGACAGATCTGGCCTGCGGGCTGTCTGTCTGTCTCATCTGCTGTCACCTGATGTTCTCATTCTTCCCTCTCTTTCCCACCTTCCCCACTAAACATCTCGCTGCCAGGTATGCCACAGCCCTGGAGGACACTGTGGACACCAGCAGACTGTTCAGGAGCCGTTCCCTTCGAGAGTTTGAGGAGGCTCTCTTCTGCCACACGAAAAGCTTCCCCATCAGCTGGGATACCTACTGGGACCGCAACGACCCCCTCCGGGATGTGGATGAGGCGGCCGTGCCTGTGCTGTGTATCTGCAGTGCTGACGACCCCGTGTGTGGACCCCCAGACCACACTCTGACAACTGAACTCTTCCACAGCAACCCCTACTTCTTCCTCCTGCTCAGTCGCCACGGAGGCCACTGTGGCTTCCTGCGCCAGGAGCCCTTGCCAGCCTGGAGCCATGAGGTCATCTTGGAGTCCTTCCGGACCTTGACTGAGTTCTTCCGAACGGAGGAGAGGATTAAAGGGCTGAGCAGGCACAGAGCTTCCTTCCTTGGGGGCCGTCGTCGTGGGGGAGCCTTGCAGAGGCGGGAAGTCTCTTCCTCTTCCAACCTGGAGGAGATCTTTAACTGGAAGCGGTCATACACAAGGTGAGAGACCTGGCGCGAGAACCCCCAAGTCCTGCAAAGAAAAACAGAGCTGGGCAAGGGGGAGTCCTGGAAAGATGGGACGGACTGAACAGAGGGAGCTCCAGCTCTGTGCTCCTCATTCAGTCCCTCTCTCTTAAATTGGTGCCTTGAAAGAGAAGGAACGTCCTGCGAGCCTGCACTCACTTCATCCTCAGCAGAACTCCTGCCTGGCCTCTGCTCAACACATCCCTACTCATCCGGTCAGCAGCGGCGCGTTCTAGTCACTGTCACCTGTCACTGACATCACAAGCCAAAGGATAGCACTTTTTCAATCCATGGACTCAGGAGAAAATGCCCTCTTACTGGCAGTGGCTAGAGGGATGAGACGTTTGTGTATGTCACTGGGCAGTGACCCCGATTCTCAAGCTGGAGCCATTTGATGTCATGAGGACAGGATGTTTGTGTCTCGGCCCCACTTCCCTCATTTGCTCTGTGGTTGTGGCGCCCTGCTTTGACCGAATGCTCTGGCAACTGCGGCAGCAGGCTTGTGTGTGTGAGAAGGGCGGCAGAGGCAGTGGGGCTGGCTCGCTGAGGGCTGAGCAGGTAGAGAATGTGAACGTCCATCTCAAGGGAATGCGAAGGTCCAATCTCTCAGAGGAGCTCTGCAAGTCTCAGCTAGGAATGGGGCTGATCTGGCCCCCAAGCCTCACTGGAGAGATCCCCAGGGTATTTTACAAATAGGAAGCGCTCTCATGCAGGATCTGAGGGCTTTGCTAGACCATGGTTCAAGGAGTCAGAATCTTGGCTACCCTGCATGCTCCCTCTGGCACCATTTCAGGGGATTACTCCAGAGAGCTGCAGCCAGAACTGTTTATCTCCTGAGATGTGGACTTTCTCTAAGTCAGGAAAAGCACAAACCTCATAACTTAGGTGTTTTCTGGTTAGTTGCTCCCTTTTCTGATCCTACTACTGGCCTCTCCCTTTCCAGAGCCAGGAGACACATCTGGGACCAGAGGAAACAAAAGCACCAAGAGGTTGACTAGAGCTGACCATTGATTTACAAATATTTCACATTCCAATGCTTCATCTGCTCAATTATTCAAAAGGCCATCCCTGTAAAGGCAGAAAAGCTTCCTCTTAGATCTGGCCACTCAGCGAATAAGTGGGTATTTGGTTTTATGAAGAATAATGCTGAGGACTACAGATATAGTATATCAGAGATAATATATAGTATACAGGTTGATCTAAATATTCTGGTTTGGATTAGGCAATTAAAATTTTTTTGGCAACAGGACATATGTTTCCATGTGTTGCTAAGATTCAAAAACTTTGCCCTGAAGTTTTATTTTAATCGTCATTGAGAAAGAGGGCTCCTGTTCTGACCTCAAAAACAGCAAAGCTGTTGTAAAGAAGAGAGCTGCTTATACGAAAACCCACATTCCAAGACTTGGTATAAGGTATTCCTGAGGCCATGATTTCAGGTTTGGATAATCTTGCCCCAGATTCTAGATCTTATTCTTCTAGATCAAATCAGAAGAAACTTTGAAATAACTCCAAGAATCTGCACTGAAATGTAGACAGCACTCGATAATCTAAGGGACATTATCTTGTTGTGAAAAATTATCTCCTCCTGGCTGGGAGCGGTGGCACACACCTATAATCTCAGCACTTTGGGAGGCCGAGGTGGGTGGATCACGAGGTCAGGAGATCGAGACCATCCTGGCTAACACAGTGAAACTTCATCTCTACTAAAAATACAAAAAATCATCCGGGCGTGGTAGCGGGTGCCTGTAATCCCAGTTACTCAGGAGGCTGAGGCAGGAGAATGGCGTGAACCCGGGAGGCGGAGCTTGCAGTGAGCCAAGTTCGCACCACTGCACTCCAGCCTGGGCGACAGAGTAAGACTGTGTTTCAAAAAAAAAAGAAAAGAAAAATTATCTCCCTTCTCCCCACTTCTTGTTTCTCCTCCTCCATATTCCTCATCTGACGTTCTTTTGCCATTTCTAAGCAGGATAAATAAAAAGGAACTGAAATTAAGCTGCTCTACTGCCGGTGAACAACAGCCTTGGTGTAAGGCTTGGTGAGGGAGATTTACTGCCATCTGGCCATCCGCTACCACCAGCTGCCCTCCACATCTGGGACAGTGAGGATTTCAGTTAATTAGGGTCCTGCAGTCCCAGTTGCCCTGCAAAATGGGAAGCAGCCTAGTGGTTTTTAAACCCTAAGGCTTAAAGAGTCCCTAAGGGTGAAAATCTGCATAGTTTCTCTAGAAACTATCCAGATAACGCAAGACTCTGGTTCTTCAAGAGAATAGCTTTTGGAGAAATAGTGGTTGGTTTTCCTTTCCCTTTTGATAGGAAAGAAAGTTTTCCAGGGAGAGAAATGTATAAACTTTGTAGTTACAGTCAGAAGAATGGCAGAATCAGCCCCAGTTCAGGTTCCATTAATTCCTTTGAACCCTGAACTCTAGTGACCCGAACCCTAAAGTATTTCTCTTCCGTGGCCCTTGTGTCAGATGCACCCACTGCATATCCCAAGAACATTCTCTGATTTTCCCATTACTACTTGAAGACTAGGGCTGAAATGCCTGTTTTGTGCTAAGAAAGTGTAATTTCTGTTCAAGCAGGAAAGATTTGGATGGCCCTGTCCTTTAGCCTAATGATTCAAGAATCACACAGGTGAATTCTGCTTTGGTAAATAGCTAATTGTGTGAAGCCAGCTGGAGGAGCCCCAGGCACACTCTTCTGTGAATGGGTGGCCCTTGAACAAAATGGCAAGTTATGAGTTTGAGGAAGCAAGAAACAAACAACAAAACCAACCAATAGGCGGGGCACAGTGGCTGTCACCTGCAATACCAGCACTTTGAGAGACTGAGGTGGGAGGATCACTTGAGGCCAAGAGATCGAGACTAGTCTGGCCAACATAGCAAAACCCCATCTCTACAAAAAATTAAATTAGCTAGGCATGGTGGTGCACCCTGTAGTCCCAGCCACTCGGGAGACTGAGGTGGTAGCACTGCTTCAGCCCTGGAGGTCGAGACTTCAGTGAGCCCCTCCCGAACACCTAAGAACCACTGAGTTGGACTTTCCAGGTGGTGGGTCTTCAGTAATCTTCAGGCCTCATTACTTGCTTGCCTCCTTTTTGGTGTCCGTTATTTACCAACACCTTCAAATGGTAAGATAAAAAAATAAATACAAATAAGGAAACGAGCCAGGTGCAGTGACTCACTGCAAAGTGCAGTAATCCCAGCACTTTGGGAGGCCGAGGCAGGCAGATCATTCCAGTCCAGGAGTTCAGGACCAGCCTAGCCAACATGGTGAAATTCCATCTGAGTGTGGTGGCACACGCCTGTAGTCCCAGCTACTTGGGAGATTGAGGTGAGAGAATCGCATGAGCCTGGGAAGCAGAGGCTGCAGTGGACTGAGACTGCGCCACTGCACTCCATCCTGGGCAACAGAGCAAGACCCTGTCTCAAAATCATAATGAAAACAATAAAGCAAAAACAAAAAGCCAATGACTAAAAGGAGGCATTAATTCAGAAGTGGCAATTGAGTCCTCTGTCTCTAGCCATGGATCAGAATGCAGAAAGCAGACAACTGCTTCTGAAATTTTCTGTGAGTTCTAAGTTCTGATCTCTGATATCAAGATTGTGCTAAGCTATAACTTAATTCTCATAATTTAGTATTTTATGTATTTATACATAGATTTCCAGGGTGGCTTGGCTGGAGATGACAGTATGAAAAATACAGCACTAAATTCTCTGAGAAGACATCATCTCTGTTTTGAGTGACGATATCCTAAGACTTGGATACTGATAGAAAATAGGTCTTGGCCGGGCGCAGTGGCTCACCCCTGTAATTCCAACACTTTGGGAGGCCGAGCCGGGTGGATCACCTGAGGTTGGGAGTTCGAGACCAGCCTGACCAACATGGAGAAACCCCGTCTCTACTAAAAACACAAAATTAGCCAGGTGTGGTGGTGCATGCCTCTAATCCCAGCTACTTGGGAGGCTGAGGCAGGAGAATCACTTGAACTCGGGAGGTGGAGGTTTCGGTGAGCCAAGATTGCGCCATTGTACTCCAGCCTGGGCAAGAAGAGCAAAACTCCGTCTCAAAAAAAAGAAAAAAAGAAAGGAAATAAAGAAAAAGAAAGAAGAAAGAAAGAAGAAAGGAAAAAAAGAAGAAAGAAAGAAAGAAGAAGAAAGAAAGAAAGAAAAAGGAAGGAAGGAAGGATGGAAGGAAGGAGGGAGGGAAGGAAGGAAGGAGGCCTTGGCCAGGCATGGTGGCTCACACCTGTAATCCTAGCACTTTGGGAGACTGAGGTGGGTGGATCGCTTGAGTCCAGGAGTTTGAGACCAGCCTGGGCAACGTGGTGAAAACCTGTCTCTACAAAAAATACAAAAATCAGCTGTGTATGGTGGTGCATGCCTGTAGGCCCAGCTACTAGAGAGACTGAGGTGGGAGAATCACTTGAGCCTAGGAAGTCAAGTCTGCAGTGAGCTGTAAACATGCCACTGCACTCTAGCCTGGGCAGCAGAGCAAGACCCTGTCTCAAAAAAAGGAAAGAGAAAAGGTCTCAAAACAAGGAAGTGTCACCTTGGCTTTATACATAACCTCAGAACCACCTAGAGTCAGAAACTCCTCTGTACTCATCTTCCATCCCAAACCACAAGGTCCTTTCTCAATCAGTCACCTTTAGTAATGAATGCCAAGGTATCTTCCTTTAGAGATGAATTTTAGCATGAATTCCTCTCCCTGCTTAAACAAGCAGATACACTTGGCCACTCTGGTAGAACTTGGTAACAATGCCAATAAAAGGAGTATTTGTGATTCTTCAGTCAAGCCAGAAAGGATGACACCAGAAATTGCTTTGACTCATTATCACAATTTGCAGAGATAAGAGTGCATTCAGGAAGGCTTGAGAAGTTATACATAGGGAGTGTCCAAGTACTCAGAGATTAAATGAATGCCTCAGGAAACAGTAAGTCGCACATCATCAGTGGGATATTCAAGCTAGACTGCCCCTTGGCACATATCATGGAGAGAACATGTGGCAAGAAATGAGGATGAACTAGATCAGATATCCAGTTTCTTCTCATCTAAGGTCTGTGAATTAAAATAAATAATGCTAATGATCTTAGTGTTTGTAACAACTTAAGGTGGGTTTCTGGGCTCAAGGATCAGAAAACCACAGACCTGACTAGGATCCTGGGAGTTGAGAGATAACATAAATTTTAATGAAAATAAACCTGCCAAAGTGACCAGAGTGAGTGTGTGTGTCTGTGGTTTTTGTTTGTTTGTTTGAGATAAGGTCTTGCTCTGTCACCTTGGCTAGAGTGCAGTGGTGCAATCTTGGCTCACTGCATCCTCAACCTCCTGAGCTCAAGCAATCCTCCCGCCTCAGCCTCATAAAGTGATGGTACTACAGGCATGAGCCACCACCATTCCCAGCCCAGAGTGTTTTGTTTTGTTTAGAGAAAGGGTCTTGCTGTGTCACCCAGGCTGGATTGCCCAGTGGTGTGATCATGGCTTACCACAGCCTCGACCTCCCGAGCTCAGGTGATCCTCCTACCTCAGACTCCTAAGTAGCTGGGACTACAGGTGTGCAGCACCATGCCTAGCTAATTTTTGTATTTTTTGTATAGATAGGGTTTGTTACTATGTTACTCAGGCTGGTCTCGAACTCCTGGGTTCAAGGGATCTTCTCACCTTGGCCTCCCAAAAGTCTGAGATTATAGATGTGAGCTACCACACCTGGCATCAGAGTATATTTTTAAGATAGCCAATGATTATGCTCTAGTCGCAATTGCTCAGAGGAGCTAAAGGTTTTTTTGTTTTTTTGTTTTTTTGTTTGAGACGGAATCTCGCTCTGTCGCCCAGGCTGGAGTGCAGTGGCACCATCTTGGCTCACTGCAAGCTCCGCCTCCCAAGTTCACGCCATTCTCCTGCCTCAGCCTCCCCAGTAGCTGGGACTACAGGCGCCTGCCACCACGCCTGTAGACGGGGTGTATTTTGTATTTTCAGTAGAGACGGGGTTTCACTGTGGTCTCGATCTCCTGACCTCATGATCCGCCCACCTCGGCCTCCCAAAGTGCTGGGATTATAGGAGTGAGCCATCGCACCCGGCCGGAGCTAAAGTTTTGAAGGTAAAATGATACTTCATTGAAACAATAAGACACTCATGCATCAAAAGTAAGTCTCTAGTCCCTCTAGTCTTACCTTGTAATAATGCAATACCTTGCCTTAGTATTTAGTATGGTTGAACAAAAAATTTCTCTCCAACTTATTTGCCTCTGAATAGTAAATCAGTCTCCCAGTAACACTGGAATGTATTATTTTTTAAATCTCCAGAAACAAATATGTGCTGTTTGTCTTCTGAAGTCCTCTGTGTACTAAGCCATGCTTGCCTACTGTGGCGTTTAGCAGAGCCTCAGTGCACATTCTCTAGCCACTGGATGTTGCCTCACTTTTGTAGATCTAGCCTCGTGTGGCCTAACACTAACCAGCGGCAGCTCTGTTTAATCAATAACCAGGTCTCCTGTTCTGGGCTAATAATTTCCCAGCAGGCGCACAATTCCCTGATCATTGATGGTGCCTACAACAAATATATTATTCAGTGGGCAAACAGTGTTTGTGTGTTGATAGGATACTGAAGTAATAGTTCGGAGATGTGGGTTCCAGTTTCTACTTCATCTATGACTTAAGTGACCCTGAGAAAGTTATTTTATGAGTTGTTCCATATGAAAAGACTAGGAATGTGTATAGGCCTTAATTTATAAGGTCTGTTAGGATATAATGAGATACTTAATAGCAAACAGATCCCATTCTCCAAGACTCTATTTAATTCCTCAACCAGAGCTCAAAGACCTCCATGATGAAGGGGCATCTGCTTTCAAATCACAGTCTTTATTCTCTGATCAACATCTTATAAGGCTAAGAAGTTCCAGTTATTAATTGCACTGCAAAGTTGGGAAGGGCCTGGAAGAGCAGCACCTTTGAGCCTCACAAGTTGGGTTTGGGTTGCCCAGTTGAGGACAAACTCTCCCCATCCCCACCCCCATATATGTACACACACACTGATACTATGTCACAGCTAATTGGTTTCACATCAATTTTTGTCAAAAACCATCTGCATTTCTATTTCTTATAGATGAAGGTCAGAGACGATGTGACTTTTAAGATCTCATGGTTAGTGGTGGGGCTAAGACCAGACCCAAATTAGTGCTCTTTATGCCATACATTATTTGCCTTTTCCTAATCACTGTCTGAGATGATACTAAACAATGTCCATTTTGGACTCCAAAATGTAAAGGATTTTAACAAAAGGGTGGGGGTTTCAGGGAATCTCTCTTCAGAGCTGCCGGGGTGCACAACTGCATGGGGGGAGCCATGCACGTTATCTACAAATGGCACCCTTTAAATTTCACTGCACAGCCTGCACAGAGCTAACACCCTCAGCAGCCTTCTCTCCCTGTATCCGTTAAGAACAAGTACCTGAAAATAGGGTAGCAAAAGGTAAAGTCATTAATTGCCCAGGACACATACAGGAAGACCCTGATTCTGCAGCTGGCGAAATGTGATGTAGGTGATGGCATAGGGGCTGTGAAGCTAGCTGACAATCATGATTAATTTTTTTTTTTTTTTGAGACAGAGTCTCACTTTGTTGCCCAGGCTGGAGTGCAGTGGCATGATCTCAGCTCACTGCAACCTCCGCCTCCTGGGTTCAAGCAACTCTCCTGCCTCAGCCTCCCAAGTAGCTGGGACTACGGGCATGCGCAACAACACCCAGCTAATTTGTGTATTTTTGTAGAGATAGGGTTTCTCTATGTTGGCCAGGCTGGTCTCAAACTCCTGACCACAAGTGATCTGCCTGCCTTGGCCTCCCAAAGTGCTAGGATTATAGGTGTGAGGCACCGTGCCCGACCTCCCATGACTAATTTTATGTTCAAATTTCTTTTATAGTCAGGTAGGATAGATTTTAAATTCTAAGCATAACTCGAATCTTTCATCCCACTGTAATTTGAAGAACCCAATTGTGAGGAGAAAACAAAGAATCTTTTTTTAGAGACGGAGTCTCCTTATGTTGCCCAGGCTGGACACCAAACTCCTGGGCTCAAGCAATCATCCCACCTCAACCTCCTGAGTAGGGGGGGATCTATAGGCATGAGCCTCTATGCCCTAGAAATCTTGTTTTTTAATCCCATTGAGTTAGTCCAAATTCAGGTGGGTATATTGAAAATACTGGAGATGAGGTCTGGGATCTAATCCTGGCTCTGCAAGGCAAAGTCTAGCTCTGTCACCTAGGCTGGAATGTAGTGGTATGATCATGGCTTACTGCAGCCTTAACCTTCCAGGCTCAAGCGATCCTCCCACCTCAGCCTCCCAAGTAGCTGGGACTACAGGCATGTGTCACCATGCTCATCTAATATTTTTATTATTTTTTTGTAGATAGGGTCTCACTATGTTGCCCAGGCTGGTCTCAAACTCCTGGTCTCAAGCAATCCTTCCACCTCAGCCTCTCAAAGTGGTAGGACTGCAGGCATGAGCCACTGCATCTGGCTGCCACACAGCTGTTTGAGGCAAGCAAATTAAACACTATAGAAATGTTAATCTCAAAATAGTTCAAATGTCGACATTCTAGGAGTTAAAAAACTGCCACTTTAAGTCTTCTTTTCAATATGGTAGGTAACCTAAATTATACTTTATCCTTTTTTTTTTTTTTTTTTTTTGAGACGGAGTCCCGCTCTGTAAGCTAGGCTGGAGTGCAGTGGGGCGATCTCGGCTCACTGCAAGCTCCGCCTCCCGGGTTCACGCCATTCTCCTGCCTCAGCCTCCGGGGTAGCTGGGATTACAGGCGTGAGCCACCGCGCCCGGCCCAACCTAAATTATACTTTTAAAAATGGTACTTAAAACTATTTTCTTGGCTGGGTGTGGTGGCTCACGCCTGTAATCCCAGTACTTTGGGAGGGCGAGGCAGATGGTTCATCTGAGGTCAGGAGTTCGCAACCAGCTTGGCCAGGATGGAGAAACCCCATCTTTACTAAAAATACAAAAATTAGCTGGGCTTGGTGGCACACACCTGTAATCCCAGCTACTTCAGAGGCTGAGCCACGAGAATCACTTGAACCTGGGAGGCGGAGGTTGTTGTGAGCCAAGATCACATCACTGCACTCCAGCCTGGGTAACAGAGAGAGGCTGCCTCAAAAACAAAAAAAACAAACAAAAAACCCAAAAGCTATTTTCTTTTTTTTTTTTTTTTTTTTTTGAGATGGAGTCTCACTCTGTCACCCAGGCTAGAGTGTAGTGGCCTGATCTTGGCTCACTGCAACCTTCGCCTCTCAGGTTCAAGTAATTCTCCTGCCTAAGCCTCCTTAGTAGCTGGGATTACAGGCACCCACCGCCTGGCTAATTTTTGTATTTATTTTATTTATTTATTTATTTATTTTTTAATTTTGAGACGGAGTCTCGCTCTGTCGCCCAGGCTGGAGTGCAGTGGCATGATCTCAGCTCGCTGCAATCTCTGCCTCCCGGGTTCACGCCATTCTCCTGCCTCAGCCTCCCGAGTAGCTGGGACTACAGGCGCCCACCACCATGCCCGGCTAATTTTTTGTATTTTTAGTAGAGACGGGGTTTCACCATTTATTTTTAGTAGAGATGGGGCTTCACCACGTTGGTCAGGCTAGTCTCAAAACTCCTGACCTCAGGTGATCTGCCTGCCTCAGCCTCCCGAAGTGCTGGGATTACAGGTTGAGCCATCACGCCCGGCCCTATTTTCTTTTTAAATTAAAAAACATAAATCCCAGCCCCTGAGCATTTCTCCCTCTGAATTAGTCTTCTGACAAAAAAAAAAGTCACAGTGTTTTAAACAGGACTTGATTCCATGGTTTACTGCCCCCACATAGGGCTAAAATTTGATTTTTCAAATCTAGGGAGATAAGCCCAGATAAGACCACCTTTTGAGGCTTTGTACAAGACCCAAGAGAACTGCTTACATTTATGGCTCCGTGTATCGGCGTTGTAGTTATGCAGACCACAAGGTAGAAATAAAACGTAAGAACTTGCATCAAGCAGTCAGAATTTCAACTAGAATAATCTCACACCCAGAACACAATAGGCCACTTCACTCTGGGCAGACAGAAGGTGAGCCAATTAGACTAGAGGGTATATATATATATATATATATATTTTTTTTTTTTTTTTGAGACGGAGTCTCGCTGTCACCCAGGCTGGAGTGCAGTCACACGATCTCGGCTCACTGCAAACTCCGCCTCCTGGGTTCAAGTGATTCTCCTGCCTCAGCCTCCCGAGTAGCTGGGATTACAGGCACCCGCCACCACACCCAGCTAATTTTTGCATTTTTAGTAGAGACAGGGTTTTGCCATGTTGGCCAGGTTGGTCTCGAACTCCTGACCTCAGGTGATCCACCAAACTTGGCCTCCCAAAGTGCTGGGATTACAGGTGCGAGCCACCGCACCCGGATGAGGGTTTATGTCTTTTATCAGATGGTACACTCTTACCATCTGAGTGGTAATCCCATTTTTGTAACCCCAACATTCAGCACACTGCCTAAGGTTCAGTAATTATCCAATAGTCACTCAATAGAGTTTATCTTCATGGGAATAAAATTGCTTAAAAAAACTGGACAGACACTGTGTACTAAAATTACTTTATTACAGTTGATTTTTTTAAACATTTCCTTTGCTATGATACAAAGGATACTTACAAACAAAATATTACATATGACCTTGTTTTCGCTCTTATGTTCTGACAACTTGGTAACAGCTTTTAATGCACAATCTATACAATTAATACAGGTTATATATGAACTATAAGGTATGCTGAACCAGAAGAATACTGACAATATACTGTACAATAAGCCTTACCAGTTAGTGCTGTGGACCATTTATACCAAAAAGAAAATGCACATCTGTACAGTCACCTTTACCAGCTGGTGCTGACAGAGAGGGAGAGGCTTCTTCCCCAATGCAACCCTTGATAAGCCTCCACTGTGAGCGTCTGTTTGGTCCAAAAATCGAGAGGACAATGTGTATTTAAAATTAGTTATTGGTAAAGTGGTAGAACATCACACTTTCGACACGATACTCTCTCAAAAAAGTATCAGTCCCAGTTTTAAAAGACCACAAGTTCTTTGTCCACTATGAAAACCCTACGGGCTCAGGGGGTTTGGGAGATGACAAGATGAAGGCTGCCAAAAAAGGAGGCAAGAAACCAAGCCAAAATCTAGGTCTTGCAAAATCATCATTTTTCCCTTCACCAAAGGGAACTAGAAATGTACAAATTCATTGATGAACCTCAATGATAGCATATCAGTTAGCTGATAACCCTCATTTTATCTGGACCCCTGACTTGTGGGAATAACTAAAATACATTGTGGATAACAGATACCACTTTTAGAAAAGAACCTCTTGCTTAATTAACATATTCCCTTTAGCCACCACAGCTGGTCCTGGGCTACTACAGGTGTGCATTCATCGCTCAATGGTATACTCAGAAATGATAAGGTTACAGCTTTTTTTCTTTTCTTTTTTTTTTAAATAAAAAAGCAATTGACTGAAGCATTTTCTTTTTTTAGGTAAATAGCAAAAATAAAAATAAAAACCAACCCTGGCATTTGCACAAATAATGCAAATGGAGTGATATGGCCTTTAAGGAAGGAGTTAGTAGAAAGGAAGAGGGAAGTGAAGAAAATCCAGAGAAAATGATGTACTAATTTCTTTCTTTTAAAAAATTTCTACATGTGCAAAAAAATCATGCTGTTTGAGGAAAACAAAGGGAAATGAGTACATAAAACTAAAAACATAAATATGTTTGGGTGACTGGTAAAAGTAGAAACCAACCTGGGTTACAAAAAGGATTATACATTCAAGATGCTCTTAAACCCAGTGGGATAACTTATGTTAAAACTGTGTTAATAGTTACGTTAAAAATCTCAAGTTTGTTTTTAAATCTTCACAATACAAGCAAAGCTGTTTTAAAATATACACTATACATATTTCTCATAGTCTCTTCAACCTCATTAATGCGCATTAGGCTTTTTCATATACTAAAACAAGGGGGTTCTGAAAGCGAAATTGCTCATAGTAACCCATCCATTATTTTAAATGGTTGTCTTAAGTTTTAAGTGGGCTAAAAAACTTTAGCAGACTTACATAAATAGAATTTAGCAACACAAGTGTTAATTAAAAAAACTCTAAAGCATTTACAAATTATCAGATTGGAACAGTCCGGGGAAGTTATGTGCACTATACTTTAAATGTTATTTACATCTGACCATTGCTTTTGCAAAAAAGTTCCCTAAAAAATAACAAAACAAAACAAAACAAAACAAATTTGGAGAATTAACCTGTTCTAGCAGAGAAGGATCATAAAAGAAAAGGTAAAATGAGAACAAAATTATCTTCTAATAGAAACCCCACACATCCTTCTCTTTTCTTGGATTTTACCCTATGAAACCACCGGCAGCTCCTAATAGGCTCATATATAAGGTGCCAAGGTGTGATAAAATACCTTTTCAGATCAATTACTGGCCTTAAGAGGACTTTTTTTTTTTTTTTGAAATGTTTTCCCACCTTGTGTCTCTAGCTTGGATTATTCTTGGACACATGTAATTAATTGGAGGGGCACTCCTAAGTAGGCACAATTCCCATTTAATGTGGAATAAAAGGCATAAAATGCTGTTAGGAAGAAGGGTGGTGGTTTCTTTGATATTGTGAAATGCAAAGAAGGACAGCAGCACATTTGGAATGGGAACCAAAAGAGAGCTGTCTGGCAATACACCAGGACAGCCAACATCTTGGTAAGTTATATATAAACTTGTCTATGACAAAGGAAAAAGTGTTGGAAGGGTTCCAATAGCCCCGGGGTTTTCAGATACGAGACAAATGGTCACAGAGACCACCCAGAATCTGCAAATGTTGGGCAGTTACATCCTTTAAAGTCACATAATTCAGTCCATGACCATGTGCAATTTACGGTAACAATGTTCATGCCCAGGCAATGTATTTGGGGCTCAGAAAAAGCAAAATGTGCCACTGAGAGAAACCTGTTCCCTATATAACTGGTCTTCATGCTTTCAAGTGGCCCTAATATACCTTGGATACTAAGCCAAGCCATGCAAAAGCAAAGAGCACACACTTTTCATTAACACTGGTATCTCATTTCTAAACCACTGACCTCAGAGTTGCCATAGAAACATATTAACACGAGTACTGAAAGCATACAACTGAGGGTTCACGGATTTCTAAGAAATGCATTTCCCTTGTCTATGTTCATCAGCCTTTAATACTTTGGCTACAAGGCATATCAGAGAAAGGGAGGTTAAATTGGGTAATGACAAAAGAACATATTAACTCTGGAAATAGGAAAAATGTTCCAGAAATGGGATCAATGTGCCAGCAATAAGCATAGTTCATTTCATTTGAAAATTCAGTTAAAGAGCCCAATAAACAGTTCCAAACCATGTTATCACCTGCATAATTTACATAAACATTAAAACACTTGCACTTTATAGACAAAACACACTTTTGTAAACATGGCCACTGGGGGAGAGAGGCTCCCTACCTCATTCATGATTGAGGACATGTGATCATTTATATTAAATAAAATTATTTCACTGCAAAAGATCTCAAACCTGACCATGATTAAGCTTCATTTCCCCCTGTTTAACATTTAAGTATTAATTCTAAAAATGTCACCTAGGATGGTTTCAGGGTTAGATGCTAGGACCACAACTGGTAATGACAGCAACTTCTCTCTAGCTGGCACAGACCTATAAACTTTAGTACAAAAACAAAAAAATACAGAAACTAGGTCAATTTGTTAGCTACATATTTACAGATAATTACATGATTTTTCACTCACAAGTGCTGAACACTTTGAGTGAAAGAAAACTGTGCAGGTTGAATTACCCGTACTTTGGGGGGAATTCTGGGTATCAAGATACCCTTTTTCATTCATTCAAAAGTCTCATCTTCTCTCCACTTTTTCATGACAAACTACCTACAGATGTTCAGATTAGTATATCCAGTGGGCATCCTGGTGTTTCAGTGAGGATTAACCTTTTTCTCTATTTAAAGAATTCCTTGTATATTTAGAAACAAAACAATACAATCACACAGACATATATACAAAAAAAAAAAAAATACACCTCTGAAACTTCAAAAAGTTTAGATTGCTGGGAAACAGTTAACAGTGATGGTGACATAGTAAATGGCTCCCCAGTTTTAATTCTCTGCCTTTATTTTCTTTAAAGGATATCTATCTTTGGGTGGGTAGGAAGTGCAAGTTTAAGAAACCCACAACAGGCAGATAAGGTGCATACTAATTTATATATTTCTTATGATCTAAAGACTACCGTTAAGCTAAATGGAGTCTCTTCCCTTGTATGAGTGAAATTTTGGAAATCTGAATACGAACAAGGAGGAAAACATTAGTCAACATGACTTTAAAGGGAACTACCGGAATTCAGCAGAAAATATAAATGCACAATAAAGGAAGAGTTCTCAGCTTCACTTTCTTTTTCTAGACAGTGTTTAATAAAACTTACTTCTTTACAAATTAATAGTCATTTCCAATGCAGACCTATTGTAGTGATTTCATAAAAGTGCAGACAACATAACCAGACACAGCAAAACAGACTTCAATCAGTAGTCCTTGCATACAAGAGGCAAGTCCGCTAAGTGTACAGCCAACTCTTCATCCTTTAAGGGATCTGAGGATGGGAAATTTCCAGTTCTTAAAAACTAAGAGTTGAGTGAGTCTCTTTTAAAAGGCAATGTACAACCTGGTTGGGGGCACTATCATGTTAGATGGGGGAAAACAAAATAGATAATTTGTTTTTCTTCAATAATGGTCTGTATTTTGGTAAACAGCTCAAAGATGACAGCCCAAGTTTTGACATTGCTCTTGGAGAAGGCTCTTTTCTATCTAAGACAAGAGAACCTCTTCTTCCATCATTATAGGAGATTCACACTTATATACCTTAAATATATTATTTTTTGATTTGAATACAGAAGACACTTCACATTGTGAGCATAGGACAAAATGCAGGACCATATAAATCTCCAAGGAAAAAGTTAATGTGTTGGGGCAAATCTCTACTTGAATAGTAGTGGCTCAGAAGTGGTGGAAGGTGCACAAAGAACTTACTATTAGCAAGCAAGAAGAGGCAGGTAAAGGGAGAAAGCCCCTCACCCAATACCAAATCCTTCTCTCCCAGTGGCCATTTCCTGTTGATTTTACAGTTCAGGAGAATCTTAGATGCTTTAGCAGTAATTCCTTTCTTGGCTGTTTTGATCCTCAGCAAAGTATATAATTATTAGTATTAATGGAGTAAAAAAAGTAAGAGGATCAATGGTATCACTACTAAGAAATACATATAGAAAGCACATAAAGATTGTGTGATGTATTGGTTCTTTTTCTTATCATCTTTGCAGAGGAATCACCATCAGTGTTCTTACTTTCCATGGTTCATTTCTCTCTGCATTACTTATCTCTTATTGCATCACAACACAAACTCACAGAAACACTAACTGGCTCCTTCCCCAGCACCATTTTACTGCATTGCAACTTATGATTCCAAATTTTACTTAATGTCCTCTCCACTCACACAAGTGCTAAGAGGGGATTAAAAAGGAAAAGACTGCATCTAATGACCACCTTCTCATAAACATCAACGCAGAGTACTCATTCTTAAGAAACACATGCATTCTTGCCTTAACTGAGGACTGAAATAACAAAACCAAACAAAAATAACAGAACTTTTAAGTGCCCTGATGGAAATGTACAGTATGAGTTACATCCATCCATCTATACACACATACAGACACTCATATGTATATACAATATATACATACAAATGATAATAGCTATACCAAAAATGTGCATATTTAATACAGTTTTAAAAAGCCAGTAGATCATGGTATAATACAATTTATTTCCACTAGTGAATGGCACAAATGGAGAAATGCAAAGGAGGTGTTTCAAGTACAATGAAGTCATTTTTCACAGGTGAAAATAAATAGTATTATTCCAGTGTCCAACATAATGTATTCTACAAAAGTTTAAAATGCCAGACATTTAGTACTTACAGAAATAGAAAGTTACTAAAGTCTGCTTTATGGTCTCAAAAAGACACTCATAGAGTTTTCAATTTTTGAAAAGGGGGTGAGAAAAAAATTGGTGGAAGCAGGAGGGAGTGTCCAGGATAGTTTCTTTAGTGTACTGAATGTTTACCTGATGTCTAGGCAACCAAAAATCATGACTATGCTAAAATGTTCCATTTACCAACAAATCCTTGACCTAGAGTACTAAGCATATTACACCAGTGTGTGTGGCTTCAAATACAAGACTCTTTATCTCTAGGTATTGAAATGGCGAATAAGAATTGCAGCTCTGAAAATATAAACACATTTTTCAGATAGCATTATACAAATAAAAATACTTTTGGATACTAGAATTTGGGGTTAGAGCTGACTTCAATAAGGGGAGGGAAAAAATATGTGCAAAGGGAAGGGAGCTCAATTTGGAATAATATATTTCAAAGTATGTGGCTTTGCATTTTTAAAATGCTAACCAAAAAAAATGGGAGATAGAGTGACCCCAAGGAACTTTTTACAGCCAGCCTCTGGATACCAGATATAGCATTTACAACTTCTGATATGCTAGACAAATTTTCCATACTTTTAATTTTCTTAAAGACATATAGTGAGTGAACACCAACACTGGGAAGGAGGTAGTGTTAATTTGATCAAATATTGATATTTCCCCACTGATTCAGAAAGTGCTTGCTCTTTCTCTAGGATATCTCAAAACCCTTCCAATTTTTCTGCTACAAGCTTTACTCTATGATGGTTCCTACTATGTATGAGATTCCTCAGAAGCTAGATCTCACAAACATATACAAACCAATTAATTTGAATCATTTTTTGCAAACTGTATATACTTTAAAGTTAACTTAATGATAAAATCCAGGTATAGTCATGACCTACATGTAAAACTGGTGGCCAAACAAATACATTAGATACAAAACCCTACTGGAGATCTGAATGGACTCAGTAACTCTCAATTTGACTAATTTAAGTCCACAATTGGACTTTAAAATGTACCACCAATAATATTTTGGGTTTGAAAGAGTTTTTTTATGCAAAAGTGATCTGCTTCCCTATTCCACCCATCCAGTAGTACACAGCAGCCAGATCTATGAATAATTTTTAAGGGTATCAAATTGTATTTTTGACATTTTATTAAATTCTAAAGCTCTCTCGTCATTTTACACCAAATAAGTAATTTCTTAATTTGTTGGAAACGCTATAATACCTGAATGCAAAAAAGATACTGAGACGACTAAAAGCCCCTTTCACTGATATTACAAGTACATGTCATTTCATGTTTACCTAAAAACCGGTGACCTGGAGCATGGGCTGAAAGAACAACACATAAGAGTGCTTCTTGAAACACTGCCTAAAATTTTGTGTGAACTCTATGGTGATCTTGGTTTTAAAAACATTTACATTAAAACATTAATTTTCTTCCAGTTTCCTTAAAATGAATCCCAGAAACTCCTACAGGTGAGGATTCATGGCAACTCGACTGACATACCTGGGAAAGACTTAAAATTTGGTTGAGAAAACCAGGACTTCAAGAGTGATAGATTGATTACTGTTTGGTCATTAGTTTGGTCTAGGCAAAGAGTGCCATTGAGAGGGACTTAGAGAGTTCTACCTTGGAGCCCTCTGACTATAGGAAAAGCAGGATCCAGAGTTAGCAGCAAGGATTCTTCAAGACAACTTGGAAGGGAGCAGGACAATAACTTGTAAGAAACTCTGATTTGTCACTGAAAAGGATATTTTTCTTCAAGTCATACTCACAGCTTCCTACCCACCTCCAACACAATTTCTATACAAGAAATGGAAAACCAAGAAAATAACTGACTTCTTAGCATTGGGTTCATCCTTCATTGTACAACAAAACATAACAAAACAAAACATGTGCCCCCTGAAAAATAAGAGTTAGCTTTCGTCAAGAGATTCCCTGACCACTATAACTTATTTTACTTTTTTTTTTTAATTGGCCAAACTTCCTAGTTCCTTTTCAGTAGTACTTTAGCACTGAGGCTTGAGACTTGTGGAAGTGGTGTTTCCTATTGTGTGATGTTAACTTGATGCCAAATGGTCACTAAGTCTCAACGAACTAGAAGTTTGTAAAGTACTGCAGCAACGAAAACAGCAATTAAAAATAGAGGACCTGCACATGCAGCAAAATCTACAGTGGTGATGAAGATTAGTCAGCAGCTGGTAAAGTCATTGGCTCAGTGACTCCTGGTTCACTGTGGCAACTAAACATTTAAATAATTGGCTATTCTACTTGTAAACAGAAAATCACATAAGCCAAAAGGAGATAACAATTATGTCTATGTAGTGTGACGAGAATTTCAATAGATGGCAATTTGCAAATATGGCATCAAACACCTCCGGCATTTGATTTGTATTGGCTATATGTCTTTGTTTTTGTACAAACAAAGTAAAAGTACTGTTTGGGGTCTTGGGCATTATAGAGCTTAGCTAGGATGAGATATCACAGTATAAGCAACAAAACGTCAGGACACATAAGCTTCATCTCCTCACTCTGCTGCGGGACATACCCACCACATGAACTTTCAGGGCCCCTCTCACCCTTCTGGTCTTCCCCATTGAAGGCTCACAGGTTTGTTAATGCAACCCTACACAACTTGTGATCTCCTTAAGTACCCCCATCTTATCATAATACAAAGAAGGCACAATTGAATGGACAAAAATCACTCACAAGCCTATGACGCATTCAGGAAAAAAGAAAAACTAAGTTGTTTTCTACTCTCTGAAAAAGTCAATGAAGTCCTTTAGTGTTCATGGATTTCTACACTTGATATTAGCCAAAAGGCCGAGAAGCAATGTGTTCATGGATTTCTGCTTTCTTTTTTTAGTCCAAATGAGGCTGAGAAGTCAGATCAATTTAATAACAAATAAATACACTGGTGAGGCAATGCAGGTGTGTACCAGTAATAACTTATTTCAACATATGCTGCCTGCTGTGAGTGGCTCATAAGAATTTGGGATATGGGATAAAAAGGCTTTAGATCTTTTCAGAAACTTCTTAGGATACAGACACCCAAAAGTGATAACTGAAGCCATTTTGCTACGTTCTATTTTTGCAGTGTTCAGAAAAATCCCCTATCTAGCCAATTCTTTTCACCACATGCATAATATATGTGTATGTGTGTGTATATATATATGTACACACATACACATTTATTTTTAATATCAACTCCACTTTTCAAAATTTCCCCAAAAACAAACAAACCCGGCAGCCAAGTACTATGACATCCCAATTAGTAAACACAAAACAGAACGCTTTACAAAAATGAATAAAATATACCATATGCACTCAGCTTCCACACTGTAGTACCCAAGTGAGGAGGCTGCTGTGACGATGTCTGTAGGCAGTTTCTTTTGGCAGACAGCTCCAGCGGAATTGCCACTCTCAATTATTAAGTTATGTATAAGACATGTGTGACCCATTGGATATTTGTGAAGTGACACTCGTGCTTCTGCTCATGCCCTGCTCCGTCCGTCCCCCAGAAGCTGTCCGCCTCAGAGCCTGGGGGCTATTGCGGACTCCCATACTGCTACCTCGAGGTACCCCTTGCATTGGCCCTGAAGGGTGACCCCATGGCTGGGGTCCACCTTGCATTGGATGGCCCCAAGCTTGTGGTGGGCCACCCATGGGATGACCCCAGTGAGGTCCTGGACCCCCAGTAGGGTTGTGTGACCAACCAGAAGCTCCCGGGTAGCTGTGGCTGAATGCCTCAGGGGAGAGATTAGAAAGGACCATATTACTAAAACCTAGTCTCATGCTTTCAGAGTCAAAAGCTTCAATCTCTCTGGCTTGACGTTCCAACAGGCTTCGTATTCGTTCTGTGCGCTCATTCTGCAAAGCCAACATCTCTTCTTCAATCTGTTGGAGATTGGAAGAAAAATGAAAGCCAATTTATTATTTTTAAGTCTATAAAGAAAGGAAGCAATAATTATTCAGCTTTGAAGTGCCTATTTTATGGATGTATATTTGTCCATGAGTTTCAAATTTTATTTAAACTTTTTCCCTTTAATTTATTAAAAAATTTTTAAAGTTTTTATATATTTGGGGGTACAACTGCAGATTTTTTTACATGCATATATTGCGTAGTGGTGAAGTCTGGGCTTTTAGTGCACCCATAACTTGAATAGGGAACACTATATCCAATAGGTAATTTTTCAACCCTCACTCATCTCCCACCCTCCCACCTTCTGTAGTCTCTAGTGTCTATTATTTGATGCTATGGATATACATTTAAAAATCAAGGCCGGGCGCGGTGGCTCACGCCTGTAGTCCCAGCACTTTGGGAGGCTGATGCGGGCGGATCATGAGGTCAGGAGGTCGAGACCATCCTGGCTAACACGGTGAAACCCCGTGTCTACTAAAAATACAAAAAATTAGCCGGGCATGGTGGTGGCGGGCCCCTGTAGTCCCAGCTACTCAGGAGGCTGAGGCAGGAGAATGGTGTGAACCCGGGAGGTGAAGCTTGCAGTGAGCCGAGATCGCGCCACTGCACTCCAGCTTGGGCGACAGAGCGAGACTCCGTCTCATAAAAAAAATAAAAAGTAAAATAAAATAAAAAAATAAAAAGAGATGTCCCTTAGGAATCAGCACAATTTATATTTTTAAAATGTGTACAATCAGACCACTTTAGCCTGGGCTACAGAAAAAAATACGTGTGGGGACTTTGCACCCAAGACTGTGTGGTAGATAGAGCTCCCTCTCCCCTCTCCCCTCTTCCCACGGTCTCCCTCTGATGCCGAGCCGAAGCTGGACGGTACTGCTGCCGTCTCAGCTCACTGCAACCTCCCTGCCCGATTCTCCTGCCTCAGCCTGCCGAGTGCCTGCGACTGCAGGCGCGCGCCGCCACGCCTGACTGGTTTTCGTATTTTTTTGGTGGAGACGGGGTTTCGATGTGTCGGCTGGGCTGGTCTCCAGCTCCTAACCGCGAGTGATCCGCCAGCCTCCGCCTCCCGAGGTGCCGGGATTGCAGACGGAGTCTTGTTAACTCAGTGCTCAATGGCGCCCAGGCTGGAGTGCAGTGGCGTGATCTCGGCTCGCTACAACCACCTCCCAGCCGCCTGCCTTGGCCTCCCTAAGTGCCGAGATTGCAGCCTCTGCCTGGCAGCCACCCCGTCTGGGAAGTGAGGAGTGTCTCCGCCTGACCGCCCATCGTCTGGGATGTGAGGAGCCCCTCTGCCTGGCTGCCCAGTCTGGAAAGTGAGGAGCGTCTCTGCCCGGCCGCCATCCCATCTAGGAAGTGAGGAGCGCCTCTTCCCGGCCGCCATCACATCTGGGAAGTGAGGAGCGTCTCTGCCCGGCCGCCCATCGTCTGAGATGTGGGGAGCGCCTCTGCCCCGCCGCCCATCGTCTGAGATGTGGGGAGCACCTCTGCCCTGCCGCCCCGTCCGGGATGTGAGGAGTGTCTCTGCCCGGCCGCCCTGAGAAGTGAGGAGACCCTCTGCCTGGCAACCGCCCCGTCTGAGAAGTGAGGAGCCCCTCCGCCCGGCAGCCACCCCGTCTGAGAAGTGAGGAGCGTCCTCCCTCCTCGTCCGGGAGGGAGGTGGGGGAGTCAGCCCCCCGCCCGGCCAGCCGCCCCGTCCGGGAGGTGAGGGGCGCCTCTGCCCGGCCGCCCCTACCAGGAAGTGAGGAGCCCCTCTGCCCGGCCAGCCGCCTCGTCCGGGAGGGAGGTGGGGGGGTCAGCCCCCCGCCTGGCCAGCCGCCCCGTCCGGGAGGCGAGGGGTGCCTCTGCCCGGCCGCCCCTACTGGGAAGTGAGGAGCCCCTCTGCCCGGCCAGCCGCCCCGTCCGGGAGGGAGGTGGGGGGGTCAGCCCCCCTCCCGGCCAGCCGCCCCATCCGGGAGGGAGGTGGGGGGATCAGCCCCCCGCCCGGCCAGCCGCCCTGTCCAGGAGGTGGGGGGGCGCCTCTGCCCGGCCGCCCCTACTGGGAAGTGAGGAGCCCCTCTGCCCGGCCAGCCGCTCTGTCTGGGAGGGAGGTGGGGGGGTCAGCCCCCGGCCCGGCCAGCCGCCCCGTCCGGGAGGGAGGTGGGGGGGTTAGCCCCCTGCCTGGCCAGCCGCCCCGTCCGGGAGGTGAGGGGCGCCTCTGCCCGGCCGCCCCTTCTGGGAAGTGAGGAGCCCCTCTGCCCGGCCAGCCGCCCCGTCCGGGAGGGAGGTGGGGGGGTCAGCCCCCCGCCCGGCCAGCCGCCCCGTCCGGGAGGGAGGTGGGGGGGTCAGCCCCCCGCCCGGCCAGCCGCCCCGTCCGGGAGGGAGGTGGGGGGGTCAGCCCCCCGCCCGGCCAGCCGCCCCGTCCGGGAGGGAGGTGGGGGGATCAGCCTCCCGCCCGGCCAGCCGCCCTGTCCGGGAGGTGAGGGGCGCCTCTGCCCGGCCGCCCCTACCGGGAAGTGAGGAGCCCCTCTGCCCGGCCAGCCGCCCCGTCCGGGAGGGAGGTGGGGGGGGTCAGCCCCCCGCCGGGCCAGCCGCCCCGTCGGGAAAGTGAGGGGCGCCTCTGCCTGGCCGCCCCTACTGGGAAGTGAGGAGCCCCTCTGCCCGGCCAGCCGCCCTGTCCGGGAGGGAGGTGGGGGGTCAGCCCCCCACCCGGCCAGCCACCCCGTCCGGGAGGGAGGTGGGGGGGGTCAGCCCCCCGCCCGGCCAGCCGCCCCGTCCGGGAGGTGAGGGGCGCTTCTGCCCGGCCGCCCCTACTGGGAAGTGAGGAGCTCCTCTGCCCGGCCACCACCCTATCTGGGAGGTGTACTCAACAGCTCATTGAGAACGGGCCATGAAGACAATGGCGGTTTTGTGGAATAGAAAGGGGGGAAAGGTGGGGAAAAGATTGAGAAATCCGATGGTTGCCGTGTCTGTGTAGAAAGAGGTAGACATGGGAGACTTTTCATTTTGTTCTGTACTAAGAAAAATTCTTCTGCCTTGGGATCCTGTTGATCTGTGACCTTACCCCCAACCCTGTGCTCTCTGAAACATGTGCTGTATCCACTCAGGGTTGAATGGATTAAGGGCGGTGCAAGATGTGCTTTGTTAAACAGATGCTTGAAGGCAGCATGTTCGTTAAGAGTCATCACCACTCCCTAATCTCAAGTACCCAGGGACACAAACACTGCGGAAGGCTGCAGGGTCCTCTGCCTAGGAAAACCAGAGAACTTTGTTCACTTGTTTATCTGCTGACCTTCCCTCCACTATTGTCCTGTGACCCTGCCAAATCCCCCTCTGCGAGAAACACCCAAGAATGATCAATAAAAAAGAAAAAAAAAAAAATACGTGTGGAACAGACAAAAACCAAACTCAGCCTGGAACCTAGCTGAGCCAACCTGTAGCATGAAGTAAAACTTCTCAGCCAATCCCATTCTAGATCAGCCAAACCACAGAAAACTGTAATGTGAGAATAAAATACTTATTGTAAGCTAAAAAAAAAAAAAAAAAAAAAAAAAAAAAAAAAAAAAAAAAAAGTACAATCAAGTTCCTTTTTTTTTTTTTTTTTTTTTGAGACGGAGTCTTGCACTGTCGCCTGGGCTGGAGTGGAATGTCACTATCTCAGCTCACTGCAACCTCCGCATCCTGGGTTCAAGCGATTCTCTAGCCTCAGCCTCCCATGTAGCTGGATTACAGGCATGTGCTACCACATCCAGCTAATTTTTGTATTTTTAGTAGAGATGGGGTTTCACCATGTTGGCAAGGCTGATCTTGAACTGCTGACCTCAGATGATCCTCCCGCCTCAGCCTTCCAAAGTGCTGGGATTGAGAATTTGAGATAATAGGGGAAATTTAGACATGCATTTAAAAATTATTATGAATTCTGTTAGATATCACAGTGGAATTATGATTACATTAAAGTCAAAAGTCCTATCTGGGCCGGGCGCGGTAGATCACGCCCATAATCTCAGCACTTTGGGAGGCTGAGGCTACCCAGATCACTTGAGGTCTGAAGTTCGAGACCAGCCTGGCCAACATGGTGAAACCCCATCTGTACTAAAAATACAAAAATTAGCCAGGCGCGGTGGCACACGTCTGTAATCCCTGCTTCTTGGGAGGCTGAGGCAGGAGAATCACTTGAACCTGGCAGGCAGAGGCTGCAGTGAGCAGAGATCACACCACTGCACTCCAGCCTGGGCGACAGACTGAGACTCCATCTCAAAACAAACAAATAAACAAAACAAAAATTTTTTTCATGGGAAGCAAATACAAATAAAAAATTGCAATAGAATGGGTTAAGATATTTATAAGGTACTACAGAAATAAAAAATGTATCAAGGCCGGGCGTGGTGGCTCATGCCTAGTAATCTCAACATTTTGGGAGGCCGAGGTGGGTGGATCACTTCAGGTCAGGAGTTTGAGACCAGCCTGGCCAAGATGGTGAAACCTCGTCTCTACTAAAAATACAAAAATTGGCCAGGCACAGTGGCTCACGACTGTAATCCCAGCACTTTGGGAGGCTGAGGCAGGCAGATCACTTGAGGTTGGGAGTTCGAGACCAGCCTGACCAACATGGAGAAACCCCGTCTCTAGTAAAAATACAAAATTAGCCGGGCGTGGTGGCACATGCCTGTAATCCCAGCTACTCGGGAGGCTGAAGCAGAAGAATCGCTTGAACCTAGGAGGCGGAGGTTGCGGTGAGAAGAGATAGCACCATTGCACTCAAGCCTGGGCAAAAAGAGTGAAACTCCGTCTCAAAACAAAAATAAAAACAAAAACAGAAAACAAACAACCCAAAAAGAAAAAGAAAAATTAGCCGGGAGTGGTGGCAGGTGCCTGTAATCCCAGCTACTCAGGAGTCTGAGGCAGGAGAATCACCTGAACCTGGGAGGCGAAGGTTGCAGTGAGCCAAGATGGGGCTACTGCACTCCAGCCTGGGCAATAGAATGGGACTTAGTCTCAAAAACAAAAAACAAAACAAAACAAAAAAACAGAAAAAAGTATTGAACGGTTTGCTCTATAGGGGAGGAAAAGTGGAGCAAATAAGTCTCAAAGAAGATGGTACAGACATACAGACATTTGGTATCTTTCCCTGAGAAGAATATTCCATGTTTAAGTCCTCCTTCAACTTTCATAAAAAATGCCTAATGCCTCTTTAACAACATGTTTTAGAATAACAATTTTCAAACTCTTCTTACTCCAGTCCATCCTGGCCTGTTTGTAATTTCTCCCAAACATTTCTTATTTTATCATTTCTCCATGCCTTTACACATTCCTTGTGTTTCTGGTTAACCTATTCTTCCTTCAGAAAGCACTCTTTATACCATCTCCCTGAGATTTCTTTGCCCCACTTTCCCTCCGCTATAGAGTACATCACTCCTATACGTTTGTATTTCTGCTATACTTTATAAATCTGTTATTATATTTTGCCACATTCTACTGCAATTTTTGCTTTTTTTTGAGACAGGGTCTTGCTCTGTCACCCAGGCTGGAGTGCAGTGGCGCGATCGTGGCTCGCTGCAACCTCCACCTCCCAGGCTCAGGCTATCCTCCCACCTTATCCTCCTGGGTAACTGGGTATTTCTACTAAAAATACAAAAATTGGCCAGGCGCAGTGGCTCACGCCTGTAATCCCAAGAGCTTTGGGAGGCTGAGGTACGAGGATCACCTGAGGTCGGGAGTTTGAGACCAGCCTGACCAACATGGAGAAATCCCATCTCTAGTAAAAATACATGATTAGCCGGGCATGGTGGCACATGCCTGTAATCCCAGCTACTCGGGAGGCTGAAGCAGGAGAATTGCTTGAACCCGGGAGCCAGAGGTTGCAGTGAGCCGAGATAGTGCCATTGCACTCCAGCGTGGGCAACAAGAGTGAAACTCCATCTCAAAAAAACAAAAAACAAAACAAAACAAAAAACAGGCATGCACCACCACACCCAGCTAATTTTTTGTATTTTTGGTAGAGAGGAGGTTTCACCATGTTGCCTAGGCTGCTCTCAAACTCCTGATCTCAAGCGATCCGGCCTCTTCTGCAATTTTTTGTTTCCTACGCAAAAATATGTTTGTTGTTTTCTGAGACAGGGTCTGGTCTGTTGCCCAGGCTGGAGTGCAGTGGTGCAATCTTGGCTCACTGCAACCTCTACCTCCCAGGTTCAAGCAATCCTCCACACCCCAGCCTCCAGAGGAGCTGGTACTACAGGCGCACACCACTATATCCAACTAATTTTTGTATTTTTTTTTTTGTAGAGACGGGGTTTCACCATGTTGCCAAGGCTGGTCTCAAACTCCTGAGCACCAAGTGATCCGCCCCACTCGGCCTTCCGAAGTGCTGGGATTACAGTGTAAGCCACTGCACCCACCCCCAAATTTTAATTCTTACTTAAAAACACTACTAACCATGATGTTAATACTAAGTGAAATCTTGAGAGAAAATTAAGTGAGATGATTAAAAAAAGGTCATTTATACTCTGGAAATGCTACTACTTTTCATATATATATATTTCACATATAATTTAACATTTATAGTTGTGTTGTTATCTAAAAATTTAATGTAAATGAAGGATGAGAAACATTGAAACAAGACTTCATGTACATGTGAGGCTCATTTTGTCTCAAACTAAATGAACAATTTTTGGTTCACTTGGAGACTTACAACAATCTTCAAACAGAATGATTTTTCATCTAGAATCAACTAACATTCACTCCAGTTCCATTTCTATTTATTTTCAGATGTCTCCTTCTTATCTGTATGTACAACCGGCAAGCATAAAGTGCAGAAATCACAGCTTTTAAGATTTTACAAAGTTTTTGTAGAGAGGTACAGGGTCTTAGTGATTGCTAATTGACCCCAGCCTGCCTTGTAGTCACATACTTCGCTTGAAAGGCAAAATATTAGCCATAAAAACCAAGTAACATCTTGAAGTACTATAGATGTACCGTCCTATTGTTCTTTTACTCTTTTAAATACTAAATAATTGTATGCATTTTTCCATTATGAAATGAATAAAACCATATTTTAAAAAAGAAACAGAGAAAAAAATCAACCTATCACATTAACATAGCCACTACTAACATTACTTCAAGTAGGATTTGTCTTTTAAAATTTTGTTCAACACACCATAAACGTTTTTCCATATTAATACTGTTTTTGCAGACATCATTTAAATGGCTGAATAAGATTTTTTTATTGGCTTGGCCATGTTTACCTTTTTTTTTTTTTTTTTTTTTTGAGATGGAGTCTTGCTCTGTCGCCAGGCTGGAGTGCAGTGGCGTGATCTCAGCTCACTGCAACCTCTGCCTCCCAGGTTGAAGCGATTCCCTTGCCTCAGCCTCCCGAGTAGCTGGAATTACAGGCACGCACCACCATGCCGAGCTAATTTTTGTATTTTTAGTAGAGACGGGGTTTCACCACATTGGCCAGGCTGGTCTTGAACTTCTGATCTTGTGATCTGCCTGCCTCAGCCTCCCAAAGTGCTGGGATTACAGGCGTGAGCCGCCGCACCCAGCCGTATCTCTATTTTAAATAGTTAGGTTGTTTTAAACTATTATAAAGTTGTTATAATTAACATATTTATGCAGTCCTTTTTTTTCCTGTAATTTGGATTTCTTTTCCTTTTTCCCTGTAATTTGGATTTCTTTTCCTCAAAGTTTTAAACATTTAACATTTACAAGGCTAAATATACAACTCCAGGCGCAGTGGCTCATGCCTGTAATCCCAGCACTTTGGGAGGCCGAGGTGGGCAGATTGCTTGAGCCTAGGAGTTTGAGACCAGCCTGGGCAACATGGAGAAACCCCATTTCTATCCTTGCCCCCTCCAAAAAAAAAAAAAAAAAAAATCAGTGGTCATGGTGGTGCATGCCTGTAGTTGTGAGGCTGAGGTGGGAGGACCGCTTGAGCCTTGGGAAATGGAGAACGCAGTGAGCTGAGATTGTACCACTGGACTCCAGCCTGGGCAACAGAGTGAGACTATGTTGACACTTGAAAAAAAACAAACAAGTATATATACACCCAACTCCAAATTGCTTTCCAAGATGTATTAACACTGTATAAAAGTGTCACTGTACCTTCACCAATGAGTACTGATTTTATGCCTGCATTGTAATGGCTTTGTATTAACATGCAGTTTTTGGTTAGGATATTAAGTAAGACTAAGATGCTAATTAGTGCTGTTTAACTGTTAACCACTAGGTGGAGCTAAAATTATAACCATACTTTAATAGTGCCAATATTTCTCTCATAACACCATTCTTGAAATATTATAGGGAGTTTTCCATTTAGTGATAATACTGAATCCTAAGAGAGAACTTTAGATTAAATTTTAAATATAAAAGATGGAATGAGACGGCCGGGCGCTGTGGCTCACGCCTGTAATCCCAGCATTTTGGGAGGCCGAGGCAGGCGGATCACGAGGTCAGGAGATCGAGACCATCCTGGCTAACATGGTGAAACCCTGTCTCTACTGAAAATACAAAAAAATTAGCCAGGCGTGGTGGTGGGCACCTGTAGTCCCAGGTACTCGGGAGGCTGAGGCAGGAGAATGGCGTAAACCCAGGAGGTGGAGCTTGCAGTGAGCAGAGATCACGCCACTGCACTCCAGCCTGGGCCACACAGCCAGACTCCATCTCAAAAAAAAAAAAAAAAGTTTGAATGACACGGATTTAGGAAATTTGCACATGGAAGAAGCTATATTTTTCAAGATTTATGTTTCTATCTTTCTCATCTTATTTATTTATTTATTTATTTTTTGAGATGGAGTCTTGCTCTGTTGCCCAGGCTGGAGTGCAGTGGCGTGATCTTGGATCACTGCAAGCTCCGCCTCCCAGGTTCACGCCATTCTCTTGCCTCAGCCTCCCAAGTAGTTGGGACTATAGGCACCCGCCATCATGCCCGGGTTAATTTTTTGTATTTTTAGTAGAGACGGGGTTTCACCGTGTTAGCCAGGATGGTTTCGATCTCCCCTGACCTTGTGATCCGCCCGCCTTGGCCTCCCAAAGTGCTGGGATTACAGGCGTGAGCCACCATGCCCCGGCCTCTCATCTTATTTTTTGAGACAGAGTCTCGCTCTGTTGCCCAGGCTGGAGTGCAGTGGCGCCATCTCGGCTCACTGCAACCTCTGCCTCCTTGATTCAAGGGATTCTCCTGCCTCAACCTCTGGAGTAGCTGGGATTACAGGCGCCTGCCACCACGCCTGGTTAATTTTTGTATTTTCAGTGGAGATGGTGTTTCACTATGTTGGCCAGGCTGGTCTTGAACTCCTGACCACAGGCGATCCGCCCCCCAACCCTCGGCCTCCCAAAGTGCTGGGATTACAGGCGTGAGCCACTGTGCCTGGCCTTATCTTTCTCATCTTGAATGAGAAATAAAATTGAGATAATATTTAGATGCAAATACCTCTCAAAGAAGCCAGTAATAAAGACAGCTGTGCTAGAGAAATAGTAACATCTTATATCTTATTTAGGTGATTTTTTTAAAGATTTTTTTTTTTTTTTTTTTGAGACAGGGTCTCGCTTTGTAACCCAGGCTGGAGTGCAGTGGCATGATCTCAGCTCACTGCAGCCTCAACCTCCTGGGCTCAAGCGATCCTCTCACCTAAACCTCCCTAGTCGCTGGGACTATAGGTGTCTGCCACCACACTTGGCCAAGTTTTGTATTTTTTGTAGAGGCAGGGTTTTGCCATGTTCCCCAGGCTGGTCTTGAACTCCTGAGCTCAAGCGATCTGCTTGCCTCCGCCTCCCAAGTGCTGGGATTACAGGCATGAGCCACAACACCTGGTTTAAAAGATATTTTTTACTTTAATAAGGCATTCTATTTTTATCACAGGAACTATAGGAAATAGAGGAAAAATCTACAGGCCTATGGTCCAGAAACAATGACAACTTTAGGAAGATCATTAGGTAAGTATTAAATGCGATAACTGACGGACCTAAGACTACATCAGCTGTTGGGAATTTAAGACTCAAGAGTTCTGGAATGTATCTCTGAATCCTGGATACAATTGATAATCGACCACTGTTTTATTTATTTATTTATTTATTTTGAGACAGGATCTTGCCCTGTTGCCCAGGCTAGAGTGCAGTGGTGCAGCCATGGCTTACTGAAGCCTCAACCTTCTAGGCTCAATCCATCTTCCCACCTCTGCCTCCCAAGTAGCTGGGACCACAGGAGTGAGCCACCACACTCAGCTAATTTTTAAATATTTGTAGAGATAGGGTCTCCCTGTGTTGCCCAGGCTGGTCTCGAACTCCTGAGCTCAGACGATCTTCCCGCCTTGGCTTCCCAAAGTGCTGGGAGGCCTAAGCCCAGCCTAATCTACCACTTCTTGCAACAAATGCCTTTCTTCTCTTTACTTCTCAAAATCTTCTGTCCATTGCCCTTTCCCTAATACACACACACACACACCTTAGTATCCTGAAGGATGGAAATTTGGGTATTCTAGTTCTATTTTCCAATATATCTGACAAGAATAATTCAGAAAAAGTAAAGATGTGCATCTAGAAATAACATTTTTTCAGCCTGACTTTTCACCTGTGTGGAACTGATTTTACCTTCTGTCCCTTAGTAATCCTCTACCAATCTGTACAGCTCCAGGCCAAGGATGTATGAGTAAGGTAAATATTCCTGATCCTTTGTCCCTGGCTCTCTCAGGCAATTAATGCAGCTCTCTTTCTTCACTAGTTAAGTCTTTCTCCAACCTCCTTAGGTAGAGCAAGCTAAGAACACAGAAGTGAGGAAAATGGAGCCATATCTGCTACTCTCAAATTCAGCTGACTGTCTTCACGCACCCATATCTTTTCTCTAGCAATTACTACTTAATTATATTCCCTTGATTTCTGGAGCTCATTAATGATAAGGTTCATCAGTGAATCAGTAACTTTAAAGAAAAATCTGCTGCCATAACTAGAATTCAGGAAATGTGGTATTGTGAAAGAAATCTAATGTGACCTCTGCCAACATGAAAATATATTTATAAAACGCTTCTGACAAAAGCTAATTCGAAAACAATGATTTTTCCTTCTATTACTTATACCTTTTGTTCTAAGAGTGCCCTCCGGAGGGAGACCCTCTGTTCAAGCTCGCGAAGCTCTCGATCATGTTGTGCCTCAGCTTGCATCTTGATTTTGCTCTGATATGCATTCAACAGCTCCAGTTCCTGCTGCAGCTGCATCTTCAAAACCTGGCACTCTGCTTCCTGTGCTTCATCCAAACGCAGCTGAGACAGAGAGAGAGAGAGAAAAAAAAAAGATATATCCTAATGTTAGCTATCAATTCATGACCTATGGAAAGGAGGAGGAGTGTTAGAAGACAGACTACTCTTTTTTAGTTTAGATAATTTTTCTCTCTTGTATCTTGGAGTAAACATCTCTGAAAAAGAAACGCAGAATAACCAATAATATCGGTATGAAGATAAAGCTATCATAAGCTATTTGGAAGATGCCTGAATAACCATATTTTTCTTAAGAAAAACCTAGAATCCCCTCTCCCTCTCCCCCTCCCCCTCCCTCTCCCCACGGTCTCCCTCTCCCTCTCTTTCCACGGTCTCCCTCTGATGCCGAGCCGAAGCTGGACTGTACTGCTGCCATCTCGGCTCACTGCAACCTCCTTGCCTGATTCTCCTGCCTCAGCCTGCCGAGTGCCTGCGATTGCAGGCGTGCGCCGCCACGCCTGACTGGTTTTCGTATTTTTTTGGTGGAGACGGGGTTTTGCTGTGTTGGCCGGGCTGGTCTCCAACTCCTAACCGCGAGTGATCCGCCAGCCTCCGCCTCCCGAGGTGCCGGGATTGCAGACGGAGTCTTGTTAACTCAGTGCTCAATGGTGCCCAGGCTGGAGTGCAGTGGCGTGATCTCAGCTCGCTACAACCTCCACCTCCCAGCCGCCTGCCTTGGCCTCCCAAAGTGTCGAGATTGCAGCCTCTGCCCGGCCGCCACCCCGTCTGGGAAGTGAGGAGCGTCTCTGCCTGGCCGCCCATCGTCTGGGATGTGAGGAGCCCCTCTGCCTGGCTGCCCAGTCTGGAAAGTGAGGAACGTCTCTGCCCGGCCGCCATCCCATCTAGGAAGTGAGGAGCGCCTCTTCCCGGCCGCCATCCCATCTAGGAAGTGAGGAGCGTCTCTGCCCGGCCACCCATTGTCTGAGATGTGGGGAGCGCCTCTGCCCTGCCGCCCCGTCTGGGATGTGAGGAGCGCCTCTGCCCGGCCGCGACCCCGTCTGGGAAGTGAGGAGCGTCTCTGCCTGGCAACCGCCCTGTCTGAGAAGTGAGGAGCCCCTCCGCCCGGCAGCCGCCCCGTCTGAGAAGTGAGGAGCCCCTCCGCCCGGCAGCCACCCCGTCTGGGAAGTGAGGAGCGTCTCCGCCCGGCAGCCACTCCGTCCGGGAGGGAGGTGGGGGTCAGCCCCCGCCCGGCCAGCCACCCCGTCCGGGAGGGAGGTGGGGGTGTCAGCCCCCGCCCGGCCACCCGCCCCGTCCGGGAGGGAGGTGGGGGGGTTAGCCCCCCGCCTGGCTACCCGCCCCGTCTGGGAGGGAGGTGGGGGGGGTCAGCCCCCCGCCCGGCCAGCCGCCCCGTCCGGGAGGTGAGGGGCGCCTCTGCCCGGCCGCCCCTACTGGGAAGTGAGGAGCCCCTCTGCCCTGTCTGGGAGGTGTACCCAACAGCTCATTGAGAACGGGCCATGATGACCATGGCGGTTTTGTGGAATAGAAAGGGGGGAAAGGTGGGGAAAAGATTGAGAAATCGGATGGTTGCCGTGTCTGTGCAGAAAGAAGTAGACATGGGAGACTTTTCATTTTGTTCTGTACTAGGAAAAATTCTTCTGCCTTGGGATCCTGTTGATCTGTGACCTTACCCCCAACCCTGTGCTCTCTGAAACATGTGCTGTGTCCACTCAGGGTTAAATGGATTAAGGGCGGTGCAAGATGTGCTTTGTTAAACAGATGCTTGAAGGCAGCATGCTCCTTAAGAGTCATCACCACTCCCTAATCTCGAGTACCCAGGGACACAAACACTGGGAAGGCCGCAGGGTCCTCTGCCTAGGAAAACCAGAGACCTTTGTTCACTTGTTTATCTGCTGACCTTCCCTCCACTATTGTCCTATGACCCTGCCAAATCCCCCTCTGCGAGAAACACCCAAGAATGATCAAAAAAAAAAAAAAAAACAAACAAAAAAGAAAAACCTAGAATCTCATTAGATCTCTGAATCTCTTCCTCTCTAGTGGAAATAACTATAGAACAAAGACCAGCAAACTATAGTCTACAAGCAAAGTATGGGCAGGCGCCTGTTTTGTTGTTATTTTTTACAGCCCATGAGCTAAGAGTGGTGTTTTCATTTTGAAAGGGTTACATATTGCCGGGCGCGGTGGCTCACGCCTGTAATCCCGGCACTTTGGGAGGCTGAGGCGGGCGGATCACAAGGTCAGGAGGTTGAGACCATCCTGGCTAACACGGTGAAACCCCATCTCCACTAAAAATACAAAAAATTAGCTGGGCTTGGTGGCATGCGCCTGTAGTCTCAGCTATTCGGGAGGCTGAGGCAGGAGAATGGCGTGAACCCGGGAGGTGGAGCTTGCAGTGAGCCAAGATCGTGCCACTGCACTCCAGCCTGGGTGACAGAGCGAGACTCCGTCTCAAAAAAAAAAAAAAAGAAAAAGAAAGGGTTACGTCTTAAGCAGTTATATAAGTACCCACATAATAGCCTTAGTTTTGCCTCCTGCCTAAAAAGTCTTATCTGGCCCTGTTTTTTTTTTTCTGAGACGGAGTCTCGTTTTGTTGCCCAGGCTGGAGTGCAATGGCGCAATCTCGGCTCACTGCAACCTCTGCCCCCCGGGTTCAGGTGATTCTCCCGCCTCCGCCTCCAGAGTAGCTGGGATTATGGGCGCCCACCACCACGCCTGGCTAATTTTTGTATTTTTAGTAGAGACGAGGTTTCGCCATGTTGGGCAGGCTGCTCTCGAATTCTTGACCTCAGGTGATCCACCCGCCTAGGCTTTCCAAAGTGCTTGGATTACAGGCGTGAGCCACTGCACGCAGCCTTATCTGGCCCTTTAAAAAAAAGTTTACAAAGCTCTTATATAGAAAATATTTTGCGCCTGTAATCTCAGCTACTTGGGAGGCCAAGGACGGAGAATCCCTTGAACCCGGGAGGTGGAGGTTGCAGTGAGCTGAGATCGCACTACTGCAATCCAGCCTGGGCCACAGGGCAAAATTCCATCTAAAAAAAAAAAATAAATAAATAAATAAAAAATTTGTAGCCGGGTGTGGTGGCTCATGCCTGTAATCCCAGCACTTTGGGAGGCCGAGGCAGGCGGATCACGAGGTCAGGAGATCGAGACCATCCTGGCTAACACGGTGAAACCCCGTCTCTACTAAAAATACAAAAAAAAAAAATTAGCCAGGCATAGTGGCAGGCGCCTGTAGTCCCAGCTACTTGGGAGGCTGAGGCAGGAGAATGGCGTGAACCCGGGAGGCGGAGCTTGCAGTGAGCCGAGATCGCGCCACTGGACTCCAGCCTGGGTGACAGAGTGAGACTCCGTCTCAAAAAAAAAAAAAAAAAAAAAAAAAATTTGTATTTGTACTCAAACACAACCATTTTTATTCCCATTACAATCATACCTTTTGCTCACTGCTTCCCAAAGCTGCTATTCTAATCTCAATAAGGTGTTAGGATCTGTGCTGGCAGGGAGCCTATTTAGAACCTCATGTCTAAATGTATCAATGAGAATTCTACATGCATCATGACATTTTCAAGCAATGTTGAGAACAGGAAGAAAATGAACCACCACCACATTTCCCAAGCTTCAGGAGAGCTATCATTTCCAACTAGTACTTTAATTGCTGTGATTTCATTCAGGTGGTGGAAGAAAAGGGGCACTAAATTTGTTTTGCCCAAAAAAAAGCAAACTCACGGCTTGTGTGGAGAGCATTTCATTAATGCTGTGATCATACTGCTCAGCCAAGATAGCTAATTTCCGGGTCTGTTCCTCCTTGAGCCGTTTCAGAACAGCTTTGTGCTCACTCTTTGGTGTAGTCTCCAGCAGGTGATTTCTTAATGCTTTGTACTGTCTGGTTTGGATTTTGCAGGTATCCTGAAACTGCTTTTTTATTTGGAGTTCTTTAGACTGGGAAGAAAAAAAAAATACATTTATGTAAGTTGTAACGAAAGGCATTTGGTATGCGGTAAGCTTACATACATGAAAATAAAGGCTACTAGGAAAAAAATGAGAGGAAAGCCAAGCAGGTCAGATCATCAGGTTGCAGGTACTTTTTGCACTTGGCTATTTGGCCAAACCGCTGATTGAATTTTATGCAGTTTTACAACAAAAAACCTCATTTAAAACATTAGGGCATAAACAGCCCCATTTATGATAGGACTTGTAACAATATCTGTTGTTTCACTAATAAAGTTAGTGACCTGAGTAGATATTAAAATTAGCTTTGATTACTATGCATATTCATGATAGAGAATTACATTTTTTCTTTTTCTTTTTCTTTTTTTTTTTTGAGATGGAGTCTCACTCTGTTACCCAGGCTGGAGTGCAGTGGTGCAACCATTGCTTACTGTAGCCTCAACCTCCTATGCTCAAGCAATCCTCCCACCTCAGCCTCCTGAGTAGCTGGGACCGCAAGTGTGCGCCACTATGTTCAGCTAATTTTTTTTTTTTTTTGAATCTCGCTCTGTCACCCAGGCTGGAGTCCAATGGCGCAATCTTGGCTCACTGCAACCGCCGCCTCCCTGAGTTCAACCGATTCTCCTGTCTCAGCCTCCCGAATAGCTGGGATTACAGGCATGTGCCACCATGCCCAGCAAATTTTTGTATTTTTAGTAGAGACGGGGTTTCACCATGTTGGCCAGGATGGTCTCGCACTCTTCACTTCAAGTGATCTGCCTGCCTTGGCTTCCTAAGTGCTGGGATTACAGGCGTGAACCACTGCACCTGGCCAATTTTTGTATTTTTTGTAGAGACAGGGTTTCACTGTGTTACCTAGGCTGGTGTCAAATTCCTGGGCTCAAGCAATCCACCTGCCTTGGCCTCCTGAAGTGCTGGGATTACTGGTGTCAGCCACCATACCCAGCTCCTGGATATTTTTGTTGTTGTTGTTAGTGATGGAGTTTCCCTATGTTGCCCAGGCTGGTTCCAAACTCCTGGCCTCAAGCGATCCTCCCACCTCAGCCCCTAAAAGTACAGTAATTATAGGCATGAGCCACTGTACCTGGCTTAGAAAATTAAATTTTTTCTCATGAATTAAGCATAATAGAGTTATTGTGGCTCATGCCTGTAATCCCAGTACTTTGGGAGGCCAAGGCAGGATTGTTTATAGGCCAGGAGTTTCAGACTAGCCTGAGCCAACATAGTGAGACCCCATTTCTACAAAGCAATTTTTAAAATTAGCCAGGCATAATGATGTTCACCTGTAGTCCTAGCTGCTAGGGAGGCTGAGGCAGAAGGATCACTTGAGCCCAGGAGTTCAAGGCTGCGGTGAACCATGATTGCATCATTGGACTCTAGGCTGAACAATAGAGTGAGACACTGGTCTCTTAAAAAAAAAAAAAAAAAGATATAAAAGCACTTTATTGGTGAGACAATATCTTATCAGATCTAGAGATAGAAAATAAAGCACATTTATTCTGTTCGTTTTAGAAACACTTTGCTGCAATTTCTTTCTTTTTTTTTTTGAGACAGAGTCTCATTCTGTTGCTCAGGCCGGAGTGCAGTGGTGTGATCTCAGCTCACTGCAGCCTCCATCTCCTGGGTTCAATCGATTTTCCTGCCTCAGCCTCCTGAGTAGTGGGGATTACAGGCTTGCACCACCACGCCCAGCCAATTTTTGTATTTTTAGTAGAGACAGGGTTTCACCATGTCAGCCAGGCTTGTCTTGAACTCCTGACCTCAGGCAAACCGCCCACCTTGGCCTCCCAAAGTGCTGGGATTACAGGCATAAGCCACTGTGCCTTGCCCCCAATTTCTTTTCATGACACTCTCAACTCTAACTATACAGTTTATGTACCAAATGTGAGGCTGACTTGGAAATCTCTATTAGGAATTATTAATATTGTTATTACAATGGTCTTTTCCTTAAGAGAATAAACTAGGTAGAGATATACTTCGCAATGGTTTACTCTTTAACACAAGCAAAAACTTAAAAGTCAGTCAAGTTAACAAATCTTGGCCAGGCGTGGTGGCTCACGCCTGCAATCCCAGCACTTTGGGAGGCTGAGGTGGCCAGATCATTTGAGGTCAGGAGTTTGAGACCAGCCTGGCCAACACGGTGAAACTCTGTCTCTACTAAAAATACAAAAATTAGCCCGGTGTGGTGGCATGTGCCTGTAATCCCAGCTACTCAAGAGGCTGAGGCACAAGAATTGCTGGAACCCGGGAGGTGGAGGCTGCAGTGAGCTAAGATTGCACCACTGCACTCCAGCCTGGGCAACAGAGTGAGACTCTGTCTCAAAAACACACACACACACACAAAACAAACAAACAAACAAAATAACAAAACTAATCTTTCAAAGGTTAAACAAAACTTCTGTGGTAACGGAGGAGACAATCCTCTTCGTGGGGTAACAGACATGAACTACAGTATATAAACATTTCTGAGATGAAAATATTTAAGTTTAGAGACAGAAGATCTTTGGCTTTAGTGTTTGCTTAATCAGTAGGTTGGGTATTCTATGAACTCAGGTTTTAAAAAGCTTCAATAAGATGAGATCTGTTTCTGTAAGGTGTACCAGTTGATCCTACAAGTGAGAACACATTCATTTACTGCACTGAGGCAGAACCTATTGTTGAAATTATTTTATCTTAATATAAATACTGCCAGGTATTGGTTGGTTGATTCATCATGCAACAAATGGATATGTAACCAAATTTACACACTTGTCTAAGAGAAAGTACTCCCCTCAATACTACAACATTAAATATGCCTTTCTGTATTTTTCACCATCTGAGGCACTAGACCCTAGTAATATGTCTTTATTTTGTGAGGGGTCAAGAAATGTCTAGCTAGTAAGAGAAACTCTTAGTTTAGCTATGGTTAGTAGCACTGTTTTTATTTTTGAGACAGTCTCACTCTGTTGTCCAGGCTCTGGAGTACAGTGCCATGATCATGGCTCACTGCATCCCTGACCTCCCAGGCTCAAGTAATCCTCCTACCTCAGCCTCCCAAGTAGCTGGGATTACAGGTGTGAGCTACCACCACACCTGGCTTTTGAATCTTTTTCTTTTCTTTTTTTGAGACAGGGTCTCACTGTCACCCAGGCTGGAGTGCAGTGGCATGATCATGGCTCAACCACAGCCTCAACCTCCTAGGGTTCAAGTGATCCTCTTGCCTCTCAGCCACCTGAGTAGCTGGGACCACCACAGGCATGTCATCATGCCCAGCCTCTTTTTTTTTTCCCTGAGAAAGAGTCTTGCTCTGTCACCAGGCTGGAGTGCAGTGGCGCTACCTCAGCTCACTGCAACCTCCGACTCCCTGGTTCAAGTGATTCTCTTGCCTCAGCCTCCTGCGTAGCTGGGACTACAGGTGCATGCCACCACACCCAGCTAATTGTTTAATTTTTAGTAGAGATGGGGTTTCACCCTGTTAGCCAGATGGTCTCAATCTCCTGACCTCGTGATCTGCCCACGTCAACCTCCCAAAGTGCTGGGATTGCAGGCGTGAGCCACTGTGCCTGTCTTTTTTTTTTTTTTTTTTTTTTTAAAGAGATGAGATCTCCCTATGCTGCCCAGGCTGGTAATTTTTTCTAGAGACAGGGTCTCACTATGTTGCTCAGGCTGAGTAGCACCATTTTAAAATACCATTCTTAGGCCGGGTGTGGTGGCTCATGCCTGTAATCCCAAGACTCTGAGAGGCTGAGGTGGGTGGATCACTTGAGGTTAGGCATTCAAGACCAGCCTGGTCAATATGGTGAAATCCCTTCTCTACTAAATATACAAAAATCAGCCGGGTGGTGGTGCATGCCTGTAATCACAGCTACTCAGGAGGCTGAGGCAGGAGAATCACTTGAAGCTGGTAGGCAGTGGTTGCAGTGAGCCGAGATTGCGCCACTGCCCTCCAGCCTGGGTGACACAGCGAAAACAAACAAAAACAAACAAAAAAACCATTCATGGTTAACAAAGTTGTTCCAAGTGCTTCTAGACAGAAATGAAACAATGAAATTTAGATAGTATCTTCTGCCTCAGTAAAATAGCATCCATTCTTTTAAAAGGCTTTATTTTTATTTATTTATTTGTTGAGATGGAGTTTTGCCCTTGTTGCCCAGGCTGGAGTGGAATGGCGCGATCTTGGCTCACCGGAACCTCCACCTTCCTCTGCCTTCCGGGTTCAAGTGATTCTCCTGCCTCAGCCTCCCAAGTAGCTAGGAGAGCAAGCATGTGCCACCACACCCGGCTAATTTTGTATTTTTAGTAGAGATGGGGTTTTTCCATGTTGGTCAGGTTGGTCTCGAACTCCCGACCTCAGCCTCCCAAAGTACTGGGATTACAGGTATGAGCCACCACGCCCGGACATTATTTTTAATTTTTGAGACGGAGTCTCGCTCTGTCGCCAGGCTAGAGTGCAGTGGCACGACCTTGGCTCACTGCAACCTCCGCCTCCTGGATTCAAGTGAATCTCCTGCCTCAACCTCCCAAGTAGCTGGGACTACAGGCACGTGCCACCATGCCTGGGTAATTTTTGTATTTTTAGTAGAGACGAGGTTTCACCATGTTGGCCAGGATGGTCTCTTGACCTCATGATCCCCTGCCTCGGCCTTCCAAAGTGCTGGGATTACAGGTGTGAGTGACTACTCCAGCCAAAAGTTTTTATTTTTAAAGCATTGTGCTGGGCTGGGTGCGGTGGCTCACGCCTGTAATCCTAGCAGTTTGGGAAGCTGAGGTGGGTGGATCACCTGAGGTCAGGAGTTCAAGACCAGCAGGGCCAACATGGTGAAACCCGTCTCTACTAAAAACACGAGGGCGTGATGGTGGGCGCCTGTAATCCCAGGTACTTGGGAGGCTGAGGCATGAGAATCGCTTGATCCTGGGAGGCAGAGGTTGCAGTGAGCCAAGATCATGCCACTGCACTCCAGCCTAGGCGACAAGAGCGAAACTCTGTCTCAGAAAGAAAACAAGGTCGGGCATGGTGGCTCATGCCTGTAATCCCAGCACTTTGGGAGGCCGAGGCGGGCGGATCACGAGGTCAGGAGTTTGAGACCAGCCTGACCAACATGGTGAAACCCCGTCTCTACTAAAAATACAAAAATTAGCCGGGCGTGGTGGTGTGCACCTTAATCCCAGCTACTTGGGAGGCTGAGGCGGGAGCATTGCTTGAACCAGGGAGGCGGAGGTTGTGGTGAGCTGAGATCGTGCCATTGCACTCCAGCCTGGGCAATAAGAGCGAAACTCCATCTCAAACAAAACAAAACAAAACAAAACAAAACAAAACAAAACAAAAAAACAAACATTGTGCCAGGAATACTGTAATCATTCCACATTCCTGCCTAATGAGAAAAAAATAACTCTTTGAAAAATTTTTCTTTAACAAGAGTAAAATTAATGCTTATACTAAGAATAAACTATATCCCTCAATGTGTGACTCAAGTGAAAGCGAGATGAAGGCAAGTTACAGTTATTTCTACTCATTTAGTGCTGACAAAGCATCATCTGGATGGCAGCTGAAGAAACAGCGGAGTAGGCAGCAGATTTTCACCCAACCCTTTCCATAGAAACAGCACCCCACCCCTACAAATCCTAATCAACATAAATAAAATGTTCCAACTGCAGTCTCCTCTCCTCCATCAAACACAGTTGATGCTATATTCTAAATTCTGCCTCCGCTACTAAAGGAGAAAATTGAAAGAGGCAACGATTACTTAAGTAAATAGAAATGTGATGACTTGGTGTTAAAATGTTCAAGTTGACTAAGTAAATAGATACACCTAAATATGAGGAAAATGGTGATTTTTCTTTCCTAACAGGAAACCTTAAGCTCACTTGTAATCAGAAAGGCATTTTATTTAAAGCCTGACTATGATAACGAAGCTTTATTTTCTCCTCAATTTTAACGTACTATCTGAGAGAATCGGACTACTGTTTATAAAACGGAAAGGTTCTAATGACAGAAAGAAATGGTTAAATGTCAAACACCTATCCATCACCCAAGCCCCAGAGAAATGCAGTCATATCAGATTTACGGTACAACTTTCAGTTTGGTTTATTCCTCGGTGCTGTTGGCTTTAAAATCATAATTGACTTTGCTGACATGTTGGTTTAAAAATCTGTTCATGGGAGATTGTCTATTCTGTAGCTAAATGATTATGTATCTCCCCACTGCAAAAACAAATCTAAAAAATCATTATAATTCTAATTTTTCTAAGCATTAACTAAGGAAGATTATGTTAGTAGTCAACATAACTACTCTGTAAATAATAATTACCTATTTTGAAGATATAGCAAGGTGAAATTTTACTCACATTCACATGAAAACAATAAAGCATCTTAACATTGTTTCTATATTTTGTTCAGAACAGCTTGTTTGAATGGAGTTGGGTGGGCATTGGGAATACCATTGAGTGTGTTATAGCTTCTAGATTTTGACACACATTACCTCTGTGAATGAATTTCATTGTACTCCAGCATAGTTATTCAGAGTAAAACCAAGAACCATTTTATAGTTTAAATATCAAATAGCTTATAAAAAGGGCTGGGTAGGAGTACAGGAGAAGCTTTAAATAGGAAATACTGTGGAAACTGGACCTTACTGAATATAAATAAAAGTTTTAAACGTACAGATATGTACAGAGCAATTGAGGTGCTTATCATCGATGACAGATAGTGGGTGGTTTTGTATATTAAGATTCATGTGGCCAGGTGCGGTGGTTCATGCCTGTAATCCCAGCACTTTGGGAGGCCGAGGCGGGTGGATCACAAGGTCAGGAGATTGAGACCATCCTGGCTAACACGGTGAACCCCGTCTCTACTAAAAATACAAAAAATTAGCCGGGCGTGGTGGCAGGCGCCTGTAGTCCCAGCTACTAGGGAGGCTGAGGCAGGAGAATGGCATGAACCCAGGAGGCAGAGCTTGCAATGAGCCAAGATCATGCCGCTGCACTCCAGCCTGGGCGACAGAGCGAGACTGTCTCAAAAACAAACAAACAAACAAACAAAAACTTCAGAATTGTTAACTGCAGTTGACTTTGATGGAGGGAGATGGACCAGGTGGCTGGAGGAACAAGCATAGAGAAGAAAACTTTTTTCTTGTTTTTTTTTTTTCTAACTAGTAGCTGTGCAGCTTTAAACTTTTTACTTTATAATGCACTTTCATATTTTTAAATCTTGTACAAGTCATATTTACAGCAAATTAGGGTTCTAAAATTTTACTTGGAACAACAGAGAGAAGCCAAATAGTAAGCTTGTTGACATGTAGAATATAATATCGGCCTTGGACATTTGAGTACATTTTTTTTTTTTTTTTTTTTTTTGAGACAGGGTCTTGCTCTGTCACCCGGGCTGGAGTGCTGTGGTGTGTTCTTGACTCACTGCAACCTCTGCCTCCTGGGTTCAAGGGATTCTCCTGCTTCAGCCCCCCGAGTAGCTGGGACTATAGGCATGTGCCGCCACACCCAACTAATTTTTGTATTTTTAGTAGAGACAGGGTTTCACCATGTTGTCCAAGCTGGTCTTGAACTCCTGACCTCAGGTGATCCACCCGCCTTGGCCTCCTAAACTGCTGGGATTACAGGCGTGAGCCACTGCACCCTGCCCTTGGATAAGTTTAAAACAAGAATCTTGATTCTTATCTACTGGCACTTCCCATGGTTAAAAGTTTTGGCCACTTTTTTGTACTCTGATGAGAAATACATAAGCAAAAGACTGTAGCAACAGGCATTTAATATTAAAGTCAACCAAAGATGCTAAAAATGAAAAGAAGCTTAGTCAATTTCTTTATGACTAGACATCATCTTAAGACTTTTCCTGCTTACATGGATACCTTTTCATTCTCTTCCCTGTTATCAAAAAGCTTAGGCTAACCATACCTTCAAACTCTTAGGCTGTTGTCGAACTTCCATGACATGCTTTCGTCTTAGTTCTCGTTCTCTTCGCTTATTATATTCCAGCTGGTTAGTGAGCTCAGTTTGATGCTGTAATCTGATCAACTCACAGCGCATCTTCTGAATTGTGTTGAGGTGGCGGAACTCCAGTTCTTGCATAGATTCATGCTGTCGGAGTAGCATGGCATGCTCTAAGTCCTTCTGAGTCTGTCTTTTGTTTAACTCCTAATCCATAACACAAAAGACAAAGGTATAATTTACTGCTGTATAATGCCAGAAAAAAGTCCTAATTAACAGAATAACCAGTAAACAGATGTAATTAACCCTGTTATTTTATTATAGTTGCATAGTAAATATGAGGGTTGTGGCTTTTACCTCTTTAAATGGGCAATTAGTAGCACAAATTTCCTTATATTCATTTACTATTTATTCATATTATTTTATTACCATTAGCTTAAGACTAAATCTATATCAAGAGGTTTAACATTCTTCTTTTGTATACTTCCTAATTTTATATTTGAAGAGGGCTCCTAAGTTATCCTTTCAATTTCTTCAGAGTATTCTATTCAATTATTTTACACGCAGTCTACTCTGGTTAGTGTAGTGATTAAGAACACGGACACAGCTGGGCGCGGTGGCTCATGCCTGTAATCCCAGCACTTTGGGAGGCTGAGGCGGGTGGATCACGAGGTCAAGAGATCGAGACCATCCTGGCTAACAGGGTGAAATCCCGTCTCTACTAAAAACACAAAAAATTAGCCAGGCGTTGTGGCGGGCGCCCGTAGTCCCAGCTACGCGGGAAGCTGAGGCAGGAGAATGGCATGAACTCGGGAGGCGGAGCTTGCAGGGAGCTGAGATCAAGCCGCTGCACTCCAGCCTGGGCGACAGAGCGAGACTCCCTCTCAAAAGAAAAAAAACATGGACACTAGAGAGCTATACTGCCTGTATTCTAAATTCTGGCTCTGCTACTTGTGAGCAGTGAGACCTTCACTTAGTTAAACTAATTGTGCTTTAGTTTCATCATTTCTCAAATGCATATAATAATACAGCTATTTCACAGATTTAATGTGAAGATGAAATCAGTTAATAAACAAAAAGTTCTCAGAATAATACCTAGCACATGGTACTCAACAAATGTCATTCCTTTATTTTAGACCTCACAGGGCTCTAAACATTTTTTTAAAGAGATTCTAAAATTTTGTTTCATATTGGAAACGAGTAAACACATACATATATAATGTAAAAGTCAAACTTGCTCCTTTTGCCTTTGCAGACTCTCTCCCCATAGGCCAACAGTTTGGTGCATGTGCTTCTCAACCTTCCCCAAGTTTATTCAGATTAGTCTATTTTACAAAAACATACAGTTTTAAAATCTGAACAACAATATATGTTTTAGGCACATAACTGGCTTTCTTCATTTAATAATATAATATACACGTATCCGGATCAGATCAGTACATAAAAGATTTTTTTTTTTTTTGAGACTGAGTGTCACTCTGTCGACCAGGCTTAGAGTGCAATGGTACCAACTTGGCTCACTGCAACCTCTGCCTTCTGAGTTCAAGTGATTCTTCCTGCCTCAGCCTCCCGAGTAGCTGGGACTACAGGCATGTGCCACCACGCCTGGCTAATTTTTGTATCTTTAGTATAGATGGGTTTTCACCATGTTGGCCAGGATGGTCTCGATCTCCTGACCTCGTGATCTGCCCACCTCAGCCTCCCAAAGTGCTGGGATTACAGGCGTGAGCCACTACTACCCGGCCTGCTCAGCCAATTAAAAAAAAATTTTTGGCTGGGCACGGTGGCTCACGCCTGTAATCCCAGCACTCTGGGAGGCCGAGACAGGCGGATCATCTGAGGTCAGGAGTTCAAGACCAACCTGGTCAACATGGTGAAACCCAGTCTCTATTAAAAATACAAAGATTAACCAGGCCATGGTGGTGCATGTCTGTAGTCCCAGGTACTTGGGAGTCTGAGGCAGGGGAATGGCTTGAACCCAGGAGGCAAAGGTTGCAGTGAGCCGAGATCACACCACTGCATTCCAGCCTGGGCAACAGAGTCTCAAAAAAAAAAAATTTGTAGAGACAGGGTCTTGCGATGTTGCCCAGGACAGTCTCAAACTCCTGGCCTCAAGTGATCCTCCCACCTCAACCTCCCAAAGTGTTGGAATTATAGGTGTGAGCCACTGCACCCAGCCAGTACATAGAAATTTTTAAAGTTTCATTGTAACCTACTGCTTTGTGACGCCTTAATTCTTTCAATCATTCCTCTGTGGTTGGACATTTAAGCTGTTTCCATGTTTCACTTTTTTTTTTTTTTTCTTCAGACAGAGTCTCACTCTGTCGCCCAGGCTGGAGTGCAGTGGTGTGATTTCAACTCACTGCAACCTCCGCCTCCCAGGTTTAAGCAATTCTTGTGCCTCAGCCTCTTGAGTAGCTGGGATCACAGGCATGCACCACCATACCCAGCTCATTTTAAAAATATTTTTAGTGGAGACAGAGTTTTACCACATTGACCAGGCTGTCCTCAAACTCTTGACCTCAAGGATTACAGGTGAGAGCCACTGCTCCAGCCCATGTTTCACTTTTATGAAAAAAGTTTCAATAAATATCTATGTATACTGTATCACAGAATCATGTTACTATTTCTGTAGGACAGAGTTCTAGAAGTGGATTTGATGGATAAATGCTATGTGCGTATTAAATTTTAAAAGCTACTGTTAAATCATGCTCCAAAGGGGCAATATCAATTTATATTCTTACTAATAGTGTCTGTTAACACATGCTATTACTAGGATTGATTGTATCTTTTACATTTTTCTTACATAATGGATGCAACTGTTTTAATTTGAATTTATTAGTAAACTCGCACAATTATGCTATATTACAAGCTTATTTCAACCCACTCTCAGAAATAAATTTATCTATACTCACAGGTATCCTAATAATGAGAATAATTTTTTTCTTTTCTTTTTTTTTTCTGAGATGCAGACTTGCTCTGTCGCCCAGACCGGAGTGCAGCAGTGCGATCTCAGCTCACTGCAACCTCCGCCTCTTGGGTTCAGTTGATTCTCATGCCTCAGCCTCCTGAGTAGCTGGAATTATAGGCGCCCGCCACCTCGTCCGGCTCATTTGTTTGTATCTCTACTAAAAGTAGAGATGGGGTTTCACTATGTTGGCCAGGCTGGTCTCAAACTCCTGACCTCAAGTGATCCACCTGCCTTGGCCTCCCAAAGTGCTAGGATCACAGCCATGAACCATCACACCCAGCCAAGAATAACTGTTTTCATTGGCAGAAGAGTTTCTACAACATTTACCCAATTAATAATTACATGATGATAAAAATGTATTTAAGGGCAGCACACACTTCATGGAACCCATTTCAGGTCAGAGGCAAAAACTGCCCAGTGAATTTCCTCATATGTAAAAATCAAGGCTGGCCACTGTGGCTCACACCTGTAATCCCAGCACTTTGGGAGGGATCCACCCGAGGTGGGTGGATCACCTGAGGTTGGGAATTGGAGACTAGCCAGGCCAACATGGCAAAACCCCGTCTCTACTAAAAATACAAAAATTAGCTGGGTGTGGTGATGCATGCCTGTAGTCCCAGTTACTTGAGAGGCTGAGGCAGGAGAATTGCTTGAACCTGGGAGGCGGAGGTTGCAATGAGCCGAGATTGCCACTGTACTTCAGCCTGGGTGAAAGAGCGAGACTCTGTTTCAAAATAAATAAATAAATAAAAGTAAAAATAAAAAATAAAAATCAACATTTAAAATTTTTCATTTGTGGATTGGTTAATATTTATTGAATGCCTACTGTGAGTCAGAAACTGGAGATATAAAAAATTGCATCAATTCTGTGATTTCATACAACTTCCATTGTAGTGAGGGAGTCAGGAACAACCTCCCTACCCTACAGAAACACATGGTTTTGTGAACACACACATGTTCATGTGAGAAAGAGAGTGCAAAGAAGACCATATGTATTTAGTTAGTTGTCTGTCTGTTTGAGACAGGGTCTTGCTCTGTAGCTCAGGCTGGAGTGCAGTGGCATGATCATGGCTCACTGCAGCCTCAACCTCCTGGGCTCAGGCAATATTCATGCTTCAGCCTCCCAGGTAGCTGGCACTACAGGTGCACACCACAACACCCAGCTAATTTTTTTGTATACATATATTTTTTGTAGAGACAGGGATTTGTCATGTTGCCCTGTCTGGTCTCAAACTCCTAGGATCAAGTGATCTGCCTGCCTTGGCCTCCCAAAGTGTTCGGATTACAGTTACCATACCTGGCTGCAAAGAATAATATTTAAAGAAAGCAGAAGAATGTGGTGGTGAAGTCCAGGCATGGTAGCTCATGCTTGTAATCCTAGCACTTTGGGAGGCTGAGACGGGCAGACCGCATGAGGCCAGGAGTTCGAGACCAGCCTGGCCAACATGGCGAAAGCCCATGTCTACTAAAAATACAAAAATTAGTTGGGTGTGGTGGTGCACACCTGTAATCCTAGCTATTTGGGAGGCTGAGGCACGAAAATCACTTGCACCCAGGAGGTGGAGGTTGCACTGGGCCAAGATGGAGCCACTGCACTCCATGCTTGGCGACATGGAGAGACTGTCTTGAAAAAAAAAATTTTGGTGGTTAAGAAAGAGATTTTGAGGAAATGACATCTGAGTAAAGATATACAGGGAGCAAACAATCCATGTGAATATCTGGGGAAGAATGATTCAGACAGAGGCAAGTATAAGTGCAAAGTCCCTGAGACTAGAATGGAATTGGAATATTTTCAGGAAAGATTCTTTTGATAAAGGATTTAAAATTTCTTATCACTCAAACTTACCTCCCTGACAAGGTCCTGCTCTAAGTTATGACGCCCAAGTAACATTCTTCTCTTGAAGCGACGGCATTCCAGCTCTAGGTATTGTCTTTGACGTCGAAGAAGGTTAGCTTCTTCTTCTGCTTGGAAATGCTGTATATTCTCCTTCTGCTTTGAAAGCCACTCCTGTTTTTCTTTTTTGGGGGTACTCTGGTTTTCATTTAGCTCCTGGCAACATAAAAAACAACTCAGGTAAAAATAGGCCGGGCACGGTGGCTCACGCCTGTAATCCCAGCACTCTGGGAGGCCGAGGTGGGCGGATCACCTGAGGTCAGGAGTTTGAGACTAGCCTGGCCAACATGGCGAAACTGTCTCTACTAAAATACAAAATCAGGCTGGGCGTGGTGGCTGACACCTGTAATTCCAGTACTTTTGGAGGCTGAGGCGGGCAGATCATGAGGTCAGGAGATCGAGACCATCCTGGCTAACACGGTGAAACCCTGTCTCTACTAAAAATACAAAAAAAATTAGCTGGGCATGGTGGCAGGTGCCTGTAGTCCCAGCTACTTGGGAGGCTGAGGCAGGAGAATGGTGTGAACCTGGGAGGCGGAGCTTGCAGTGAGCTGAGATCTCGCAACTGCACTGCAGCCTGGGTGACAGAGCGAGACTCTGTCTCAAAAAAAAAAAAAAAATTAGCTGGGTACAGTGGCATGGGCCTGTACTCCCACCTACTCAGCAGGCTGAGGCAGGAGAATTGCTTGAGCCCAGGAGGCAGGGGTTGCAGTGAGTCAAGATCACACCACTGCACTCTTTGGTGAAACTCCGTCTCAAAAACAAAACAAAACAAAAAAACCAACAACAACAACAACAACAAAAAACAGGGGTCGGGCGCAATGGCTTACGCCTATAATCTCAGCACTTTGGGAGGCTGAGGCGGGCAGATCACCTGAGGTTGGGAGTTCGAGACCAGCGTGACCAACATGGAGAAACCCGGCCTCTACCAAAAATACAAAATTAGCCAGACATGGTGGTGCACACCTGTAATGTCAGCTACTTGGGAGGGTGAGGCAGAGAATCGCTTGAACCCAGGAGGTGGAGGTTGCAGTAAGCTGAGATGGCATCACTGCACTCCAGCCTGGGCAAGAAGAGTGAAACTCAGTCTCAAAAAAAAAAAAAAAATTAGCCAGGTGTGGTGGCACGTGCCTGGTGTCTCAGCTACTTGGGAGGCTGAGGCAGGAGCGTTGCTTGAACCTGGGAGGCAGAGGTTGCAGTGAGCCAAGATTGTGCCACTGCACTCCAGCCTGTGTGACAGAGTGAAACTCAGTCTCAGAAAAACAAAAACAACAACACAACGAAAACCCCATAAAAATTACCTACGTGAATATTATCATTTTGCATCAGTAAATTTTAAATAAAAGTTCTTGGCTGGGCGCGGTGGCTCACGCCTGTAATCCCAGCACTTTGGGAGGCCGAGGTAGGCAGATCACCTGAGGTCGGGAGCGCAAGACCAGCTTGACCAACATAGAGAAACCCTATCTCTACTAAAAATACAAAATTAGCCAGGCATGGTGGTGCAGGCTTGCAATCCCAGCTACTCGGGAGGCTGAGGCAGGAGAATCACTTGAACCTGGGAGGCGGAGGTTGCAGTGCAGTGAGCCGAGATCGCACCATTGCACTCCAGCCTGGGCAACAAGAGCAAAACTCCGTCTCAAAATAAATAAATAAATAAAAATTAAAATAAACAAATAAAAGTTCTTAATTGTGTTTCTTCTCTAATGCTCAGGCAGGGCAATGACCTCTAGAAGGCAAGTAGTATTTTTTTTTTTTTTTTTAACAGCATATTTAACTTTCAGTAAGTTCTTTTTTTTTTTTTTTTTTTTTTTTTTTGGATACAGCACATGTTTCAGAGAGCACAGGGTTGGGGGTAAGGTCACAGATCAACAGGATCCCAAGGCAGAAGAATTTCTCTTAGTACAGAACAAAATGAAAAGTATCCCATGTCTACCTCTTTCTACACAGACACGGCAACCATCCGACTTCTCAATCCTCTCCCCACCTTTCCCCCCTCTCCATTCCACAAAACCGGAAGGCAAGTAGTATTTACATCTTTCTTTTTTTTTTGAGACAGAGTCTTGCTCTGTCGCCCAGGCTGGAGTGCAGTGGCGCGATCTCGGCTCACTGCAACCTCCGCCTCCCGGGTTCCAGTGATTTCTCCTGCCTCAGCCTCCTGAGTAGCTGGGATTACAGGCATCTGCCAGCATGCCCAGCTAATTTTTTGCATTTTTAGTAGAGACGAGATTTCACCATGTTAGCCAGTATGGTCTCGATCTCCTGACCCTGTGATCCACCCGCCTCGGCCTCCCAAAGTACTGGGATTACACGTGTGAGCCACTGCACCCGGCCTTTAGATCTTTCTTGAGTTACCCACTCAATCGGAAAGGAAAGAGAGATATGTACGCCAGAAAACATGTGTACCTTTTGTCTCTGCACAGCTACGTTTCTGATGGTTCCTAACTTCGAAGTACACAATGATTGGTTAATAAAGTAAAACACATCCTTCTTTAAAACCTTCCCAAGAAGAGACAGAAGATAGTACTTTCAGGTAAAAATCACGAGTGAACTAGGACAAAAATACAGTTAAACATCTCGCTTCTTGGTTTTTGACATCCTTGATGCTAAGTTTTTGGCAAAATTATGGAAGGACTCAGCATAAGAAAACTGGAAATTAAATGGAAAATAAACAAAACCATGGGAGAATAGAGACATACTTTATGAGTGGTATTTAATTTTCAGCATTAATAACCACTGAACAAATCAAAATTAATGATTTTCTACATTGTTTTACATACCAGCTCATAAACTATCTCAACAGGAATGCATTTATATTGAGCAATGTGAAAAAACTGGCAATATACTCAATGGAGCAAACTAGAATTTTTTTTTTTTTTTTAGATCGAATTTCACTCTGTGACCCAGGCTGGAATGCACTGGCACGAATTCAGCTCCCTGCAGCATGGACCTCCCAGGTTCAAGTGATCTTCCCACCTAAGACTACCGAGTAGCTAGGACCACAGGTGTGTCCCACCATGCCTGGCTAATGAATTTTTTTTTTTTTTTTTTTTGCTAGACACAGGGTCTCAACATGTTGCCCAGGCTGGTCTTGAACTCCTGGGCTCAAGCGATCCTCCCACCTCAGCCTCCCAAAGTGCTGTTATAAGCATGTGCCACCCACCACTCTGGCCTTGATACTCTTTTGGTAAAATATATACTAGTATTAGCATTCTGTGGCCAGGCATGGTGGCTCACATCCATCTGTAATCCCAGCATTTTGGGACGCCAAGGCCGGAGGATTGCTTGAGCCCAGGAGTTTGAGACCAGTTTGGAGAATATGGCAACACTGTTTCTACAAAAAATAAATTATAAAATTAGCTGGGCATGGTGGTATGCGTCTGTGGTCCCAACTACTTGGGAGGGTGAGGTGGGAAAACTGCTTCAGCCTGGGAGGTCAAGGCTGCAGTGAGCAGTGTTGTGCCACTGCACTCCAGCATGGGTGACAGAGCGAAACCCTGTCTCAAAAAAAGCAAAACAAAACACCATCAACATTGTTTAGAATATAAATAGCTCATTTTTCTTAGTATAGGATCATTTTTCAGAGACTACTAGACCTCATTCATGGTCTTTCCCTTTAGTTAATAAAATATTCAAACACATAAAAATAAAAAGCACATAAATTATTACTTAAGAGTTTATGTGTATGCACGCTATGGGAAGAGAAAGGAATAACATGGGCACACAAGTAGACTATATACCTGGTTATCTTTTTCTTTTTCGAGGCAGAGTCTAGCTCTGTCGCTCAGGCTGCAGTGCAGTGGCCCAGCTCACTGCAACCTCCACCTTCCAAGTTACAGGGATTCTCCTGCCTCACCCTCTTGTGTAGCTGGCATGACAGTTGTGTGCCACCATGCTTGGCTAATTTTTTTACTTTTTATTTTTTTAATTTATTTTTTGAGATGGAGTCTCACTCTGTCACCCAGGCTGGAGTGCAGTGGCATGATCTCGGCTCACTGCAACCTCTGCCTCCCGGGTTCAAGCAATTCTCCTGCCTCAGCCTCCTGAGTAGCTGGGATTATAAGTATGTGCCACCACGCCTGGCTAATTTTTTTGTATTTTTAGTAGAGACAGTGTTTCACCATATTGGGCAGGCTAGTCTCAAACTCCCGACCTTGTGATTTGCCCGCCTCGGCCTCCCAAAGTGCTGGGATTACAGGGGTGAGCCACCGCGCCTGGCCATACCTGGGTATCTTTTTCAAAATCTTCTGCCAGGGAACTCTCCCCTCCAAGACTCTGATATGTCCCTTCCTCTCTACTGAGAATCATTATTCTAAATGAACACAAATACATACACAACAACTTAGCTTCTAAAAGAAAATGCATTTATTTGTTTGACTATATGGTATATGCCTAAAGGATTATCTAAACAAACTAATCCATAAAGCTAAAGTCTGATTTCACTGGAAAACAAAACAACTGCATTTTGTTGGAGATTTATTTATAGTTGGAAACTCTATTTACTATTGTTTCAAACTCAAACTTCCAGTAGAGTTTGGCTTTCGAATTATAGTCATGGGAGTATACTGCAAATTATACCATTTAGAGTTGTAAAAATCTTGTCAGTGAAGCTCACTTGGCAAGATATAGAGCAAGTCTTTGTGCCACCAATATGTACACAACAAGACATACGTATCTGATTATAAGGCAAATTCCTACACATACAAAAATCATTAATATCAAATTGATTATACTTATTTTATCAAAATCAATCGATGTATCATAGTATGCTAATTAATTATATGAACTAAAAATTTCAATCATCCTATAAGACGGGGGGGTGGATAAATTAAAAGACATATCATTTTTCTGTCCTAGTGACTATCTTGAATAATGATCCTCTTTAAGAAGTTGTCGGGCCAGGCATGGTGGGTCACGCCTGTAATCCCAGCACTTTGGGAGGCCAAGGCGAGCAGATCATGAGGTCAGGAGATTGAGACCATCCTGGCTAACATGGTGAAATCCAGTCTCTACCAAAAATACAAAAAATTAGCCGGGCGTGGTGGTGGGTCCCTGTAGTCCCAGCTACTCGGGAGCCGGAGGCAGGAGAATGGTGTGAACCTGGGAGGCAGAGCTTGCAGTGAGCCGAGATCGCGCCACTGCACTCCAGCCTGGGTGACAGAGCAAGACTCTGTCTCAAAAAAAAAAAAAAAAAAGTTGTCAGCTGGATGTTGTGGCTCACGCCTGTAGTCCCAGCACTTTGGGAGGCTGAGGCGGGTGGATCACAAGGTCAGGAGCTCAAGACCAGCCTGGCCAAGATGGTGAAACCCTCATCTCTACTAAAAATACAAAAATCAGCCAGGCGTGGTGGCAGTCGCCTGTAATGCCAGCTACTCAAGAGGCTGAGGCAGGAGAATCACTTGAACCCAGGCGGCAAAGGTTGCAGTGAGCCGAGATCATGCCACTGCACCCCAGCCTGGGCAACAGAGTGAGACTCCATCTCAAACCAAACCAAACCAAACCAAACCAAACCAAACCAAACCAAACCAAACCAAACCAAACAAACAAACAAAAAGCAGCACAGGAGCCGGGAGTGGTGGCTAACTCTTGTAATCCCAGCACTTTGGGGGGCCGAGGTGGGTAGATCGTCTGAGGTCAGGAGTTTGAAACCAGCCTGGCTAACATGGTGAAACCCCGTCTCTACTAAAAAAAATATACAAATTAGCCAGGCATGGTGGCACACACCTGTAATCCCAGCTACTCGGGGGGGCTGAGGCAGGAGAATCCTTTCAACCTGGGGGGAGGGGAGGCTGCAGTGAGCCAAGATCACACCACTGCACTCCAGCCTGTATGACAGAGTGAGACTTCCGTCTCAAAAGCGGGGGGTGGGGGGGAGGCCGGGCAGCACAAGAAAGGGCAAACAAATATGAAACCCTGTAGCCACAAAGAAATAATCAGCATATTCTACTTAAAAAAAACCTGATAAGCAAATATCTCCCTTATTCTACATTTAAATTGGCATAAAAACAAATTATTATAATCTTCTGATCCAAAAGTAAGACATTATTGTTTACTTTTAAAGTAATAAATGTGATCAGGTGCGGTGGCTCATGCCTATAATCCCAGCACTTTGGGAAGCCGAGGTAGGCAGACTGCTTGAGCCCAGGAGTTTGAGACCAGACTAGGCAACATGGCAAGACCCTGTCTCTACAAAAAATAAATTTAAAAATCAGCCAGGAGTGGTGGTGTGTGCTTGTGTTCCCAGCTACTTGGAAGGCTAAAGCAGGATTCCTTGAGCACGGGAGGTCGAAGCTGCAGTGAGCTATGATTGTGCCACTGCACTCCAGCCCGTGGAACAGAATAAGACTGTCTCAAAAAATACACACAAAAAATAAAAACATAAGGCCAGGCACGATGGCTCATGCCTGTAATCCTAGCACTTTGGGAGGCCGAGGCAGGCGGATCACAAGGTCAGGAGATCGAGACCATCCTGGCTAACATGGTGAAACCCCGTCTCTACTAAAAAAAATACCAAATGTTTGCCGGGTGTGGTGGTGGGCGCCTGTAGTCCCAGCTACTAGGGAGGCTGAGGCAGGAGAATGGCGTGAACCCAGTAGGCGGAGCTTGAAGTGAGCCGAGAGCGCGCCACTGCACTCGAGCCTGGGTGACAGAGCGAGACTCTTTGTCTCAAAAATAAATAAATATAAAATAAAAACATTAAAAAAGTATATTTTCAGGAAATGATTCATTTTAAATCCTACTCAACTAAATAACTCAGTTAAGGGTAACTGATTATAATCAATGTCATCATTTAAACTAATACCCATTTAGTGACCATAAACAACAAAAGATAATTTTATCCTAATGCTTCTATGAGTTGGTCACCATTGGATATAATTAATAAGCAGAAAATTTGCTTGAAAAGTTTTATGACATAAGTACCTCTTTAAGCTGCTCTTTTCGAAGTTTATACTCTCTTTTCTGGGACTCGAGAAAACTATTCAGTTCTTTCTTCTGTTGGGCCTGAATATGTTGCTGAAATTTTTTCTCTTCATTGGACATCACTTTAGCCTATATGAAGTTTAAAAAATGAATCAAATTTAGTTAAGTAGATAGATTTAAAGTAGTGGTTTAATATACATCATTAAGAATACCTTTTATTTTCTAAGAACAAGAAATCATTAGAAACATTACCAAAATAAAAGACTGAACCAAATTATAAACATGTGCTACTTGGCATCCTTATAATTTGAACTTCATAGAATCAGTAAGATGAAACTCATCTTTGAAATGTTGATCTCTTACAGGGTCAAAAATGTTGTCAACTTTTTATTTCATTTAACAGAAGTATACCTTCCTCCCAACCCTCAATCCCTCAGTAAAACAAAACAAATGCTATATTTTATTTCTGATTCTATAGGCAATACACGTTCATTGTAGAATATTTACAAAATACAGAAAAACAAGAAACATCTTACATAATTTTGGCATCCAGAGATAACCAATGTAAACATTTTGGTGCATATCTTTTGTAATTTTTTCTTTTTTTTAAATTATTATTTTTGAGATGGAGTCTTGCTCTGTTACCCTGGCTGCAGTGCAGTGGCACGAGCTCGGCTCACTGCAACCTCCGCTTCCCGGGTTCAAGTGATTCTCCTGCCTCAGCCTCCCAAGTAGCTGGGACTACGGGTGTGTGACACCACGCCTGGCTAATTTTTGTATTTTTAGAAGAGATGGGGTGTCGCCATGTTGGCCAAGCTGGTCTTGAACTCCTGAGCTCAGGTGATCCACCCACCTCGGCCTCCCAAAGTGCTGGGATTACAGGCGTGAGCCACCATGCCCGGACTCTAATTTTTTCTATAAATGTTCATGTCTCAAACACACACACATACACATACACACATATATTTGTATGTATATAATTAAGTAGGTATTGTGGCTCATACCTGTAATCCCAACACTTTGAGAGGCTGAGGTGGGAGGATCACCTGAGCCCAGGAGTTCTAGACCAGCTGGGTAACAGGGCGAGTGCCTGTCTCAAAAAATATGTTACAGGGTCTCACTCTGTCACCCAGGCTGGAGTGCAGTGGTACAATCATGGCTCATCGCAGCCTCCTCCTGAGCTCAAGTGATCTTCCCACCTCAGCCTCCTGAGTAGCTGGAACTACAGGCGTATGCCACCCTGCTCAGCTAATTTATTTTTTGTGTGTGTGGAGACAGAGTCTTCCCATGTTGCCCAGGCTGGTCTTGAACTCCTGGGCTCAAGTAATCTCACCTCGGCCTCCCAAAGTGGTGGGATTACAGGTGTGAGCCACTGCACCCATCCTGGTTATATACTTTTAAAACAAATTTGTTACCACATTGCATATCTGCTTCAGGAATTGTTTTCCTAAATATGTTAGTATCGCCTTTTCCCAAGCTATTAAAAATAATATCTATCAAGTGTGGTGGCTCACATCTATAATCCCAGCACTTTGGGAGGCCGAGGCAGGAAGGTCACCTGAGGTCAAGGATTTGAGACCAGCCTGATTAACATGGTGAAACCCCTTTTCTACTAAAATAAAAATAATACAAAAATTAGCCAGGCATGGTAGATGAAAAATTAGCCAGGCATAGTAGATGCACCTGTAGTCTCAGCTACTTGGGAGGCTGAGGCAGGAGAATTGTTTGAACTTGGAGAGCAGAGGTTGCAGTGAGCTGAGATCATACCACTGCACTCCAGCCTGGGCGACAGAGGGAGATTCTGTCTCAAAAAATAATAAAAATAAAATAAAAAATAAAAAAATGAAAATATCCAATGCCCAGAGGATTTTAAATATGTATACATTGTTTCATCAAATTATTTCAAAATCAAATATGTATTTATACTATAAATTATTTTGTCAAGGTCCCTACTACTATAAGAATGTTCTTTTTTTGTGAAAAGGGAGAAGAGGGTAGCTATGATAAATAATGCCTCACTGCAGACTACCTGGACATATTTTAATGATATTGTGTGAATTTACTGAGAAGTCTACATTCTACTTGACAAACATGGCTATCAAAAAAAGTAAAACAATGGGACACCAAAAACATTAGAAGAAAAGGTTTCACATAACAAAAATCCTAAAAACTAACTTTTATCATGTAAAATAATGACAATTATTTGTCAGTAATCAAATGAGCTCAATCTGAATCTGAATCTTTCATAACTTATAATCTCCAACATTATCTGTATTTATTACAGTAATCTTAAATCATTCTGATATTAAAATGCTGCCAGAAATTCAAGGGTAGTTTCCAAAAAATACAAAAAAGAGAATAAAAGTGACTTTTTGAGACCTAAATCACCTAATGATAGGAGATTTAGCAAACTCCTCAGATAACTAGGAAACGAAAAGCTTAAAATAACTGAGTAACTTACCTATTGTGACACTACAAAACTATCAAGAATCAGGAAATGGTCCCATGTCTTATTAGTTCCCAGACCTAGTACTTGATATTAAAACACATCAATTTTTCAGACTCAAAATTTTGTTGGCTATTACAAAAACTATAAAGTGGACTACTCCAATGAACAGTTTTAAGACTGATTTGTTTTAAATGACGCACACACAAAATTAGTGAGAGATAAAACACACAGGTGCCACCTTTTCTTGTAATATCAATTTACAGAAACCTTTATATAAGTCACATAAATGCTTCTCCTTTTCCCCAATTTGCTTGGTTCCTGGGAACAGATACGCTAACATCAAACTGCCATGTTGGTTAATTCTGAGACATTCAAAACCTAAAATAAGCAAAGTAATAATACTGAATAAGCCACCTCTTTCTCCATAGCAGCCTGGTGTTTCTTGATAAGTTTCTCCATTTCTGCAGCAAAATTGTTACGCTGAGTTTCAAGATCTTTGTCTAATCTGAGGCGATGTTCATCCATCTCAGCCTTTAGCTTATTTTCCAGAGTCATCAGTTGCTTTTGATGTTGTCGCCTCATTCGCTTATAGCCAGACATTTGTTCTCTAAGCTCAGAGTCCTGCTCATGTTCTTGCATTTGCCTCGTAACCTAGACATACAAATAATGTAAGGAAAAGAAGAAAATAAAACATTCTTCTTCGAAAAGCATTTTAGACAATTCTATATTAACTAAGTAGGGAATTAGTGTAAAATATCCCAATGTTAGCAGATTCCAAGGAAATTTCCAACAAGTCTTTTAAAGAAATTGACTGGTTCTAAAATTTATATGGGGATATAAAAGAACCTAGAATATCCAAAACAATCTTGAGGAAAAAAAATATTTGGAGGACATGCAGCACTATAGTAATCAAGACAATGTGATACTGGCTTTAAGATAGGCTAAGTAGATCAAGGAAATAGAATAAAAACTAGAAAGAGATCCACATATGTTCAATTGATTTTTCTACCAAGAAAGTCAAGTTAATTCAGAGGATAGTGTTTTTAGCAAATCCTGCTGAAACAAGTGGTTCTTTACATAGGAAAAAACAAATAAACCTTGACTCCCTATATCACTTATGTCATATATAAAAATTAATTTGAGAAGGATCATTTGAACTGAATGTAAAACCCAGAATCAGAAAGCAGAAACACAAAATATCTTTATAACCTTGGAGTAAGCAAATACTTCTTGGGCAGGACACAAAAAACACTGACCACAAAGAAAAAAAAAAACAAAAAACAAACCTCAATTTAAAAATCAAGATAAAATGCAAGACATAAAATTAATCACCTTAAAGTGAACAATTCAATATGTTTAGTGTATTTACCATGCCATGCAACTATCACCTTTATCTAGTTATAAAGCATGTTTATCACCTCAGAAGAAAATCCCATACCTATTAAGCAGTTGCTCTCCATTCTCCCCTCCTGGTAACCATCAATCTGCTTTTTGTCTCTATAGATATACCTATTCTGCATATATCATATAAGTAGTGTCATATGAGTTTTTATGGCTGGTTTCTTTCACTCAGCATGTTTTTGAAGTTTATCCATGTTGTAGTATGTATCAGTATTTCATTTCCTTTTATAGCTGAATAAAATTCCACTGTACATATATAGCACAATTTGTTTATCCACTCATCCATTGATGGACATTTGTGTTCTTTCCATCTTTTGGCTACTGTGAAAACTGCTGCTGTGACTGTGTGTACATGCACTTGTCTGAGTACCTGTTTTCAATTGCTTTAAAAAATGTTAATGTTTTGACAAATCATAATTGTATACATTTATGGAGTACATGTGATATACTGATATATGTATTCAACATATTAAATTAAATCAATCTAACATATCCATCACCTTATGCATCATTTTTTATGGTGAGACATTTGAGATCTACTTTTAATTATTTCAAAATATTCAATATATTATTGTCGACTATAGTCACCTGGCTATGCAAAAGATCTCCAAACCTATTCCTCCTATCTTTCTGAAACTTTGTACATTTTGATCAACAACTCCCCATTTCTCTCTCTCCCTAAATTCTAGTAACTTATCACTCTACTCTCTACCTCTATTCTATGAGTTCAACTTTATTTTTCTAGATTCCACATAAAAGTGAGATCATGTGGTATCTGTCTTTCTGTGCTTGCCTTATTTCACTTAGCATAATCCTCCAGATTCATTCATGTTCTTGCAAATGACAGGATTTTTCCTTTTTAAGGCTGAATGGTATTCCATTGTGTATATATGCTACATTTTCTTTATCCACTCATCCACTGATAGGCACTTAGGTTGATTCCATGACTTAGCTATTGTGAATAATGCTGCAATGAACATGGGAGTGCAGATATCCCTTCAACATATTAATTTCAGTTCCTTTAAATATGTACCCAGAAGTGGAATTACTGGATCATATGGTAGTTCTATTTTTAGTTTTTTGAGGAACCTCCACACCATTTTCCAAAATGGCCATACTAATTTAGGTTATCACCAACAATGTGTAACAGTTCCCCTTTTTGCCAATACTTGTTATCTTTCATCTTGTTGATAACGTTTTCAATTCTTTTTCAAAGACAGGGTCGGTGGGTTGCCCACGCTGGAGTACAGTGGCACGATCTCAGCTCACTGCAGCCTTTGCCTCCTAGGTTTAAGTGATTCTCCCACCTCAGGCTCCTGAGTAGCTGGGACTACCGGCATGCACCACCATACCCAGCTAATTTTTTGTATTTTTAGTAGAGACAGGGTTTCACCATGTTGGCCAGGCTGGTCTCGAACTCCTGATTTCTTTTTTTTATTTTTTGAGACGAAGTCTCACTCTTGTCCCCCAGGCTGGAGTGCAATGGCGCAATCTCAGCTCACTGCAACCTCCGCCTCTCAGGTTCAAGCAATTCTCCTGCCTCAACCTCCTGAGTAGCTGGGATTACAGGCGCCTGCCATCATGCCCGGCTAATTTTTGTATTTTTAGTAGAGACAGGGTTTCACCATGTTAGCCAGGCTGGTCTCGAACTCCTGACCTCAAGTGATCTGCCTGCCTTGGCCTCGCAAAGTGCTGGGATTAGAGCTGTGAGCCACTCCACCCGGCCCACCATTTTATATAAGGCACTTGGGTTATCGGTGGATTTTGGGATTTGTGGAGAGTCCTGGAACCAATCCCTCACAGATACTGAGGGATAACTGTACCTTGTTTCAGACGGTTAAGGCAGGTGTACAGAATTGTAAAAATTCTTCAAATTGAATACCTAAGATCTGTGCATTTTATTGTATGAAAAAAATCCAAGGCAGGAGAAGGTAGACTAAGTTATGGTATATAGCACTTATAATGAATAATATAGCTATGCTTATTTGTATTAAAAAACTACTTATGCTCTGAATATTTTAAGTGAAGTAAATGAAACTACTGGCTTTAAAAATATAAATCTCTTTCAGATTTTTGATTCATTAAATCCATAAATTTAAAATGTCCTTAATTGATTTGAGGAAGCCAAACTTTGGGAGAGAACACTTTCTTGGGAAACATTTAACTTATGCCAAGTTACCAAGAGGTTTTCCTTTGAGCTGGTCCTTCTCAACATATTTATCAAAATAGTCATGCAAAAATTAAGCAATCTTTACCACTTGCTCTGTTCAAAGTGTTATTTACATGTTGCAGAATAGTAGGAATAACCTGACTTATGGTAGGGTACTATGTTCCCGACCCCACATGTCATATAGATTCATGAACTACAGCATAGGATTTACAACATCTGCTTATTACATAGTTGAGAAGTCAGATAGCTATCATATCTTTTTTTCCCCATCATATTTTCTTTTCTTTTTTTTATTTTTTAGTTTTTGAGACAGAGTCTCGCTCTGACGCCCAGGCTGGAGGGCAATCGTGCAATCTCAGCTCACTCCAACCTCCGCCTCCTGGGTTCAAGCAATTCTCCTGCCTCAGCCTCCCAAGTAGCCAGGATTACAGGTGCCCGCCACCACGCCCAGCTAATTTTTGTAGTTTTTAGTAGAGATGAGGTTTCACCATGTTGGCCAGGTTGGTCTCGCAACCTGACCTCAGGTGATCCACCCGCCTCAGCCTCCCAAAGTGCTGGGATTACAGGTGTGAGCCACCACGCCTGGCCTCATTTCCTCATTTCCTTCCTTTCCTTTCTTCCTTCCTTTCTTTTCTCTCTCTCTTCTTTTCTTTCTTTCTTTTTTCTTCCTTTCCTTTTTTTTTTTTTTTTTTTTGAGACAGGGTCTGGCACTGTCACCCAGGCTGGAGTGCAGTGGCGTGATCTCGGCTCACTGCAACCTCCATCTCTTGGGCTCAATCAATCCTCCTGACTCAGTCTCCCAAGTATATGGGACTACAGGCACATGCCACCACACCCAGCTGAAATTTTTTTTTTTTTTTTTTTTTTTTGAGATAGGGTCTACCTCTGTCACCCAGGCTGGAGCGCAGAGGGACTATCTCAGCTCACTGCAGCCTCCGCCTCCCGGGTTCAAGCGATTCTCCAGCCTCAGCCTCCTGAGTAGCTGGGATTACAGGCACACGCCACCATGCCCAGCTAATTTTTCTATTTTTAGCAGAGACAGGGTTTCGCCATGTTGGCCAGGCTGGTCTTGAACTCCTGACCTCAGTCGATCCACTTACTTCAGCCTCCCAAATTGCTGGGATTAGAGGTGTGAGCTACCGCACCCCACCTGAATTTTGTATTTTTTGTAGAGATGGAGTTTCACCATGTTGCCCAGGCTGGTCTCAAACTCATGAGCTCAAGTGGTCCGCCCACCTCAGCCTCCCAAAGTGCTACAATTACAGGCATGAGCTACCATACCCAGCCTTTACATTATGTTTTCTAATAGCCTACTTTTCTTATGGTATCTTAATGTAATTTCATTGTATCCTTAGTATCCTTTATCATGCTTTGGTTTTACTTATCTGTCTGATTAGGATTTTAAGTGCCCCATTATAGCATCCTTGTAATGAACAGATAATCCATATTATATGGAAAATCAGAATGACATTTAGAGTATACCACATTGTACTGCTTGCCATTTCCAATATTCCCCTCTTTCTGGTGAGCCCCACATAATATATTTCCTTACTGTCCACATTCTTTTTTTTTTTTTTTTTTTTTTTGAGACAGAGTCTTGCTCTGTCGCCCAGGCTGGAGTGCAGTGGTGTGATCTCTGCCCACCGCAAGCTCTGCCTCCCAGGTTCACGCCATTCTCCTGCCTCAGCCTCTCAAGTAGCTGGGACTACAGGCTCCTGCCACCACGCCCGGCTAATTTTTCGTATTTTTAGTAGAGATGGGGTTTCATCGTGTTAGCCAAGATGGTCTCGATCTCCTGACCTCGTGATCCGCCCACTTCGGCCTCCCAAAGTGCTGGGATTACAGGCATGAGCCACTGTGCCTGGCCCACATTCTTCTTATATGGAAATACCATTCATTTCTCCTCTCCCTGCTGTGCCTAAATCCAACTAATTTTAAACACTCAAACTATTTCATAAATACTTCATTTATGCTCCTAATCAAAAGTTATCTGAATTCCTCTTTAGTGCCTTGTAGTTATCTTATTTAAGATATTCTAACATACTCGTTTTTTGTGTACGTGTCATGAAGACATTGTTAGTTTAACATTTCTCAGAGTTCTCTGAATAACATCTTTCTCTTAATAGGCACTTAAATATTAAATGAGTATTTCGTAAAATAAAACCCAAATACAAAACAATATATAGCTATACTTGAGTTTATATTGCCAAGGTCCCACATGAAAAATATATTTATCTCTAATTCGGGGAAGTACATACCAGTGATGCTGTCCGTATAGTAGCAAAGTGTTCTCGATTACGATAGTGTGATTTGTGACGAGATACTTGGGGTGGAGATTGTGGATCTGATGCTCTTGTTCTAGGATCTCCCTCTTCTCTGTAATTTTCTTCCTCCTAGGAAAAAAAAAAAAAAAAGACAATATTATGTAAGGTGAACAGTTTGTTTGAATCTTTATGGAAATTAAAGTTTAAAGACAACTTGATCAATCAATCTCAAAGACATAATTTTAAAAAGCAAAGCCAAAAAGTAGAAATGCTGGTCTTCTTTTTTCTTTAGAAACAGGGTCTCACTGTGTCACCCAGATTGGAGTACAGTGGTATGACCATAGCTCACTGTAGCTTCAACCTCCCAAGCTCAAACGATCTGCCTACCTCAGACTCCTGAGAAGCTGGAACTACAGGCACGGGCTATCAGGCCAGGCTAATTTTATTTTTTTAGAAACAAGGTCTCCCTATGTTGACTAGGCTGGTCTAGAACTCCTGGGCTCAAGCAATCCTCCCTCCTTGGCCTTCCAAAGTGCTAGGATGACAGGTGGAAGCCAATATGTCCAACTTTATTTTCAATATAATTAGAAGAAATTATTTGTACAGGGTATAAAATAGTACACAGACTCAGGACAAGAAAATGCACATGACTAGATTGACTGATTGATTTGTTTGTTGTTTGAGACAGGATCTCGCTTTGTCACCCAGGTTGGAGTGCAGTGGTAAACACTCAATGGCTCACTGCAGCGTCATCTTCCTGGGCTCTAGCGATCCTCCCACCTCAGCCTCCCAGGTAGCTGGGACCACAGGCATGCACTACCATGCCCAGCTAACTTTTGTATTTTTTGTAGAGATGGGGTTCTGCCATGTTGCCCAGGCTGGTCTTGAACTACTGGGCTCAAGCAATCTGCCTGCCTTGGCCTCCCAATATGTTGGGATTACATGCGTGAGTCACTGTGCCTGGCACATGACTAGATTTATATCCTACCGATTATATGCAAAATTGAAAAGCTTTAACATAACTTGAAAACAAAGCTGATGAAACATGTAGCCAATATAGTCAATGTTTTAAATAGGAGTAGCAGAAAATTAATTGCTCAAAGGCTCTTGGGTTTTGGAAGCAATGGAGCTATCTTTTTAATACTTCTGCCATCTGTCCAAAATAAGCAAAAACAAAAACAGTTGTAAAAAACTGAAGGACTGATATCCTTCCCTGAACTCAATTTGTTAGCTGAAGAGAACATCAGTTAAGTAGCAACCAATTAATTGTGGGAATAATCTTTTTTTTTTTTTTTTTTGAGACAGGGTCTCCATTTTGTTGCCCAGAATGCAGTGCAGTGGTATGATCAAGGCTAATTGCAGCCTTGATCTCCCAGGCTCAACTGATCCTCCACTACTCAGTGGGCCTCCACCACTCAGCCTCTTGAGTAGATGGGGCCACAGGCATATGCCACACCTGGCTGTTTTTCTTTTCTTTTCTTTTCTTTTTTTTAAAACAGATGGGGTCTCCCTATGTTGCCCAGGCTGGTCTTGAACTCCTGGCCTCAAGTGATACTCCTGAATCAGCCTCCCCAAGTGCTGGGATTATAGGAATGAGCCACAGTGCCCAGCCCATTTTAACCATTTTAAGTGGTATTAATTATACTCTCAACGTTGTATAGCTATCACCTATTACTTCCAAAACTTTTTCATCAACCCAAACAGAAACTCTGCATCCATTAGCAATAACTCTCTATTTTGACCTCCACCCAGTCTCTGGTAACTCCTAACCTACTTTCTGTCACTATGAATTTGCCTATTTTAGATATTTTATAGAAGTTTAATTATACAATATTTGTCCTTTTGTGTCTAGGCTTTTATCACTTAACATGTTTTCAAGATTCAACCATATGGCAGCATGTATTAGAACTTCATTCCTTTTTATAGCTGAATAATATTCTACTGGATGTAAAAACCACAGTTTTTTTTTTTTTTTGAGACAGTCTCATTCTGTCACCAGGCTGGAGTGCAGTGGCATGATCTCGGCTCACTGCAACCTCTGCCTCCTGGGTTCAAGCGATTCTTCTGTCTCAGACTCCTGAGTAGCCGGGATTACAGGTGTGTGCCACCACGCCTGGCTAATTTTTGTATTTTTAGTAGAGACGGTGTTTCACCATGTTGGCCAGGATGGTCTCAATCTCTTGACCTCATGATCCGCCCGCCTCGGCCTCCCAAAGTGCTGGGATTACAGGTGTAAACCACTACACCTGGCCTATAAACCACAATTTGTTAATACATCCGTTGATGAATAATTTGGGTTGTTTCCAGCTTTTAGCCATTGTACCTACTACTTTTAGATAATAACACAAGCTGTGAAGTGAAAAAGGAAGCATTCCTATTTTTTGTTTGTTTGTTTTTTGAGATACAGTCTCACTCTATCACCCAGGCTGAGGTGCAGTGGTACGATCTTGGCTCACTGAAAACCTCTACCTCCTGGGTTCAAGTGAACCTACCACCTTAGCCTCCCGAGTAGCTGAGATTAGAAGCATGCACCACCATGCCGAGCTAATTTTTAAATTTTTTTGTGGAGACAGGGTTTCACCATGTTGCCCAGGCTGTTCTCCAACTCCAGGCTCAAGCAATCTGCCCGCCTCAGCTTCCCAAAATGCTAGAATTACAGGGGTGGGCCTCTACTCCCAGCCTTAGCATTCCTGTTAATTGTTAAAAGGAGTTACCTGACTTTCCAGTATTTTTCAGAAGATTTAACATTTTATATTCAAAAGGGTAAAGAGTAATGCAGCAAACACCCACATTTCCTAAACCCAGAATCTACAGTTTTCTACAATTACATTCAGCTTTATTTTTAAGATACAGACTGGGTGCAGTGGCTCACGCCTGTAATCCCTGTACTTTGGGAGGCCAATGCAGGTGGATCACCTGAGGTTGGGAGTTCGAGACCAGCCTGGCCAACATGATGAAACTTCTTTGCTACTAAAAATACAAAAAATTAGCTGGGCGTAGTGGTGCACACCTGTAATCCCAGCTACTCAGGAGGCTGAGGAACAAGAATTGCTTGAACCCAGGAGGCAGAGGTTGCAGTGAGCCGAGATCGCGCCACTGCACTCCAGACTGGGCAACAAGAGCAAAACTCTGTCTCATAAAAAAAAAAAAAAAAAAAAAAAAAAAGAAAGAAAGAAAGAAAAAAAAGATATAAACGTCTTGGCACAGTGGCTCACACCTGTAATCCCAGCACTTTGGGAGGCTGAGGCAGGTGGATCACTTGAGGTCAGGAGTTTGAGACTAGCCTGGCCAACATGGTGAAACCCTGTCTCTACTAAGAATACAAAAATTAGCCAGGCAGGGTGGCACACACCTGTAATTCCAGCTACTCAGGAGGCTGAGGCAGGAGGATCGCTTGAACCTGAGAGGTGGAGGTTGCAGTGGGTCAAGATTGTGGCCACTGCACTCCAGCCTGGGTGACAGAGTGAGACTCCATTTCAAAAAAAAAAAAAAGATATAAACATTATGGATAACATAAAATTCACTTTTGATCATCACTCATCCCAACCATTTCTCACTCCCCAAAGGCAACCATTATCATTTTATGTGTATCCTTCCTATTTTTTAGTATTTTATTTTTCATGTAAATAATGTCAAATAATATATTTGAAGTTTCTGTACTTTTTCTTCTAATATTTTGAAATAGTTCCACATTCTTTTTGTATTCTCAAAACATGAATTTTCCAAATGGAGATAACAGGTTAGGAGTTAACAAGGCTTTTTCCATTAAAAAATGTTCCAAACTTTTTTTTTTTTTGAGATAGGGTCTCACTCTGTCGCCCAGGCTGGACTGCAGTGGTGGGATCTTGGCTCACTGCAACCTCCACCTCCTAGGTTCAAGCGATTCTCCCACCTCAACCTCCCAAGTAGCTGGGAGTATGGGAGTACAGGCACGTGCCACCATGCCTAGCTAATTTTTGTATTTTTAGTAGAGACAGGGTTTCACCATGTCGGCCAGGCTGGTCTTGAACTCCTGGCCTCAAGTGATCCACCCGCCTCGGCCTCCCAAAGTGCTGGGATTACAGGCATGAGCCACTGAGCCCAGCCATGTTCCAAACTTCGGGAAACTTCCTTATCTTCCTTCTTCCTTCTCTTAAACTAACAGATGAAGAAAACAGTTTACCAACATTGAATTTTTTTCATTGAAATCCAAATACTCACTGGTTTTAAATGGATAACAGAACTGTTAGACATCACTGTGTGGTCTCCCTCCATCATGTCTAGCTCACTCTTGTCATCTGAGACATCTGGAAGACTGTTAACACTACTGCTTTGGCTGCTGGCACTGATGGACATGCTGGGAATGGATTGATTACTTCCAACACTATTAACTGTTCCTGTCCGGCCAACACCATGATCTTGTTCCTAAAAGAAAAGGACATTCAGTTCAGTTCAAATATATATATATCTCTCTCTCTTCTGAATTCTTGACTATAAGCACCTAGCATACCACTTGGCAGACAGTCTCAGAAAGTTGGTCTATCATGAGAAATTGCTTTTATTTTCCAAGACCAGGAAGTTTATCAACTGTTAGTTTATTGAAAAACAAAAATGACCAACAAGTAAATCACAAAAAAATTCAACCAACTGTCTAAAACAAAGTCAGCTGATCAGATTTGGGTGATTTTCAAAGTACAATATTTTATCTAAATTGCTTGATATTTTAAAATAACCGTTTCTACAATACATTTCATGGGGTATATATAGAGATCCTGCTTATTTCTCAATAATTCTTGGTTAATACAAATCTCTCCTTTAAAAAAAAAAAAGCACTGGCTATTCTGGGCACAGTGCCTACGGGGTAGCCCTGCTCCATAAGGAGCATTTAAAAAAAAATAAAGTACTAGAAACTTCATTGTAGTTGTTATTCTTCTTTATTAAATCAGCCTTTCATAAGTAGATTCTTCTTTCTTCCGGAAAACATAGTCTCTAGATTACCTTTCTTGTCTTTCTTTTTTTTTTTTTTTTTGTATTTCAATAGGTTTTTGGGGAACTCTAGATTATCTTTTTACCACCAAATAATTTAACATTAATTCCTACCTCTTCTTGTGTAAACTAACAATTACATATTATATTGTTTCAAATCACAATCATAAGAATGTTTTTCTGATGTAAACGGGCAGCTGTAGTATCTGGGCACTAACATTACAGTAGTCTTACCATACCAGAATTCTTTAAGATATGCAGAATTTAATAAACACAGACACATATATAGATAGGGACTTTTCTTACATCCCCAGCCTAACACAGATGTTGTTAACAATTTAACTATATAGAATTTTATTAATTTCACTTTATTAAAGTATTTCACATATCTGAAATCATCCCAATTTTCTAGTGACTATCATTAAGAACTAAAAATAATCCCCAAACCAAAAATTGTAAGTTTATAAAGTCTTATATTTGACAGTTCATTATTTATTTAGTGATATTAAAAAGAGAAAAGAAAGTATTGAGCACGGTTTCAGAATACAAAGTGGTCTCTCTCGATGGAAAGCAATAGAAAAGAATAAAATTTTATGAATTCTGACGGGGCAAAGAAGAAACAAAATATTTAGAGGGAAAAAATAGCTTTACACATAATATACTTAATATGTATATTGCTTCATGAGGAAGTTCTATAATACTTCTATAGCAAATCTGTATTTCCATGCTCCCTAAGAGGCAACACAGAACTTGGCCTTGAGAGTAAAAGAGGTATGAATTTGAACCCATGTTCCTCTACCTACAGTGAGCAACTTAATTTATTGTGGCCTTGCTTTTGGTATCTGTAAAATGAGTATTTTAGAACAGTGTAGGCCAGGTGCGGTGGCTCACACCTGTAATCCTAGCACTTTGGGAGGCTGAGGCAGATGAATCACTTGAGGCCAGGAGATGGAGAACAGCCTGGCCAACATAGCGAAACCCCGCCTCTACTAAACATACAAAAAATTAGTTGGGTGTGGTGGCGCACCTGTAGTCCCAGCTATTCGGGAGGCTGAAGGGGGAGAATCGCTTGAACCCGGGAGGTGGAGATTGCAGTGAGCCGAGATCGTGCCACTGTACTCCAAACTGGGGCTACAGAGCAAGACCCTGTCTTTAAAAAAAAAAAAAAAAAAAAAAAAAAAAGGTGTAGATGGAATGAAATCAAGTTTCTTTGGTGACACAGTCGAATGCCTACTAACTTTCTCATGACTTCTGAGAGAGTACATTCAACCTTCACATTCTGTAATTCAAGAACTTCCAAAAGCACATCATATGGAACTGGACAATCAGTCAAAAAAGGGCTCAGGCTGGGCACAGTGGCCCATGCCTGTAATCCCAGCACTTTGGGAGGCCGAGGCAGGTGGGCCACCTGAGGTCAGGAGTTCAAGACCAGCCTGGCCAATGTGGTGAAACCCCGTCTCTACTAAAAATACAAAAAATAAAATAAAATAAAAATTAGTCAGGTGTGGTGGTGCGCGCCTATAATCCCAGCTACTCGGGAGGCTGAGGCAGGAGAATCGCTTGAACCAGGGAGGTGGAGGTTGCAGTGAGCCGAGATCATGTCATTGCACTCCAACCTGGGCAACAAGAGCAAAACTCCATCTCAAAATAAATAAAAAAATTAAAAAATAAAAAAACAGGTTCAGTGGTCAAGAAATTAGAGAAGGCCTAGACTAAACAAAGATGAACAAGTTTCTTTAACGAAGGACTTCTCAGAACCTTCATTATGACATTGTGTACCATAAAGGGGTTGGATTTAGAGCATGCAATCTAACATGATTAAAGACTTAAAAAATTTTTTTTTTAACTTTTCTTATTTCTCCAAGAAAAAAGGACCTTTTTTTATTCCTAACTGGGATTTTATAGGACCAGTGTTGAGAAAATACAACCTGGAAACCCTTGGTATATAAGGTAAATTATGGCAGGGCAAGCTGCATAAGGAAAGAAACCAATAGTGAAAATTCAATATTGGAGTCATTTTTTTATCTCTTACCTCTTCTTCTTCCTGTGCTTCTACTGCTGGTCCATTATGTGCCTCCTGGAAAAGGAGTTTCTTCATCTTTCGATACTGCAGATTGTCCAGCTCTCTTACTGCATCCTTTGTCCTCTGAATGAGATCTATTAACACGGTTTCAGGGCGCTCCCGAAGAACAAATATGTGCTAGATAGGGTAGAAGGTAAAAGGTTGATTTTTTTTTCAATTAGTGACAAGGTACTCCTTCTCAGACCCTAGAGATAATATCCTATGATAGATAATGCATGTAATCTATAGCTACATAATTCTGTTAAATTTCCTCTATTTATAAAATTATCATTTACATACATATACTCTGTGCATACATAACTATTCTTTTTCTTTATTTTGAACATAATATTTTTGTTGGCCAACTAAAAATGCAGAGTTAAAATAACTGAAGGGTCTAAACACTAAGAATTAAGTCCAATCAGAGCTCTCAAGGTTTACATATTCTAAGAACTGATGATTTCACACAAAAGACATGTTCAGCTCTGAGTCATATTTGTTTCAACAGGAATGTATTTAATGATGGTGAATTATGAAAGATGAATTTAGACACTAGATATTGGGTTCCTTTATAAGCTGTGTGAACAATATTCTTTATAAAATACTAACACAGGCTAAAAGCCATTAAATTATTACTTTTTAATCACTAGCATTTAATATAATTTCACCTTATCAAATACAAAAAGTAGAAAAAAACAATTCCACCATTATGATGATCACAGTTACATTGTAATATACTTCTTTTCATAAATTTTCTATGTATAAAATGTTTTGTAGATACATAGGTAGCATGTAAATTCCAGAAAGACATATTCTGCCATCCCTTGAGTTCTACGAAATATCCTTGAATTCTTTTTTTTTTTTTTTTTTTTTTTGAGACGGAGTCTCGCTCTGTCGCCCAGGCTGGAGTACAGTGGCGCGATTGCGGCTCACTGCAACCTCTGCCTCCCGGGTTCACACCATTCTCCCGCCTCAGCCTCCCAAGTAGCTAGGACTACAGGAGCCCGCCACCACACCCGGCTAATTTTTGGTATTTTTAGTAGAGTCAGGGTTTCACCGTGTTAGCCAGGATGGTCTTGATCTCCTGACCTCGTGATCCGCCCGCCTCGCCCTCCCAAAAGTGCTGGGATTACAGGTGTGAGCCACCGCGCCCAGCTATCCTTGAATTCTTAAGACAACTTTTACCTCCTTTGTTAGCTCAAATTTATTTCTTTTTTATGCAAAGAGTTGTAACTATGAATCACAGCCCACTGTAACCTCAAACTCCTGGGCTCAAGCAATCCTCCCACCTCAGCCTCTCAAGCAGCTAGGACTACAGGTGTGCACCACCATGTCCAGCTAATTTTATTTTATTTTTTGGGGGGTGGGGGGTAGAGTTAAACTCCTGGCCTCAAGTGACCCTCCCACCTTGGCCTCCCAAAGCATTGGAATTACACCACTGCGCCCAGCCTCTATACACTATTTTATTCAATTTTCACAGTCATAAGTATTATTATTTTAGCTGGGCGCAGTGGCTCATACCTGTTATCACAGCACTTTGGGAGGCCAAGGCAGCCAGATCACTTGAGGCCAGGAGTTCAAGACCAGCCTAGCCAATAGTGAAACCCTAAAAATATAAAAAATTAGCAGGATGTGGAGGCATAGGCCTGTAATCCCAGCTACTCGGGCGGCTGAGGCACGAGAATCACTTGAACCTCAGAGGCAGAGGTTGCAGTGAGCTGAGATCATGTAACTGCACTCCAGCCTGTGTGACAGAGCAAGACTCTGTCTCAAAAACAAAAAAATAATAATTATTATTATTTCAAACTCATAAACATAATGCCTGTAGAATATTTCATCAAATGTTTGTGCCCAAATCACTTAACCATTACTCTAATTTGGGGCAGCTATTTCTAATTTTTAATTCCATGATAAATAGCTTCATACATTAAAATTTTTTATTAGTTTTTTTCTTTATGATAGACTGCAACAGAAATGTAATTAGTCCAAAAGATAAGAAGCTCATGATAACTATTTCCTATCATTTCAAATAGGGCTGTGATAATATACACTAGGGGCCAGGCAAATGAATACTATTAATATATGCAGACTTAGGATCTAATCACCAAATACTAGTGGGCTGGGTTACTACTACCTGAATTAGAAAGGCTTCTTTTGCTTCTATTTGGCAAATGTAAGAAGCCAGTCACATTCTTCCTTTTTTTTTTTTCGAGATGGAGCTTCCTCTTATTGCCCAGGCTGGAGTGCAATGGTGCGATCTCAGCTCACCACAACCTCTGCCTCCTGGGTTCAAGCGATTCTCCTGCGTCAGCCTCCTGAGTAGCTGGGATTACAGGCATGCGCCACCATATCCGGCTAATTGTGTATTTTTAGTAGAGACAGGGTTTCTCCACGTTGCTCAGGCTGGTCTCGAACTCCCAACCTCAGGTGATCCACCCGCCCCGGCCTCCCAAAGTGCTGTGATTACAGGAGTGAGCCACCGCGTCCGGCCATTCTTACTTTTTCTTTAGTTTGATGTGTACCACTATTTACAATATTGTCTTCTTCTTTCTTTCTTTTTTTTGGAGACACAGTCTCACTCTATCGCCCAGGCTAGAGTACAGTGGCACGATCTTGGCTCATTGCAACCTCTGCCTCCTGGGGTTCAAGCTTTTTGTGCCTCCGCCTCCTGAGTATTTGGGACTACACGAGTCCACCATCACACCCAGCTAATTTTTGTATTATTAGTAAAGACAGGGTTTCACCATTTTGGCCAGGCTGGTCTCAAACTGCTGACCTCAAGTGATCCGCCCGCCTCGGCCTCCCAAAGAGCTGGGGTTACAGGCGTGGGCCACCGTGCCCAGCCTACTATTTACCATATTGTTTCATCCAAAAACATAAAACCTTATATTTCTTTATTTTTTATTTTTTTGAGAAGGGGTTTCACCCTTGTTGCCCAGGCTGGAGTGCAATGGTGCAATCTCGGCTCACCACTACCTCCGCCTCCCAGGTTCAAGCGATTCTCCTGCCTCAGCCTCCCGAGTAGCTGGGACTACAGGCATGCGCCACCACGCCCAGCTAATTTTTGTATTTTCAGTAGAGACGGGGGGTTCACCATGTTGGCCAGGATGGTCTTGAACTCTTGACTTCGCGATCTGCCTGCCTCAGCCTCCCAAAGTGCTGGGATTACAGGCGTGAGCCACCGCGCCTGGCTAAGCTATGTTTTATCAACTTTGAAATAAGACATTGTTCCACATGAATTAAAATTTATAACTCATGATTATATTCTTGCACATATTAAGTATTGAGCTATTTGAATACTTAACTACATATTCTATTTAGACATGGTAAGAGCAGCTAATCAATTTGAAAAACAAAATACAAAAATTTAGTATCTAAGAAAAGTTATCAGAAACAACGGCATAAAAAACTAGTATTTTATTAAAAACTAGTAGAGTATACTTAATCCTAATTCAGAATCAAATAATAAAACACATTCTTTACAATCATTTCTTAGGGGTAAGAACAAATTTAAAGTATAATGGAACTGATGGCTCACGCCTGTAATCCAAGCCCTTGAGAGGCTGAGGCAGGTGTGGATCACTTGAGCCCAGGAGTTCGATATCAGCCTGGGCAATGTGGCAAAGCCCCACTTCTAACAAAAATACAAAAATTAGCCGGGTTCAGCGGCGTGTGTCTGTAGTCCCGGCTACTTGGGAGGCTGAGGTGGGAGGATCGCTTGAGCCTGGGAGGTCAAGGCTGCAGGAGACGTGATTGTGCCACTGCACTCCAGCCTGGGTGACAAAGTGAGGCCTTGTCTTAAAATAAAATAAATAAATAAACTATAATAGAACTGACCTTTAAAAGTTCCTCTGATGTAGGTCGATCTTGAGGGATTTTCTGGAGGCAAGAATCTACAAAGTTGCGAAAATAATCAGACCTATTGTAAAGGAAAGTATCAAGTGAACACATTGCTATTTCCTTTAAAAATACATTCACAAATTAAGACACGTGCCTATTGGTGGGAGGGGAAATGGAAAGGGAATGATTAAAAAAAAGCAGAGACTATATAGTTTCATATAAGTCTATGAAGATCTATCTAAAGCAACCAATGAATGTTCACCATTTTCCAAAGATAAATTCACACAGATTACTTTAAAATCCTGCTCCTACATATTTAAATATCACAACTCATATTACTATATTGAGGCAAAATGAGGGAAGCCTATCTACTTTTTTTTTTTTCTTTCAAACCCAAGATAACATTCCTTTCTATTTTCCTTTTTGCTAAGCCTTTCTTATAATAAGCTCTTTCTTATTTGCCCCTTGGATCTTCTTCTATATAGCATGTTTCAGAATATCACTCTATCTGCTCTGGAGAGAGTGTTTTTATACCTGAGTATTTGGTGCCCCTGAGCAAATGGATAAGACTTCCATTAAACCTAGAAAACCAATTAAGATATTTTTAAAAACGTTAGAAGTCTGTAACACATTATTATATAGTGTTATTGACAAGAGTTCAGTAAGGCAGTAAATAATTACTCCATCAATGTTTGTCTCCAATATTCAAATAAGATTTTAAGTTCCTTGTAGGCAAGAATTCTTTTATAAATCTCCAAGTCTCAAACACAGTGTAAAGACAGTCTGTGTTCAATATATTTATTACTTATATGTATCAACTATGGTTTCAATGTTTTTGTTTCTCCAAAACTGATGTTGAAACTTAATCTCCAGTGCAACAGTGTTGGGAGGTGGGGCCTAATGCGAGTTGTTCAGGTCATGAATGGATTAATTCTGCTATAAAAAGGGCTTGTGGGAGAGGGTTCTCTCTCTCCTGCTCTCTGCCATGTGAGGACACAATGTTTCTCCCCTCCAAAGGATGCAGAGTTAAAGGCACTATCTTGTAAGCAGGAGGACCAGGTCCTAACCTGCCAGTGCCTTGGTCCTGGACTTCCCAGCCTCCAGAAAGTGAGAAATAAATTTCTGTTCTTTATAAATTACCCAGCCTCTGATACTCTGTTACAGCAGCACAAAATGTACTAAACCATACCATAACACTAAACTCAGTGTCAAAAGATTCGTTCTATATAATTCTAAACACAAAGTAGAGTTATATAGAAAGAATCTTTTGGCACAGAGTTTTAGCATTATTAGTTTAGTAGAGTTATATGGCACATTCTTAAGTGGCAAAGACTTATATGAATGTGCCATAATTATGTACTCTTTAAATAATTAAGTACCCCTAATTTATATGTCTGTGAATTTCAAAATATTTATTAAATATGCTAAATATCCCCCTAGAATTTATCGAATGCTAGGTACACCTGAGGAATTAATTTTCTACTACAGTTTTATACTGTTGATAAAAATCCTAGTTTTCTAAAATTGTCAATCTGTTGTCCATAAACCTCTTTACATGAATGAACTAAATTTTAACAAATCAAGGAAGTCCTAGAAGGAATATCAGATAAAACTGAATAACAAATATGATAATTAGAGTGATCCCAATATTTTTAATTACCTGGTAATTTTGATAAAGTCAAATCATTTTACTTATATTTTTATATCATATAAATTATAAACCATCCTCCAATCAAATATCACTATAGGTTGTAATAATACATATATTTTAGTTATAAAATATTAATGCTTAAATGCTATTTATTATTTAATTAGGATTAGGTATTCCTAAATTTAAAGAGAAAGTAAAATACAAATTCTTGTAAAATGAATACTTTTTGCATTCATGTGACATCATCCATCCTTTTCTGAACTCAGTTATACGTATGCCATGAAATGGAAACATGATAAAGAATAAATATATTTAAAAGGGTTAAATACATCTATTTTAATATCTTATAAGGTGATACATTTTACCTAACTGAAATTAAATCACTTTGATAACAGATTATGAAAAAGCATTTCATTTATTCAACACTGAGCAATATATATATTAACAATACTCACCATTCATTAGACTGTAGTGTAGGGGATTCATTTTGGGCTATGTGATATAAGGCACTCATTGCATTCATATTAAATAAAGGAGGCTTCCTTTCCGCTGTAAAAGAAAGGAAACATTCCTGTTAAAATAGGTTCCAGGGGTACTCAAGTCCTGGGCACGTTTTTCCTTTTTTTTTTAAATGATTTTATTTTGAAACAATCTTAAACTTACACAAAAAATTGCAAGTAGAGTTCAAAGAGCTTTTTTTTTTTTTTTTTCTGAGATAGGGTCTTGCTCTGTCACCCAGGCTGGAGTGCAGTGGCACAATCTCGGCTCACTACAGCCTTGACCTCCTGTGCTCAAGCAATCCTCCCACCTCAGCCTCCCGAGTAGCTGGGACCACAGGTGTGCACCACCATGCCCAATTAAGTTTTGTATTTTCTGTAGAGATGGGGTTTCACCATGTTGCCCAAGATGGTCTTGAACTCTTGAGCTCAAGTGATCCTCCCAACTCAGCCTCCCAGAGTGCTGGGATTACAGGTGTGAGCCGCTGCACCCAGCCTCCAAGAACTTCTTCAAATAATCAATTGAGAATAAATTGCTGACCTGAAGCCTCACCATCTTTAATATATACTTGAGTGTATATTTCCTGTAAAGAAGAACATTTTCCTAAAGCACCGTAATACATCCATTAAATCAGGTCATTTAATAGTGACATAAGACTACACTACATTCAAACTACATTCAAGTTTCATTCAAATGTCCCAATAATATCCCGTGTAGCAATAATGAGCTTTGAGTATTGGCAATCTTCAAGGAATTTGTTCATTTTATCCAAGTTGTCAAACTTATTGACAGAAAATTGTTCATATTTCCCCATTACTCTTTTAATATCCACACTGATTTTCTCTACTGTTTTTCAGTTTTCTATTCAACTGATCTCTGCTTTGATCTTTATTATCCTCTACCTTCTGCTTATTTTGTGTTCAATTTGCTCTTTGTTTTAGTTTAAGGTAAAAGTTGAAGTCATGACTTTGACAAATTGAAGTATGGTCGCCTTTCTGTATCTGTAGGTTCTGCGTCCACAGACTGAACCAACCAACTGAAATATTTCAACCATAGACTGAAAATATTTGGCGAAAAAAAGTTTTAACAATTAAAAAATTAACAATTATTATTATTATTATTTTTTTTTTTTGAGATGTGGTTTCACTCTTGTTGCCCAGCCTGGAGTGCAATGGCACGATCTTGGCTCACCACTACCTCCACCTCCCGGGTTCAAGCGATTCTCTCCTGTCTCAGCCTCCCGATTCTCTCCTGTCTCAGCCTCCCGAGTACCTGGGATTACAGGAGTGCGCTGCCACGCCTGGCTAATTTTATATGTTTAGTAGAGACAGGGTTTCTCCATGTTGATCAGGCTGGTCTCAAACTCCCAACCTCAGGTGATCCACCCGTCTCGGCCTCCCAAAGTGCTGGCATTACAGGTGTGAGCCACTACGCCCAGCCAAAAATACAAATTTTTAAGACAGCTACTTACATGGCATTTATATTGTATTAGGTATTATAAGTAATCCAGAGATTATTCAAAGTATATGGTAGGATATGCATAGGTTATATGCAAAAACTACACCGTTTTATATGAGACTTAAGCATCTGCACATTTTGTTATCTGAGGGGGTTCTGGAACCAATCCTCTGAAGATTCTGAGATATACAGGACTCCTGAATGTCCTTCAGTTTGAGATTTTCTGACATTTCCTATTATTAGAGTTAGGCTAAACACCTTTGGCAGGAGTATCACAGAGGTAATGCTATAATTTATATCCTATGAGGCGGCACATGATTTTGAGAAGTTCTGTTACTGATGGTATTCACTTTGATCACTTGGTTAAGGCCCATGTCTGCCAGTCTTCTTCATGATAAAGTTTCTCTTTTCTCCTTTGTAATTAATAAGCATTTTGTAAGATGGTACTCTGAATCTACATAAATATTCTGCTTCTCATGAAACTTTCAACTTTATTCTTTTATTTATTTATTGTATGGAGTCACAGATTTTTTATTTTATTTAATAAGTTATATCATTTATTTTGATGTTCAAATTATCCCATATTTGAACAGTAGAAACCTTTTTAAGCTGGCTTGCGTCTTTTGGACATGGCCCCATTATTATTTGGTTACTTTCTTGCTTTCTGGTACACTAAGATGTCCTAGCTTCATCTTGTGCTTTCCCTAGCCCAGACCCTGGATCAATCATTTCTCCAAGGGGCTGTTGTGCTAGGTGTGCTTACTGCTACTGGGGTGTCACTGCTCTCAGACACGCTCAATGAACAGAGTTGGGAATATATACATGTACATAATACATTTATACACCTATCTGTACAAATACATGATGTATATTGAATACTTATATTTGAAAACAATAAATTTACTACAATATCTCAAATTCCAATCCAACACCATAGTGTTTATTTGACAATGAGAGAAACCCTGCTCTCATTATCCTTAATACTTTTTTTTTTTTTTTGGAGACACAGTCTCGCTCTGTTGCCCAGGCTGGAGCGCAATGGCACAATCTTGGCTCACTGCAACCTGTGCCTCCCAGGTTCAAGCAATTCTCCTACCTCAGCCTCCTGAGCTGGGACTACAGGCATGGGCCACCATGCCCGGCTAATTTTTGTATTTTTAGTAGAGATGGGGTTTCACCATGTTGACTAGGCTGGTCTTGAACTCCTGACCTCAGGTGATCTGCCCGCCTTGGCCTCCCAAAGTGCTGGGATTACAGGCATGAGCCACAGCAACTGGCCCTTAATATATTTTTCTATCTGATAAATTCCTCCTATGTAACCAATATCCCATCTTTGTGACCATCTTCTCTCTGCTTAAACAGATGCCCTCCTTTCTCTGTTCAAATTCTGAATCCCCATTCCACTTCACCTCTTGGTCACTAAGCCTTTTAAATGGTATACCGTCAATATATCAAACCTGTATCAAACTAGAACATATCTTTTTAATTTTGTCATTCACTATTAAATTAAAAATCTCTCAATTTTATCAAAGAACATTAAACTTGCCTAAAAATCACAGAAGAGATTCACCAAATTTACAATGTGTTAGACTCTCATAAATTCAAATAACTTTTTTTTTTTTTCTTGAGTCAGATCTCACTCTGTCACCCAGATCAAAGTGAAGTGGCACGATCTCGGCTCACTGCAGCCTCCGCCTCCCCGGTTCAAGAGATCCTCCTGCCTCAGTCTCCCAAGTAGCTGGGATTACCGGGATGCGCCACCACGCCCAGCTAATTTTTGCGGTTTTAGTATAGATGAGGTTTCACTATGTTGGCCAGGCTGGTCTAAAACTCTTGACCTCAAGTGATTTGCCCGCCTTGGCCTCCCAAAGTGCTGGGATTACAGGCATAAGCCACTGAACTGCACTCAGCCAAATATTTTTTATCTCAAATTTTTATAAGCTACTACTAAACTTTTTTTCTTTTTTTGAGATAAAGTCTTGGTCTGTCACCCAGGCTGGAGTGCAGTGGCGCGATCTTAGCTCACTGCAACCTTGACCTCCTGGGCTCAAGTGATCCTCTCACCTCAGCCCCCAAGCAGCTGAGACTACAGGTGCATGCCACCATGCCAAATTAATTTTTTTTGTATTTTTTGTAGAGATGGGGTTTCTCCATGTTGCCCAGGCTGGTCTCCAACTCCTGGGCTCAAGCGATCTTCCCACCTTGGCCTACTAAAGTGCTGCAATTAGAGGCATGAGCCACCACTTAATTTTAAACCAAATTTATTTTAAGTTAGAGATACTATTTCTTATTATCTTGTGCATGTTTCTAAAACGTCTCTACCCATAAATTTGGATTGCTTCTGTAAAATTAATACCTCCAAAACTCAAGAGGAAATTAGATGAAACTGAGATAGAAGAACTGAACGGTCTAAAAAGTAAATCTCAGAAACAATGTCCAGTGATAAAATTTCCAGAGAAAGAGTTCAAATTATATATACTTATACAGAAGAGTAATCACCAAAGGGTGAGATAAATGGGTTCAAATTTTACTATTTTCATTTATTCCTCTCAATGGGAAAAATGACTATGTGTACTTTTGTTTCCTGTTTTATTTTAATTTAATTAATTTGTTTGTTTAGAAAGGGCCTCACTCTATCACCCAGGCTGAAGTGTAGTAGCATAATTATAGCTCACTGCAGCCTCAAACTCCTGGGCTAAAGGGGGTCCTCCACCTCTGCCTCCCGAGTAGCTGGGACTACAGGTGTGAGGTTACCGTGCCCAGCTTATTTGTCTTGTTTTTGGTAGAGACAAGGTCTTGCTATGCTGCCCAGGCTGGTCTCAAACTTCTGGCTTTAAGCAATCCTTCCGCCTTGGCCTCCCAAAGTGCTAGGATTACAGATGTAAGCCACTGTATCCAGCTGAGAGTAGAACTATGAATAATTTATTTTCTTTTCGCTCCTTTTGTATTTCTATAATTTTATACCCTAAACATATATTTATGTAATTAAAAATGGTAAATTATATTTTTATAAAGATTATATAATCATGCAGCTTGAATAACAACAAACTAAGAATTTTCATCAGATTAACTATAAAGAAACATGTAAGCAAACCCACTCATGAAAAATTATGTATTATAAGATTTCTTGGTATTAAGACATAACCAAGTAATTTCAACCTTTGTGACACTAAAGCAAGAGTCATATCTACTCACAACTATGTTTATCAAGACCAATAATGGTAAAATTGATGTAAATTTTTTCTATTACCTATACTGTAAGAAAATGGTTTGCTTTAATTTGCTATCCTTAACTCTTCCAAAGTAGAAAAGGATATTATCATAAATATGTGTCCCAAGACTGAATCGGATTTGCATTGAGAATCATACCTCACATCTATAAACCCAGCACTTTGGGAGGCTGAGGTGGGTGGATCACCTGAAGTGAGGAGTTGGAGACCAGCCTGGCCAACATGGTGAAAACCTATCTCTACTAAAAATAAAAAAATTAGCTGGGCGTGGTGGCAGGCACCTGTAGTCCCAGCTACTTGGGAGGCTAAGGCAGGAGAATCCCTTGAACCCAGGAGGCGGAGGTTGCAGTGAGCCAAGACTGTGCCACTACACTCCAGCCTGGACAACAGAGCGAGACTCTGTCTCCCTCCCACCCCGCAAAAAAAGAAAGAAAAGAAAAAAAATGAAAATCATACCTCTAGACCTGTGTTATCTAAAAAGGTAGCTAACTAGCACATGTGACTATTTAAATGCAAATGTATTTAAATAAAATTTTAGAAAATTCACTCCTTTAGCTGAAAAGCCATAGCTACAGAACACTTCCTTCACTGCAGAAAGTTTTCCTGGCCTGTGCTACTTTAGACCTTTCACCTAGAACCATAATCAGGCTTAAAATATAGTTCCTGACTTAGCACTTCAAAATATTCAAAACATTTGTAAGTAAAATGTTTAAAGTTATTATGAAAGATTACAAAAGTGAAGATACCAAATGAATGCCTAAAATTCTAAGAAATTATTTCAAATATTTCTCCCATGCAAAATTATTTAAAGGCAGTCACATCTAAAGTTCCTTTAAGTATAAAAACTTCTATTGTGAAGGAACTCTTTTATGAAGTAGAATAAAAAGAAGCTAGAAAGAAGAAGCCATTTCACGGAAACTACAAAGTTTAGGTAGATTTTGTTCTAAGCACAACAATGAGCCAACAAATACCTTCTAATCAAATAAATCTTAAAATATATCAATGAAATCTAGCAGGTCCATTAATGCAATTTCACTATCACTGAGGGGCACATGTATGCATTGGCCAGCATTAAGAATGTAAAAGGACCCCATGGGCAAAGAGTACATTAACCAGCTTCTGTACATGTATACCCAGGCTTCTTAAGAAATTAAATTAGGATCTATGGGTAGGAAAAAGAATCATAGGTAAAAGAATAGAGATTAGAGTTTAGGACACCTAAAGGTACTTTCAAATGGAAGAAATAGTTTGGCAAACTTCAAATTAAGACAAAGAAATCCCAAGTATGACATGGTAATCTCCAAATCTCTGTTTGTTGATGTTGTTAAACTATAAAACAAACAGCAGGATGTGGAGCTTGAAGGGAGTAGTTAACAGAGGAATTCCAACAAAAGTGAAAATACTTAAAGATTACATTTTAGGGAAAAAAAACTGGACTGCAAGGTAGTCTGGTTGTAATAGAAATCGTAACTTTAATCTACTGTGTAATAATAAGCAAGATTTTACCTTCATTTTACCTCATTTTCCCTATACTTATTTTAGAAAACTACTGGCAAACTCGAGTAGATAATGATTAATCAAAATTACCAACAGATTTTACTTTTAATGTATTATTTTCCATCCTTAGTCACTCCTTTTAGAATGGTTTAGATGAGCGCAGTGGCTCATGCTTGAAATCCCCCCACTGCGGGAGGCTGAGGCAGGAAGATAGCTTGAGCCCAGGAGTTCAAGACCAGCCTGGGCATCATGGCGAAACCCTGTCTCTGCTAAAAATACAAAAATTAGCCTGGTGTGCTGGTGTGTGCCTGCAGTCCCAGCTATGCAGGAGGCTGAGGTGGGAGGATTGCTTGATCCCAGGAAGCAGAGGTTAGAGTGAGCTGAGATTGCACCACTGTACTCCAGCCTGGGTGACAGAGCAAGACCATGTCTCAAAAATAAATAAATAAGTAAAATTTAATGCAATGCTCTTATAAGAAGATAAAAAGGAAAAGACTATTGGGCTGGTAGACCTCCATTGGGAAATCCAGAGCAAGAAGACGGCCAGCATCTTCAATTACAGTGACAGTTTATTGGCTCACAGAAGTTATGATGGTCCACTCTTTTTAGCACAGTTCTATTTATGAACAACTTAATAAAATGTGTGCTTAAAATCAAACTGCTACAGGAAATTGAGTCCAATCTGTCTCTCTCTCTCATTGCAAGACCCTGCTACAGTGATCCATATACCTATGGATCATGGCCCCTGTTGAATGAAGTCGGCCTTACCGTCCTAAAAAAAAAAAAAAAAAAAAAAATATATATATATATATATATATATACATATATATATATCAAACTGTTACAAAATGGTATGTAGGTATGACAGTCTGACATCTAATTTCATCCCTAATTAAAAATAAAAAAAAAGTAGTAACTACCCCAGCTAGTTATGAATGGCTTACAGATCTTCTATAGCTGGTAAATCTGGTAATCATAAACATATTCTAGGTGTTTAACAAATACTCATTAATGTTAGACATAGATTCCTCAAACTTAATTAAAACCACAGTGGAAAATTATTTTAGATATAATGGAACAGAGCAAATATAATATAGGTAACCCTAATATAAATAAAACTTACCAAATAACCGAAGTGAAAACCTTAATAAATGTATTGCCCCCCTTATAAAGTGACATTTAAGATAAAAATCTATAATTTTTATAGATTGGTACAGAAATTGAGGTAAAACATTGATCAAAACTTAATCCATAGTAATGAAGAACAATGCTTACCTAGTTCAATACATGTTATTCCAAGAGACCACACATCTACTTTGCCATCATATTGTCCTTCATCCATGGCTAAAATTACTTCTGGGGCCATCCTAGAACAAAACGTTAATTTAAATTAAAGATTTTTTTAAAAAAGTATACTATCCTTTGAGAATGTAACAGTCATCTACATGGAGATCACTGGTTTGAATTCTAGCCAATATATCTGGACATAAGAATTTTTATAACGGGAACTAAGTGCATTACAGGTTGTGAGGTAAATATTTAGCAATGCATATATAGTGTGAGATTTATTTATTTATTTATTTATTTATTTATTTATTTATTTTATTTATTTTTTTGAGACGGAGTCTCGCTCTGTCACCCAGGCTAGAGTGCAGTGGCGCAATCTTGGCTCACTGCAAGCTCTGCCTCCCGGGTTCACGCCATTCTCCTGCCTCAGCCTCCTGAGTAGCTGGGACTACAGGCGCCCACCACCACGCCTGGCTAATTTTTTGTATTTTTTAGTAGAGATGGAGTTTCACCGTGTTAGCCAGGATGGTCTTGATCTCCTGACCTGGTGATCCGCCCGCCTTGGCCTCCCAAAGTGCTGGGATTACAGGCGTGATCCACCGCACCTGGCCCATAGTGAGAGATTTATTTTCACTATCCATCATTATCATGTAACAGCCACCCCAAAAGAAAGAGGCTCCCAAGGCAGAATTATATTTTGCATCTGCTCAAGTTTGCAGATTATAATATTTCATATCCTTTAGGCCAGTGGTTCTCAAATATTTTGGTCTCAGGATCCCATTACAAAAGTCTATTTTTTGGCCAGGCACAGTGGTTCACGCCTGTAATCCCAGCACTTTGGGAGGCTGAGGTGGACAGATCACGAGGTCAGAAGTTCCAGAAGCCTGAGCAACATGGTGAAACCCCATCTCTACTAAAAATACAAAAATTAGCCGGGTGTGGTGGCTGCTGTCTGTAATCCCAGCTACTCAGGAGGCTGAGGCAGGAGAATCGCTTGAACCTAAGAGGCGGAGGTTGCAGTGAGCCAAGATCACACCACTGCACTCCAACCTGGGCGAGAGGGCAAGACTACGTATCAAAAAAAAAAAAAAAAAAGTCTAATTTTTCCTTAAAAGATTGAATTTTACTATTGGCAACAAGTATTGTCAGTTGTTTTCCTTGAAGTTATAAGCTCATGTCATTTATTAAAGAAAATTATCTGCCACAATAACCAAGACTGAATAATCATAGTTTGTTTGTGTCTTTCTTTCAAATAAAAATGGTGCTCCATGATAAACGTGGCTAGGGCAGCTTGCAACTCAATCACACAATTATCAATCTTATGGGCATCTTATTTGTAAATGAAGCACTAATCACTAATTCATGTCTTCAATTAGTGTCCTACATTCTTTTTTTAAAATTTTAATCTTTTTTCTTTTGAGAGACAGGGCCTCACTCTGTCGCCCAGGCTGGAGTACAGTGGCACAATCTCGGCTCACTCCAACCTCTGCCTCCTGGGTTCAAGTGATTCTCCTACCTCAGCCTCTCAAGTAGCTGGGACTACAGGCATGCACCACCATGCCTGGCTAATTTTTGTATTCTTTGGTAGAGATGGGGTCTCACCATGTTGGCCAGGCTGGTCTCAAACTCCTGACCTCAAGTGATCTGTCTGCCTCGGCCTCCCAAAGTTCTGGGATTACAGGTGTGAGCCATTGCACCTGGCCGAGTTTAACATTCCTGACAGTACTTTACCTTACACTTCATTTGTATTTCATGTTAAACATAGACAGACACTTAAAACGGCTGCTGACTGCTTTAACTATTCTTACCAATACGGCGTTCCCACAAAGGAATTGGCAGGTGATGCCATGGAAGCAGAGCCAAAGTCAGCAAGTTTCACCTGGCCTGGTTCTGTCAGAAGGATATTTCCTGCTTTGATATCTCTAGGTTTAGGGAATACAGAAAATTACTTAACTTTCCCTCAATAGATTATGTTTAAAACGATAAAAATAAAACAAGAATTCATAGGATAGAGAAAGAGAAATCAAAATAATTAAGTGCTGGGGTAATCTCACAATTGGGATAAGGAGAATTAATATTCAAATTAGAAAACAAAAAACTACAGAATTCAAATAAACATATAGTAATAATTTTCTAAAAGAGAAGACAAATAGCAGTAAAAAAAAGAAAATTAGTTCATTGGAGCATAGTTTATATTTTAGTTTCTGTTTATTGGTAGAAACAATGGTTTTTAAAATACATTGCAATTAGCAAACAATCTCTTCATCATACGTAAGATTTCTGAGTATCCATACTTAACTTAAAAACAAAAAAGAAAATATAAAATAACCTTATTCTCCAAACTTTTTAAAAGACTTATTCAAAATAAATAAATACATAAAGATGTATTCGTATCATTTCCAAACGTCAGCATAGTTTTCCTAAATATAAAATAAAAACTGAAATATATGGATAATGTAGTATCAATGATCCCAAATTTACTTTTCTGAAATAGCAAACATACTGTCTATATAAACTAAGAAAACATGTATTTATATAATAAGACTGTCCATCTAATTAGCATTATAATATATACTTAATCATTCAAAAATTAAAATAGAAATTAAAGTGCTGAATTTCCAAGCCCTTGTTAATTCTCACTATAATATTTTAGAGCATAACACGAAGTGAATCTATTTTTCCTCCATTTGATTTTTTTTAAATGGAGAGGTATCTTAAATTTGAGAAAACCTTAGGTTGAAATTCCAACTATGGCACTCACTTATTTACTAGCTTGTGGGTATCTCTCAGATCTTATCCTCATGTTAAAAAATGATAACCTATTAACTCACAATGACTCTATTATATAGTTTAAAATGTACTGCCTGGTTCATATATGTAATAAGAAAATGCTAACTTTCTTCTAAAACAGCTAGAACCAATACCAGTGCCAAAAATACATTATAAAATGTTTTAACTTCAAAGTTACTATCCATTATCAAGGATTATCAAGGACCACAGCTCAAAAGCATAAAAAGTCTTAAGCAGCTTCTGTTTTTTTTTTTTTTTTTGAGACAGAGTTTCACTCTGTCACCCAGGCTGTACAGTGGTACAGTGTACAGTGTGTACAGTGGCACAATCTCAGCTCACTGCAAACTCCACCTCCCGGGCTCAAGTGATTCTCTTCTCTCAGCCTCACGAGTAGCTGGGATTATAGATGCCCACAACAAAGCCCAGCTAATTTTCATATTTTCAGTGGAGACGAGGTTTTACCATATTGGTTGGCCAGGCTGGTTTCGAACTCCTGACCTCAAGTGATCCACCTGCCTAGGCCTCTCAAAGTGCTGGGATTACAGGTGTGAGCCACCTCGCCTGGCCTTAAGCAGCTTTTATTCGTCCATGTCATAGAATCAATGGAATAAATATGTCATTATCAGTAACCAGAAGACAAAAGATCTAGATTTAGTTCTAGCTCTATCTACTCAGCTTTGCAACCTTTAGGAAATTAGTCACAAATTGAGACATCAGTGATTTTACCGGTAAAATGAGAAAGAAAAACTGTATGATTCTCTAATGCCCATTCCAGTTTGCAAATTAAATGATTCTATAGCTAAATTTCTACCACAAATCTAGAAAGTATACATATTTTTACAAGGTCCAGCAGCACATGTAGGCAAAGATAAAAATTATCCTAGTGAGATAAAGTATACAACTATGTTCATTTTAGGACATGAAAAATCTAAAAAAATATGAGCTTATATTATTTTATTTGGCTTTAACCAATAAAAACTTTAGAGTTAATAAATTCTAAAGTTGGTATATGCAACAAGCCATTTACTTATCAATATATGATAATTTCCAAAGCACTTACCTATGAATCATAGTATGAGAATGTAAGTAGGCTAATCCCTGAAGAGCACCATGTGTAATTGCTGCTATTTCCACTTCTTGTAATGGCTTTTTGTGAACTTAAAATTTATTTCAAAATAATTAATACACAGAACATTTTTGTTAAAAAAATACATATCTAATACATGGGGCAATTTTTAAAAACTGATACTTAGCAAGAAGAGATTTATTTTCCAAGATGATAAAGATTATTAAACTTTATAACTTGTATGCAGTTGTGTCAGTTGTTAAAGTACAGTTCATAGCCAATTCTTCTCTTAGCTAACAATATTAAATAATTATTTGGTGATGTAAAAACAATAGTAACAGAGTTCTCTCTTTATTCTCACTTATCTTTGTTTTGAACAAGAGGAGCAGAATGACAGAGAATTCAGAAAAATACTTGTAAAGTCACAATGAGAAAACATGACTATTTTAAGCTACTGTATAACATATAATATTTAATAAGGACAGCATATACCATGCTGAGAATTTGAACAAGACTAAGAGTTCTGCTCTTTCTGGAAAGTTTTACATTATTTGGTATTAATATCATTTAAATAATGTCTAAATTATCATTTTATTCTGTGAATACTTTTAAAAAAATAATCAAAGGGAACTTACCTTCTAGTAAATCTGAAGCAGATCCTAAACAATATTCCATTACAAGCTACATGGAAAAGTTATAAAAGCATTAAAATATATTATAAAGATTTAATATAAATTTAAGATAAAATAAGTTCACACAGTAGATCAAGAACATAGTTTGAAGTAAAATTCTAGTCACCATTTACCTTAAAAAAATAGTTATATAGATATTACTCAGAATAATATATTTTTAAAATTTTTTAATAAAAAAGTTATGTATTCAGTGATTTGTTAAATGCATAAAGTCAAGCCAATGATACATTAATCTTTTAATAATGCCAACATATAATCACTTCTATAAGCTGTGTATTTCATATATAATTACTAATTAAAATTATAAAGAAATACACTATTTCTTAAAAATGTACTATTCCATTACTACAAACCTATAGTAACAATATTGATCATTGTTAGAAGACAGAAAACTGTGTTCTCTAGAATTATATGTATAGTCAGCCCTTCACATCTGTGGGTTCTAGATTTGTAGATTCAACCAACTATATATCAAAAATAATTGAAAAAATAAAAAAATTGTCTGGGCACAGTGGCTCATGCCTATAATCCCAGCACTTTGGGAGGCCAAGGCAGGCAGATCACCAGGTTAGGAGATTGAGACCATCCTGGCACACACGGTGAAACCCCATTTATACTAAAAATATAAAAAATTAGCTGGGTGTGGTGGTGGGTGCCTGCAGTCCCAGCTACTCGGGAGGCTTAGGCAGGAGAATGGCATGAACCTGGGAGGCGGAGCTTGCAGTGAGCCGTGATTGCGCCACTGCACTCCAGCCTGGGCGACAGAGCGAGACTCTGTCTCAAAATAAATAAATAAATAAATAAAATTTTAAAAAATGACAATATAACAATAAAAATAAAACAAAAAGCCAATACAACGTAACAACTATTTACATGGCATTCACATTGTGGTATTATAACTAATCTACAGATGATTGAATAAATAATAGGTGGATGTGCCCAGGTTATGTGCAGATACTCCATTTTATAGAAGGGATTTGGTATCCTGGGGGTGGGTGTCCTGGAACCAAATCCCCCACAGATACTGAGGAAAAACTATACAAAGCTTAGGTTACAACCGTTTCTTTGAAAGCAAACACAGAGCACCTCCTATGTGCCAGGTATTTTTTATATAGTAACCAATTTAATCCTCAGAATAATCTTATGAGGTAGGTCTTATTAGTATCCTTGTTTTATGGATGGAGAACCCCGAGAAGCAGAGAGGTTACCCATCTAATGTTACTTTTTCTTTAATCATAGCCTCAATTTTACAAGTCACCACTACCACTACCAAAACAAACTGGATAAAAATGCACCAAACACTACAAATCTAAATCTACAGTACGTATACTAAAATGATACTTAGCTGTGACTTATTAATTATTCAAAATAAGGGGCCATTCCTGCTAACAAAAGGGCAAAATAAATTTCTACTTCTTATAATAAAGTGCAACAATTCTCTATCTTTAGTGTTATTCGACCAAGGAATCGTGATCAGCTCAAATTTCACCAGGATTCACCCAAATTTCACCAAGATCTTTCTGGTTAAATGCATTACAGTACATTTATGTCAAGAAAACATATGCTAACTTTCAACCTCAAGTAACATGATTGTTTTCACAATGTTTGAATGGTACTACTAATACTGTCATAGGACATTTTATCATACATACAAAGGTCAACAGAATTCTGAAAAATCTCTGCAGTGAGACTTGCAAAAGTTCTATTATCTCTTACTGCCTACAAGTTCTAGGAAATATTGCTTGTTTTCTTTCAGTATGAACTAACATTTCAGGTGTTTTTTGCATGCATTTACACAACCAGTATGAGATATTCTGAATTAATGCATTATAAACCAAAATCAGCTAAAATTGCAACAAGGGGAGAACAAATACCAACCCATGCTGTGTGTTCACGTAAATAACAGCCTTTGTATTCTATACTGTTGGGATGTTTTATTCTTTGTAGAAACTTGACTTCCTTAATAATATCCTGCCATTTCTGTGGGGAGAAAAAAGGTAAAGAATTATGAACAGGACTTTTCCTCAGAAAGTTATATAAGAATAAAAGTAATTACTAAATTTAGAAGAGTTAACAAGAACATGCAACTTTGCTTGGTTTTACTTATTTATTGGGAGGGTCTTGCTCTTTCACCCAGGCTGGAGTGCAGTGGCACAATCTCAGCTAACTGCAACCTCCATCTTGTGGGCTCAAGTGATCCTCCCACCTCAGCCTCCCAAGTATTTGGGTCTACAGGCGCACACCACCATGCTCATCTAATTTTTCTATTTTTTGTACAGATGGGGTTTCACTGCATTGCTCAGACTGGTCTCAAACTCCTGACCTCAAGTGATTCACTTGTCTTGGCCTCCCAAAATATGGTCATTTTTAGATAAAATGTCAAAATTTAAAAGTTTAAATAAATTATATTCAGCCAGGTGCAGTGGCTCACGCCTGTAATCCCAGCACTTTGGGAGGCTGAAGCAGGTGGATCACAAGGTCAGGAGATTGTGACCATCCTGGCCAACATGGTGAAACCGTGTCTCTACTAAAAATACAAAAATTAGCTGGGCGTGGTGGTGTGCACCTACAGTCCCAGGTACTCGGGAGGCTGAGGCAGGAGAATAGCTTGAACACGGGAGGTGGAGGTTGCAGTGAGACGAGATCGAGCCACACTGCACTCCAGCCTGGTGACAGAGCGAAACTCGGTCTCAAAAATAAAACAAATAAATAAATAAATAACATTCATATACAGGCATATCTCAATTTACAGCACTTTGCTTTATTGTACTTCACAGATGTTACTTTCTTTTTTTTTTAAAACAAATTGAAGGTTTGTAGCAATCCTGTGTCAAAGCAAGTCTACCAGCACCATTTTTCCAATAGCATGGGCTCACTTGATGTCTTTGTGTCACCTTTTGGTAACTCTCACAATATTTCAAACTTTTTCATCATTATTATTATACCTGTTATGGTGATCTGTGATCAGTAATTGTTTACATTACTATTGTAATTGTTTTGGGGAGCCATGAACTGTGCCCATATAAGATGGTGAATTTCATCAATAAACATGTATTCTCACAGTTCCACCAGCCAGCCATTCCCCGGTCTGTCTCCCTTTCCTTGGGCCTCCCTATTCTCTGAGACACAATAATGTTGAAATTAGGCCATCAATAACCCCACAGTGACCCCTAAGTGTTCAAGTGAACGGAATACTCACACATCTGTCACTTCAATTCAAAACTTACAAGTGATTAAGCTTAGTGAGAAAGGCATGTCAAAAGCTGAGACAGGCTTTGAAGCTAGGCCTTTTGCACCAAATAGCCAAGTTGTAAATGCAAAGAAAAAGTTATTGAAGAAAATTTAAAGTGCTACTCCAGTGAATATATGAATGATAAGAAGGTAAAACAAGTTTATTGTTGATGTGAAGAAAGCTTTAATGGTCTGGATAGAAAATCAAATCAGCCACAACATTCCCGTAAAACAAAGTCTAATCTAGAGGATGGCCCTAACTCTCTTTAACTCTACAAAGGATGAGAGAGGTGAGGAAGCTGAAGAAGAAAAGTTGGAAGCTAGTAGAGGTTGCTTCATCAGGTTTAAGGAAAGAAATTATCTCCGTAAAATAAAAATGCAAGGTAGGCCGGCACGGTAGCTCACTCCTATAATCAATCCCAGCATTTTGGGAGGCCAAGGCGGACAGATCACTTGAGGTCAGGAGTTCAAGACCAGCCTGGCCAACAAGGTGAAACCCCATCTCCACTAAACACACAAAAATTAGCCGGGTGTGGTGATGCGTGCCTGTAGTCCTAGCTACTAGGGAGGAAACGCAGAGGAAGGAGAATCGTTTGAACCCAGGAGGCGGAGGCTGCAGTGAGCCAAGATAGTGCCACTGCACTCTAGCCTGGGCAACAGAGAGAGACTCTGTCTCAAAAAAAAAAAAGAAAAAGAAAGAAAGAAAAGTGCAAGGTGAAGCAGCAAGTACTGATGTAGAGGCTACATGCAAGTTATCCAGAAGATCTAGCCAATGTGTCATTGATGAAGGTGGCTACATTACGCAACAGATTTTTTTGTTGTTGTTGTTGAGAGTCTCACTCTGCCATCCACACTGGAGTGCAGTGGCACGATCTTGGCTCACTACAACTTGTGCCTCCTGGATTCAAGCATTCCTCCTGCGACCACACCTGGCTAATTTTTCTATTTTCAGTAGAGACGGGGTTTCACCATGTTGGCCAAGCTGGTCTCGAACTCCTGGCCTCAAGTGATCCACCTACCTTGGCCTCCCAAAGTGCTGAGATTACAGGTGTGAGCCACCATGCCCAGTCAACAGATCTTCAGTGTAGATGAAATAGCCTTATATTGGAAGAAGATACCATCTAGGACTTTCATGGCTACAGAGCAACTATGAAATGCCTGGTTTCAAAGCTTCAAAGGACAGGCTGACTCTCTTGTTAGGGGCTAATGCAGCTTGTGATTTTAAGTTGAAGTCAATGCACATTTACCATTCCAAAACTCCTACTCTGCCTGTGCTTGTTCAATGAAACAACAAAGCCTGGATGACAGTACATCCATTTAAGCATGGTTTAGTGAATATTTTAAGGCCACGGTTGAGATTTACTGCTCAGAAAGATTCCTTTCAAAATATTACTGGTCTTTGCCCGTGTACCTAGCCACCCAAGAACTCTGATAGAGATATAAAAGGAGATTTATGTTGTTTTTATTCCCGCTAATACACCATCCATTCTGCAGCCCATGGATCAAGGAATAATTTCGAGTTCCAAGCCTTATTATTTAAGAAAGGCCGGCAGGGCACAGTGGCTCACGCCTGTAATCCCAGCACTTTGGGAGGCCGAGGCAGACGGATCACCTGAGGTCGGGAGTTCAGGACTAGCCTGACCGACATGGAGAAACCCTGTCTCTACTAAAAAAATACAAAATGAGCCGGGCGTGGTGGTGCATGACTGTAATCCCAGCTACTTGGGAGGCTGAGGCAGGAGAATCACTTGAACCCAGTGGGGCGGAGGTTGCGGTGAGCCGAGATAGTGCCATTGCACTCCAGCCTGGGCAACAAGAGCGAAACTCCATCTCAAAAAAAAAAAAAAAAGAAAAAAAAAAGAAAGAAAGAAAGGCTATAGCAGCTGGGCATGGTGGTTCACGCCTGTAATCCCAACACTCTGGGAGGCCGAGGCAGGTGGATCACCTGAGGTCAGGAGTTCGAGACCAGCCTGGCCAACATGGCAAAACCCTGTCTCTACTAATAATACAAAAATCAGCCAGGCATGGGGATGCAGGCCTATAATCTCAGTTACTCGAGAGGCTGAGGCAGGAGAATCGCTTGAACCCGGGAGGCAGAGGTTGCAGTGAGCCGAGATCATGCCATTGCACTCCAGCCTGGGCGACAAGAATGAACTCCATCTCAAAAAAAAAAAAAAGAACACACAAAGGCTATAGCTGCCATAGACAGCAATTTGTCTGATGGATATGGGCAAAGTAAATTGAGAATCTTCTGGAAATAATTCATTCTAGATGCCATTAAGAATGTTTCCGACTGATGGGAGGGCAAATTAGCAACATTATCAGGAGTTTGCAATAAGTGGATTCCAACCCTCATGGATGACTTTGAGGGGTTCAATATTTCAGTGGAGGAAATAATTGCAGATGTGGTGGAAACAGCAAGAAAACTGGAATTACACATGGAGCCTGAAGATGTGACTACACTGCTGCAATTTCATGATAAAACTTGAGTGGATGAGAAACTATTTGTAATAGATGGGCAAAGAAAGTAATTTCTGAATATTACATAAACTTAGTTGATAAAGCAGTAACAGAGTTACAGAGGATTGACTCCAATTTTGAAAGTTTTATCATGGGTAAAATGCTGTCAAACATCATTGCATTCTACAGAGAAACCTTTTGTGAAAGAGAAAACTGATGGGCAAACTTCACTGTTGTCAGATTTTAAGAAATTGCCACAGCCACCTTAACCTTCAGCAACCACTACCCTGATCAGTCAGAAGCCATCAACATGGAAGCAAGATTCTCAACCAGCAAAAATAGTATGACATGCTGAAGGCTCAAATTTTCATTAACTTTTTTTTAGAAATAAAATATTTTAAGCTGGGCGCAGTGGCTCACGCCTGTAATTCCAGCACTTTGGGAGGCCGAGGTGGGGGGATCACGAGGTCAAGAGATCGAGACCATCCTGGCCAAGATGATGAAACCCCGTCTCTACTAAAACCACAAAAAATTAGCCAGGCGTGGTAGCGGGCACCTGTAGTCCCAGCTACTCGGGAGGCTGAAGCAGGAGAATCACTTGAACCCGGGAGGCGAAGGTCGCAGTGAACCAAGATTGCGCCACTGCGCTCCAGCCTGGCGACAGAGTGAGACTTCATCTCAAAAAAAAAAAAAAAAAAAAAAAGAAAGAAAATATTTTAAAATTAAGGTACATACACTGTCTTTTTTAGACAAAATGTTATTGCACACTTAATGGACTACGGTACTACAGTATAGCATGGACATATATATATTTTTTTTTTAGATGAAATCTTGTGTTGTTGTCCAGGCTGGAGTGCAGTGGCACAATCTTGACTCACTGCAGCCTTCGCCTCCTGGGTTCAAGTGATTCTCGTGCCTCTTCCTCCTGGGTTCAAGTGATTATCCTGTCTCAGCCTCCCAAGTACCTTGGAATTACAGGCACCTGCAACCACGACTGGCTAATTTTTGTATTTTTAGTAGAGACAGGGTTTTCCACCACATTGGCCAGGCTGGTCTCAAACTCCTGACCTCAAGTGATCCGCCTGCCTCGGCCTTCCAAAGTGCTGGGATTACAGGCGTGAGCCACTGTGCCAGGCCTAGACATAATTTTCATATGCACTGGGCACCAAAAAATTCATGTGACTTGCTTTATTATGATATTTGCTTTATTGTAGTGGTTGAGAACAAAACCCACAATATCTCCAAGTCATGCCTATAGTTTACAACTCAATTATATAATTTACAAAATTATTTCACTCAAGGTAGGTAAGACAAATTTGAGTTTGATAAAATTTATCATTAATGACTCATTAAAATTTTACAACCATACACCAATCATGTTGATAACTATATACCATATTCAGTGATTTTTCTTCAAAAGTCCAACCTTTCTTTTTTAATACAGTTTTATTGATATATAATTTATATACCATAAAGTTCACCTGTTGTGTTTTTGGCTCATTTCTATTACCAAATGTTAGGGTTTAACTCAAATGAAGTAATTCCTCTGAGATTTAAGTTCCTAAATGCAGACTCTAAAATGCTAGTGAATAATTAGCTATTATATATAAAAGTTCACAGAAAAAAACCAAGCAGTACAAAAATCTTTTCCTACATAGTTTACTAAGAGGCTTATTCACTAATACCTATACCTATCAGGAAATACAGTTAAACCTTTGGTCTTAAGCTACTTCATGACAACCTTAAACACTTAGGCCACATCCTAAACATAGTTACTCTTAAGAAGCAACCCGAGAACTCTAAAAATACAGATCCTTTGGTCCATACCCAGAAATTCCACAGATTCAGTAGGTGTGAGAGGAGGACTAGAAATCTGTTTTTGCTCTTTTTAATTATTTTAAGTTTTATCACTGATTTGGGCTATATTCTTAATGGCAAGGAAAGCAGTATAAATAGAATAAGAAATGTTGTATACTAGATTTAAGATCATATACCTCCTATGTTATTTCACAAGGCCTTAACAGAACACAACAAAATATGTTCCGGTGTTTTGTGTAAAATGTGGAAGATACATTATAAAATGCTAAATCCAGAAAATCTGTTCTATGGTCTTTAAGTTTCAAATTTGAATACTCTGGAAGGCAGACTCAAAAAAATGTATTCCTTAATATAAAAAAATTTTCATGAAGGACGCCAACATTAGATATTAAAAGATGATGTGGTAAATGAAAATTTTTGTTCTAGGTGTGACTAATCAGACTCTGAAACAGACAGATATAGATACATATGTAGATATACATACACCCAATGGAATATTTTTCAGACTTAAAAAGGAAGGAAATTCTGACATAACTACAACATGGATGAACTTTGGGGATATTAGGTTACGTGATATAAGCTAGTCACAGACAAATCCCAAATGATTCCACTTATATTAAGTACCTAGTCAAATTTATGGAGACAGAAAGTAGACTGGTGGTTGCAAGAGGCTGGGGAATTATTGTTTAATGACTACAGAGTTTTAATGTTGCAAGATAAAAAGAATTCTAGAGATGCATGGTGATAATGGTTGCACAACAATGTGAATGCACTTAATTCCACTGAAATGTGGAATTGAAAATAGTTAAAATGGCAAATTTTATGTTGTATGTTTTACCACAATTAAAAATAATTTTAAAAAATTTAAAGATTAAAGAGAATTCTAGAGTTTCTTTTTCTTTTTTCATTTATAAATATTTTATTTTTTGACTGAGATGGGGCGGGGGAGGGGGGAAATCTCACTATGCTCCCCAGGGTGGTCTCGAACTCCTGGGCTCAAAATGATCCACCCACCTCGGCCTCCCAAAGTGCTGGGATTACAGGTGTGAACCACAGTGCCAGGCAGAATTGCAGATTTTTAAAAGCAGACTACATTTCATAAATAAATTTATGAAATTAGGTAGAATATAATCTGAAGAGAACTAATTAGAATATTAGTGAACTAAAAAGTACATTCAGTGTAGCATTAATAATTTCATTTTCTAATTTTTCAAATTGTTATACATTGCTCGTTTCTCAGACTAGATATACATTCATGTTGATTAAAGTTTGTTTAAAACAGGCATTAAACAATGTTTAAACCATTTTAAAGATCACAGGCTAGGTGCGGTGGCTCACGCCTGTAATCTCAGTACTTTGGGAGGCCAAGGCAGGTGGATTGCTTGAGGTCAGAAGTTCAAGACCAGCCTGGCCAACGTGGTGAAACCTCACCTGTACTAAAGATACAAAATATTTGCCAGGTGTGGTGGCAGGCGCCTGTAATCCCAGCTACTTGGGAGGCTGAGGCAGGAGAATTACTTGAACCTGGGAGGTGGAGGTTACAGTGAGCCAAGATCGCGCCACTGCACTCCAGCCTGGTGGACAGAGAGATGCTCTGTCTCAAAAAAAAAAAGATCATATCCAGTATAATTTACTGTCAAGTACATCTTATTTTACTTTAATTTTTTAGAAACTGATAATCTTTCCAAGATAAACAGAGAATATTTAAAATGACAGTTTAAAAAATTAAGGCTGGGAGCGGTGGCTTACGCCTATAATCCAAGCACTTTGGGAGGCCGAGGCAGGCAGATTGCCTGAGGTCAGGAGTTCGAGAACAGTCTGGCCAACATGGTGAAACCCTGTCTCTACTAAAATACAAAAAATTAGCCTGGCATGGTGGCATGCACCTGTAGTCCCAGCTACTCAGGAGGCTGAAGCAGGAGAATTGCTAAAACCCGGGAGGCAGAGGTTGCAGTGAGCTGAGATTGCACCACTGCACTCCAGCCTGGGCAGCAGAGCGAGACTCCAGCTCCTAAAAAAAAAAAAAAAAATTGAAAGCAGGCCGAGCACAGTGGTTCACACCTGTAATCCCAGCATTTTGGGAGGCCAAGGCAGGTGGATCACCTGAAGTCAGGAGTTTGAGACCAGCCTGGCCAACATGGAGACACCCTGTCTCTACTAAAAATACAAAAATTAGCCAGGTGTGGTGGCGCACACCTGTAATCCCAGATACTCTGGAGGCTGAAGCAGGAGAACTGCTTGAACCTGAGAGGTGGCGAAGGTTGCAGTGAGCCAAGATTGTGCCACTGCATTCCAGCTTAGGTGACAGAGCGAGACTCTATCTAAAAAAAATAAAAATAAATAAATAAATAAATAAAAATAAAAGCAGGAGGCAAGAGTAGGGGGGATTTGGAGATACCAATAATGCTCTGTTTATGGCTCTCAGTACTATTAGAGTTAAATGGGTACATCGGTTTGTGAAAATAAATTCATTGAGATATACACTTAAGATGTGTATACTTCACCTGTTAACACTTAAAAAATTCCCAACCTTCCTCCCCAGTTAAAAATTATGTCTTCCTCTAACATACCAATAAGAATGTATATATTGGCCGGGCGCGGTGGCTCACGCCTGTAATCCCAGCACTTTGGGAGGCCAAGGCAGGCGGATCACGAGGTCAGGAGATCAAGACCATCCTGGCTAACACGGTGAAACCCGTCTCTACTAAAAATACAAAAAATTAGCTGGGCGTGGTGGCGGGTGCCTGTAGTCCCAGCTACTCGGGAGGCTGAGGCAGGAGAATGGCGTGAACTTGGGAGGCGGAGCTTGCAGTGAGCCAAGATTGCACCACTGCACTCCAGCCTGGGCGACAGAGCGAGACTCAGTCTCAAAAAAAAAAGAATGTATATATTTATTCTGAGATAAATATAAGAAAAAAACAAGAATGTACATATTTAACCTACCTCAGTAGACTGCTTTCCACTATAAGACATTTTCTTGATGGCCACCACTTCATTGGTACGCACATCTCGTGCCTGAAGAAGAAAGAAAGAAAGAAGCACTGTAAAAATTAACAGGTGAAATCTAGGCAACTATTTCTTTGTGAATATAAAAGCATTTGTAAACTACCATGTCAAAAAGGACATCAAAACCACTTTTAAAGAAAATTTTAAAAATAACACTATACAGCAATACTTATAAAATTATCCTGGAGCTAGTACTTTAAAAAGAAAATAAAGCAAAGTAAAAAAATAAGAAAATAAACCTTTGAGTAATCTGAGAAGAAAAATACAGAAATTTGAGTAGTACTATAAACAAAGAGACAATGCAATACAAGTGTATAAAAGTCTATGCTAATAAAGTTTGAAATCTCAATGAAACAGACAACTTTTTAAGAAAGAATAAATTACTAAAACTGACCTAAAGACAATAACATGAGTAAAACAATGATGGCAGATTGAAAAGAATACCAATGAATGATCTTTAACATAGTCTTCAGTGAAAAACAGTTTTACCAAAGGAACTTTCCAGAATATATAAGAGAAAAATAGAAGAGCTATCCCATTAATTTTACAAAGGCAGTTTAACCCTATAACTGAAACCTCATAAAGAGTACAAAATTGAAAGTTAGGTACCAATTGCATTTGTGAATATAGATGGGAAAACTCTAAAATTAGCAAACCAAATTTTACAGGGCATTAAAAGATTTTTCCTTTGGATAAAATATACTATTACAGGCTGGGCATGGTGGCTCACACCTGTAATCCCAGCACTTTGGGAGGGTGAAGCGGGTGGATCACCTCAGGTCAGCAGTTCGAGATCAGCCTGGCCAACATGGTGAAAATCTATCTCTACTAAAAATATAAAAATCAGCCGGGTGTGGTGGTGCACGCCTGTAATCCCAGCTACTTGGGAGGCTGAGACAGGAGAATCGCTTGAAACTGGGAGTCGGAGATTGCAGTGAGCCGTGACCATGCCACTGCACTCCAGCCTGGACAGCAACACTGTCTCAAAAAACAAAACACACAGGAATGCAAAAGATTTTGAAACTAGAAAAACATTTCATAATTCACCACATCTTTTAAAAGTCAAGGGGAAAAATATATATAAACTCTCAATAAATGCTGAAAATGTGAGACAGGCCTAACGCTAAATGTATTCAATTGTAGAGAAGGCCAAACTCTTAGAAAAACAAAATTAGCAAGGTAATTCCTCAACATATGCTGTCTATTGAAAACAACTGCTAATCAGGATCAAGACCAGACTCCTTAAAATGCTGTCATGATGATTATTTAATACTGTTGTGGAAAATCTGGAAAAAAAAAAAAAAGCACAGAAACTTGACAGTTAACTCTTAGAAAACAAGAGCGAAACTCCCACTATACACACACAAAAAATAACTATTAAGAAAGTACAAGGCAATAGCTGTGAAATATTTAAAATGAGTTTAGTAAAAGGGTTAGAAACCATCTCAAACCATCTGTGCAAGAACTCGTTTTCAATTCAGGCTCTAATGAATTCCCAAAGACAAAATGTTCTAAAAGTGGATTGTAGTGATGGCTACAAAACTTGTATCTACTAAAAATAATTGAACTGTACACTTAAAACTGGTAGACCTATGGTATGTAAATTATACCTCAAAAAACTTTTTTTTTAAAAAAGGACAGCACCTGTAAAATTATACCTCAATAAAGGTTGCTTTAAAAAATTAAGTAAGGGCCAGGCGCGGTGACTCACACCTGTAATCCCAGCACTCTGGGAGGCAGAGACGCGCGGATTGCGAGGTCAGGAGTCCGAGACCAGCCTGACCAACATGGTGAAACCCCGTCTCTACTAAAAATACAAAACAGCCAGGTGTGGTGGTGCACGTCTGTAATCCCAGCTACTCAGGAGGCTGAGGCAGGAGAATCGCTTGAACATGGCAGGCAGAGGTTGCAGTGAGCCGAGATCATGCCATTGCACTTGAGCCACTGCAGTCCAGCCTGGGCAACAGAGTGAGAGTCCATCTCAAAAAAAAAAAAAAAAAAAATTAAATAAGACCAGGCATGGTGGCTTATGCCTATAATCCCAGCACTTTGGGAGGCCGAGGCGGGTGGATCACTTGAGGTCAGGAGTTCAAGACCAGCCTGGCCAACTTGGTGAAACCCCGTCTCTACCAAAAATATAAAAATTAGCCAGGCATAGTGGCACATGTCTGTCGTCCCAGCTACTCAGGAGGTTGAGGCACAAGAATCGCTTGAACCCAGAAGGCAGAGGTTGCAGTGAGTTGAGATTGCGCTACTGCACTCCAGCCTGAGCAACAGAGACCCTGTATCAAAAAAAAAAAAAAAAAAAAAAAAAGACAGAGCTTATTATCTGTGTTCTGCTACATAAGTACTGTGAAGAACTAAGGACATTTTAATTTCAACTGCTAGTGGATTGGTTAGTGGAAACCTGTACCACTCACTGTAAAGGGTGAAGTAGATCTAGCCACATAAGTCTTGTTAGATATGAATTTCTTTTTCCAAAATGTTCTCTACTCACCTACCTGTGAGCCCCCTGATTTTGATTAATAGGACTAAAAGGTCATATAACAGCTTTATTGAGAAATAATTCATATACCATATAATTTACCCATTTTAATGTACACAATTCAATGGCCTTTAGTACATTCACAGATATGTGCAACCATTAGAACGGTCAATTGCAGAACATTTTTTTTTCTTTTTTTTTTTTTGAGATGGGAGTCTCGCTTAGTAGTCCAGGCTGGAGTGCAGCGCTGCAATCTCGGCTCACTGCAAACTCTGCCTCCCAGGTTCATGCCATTCTCCTGCCTCAGCCTCCTGAGTAGCTGGGACTACAGGTGCCCGCCACCACGCCCAGCTAATTTTTTTGTATTTTTTTTTTTTTTAGTAGAGACGGGGTTTCATCGTGTTAGCCAGGATGGTCTCGATCTCCTGACCTCATGATCCATCTGTCTTGGCCTCCCATAGTGCTGGGATTACAGGCGTGAGCCACCGCGCCTGGCCCATAAACTCTTTAGCTATCAGTCTCCTGTCTCCTTACCTACCTCCCAGACCTAAGCAGTAATTTACTTTCTGTCCCTAGAGATTTGCCCATTCTGGACATTTCATATAAATGTAATCATATATGTGGTCTTTTGTAATTGACTTCTTTCATTTAGCATAAAGTCAAAATTCATGACTAATGAGGTTGAGGATCTTTTCATGTGTTTCTTGGCCATTTGTATATTTTCTTTGAAGAAATCTTGATTCAAGGTCCTTTGCCTATTTTTAAAATTGAGTGTCTTTTTATTATTGAGTTGTAAGAGTTCTTCATATATTCAAGACCCAAGTCCCTTGTCAGATATACCATTTGCAAATATTTTCTCCTGTTGTCTTTTCACTGCTTTGAAGCAGGAAAGTTTTTAATCTTGAAGAAGTCCAATTTATCCTGTTGTTGTTGTTCACACTTTTAATGTCCCATCTAAGAAGGCTTTGTGAAAACAAATGTTATGCAGATTTATCCCTACATTTTCTTCTAAGAGTATTATAGTTTTCACTGTTAAACTTATGTCTGTCATCTATTTTGAGTTAATTTTTTTTTTTTTTTTGAGATGGAGTCTTGCTCTGTCACCCAGGCTGGAGTGCGGTGGCGCGATCTCGGCTCACTGCAACCTCCACCTCCCGGGTTCAAGTGATTCTCTTGCCTCAGCCCCCGGAGTAGCTGGGATTACAAGCACATGCCACCATGCCCGGCTAATTTTTTTTATTTTCAGTAAAGATGGGGTTTCGCGTTGGCCAGGCTGGTCTCAAACTCCTGACCTTGGGTGATCTGCCCGCCTTGGCCTCCCAAAGTGCTGGGATTACAGGCATGAGCCACCGTGCCTGGCCTGGGTTAATTTTTATATATAGTATGAGGCAGCAGTCCAATTTCATTATTTTGCATTTACAAAGCAAAAAATTACCTAAAACAAAAATTATGGCATTGTATTATATGTTTATAATATATGTAGATACAATACATATGACAAGAATAGCATAAAGAATATGGAAAGGGATAAATAATTTCTACATTTTACTTGACATGACAGAATATTAACAAATGAACTTGAAAAAAAGATGGAATGTTCTAGTAGAAAGTAACAGTAAGAAAAGCTTGCAAAAGTGTTTGTTTACATAATAAAACACTGTGTAGAACAGAACCAAATGAACTATAAGTAACTAACGAAGAACACAATACTACACATCATCTATTCTCACCTCCAGAGAGAAAAAGAGCAAAAACAAAATAAGTTGTAGTCCTAAAGACAAACTAGATGCTGTTGAGAGAAAAACGGGAACAGAAATAGTCAGAGAGAGTAGGAAAAAGAAAATACACACAATAAATAATTTTGTTTCAAACTAGGAAATTGTCTGTGAAGATACATTTGGGATCTATTTTAATAAATTCATAAGAATGATCTGAAATCAGTATATCAATTAATTATATACAAATGGTCTTATGAGACTAATGTGAACAACACCGAACAATTTACTGTAATCACTGAAAATATAAAACTTGCAAACCTGCTAAGAGAGCACAGATTAGTAAAATCTTATACTAGGAAACAAGAGGTAAATATTACATCCCGTTTCAAGAAATGAACAAAAACCCACTTTGTTAGAAAGTAAATAAATGATTTTGCTGGGACCATACATGGTCTACCATATTTGTTAGCAAGCTGCCTGGTTCCCAAGCCAGTGTTCTCTTTGGCTTTTATATTATATTTCTTATTGTGTGACCCATCTACTGACATCACATTGGTTCTATTTAAGGTGTTGGAAACTAAAAGATTATGTTTATCTTCCTGGTAATCTAGAGACAGTGATCCTTTTGGACATCTGACTCTGGTTTAGTTTCAAATACTCACTACGATACCAGTCCTTGATTAGCTTGCCTGATGAAACAGCCATGCTGGCTGACTCAATTTGAGTATTTTTTAATTTAAGGTGATCCCTGCCAATTAATTAAAATTCAGAAGTGTGTTAAAGAGCTATTTTTAGCCACCTAAAAAAATTTGACCAGAGGGTCCTTCCTTTAGATAGTCTATAAACAAACACTGCACATTTCATCCCGTCATGGAGTGGGGATGAGAGGAAATGTAACAACAGAACAGTGTGTGCATGGGTTTCTCTGATACCACAAAATATGAAGATTAGTGACCCAGAAATAGAATTGCAGCAAAAAGATTCAATTCTGGACTACATTCAAACTTTCCTCATCTACATGTTCATGTTTCCCACACATCAATAAACATAACAGAAAAAACCTGCTTTGAGTTAATTAACCTTGACTCCTCTGTGCTTTCATTCAATTGTTTCTGGGATGGTCCTAACCTGAATTGGAGAGTTTCCTGGCCCCCTAAATCAGCATTAAAAAAAAAAAAAAATTTCGCTCTCTACATTTCATTACACAAATCTGTCAAACATATGACAAAGTTGGCACAGCACAGTGAACCCTTCTTACGCCTTCCTTTAGATCAGAAGTGAGCAAAGTTTTTCTCCAAAAGGCAAGTAGTAGAAATTTCAGGCTCTGTGGGCCGCATACAATCTATGTTGCATATTCTTCTTTATTTAATGTTAAAACTGTCCTTAGTTTAGGAGCTGAACAAAAACACATCACAGGTTGGATTTGGTGTCAGGGCTGTAGTTTGTTGGCCCTGTCTATAGAAAAATTCTTGGTTAACATTTTGCCACATTTCCTTTGAGATTTTCTATCTAAATATACCTTTTGTTATCATTATTTTATAATTAAAGAGCCATTAGAGAATATTCTGATCCTTAGTCCTAAAACACTTCTTCATGTATCTCCTAAAAACAAGAACATTCTCATGAATAACCAAAGTACAATTACCGTATGTAGAAAATTCAGCACTGATATAATATCATTATCCAGATGCATACATAGTACGCACTCAAATTTCACCAACGTTTGAGTAATGCTCTTTACAGGATTTTTTTTTCTAATCCAGGATCACACATTATGCCTAATTTCCGAGTCTCTCCTAAATCAGCTCCAGATATCTGACTTACAACAATTTGTTTTTGTTTTCTTGTTAGAATCTTATTTCTGAGACTATGAGACCTTCAACTACAGCTCTCTGAAATCATCCAGCTTGGGTAGAAGAATCTTAGCAATTATTACATAAGGAGGTGCAAACAACAGAGAATCACTTCCTCTCACTCTCTTTAATAATTCTACTCTAGGAGTGAGACACTACCACATGCACCCTTTATCTTATCAGAATATAAATACTCTTTATTCTACTGATTAAAACTTTCATTCTCAACTGTTTACTTACCTCTCCACTCTCACTGCTACTAAGCTCTCTGCATTTCTTTCCTAAATTATTATAAAAGCATCCTAATCAGTCTCTCTGCTTCGATCTCTGATACATGCCAACCTTTCCTCTACATTAATACAAGAGTAAACTTTACTTCACAAATGGAAATAAAATATTTCTTTTGTACTTCAGTGGTTCCCTGAAGACTTCAGAATAAAGCCCATATTTCTTAGGGTAATGTAGCAGGTATTTCAAGAGCCCTTGATTATCTTTCTTTTCTCCCATTACATCTTTAGTTCCCACTATACCCTTGATCCTAGACATACCAACTTCAGTCATACTTGTCAAAAAAGACTACTGACAGGCCGGGTGTGGTGGCTCATGCCTGTAATCCCAGAACTTTGGGAGGCCGAGGCGGGTGGATCATGAGGTCAGGAGTTCGAGACCAGCCTGGCCAACATGGTGAAACCCGGTCTCTACTAAAAATACAAAAATTAGCCAGGTGTGCTGGCAAATGCCTGTAATGCTAGCTACTCAGGAGCCTGAGCCAGAAGAATTGCATGAACCCGGGAGGTGAAGGTTACAGTGAACTGAGATCGTGCCACTGCACTCCAGTCTGGGTGACAGAGTGAGACTCCGTCTCAGAAAAAAAAGACTACTGACAAAGTTCTAGAATTGGGATAATGCAATTTTATAGTTTTATTTTGAAAAAGTTAAATCATTGATATTTTGCCAAGATGGGACTTTGTCTCTTTAATAAAAGGAAAAGGGCAAGAAACATTACTTTCACCACTTTGTAGATCATATAGGCAGGCCTAAAGAGGTCTGAGGAAAACCTGCTGAAATTCAAAACTTTCCAATATAACAATGAAAGACCCACTGCTCCAAAACACCACATCTTTACAGAAGGATATATGAAAAGCCCAGGTAAGTACAAATAATATGACTAGTGAGGATGTGGAGAAAAGGGAACCCCTGTACACTGTTGGGAATGTAAATTAGCACAACCACTATGAAGAAGAGTTTGGATGGAGGTTCTCCAAAACACTAGAAATAGAGCTACCATATCATCCAGCAATCCAACTATTAGGTATATGCCCAACATAAAGAAAATCAGTATTATCAAAGAGATATCTGCACTCTCATGTTTACTGCAGCACTATTCACAACAGCCAAGAGCTGGAAACAATGTAAGTGTCCACCAACAGACAAATAGATAAAGAAAATGTGGTACATTTATACAATGAAGTACTATTCGGCCATAAAAAAAGAATGAGGCCGGGTGTGGTGACTCATGCCTGTAACTGGGAGGCTGAGGCAGGTGGATCACTTGAGGTCAGGAGTTCGAGACCAGCCTGGCCAACATGGTGAAATCCCGTTTCTACTAAAAATAAAAAAAAAAAAACAGCCGGGAGTAGGGGCGGGCGCCTGTAATCTCAGCTACTCGGGAGGCTGAGATAGGAGAATCACTTGAACCCAGCAGGCGGTGTTTGCAGTGAGCTGACAAAGCAGGCAATATATGTAAAACAATTATATAAAATTACCAGAGAGCAACAAATGCAGGCATAACTTTAGAGACTACAATCCTTGAAAAAAACAACAGTATGCAAAATGAACTCCAAATTTACCCCAGCTTCATCTCTGAACTTGTGAAAGGAAAACAGAGTCCAAGAAGAAAGCCAGGCTGAGGAGACAGAAGCCAGAGTCAGAAGCTAACAAAAGCACAATCTCAGAAAAGGAAGCTGAAAAGCAGAAGCTCAAAAATCTACAAATTCTCCTTAAGTAACCGGCCAACATGGTGAAACCCCATCTCTAGTAAAAATACAAAAATTAGGCTGGGCAAAGTGGCTCATGCCTATAATCTCAGCACTTCGGGAGGCCAAGGCGGGTGGATCTCTTGAGGTCAGGAATTCAAGACCAGCCTGGCCAACATGGTAAAATCCTGTCTCTACTAAAAATACAAAAAAATAAAAAATAAAAATAAAATAAAATTACCTGGGCGTGGTGGCGCACGCCTATAATCCCAGCTACTCGGCAGGCTGAGGCAGGAGAATTGCTTGAACCCAGGAGGCAGAGGTTGCAGTGGGGCGAGATTGCAATACTGCATTCCAGCCTGGGCAAAAGAGTGAGACTCTGTCTCACAAAAAAAAACAAATAAAATAAATAAACAAAAAATAAAAATACAAAAAACGAATCAGGTGTGGTGGCGCATGTCTGTAATTCCAGCTACTGGGGAGGCTGAGACACGAGTATCACTTGAACCCAGAGGCAGAGGTTGCAGTGTGACAAGATTGTGCCATTGCACTCCAGCCTGGGTAAGAGAGCGAGACTTCGTTTCAAAACAAAACAAAAAAAACCATATTGAAATACTACTACACACCCACCAGAATGCAAATTAAAATGACTGTCAATACCAAATGTTGGAGACGATAAAGAGCAAACCAAATTCTCATACACTGCTGATGGGACTGTAAAATTTCTCCCTCTTGATAAAAACATCTGGGAATTGATTATAAAACTAACATAAACTTGCCTGATGACTCAATAACCCCATCCTTGATATTTACTGAAATCAAAACATCCATAAAAAATAACTGTGCATGAATTGTTCACAGCAACTTTATTCATAATAGCCAAAAACCGTAAACAGTAAAGCTTTCTGCCAACAGAAGAATGGAGAAACAAACTGTGGAGTAATCATATAACAGTGTTATGGTTAATTTTTTTTTTTTTTCAAGACGGAGTCTCACTCTGTCACCCAGGCTGGAGCCCAGTGGCGCAATCGCGGCTCACTGCAAGCTCCACCTCCCGGGTTCACGCTATTCTTCTGCCTTAGCCTCCCAAGTAGCTGGGACTACAGGCGTCCGCCACCACACCCGGCTAATTTTTTGTATTTTTAGTAGAGACGGAGTTTCACCGTGTTAGCCAGGATGGTCTCGATCTCCTGACCTCCTGATCTGCCTGCCTCGGCCTCCCAAAGTGCTGAGATTACAGGCGTGAGCCACTGTGCCTGGCCTTTTGTTATGGTTAATTTTATCTGTCAACTGGGCTAGGCCATGGTACCCAGATCTTTAGTCAAATACTATTTATATGTTTCTGCGAAGGCATTGTTTGGATGGCACTTAAATCAGTAAACTCAGGCAAGGTGCAGTGGCTCACGCCTGTAATCCCAGCACTTTGGGAGGCCAAGATGGGTGGATCGCTTGAGGTCAGGAGTTCAAGACCAGCCTGGCCAACATGGTGAAACCCCGTCTCTACTAAAAATACAAAAATTAGCCAGGCATGGTGGTGCGCACTTGTAATCTTAGCTACTCAGGAGGCTGAGGTGGGAGAATCACTTGAATCCAGGATGTGGAGGTTGCAGTGAGCCGAGATCACGCCATTGCACTCCAGCCTAGGTTACAGAGCCACACTCCGTCTCAAAAAAAAAAAAAAAAAGGCCAGGGGTGGTGGCTCACGCCTGTAATCCCCGCACTGTGGGAGGCCGAGGCGGGCGGATCACCTGAGGTCAGGAGTTCAAGACCAGCCTGGCCAACATGGTGAAACCCCATCTCAACCAAAAAATACAAAAATTAGCCAGGTATGGTGGCATGCACCTGTATATTCCCATCTACTTGGAAGGCTGAGGTGGGAGAGGTGCTTGAACCCAGGAGGCGGAGGTTGCAGTGAGCCAGGATCATGCCACCGCACTGCAGCCTGGGAGACAGAGACAGAGTGAGACTCTGTCTCAAAAAAAAAAAAAAAAGAAAAAGAAAAAGAAAAAAAGAGAAGAAAAGAATGGGAGAACGTTACAGAAATAGAACTATATGGCCAGATGCTGTGGCTCACGCCTGTAATCCCAGCACTTTGGGAGGCCAAGGAAGGCGGATCACAAGACCAGGAGATCGAGACCATCCTGGCTAACACAGTGAAACCCCGTCTCTATTAAAAATACAGAAAATTAGCCAGGCGTGGTGGCAGGCGCCTGTAGTCCCAGCTACTTGGGGGGCTGACGCAGGAGAATGGAGTGAACCCGGGAGGCAGAGCTTGCAGTGAGCTGAGATCACACCACTGCACTCCAGCCTAGGCGACACAGCGAGACTCCGTTTTAAAAACAAAACAAAACAAAAAAAGAAATAGAACTATATGAGAACATTATAGGTTGAGTATACCTTGTGCAAAATGCTTGGGACCAGAAGTGTTTCAGATTTCAAATTTTTTCACATTTTGGAATATTTGCATTATACTTACTGGCTGGGTATCCCCAGTCTGAAAATCCAAAATCTGAAATGCTCCAACGAGCATTGGATTTTCAGATTTGGGATGCTCAACCTGTAATAGACAAATTCCTAGAAACTTACAAACTAAACTAACTCAAGAAAATCGAAAATCTCAACAGACCTATCATAAGTAAAGAGATTGAATCTGTAATCAAAAACCTCCCAAGAAAGAAAAGTTCAGAACCAAATGGCTTCCCTAGGAAATTCTACCAAACATTTTTTTTTTCCCGGAGACAGAGTCTCGCTCTATCCCCCAGGCTGGAGTGCAGTGGCATGATCTTGGCTCACTGCAACCTCCACCTCACGGACGGGTTCAAGCGATTCTCATGCCTCAGTTCCCCGAGTAGCTGGGACTACAGGCATGCACCACCACACTCAACTTATTTTTGTATTTTTAGTAGAGACGGGGTTTTGACATGTTGGCCAGGCTGGTCTCGAACTCCTGACCTCAGGTGATCTGCCTGCCTTGGCCTCCCAAAGTGCTGGGATTACAGGCATGAGCCACCGCGCCCGGCCCTACCAAACATTTAAAGAAGACTAATACCAATCCTTCACAAACTCTATCAAAAAATAGAAAAGAAGGGAACACTTCCTAACGCACCCTATGAAGCCAGTATTACCCTGATGCCAACACTAGATAAAGACATCACAAGAAAACTACAGACCAGCATCTCTTACAAATGTGGAATGAAAAATTCCCAACACCATACTAGCAAACAGAAACCTAGAGCATATTAAAAGAATTACAAACCGTGATGAAGTTTGATTTATCACAGACATGTAAGGGTGATTTAAACTAACAAAATCAATCAATTGATATACCACATTAATAAAATGAAGGAAAAAAAAACACATGATCCAGCTTGATGCAGAAAAGGCGTTTGATAGAATCCAATACTTTCATGATAAAAACACTCAAAAAAACAGGAACAAAGGGAACTTCTTCAACATGATAAAGGGTATTTATTAAAAACCCAGTGCTAACACCATACTCAATAGTAAAAGGCTGAAAAGGCTTTCTCACTACTATCAGGAACAAGACAACATGCTCACTTTCACCATGGCTGTTCAACACTGTACTGGAAGTTCTAGCCCAGGGTATTAAGACAGGAAAAACGAAAGCCATTCAAGTTGAAAAGAAAGAAGTAAAACCATCTCCATTTGCAAATGATATAATACTGTACGTAGAAATTTCAAAGAATCCAACAGAAAGATACTAGAACATACAAACTCAGCAGAGTTGTAGGGTACAAGATGAAGATACAAAAAACAGCTATGTTTCTATACATCAGCAATGAACAATTTCAAATGGAATTAAGAAAGTAATTCCACTTACACTAGCATCTAAAAGAATAAAATACGTAGGAATGACCAGATGCAGTGGCTCACACCTGTAATCCCAGCACTTTGGGAGGCTGAGGCAGGCAGATCACTTGAGGTCAGGAGTTCGAGACCAGCCTGGCCAACATGGTGAAACCCTGTCTCTACTAAAAATACAAAAATTAGCCAAGTGTGGTGGTGTGCGCCTGTAATCCCAGCAACTTAGGAGGCTGAGGCAGGAGAATCACCTGGGAGGCAAAGGTTGCAGTGAGCAAAGATCGTGCCACTGTACTCCAGCCTGGGTGACAAAGCAAGACTGTCTCAACAAAAAACAAAAAACACCATCCTGGCTAACACAGTGAAACCCCGTCTCTACTAAAAATACAAAAAATTAGCTGGGCATGGTGGCATGCTCCTGTAGTCCCAGCTACTTGAGAGGCTGAGACAGGAGAATCATTTGAACCCGGGAGGCCGAGGTTGCAGTGAGCCGAGATCGCACCACTGCACTCTAACCTGGGTGACAGGGTGAGACTCCGTCTCAAAAACAAAAAAAAAACCAAAAAAAACAAAAAAACCTAAGAATATGTTGCATGGAGGTGAAACATTTGCAACTAAATGCAAAATAATGCTCAAGGAAATTAAAGCTATAAATAAAAGTTTAGAAAGACATTCTGTGTTCATGGATTAGAAGACTTAATATTATTAAGACAGTGATCTATAGATCTACCAAAAGTGATCTATAGAGTCAACACAATCCCTATCAAAATTCTAAGTCTTTTTTTGCAGAAATAAAAAAGCCACGTCAACTGGAAAGTGGTAATAAGAAAAAAAAAAGCCAATCCTCAAATTCATATGAAATTTCAAGGAGCTCTGAAACAAACCTTAAGAAGAATAACAAAGTTGGAGGAATAAAACCTCTTGATCTCAAACTTACCACAAAGCTACAGTCATCAAAACGGTGTGGTACTGACATAAAGATAGACATACAGATAAATGGAATAGAATTAAGAGATCAGAAATTAATCTACGAAATATGATCAACTGATTTGACAAGGATGCCAAGACAATTCAATGGGGGAAATAACAGTCTCTTTAACAGATGTACTGGGAAAACTGGATTTACCCACACAAAAGAATGAAGTTGGGGCCAGGTGTGGTGGCTCACACCTATAATCTCAGCACTTTTGTGAGGCCAAGATGGGTGGACTGCTTGTGCCCAGGAGTTCAACACCAGCCTGGGCAACACAGCAAAACCCCATTTCCAAAAAAAAAAAAAAAAAAAAAAGCAAAAAAATTAGCTGGGCCTGGTGGTGCACGCTTGTGGTCCCAGCCATTCTGGAGGCTGAGGTGGGAGGAACACCTGAGCCCACGGAGGCTGAGGACGTAGTGAACCATGATGACTCTGCTGCACTCCAGCCTGGGCAACAGAGTGAGAGACCCTGTCTCAAAAAAAAAAAAAAAAAAAAAAAATCTAAGTGAATGAAGTTAGACCTCTACCTCACACCATATATAAAAACTAACTCAAAATATAGCTAGACATGGTGGCATGCACCTGTAATCCCAGCTACTCAAGAGGTTGAGGCAGGAGAATTGCTTGAACCCAGGAGGCGGAGGTTGCAGTGAGCTGAGAACGCACCACTGCACTCCAGCCTGGGCAACAGAGCGACGCTCTGTCTCAAAACAACAAAAACAAAACAAAACAAAAAAATCTAACTCAAAATAGGCCAGGTGTGGTGGCTCACACCTGTAATCCCAACACTTCAGGAGGCTAAGGCAAGAGGATCACTTGAGGTCAGGAGTTTGAGACCAGCCTGGCCAACATGGCAAAACCTCGTCTCTACTAAAAAGACAAAAATTAGCCAGGGGTTAGTAGCACGTGCCTATAGGAGATTGAGACCATCTTGGCTAACACGGTGAAACCCTGTCTCTACTAAAAATACAAAAAATTAGCCGGGCGTGGTGGTGGGCGCCTGTAGTCCCAGCTACTCGGGAGGCTGAGGCAGGAGAATGGCATGAACCCGGGAGGCGGAGCTTGCAGTGAGCCGAGATCGCGCCATTGCACTCCAGCCTGGGCGATAGAGCGAGACTCCATCTCAAAAAAAAAAAAAGTAAGCCAGAAACTAAAGGTCAAATATTGTACGATTTCTTTTTTATGAAGTATCCAGAATAGGCAAATCCATAGACATAGAACAAAGACTGGTGCAGCTGCTGTGGTGCAGTTAGGCAGTCCCACAAACAAACACAGAATACTGTAGGAACCTGCAAATCCACTCCTAGGTACATACTCAAAATTGAAAACAGGGACTCAACCAGATACACATCAATGTTCATGGCAGCATCATTCACAATAGTCAAAAGTGGAAACAACCCATGTGTTCATCAACAGATGTATAGATAAACAAATTATGGTTTAATATACAATGGAATATTATTCAGCTATAAAGAAGAATGAAGTTCTCACAGATACTGCAATATGGATGAAGCTCAAAAACAATCAGTTAAATAATATAAGCTAGAAACAAAAGAATAAATATTGTTTGACTTCATTTCTATGAATATCTAGAAATATCTAAGCAAATTCATCGAGACCAAGGGAGATTACAGGTACCAGGGGCTGGGTGGAGGGTGAAATGGGAGTTACTGTCAGTGGATCTAGAGTTTCTATTTCAGGTGATGAAAATGTTTTAGAAGTAGATGGTGGTAATGTTTGTGCAAATGTTAAAAAATAATTAAAACAGCAAATTTGATAAGTTTTTTTAATTCACACGCACACACAAATGCATATAAAAGAAACAGACTTTGGTATATCTGTCAAATAATAATCCTAGACCTCCACAAGACTAAGATTGACTCTGAATGGGACTTTACAGAAGTAGAAATCAGTGGAAGTCTGTGTTCTGCAGTATTTAACTCTATAGCAATGCAAGCCATGAGACTTATAAAATAGGTGTGCTAAGAATTCTAAAAAAAGTTAAAGCAAATTTTTTTTTCCTTTTTCTTTCTTTCTTTCATTTGTTTATTTATTTATTTATGTATTTATTTTTTGTGACAGGATCTGCTCTGTTGCCCAGGCTGAAATGCGGTGGTACAATCTCAGCTCACTGCAACCTCTGCCTCTTGGGCTCAGGTGATTCTCTGGCCTCAGCCTCCTGAGTACCTGAAACTACAGGTGTGCACCACCACACCTGGCTAAGTTTTGTATTTTTTGTAGAGGCAGGGTTTCACCATGTTGCCCAGGGTGGTCTGAAACTGCTGGACTCAAGCAATCCACCCAACCTTGCCTCCCAAAGTGCTAGGATTACAGGCGTGAGCCACCAAGCCTGGCCCACAAAATAATATTCTTTCTCATTTTTTCAATAATCCAAGAAGTTCAATAAATAAAATTATTTTCATATTTGAATTTTACACACACACACACACAGACACACACACTCACCCACGCTCTCGCTCTTGCGCTCTCTCTCTTCCCCCTATGCAAGTGACTATAAAATGACTATGGCCTATATCTCTTTTCATTACTATATTTTGCTCTGTCAGGAGTGGACATTAAGTAAATTTTAGTCACTGACATCAAGCCACTAACACTTACAAAATACACTGCTCCAAAGCTTCCATGGCCAATTTCTCTGAGATCTGTGAAGAGCTTCTCTGGATCTTCTTTGAAGAAGAGCTCTGCAATTTCAGGGTCCTTCAGGCTGCCTGCTCTGTTAGTTGATGGCATCCTGCTGAGCAGTCAGCTGTCTTGATTCTAATTTTATACTGCTATCCCGATCCTTGGTTCATCTGTATGAATGAAGTCACGTTGGCATAAACTACTGTAGAAAAATAGAAAAAAAAAGTCAGAAAAGGCAAAAACTGCTAAGAATAATTAGTATAAGGTCATATACTGATCTACAAATTTATCTCATGTCTAGAATTTCACTGAAAAGGCAGTGTGGGTACTACTGCAGTAGCTCCTAAACCTGTTTCATCATCATAAACACCATGGTACTTCAAAAACAGATTCCTACTATACAGCACTTTAAAAAAATGAGATAATCTTTGTATCTTGGGAGGTTTTCTAAGTCAATACTTAAAAATTTATCCACTTCTGATGCAGTCATCTCATCAATAGAGAAGATAATATAAAAGAGACTATTTTAAAAATACACAATAACGCACGATGTGCCCACAGTATTTTTGACAACAGGAAACTTCTTTTCTTTTCAGATACCGTATGCTAGTGTACTAATCAACTCTAACAGACATTCAAAGAAAAATATAGTGGGAGAAAGTAATGTATTTCACAGACAACTGTTTCTCCATAAACTTGATTCACCTGATTCACATTAAAATATGCCCTTTATCAACTGTTTCATTAAATAAGTAGAAATACAGATAACCAGAAAACTTCCTGGCAGTTGTCCTATCAATTCCTTTATATCAGATTACCCAGTTTTAATACTGGCTGTCATAGCCAGACTCAGTGGCTCATGCCTGTAATCCCAGCTCTTTGGGAGGTCAAGGCAGGAGGATCGCTTGAGACCAGGAGTTCATGACCAGCCTGGGTAATATGGTAAGACCCTGTCTCTACAAAAATAAATTTAAAAAATTAGCCAAGAGTGGTGTCATGCACTTATAGTCCTGGCTACTTTGGCGGCTAAGGCGGAAGGATCACTGGAGTTCAGGAGGTCAAGGTTGCAGTGAGCTATGATCACACCACCGCACTCCAGCCTGGGCAACAGGGTGAGATCCTGTCTCAAAACAAAACAAAACAAAACTGGATGTCATAATTCAGAGGCTTTGGAACCTGGACTCTGGAATGACACTGCTGGATAGGAATCCCAGCAACACTAGTTCTGAAATTAGGTAGTATCATTTTCCTAATCTGTAAAATGACTATAGGCCAGGTGTGAAAGTTCACATCTGTAATCCAAGCATTTTGAGAGGTCAAAGTGCAAGGATCACTTGCGGCCAGGAGCTTGAGACCAGCTCAGACAACACAGCAAGATCTTCCAATACAAAAAAAATTACAAAATTAGCTGGGTGGTGTGGTGTGCTCCTATAGTCCTAGCTACTTGGGAGACTGAGGTGGGAGGATCACTTGTGCCCAGAGGTTCGAGGTTACAGTGAGTGATGATCACCCCATGGCATTCCAGCCTGGGCAAGAGAGAGAGACCCTGTTTGTCAGATGAAAGAAAGGAAAGGAAAGGAAAAAGGAAATAAAAAGGAAAGGAAAGAAAAGAAAAGGGAAAGGAAGGAAGGAGGAAATAATCTACTTCACAGTGTAATCAGGAGGGTTAAATGAGTTAATAAATGAAAGCATAGAGTAATACTCTGGAGTAATAAGCACTATAGTAAGTGTTAGCTATTTTCTTTTAACTTGTTCAAATTCAACAATTTTTAAAAACTCCAAAATTGATTTCATCAGGCTTTATTTTTTCCTTTTTTGAGACAGAGTCTCACTCTGTCACCCAGGCTGGAGTGCAATGGCACAATCTCAGCTCACTGCAACACCCATCTCCCAGGTTCAAGCAATTCTCCTGCCTCAGCCTCCCAAGTAGCTGGGACTACAGGCGCGCACCACCGCCCCCGGCTAATTTTTGTATTTTTAGTAGAGACGGGGATTCACCATGTTGGCCAGGCTGGTCTCAAACTCCTGACCTCAAGTGATCTGCCTGCCTCAGCCTCCCAAAGTGCTGGGATTACAGGCATAAGCCACCACACCTGGCCTGATTTCATCAGACTTTTAAGAGAAAAAAACGGCTCCATCCAATTCTTGTCAAGTAACAAGCAATTTTAATTCTTGCTAGAAAACTTCTTTGTAACTATATAAAATACATTTATATGTCTTTTGCACCCCCCTAAATTAACACCACACTGCAATAAAAATATATAAATTCTTAATTTGCATTCAATTTCTAATATATATCCAAGGCTGCCCCATATACTTTTACCAATTTCCCTGTTCTAGAAGTTCCCTGGAGCAGTCTCAATCACAGTTCTTCCAAGAATATGTGACCATAGCAAAGTCACTTAACTTCTCATCCCTAAACTGAGTAGGCTGAACTAAATTCCATATAAAGTATTAATTTTCAATTAATCAAACTATTAAAAAAACAAACTTCAGTGTTACTTAAGACCATAGTTAAGAATTTTGAATGATTAAGTTTTAGTGCCCTTATTACAAGAATTATTTTACATTAAAATTTTCTAGCTGAGTCCATGATGGGCATCTTCTTTCTTATCTACCTAACAAATTCCCACTCAAAGTCTTTCAAGATTTAGATTAAATGTCATAATGTTTGCAGAACCTTAACTCTATTAGAAAAGTCAGTTACTCTCCCTTTATGCCCCCAAAGCATCCTGCCGCATTTACCGTATTATATTGCAATTATTTAACTCTCTCTTTCCTAAACAAGCAGGCACAATGTGTCTCATTCATTTTTGTATCATCTCTCCAGCTTCTACCCCTTACCATCTACAGTTATTATATAAATATTGCTGAATAAAACAATATACTTAATTATCTTCTATGTAACTCCTAAAAATGATTTCACTTCCACAAATACTTACAGAACAAACAGTATGCATAAGACTATGATATACAAAAACTTTAAAGTTGTTAAGAACAGAGAAAATGCAGGATAGCAACTTCCAGAAATTCAGAGAGACAAGAGATAATTAGGGAATTGAAATACTTGTTCTACCAAAGACCAAAGGACAACACAATACTATCACCATCACAAGAGTAAAATACTAAAACAAAAAGACAAGGAAATTAATAACCTAAAAGACCCAGAAACAAACCCATGTATGTCTATCTTCGAATTTAACACACACAGTTAAAGGAGAAGAAATAAAGGTTGAGAAAACTTGACAATCCATTTGCAAAAAAAGTTATATGCCTATCACATATCTTACCGTAAACATTACTGCTAAATGGCTAAAAAAGGCATCTCAAATCAATGGGAAAAAGATTGATTTGATAAAAATGTGTTTTTGAGAGCGCCTAATAGCCATGTGAGAGAAAAATTATACCTTTTCCTCAAACCGAACATCAGAATTACATAGGGATCAGATACACAAATATAAAAAAAGAAACTATACGAGTACTGGGAGGAAATATGAGTAAATTTCTTTGTAACCAGTGTGAAGAAACTTATCTATGATCTACATGCAAAGCAGTAAGAAAAAAACATATTTGACAATATAAAAAAGAAAGCTTGAGAGGAACACAGTAAAAGATACCAAAAATAATAAAAAAAAAAAGATAAACTCGGTATGAAAGCAGGAAGTACATCTGTAAGAATTAAAAAAAAAAAAAAAAAAAAAGACCAGGTGCAGTGGCTCACGCCTGTAACCCCAGCACTTTGGGAGGCTGAGGCGGGTGGGTCACCTGAAGTCAGAAGTTCAAAACCAGCCTGGCCAACATGGGAAACCCTGTCTCTACTAAAAATACAAAAATTAGCCGGGCGCGGTGGTAAGCACCTGTAATCCCAGCTACTCGGGAAGCTGAAGCAGGAGAATCGCTTGAACCCAGGAGGCAGAGGATGCCCTGAGCCAAGATCGTGTCATTGCACTGCAGCCTGGGCAACATAGCGACACTCTGTCTCAAAAAAAAAAAAAAAAATAAATAAAATAAAATAAAAAGGCCGGGTGAGGTAGCTTGCACCTGTAATCCCAACACTTTCGGAGGCCAAGGTTGGCAGATCACTTGAGGTCAGGAGCTTGAGGCCAGCCTGCCAGCCTGACCAACATGGCGAAACCCTGTCTCTGCTAAAAATACAAAAATTAGCCAGGTATAGTAGTGCATGCCTGTAGTCCCAGCTACTCGGGAGGCTGAGGTGGGAGAAGTGCTTGAATCCGGGAGGTGAAGGCTGCAGTGAGCAGACTGTGCCATTGTCCTCCAGTCTGGGTGACACAGCGAGACCCTGTCTCAAATAATAAGATAAACTTTTAAAAAGTTTGAAACTTACATAAGAGTTAATATCCTTAACAATGTGGAGTTTTGAAAAACAGAGAAGAAATGGACAACATCCTAATACCCCTAATATAGTTACTAAAAACGGGGGAAGCCAGACATGGTGGTGGGTGCCTATAGTCCCAGCTACCCAGGAGGCTCAGTCAGGAGAATTACTTTGTGCCCAGGAGTGTGAGGTTGTAGTGCACTCTGATCATGCCTGCGAATAGTCACTGCACTCCAGCCTGGGCAACAAAGTGAGACCTCTTCCCTTAAAAAAAAAAAAAAAAAAGCCAGGCACAGTGGCTGACTCCTGTAATACCAGCACTTTGGGAGGCTAAGGCAGGTGGATCATCCCTAGTCAGGAGTTTGAGACTAGCCTGGCCAACATGGTGAAACTTTGCCTCTACTAAAAATACTAAAAATTAGACGGACATAGTGGTGCATGCCTGTAATCCCAGCTACTCAGGAGGCTGAAGCAGGAGAATCGCTTGAACCTGGGAGGCGGAGGCTGCAGTGAGCTGAGATTGTGCCATTGTACTCCAGCCTGGGCAACAAGGGCACAACTCCATCTCAAAAAAAAAAAAAAAAAGTACAGTAAAAATACAATTACTATAATCTTATGGGAGCATGGTTGTACGTGTGGTCCACTGTTGACTGAAAACATTGTTACATGGTGCATGACTGCATTTGGAAAGTGAGTGACATACTTCTAAGTAACTCATGAGTCAATAATGGAGTTTTGAGGAAAATTAGAAAAAGACTATGAACTGAATAAAAACTAAAATACAGCCTGGGTGCAGTGGCTCACGCCTGTAATCTCAGCACTTTGGGAGGCCGAGGCAGGCGGATCACGAGGTCAGGAGATCGAGACCATCCTGGCTAACACGGTGAAACCCTGTCTCTACTAAAAACACAAAAAACTAGCTGGGCGTGGTAGTGCACACCTGTAGTCCCAGCTACTCGGTAGGCTGAGGGAGGAGAATGGCGTGAAAGAAAGAAAAAAGCAAGTTAAGCCAAAAGTAAATATAAGGAAGGAAATACTAAATAGAATGGAAATCAGTGAAATAGAAAACAAAAGGCCAATAGAGAAAAAAAATCAAGTCAAAAATTGGTTATTTGGGAGGAAGCAGAGGAAGTCAGTAAGACAGAAAGGCCTCTAGCCAAACTAACAAAGGAAAACAAGCAGACATAAATTACCAATAATGCAAACAAAAGAGAGTATATCACTACGGACCCTACACACATTAAAAAGATGAGGAAATACAATGAACAGCTGTAAGCTCATAAATCTGACAACACAGATGAAATGGACAAACTATTTTGACAGATATAAACTACCAAAAAGTCACTCAAGAAAGTAACCTGATTAGTCATATGAATATAAAAGAAAACTCCAGGCCTAGATAGTTTCATTATCAAATTTCATTAAACATTAAAGAAAAAAATAATACCAATTCTACATAAATTCTTCAAGCTTAGAAGAGAGAACATTTCCCAATTCATTTTATGAAGCCATCATGACATTGATGGCTTCAGAACACTGACAAAAACTGAAGATTTCTGACCAATATAAAAGCAAAAGTCATCAACATAAAAGCAAAAATATCATCAACAAAATTAGCAAATTAAATTCAGCAATATATAAAAATGACACCACAGCACAATCAAGCAGGATTTATCTAGAAACGCAAGGCTGGTTCAGCATTAGAAAATCATTGTCATACTCCATTCTAGACATACTAAAGAAGAAATATAAACGGAGGCAGAAAATCAAATTGATAACATCCATTCATGATAAAACACTCAAACTAGGAATAGAAAGGAACATCTTTAACCTATTAAAGGTATCTACAAAAAACCTGCTGCTAACATCATACTTAATGCTTGAAGACTGAAAGCTTTCCTCTAAAGATTAGAAATAACATAACGGGTGCTTGCTTGGGCAGCACATATGCTAAAATTGGAATAAGAAGATCAGCATGGCCCCTGCACAAGGATGACACGCAAATTTGTAAAGTGTTCCATATTTGTACATTTTAAAATAACTTGAAGAGTATAATTGGATTGTTTGCAACTCAAAGGATAAGCACTTGGGGGGATGGATACCCCATTCTTCATATGTGCTTATTTCGCATTGCATGCTTGTTTCAAAACATCTCATGTACCCCATAAATATATAAACCTACTATGTACCCACAAAAATTAAAAGTAAAAAATAAATTTATAAAGAAGGCAATGATATCCACTCTAATGACTCCTAATCAACGCTGTACTAGAAGTTCTAGTCAGTGTTATATGGCAAGAAAAAGAACTAAAAGGCATATGTAACAGAAAGAAAGAAAACTGTCTCTACTTATTGACAATATTATTGTGTACAGAGAAAATCCCAAAAATGTACAAAATAGCAATGGGAAAAAAACTGAGTAAACATAAGTCTAATAATATATGGGTAGAATTTATACAGTAAAAACAATACAAATCTGGTGAAAGAAATCAAAGTCAACCTAATTAAATGGAGACATGTACTGTATTCATGGACTGAATGACTCAATATTGTTATGAGGTAATTCTCTTCTAACTGATCCAAAAATTCAATGATTCATAGATTCAACACAATCTCAAAAGTCCAACAGGATTTTCTGTAGATATCAACAAACTGATTCTAGCCTGTATATGAAAAGGCAAAAGCTCCAAAGTAGCCAAAATAACTTTTTAAAAAGAATAAAGGTGAAGCACTCATATTACCTGAAGATCCAATAACACCTATGTATATTGTTTGGATTGTTAGAAGACAGGAAAAAGTAAAAAATAAAATATATAAATACACGAGAACTCCCAAAAGACAACCCTGAAATACATCATTACACTGTTAGACTAGAGTTAACAGCATCCAGTGCATAACTGCTTCTTTTTCTATACATACTAAAGTTCCTGAAAGCACTTTATTATTAAAAATTAGCACCATCCTGGTTACCCTGCACCTATTCAGAATATTGTTACAACAGAGCTGTCAATGTAAACTAACATAGAAAGGTCTTGTTCATTTTTAATAGCTGTCATGAAAAAACTACAGGAAAGAAACAGCAGCAAGGAGCTTTCACAGCAATCCTAGACTCCATAATTCTCTAGTCTGCTAAATACACATACAGAAATACCTAAACAAAATGTAGGACTAATATAAGTGTATAAACTATAGATCAGGCCTTTTTTTTTTTTCTGAGACAGTCTCACTCTGTCAGCCAGGCTGGAGTGCAGGGGTGCCATCTCGGCTCACTGCAACCTCTGTCTCCCGAGCTCAAGCAATTCTCCTGCCTCAGCCTCCCATGTAGCTGGGATTACAGGTGTGTGCCACCATGCCCAGCTAATTTTTGTATTTTTAGTAGACACGGGGTTTCACCATGTTGGGCAGGCTGGTCTCGAACTCCTGACCTCAGGTAATCTGCCTGCTTCGGCCTCCCAAAGTGCTGGGCTCACGGTGTGAGCCACCATGCCCAGCCTAGATCAGGTTTTAAAAATATAAATATTTGTAACAAGTTTTTTAAAGGTACTATGAAACAGCATATATGATTTTCATTTAGAAAGTCTATTAGATTACATTTTTTAAATTATCTAATCTGTTCTTACAGGAAAGTATCATTAAAGCAATTTACCATATCCTTCCTAATAAAGTGAACAATAAAAAGAAACTAACAATCACATCAACAGCCAATGAGATCTAATTTATTCCTGGTTCCACAAAAGTAGACCAGAGAAGCCTAGCACTTTTTAGGCTATTTACACTTGCAAATGTGAAAGGCATACATAATTTTTGTGGGTGGTGTCACTTTATCCAATCATAAACCCATACATCTCCAAGAAAGCTGATAAAACAAGAATAAAATCCAATATAATTTATTTTAAAATCTCAGACCAAAGTAGGATTTTCAGAATTAAGTAACTGTTCCAAATTTGCAAAACATAGTCAAATAATAGACAATAACATCATTCAAGAGCAACAAAAAGAAGATGGGGGAAGGTACTGATAATTACAGCACATTCAGTATTACTTGAGGAATGCTCTTTGAATCAACAATGATAATGTCATAGTATTTCATCTTTTAAGAACCTTCAGATTTTCACAAGAAGGACATTGTTGGTCCTAAGCAGTTGATTTAATATTATAAAGCCCTTTTCCCTACATCTGTTAGTCAAAGTGTTCAGGCTTAGAAAACAGCCAATTTAGTAAAATGTGTAGTCCCTTTAGAGAAAGAAAATTGCTTCTTTACACTCAACTGGTAGAGATTATACTATCTACTATATCCTCCCTCGATAGACACACACAAACACACACACATATGTAATTATAACAATAAATGAAATGATAATACAACTGAGAAATACCAGCAAGAAATTTGACATTATAGGACGAATCAGGCTTACCTACACATTTGTATTTTTAGTAGAGATGGGGTTTCACCATGTTGGCCAGGCTGGTCTCAAACTCCTGGGCTCAAGTGATCTGCCCGCCTCAGCCTCCCTAAGTGCTGTGATTACAGGCATGAGCCACCATGCCAGGCCTGTTGTGAGCATTTTTATTGCTAAGCAGTATCCTATTGTATGGATATACCACTAGATTTTTGTAGGAAACTTATACATCACAATTACCTACTCCTAGTAAACTAGAAAGATGAAGAAACTTTCTTAACCATACTATCCTATTTAATGGTGAAATACATTTACATTACAGTCAAGAAGAAACCTTTATTATTCAACACTGTTCAGAGGTCCTGGTGCTGTTAACATATGCCACAATACATAAAGCATTCTACAAAAAACAATAACAAAAAATAGGTTCCATAAATAGGCAATTCAAAGAATAAGGTTACAAATGGCCACTAAACTTACAAAAATATGCTAGCAGAACTGTGATAAGTGAAATAGAAAATATTAAAAAAAAAAAAACAGAAAAAAATAAACCATAAAAAGAGAAAAAGTGGCTGGGTGCAGTGGCTCAGTAAGTGGTGAGGTCTGTAATCCCAGCACTTTGGGAGGCCTAGGTGGGAAAACAACTTGAGCCTAGGAGTTCAAGACCAGCCTAAGCAAACTAGGGAGACCCCATCTCTACAAAAAATGTGAAAATTAGCTGCGTGTGGTGTCATATGCCTGTTGTCCCAGCTACTTGGGAGGAGGCTGAGGTGGGAGGATTGCTTGAGCCAGGGAGGTTGAGGCTGTAGTGAACCATGATTGTACCACTGCATTCCAACCTGGATGACCCTGTCTCAAAAAAAACAAAAAACAAAAAAGACAGAAAAATCAACAAAGCCAACTTTCAAGAAGTTGGTTATTGAAAAGAAACAAAACAGACAAACCTATTAACCAGACAGAAAAGAACAAAAAGATAGAAGACTCAAATTACTAAAATCAGTAATGAAAGCAGAGATTTTTTTTTTTTTTTTTTTGAGACGGAGTCTTGCTCTGTCACCAGGCTGGAGTGCAGTGGCGGCGACCTTGGCACACTGCAACCTCCGCCTCCTGGGTTCAAGCGATTCTCCTGCCTCAGCCTCCTGAGTAGCTGGGACTACAGGCGCACACACCACGCCCAGCTAGTATTTGTATTTTTAGTAGAGACGGCGTTTCACCATGTTGGCCAGGATGGTCTCGATTCTTGACCTCGTGATCCACCTGCCTTAGCCTCCCAAAGTGCTGGGATTACAGGTGTGAGCCACCGTGTCTGGCCAAAGCAAAGATGTTACTACTAAACTTACAGAAATAAAAAGGATATGAGAATAATATGAACAACCAATAAATTAGGTAATCTAGATGAAATGGTCAAATTCCTAAAATCACACAAACTACCAAAACTAACTCAAGAAAACAGAACATTTCAACAGACTAAATTGACCTAGATCTAATTTCAACAAGTAAAGACGTTGATAAAACAGTAATCAGAAAACTATCAGAGGAAACAGCCTGGAACTAGATGGCTTCACTCATGACTTCTACAATTTTTTTAAAGAGCAGGGTCTCGCTATATTGCCCAGAGTGGACTCGAACTCATGGGCTCCAGTGATCCTGTAGTCTCGGTCTCCAAAGTCTGGGACTACAGGATGCACCACCAAGCCAGACTTCTACCAAATATTTAAATAAGAATTAACTCATTTTATGGGCCAGTAGTGCCTTGATACCAAAGCCAGACAAAGATATCACAAGAAGAAAAAATTACAGACCAATACCCCTTATGAATATAGACTCAAAAATCCTCAATGAAAATACCTGAATCCAGCAGCATGTTAAAAGGATTATACATTATGATCAAGTGGCACTTATTCTAGGAATGCAAGGGTGATTCAACATATGAAAAGAAATCAATGTAATATATCACTTTATCAAAATGAAGGGAAAAAACCCACAATCATCTCAATAAATATGGAAAACGCATTTGATAAAATGCAACACACTTTCATAATAAAAACACTCAACAGGCTGGGCCAGTGGCTCATGCCTGTAATCCCAGCACTGTAGGAGGCCAAGGTGGCCAGATCACCTGAGGTCAGGAGTTCAAGACCAGCCTGACCAACATGGTGAAACCTCATCTCTACCAAAAATTCAAAAATTAGCAGGGTGAGGTGGCACACGCCTGTAATCCCAGCTACTCAGGAGGCTGAGGCAGGAGAATTGCTTGAACCCAGGAGGCAGAGGCTGCAGTAAGCTGAGATCGCGTGACTGCACTCCAGCCTGGGCAAAAGAGCAGACTCTGTCTCAAAAACAAAAAAACAAAAAAAAAGAAAAGTAATTGATATAACCATTAAGAATTATTTACAGTATATGATAAGTATCTAAATACTGACTGATAAGACAAGAGCCTCTCCTTCCAGCTGTTTCCTTTTAATAAGCTCATATGGTACCTCTACTTTTCCATGCTTTCATTATTTAATACTGTAGCCACTTTTGGGGGGTTGTGGAGCAGACTACAACACAGAGTTATAATATGACACAAAATTCTTGTAATGTCTCTCTCACAAGCACTTACATTCCTTCAAGTTTGAAAGAGTATTGACCCAAAATGTTAACAGTTTTTCTATGTGAGTGCTAGGACTTATATAAGACTTATTTTTGTCATTTTCCTTACCAGAATTTTCTAGTTTATTTTGCTTAAAATTAACATTGCTCGTGTGATTTTTAAAAATGCAAGTTAAAAAAACAGAGTTGTGACTATTCTCAAGTGTCAGAAAGGTAAATGCAAGACGGGGTGAAGCAGGAATTTTTTAAGTTTAATATCATAGCTCAAAATCTATGTTACAACTTTGCAAAGTAGAAAGATTTTTGTTCATTTTTAAAAATTCCACGCATACGCTGGAAGACATTCTCCTAAAAGATTACTTTTAGGTTGAGGATGAGGAGTGGAAGTAGGACTGTCAAATTATAACTATAACTCCCCACTATTATATTACAGACTATCTTAAAAAAAAAAAATTTTTTTTTTTTTTTTTTTTTTTAGGAGACAGAGTCTTTTTCACTACGTTGCCCTGGCTGGATTCAAACTCTTGGGGCTCAAGAGATTCTCCTGCCTCAGCCTCCTAAGTAGCTGGGACTACAGATTGGTAGTCCTTGCCCTGTAATTATGGACTATTTAGATATCTATAACTCCACACTAAAAAATCTAACAAGAATGATTTTCTGTCAAAACAGAGATTCTGTAAAACTACTAGCCTGGACTCTTCAAAACATCATTAAAGACAAAAAATACATAAGTAACTGTTCTGGAGGAGACTAGAGACAAGACAACAATATGCAATGTATGGCCTTTGACTGAATCCCAGATTGGGTAAAAAAATTCCAGCTTTAAAAGGCATTATCGGCTGGGCACGGTGGCTCATGCCTGTAATCCCAGCACTTTGGGAGGCTGAAGCGGGCAGATCACAAGGTCAGGAGTTCAAGACCAGCCTGATCAACATGGTGAAATCCTATCTCTACTAAAAATACAAAAAAATTAGCCAGGCATGGTGGCGCGCACCTGTAATCCCAGCTACTCAGGAGGCTGAGGCAGGAGAATTGCTTGAAGCCGGGAGACGGAGGTTGCAGTGAGCCCAGATCACCCCACTGCACTCCAGCCTGGGTGACAGAGGAGTGAGACTCAGTCTTAAAAAAAAAAAAAAAAGAAATTATCATGACAAATTGAGGAAATCTAACAGACTGTATATTTGATAAGAATACTATATCGCTGCTAAATTTCCTATCACAATTATATTGTGCTTAGCAGGAAAATGTGCTTGAGCAATACATACTGAAGTATTTAGGGTCATGATTCTGCAACTAATTCAAACGGTTCAGGGAAAAAAAGTGTCTACGTAACATAGCAATATATGTTATAGAGCAATAAGTTAATGAATTGGTAAGCTTTCATGAAGGTATAATGGCTATTCATTTTACTAGACTTGCAACTTTTCAATAAGTTTTACATTTTTCAAAATAAAAAGTTGGAAAGTCCTAAACAGTAGACTAAATAATTACTAAAGTCCAACAACAGTAGACTAAATAATTAATTACTAAAACTCGCTCAAGAGGTGGGACTGTTGTCTCTTGTTAGACAGTAATTAGAAAGAGTAACAAACTGTTACTTCTAATCATGTTTTAGAATCTGATAGCTTTATTTGTTTGTCTGTTTTGAGACAAGGTCTCCTCACTCTGTTATGCGGCTGAAATGCAGTGCCACGATCTCACTGCAGCCTCGACCTCCTGAGCTCTGGGCCCAAGGGATCTTCCCACCTCACCCTCCCAAGTAGCTGGGACTACAGGCATGTGTCACCACGCCCAACTGATTTTTGTATTTTTTGACAACAGGTTTTGCCATGTTACCCACGCTATTCTCGAACTTCTGAGCTCATGTGGTCCGCCCGCCTCAGCCTCCCAAAGTGCTGGGATTACAGGCATGAGCCACTGCATCCAGCCAGAACCAGATAGCTTTATAGGTATTTGCAAACTTCAACAGAGAAAAGTAGGAAACTTAAATTTGTTTTGATGCTCACATAATTCTAATAGTAAACAACAGAAAAAGAAAAATCCACAAACTAATTTTACTCTGAATTCATATAAAAATGGTATTTTCAATAGAATATTCAAATAGTAATATTGGAACATTCGAAAAATAAAAATAATAAAAATAAATTTAAAAAATACAATATTGGAACAATGTTTAAATTTGGGCTTATACATATGAATGTTTTGTAACAGTCTTCTCAATACCATCCCCTTATACCTATGGAAGAAAGACATTGCTGATCCACCATATCATTTTCCCCATAGAATATAAAGGCAGTTACGGCTGGGCACGCTGGCTCACGCCTGTAATCCCAGCACTTTGGGAGGCTAAGGCGGGCGAATCACAAGGTCAGGAGGCCGAGACCAGCCTGGCCAACATGATGAAACTCCATGTCTAATAAAAATACAAAAAATTAGCTGGGCATAGTGGTGGGCACCTGTAATGCCAGCTACTCGGGAGGCTGAGGCAAGAGAATCGCTTGAACCTGGGAGGCGGAGGTTGCAGTGAGCCGAGATCGTACCACTGCACTACAGCCCGGGTGACAGAGTGAGACTCCATCTCAAAAAAAAAAAAAAAAAAAAAAAAGAAGAATATAAAGGCAGTTCAAAAGGCATAAGTACTCCTTCACTTTATCAGAATTGAAATAGAATGCAAAACTTATTTCCCACTTCCAGGTTTTCTACTTCAAAAAGCCAAGTTAGATTATTATATCTTATACATTATATGCCAAAATTAATCAGACATGGATTAATGAGTTTAATCAGAAATAACTTTTAATAATAGGTTAAATATACTCTATAAAACCAATTTTAAGAAATACATAGGCCGGCGTGGTGACTCAGGCCTGTAATCCCAACACTTTGAGAGGCTGAGGCAGGCAGATCACTTGAGGTCAGGAGTTCAAGACCAGCCTGGCCAACATGATGAAACCCCATCTCTACTAAAAATGCAAAACTTAGGCCAGGCACAGTGGCTCAAACCTGTAATCCCAGTGCTTTTGGAGGCCAAGGCAGGCGGATCACAATGCCAGGAGCTTGAGACCAGCCTGGCCAACATGGTGTAACCCCGTCTTTACTAAAAATACAAAAATTAGCCGGGCGTGGTGGCAGGCGCCTGTAGTCCCAGCTAGTTGGGAGGCTGAGGCAGGAGAATCGCTTGAACCCAGGAGGAGGAGGTGGCAGTGAGCCAAGATCACACCACTGCACTCCAGCCTGGGCAACAGTGCCAGATTCCATATCAAAAACAAACAAACAAACAAACAAAAAAGGTTTTTTTCTTCTTTAAACTTGCAGTAATCTCAAATTTTATTTTATAATATCAAGTGTTTTAAACCTCAAACATTTAGCAGCCTTCCCAAAATCAAACTTCAGTTTCAAAATTTTCTTCCCTGGCACCTGGCTTTTCAGATACTTCAGAGGGCCCCTGAAGTGTCTGGAAAAGAAAGGCAAACAGGATTATGTGACACGTTTACGTACACGGAATTGCCAAAATGGTGTTTAATCTTCTCTAGGTTATATCTTAGTAAATAACGCTTATGTATGCTCCAAAATTGCATGGGATTTCTAAAGTTCTAATGTCTCCATATTTGCTATCAATCATAATTAAGGTTGTTAAGTTATTGTAAACCATGGAGATAACCAAACTTCTTTGCCAACTGTGTTTCTGACTATAATTACCCTGACAACTTGGCTATTCACAGATGTTTGTTGTCTTGTTAATCCTTTTCAGAAGATGGTTTATAATAGACTGTAAGACTTTAACAGGTGCTCTCAAATACAGACTTCAGATAACTTTGGAGATTGTTAACATTTTAATAAAGGAAAATGAACAGGACTCATGAAGAGCTGAAATGTTTACAAATATCAAGCAAAACAAGAGTTAACTAAATGGACTGAACTCAGAAAGCTGAAGCAACCTTTTTGACTTTTGGTTGGAATATTGCTGATCCTTGTTTGGTTTTTCAGAGTCAAGGAAACTCATTTTGAACTATTTACGGCCTTTAATAATTGAGTAAGGTATATTCCTACGAAAAAAACTTTGGAGCATGTTATGTTTCTCTCTGCCTGGTGCCTCTAAAATTTGAAAACTGTCTGTGAGTATTCTTTAATTTTTTGATTTTTAAATTTTTAAAACGTTTTTTACTTATTTATTTTTGAGACAGAGTTTCACTCTTGTTGCCCAGGCTGGAGTGCAGTGGCTCAATCTGAACTCAATGCAACCTCTGCCTCCCGGATTCAACCGATTCCCTTGCCTCAGCCTTTCAAGTAGCTGGGATTACAGGCACCAGCCACCACGCCCAGCTAATTTTTTGTATTTTTAGTACAGATGGGGTTTCACCATGTTGGCCAGGCTGGTCTCGAACTCCTCCTGACCTCGTGATCAGCCTGCCTTGGCCTCCCAAAGTGCTGGGATTACAGGCGTGAGCCACCGCACCCCGCCTATCTGTGAGTATTCTTATGGCAATATAAGTGTTTGCAATAGTGCAATGAGAATCCATTTTTCTTTTGTAACAGGATACAACTGGAGAAAATGGTTATTTTAACAAGGCTTTTACTGGAAGGGTATGCTCCCCTTTAAGGAGTCAAGCTCGAAGTCGAACTTGCAGAACCAACAAAAGCCCCATGGAGAAAGTGACCTAATACCCTCATCTTCGCAGTCCTTGTACAGGGTTCCTGACCTGTGGTCAGTAAAGAATGTCACTTTCTAACAGGTTCTAGGAGCTCCAAGTTTATCTTGGGACCTTAAGAGGAGAGGATCACCCAACTCATAGGTGTTTCAAGGTCTTATCTGAGATTCCTTGGGGAATAGAGTTCCATCAAAGTCAATCTAAAAGGCCTATGTAGACATAATTATTCTTGCTATACTTTAGGCAAATAATCAGGTCAAGTATAGGGCTAAGGGATTTTGCAAACCACTCAGTCCTATCATGATTTTTTAACAAAAATGAGGACTGGAAAGAGAGAGATCATGTTCCAAAATTTACCATACATTTGTCATTAAATTCTAAACTCATTAGTTGTTTTTAAGTTTTCACCTACATTTTAGACTAACCCTGCTTGTTCCTGTGAATTAACCAGCAATCTCCAGCTGCATCTCAGAAAGAACAACAGGGATGGGTAATGTAAAAATCTGGACCAATATTCTAGTTCTGAGCAATTATCCTTCAAATTCTTCCAGGTGATGGGAATACATAGGATGCCCATCACAGAGGTTTCCTTTTGGGAAAGTAAGACCAAGGGAGCTAACCAAAGCCAAGCACCATGCACCCAAATCCTAGCAAGCATAACTAGAGCCACCAGTTATCTGGGTGTGTCCCAAGACATCCTTTCCTCTCCCTTACTGGAGGAGGACTCGGTTCCACAGTTTCACCTTAGCATTTGGCTTACAAGGAGTCCATGCAACCCCCCTGAGACACATCTTTGTCCCAGACTCAATTCCAAATTTCAGGTCAAAGCCCTAGGAAAAAAACTGGATCTGAGGGATCCAGAGGCAAATGACAACAGAGGTTAAAAGGCACATTGCAGGTGAGCGTGGCTGACTCCTGCTGATTAAGCCAACTCCAAGCTTCCTGTTTCATGGATAAAGGCCACATTAATATCCATGGCATAAATGAGGCCTAGGGACTCCAAAGCTACTGACAGTAGGTGGGAAAGAGACATAGGTGAGACAAATAATTCCTATTGTCTAGACGCCCCTGTTTCATGGGTGCAAGCCACTTTGGTACTCATGGTGGCACCTGCCAAGGTCGCCAGAACTCGGGGATGCAAGGACAGAAGACTGAAAGAGGACACTCTTTCCTCTCACCCTCACGTATCCTGGGTATATGCTAGGAAAATAAGGGAACCAGGGAGGCCTGCTTCCCTCTTTCTAGATTGGTAGCCATTCATCTTCAATCTGTACCCCTTTCAAATGCATCCTGAACCTCTGGGACTCCTTTAAAAGGAGGCTTTTTCCTTTTCTCCTCAGTTCTCTCTTCACTAATAGATAATTGTGTTTCTGTACTACAAGACACTCCCCTCAAATGCATCCTCCGAACTAGAAAGAGTTAATTTCCCAAACTTTAAACTGGTTGGCTTAGGATTGGGCTCAGAGGAAGGGAACCCAAAAGCCCAACATGCCAGCAAAAGGGTAAAGTCAGGTTTTTGGCCTCCCTCTCCCTGTGAAAATTGGTAAAAGGCCTCAGTATTTTTCAGCTCTCCTTACCCCGCCCCTTGTTTCGTTTTGATGCATGTTTTCTAATAACCCGGTTTGTCTGTTCTTGCCTTCAGGCCATCAAACTCCAAATGGTCATGCAACCGGAGCCTCTGATGGTGGCCCCTTCTGCTGGGAACCCCTAAATAGGCCTCTTAGGGAGCTCTGACTGCTGTTTCCCCCAAAACAGGCCCCTGTCAGCAGGAAGCAGTTAAGATCGGTCTTCGTCCGTGTCCTTAATCTAACAATTGCTAGATTAGAGGGGAAATGAGATAGCCAGGTGGGAGAGGGTCCCCAGAGAAACTACAACAAGCCTGCCCACTGGAGCTGAGCCTCAGGAGGTTCATGCCATTTGCAGTGGGGAGGAGTGTGGCCCCTCCTCTTCCTGTGTGGAACCTGAGATTTGAATGGCAGGGCGGGAAGTGCTCTAGCAGGAGACTCTGGCCTTGTGGAGTATCCCTATTTCCCCTTTTTTTCCCTTTTCACCCAATAAAACCCTCTGCTTTACTCACCCTTTAAACTGTCTGCAAGCCTGAATTTTCATAGCCATGGGACGGACAAGTTCTTCAGCTGAACTAAGGAAAAGTCCTGCAATGCTAACAGAGCTGCCTTAGTTGATTTCTAGAGTGAAGAATCTTTTTACATTTTTTTTTTTTTTTTTTTTTTTTTTGAGACAGAGTCTAGCTCTGTCACCCAGGCTGGAGTGCAGTGATCTCGGCTCACTGCAACATCCACTCCCGGGTTCAAGCAATTCTCGTGCCTCAGCCTCCTGAGTAGCTGGGATTACAGATGCCCGCCACCACGTCCAGCTAATTTTTGTATTTTTAGTAGAGACAGGGTTTCACCATGTTGGCCAGGCTGGTCTTGAACTCCTGACCTCGTAATCCGCCCGGCTTGGCCTCCCAAAGTGCTGGCTCACAAGCGTGAGCCACTGCACCTGGCTACATTATTTTATTAGCCCTATAACTGAGACTCAAACTCTACTTACATTCTCTTGCATTACTAGTAATTCAAAAAGATAACTATGGTAAGGCCCTGGAGACTCAGTGGCTCATGCCTATAATCCCAACACTTAGGAAGGCCGAGGCAGGAGGACTGCTTGAGCCCAGGAGTTCAAGACTGGCCTAGGCAACATTGCAAGACACTGTCTCTACAAAAACTTTAAAAATTAGCCAGGTGTGGTGGCAAACACCTGCAGTCCTAACTACTCAGGAGGCTAAGGCAGAAGGATCCCTTGAGCACAGGAGTTTAAGGCTGCAGTAAGCTATGATCTGAGAGACAGAGCACAACTCTGTCTCTCTCTAAAAAAAAAAAAAATTTGGACAGGTGTGGTGGCTCACGCCTGTAATCCCAGCACTTTGGGAGGCCAAGGTGGGTGGATCACCTGAGGTTAGGAGTTCAAGACCAGCCTGGTCAACATGGTGAAACCCCATCTCTACTAAAAAATACAAAAATTAGCCAGGCAGGCCGGACACAGTGGCTCACGCCTGTAATCCCAGCACTTTGGGAGGCCGAGATGGGTGGATCACGAGGTCAGGAGTTTGAGACCAGTCTGTCCAATATGGTGAAACCCCATCTGTTGGGAACAGGCCTCCAAATCTGGCCATAAACTGGCCCCAAAACTGGCCTTAAACAAAATCTCTGCAGCACTGCGACATGTTTGTGATGGCCATGATGCCCACGCCGAAGGTTGTGGGTTTACCGAAATGAGGGCAAGGAACACCTGGCCCACCCAGGATGGAAAACTGCTTAAGGTGGTCCTAAGCCACAAACAATACCATCAGTGATCTGTGCCTTAAGGACATGCTCCTGCTGCAGATAACTAGCCAGGGCCCATACCTTTGTTTTGGCCCATCCCTTTGTTTCCCATTTTAGTTAATCTATAATCTATAGAAACAATGCTTATCACTGGCTTGCTGTCAATAAATATGTGGGTAAAACTCTGTTTGAGGCTCTCAGCTCTGAAGGCTGTCAGCCCCCTGATTTCCCACTCCACACTTCATATTTCTGTGTGTGTGTCTTTAATTCCTCTAGCAACGCTGGGTTAGGGTCTCCACGACCGAGCTGGTCTCCGCACACAGAGCTGGTCTCGGCACCCATCTCTACTAAAAAGTACAAAAATTAGCAGGGTGTGGTGGCTCACGCCTGTAGTCCTAGCTACTCAGGAGGCTGAGGTAGGAGAATCGCTTGAACCCGGGAGTCAGAGGTTGCAGTGAGCCGAGATCGCACCACTGCAATCCAGCCTGGGCAACAGAGTGAGACTCCATCTCAAAAAAAAAAAAAAAAAAAAAATTAGCCAGGCATGGTGGTGGGCACCTGTAATCCCAGCTACTCGGGAGGCTGAGACAGAATTGCTTGAACCAAGGAGGCGGAGGTTGCAGTGAGCTGAGATTGCGCCATTGCACTCCAGCCTGGGTGACAAGAGCAAAACTCTGTCTCAAAAAAAAAAATTTAACTTATACTTATTTACATTTATTTACTTATAAAACCGTATGTCTCCACTTCAATATCTCAAAGAAATTTCTAACTCAAAATAATCTAGTCATTCAAGCCAATCTTCTTTCTGAGTTGCCTATAAAATTAAAGTGTGTCACACTAATGTATCCAATTTAGTAATACAAAAACCTAAGGTTTTTTAAAAATTTATTTATTTAGAGACAGGGTCTCGCTCTGTTGCCCAGGTTGGAGTGCAGTAACACAAGCACAGCTCACTGCAGCCTTGATTTCCTGAGCTCAAGTGATCCGCCCACCTTAGCCTCCCAAGCAGCTGAGACTACAGGCACACACCACCATGCTCAACTAATATGTTTTCTTTTTAGTAGAGACAAAGTCTTGTTATGTTGCCCAGGCTGGCCTCAAACTCCAGAGTGCAAGCACTCTCACCTAAGTGAGAACCTGACCAAAAAGGGGGAGTTTTTTTAAACAAAATTCTGGGAGGTCATTGTTTTGGACTAAGCTCATGCACTGGGCCCCAACAAACCAAACCAAAATGGAATCACTTGTGCTAAGACTTTAAGGAAACACACAGATTCTAGAACAGAGCAGGTTTTGTTTTTTCTCCAGCAAATTTCTATAACAGCATAGGTATCCACTCCCAAAATTCCCATTAAGTCTTTTAATCAATTTCATTTCCCCTCGCCTAGAGACCACCAAACTTCAGATGATCATGCAGCAAAGTTCCAGCCAGTTCCAGGTGAAGATACTACCCCTGGCCATCAAAAAGCTACCCTCCTTCCACTAGACAGAACAGGGTGAGAGTTCCGTGATCTCCAACACGTAGGGACTAAGCCCCAAATCAGCATGAAGCAGTTACAGAAGAAAGACCTTCAGTCCTTCTGCCTCCCATAAAGATTTATAGGGATCATGTCTCTCAGAGGAAGATGAGGCAGGAGAATAGGGTCTGGAGGCAGGGAACCTAAGGCTGTTTCATGTCAATTTCCTAGAACTAAATTGAAAGGAAAACCCTAACTTTCCATGCCTAAGTAACAAAAGGACCAGAGGTGACTCCCTTTGACCTTTCCTGAGCACTGCAGATGGGATATTGGCTGTCCCCAGCAAATCAGACTGATTTGCTGGTGGAGTCTTCGTTTGCAACTTTGTAACTTCACCCTAGCCTCTGATTGGTTGCTTTTTGCAGATGCGAAGTTACAAAGTTTTTGCAACCAATCGGATGTTTGCACAGGAGTGTGACCTTTGTAACTTCACATCAGCCTCTGGTGGGCTGCTTTCCCCAACCAATCAGACTGATTGCAGGCTACCCTTCAGTTACATGAGGTGAGCATGAAGTGGCCAATGGGAAACTTCTAGGGGGTATTTGAACCCAAGAAGATTCTACACCTGGGCTCCTTGAGCCGCTCCTCAGGTCTGCTCCCACACTGTGGAGTGTACTTTCATTTTCAATAAATCCCTGCTTTTGTTCTTTTGTTACTTCATTCTTTCTTTGCTTTGCTGGACATTTTAACCAATTCTTTGTCCAAAACGCCAAGAACCTGGAGTCATGACCCTCTACTGGTGACAAAAATACAAGCCCTCTCTTTTTATCTTTTTGATTCAAATGGAAGAAAAAGCTCTTGTGAGTTTTCCCAAAATTCAACATTATTATAGTTTTCCTTTAATACTAAAGTAAAATTACAAGATAAAAATTAAATTTTACTGTCAACAAGATCAGTTGTATTGATTAGATCTTATAGTCTTATTTATTTCAAAATAAAAATAGGGCACACTGTATGACAGATATTAAACAAACTCAAAACTTCAGAGATAAAAGGTATCTTAGATGCACAAGTGCCTGAAGGGTTGGGTGGTGTGCTTAAGGTCACAGTTAATAACAAAACTATAACTAAAAAACCTAAAGGTACTAAATACAAGGTGGTATCCTAAATTAGATCCTGAAACAGGAAAAGGATGTTAGTGGAAAATCTGGACAAAATTGGTAGTTTAGTTAATAATATTGTAACAATGTTAACTTGTTAGCATTGACAAATGTACCATGGTTATTTAAAATGTTAACATTAGAGGAAAGGCCGGGCATGGTGGCTCACACCTGTAGACCCAGCATTTTGGGAGGCTGAGGTGGCCGGATCACTTGAGGTCAAGCATTTGAGACCAGTCTGGCCAACATGGTGAAACACTGTCTCTACTAAAAAATACAAAAATTAGCCAGTCCTGGTGGCGTGCACCTGTAATCCCAGCTACTTGGGAGGCTGAGACACAAGAATCACTTGAACCCAGGAGACGGAGGGTGTAGTGTCCCCCAGTGTGGGGGACAGAGTGAGACTCTCCAAAAAAACAAAGAAAAGAAAAAAAAATCAGAGGAAAGTAGATGAAAGGTATACAAGAACTCTGTACTATCTTCTTTGCACTTTTTCTGTACATCTGAAATTATTAAGTAAAAACAAAAGGCTTATTTTAAAATTCTAAATCTGAAACTGATTTCTAATCCAGAATACTTCCCATCTGCTTCCATAAGAATACCCACCTAGAAAGGCATTAAGTTCTAAAACCAAGTATACAGAGATAACAAACTATAGCACCTGCCTGCAGCACCCTCAAACAAAAAAACAATCAAAAGAAATATTCTCTATTTTTCTGTTTAATAGGGAAGGGAATTAACACTCATTGACTTCTCGCTATATTCCAGGCATTTTGCTTATTTAATTCTCATAACTGGGGTGGGGGCAGTGGCTCACACCTGTAATCCCAGCACTCTGGGAGGTCGAGGGCAGAGGATCACTTGAGCCTAGGAGTTCGAGACAAGCCTGGGCAACATGGTGGAACCCTGTCTCTACAGAAAAAAAAAAAAAAAAAAAATTTAGTCAGGCGTTGTGGTGTGCAACTGCAGTCCCAGCGACTTGGGAGGCTGAGGTGGGAGGATCCCCCAAGCTCAGGAGGTAGAGGCTGCAGTTGACCCACTGCACTCCAGCCTGAGTAACAGCCAGATCTTGTCTCAAAAAATAAAAATATATATATAATTCTCACAACTGTTTTAAAATAATTACCACCTCAAATTATACTTGAAGTTCAAAGAATGTAAGTAATTTGCTCACTATCATATAGCTACTAGGTAACAGAGCCAGATTTCCATACCTCATCATCAACTTTCTCTAGGTTATCTAGGCACTCTACAGTCATCTGTGTATTTAAAAAGAAGTATTTGTTACTAAATTTTACAGATTCTACCTCTATGGCATTTTTCACATCAAAACCCTCACTGCCAATCCCACTGCCACTACCTTTTGTTTAGGTCTCTGTTACCTCTTGTCTGTTCTACAGCAAAACACCTCTCAAGCATTCCAATCTCTAGTCTTATTCTCTTTAGTCCATTCTGTACACCTGTAAAGAACAGCTTCTTGCTCAGCCTCCCAACATCTATGAGGATGTTTTAGTAATGGTCTTAGATTTCCTTTTGAGATATTACCTCTCCTCTGCCTAGGTATTCCCCTCTAGGAAACATGTACTTGGTTTTTGGAAATTCTGAATCTTGAACAAATGATACAAGTCTGGAAAAAAACGGCTGGCACTTATTCATTTGGGTGGCATCCTGATGAAACTGTCTATTCATTCCTTGTATCAAGACCCCAGGAGCTATCCTAGACTCTCTTCCGCCTTCCTTTTCAGTCTGCGAGCAACTTAATAGTCTTATAATAAAATTCTTCTTCTTTTTTTTTTTTTTTTGAGACAGAGTCTCACGCTGTTGCCCAGGCTGGAGTGCAGTGGCGCAATCTCGGCTCACTGCAACCTCCGCCCCCGGATTCAAACAATTCTCGTGCCTCAACCTCCTGAGCAGCTGTGATTACAGGCGTCCACCACCACGCCCAGCTAATTTTTGTATTTTTAGTGAAGACAAGGTTTCACCATGTTGGCCAGGCCGGTATGGAACTTTTGACCTCAAGTGATCCGCCCGCCTTGGCTTCCCAAAGTGCTGGGATTACAGGCGTGAGCCACTGCGCCTGGCCAAGAAAATTCTTAAGATAGTTGGTATCACTTCTCTGCTTCCAAAAACCCTAACAGATACATCACTCCTAACTCAAATAAGATCTCTAAAGCATTTCTTTCTTTTTTTTTTTTTTTTTTTGAGACAGAGTTCAAAGCGATCCCCCTGTGTCAGCCTCCTAAGTAGCTGGGACTACAGGCGTGCACCACCACACCTGGCTAATTGTTGTATTTTTTGGTAAAGACAAGGTTTCACCATGTTGGCCAGACTGGTCTGAAACTCCTGACCTCAAGTGATCCACCCGCCTCAGCCTCCCAAAGTGCTAGGATTACAGGCGTGAGCCACCGCACCTAGCCAAGATCTCTAAAGCACTTCTAAAGAATTACTCAATCTTCCTGCTCAAAAACTTTAACCTACAAGTTCTCAATATTATATAATCTTCTCCAGGTTAAGTTTTCAGGGTTCTCCCCATTTCGGTCCAAACTACATTTCTAAACTTATTTTCCACCAATGGCATTACATTCATTAATGTTATTCTCTCCACTTGGAATGCTATCCACAAAACCCCCATGTCTGCCTACAAATCCTACCCACCCTTCCGAATCTATTTCATTGTTCCCTAGTATATTAATTCTCATCCAATTCCACTTGAAATGTAGTTGGTGCAACTAAGAAACTGAATTTTATTTAATTTTTATTAAGTTTAACTTAAATTTATGGTAGCTAGGGGTTACCATATTGGACAGCTTAGCTCTAGCATATAATCTATTTTGCTCTACTATAAAATATTCAAGGAAAATATAAGAAGTTATTTAGGTGTTTCCTTAATCTCACCAGGATGCCACTCCAAAACACCCTGAAGTTGCTCAGATCTAAGTTAGAGAATAACAGGCATAGAAAATCAAATTCAAAATCCATAACAAATCATACAATGTACCAACAGCTGGTCCCACATATGAGGGCCTCTTAAGCTACTGAACCTTTGAAGAAATTTGAAAAAGGGACTCCTTTTAAGGATATGCAACTCCATAAGCACAAGACATGGATAATGGATAACAGAGCACAGACTTAATTTCAGTCCTCACTCGCCCCTTTGACAGATGCCCCTGGCTTAGAGCCACACATACTTCCCATATTGTCTTTCCTCTAGCCTTTTACTGCATCTCAGAATGTCTTTTTTTCTACCTTTGGCTCAGCAACTATCTCCTAGATGTCCTCCCAGACTACTATACTTACTGTCTTCCCTAATCTCTAATTTGGATTCAGAACCCTCTTCTGTGTTTCTGTAATATAAAAATATCTCTGATATTGCACTTATCATACTAGCTTATAATTATTTATTTTCTCCATTGATTTCCTACCCTGGAACAATACGCTCTCTGCAGACACAGGTCACATTTTTTCACCATTACGTTTTCACCTACTACATAGCACCTAAACATAGTAGGTGCCAAATCAATGTAACCATGAATCAAACTGATTCATTCTTGGCCGGGTGCGGTGGCTCACGCCTGTAATCCCAGCACTTTGGGAGGCTGAGGCAGGTGGATCACGAGGTCAGGAGATCGAGACCATCCTGGCTAACACGGTGAAACCCCGTCTCTACTAAAAATACAAAAAATTAGCTGAGCGTGGTGGTGGGCGCATGTAGTTCCAGCTACTCGGGAGGCTGAGGCAGGAGAATGGCGTGAACCCAGAAGGCGGAGCTTGCAGTGAGCCGAGATCGCGCCACTGCACTCCAGCCTGGGCGACAGAGCGAGACTCCGTCTCAAAAACAAAACAAAACAAAACAAACAAAAAAAACCTGATTCATTCTTATGTAAAATGCATTAAAATAAGAGAAATTTTACAATATTTAAATTACCTATCAATTTTAACAGAATCTAATTTCACTTGATCTTAGATTACAAGAATGATATTTTCAAACATAATTTATCATCTTTCATATCTCCCTTACTAAAGTAAAAAGTTTGTTTTGTTTGTTTGTTTGTTTTTCATTTTTGACAAGATCTGGCTCTACCACCCAGGCTGGAATGCAGTGGTGTAATCTCAGCTCTCCCAGGCTCAAGCCATCCTCCTACCTCAGCCTCCCGAGTAGCTGGGACTACAGGCACACACCACCCTACTCAGCTAATTTTTATATTTTTTGTACAGATGGGGTATCGCCATGCTGCCCAGGCTGGTCTCAAACTCGTGAACTCAAGCTGTCCACCCGGCTTGGCCTCCCAAAATGCTGGGATTACAGGCAGGAGCCACCAAGCCTGGATATAAGTTTTAAAGTGAACAAAAATGGGCCGGACACAGTGGCTCCCACCTGCAATCCCAGCACTTTGGGAGGCCAAGGCAGGAGAATCATTTGAAGTCAGGAGTTTGAGACCAGCCTGGCCAACATGTTAAAACCCCATCTCTACTAAAAATAAGAAAAAAATTAGCCGGGCATGGTGGTGTGTGTCTGTAATCCCAGCTACTGGGAAAGCTGAGGCAGGAGAATCCCTTGAACCTGGGAGGTGGTGGTTACAGTGAGCCGGGATCGTGCCACTGCACTCCAGCCTGGGAGACAGAGTGAGATTCTACCTCAAAAAACCAAAACCAATAAGTATTTACTAATAAATTTAATGGTCTAACTTTTAAATAATTTTCCTTCTAACTATCTGGTTGTTATAATGGAGACAAAGTAGTATATCTCAATAGCACATTAATCTTTAGCACAGGTAGAGTAATACATTTTGTACATAATCTATAATGAAAAATGACAATCCCCCCAAAATTGTTAAAATATTCCAAAAGAAACTTACATGTGCTCACTTCAGCAGCACATATACTAAAAACCTGGAACAATACAGAGATTAGCCTGGCTGCTGAGCAAGGATGACATACAAATTCATGAAATGTTCCATTAAAAAAAATTTTAAACTTATGTAAGTTGTACAAAACTTCAAACTATTTTCTAAACGGCAAAAAGAGAAACTAAAGGTCAGCAGTCAACAAAGAAAACTTCTGACAAGTAATCTAATACATGACACAAAAACAGGCATCTCCTACTATTGACCTCCTTTTTTCTGATAAGCACAACTTCCAAAGAAAGATATGTAGGTCACCCAACTTCTATACTTTAGCAACCAAGGAGAAGTGGATGAGTCTTCCTATTTTTCTGCCCAGTATTTGTCTTCTTTCCTTAGCAAATGTTACCGTGTCTCTATTTGCTTTTTTTTTTTTTTTTTTTTTTTTGAGAGGGAGTCTCGCTCTGTTGCCAAGGCTGGAGTGCAGTGGCGGGATCTTGGGTCACTCCAAGCTCCGCCTCCCAGGTTCACGCTATTCTCCTGCCTCAGCCTCCCAAGTAGCTGGGACTACAGGCACCCGCCACCATGCCTGGCTAATTTTTTCGTATTTTTAGTAAAGACGAGGTTTCACTGTGTTAGCCAGGATGGTCTCGATCTCCTGCCCTTGTGATCTGCCCGTCTCGGCCTCCCAAAGTGCTAACTTGACCTAATTCTCATTTATAGAACACTATACACAACAAATCAAGAATACACATTCTTCTCAAGTATGTACAGAACAACCAAAATAGACCATATACTGGGCCATGAAACAAGTTTGCTTTTTTTTTTTTTTTTTTTGAGACAGGGTCTCACTCTGTCGCCCAGGCTGGAGTGCAGTGGCACAATCTTGGCTCACTGCAACCTCCGCCTCCCGGGTTCAAGCAATTCTTCTGCCTCAGCCTCCAGAGTAGCTGGGATTACAGGCGTCCACTACCATGCCTGGCTAATTTTTTGTATTTTTAGTAGAGACGGGGTTTCGCCATGTTGGGCAGGCTGGTCTCGAACTCCTGACCTCAAACAATCCGCCTGCTTCAGCCCCCCAAAGTGCTGGGATTACAGGTGTGAGCCACCACGCCCAGCCTGAAACAAGTTTTAATAAATAAAGAATTAAATTCAGACAGTATGTTTTCCGACCACACAGAATTAAATCAGAAATCAAAAATCAGAAAAATATCAAGAAAATTCCTAAATATTTAAAAATTAAACAACACACTTCTAAATACACATGGTTTGTCAAACAGAAATATAAAAGTGAAATTGGAAAATATTCTGAATTGAAATACAGGGACACAGGAAAATTTTATAACATTAAATCCTTATATTAGAAGAGGCTGGGCGCAGTGGCTCACGCCTGTAATCCCAGCACTTTGGGAGGCCGAGGCAGGTGGATCATGAGGTCAGGAGATCGAGACCATCCTGGCTAACACGGTGAAACCCCGTCTCTACTAAAAAATAGAAAAAAATTAGCCGGGCGTGGTGGCGGGCACCTGTAGTCCCAGCTACTCGGGAGGCTGAGCAGAATGGCGTGAACCCAGGAGGTGGAGCTTGCAGTAAGCCAAGATCGCGCCACTGCACTCCAGCCTGGGAGACAGAGGGAGACTCTGTCTCAAAAAAAAAAAAAGAAAAGAAGAAAGATTTAGTACCAAAATATAAGCATCCAGATTAAGAAACTTAAAAAAAAAAAAAAGGAAGAGCAAATTAAATACAACACAGCAAAAGGAAATAATGAGCCAAAGTAAAAAAAAAAAAAATGGGGGAAAAAAAAGAAACCAATAAAGAAAAGTCAATGACACCAACAGCTAGATTTTTGTTGTTGTTATTGTTGAAACGGAGTCTTGCTCTGTCACCCAGGCTAGAGTGCAATGAGGCGATCTCAACTCACTGCAACCTTTGCCTCCCAGATTGAAGTGATTCTCATGCCTCAGCCTCCTGAGTAGCTAGGATTACAGGCATCTGCCACCACGCCCGGTTAATTTTTGTATGTTTAGTAGAGACGGGGGTTTCACCATGTTGGTCAAGCTGGTCTCGAACTCCTGACCTCGCTCGTGATTCACCCACCTCTGCTTCCCAACGTGGTGGGATTATAGGCGTGCAGTAGCACGCCCATCCTCAAAAGCTAGCTAGGTAACTCTGTAGACAAACTAATGCCAAAGAGAAAGAAAAAACAAATTACCAGTATCAGGAATTAAAGAGGTGATACCACTACAGACGCTATCAACATTAAAAGAAAAATATGGGATTATTATAAGTAATTTTACCAGTTAATCTGATAACTCCCATGAAATGGAGAGTCTCTGAAAAAACATAAACTATCGAAGTTCATTCAAAAATAGAGGGGCCGGGAGCAGTGGCTCACGCCTGTAATGCCAGCACTTTGGGAGGCTGAGGCGGGCGGATCACCTGAGGATGGTCAGGAGTTTGAGACCAGCCTGGCCAACATGATGAAATGCAGTCTCTACTAAAAATACAAAAAAAAAAAATAATAATTAGCTGGGTGTGGTGGCACGCGCCTGTAGTTCCAGCTACTCAGGAGGCTGAGGCAGGAGAATCGCTTAAACCCAGGAGTTGGGGATGGCAGCGAGCCAAGACTGCGCCACTGCACTCCAGCCTGGGCGACAGAGCGAGACTCCATCTCAAAAAATAAATTAAAAAAAAGGATAGGCCGGGCGCGGTGGCTCATGCCTGTAATCCCAGCACTTTGGGAGGCCGAGGCGGGTGGATCACGAGGTCAGGAGATTGAGACCATCCTGGCTAACACAGTGAAACACTGTCTCTACTAAAAATACAAAAAATTAGCTGGGCGTGGTGGCAGGCGCCTGTAGTCCCAGCTACTCGGGAGGCTGAGGCAGGAGAATGGCGTGAACCCGGGAGATGGAGCTTGCAGTGAGCTGAGATCGTGCCACTGCACTCCAGCCTGGGTGACACAGCAAGACTCCATCTCAAAAAAAAAAAAAAAAAAGGATAAATAGAGGATAGCACAGTGGCTCACACCTGTAATCCCAGCACTATAGGAAGCCGAGTGGGGAGGATCACTTGAGCCCAGGAGTTTGAGACCAGCCTGGGCAACATGCCAAAACCCAATCTCTACCCCCCAAAAATTTTTTAACTGGCTGGGTGTGGTGGCATGTGCATGTGGTTCCAGCTACTTGGGAGGCTGATGCAAGAGGATCACTTGAACCCAGGAGGTCAAGGCTTCTGTGGGCTGTGATGGCACCACTACACTCCAGCCTGGGTGACACAGCGAGACAAACAAAAAAAGATAACCTAACTTACTGTTTCTACTAAAGTAATATAATTCATATTAAAAGCCTTGCCTAGAGAAAACTCTAGGCCCAGATGGTTTCACAGGGAAATTCTATCAAATATCTAAGAAAAAATAATACCAGTTCTACATATACTCTTCCAGCATATAAACATTTATCAACTTATGAGGTCAACATTACCATGATACCAAAACCAGATATCAACAAGAAAACTATAAACCAGTATCTCAAACAGATATAATGTAAAAATTGCAACAAAACATTTACAAATAGATGCTGGCAGTTTATAAAAAGAATATAACATCATCAAGTGGGATTCCTCTCAGGAGTAAAAATCAATCCATATAATTCACTTTATTAGTCTAAAAATGTATAACCGGCTGGATGCGGTGGCTCACGCCTGTAATCCCAGCACTTCGGGAGGCCAAGGCGGGCGGATCACAACGTCGAGGAGACTGAGACCATCTGGGCCAACATGGGGAAAACCCGTCTCTACAAAAAATACACAAATTAGCTGGGCGTGGTGGTGGGTGCCTGTAATCTCAGCTACTTGGGAAACTGAGGCAGAAGAATCACTTGAACCTGGGAGGCAGAGGTTGCAATGAGCTGAGACTGAGCCACTGCACTCCAGCCTAGATGACAGAGCGAGACACTGCCTCAAAAAGAAAAACAAAAAATCCCTATAGCTAATATCACATGCAATGATAAAAGATTAAGTATTTTCCGGCTGGGCGCGGTGGCTCACACCTGTAATCCTAGCACTTTGGGATTACAGGCAGGCGGATCACGAGGTCAGGAGTTCAGGACCAGCCTGGCCAACATGGAGAAACCCTGTCTCTATTAAAAATACAAAATTAGCCAGGCATGCTGGCGCATGCCTGTAATCCCAGCTACTCGGGAGGCTGAGGCAGCAGAGTCGCTTGAACCCGGGAGGCGGAGGTTGCAGTGATCCGAGATCATGCCATTGCACTCTAGCCTGGGCAACAAGAGCGAAACTTCGTCTCAAAAAAAAAAAAAAAAAACAGATTAAGTATTTTCCTCATAAGATAGGGAATAAGACAAGGATATCCACCCTCACATTGTACTTTAGGAGCTAGCCAGTGCAACAAGGCAAGAAGAAAAAAAAAGGCATTCAGACTGGCAAGGAAGAAATAAAACTGTACTAATAAACATAATTGTGTACACAGAAAATCCCAGTCCACAAAATAGCTACCAGAAATAAGTGAATTTATCAAGGTTGCAGAATACAAAGTCAATATCAAAAAAATCAATTATGGTCGGCACTGTGGCTCATTCTTGTAATCCCAGCACTTTGGGAGGCCGAGGCGGGTGAATTGCTTGAGTCTGTGGCCAGCCTGGGCAACATGCAGAAACCATCTCTAAAAAAATAAAAAAATTTAGCCAGGCGTCGTGGCATGCACCTGTAGTCCCAGCTACTTGGGAGGCTGAGGAGGGAGGACTGCTTGAGCCCAGGAGGCAGAGGTTGCAGTAAGCTGAGGTCACACCACTGTACCCCAGCCTGGGTGACAAAGTGAGACCCTATCTCAAGAAAAAAAAAAAAAAATTAGCCAGGTGTTGCAGCAACACTTGTAGTCCCAGCTACTTGGGAGACTGAGGTGGGAGGATCAATTGAGCCCGGGAGGTTGAGGCTGCAGTGAGCCAAGATTCTGTCACTGCACTTGAGCTTGGGCAACAGAGTGAGACCCTGTCTCAAAAAACAAACAAAAAAACAATTTTATGTTTACATACTCATAATGAAACTGAAATTTGGTGGAGGGGGGAGATAACATTTTCAATAAAATTAAAAATAATGGCTGAGCTCAGTGGCACATGCCTATACTTCCAGCACTTTGGGAGGCTGAAGTGGGAGGATCGCTTGAGCTCAGGAGTTCAAAACCATCCTGGGTAACACAGCAAGACGTCATCTCTACTAAAAATCAAAACAAATTAGCCAGGCGTGGTGGTGTGTGCCTGCGGTCCCAGCTATTTAGGAGGTTGAGGTGGAGAATTGCTTGAGCCTGGGAGATGAATGCAGCAGTGAGCCTTGATCACACCACTGCACTCCAGCCTAGACAACAGAGAGAGAGATTACATCTCAAAAAAAAAAAAAAATACTGCCGGGCGCAGTGGCTCACATTCCCAGCACTTTGGGAGGCCGAGGCGGGTGGATCAATTGATGTCGGGAGTTCGAGACCAGCCTGACCAACAAGGAGAAACCCCGTCTCTATTAAAAATACAAAATTAGTCGGGTGTGGTGGCACATGCCTGTAATCCCAGCTACTGGGGAGGCTGAGGCAGGAGAATCGCTTGAACACAGGAGGCGGAGGTTGCGGTGAGCCGAGATCATGCCATTGCACTCCAGCCTGGTCAATAAGAGTGAAACTCCATCTCAAAAAGAAAAAAAAAAAAAATTTACAGAATACTTAGAGATAAATCTAACAAATGTGTGCACGATTTGTATGCTGAAAATTACAAAACACTGATGAGAAAAGTTAAGAAAAAGACCCGAATAAATGAAGAAATGTACTAAATTCATAGACTGGGAGACTCAGTATTGTCAGGATATCAATGGTCCCACTAATGATCCAAAGATTCAACAAAATCCCAAAAAACCAGCAGCCTTTTTTGAAGAAACTGACAAACTGATTCTAAAACATACATTTAAAAAAAAAAAAAAAAGCAAAGCACCCAGAATAGCCAAAACAACTTGAATAAAAGAATAAACGTGAAGAACTCTAATTGATGCTAAAACTTACTATAGTCAGCCCCCTGTATCCTTAGTTCCACGTTCCTGGATTCAGTCAACCTCGGATCAAAAATATTCTGAAAAAAACAATTCCACAAAGTTCCAAAAAGCAAAACTTGAATTTGCCATGCACCAAGTAGTACAGTGAATCCAGAAGAATGAAGTGATGTGTAGGGAATGCATTTAGTATTATAAGTAATCTACAGAAGATTTAAAGTATACAGGAAGATGTGTGTAGGTTATATGCAAATACAACATCATCTTATATAAGTGACTTAGGCATTCATGGATTGTATCCACAGGGGTCCTGGAACCAATCCCACACAGATACCAAGGAATGACTATATAAAGCTATGATAGGCTGGGTGCAGTGGCTCACACCTGTAATCCCAGCACTTTGAGAGGCCAAGGTGGGAGGATCACTCGAGGTCAGGAGTTGGAGACCAGCTTGGGTAACATACAAGACCCTATTTCTACAAAAAATAAAAATAAAAAATAAAAAAAGTTTAAAAATTAGCCAGGCACGGTGGCATGTGCCTGCAGTCCTAGCGACTAAAGAGTCTGAGATGTGAGGATCACTTGAGCCCAGGAGTTTGAGGTTTCAGTGAGCTATAATCACACCACTGCACTTTAGCTTCGGCAACAGAGCAAGATCCTGTCTCAAAACAAAACAAAGAAGCTGGGCACAGTGGCTCATGCCTGTAATCCCAGCACTTTGGGAGCCTGAGGCAGATGGATTGCTTCAGCTCAGGAGTTCAGACCAGCCTGGGCAACATGGCGAAACCCTGTCTCTACTAAAAATACAAAAATTAGCTGGGTGTGGTGGTGTGCGCCTGTGATCCCAGCTACTTGGGATGCTGAAGTAGAAGGATCACTGGAGCCTGGGAAGTCGAGGCTGCAGTGAGCTATGATCACGCCACTCTACTGCAGCCTTGGTGACAGAGTAAGACGCTGTGAAAGAAAAAGAAAGAGAGAGAAGAGAGAGAATCAAAGAACTAGATTTTATCAAAATTAAAAACTTCTGCTCTGTGAAAGATACCATTAAGAAAAAATTTTAAAAGCCGTAACTGGGTTTCCAGTGGCAGGGTCTGGGGAAAGGGCGGCAGGTGCCATGTCCAGCCACAAAGATGGCAAGAAGAAACCCCTGAAACAGCCCAGAAAGCAGGCCAAGGAGATATACAAGGAAGGCAAGGCTTTCAAGTAGACACAAAAAGAGGACCAGAAGAAACTATAGGGAAGGGGCCCCTGGCCACAGGTGGAATTAAGAAATCTGGCAAAAAGTAAGCTGTTCCATGGGCCTGAGGCAATGGTGACCCTTGATTTCATTCCCTACTATAACATCTTTTGCCACCTATAGCTGGACTGAAGTGTTGTAATGGAGCCTGTTGTACATTTAAGAATAAACTTTTGTGGAAAGAAACAAAAAGCCCTGAACGAAAAAAACGCATCTGCAAAACCTACATCTAATAAGGGCTTATCCTGAATACATAAGGAATTAAAAACTAAACAATAAGAAAACAAACAACCCAACTTAAAAATGGAGGGAAGGGGCTGGGCGCGGTGGCTCACGCCTGTAATCCCAGCACTTAGGGAGGCCAAGGCAGGTGGATCACCTGAGATCAGCAGTTTAAGACCAGGCTGGCCAACATGGCAAAACCCCTCACTAATAAAAAATACATAAATTAGCCAGGCATGGTAGCAGACGCCTGTAATCCCAGCTACTCAGGAGGCTGAGGCAGGCAGAATTGCTTGAACCCAGGAGGTGGAGGTTGCAGTGAGCCGAGAAAGTGCTACTGCACTCCCGCCTGGACGACAGAGTGAGACTCCATCTCAAAACAACAACAACAACAACAAAAAAACTGGTAAACTAAAATAAGGATAATTCACTCAATATTTACCAGACCTTTACCATATCCCCGGCACTGTCCTTGATGCTGGGTTGAGAAACAATGAAGTGGGATGGGAAAATATGATAAAAACTTGATCGTAATTGCATTTAACAAATATTTATTAAATAAACTAAAAGATACAAAAGAATAAAAGATAACCCTGCCCTGAAGATGATTACCCCTTTTAGAAAATTAATGAGTTCAAATTTTGCCTCTCTACGGTAGTATCAAACATGACACTGAATACAATTCCAAGGAGGAAAACTAAAATCTCAAGTTTTACTTAAAAATATTTTACTCAGCAAAGTTTTAAAATTAAACAAGCCTAAAAGATGGCAAATACATGGTTTCGGCTTGCAATAAGGAAAGAAGCCACTCAATGTGTTCTATTAAATTTGTTGTATTATTTAATTAATGTAATATTTAATTAAATAATGTAATATTTAATTTGTTGTATACATTTCCAATGTATAACTGCCCCTTTTCCGATGATCCAATTAATTTCTCTAAGACTTCTCTTTGAGAAGTCTTAAGACTAGCTTTTTTTCCCATTAAATCTAATGGGTACTGTGAATCTTCCATGTGACTATTTCTCTCTATGCGTTGAAATGAAGAAGAGCAAAAAAAGTATCAGACTTCTAAATCTATCCAATAAAAATAAAAATAAATAATGTTGCAATAAAATCCCTATACATAATCTTTTTTATTTTTTGAAACGGAGTCTCACTGTGTCACTCAGACTGGAGTGCAGTGGCGCAATCTCAGCTCACTGCAACCTCTGTCTCCTGGGTTCCAGCGATTCTCCTGCCTCAGCCTCCCCAGTAGCTTGGATTACAGGTGCCCGCCACCATGCCCGGCTAATTTTTTCTATTTTTAGTAGAGATGGGGTTTCGTCATGTTGGCCAGGCTGGTCTCGAACTCCTGACCTCAGGTGATCCGCCTGCCTCAGCCTCCCAAAGTGCTAGGATTACAGGCATGAGCCACCACGCCCCGGCAAAACTGTTCTTTTTTAATGCAGAAAATTGAATAGACATCTTTCAATGCCAAGTCAAAGGGCAATATGCGAATATTTGAAGCAAGAAAAACCTCCAATCAATTTATCTGCATTACAGTTTATAACTGTACATAATAGTAGACGGGTTCTTAAACACTTGCTTTCAAAATTTAAACCAGTTTCACCATATCTTCTCTTTTTAATTACCACAGTATTTTATATTTGTACCAGTTTGGCACTTAATTATATAGAAACACCAAATACTTTACATCTTCAAAGACTTTTCTTGCTAACTGAAGCAGACCTCTTTGAGAATTAGAAGTTTATTTTATATTTTTCCATAGAAGATAAACAAATGGCTAATGAGTGCACGAAAAGATGCTCAACATCATTAGTCACCAGGGAAATGCAAATCAAAACTACAAAGAAGTACCATTTCACACTCAAGGATGGCTATAAAATTTTTTTAACAGGAAATAATTGTTGGAGAGGATGTGGAGAAACTGGAACCTTCATATATTTTTGGTGGTAATGTAAAATGGTTCAGCAACTATGGAAAATAGGTGGCCGTTTCCTTAAAAAGTTAAACACATAATTATCATGTGACCCAGCAATTTCACTTCTAGGTATACATCCAAAAGAACTGAAAACAGTACATATTAATGTACAAATATGTTCACATTAGCACTATTCCTAGTAGCCAAAAAGTATAAAACAGCTGGGCGCAGTGGCTCACCGCCTGTAATCCCAGCACTCTGGAGCCTGAGGCAGGTGGATCGCTTGAGCTCAGGAGTTCAGACCAGCCCAGGGAACATGACGAAACCCCGTCTCTACTAAAAATATCAAAATTATCTTGGTGTGGTAGCACGCACCTGTAATCCCAGCTATTTGGGAGGCTGAGGCAGAAGAATCGCTTGAACCTGGGAGGCGGAGGTTGCAGTGAGCCTAGGTCAAGATTGCGCCACTGCACTCCAACCTGGGCGACAGAGCGAAATTCCGTTCCTCCACCTCCGAGCAAAAAAAAGGTATAAAACGGCTCACATGTCCATCGACAAATGAATGGGAAAACAAACTGTGGTACATAAATATAATGGAATATTATTCAGCCATAAACAAAAATAAAGTAGGCAGGGTGCGGTGGCTCACGCCTGTAATCCTAGCACTTTGGGAGGCCAAGGCGGGCGGATCACTTGAGGTCAGAAGTTCAAAACCAGCTTGGCCGTCATGGTGAAACCCCGTCTCTACTAAAAATACAAAAATAATAGCTGGGCATGGTGGTGCGTGCTTGTAGTCCCAACTACTTAGGAGGCTGAGGCAGGAGAATCGCTTGAACCCGGGAGGCGGAGGTTGCAATGAGCCGAGATTGTGCCACCACACTCCAGCCTTGGTGACAGAGTGAGACTCCATCTCAAATAAATAAATAAATAAATAAAGTATTGGGCTGGACACAGTGGTTCACGCCTGTAATCCCAGCACTTTGGGAGGCCAAGGCGGGTGGATCACTTGAGGTCAGGAGTTCAAGACCAGCCCGGCCAACATGGTGAAACCCCATTTCTACTAAAAATACAAAAATTAGCCAGGCACAGTGGCGTGTGCCTGTAATCCCAGCTACTCAGGAGGCTGAGGCAGGAGAATCATTTGAACCCAGGAGGTGGAGGTTGCAGTGGGCTGGGATCATGCCACTTGCACTCCAGCCTGGGCGACCGAGCAAGACTCCGTATCAAATAATAATGAAGTACTGATACATGCTCCACCATGGATGAAGCTCCAAAAACACTATGCTAAGTAAAAGAAGCTAGAAACAGGCTGGGCGTGGTGGCTCACGCCTGTAATCCCAGCACTTTGGGAGGCTGAGGCAGGCGGATCACGAGGTCAGGAGATTCAGACCGTCCTGGCTAACACAGTGAAACCCCGTCTCTACTAAAAATACAAAAAAATTAGCCGGGCTTTGTGGCAGGCGCCTATAGGACCAGCTACTAGGGAGGCTGAGGCAGGAGAATGGTGTGAACCCCGGAGGCAGAGTTTGCAGTGAGCCAAGATCATGCCACTGCACTCCAGCCTGGGCGATAGAGCAACTCCATCTCAAAAAAAAAAAAAAAAAGAAGCCAGAAACAAAAGGTCAAATATTGTACAATTCCTTTTTTATCAAGTATCCAGAATAGGCAAATCCATAGACATAGAACAAAGACTGGTGATTATCAGAGACGGAAGAGAGGAAAATAGCGAGCAACTGCTATAATAAATGGGTGCATGGTTTGCTTGAGGGTTAAGGAAAATGCTTTGGAACATACATACGGTAGCTATACAACACTGTGAATGTATTAAATGCCACTGAACTGTTTACTTTAAAATGGTTATTTTTGTTGTTGTTTTTGTTTTTTGAGACAGGGTCTCACTCTGTCACCCAGGCTGGAGTGCAGTGGCGTGATCTCCGCTCACTACAACCTCCGCCTCCCGGACTCAAGTGATCCTCCCACCTCTGCTTCCCAAGCAGCTGGGACTACAGACACATGCCACCATGCCCAGCTAATTTTTGTACTTTTTGTAGAGACAGGATATTGCCATGTTGCCCAAGCTGGTCTGAACTCCTGAGCTCAAACAATCCACCGGTCTCAGCCTCCCAAAGTGCTGGGCTTACAGGCATGAGCCACACCATACCCGGCCTAAAATGATTAATTTTATGTTATGTGAATTTCACCTCAATTTTTTTAAGTTTAGCTATTTGGGATGGAAATATTTCCTAACTGTATTTAGACACTTCTATGGAGTCTTATTTCCCTTTTTATAAGGCAGACCACATCGAACCTAATTAATATTTCCTGTTGACTCAGGATCACCATTATGTATAACAATGATTATGAGTAAGCCATTCCTCTTGTGTCTTAATTCTGAGTCTCAGTTGTCTCATCCGTAAAATGACATTTTTTGCTAGACCACAGGATCTTAATGTTTTTAGCCACAGATACTTTTGAAGACCCAATTAAGGTATGAATTCTTACCCTAGAAAAATGCACATGTGCATATTCATACCAAATTTGTACACAACCTCAGAAAGTTCAAAGACCTACTGTGCAATTCCTGTGCAAGACTTACACAAGCAATTCCCATGGGTTCAGCATTTCTGATTCTACTACGGTCTAATACAGTGGAATAGCATCAACATTTACACGGGTTCATGAAGCTATGCTGTGCTTTTTACTTTCGTTGTATAAATAGTTGCCCTAGTTCACTGCCAAATTCTCTATTATAACTGCTAGCTGCTATCCAACACTTAAAGAACTTAAACTTTAAAAATTCAATTAGATTCTATTCAACAATTAGTACTGTATGTCCTATGCTAGGCATTAAATGGGAGGGACACAAAATAACCATAGTCCTAGTAAAAGCTAAGACAATTAAGTACTTACAAAAAAAGGAAAATATCTCATTAAGTACTAAACTGGGACACTGATAAATGAGCCAAAAAGAACTTAGAGAAGAACAAGGACAGTATAAGCTGAAGCAGTTGGGGACAACTTCATGGAAGAGGACTTGAATGGAAGAGGACTTGAATGGACAGAGAAAAAGAAGAGATGAGACCAAAAGGGCACTAAAAGAGACATCATAAACATAGGCAAAGTGTGCTGGGCAGTAATCAGAAATAGGCTGTATCGGCTGGGCGTGGGGGCTCACACCTGTAATCCCACCACTTTGGCAGGCCGAGGCAGGCGGATCACTTGAGGTCAGGAGTTCGAGACCAACCTGGTCAACATGGTGAAACCCCGTCTTTACTAAAAATACAAAAATTAGCCAGGCATGGTGGCGCATGCCTGTAGTCCCAGCTACTCGGGAGGCCGAGGCAGGAGAATCGCTTGAACCTGGGAGATGGAGGTTGCAGTGAGCTGAGATCGCACAACAGCACTCCAGCCTGGGTGACAGAGTGAGATCCTGTTTCAAAAAAAGAAAGAGAGAGAGAAAGAGAGAGAGAGAGGAAGGAAGGAAGGAAGGAAGGAGAGAAGGAAGGAAGGAAGGAAGGAAGGAAGGAAAAGCAAGCTGCATAGATATGGAGGGGTCAATCAAAGATAATCTTAAAAAACAATAAAAACAATTACATGCAAAAATTATTTATGGTAAAGAGTCAGAACAGATATGGAGGATTGGTTATTAAGGGAGAAGGGACATGAGGGAGCCTTCAAGAATGCTGGAAACTTTCCATAACTTAATCTTAGTAGATACATTGGTTAAAAAAAAAATTCACTTAAGCACTTTATTGTTTGTACATCACAACTGAAAAAAATACACACAAATGGTTGCCAGATTATGATATAGAAAGTACTTCTGTAGGCCAGGCACAGTGGCTCTCGCCTGTAATCCCAGCACTTTGGGTGGCAGAGGCAGGTGGATTACTTGAGGTCAGGAGTTTGAGACCAGCTTGACCAACACGGTGAAACACCATCACTACCAAAAAAAAAAAAAAATTAGCCAGGCATGGCGGTGTGTGCCTGTAGTTCCAGCTACTTGGGAGGCTGAGGCAGGAGAATTGCTTGAACGTGGGAGGCAGAGGTTGCAGTAAGCTGAGATCCTACCATTGCACTCCAGCCTGGACAACAGAGTGAGACTCTGTCTCAAAAAAACAGTAAAAAGAAAGTACTTTTGTAGGTTTGTAGAAGTAAAAAATCAGATATTACATAAGGAGATAAGTCTTATACCAATATGTAAGGGGAACTGAAATGGGAGAGAAAAAGACAGCCTTTTAAGTAAAGTAGAATTAAGATAATAGTACTAGCTGGCCGAGCGCAGTGGCTCACACCTGTAATCACAGCACTTGGGGAGGCCAAGGCGGGTGGATCACCTGAGGTCAGGAGTTCAAGACCAGTCTGGCCAACATGGTGAAGCCCCGTCTCTACTAAAAAAAAATACATTAGCCAGGCGTGGTGGTGGGCGCCTGTAATTCTAGCTACTTGGGAAGCTGAGGCAGGAGAATCGCTTGAACCCAGGAGGCAGAGGTTGCAGCAGTGAGCTGAGATCACACCACTGCACTCCAGCCTGGGCGGCAGAGCAAGACTCCATCTCAAAAAAAAAACAAAAAACAAAAAACAAAAAACCTAGCTAACACTTATGTTAACACAATATGCCAGGTACTATTCTAAGATCTATACATATAGGCCAGGTGTGGTGGCTCGCGCCTGTAATCCCAGCACTTTGGGAGGCCGAGGCGGGCGGATCACCTGAGGTCAGGGGTTCAAGACCAGCCTGGCTAACATAGTGAAACCCCATTTCTGCTAAAAATACAAAAAATTAGCCAGACATGGTGCGGACACCTGTAGTCCCAGCTACTCGAGAGGCTGAGGCAGGAGAATGGCATGAACCTGGGAGGCGGAGCTTGCAGTGAGCCAAGATTTCACCACTGCACTCCAGCCTGGGCAACAGAGTGAGACTCCATCTCAAAAAAAAAAAAAATATATATATATATATATATATATATGTCCATAAAAAGGCTTATATACAAATATTGCTAGCAATCTTATTCATAATAGCCAAAAACTGGAAATAATTCAATTATCAATCAACAGGTGAACATAAACAAACAGTGATATATCCAAACACTGGACGATTACTAAGCAATAAAAAGAAATGAACTAATGAAACACGCAACATAGATAAATATCACAGCTATTATGCCAAGAGAAAGAAGCCAAACACAAAATTTCATACTGTATAATTCCATTTCTATGAAACTCTAGAAAAGACTAATCTCATATACAGCAATAGAAATCACATCAGAGGCCTGGTGTGATGGCTCATGCCTGTAATCCCAGCATCTTGGAAGGCTGAGGCGGGTGGACTGCCTGAGTTCAGGAGTTCGAGACCAGCCTGGGCAATACAGTGAAACCCCGTCTCTACTAAAATACAAAAAATTAGCCAGGCGTGGTGGCATGCACCTGTAATCCCAGCTACTTGGGAGGCTGAGGCAGGAGAATTGCTTGAACCCAGGATGCGGAGGTTCCAGTGAGCGAAGACTGTGCCACTGCACTCCAGCCTAGGTGACACAGTGAGACTCCATCTCCAAAAAAATAAAAAAAAAAGAAAGAAATCACATCAGCGGCTGCACAGGAATAAGACTGAAAAGAGACTGCAAAGGGGCCTAGGAAATTTTGGGGGGAAGTAAAAATTACTCTATTATTAAAGTGATTGTTACAGCCACTGATCTGTACATTAAAAATTTGTGAAATTATTGCAAATAAATTAAAGCTTGGTAAAATTGATTGAAAAAACGTTATGGGCCAGGTGCAGTGGCTCATGCCTGTAATCTCCACAGTTTGGGAGGCCAAAGCAGGCGGATCACTCGAGGTCAGGAGTTTGAGACCTGCCTCGGCAACATGGCGAAACCCCATCTCTAAAAAATTAGCCAGGTGTGGTGGCACACTCCTGTAGTCCCATCTACTTGGGAGGCTGAGGTGAGAGGATAGCTTGAGCCCCGGAGGCAGACGTTGGGGTGAGCTGAGATTGCGCCACTGCACTCCAGCCCTGGGGGACACAGCAAGATCCTGTGTCTCAAAAAAAAAAAAAAAAAAACCTTATGGCCAGGTGCAGTGGCACACACCTGTAATACCACCACTTTGGGAGGCTGAGGCAGGAGTATCACTTGAGCTCAGGAGTTTGAGACCAGCCTAGGCAATATGGCAAGGCTAGGGAAGGATCAAGTCTGACTCATTTCTGTATCCTGGCACAGTATCTAGAAAATCTCTACAAAAAATCAAAACATTGGTCAGGAATGAATGGCAGCATGCTCCTGCAGTTCCAGCTATTTGGGAGGCTGAGGCAAGAGGATCACTTAAGCCCAAGAGTTCGAGGCTGCAGCGCATGCCACTGCACTCCAGCAGCCTGGGTGACAGAGCCAGACTCTGCCTCAGAAACAAAACTAAACAAAACATGTTATTAACATTGAAATAGGCCAGCCTCGGCCTCCCGAGGTACCGGGATTGCAGACGGAGTCTCGTTAACTCAGTGCTCAATGGCGCCCAGGCTGGAGTGCAGTGGCGTGATCTCGGCTCGCTACAACCACCTCCCAGCCGCCTGCCTTGGCCTCCCTAAGTGCCGAGATTGCAGCCTCTGCCTGGCAGCCACCCCGTCTGGGAAGTGAGGAGCGTCTCCGCCTGACCGCCCATCGTCTGGGATGTGAGGAGCCCCTCTGCCTGGCTGCCCAGTCTGGAAAGTGAGGAGCGTCTCTGCCCGGCCGCCATCCCATCTAGGAAGTGAGGAGCGCCTCTTCCCGGCCGCCATCACATCTGGGAAGTGAGGAGCGTCTCTGCCCGGCCGCCCATCGTCTGAGATGTGGGGAGCGCCTCTGCCCCGCCGCCCATCGTCTGAGATGTGGGGAGCACCTCTGCCCTGCCGCCCCATCCGGGATGTGAGGAGTGTCTCTGCCCGGCCGCCCTGAGAAGTGAGGAGACCCTCTGCCTGGCAACCGCCCCGTCTGAGAAGTGAGGAGCCCCTCCGCCCGGCAGCCACCCCGTCTGAGAAGTGAGGAGCGTCCTCCCTCCTCGTCCGGGAGGGAGGTGGGGGAGTCAGCCCCCCACCCGGCCAGCCGCCCCGTCCGGGAGGTGAGGGGCGCCTCTGCCCGGCCGCCCCTACCGGGAAGTGAGGAGCCCCTCTGCCCGGCCAGCCGCCTCGTCCGGGAGGGAGGTGGGGGGGTCAGCCCCCCGCCTGGCCAGCCGCCCCGTCCGGGAGGCGAGGGGTGCCTCTGCCCGGCCGCCCCTACTGGGAAGTGAGGAGCCCCTCTGCCCGGCCAGCCGCCCCGTCCGGGAGGGAGGTGGGGGGGTCAGCCCCCCTCCCGGCCAGCCGCCCCATCCGGGAGGGAGGTGGGGGGATCAGCCCCCTGCCCGGCCAGCCGCCCTGTCCAGGAGGTGGGGGGGCGCCTCTGCCCGGCCGCCCCTACTGGGAAGTGAGGAGCCCCTCTGCCCGGCCAGCCGCTCTGTCTGGGAGGGAGGTGGGGGGGTCAGCCCCCGGCCCGGCTAGCCGCCCCGTCCGGGAGGGAGGTGGGGGGGTTAGCCCCCCGCCTGGCCAGCCGCCCCGTCCGGGAGGTGAGGGGCGCCTCTGCCCGGCTGCCCCTTCTGGGAAGTGAGGAGCCCCTCTGCCCGGCCAGCCGCTCTGTCCGGGAGGGAGGTGGGCGGGTCAGCCCCCCGCCCGGCCAGCCGCCCCGTCCGGGAGGGAGGTGGGGGGGTCAGCCCCCGCCCGGCCAGCCGCCCCGTCCGGGAGGGAGGTGGGGGGGTCAGCCCCCCGCCCGGCCAGCCGCCCCGTCCGGGAGGGAGGTGGGGGGGTCAGCCCCCCGCCCGGCCAGCCGCCCCGTCTGGGAGGGAGGTGGGGGGGTCAGCACCCCGCCCGGCCAGCCGCCCCGTCCGGGAGGGAGGTGGGGGGATCAGTCCCCCGCCCGGCCAGCCGCCCTGTCTGGGAGGTGAGGGGCGCCTCTGCCCAGCCGCCCCTACTGGGAAGTGAGGAGCCCCTCTGCCCGGCCAGCCGCCCTGTCCGGGAGGGAGGTGGGGGGTCAGCCCCCCGCCCGGCCAGCCGCCCCGTCCGGGAGGGAGGTGGGGGGGGTCAGCCCCCTTCCCGGCCAGCCGCCCCGTCCGGGAGGTGAGGGGCGCTTCTGCCCGGCCGCCCCTACTGGGAGGTGAGGAGCTCCTCTGCCCGGCCACCACCCCATCTGGGAGGTGTACTCAACAGCTCATTGAGAACGGGCCATGAAGACAATGGCGGTTTTGTGGAATAGAAAGGGGGGAAAGGTGGGGAAAAGATTGAGAAATCGGATGGTTGCTGTGTCTGTGTAGAAAGAGGTAGACATGGGAGACTTTTCATTTTGTTCTGTACTAAGAAAAATTCTTCTGCCTTGGGATCCTGTTGATCTGTGACCTTACCCCCAACCCTGTGCTCTCTGAAACATGTGCTGTATCCACTCAGGGTTGAATGGATTAAGGGCGGTGCAAGATGTGCTTTGTTAAACAGATGCTTGAAGGCAGCATGTTCGTTAAGAGTCATCACCACTCCCTAATCTCAAGTACCCAGGGACACAAACACTGCGGAAGGCCGCAGGGTCCTCTGCCTAGGAAAACCAGAGAACTTTGTTCACTTGTTTATCTGCTGACCTTCCCTCCACTATTGTCCTGTGACCCTGCCAAATCCCCCTCTGCGAGAAACACCCAAGAATGATCAATAAAAAAAAAAAAAAAAAACATTGAAATAGGTAGGTAAATAAGGAGAAACTTTTGCAAAAGATTAAGAAGATGAGTTCAATTTAGATATGTTCACCTCAAGGTGTCTTCAAAAAGAGTAAGATACCTCGGTTGGGCATTGTGGCTCATGCCTGTAATCCCAGCACTTTGGGAGGCCAAGGCAGGCGGATTGCTTGAGCCCAGGAGTTCGAGACCAGCCTGGGGAACATGACGAAACCCCATCTCTACAAAAAATACAAAAATTAGCCAGGTGTAATGGTGGGCACCTGTAGTCCCAGGTACTAGGGAGGCTGAGGGGGGAGGATCACCTGAACTTGGGGAGGTCAAGGTTGCAGTGAGCCATGATTGTGCCCCTGCACTCCAGCCTGGGTGACAGAGTGAGACTCTGTCTCAAAAAAATATAAAAATAAAAAAAGATTATCTCCGTCAGGCAATTGGGTATAAAGGATGGAGTTAGGGAGGCAGCAGGAAGAGAGGGAGACAGAAAAGAGCATTGTGTTGAGAGACACCTACTGTTAAAAGCAGTAAGAAAGAACAACCAGTAAAATACAAATTTTAAGAAGGAAGACAGTCAGACATGGTGTCTCATGCCTGTAATCCTAGCACTTTGGGAGGCCAAAGCAGGAGAGTGGCTTAAGGCCAGGAGTTCAAGACCAGCCTACACAACACAGCAAGTCCCCATTCCTATATGTGCCTATAGTCAGTCCTAGTTCCTCAGGAGGCTAAGATGGGAAGATCACTTGAGCCCAGGAGTTCAAGACTGAAGTGAGCTATGATGGCACCACTACCCTCCTGCCTGGGCAAAAGAGCAAGACCCTGTATCTAAAAAAAGAAAGAACTGTAAGAGGTACTAGGAATGTTCTCTATCTTGTTCTTTGTGATGGTTACATGAACATATACATCTGTAAAAATTCAACAGGCTTACACTTCATATTTATGCACTTTGCTGCATTAATTATACCTCAAACAGTTTTAAAAAAAGAAAAATGGCTAAGCATGGTAGCTCACACCTGTAATGCCAGTACTTTGGGAGGCCGAGGTGTGAGGATCACTTTAGCCCGGGAGTTCAAGACCAGCCTAGGCAACATGGAGAAACCCTGTCACTACAAAAATTAGCTGGCCATGGTGGTGTACGCCAGCAGTCTCCCAGCTGCTTAGTTGGGGGGGTGGGTAGTGCACTCCTGTGGTCTCAGCTACTTGGGAACCTGAGGTGGGAGGACTGCTTGGGCCAGGGAGGTCAAGCAAGGCTACAGTGAGCCGTGATTGTGCCACTGCACTCCAGTCTGGGCAAAACAGTGAGATCCAGTCTCAAAAAAGAAAAAAGAAAAGAAAAAAGATATGGCCCAAAAGTACCTTTTCAGCTTCATTTTACCAAATACCCATCCCAAATCACATAAATAACCTATAGCCACATATGATCAGTAATCACCCTCTTCAATATTGATCATTCATGCTCTCAGGTATATAATACCCTTTGTACTTTTATTTTTTTTTCAAGACCCATATAAAATCTCACTCCCTCAGGAGTCACTACTCCTAAACACCCCTTAACTCTACCTGTATAACAGTTAAATAAATGGTTCTCAATCAGGTGATTTTGCTCCCTAGGGGACATTTGGTAATACCTGAAACATTTTTTGATCATCACAACCAGGGGTGACGCTACTGGCATCTAATGGGTAAAAGCCAGTGATGCTGCAAAATATCCTATAATGCATAGCACAGATCCCCACAACAATGAATTATCCTACCCAAAATGTCAATACTACCACGATTGGGAAACCCTGCACTACACTATTGTATGTATTTACTTGCAAGCCTGTATCCCTACTAAACTACAAAATGGGAGGGATCAAGTCTTACTCATTTCTGTATACTGGCACAGTATCTACAAAATAACACACCAAAAAAATGTATTAATAAATACAGATGTGTCATTACTGAACCTATTTTAATAACCACACTGCCTAGAATGCTACACTCAAAAAATATAAGAAATACGTATGTCATTGCTGAATCTTACTTTGATATGAAAGCTACATAATTTACTGGCTAAACTGGTTGTCTTTTTTTTTCTGAGATGGAGTCTCACTCTGTCTCACAGGCTGGAGTAGAGAGGTTCGATGTTGGCTCACTGCAAACTCCGCCTCCCAGGTTCAAGCAATTCTCCTACCTCCGCCTCCCGAGTAGCTGGGATTACAGGCGAGAGCCACCACACCCAGCTAATTTTTGCATTTTTAGTAGAGACGGGGTTTCACCATACTGGCCAGGCTGGTCTCAAACTCCTGACCTCAGGTGATCCGCCCACCTCGGCCTCCCATAATGCTGGGATTACAGGCATGAGCCACCACTCCTGGCCTAAACTTGTGGTCTTTAAAAGCAAATTCCATCAATCACTATCTTGACTTGGTGTTTTCATAGTACATACCAACAAATTACAAATTATAACTATGTGAATATCTCAAAAGAGTATTACACTGAAATTTATTTCCAAATTTACTGCAGCATGAGTAAACCAACTGGCTTAATGACTGTGCTCTGAAAGGATTTTTAAAAGGACACTGTTTCAGCAGGGCAAGGTGGCTCACGCCTGTAATCCCAGCACTCCGGGAGGCCAAGGCGGGTGTATCACCTGAGGTCACGAGTTTGAGACTAGCCTGACCAACATGGTGAAACCCCATCTCTACTAAAAATATATATATACAAAAATAAGCCGGGCCTGGTGGCACATGCCTGTAATCTCAGCTACTTGGGAGGCTGAGGCAGGAGAATCACTTGAACCTGGGAGGTGGAGGTTGCGGTGAGCCGAGATCATGCCATTGCGCTCCAGCCTGGGCAACAAGAGCGAAACTCCATCTCAAAACAAAGGACACTGTTTCAAAAATTTTTTGAACTCATATCATAGTGCCATTTGAATAAAATAGAGTAAAATAATGGATACTAAAATCTTGGCTATCATTCCACCTAACTTGAATCTAATAAAATTTATGTTAAAATACAGAATGGTAGTGTATTTTAACATATTGTCAAAAAATTAAACAGTTTTTACTTACCTATTTATTTAGACACAGGGTCTCACTGTTGCCCAAGCTGGAATGCAGTAGCACAACCATGGCTCACTGCAACTCCATCCTCCTAGGTTCCAGCAATCCTCCTGCCTCAGCCTCCTGAGTAGCTGGGACCACAGGCACATGCCACCGTACTTGGCTAATTTTTTATTTTTAGTAGAGATGAGGCCTTACTATGTTGGCAGGCTGGTCTTGAGTTCCTGGGCTCAAGCGATCCCCTTGTCTCAGTCTCCCAAAGTGCTGGGATTACAGGCGGAAGATATCATGCCTAGCCAAAAGTTTTTATATCATAGTTATTTTACTTATTTTAGCAAATATTTCAGGCCAGGTGTGGTGGCTCATGCCTGTAATCCTGGCACCTTGGGAGACTGAGCTGGGTGGATCACTTGAGTCCAGCAATCCAAGACCAGCCTGGGCAACACGGTGAAGCCGTCTCTACTAAAAATACAAAAAATTCGCTGGGTGTGGTAGCACAGGGCTGTAGTCTTAGCTACTTGTGGGGCTGAGGCAGGAGGATCACTTGAGCCCAGGAGGTCAAGACTGCAGTGAGCTGTGATCCTACCACTGCACTCCAGTCTGGAGTCCTACAACAGGTTCTTAAAAGAGTAAGACCCTGTCTCAAAAACAAAACAAAACAAAACAAAATCCCCCCCACACACACACACAGAAATATTTCATATCTCAACACTGTTTTATTTTTTACATGCCCAGCCAACTTTTGTATTCTTGATTAAAGATTAATGGCATTATTTTATAGAACTAGACATTCACACATAAAACACAAAAATACTTTTTCACTACCTAAGCTGAAGATAAAATGATCTTTTAATTACTCCATTTTCAAATTATTTGTACTTTTCTAGAGAATTAAAAAATCATTATCACTAATAGCGACATGTCAAAATAAAGAATCTAGGCCAGGCATGGTGGCTCACACCTGTAATCCCAGCACTTTAGGAGGCTGACGTATGAGGACTGCTTCAGTGTAAGAGGTCAGGGCTGCAGTGAGCTGTGATTGTGCCACTACACTCCAGCCTGGGTGACAGAGCAAGACCCTGTCTGAAAAGAAACACAAAAAACAAAAAAGAATCTGAAAGTGAGCACATTATACTGCCCCTCTGGGACTCAAAACTCTAATTCCAGTAAATAAAACCAACTGAAATACCATACTCCTATCAAGTAATGAGCCCTATAAAACATCATCATCATCTACCATTTATGCAGCAGGAGATTACTTAAATACTATGTATTAAATAAAACAACATATACTATACAAAGTTTCTGTACAACAAGGAAGAGCAAAGTTTCCTTATCAAGTACAATCAAGGATATGGATGGTTTTGGCAAAAAGACAAAGCTTTTCCAATTTTCAGTAACCCTAAATTCCCCAAGTCTAAAAACGGAAAAACCTTGACCTTGTTTAGTAATGCTGTTCATCAACCTTTTCTGAAACCTCTTTCTCAGCCTCAATGGGAATAAATTGTAACAAATCAATCCAAAATACAAACTAGAGGTTTGTAACTACTACCATGAGTGAATTAAAAACATCAACTAAAACATAAATATTATGGTTAGATGTAACACATTGCAGCACACTGATTTTTTTTTTTTTTTTTTTGAGACAGAATCTTGCCCTGTCACCCAGGCTGGAGTGCAATGGCACAATCTTGGCTCACTGCAACCTCCACCTCCCAGGTTGAAGCAATTCTCCTGCCTCAGGCTCCCTAGTAGCTGGGATTGCAGGTGCCCGCCACCATGCACGGCTAATTTTGTTTTTTTGTTTTTTTTTTTGAGACTAAGTTTTGCTCTGTCTTGATCTCTTGACCTTGTGATCTGCCCACCTCGGCCTCCCAAAGTGCTGGGCTTACAGGCGTAAGCCACCGTGCCGGGCCTAATTTTTTTGTATTTTTAGTAGAGACAGGGTTTCAGCATGTTGGCCAGGCTGGTTTTGAACTCCTGACCTCAAGTGATCCACCCACCTCGGCCTCCCAAAGTGCTAGGATTACAGACATGACCCATCACTTCTGGCCTGGCATTTTTAAAATATACTTAATATACTTAATTAGTCACATAATAATTTTATGAACAGATGTATTTCAATTAAATTAAATCTATATATGTCCCCAAATAAAATAAAAATAAAAGATATTTTCTTAATATCCTCCAAATAAAAAGTTTTCAACCAGGCATGGTGGCTCACACCTGTAATCCCAGCACTTTCGGAGGCTGAGGCAGGCAGATTGCTTGAGCCCAGGAGTTCGAGACCAGCTTGGGCAATGTGACAAAACCTAATCTCTACAAAAAATACAAAAGAATTAGTCAGGTATGGTGGCGCATGACTGTAGTCTCAGCTACTTGGTAGGCTGAGGTGAAAGGATCACCTGAGCCCGGGAAGTAGAGGCACAGTGAGCCATCATTGTGTGCCACTGGACTCTAGCATAGGGAAGGGGACTGAGACCGTCTTAAAAAAATTAAATAAAAAGTCTTCTTTTTTTAAAATTCTGCAATTCATGAGAAACTGCACTCACACATAGTGTGTGACATTAGATATCTGATAACACGTTCCTTAATACAAAAACCTCAGAAGTTACCATGATTATCCAAAACTACTGGTACCCTGCTCAGGATCTTTTAGGCAAAGTCCTTGCTATCTCCTAAGCTTTGAAACCTAGAAAGGTAAATATACCCAATATAACGACTAAATAGACTACAGATGAATCAGTAGAGATTGAAGGAGAGTTGTTGAAAGAAAAAGGAAAAAGCAAACTAAAACAAGCATACTTCAGAGACAGAAGATTAGAAGTAAAAGGGATGAGGTAAAAAAAGAAATTTTAGTTCAGGCACAGTGGCTCACGCTTATAATTCTAGCACTTTGGGAGGCCAAGGTGGGCAGATCACCTGAGGCCAGGAGTCAAGACCAGCCTGGCCAACATGGCGAAACCCCGTCTCAAACAAAAAGAACAAAAAGTACAAAAATTAGCCAGGCGTGGTGGCACAGCTACTCAGGAGGCTGAGGTGGGAGGATTGCTTGAGCCCAAGAGGCAGAGGTTTCAGCAAGCCATGATCACCCCACTGCACTCCAGCCTCCCAAGAGAGTAAAACCCTGTCTCAAAAAAAAAGAGAAGAAAAAGAAAGTGATATGGTTTGGCTCTGTGTCCCTACCCAAATCTCATGTTAAATTGTAATCTCCAAAATTGGGGGAGGGACCTGGTGGAAATGATTGGATCATTGGGGTGGATTTCCCCCTTGCTGTTCTAGTTGATAGTGAGTTCTCAAGAGCTACCGTTGTCAGAAAGTGGAAAGTTTGTAGCACTTCCCCCTTCACTCGCTTGGGTGTCCACACACATGCACACTCTCCCTCTGTCTCTCCTGCCAACCATGGGAAAATATGCCCACTTCCACTTCCGCTATGATTGTAAGTTTTCTGAAGCCTCCCCAGATGCAGATGCCTGTATAGCCCACAGAACCGTGAGCACATTAAACCTATTTTCTTTATAAATTACCCGGTCTCAGGTATGTCTTTGTAACAGTGTAACTGGGTACCCAGAACATATAAAAATGTGGCAAACTGCTGAGCACAATAGCTTATACCTGTAATACCAGCACTTTGGGAGGCCAAGGCAAGAGGATCACTTAAGATCAGGAATTTGAGACCATCCTGGGCAACATAGCAAGACCCTGTCTGCACAAAAAAATTTTTTCAAAAATTAGCTGGGTGTGGTGGTGCACACCTGTAGTCGCAGTTACTCAGGAGGCTGAGGTGGGAGGATCACTTGAGCCAGGAGGTGGAGACCGCAGTGAATTATGATCACACCACTGCGTTCCAGCCTGGGCAACAGAACAAGACCCTGGCATCAAAAAAAAAAAGAAAAAAAAAAGAGGCAAACAAAAGTTTCCCATAATAATGTTTACCCTTACTTTATGCACCACACTGACACTCCCCATTACTTTTTAAAATTGTTATTGTGACTCACTAAATTGAATTTACAAGCCATTAATGGATCACAAACTAAAGTTTGAAAGCACTGGCTTAGAGGAACTAAAAATTATGGGAAAGTCCTTGCTTTCCTATGATTATCTAGCTTGAGAAAACTATTCAGAAGGTGGAATTCTCCCAGGGCTGAAATACTGTCTTATCTGGCACATAATAATCACTTAAAGTTTGTTGAATTAATACATTTTGGAACGTAAGCCACTTTCAAGGTAAGGACATACCTACAAAAGATACCTAAATAAAAATGCGTAGAAGAGCATGGGTACTCTGAATCCCTTCAAAGACAGGGATGGTAAAAAGAGCTCCAGGAGGTAGAAGAGGGATACCAAATTTTTCTTAAATAAACAAAGTAAGTACTGGAAAAGAAATGTCATTTGTTGTTGTTTTTTTTTTTTTTTTGAGACGGAGTTTTGCTCTTGTCTCCCAGGCTGGAGTGCAATGGCGTGATCTCGGCTCATTGCAACCTCTGCCTGGTTCAAGTGATTCTCCTGCCTCAGCCTCCCAAGTAGCTGGGATTACAGGTGCCCACTACCACACCCAGCTAATTTTTGTGTTTTTAGTAGAGACGGGGTTTCACCACTTTGGCCAGGATGGTCTTGAACTCCTGACCTCAAGCAATCCACCCACCTCGGCCTCCCAAAGTGCTGAGATTACAGGCCTGAGCCACCACGCCCGGCCTGAAATGTCATTTCTTAAGACAGGCTTTATATCCAGCAAAGGAAAAAGAAAACCTGTGATAAATTAAAAACTCCCATCAGAGGTGGGCACAGTGGCTCCTGTGTATAATCTCGCCACTTTGGGAGAACAAGGCAGAAGGATCACTTAAACTCAGAAGATCAAGACCAACCTGGGCAACATAGTGAGATCTTGTCTGTACTAAAAATAAAAAAAAATTAGCCAGGTGTGGTGGTGCACGCCTGTAGTCCTAGCTGCTGAGGTGGCTGAGGTGAGAGGATCGCTAAGTCCAGAAGATTGAGGCTGTAGTGAACTTTGATCTCACCACTGCACTCCAACCTGAGTGACAGAGCGAGAATCTATCCCAAAGAAAGAAAAAAACTCCCATTAAGTACTACACAGTAGTCCATTATAGGTGCAAAAAGTTACTAAGCTACCTTGATATTCTAACTATTTCTTTCAAAAATATATGTCAGACTCCAGATATATAAATCCAATATCGCCAGGCGCAGTGGCTCACGCCTGTAATCCCAGCACTTTGGGAGGCCAAGGCGGGCAGATCACAAGGTCAGGAGATCAAGACCATCCTGGCCAACACGGTGAAACCCCGTCTCTACTAAAAATACAAAAATTTAGCCAGGCATAGTGGCGGGCGCCTGTAGTCCCAGCTACTTGGGAGGCTGAGGCAGGAGAATGGCATGAACAGGGCAGGCAGAGGTTGCAGCGAGCCGAGATCGTGCCACTGCACTCCATCCTGGGCAACAGAGCGAGACTCCGTCTCAAAATAAATAAATAAAAATAAATCCAATATCAAATCAAAATTATATAATGCAACTCATCCTTAAATATTAGACTCTCCCCAGCACTTTGGGAGGCTGAGGCAGGTGGAACCACTTGAGCTCAGGAGTTCGATACCAGACCAGGCAACATGGCAAAACCCCATCTCCACAAAAAATACAAAAATTAGCCAGGCAGTGGCATTTGCCTGTAGTCCTAGCTACTTGGAGGGCAAAGGTGGGTGGATCACTTGAGCCTGGGAGGTCAAGGCTGCAGGCAGCCGAGATCGTGCCACTGCACTCCAGTCTGGCTGACAGGAGTGAGACCCTGTCTCAAAAAAAAAAAAAAAAAAAATTATCTCAATGTACTCATAAACATTTATATTAGGCAGCTAGTGTGTGATAGCCAACAATTTATTGAGTATTAGCATGTATCAGGCAGTAAGTTGAGTACTTAGCAAGCATTATCCTATTTAAACAACCCAGTATATACTATCTTCACATTAAAGGGTGTGGTGGCTCATGACCGCCTATAATCCCAGCACTTTGGGAGGCCAAGGTGGGTGGATCACCTGAGGTCAGGAGTTCAAGACCAGCCTGGCCAACATGGTGAAACCCTGTCTCTACTAAAAAAACAAAAACATTAGCCAGGCATGGTGGCACATGCCTGTAATCCCAGCTACCCGGGAGGCTGAGGCAGGAGAATCACTTGAACCCAGGAGGCTGAGGTTGCAGTTAGCCGAGATCACGCCATTGCACTCCAGCCTGGGCAACAAGAGCAAAACTCCATCTCTAAAAAAGAAAAGAAAAGAGAAAAGAAAAGAAAAGAAGCCTGGCACAGTGGTTCACATCTGTAATCCCAACACTTTGGGAGGCCAAGGCAGGCGATCACCTGAGGTCACGAGTTCATGACCAGCCTGACCAACATGGAGAAACCCCATCTCTACTAAAATTACAAAAAATTAGCTGGGCACGGTGGCGCATACCTGTAATCCCAGCTCTTGGGAGGCTGAGGCAGGAGAATCGCTTGAACCTGGGAGGCAGGGGTTGCAGTGAGCGAGATCATGCCATTGCACTCCAGCCTGGGCAACAAGAGCAAAATTCCGTCTCAAAAAAAAAGAAAAGAAAAGGTGAGGCATAAATAGTTAAATAAAGAAGTTACCACAGGCCTGGTACTGTGGCTCATGCCTGTAATCCTAGCTCTTTGGGATGCTGAGGAGGGAGGACTGCTGAGCCCCCATGAGTTTGAGACCAGATTGGGCAACATAGACACCCCATTTCTAGAAAAAAACTTTAAAATAAGCCAAGTATGGTGGCACAGGCCTGCAGTCTCAGCTACTCACGGCTTGGGCCCTGAAGGCAGAGGCTGCTATGGGCCATGACTGTGCCACTGCACTCCCACCTGGGTGACACAGCAAGACCCCGTCTCAAAAAACCAAAAAAACAAAAACTGAAAAAGTTACACATTTACACTAGTAAATGGTGACATACATATATATACACATATATATACATGTATATACATATATACATGAATATACATATATACATGAATATACACACATGTATACATATATACGTGTATATACATACACGTATATATACGTGTATATATGTATATACATGTATGCATACATGAATATACATGTATACATGTATATATATATATTTTGGGGGGGGGACGGAATCTCACTCTGTTGCCCAGGCTGGAGTGCAATGGCACGATCTCGGCTCACTGCAACCTCCGCCTGCTGAGTTCAAGCAACTCTCCTGCCTCAACTTCCTGAGTAGCTGAGACTACAGGTGCGCGCCACCATGCCCGGCTAATTTTTTGTATTTTTAGTAGAGACGGGGTTTCACCATGCTGGCCAGGCTGGTCTCGAACTCCTGACCTTGTGTTCTGCCCAGCTTGGCCTCCCAAAGTGCTGAGATTACAGGCGTGAGCCACGGCACCCAGCCATTTTTTAACTTTTTTATTATTTTCTTGAGATGGAGTCTCACTCTGTCACCCAGGCTGGAATGCAGTGGCACGATCTTGGCTCACTGCAACCACTGCCTCCCAGGTTCAAATGATTCTCCTGCCTCAGCCTCCCGAGTAGCTGGGACTACAGACACGTGCCACCACGCCCGGCTAATTTTTGTATTTTTAGTAGAGACGGGGTTTCACCACGTTGGCCAGGCTCGTCTGGAACTCCTGACCTCAGGTGATCCACCCGCCTCAGCCTCCCAAAGTGCTGGGATTACAGGCGTGAGCCACCATGCCCAGGCTTTTTTTTTTTTTTTTTTTTTTTTTTTTTTTTTGAGACAGAGTTGTACTCTGTTGCCCAGCTAGAGTGCAGTGACACAATCTCAGCTCACTGCAACCACTACCTCCCAAGTTCCAGCGATTCTCCTGCCTCAGCCTCCCAAGTAGCTGGGATTACAGGCACACGCCACCACGCCCAGCTAATTTTTTGTATTTTTAGTAGAGACGGGTTTCCTCCACATTGGCCAGGCTGGTCTTGAACTCCTGACCTAAAGTGATCTACCCACCTCGGTCTCCCAAAGTGCTAGGATTACAGGCGTGAGCCACCACGCCCAGCCAACATTAATATATAGTAAGTGCCAATTTTATTATTGGTAGCTGCAAACCAGAAAGTTTTGTTCCATCCTATTATTTGATAATATTTCTCAGAAACTAAACTTTGAATGTCTTTCTAAATGTTACAGTAATTCATCTACTTCTAAACCTGCATAAAACTATTTGATCAAATAATTTTATCAAAAGGAAAAATTAACCCCTTCTCAGCTTTAAAGATAAATTAGATGGTAATTAAGTGCCATTATATTTAAATAACAACCTACAGCACAACGGTCACTGGCATTTTTAGGAGGCTGCAGTATATCTATTATGCAAGGCACTTAATAATTTATACTTTTACTTACTTTATTTACATGCCAGGTACTTAACATTTTAAAAACTCTTCCAACTTTTATAGGATACTTAATTTTGTCATCAAAAAGGTATAGCCTTAGACTGTATTTTAGAACAAAAAGTCTGCTTCTGGCACAAATAGACTGATACAGAAATAACTGTTACCAAATGATGACAGAAACGTCCCAACTGAAAATAATTGTTGCTAGTCCCTCCACACAACTTTTTAATTCATGTAGATTTTTAGAAGGTATGAGACATCTTTAATGAAATTAAACATCAATTTTTATTACTAAAAACTAAAATACTTTAAGAATGGAATGAACTAATACAGGTTGTATCCTCTCATATTTTATAATAGGAAAACCTGAAGAATAATTTTTAAAATCCAACCATTAATAGTAAGTACGGAAATCGGGCTGGGTGCAGTAGCTCATGTCTGTAATCTCAGCACTTTGGGAGGCCAAGGCAGGTAGATAGCTGGAGCTGAGGAGTTCAAGACCAGCCTGGGCAACATGGCAAAACCCCATCTCTACAAAAAAAAAAAAAAAAAAAAAATTAGCCAGACGTGGTGGCATGTACCTGTAGTGCCAGCTACTTGGGAGGTTGATGTGGGAGGAGCACTTGAACCCGGGAGGCTGAGGCTGCAATACGCTGTGATCACGCTATTGCATTCCAACCTGGGCGACACAGCAAAAACCCTGTCTCAAATTCAAAAAAAAAAAAAAAAAAAGTACACATACCTAAAGGCAGGTGAGCATATGTTGGTACTCTGCTTAATGAACATCTCAATTTTATGCGAAACTTTACTAGAGAAATAACACTTTTTTGTTTCGTTTTGTTTTGAGATGGAGTCTTGTTCTGCCGCCCAGGCTGTCAGGCAGTGGCGCGATCTCAACTCACTGTAACCTCCACCTCCTGGGTTCAAGTGATTCTCCTGCCTCAGCCTCCCCAGTAGCTGGGGTTACAGGCACCCACCACCATGCCTAGCTAATCTGTTTTATTTTTGTAGAGACAGGGTCTCTCTTTGTTGGCCAGGCTGGTTTCGAACTCTTGACCTCAGGTGATCCGCCCACCTTGGCCTCCCAAAGTGCTGGAATTACAGGCTTGAGCCACCACACAGGCTTTTGTTTTGTTTTTAGACAGTCTCACTCTGTCACCCAGGCTAGAATGCGGTGGCATGATCACAACTCACTGCAGCCTCCATCTTCTGGGCTCAAGCAATCCTCCCACCTCAGCCCGCCAGGTAGTTGGAACAAGCACGCACCATCACGCCCCACTAATATTTTCATTTTTTATTTTTTGGAGACAGGGTCTCACTATGTTGCCCAGGCTGGCCTCAAACTCCTAGGCTCAAGTGATCCTCCAGCCTCAGCCCCCAGCATGCTGGGATTATAGGCATAAACCACCATGCCTAGCCCATGCTAATTAAAAAAAAAATTTGTTTTTGTAGAGACAGGGTCATGCTATGTTGCCCAGGCTGCTCTTGAACTCCTGGCCTCAAGCAATCCTCCCACCTCAGCCTCCCAAAGCGCTGGCATTACAGGCCTGAGCCACTTTGCCCAGCCCAGAAATAACACTTTTTTGAAGGGATTCGTTCACATATGATCCTCATCCAAACAGCAACCCTCAACTAATATGTACCAAAAATGCTCCTCATTTCTAAAAGATTAAATTAGTATGAGTGCAATTAATTGTTATAAGTAACAGAGACTAGTGAAAACAAAACAGAGATACAAATGAAAAATTAAGTGATTTTAATATACAAATAAGCCAAATGCAAAACACAGACTTTATTTCCAGGTGAAAGACATGAAAGACAGATTAATCTCAACTCTAATTTCAATGCCAACAACTGACCCCTAGATATCTTCTGGATTTACTAAATATTCATGTCTATTAAGAACTGGCAAATTTGCCGGGCACGGTGGCTCAAGCCTGTAATCCCAGCACTTTGGGAGGCTGAGGCGGGCAGATCACAAGGTCAGGAGATCGAGACCATCCTGGCTAACACAGTGAAACCCCGTCTCTACTAAAAATACAAAAAATTAGCTGGGCTTGGTGGCAGGCGCCTGTAGTCCCAGCTACTCAGGAGGCTGAGGCAGGAGACTGGCGTAAACCCGGGAGGTGGAACTTGCAGTGAGCCGAGATCGTGCCACTGCACTCCAGCCTGGGCGACAGAGCAAGACTCCGTCTCAAAAAAAAAAAAAAAAAAAAAAAAAAGAACTGGCAAATTATTAAAATAAATCATACTCATGGTTAGTTATGAGCATCCAGTCTTTCTAGTATCCTGTAACTAATGAGTTGCTTTCTTACTGTTAAAATGGCATCGTAACATGGGCCCAAATATCATGTATACACCTTGTTATACAGAAAGTTTATTTTATATCAACACCCATTCAATTACTTGCCATATCCTCACTTCTCCCAAAATCGACATTATAAAAAATACGATAATTATTTTCTATTCAGTGCCCTCATACTTCTGATTCTGTACATTGCTGTACTTCTTTAAAACCTCTCAGAGTTTAAATTTGTTTGCAATACTATCCTTTAGTTTGGAAGCAATGTTTTGTTACTGTCAAGATAATCTTAAACTATTAAAAGCCTTTAAATCCAGCTGATTCTCAGAAATTCTTCCACCTATAAAACATGAGAATTATAACCAAATTAACAAATCAGATATCAGAATGCCAAAAATTAAGTCATTAAAAGAGAATCCAGTGAAAGAGCCAGTTGTGAAAGAACAGGAAGTGATGTACACTGCCATTTTGTAGATGAACTATTTAGAAACATAAGAAGTGCCATACTAATCTAGAATCAACTCAGACTAACAGCTCTCAGCATTTTCTTTCTGACAGTGGCATCAGAGGTCATCTGAAATAACCCTCAGGCAATTTTTCCTTAATAATGTATTTATCTAATTGATCATGAACATACTTTTCCACTTTTAGGCAACATTCCCACCAGCTATGAAAAAAGAGAGTTGTTTTTTTTCCGGTTGTCCTTAGTTATAGCATGCTGAAATACAGCAAGTAAATAGTTAACCTACACCCTATGTAAATCCTTTAAGTTTTGTAGCCTCTATTGATAAATCCTCTCTGCCTACAACTTTCCAAGGTAAAAGCAGTCACTCCTTACTGAGCAGTATGCTTCGATCAACACATGCTAGTATATATGAAATAATTATCAACAACAAGCCATAATACGGAGAATCAGACTTCCTGGCATAATTCGCCATTATGGAGAAAACTCTACATATCAACAACATGCAGCTTTGTCCCATGAAATAAATACTCAAATGAATAGTGTTATTTCAATGAATTGAGATGACCATTAAAAGGGAATAAAGAAAGCAAAGAGAATTCCATCTTCTGAGAAAAAAAATAATAAAACTTATTTAACATACCATGTCTCCTACATCAAAATCATGATATAAAATGACAGAAACTAAGTTAGTGCCTAGCGCTACTACTAACACCTTTAAATCCCTATCTTAAAACAGGTTTCAAAATGCAACAAACACACCACAAAAGCTCTATTGGACAACATTTAATGACAACATAAAATGTAGATGGCATTTGAAGTATTTAAAAATAAGTCACTAAGTAGAGCTGAAAACACTAAATACACCAAAGACAACTCATTATCTGTACACATTTTAGTCTTCTTCTTCACTTTGGGAAAAAATTAATTCTATTAATAGTCATATGTGGAATATTTTGAAATCACATCACCAGTATTTACTAAACACTTGAAAAAAATGTATCATCAGTACATGGAGACTTGAAAACTACTCTTTGGTCACAAAAAGCACTTGGCAGCACATTTCCAGAATGTTTAAATTTTTATTTATTTCTACTCAACTAAGAACAAAACCAACAAGTACTACTGTAAACCAGATAAGATGATCTGCTTTCAGACAAACATGACAGGTAGCAAAAGAAGTGAAAAATGACTGACTACAGAAAATAGATCATAGAATAATTAGGCAGATTAATAAGAACAAAGAAACAGCTGCAGAAAGGTTTGTAACCTTACCATTTAAAAAAAAAATCCAATTTCAATATTATACACAACAGTATCAACCCTAAAAATTCACAGCTTAGGGAGAAATGCCCATCAGACAGGCTGTCTGTATGTAATAATTGTTAATAATTTTTTTTTTTGAAACGGAGTCTCGCTCTGTCGCCCAGGTTGGAGTGCAGTGGCACCATCTCGCCTCACTGCAACCTCCGCCTCCCGGGTTCAAGCGATTCTCCTGCCTCAGCCTCCCGAGTAGCTGGGACTACAGGCGCGTGCCACCATGCCCGGCTAATTTTTTGTATTTTTAGCAGAGACGGGGTTTCACCGTGTTAGCCAGGATGGTCTCGATCTCCTGACCTCGTGATCCGCCCGCCTCGGCCTCCCAAAGTGCTGGGATTACAGGCGTGAGCCACCGCGCCCGGCCAATAATTCTTCATGAACTACAAAAGTCATAGAAAAAGAAAAGGGAAATGAGGATGAGGAGGTACAAAATTATTTTATTTGAATACTAACTAAAATCCAACCTGCTCACAAAAAAATGTCAATCCAGACATCTCTCAAAAAGAGAGACATCAAAACTGTTCTAACAGGAGAGGTGTCCCTCTCGAGAAGTCATATCCCCCAACAATAACACCAGAACAGATACACTTCCCATGGACAGATCTCAGGGGAAGAGTATTAAAACGATACTGTCGTCGATTTAAAACCAAAGGAAAAAGAGTAACCTTTTCAAGGGAAGCGCCATTAGTTCCCTCTCCTGCTCCCCCTCCCTTCTGTGTATACATGGGTCTGTGTATGAAGAAACTGCCTTGGACTTCTGCAGCATTGCAGTAGACTAGAGGATGGGGAAGGGGGAAGGGTACGGGGAGAGAAACGCTTCCATCGCCCCTACAGAAGAGGGGTATAGATTTCCTGTGCTAGGGGGTGGAATCCACCCAGCAAGCCACCCAGAGCAGTCTCCCTTCCCAAGAATACACAGACACTACAAAGGAGAAGAGGAGCAAAGGCACCAGAGGGGAAAGGGACCTCGCGCCTTTAAACCGGGGTGCACATCAACCCAGTCTCCCTGTGAGGGCCACACCTTCCTCGAAACATCCCCCTTCCACCACCCCTTCCGGTGACCCTCAGGAAAAAGGAATGGAATTGCTCTCGCCCCTTAAAACCGGAGAGCGCCCAGCTCACCAGCTTCTTCACCCCACCCACAGAATCACAGACCCTCCTTTTCTCCCTCCCCCACCCCACTCCCACATCCCTTCTTCCACACACAGGCCCGAGTGGGCCGAATTTCCCCGCCCCCCTCTATATCCCCCTTTCCCAAAGCAGAGGTGCCCTTACCCTTTCGCCGACAGGTCTGGGGCGGAGCAGGCAGGCGCAGCCCCCTGCAGCGCTCCGGTAGCCGCTACCCTGGAGGGTGAGGAGTGAGGAGGAGGAGGGGGCCCGGCGACAGATCGCCGCCCCCCACCCCCGAGCCCCAGCAAGCCGCCCAGCCCAAGCTCTGCAACAAGGGGCGGCGGCGGCGGGGCGGGGGGGGGGGGGGCGAGGGGACGACCGGGGTCGAGGAGGCGCCCTCAGCGCTTGGGCTCAGTTAAGATGGCGCGGGGAAGTGCCGGGAGCCGTCTCCGTCGCCGCCTCGGGGGAACCGGCCCGGGCCTCGGCCGCCTCTAGTCCTCACACAGCCGAGGCCCTCTCGGTCCCCCGCCGCGGCCCCTCGGCGGGCGGGCCCACGCGCAGCCCTCCGCCACCAACACCACCCCTGGTAAGGAGGCGCTCACAAAGGGAAGGGAGGCCGCGGGCCGGCCGGCGGACGGCGGGGCGGGGTCCCCCGGGGCCGGGAGGCCTCAGATGTTCGCGAGTGCCTAGTGCTTTCGGCCCGCGAAGGGCGCAGGGCGAGCGGGACCCCTCCTCTCTCCTCAGGCAGGCGGCGGCACCGACTCAGTCTCTTTGCCACCCTCCCTCTCTCTCCCCGAGCCCTGAAGCCACAGAGCCCGGCCGCTGCCCAGCTTCCCCCCCTTTACCCGACACCACTCCCCTCCTCCCGACCGTCATCCCCCGTCTCCGATCTCGCGAGATTTCCCGCCTGACAGGCCGGACCCTGCGCGAGACACGACTACATGCGCGCGCGCGCGCCCTCACAGGAGCGCGCAAGGCTTGCTACGGGCAGAGTTGTCCCGGTGGCCCGGAGTCCCAGCCTCTGTCCAGCATGGCCTCACTGAGTTCGCGGAGCTTCTAATGCCACGCGGGCGTCAGGTGCATTCATTTCACCCCGGAGATCTGAAGAAGAAGAGTTTTTCTGCACTCCCCTTCCTTCCTGCTTCCCACCTCCAAAGCCCGCCACTGATCCTGCGAGTAAGTTTGCCCTGAAGTGTGGAATATCCCATTCCTGCACAACTCGGTTCTACACCCCCTCCCCCGTGGGATTCAGAGGTACACTGGGCAGCTCAATCAGTATGCAGTTGAGTTTTTGAGATTCTAATAGTTGATACTAATTCTTGGAACGACAGTAAGACTTGGAAATACAGATCTAAGCCACCCTATATATTGGTGATGTAGAAAAGAGATAACTTCTTGAAAAGTGTCTGTGAGTTTAGTAGGTTGAGTAATGAGAAGTTTTGGAACAAGAGCAGCAAACAAACTAAAGACTCCTATGCAAAGAAGAAGTAGAGTTTTTATTCTTTTATCTCAAAACTTTTTTTTTTTTTTTTTTTTAGGGAAAACTCCCTCAGTACTTATTCAAGAACCTAAAAGTGTAAGGCCGGGCGCGGTGGCTCACGCCTGTAATCCCAACACTTTGGGAGGCCGAGGCGGGCGGATCACGAGGTCAGGAGATCGAGAGCATCCTGGCTAACACGGTGAAACCCCGTCTCTATTAAAAGATAGAAAAAAATTAGCCGGGCGTGGTGGTGGGCGCCTGTAGTCCCAGCTAGCTACTCGGGAGGCTGAGGCAGGAGAATGGCGTGAACCCGGGAGGCGGAGGTTGCAGTGAGCCGAGATTGCGCCACTGCACTCCAGCCTGGGCGACAGAGTGAGACTCGTCTCAAAAAAAAAAAAAAAAAAAAGAGAACCTAAAAGTGTACACAAAGTGTAGTCATAAAAAATCTTGGTTCTTTAACCAACAAAACGACTGAAATAAATAAACCTGTTATATGAGTTTCATGAATAAAAATTAACTCTGGGCCGGGCCCGGTGGCTCACGCCTGTAATTATAGCACTTTGGGAGGCTGAGGCGGGCGGATCACCTGAGGTCAGGAGTTCGAGACCAGGCTGGCCACAGTAGATCTGTGCTCAAAGGAAGGAGCATGTTGATCAGGCCTAAGCAATCCGTGTATACAGTGTATGTATGACCTTCCTCTAGTCTGGCTCAGGGATGGGCACATGATCCAATTAGAGCCAATGGGTACAATAAGATTTTCTCTGGCTTTTTGGGAAAGAAACTTTCTTATTTTCTCCCAAAAATGTAATATATATATTGAACTCCCAAAATGGAGTCCAGTGGTGTGATCCTGGCTCACTGCAACCTCTGCCTCCCAGGATCAAATGATTCTGCTACCTCAGTCTCCCAAGTAACCGGAACTACAGGCATATGCCACCGTGCTGGCTAAGTTTTGTATTTTTTGTAGAGATGGGTTTCGCCATGTTGCCCAGGCTGGTCTTGAACTCCTGGCCTCAAAGGATCCACCTGCTTCGGCCTCCCAAAGTACTAAGATTACAGATGTGAGCCACCGTGCCCAGCCTATGATTTTTCAATGAGCAATAATCACACCTCGGATAAATCTCATTGGCTACAATACTGCCACTGCGCAAAGTTTCTGAAATTTGATGATGATGATAATAACAAAAATAGTGAAATAGTTAACACGTATTGAGTGCTGATTATATGCCAGAGAGAGTTCTAAACACTCTACTTATTTACTCCTCACAATAACCATATTGGGTGGGTATAATTATTATTCCTTTTTAGAAATGGTGGAACTGGGCCTGGCGCGGTGGCTCATGCCTGTAATCCCAGCACTTTGGGAGGCTGAAGTGGGCGGATTACCTGAGGTCAGGAGTTCGAGACCAGCCTGGCCAACATTGTGAAAAAAATTAGCCGGGCATGGTGGTACACGCCTGTAATCCCAGCTACTCAGGAGGCTGAGGCAAGAGAATTGCTTGAGCCCAGGAGACGGAGGTTGCAGTGAGAGGAGATCGTGCCACTGCACTCCAGCCTGGCCAACAGAACGAGACTCTGTCAAAAAGAAAGAAAGAGAGAGAGAGAGAAAGAAAGAAAGAGTGGCACTGAGGCACAGAGAAGAATTTTGATTAACTTGTCAAAGTTCTTATAGCCAGTTTGTGGTGAAGCCAGTTGTCAAATTCAGCTTTCATCCAGAACCACTGTGTTCTTTTTTTTCTTTTTTTCTTTTTTTTGAGACAGAGTCTCGCTCTATCGCCCAGGCTGGAGTGCCGTGGCGCGATCTCAGCTCACTGCAATCTCTGCCTCCTGGGTTCAAGCAATTCTTCTACCTCAGCCTCCTGAATAGCTGGGACTACAGGCGCGTGTCACTGCGCCCGGCTAATTTTTGTGTTTTTAGTAGAGACCGGGGGGTTCACCATATTGGCCAGGCTGGTCTCGAACCCCTGATCTCATAATTCACCCGCCTTGGCCTCCCAAAGTGATGGGATTACAAGCATGAGTCACCGTGCTTGGTCTATATTCTTTTTTTTTTTTTTTTTTTTTTTTTGGGACGGAGTCTCGCTCTGCTGCCCAGGCTGGAGTGCAGTGTCACGATCTCAGCTCACTGCAACCTCCACCTCCCGGCTTCAAGCAATTCTCAGAGCCACTACATTCTATCTCCTTGAGAGAATGTAAGGACTGGAATTGCTATTGCCTTTTGCTGTGAAGCCCCAGAACAAAGGCAACTCAGTGGGAAACACATTCTGGAGATAAAAAAGGATCACTGAAGCCCTGGAACTAACTCTGTCTGGTCAGTCCTGACCCTGGAGTTTTTAGCATTTGTGTGCTAAAACATTCCTATTTTTCTTAAGCTAACGTTGGGTCTGGTTCTCTTTTGTTTGCAACCAAATAGTCCTCACACAGAACTGTTTATTTTTTGGCCTTTCCCACCAGGCTGTGATCTTCACAAGCATATGAATATTTGTCTTATTTATATCTATGTCCACAAACTTAGCATAATGTACATAATGACATTCAACAAATGTTTGCTATCAGTTCAATAATTCTGCAGACATTTTCTCCTATGTGTCAGAAATTGGGTTAGGTGTGGGAGATGTCAAGAAGAGTGAGTGAATGAAAGCCGTTTGCCTGGAGTGTATGGAAGAATAGCTGCTGCAAATGTTAGTGTGACAGAGAACTCTAGGAAAAGGTGTACACACATGCTAGAGTTCTCTGGAGGTTACTGTCACTTTGGCACTATGTGCCTGGCCAATGGGTATTTCTGGAGTCTTACACATGTCAGATGTTTTCAGGATTGTCTAAGGTTCTAAGAATGTCTAGAAGTCACCTGCTTCCCAAACTGATGTACGTATCAGAGTTATAGCCGGTCCTGTCATGTAAATGATGTGTTTTCTGCTATGCTTCTCTGTGTCTCTTGACTCCCAAAAGCATATACTGTAAAATGAATATGCCCTACCCATGTCTCAGACTTATAGTGAAGATCCTGTCTGGATATGAAAGTTCTGTTGTATCCAGGTGATAGCTGCTTTATTTCACCTGACCACAAGTGCTAATATATTCTACTCTAGCTAGCATCCCCACAAAAAATGTATCAGTTAGCCTCACTAGCAGTTCTATTCCACTTGTAGTGAACATCTGTTATTCTTGTCTGTCCCAAATTTCTCCCTCTTCTTCTGGCAAAAAGTACCCTATGGCCAGGTGTGGTGGTTCACACTTGCAATCCCAGCACTTTGGGAGGCTGAGGTAGGTAGATCACTTGAGCTCAGGAGTTTGAGACCAGCCTGGTCAACATGGGGAAACCCCATCTCTACAAAAATTAGCTGGGTGTGCTGGTGTGCACCTATAGTCCCAGCTACTAGGGAGGCTGAGGTGGGAGGATCACTTGAGTCTGGGAAGTTGAGGCTGCAGTGAGCCCTGTTTACACCACTGCACTCAAGCCTGGGTGACAAAGTGAGACCCTGTCTCAAAAAAAATTTTTTTTTAAGTACTCTACAGTTCTTAGAGAACTTTCCTGTCTGTTGTTCTGTGGAGTTCTTGTGGGGTTGTTACTCTGGGCCTCTTGCTACAGATGGGCACACCGTCACAGCGTGGGCAACCAAAATAGCTCACCCCTTGGTGAAGCAACTGGGCCAGGGAAGGGTACATGACCCAGAGCCCAAGCTGGACCACTCAGAGATGTTCATTTGGATTTTATATACTGCTTTGTGAGAGTGAGAAGTTTTGCTTTGCCTTTGGGCTCATAAACTGGGATGATGTAAATCTAGACTTTCTATGGAGTTCCTCCCACACAGACCCCATCTCCCTCATCCAGCATCCCTCTGTTGCATAAAATAAACTACCAAGATGCAAGCTTTCCTCCATATGATCTATGTGAAGCCTGCTTAAATTGCTTATAGAAGCATGTCTATGGTTCATAAGCTCCAAGTTCTGATCTCATCCTCACAAAGTCTCAAATGCCTTCAAATTCTACATTTACAACATTCTAACATTTCTGTGTTGAGTAAATTTATGAAGAGGAGAAATAAAAGGCAAGTTTCATGATAACCATTTACATGGTGCCATATGATAACTGGGCCAGACCTCTGTCCCTTCTTCGGGGGTTTCTGGGCAGTGAGTAGGAGAGAGCAGGTTATGTAGGAGAGGTTGTTTAAAACCTGAATTTTGAGACACTCACTGTCTCTAGTGGGTATAATACAACGTATCAGTAAAGGAAGCATTTGATTTTTTTTTTTTTTTTTTTTTTTTGATACAGAGTCTCATTCTATTGCCCAAGCTGGAGTGCAGTGGCACAATCTCGGCTCACCACAACCTTTGCCTCCCGGGTTCAAACAATTCTCGTGCCTCAGCCTCCTGAGTAGCTGGGATTACAGGCATGCACCACCATGCTGGGCTAATTTTTGTATTTTTAGTAGAGAAGGGGTTTCGCCATGTTGGCCAGGCTGGTCTCGAACTCCTGGCCTCTAGTGATCTGCCCACCTTGGCTTCCCAAACTGTTAGGATTACAGGCATGAGCCACTGCACCTGGCCAAAGGAAGCATTTGATTAAAACAGATATTAGAAATTTTCCTGATTCATTTCCTGTGTGTAGACAGTATCCATGACAGCATTCAGTGTTGAGGTGTATTAAAACTAGGTGGCAGCAGTGGGAAGCACCCAAGTCCCCAGTTCACCAGCTGTATCCCCTGCCCCAGTATGGACACTCAACTTTATAACAAAACCCAATCTATAAAGAAAAATACCCAGGGATTGGGAGCTGGGTGTGGTGTGTGGAGAGACAGAAAAAAGGGAGACAGAGTCAAACACTTAACAAAACTTTTTAAGCTCCTGTGGCACTGATTTTTCAGTTACAGGGCCTAATATATTTCTTTTTTCCCACCCTTAAGCTGATTTGGGCCGGGCACAGTGGCTCACGCCTGTAATCCCAGCACTTTGGGATGCCGAGGCGGGCGGATCACGAGGTCAAGAGATCGAGATCAGCCTGGCCAACATAGTGAAACCCCGTCTCTACTAAAAATACAAAAATTAGCCAGGCATGGTGGCGCACACCTGTAGTCCCAACTACTTGGGAGGCTGAGGCAGGAGAATTGCTTGAACCCAAGAGGCGGAGGTTGCAGTGAGCCAAGATCACGCCACTGCACTCCAGCCTGGCGACAGAGTAAGACTCCGTCTCAAAAAAAAAAAAAAACAAACTGATTTGAATTGTCACCTTCAACCACAAGACTTCTTTTTTTGTTTGTTTTTTTTTAAGACAGAGTCTTGCCCTGTCACTCAGGCTGAAGTACAGTGGTGATCATAGCTCACTGCAGCCTCGAACTCCTGAGCTCAAGGGATCCTCCACCTTCAGCCTCCCAAGTAGCTGGGACTTACAAGCACACACAACCATGCCCAGATAATTTTTTATTTTATTTTTTGTAGAGACAGGGTCTAGCCATGTTGCCCAGGCTGGTCTCGAATTCTAGCCTCAAGTGATCCTCCTGCCTTGGCTTACCAAAGTCATGGGATTACATGCATGAATCAGTGCACCTGGCCCCAAAAGACTTCCTACTAGTATATTACTCCTATTTAGTAAAGAGAAGTCCAAAGAGGAAGCCTAAAGAAAATCCCAAGCCAATAAAATATTAACTTATTTTATGTGTTGATTGCCAGCTGTTTGTGTTTCATATGATGTGTGGCAGAAATCTGGTAGGAATTCATGTAGATTTTTTTAAATCCTGGCAGATGTCAGCCATAGCAAAGGGCATAATAAAATCACCAACTGGTCCTGAAGATACATTCCAAAAACCTCTCAGTCCACAAACATGCTGCCCAACCCTTCCTATAGCCACAGATGTCCCAGACAATCAACCATGATGCACTGATCATGGGATGCCTGCCAGAGGGTAGTGTCAGAGAAGTGGGATGAATATTTACCTCCTTGCACATACACAGTAATACCTAACACTTTAAAACATTTTCCATGGACTAGGCATGGTGCTAAGCACCTTACATGTTACTTAATCTTACTTACTTAATCTTCACATGACCCTCTGAAGAAGGTAATATTAACTCCATTTTACAGATAAAGAAAAGAATCCTCAGCTTGGTTATGAGAATGACACAAAGTAAGGGCAGCTACCGACATTAGTAAGTGATGGAAGTGGAACTCCAAAGTCAATGTCTTTTTTTTTTTTTTTTTTTTTTTTGAGACGGAGTCTCGCTCTGTCGCCCAGGCTGGAGTGCAGTGGCGCGATCTAGGCTCACTGCAACTTCTGCCTCCTGGGTTCAAGCAATTCTCGTACCTCAGCCTTCTGAGTAGCTGGAATTACAGGAGTGAGCCGCTATGCCCAACCCAAAGTCAATTTGTTTTTGTTTTTGTGACTGAGTCTCACTCATCTCTAGGCTGGAGTGCGGTGGCGCTATCTCGGCTCACTGCAAGCTCCGCCTCCCGGGTTCACGCCATTCTCCTGCCTCAGCCTCCCGAGTAGCTGGGACTACAGGCGCCTGCCACCACACTCGGCTAATTTTTTTTTTTTTTTTTTTTTTTTGTATTTTTAGTAGAGACGGGGTTTTACCGTGTTAGCCAGGATGGTCTCGATCTCCTGACCTCGTGATCCGCCCACCTCGGCCTCCCAAAGTGCTGGGATTACAGGCTTGAGCCACCGCGCCCGGCCTAGGTCAGGACTTTCTTATATCGAGTTGTATTCTACCAACTGTTACGTACCTTGGCCCAGTATTTATCTATTCTTGTAGGTTAAAATAGAAGAATATGCTGCCTCCATGTGCAGGGCATTTTAAAAGGATTGGCATTTTTAAAAGATTTTCACAAAATGGATCACATTATATGAGAATATAGAGCTCAAGAAGCAACTCCGTATATGATCAGCTTTATTTTCCAGCCTGTAAAACCACACTTCTATCAGGCATCCTTCTGTAGACATGTTTGAGTGAGATGGGCAACAGAGCAAGACTCTGTCTCAAAAAAAAAAAAAAAAGGCTGAGCTTGGTGGCTTACGCCTGTAATCCCAGCAGTTTGGGAGGCCGAGGCAAGCGGATTGCCTGAGCTCAGGAGTTTGAGACCAGGCTGGGCAACACAGTGAAAACACGTCTCTACTAAAATACAAAAAAATTAGCTGGGCGTGGCGATGTGCGACTAGTCCCAGCTACTCAGGAGGCTGAGGCAGGAGAATTGCTTGAACACGGGAGGCAGAGGTTGCAGTGAGCTGAGATCGTGCCACTGCACTCCAGCCTGGGTGACCGTGCGAGACTCTGTTTCCAAAAATAAAAAATAAAAATAGAGACAGGGTCTTGCTTTATTGGCCAGGTTTGTCTCAAACTCTTGGCCTCAAGCAGGCCTCACACGTCCGCCTCCCAAAGTGCTAGGATTATAAGTGTGAGCCCCTGCACCAAACCTGCTTTTTGTTTGTTTGTTTTAAAAGCTCACAGCCAGCCACAGTGGCTCATAGCACTCCAACCTGGGTGTCAGAGCGAGACTCTGTCTTGAAAATAAAAAAATAAAAATTAACTCTAAGGATCAGAAAAGGAAGCTATCTGCTTCAATGCGATGTGTATATGATTTGTTCTCAATACTACCTCTTGTAGTAAGGGTCCTTGCTCTTTGAGTTGGTCATTCCTCTCTTCACCTATGTTGTCAACCACTCTCAAATGGCAACTCCCCCTCAGCATTAAAAACATGCCCTAGTTTCTTCTTCTTTGGGGAGAAAAGAAAGATTACTTTCATCTCTCCTGTCTATAGCCAAGCTTCTTGGAATTTCAAATTATCTATCTTCCCACCCCCCTCTACTAATATTGATCTTGCCAAGGTCAAGACTGACTTCCTGGTTGCAATGTCTAGTGAAGTCATTTAATAGTTTTATTCCTGTCATCTGCAATATTTGACGTCATTGACACTGCTTCCATCTTGAAACTGTGTTCCTCCTTGGCTTTTTCAACACCACTCAAAACCAGATTTCCTTCCACCTTCCTGTCCTGGCAGGGTCCTCTTCCTTCACCTACCCCTTAAAAGATGTCCCTCCAATCCTGATCTCTTTTCCTGAAATTGTTATAGCAAGAATGTTCTCTTCTAGTTATTTCATATATTTGGGAGTGGAAAGAGATTCAGGCTTTCCCTAGTATTTTTTAAATTTTTTATGGAAAATTTCAAACATTCAAAAGGAGTGCAATAAATAATAAACTTCCAGGTGTTCATCACCTAGCTTCAACTAGTATAAACACTTTATCATTATCTTTTACCTCTTCTCCCATAAACCTTTATTCTCCCTGCTGGAGTTTGTTTATTTTTTTAATTTATTTTAGAGACAGGGTCTCGCTCTATCATCGAGGCTGGAGTGCAGTGGCACAGTCATAGCTCACTGCAGCCTCAAATTCCTGCGCTCAGACAATCCTCCCCATCAGCCCCCCAAGTAGCTAAGACTACAGGTGTGTGCCACCATGCTCAGCTAATTTTAAAAATTTTTTTGTAGAGATAGGGGTCTCACTATGTGTCCCTGGCTGCTCTTGAACTCCTGAACTCAAGCAGTCTTCCTGTCTTGTCCTCCCAAAGTGCTGGCATTACAGACATGAGCCATCACACCCACTCAACACCCCCTGGAGTATTTTTATTTATTTATTTTTTTGAGACAGAGTCTCACTTTGTCACCCAGGCTGGAGTGCGGTGGCACAATCTTGGCTCATTGCAACCTCTGCCTCCCAGGTTCAAGCGATTTTCCTGCTTCAGCCTCCTGAGTAGCTGGGATTATAGGCATGTGCCACCACGCCAGCTAATTTTTTTGTGTTTTTAGTAGAGCATGCTCAGCTAATTTTTTTGTATTTTTTGTAGAGACAGGGTTTCACCATCTTGGCCAGGCTGGTCTCGAACTCCTGACCTCGTGATCCACCCGCCTCGGCCTCCCAAATGCTGGGATTACAGGTATGAGCCACCTCACCCAGGCCCCTGGAGTATTTTTAAATAAACCTCTTATAAATCATCATAACATTTCACCTGTATATACTTCAGTATGTATCTGTAACAAAGACCTTTATTGTAGCATAACCACAATATCATTATCACACCTTTACAAAATTAAAAAAATTGTTTTCTTTGTTTTTTTGTTTTTTTTTGGGATGGGGTTTCATTCTTGTCACCTAGGCTGGAGTGCAATGGCGCGATCTTGGCTCACTGCAACCTCCGCCTCCCAGTTTCAAGCTATTCTCTTGCCTCAGCCTCCCGAGTAGCTGGGATTACAGGTGGGCGCCATTGTGCCTGGCTAATTTTTGTATTTTTTTAGTAGAGACAGGGTTTCGCCATGTTGGCCAGGTTGGTCTTGAACTCCTGACCTCAGGTGATCTGCCCACCTCGGCCTCCCAAAATGCTAGGCATGAGCCACTGTGGCCGGCCCCCGTCTCTTTTTTTTTTTTTTTTTTTTTTTTGAGACAGTCTTGCTCTGTTGCCAGGCTGAAGTGCAGTGGCATGATCTCAGCTCACTGCAACCTCTGCCACCCGCGTTCAAGTGATTCCCCTGCCTCAGCCTCCTGAGTAGCTGGGACTACAGGTGCGTGCCACCACGCCTGGCTAATTTTTTGTATTTTAGTAGAGATGGGGTTTCACCCTGTTGGCCAGGATTAGTCTCGCTCTCCTGACCTCGTGATCCGTCTATTTTTAAAAAGAAAGAAAAAGCAACTGTACTAATTTTTACTATTATTTCCTCTCCTTTTGAAAGGCTATGTTAAATTCCCATACTGCCGTGCCACTTCTGGCTTTGATGACTTTCACTCCATTATTACACCATAGGGGCAACCCTCATTGCTCAGGACACACATGAACACAGAGATTTTCCCCATCACTGCTAAGAGACCCAACAGTCTGCTTTGGAATTAGATAATGCATTGAGAAAGCTAGCATTTCTCTCAGATCAGACTCTTTGAATGATAGGAGGAACACAGGATTGAGAAACTTTTGTTCCCTGGAAGGGAACACGCCAGTTGTGAAAAGCCCAAAGTTGTAAATTGTCAGATGGTGACTGCCTGGGAAACCTATCAAGATTCCTAACAGCTCAGCTGAGAACCTAATTACCAGTTACAAAGAGAGACAGGAAAAACGTGTTGTCAGAGTGCGCCTGGTCAGAGAGAATGAAGTATGATGTCCCAGCCTCATCACCAGCCTCCTTCTTGTTTCGACTAGAACAAAACACATTAGTATAATTGACATTACACATGTTTATTATCCGGAACAAAGGAACCATGTCAAACCATAACTCTGTGTCAGCTGAGTCTTTGGTAATCACATAAACTGAACAATGGCATTTGACCTGATTGTGCAAAAACACTTCCAGGATTCTCAGTGCCAAGGATAATACCATCCTGTACTTAACTTTTCACCTGGAGTTTACACAAACTTCAACGAATCCTCCTAATTTCCTGGAGTGAAGAGGAGCAGTAATCTTTTGTTCTAGTGAAGCCCAGAGAGGGATAAGAACTTACCTAAAGCCACACAATCAGCAAACCAGCATCGTATTTTCTTTTCTTTTTTTTTTTTGAGATGGAGTCTCTCACTCTGTCACCCAGGCTGGAGTGCAATGGCACGATCTCAGCTCACCGCAACCTCTGCCTCCCAGGTTCAAGCAATTCTCCTGTCTCAGCCTCATAAGTAGCTGGGATTACAGGTGCCTGCCACCACACCTGGCTAATTTTTCTTTCTTTTCTTTCTTTTTTTTTTGTATTTTTGTAGAGACAGGGTTTCACTGTGTTGCCCAGGCTGGTCCAGAATTCCTGAGCTCAGGCAATCCATCTGCCTCGGCCTTCCAAAGTGCTAGGATTACAGGTGTGAGCCACCGTGCCCGGCCTCAGCATCTTATTTTCTAAGGAAAATAAATTAGTATCAACCATGCTGCAGCACCAACATGAGGAAACCAGCACTCTTCACCAAGAATCCCTATATTGGGGAAAACCAACATTAGTGTATTCACATGCTAGTTTTTACAAAGACTTCTAGTCTTGCAAAACTCACCCACACTTCCCACTCTCTTACCTCAACTGTATCAGCAGCAATTGAGCGTGAATGCTAACTTTCTCAGTGGGATATTTTTTTTTTCAGTTGTTGAAAACAGGGACCTGGCACTTACAGCAACAGGGGGATAGAGAGAGAATTAATATTTATTGGGGACCTATTATATTCCAGATAGTATGTTTTACCTCTATCTAATCTGTAAGCCAGCTGGCAAAGTAGATGCTACTATAGATATCATCAGATGCCATACCTGGAGTTCATAGAGTTTAAGTAAATTGCCCAAGCTCACATCTTTAGTAAATGGCAGAGCAGAATTTTTAGCTTTTTATTTATTTGTTTATGTACTTTTTTTTTTTTTTTTTTTTTTTTTTTTTTTTTTGAGACGGAGTCTCACTCTGACGCCCAGGCTGGAGTGCAGTGGCGCAATCTCGGCTCACTGCAACCTCCGCCTCCCGGGTTCACGCCATTCTCCTGCCTCAGCCTCCCGGGTAGCTGGGACTACAGGCGCCCGACACCACGCCCGGCTAATTTTGTTTTTGTATTTTTAGTAGAGACGGGGTTTCACCGTGTTATCCAGGATGGTCTCCATCTCCTGACCTCGTGATCTGCCCGCCTCAGCCTCCCAAAGTGCTGGGATTGCAGTCGTGAGCCACTGCGCCCGGCCTGTTTATGTATCTTTTAGAACAGGGTTCGGAGTCTCACTCTGTCACCCAGGCTAGAGTGTGATGGCACTATTTTGGCTCACTGCAACCTCCGCCTCGTGGGCTCAAGCGATTCTCGAGCCTCATTCTCCTGAGTAGCTGGGGTTACAGGCGTGTACCACCACGCCCAGTTAATTTTTTGTATTTTTAGTAAAGATGGGGTTTCGCTGTGTTGGCCAGGCTGGTCTCAAACTCCTGTCCTCAAGTGATCCACCCACCTCGGCCTTCAAAGTGCTGGGATTACAGGTGTGAGCCACCGTCCTGACCTAAAGTCTGTGTTCTTTATAATGCACAGTGCTACCTCAGTAGAAGAGAAGGAACTATGGGGACCTCCCAAGAGATAAGGTTGATGAAATGAGCGACTCTGAACTCCCAGTACTTTTGTTTTTATTTATTTATTTATTTTTTGAGACGGAGTCTCGCTCTGTCGCCCAGGCTGGAGTGCGGTGGCGCTATCTCGGCTCACTGCAAGCTCCGCCTCCCGGGTTCACGCCATTCTCCTGCCTCAGGCCCCCAAGTAGCTGGGACTACGGGCGCCCACCACCACGCCCGGCTAATTTTTTGTATTTTTAGTAGAGATGGGGTTTCACTGTGTTAGCCAGCATGGTCTCGATCTTCTGACCTCGTGATCCGCCCACCTCGGCCTCCCAAAGTGCTGGGATTACAGGCGTGAGCCACCGCGCCCAGCCAAGAACTCCTAGTATTTTTGATTGTCCTATACACATAAGGATTAGAATTGCCTGGCACAAATAGAAGGCATTTGGGCAAAATACTCCATCAGATTAAAAGATACTACAGAGAAAAGGAAACTGGGTTGCAGAATGGGAGATTGGAAGGGAAATGAAGTGGATGAAGAGAAAGAAGGATCAGGAAGGGAATATGCCTAGGAAATTTAGTGAGTAGCTTGGGGTTGTTACCAGAGACCTTCCACTAGGACCCACAGAACAGTGCAGAAGCCGATACTCTTTTTTTTTTTTCCTCTCTCTCTACTCACCATTTATTTTGTCTTCTGTAAAAGGATTAGCAGGATGGGCTCAGTGGGAAAGGAGGCCCCTGTGGGATCCTGTTACCAGCCATCTGTGTTCTGTTCTTTACTTTTGAACAAGACGGCTCCAAAACTCTGAACTGGAGAGGGAGTTGGAGCTGCATACAGATCAGCAGAGCTGTTGCTAACAGCTCTGACGCCTGCAGAATGACTCAACCCTCTGTGCCTGGCAGAGTCAGCTGTGGTCCCCTGGAGCCTCCTACTCTAGGGAGAAAATCAGAGATGTGGGGAAGTGGCTTGGGGAAAGGGAAGGAGGACCCTTGATCTTGGGCAGGAATTCAGGCTGGAAGGATAGATTGGGACACTTGAGTCTTCATTTAAGAGTTCCAGCTAATGATGGGGGAGGGATTAAAGATGACAGTGAGGAAAGCACAATCTTCTGTATACTTTAGCTTCTCCCCAAAAAGAGTATACTGTCTGGAGGATGGCAGTCAGTAAAAGCCATATGGCTGTGTCACCAGGAATTCATCCCAAACAGAAATCTCACTCACCTCCCTGGTGAATTTTATTCAGGTACAGGCAGCTCCTGCTGTTCCCTCACTTTCTGAGGAGCCCAAAGACTCTTTTTGTCCCTACAGGGCACCATTAATACTTAACATTTTCAGTGCTGAACAGTTGCTAGCTTCAGACCTCTCCTCTGGTCACTTACTGAGATCTCTCTTAGACATAGGCAATTAGGAAGAAGAAACCATGCTGGAAAGCTCCTAGGTAGCCTTCCTGTTTGTTCCGGTCTTTGTTGCTTGTGTATGGGTCATGCCAAGAGTTGTCTGGATTAACCCTATATCAATACTTAAAACACCCAGCTCCACCCCGCTCCCCAAACAACCCCAGCCTTCCCTCAAAGAACTTTCCTTTTTATTTGGCTCCTAATCATTCACTAATAGACAGCCCCCCAACTTTGTCTTTTGGGTGCCATGGCAACTCAAAAGAAACGGTTGACACTGCCAATAAAGGCATCTGCAAGAGCTCCCTAAAGCCAGACTCCTTTAAAAACAATAATACACTAGGGAATCACCACTATATCCACCCTTCCTACCACCCCACATACACACCCTCAATTGTTGGCTTTAGGGAGAGACTCACAGTTCTTGGAATAGCTGAGAAAGTAGCTGCTTTGCCCCATATGAAAGGTTTTCATACTCTAATACAATTCTTCCCTTAGACATTAGCCTATAAATCAAACCTACCTACCAGGTGTCCATGGAATTTTTTACAAAATAAGTCTGCATGTACCCTTTACTGATTTTCATTTTTCTGTGCCTATAGGAAGAATCTGAGTATTTGGTATTTCAGGGATAAACTTCTGGCTAGTTTCCCACAATGAGGAGACTCTTGATGGCCTCATATAATATGTGTGAAAGTGCTTTTAGATAAGTGCTCAAATATTCATATTAACTAGTATTCCCTGTCCTCATTCCCCTTTAGTTCAGGCTATATAGTATAGTAGTTAAGCTCTGGGACTCTGGAGCCAAATTTCCTGGATTGAATCTTCTACTTTGCAACTTTTCGTAAGCCTTTCTCTGTGCCTCACCTTTCCCCATCTGTAAAATGAGGAAAATACGAGTATCTACTTCAGAGGATTTTGGGGAAGATTAAATAAATTCAAATCTATAAAGTGCTTAGAACAGTAGCTGGTTTTATATGCTGAGCATCTTTTTTATATCAAGTTTACTACTAGACACAGTATGCTGCTGGGAAACACAGACAATGTAACCTGTCCTCAAAGAGTTAACAGCCTGATATTCTCTGGGTAAAGAGAGACAAGCCAATATGTAGGTAATGTGACAAGTGCTTCTCTAAACAAAGAGAGAAAACAGAGGAGAGAGCCAGAAATTTACCCTTAGAGGATGGCTGGGTTTTCCCAAAACAGAGAAATGGTATATCATTTAGGAACTCTGGGTTGCAAATAATAACTTGCTTCATTTAGTTCAACAATTTTATTTTAAAGATCTATGTCACAGAAACTCAGGAAAACTAAGAGCCCAGAAGAGCAAGAGATGGCATTTTTATTGTTTTCACTCTGATGTTCACTCATTAGCATGACTTAGCTATTTTCCTCCTGGCAGGGCCTCTTCCACCAGTACTGATTGATTCTTTATTCTTCCTTTCAGATGAATGTTCTCTACCTCATAGTTTCTACTTCCTTGTAGGTTTCCTTGATTCCTCATGGCTCTGAATTTATCTTAATATTAATAGCTTTTCTTTAGGTATCATTTCAGCTTGTGTTCTTATCATTCGAAGCTGCATCCTCGGGCTGGGTTCGGTGGCTCATGCCTGTAATCCCAGCACTTTGGGAGGCCGAGGTGGGTGAATCACTTAAGGTCAGGAGTTCATAGACCAGCCTGGCAAACATGGTGAAACCCCATTTCTACTAAAAATACAAAAATTAGCTGGGCGTGGTAGCAGGTGCCTGTAATCCCAGCTACATGGGAGGCTGAGGCAGGAGAATTGCTTGAACCTGGGAGGCAGAAGAGGTTGTAGTGAGCCAAGATTGTGCCACTGCACTCCAGCTTGAGTGATGGAGTGAGACACTGTCTCAAAAAAAAAAAGAAAGAAAGAAAAAGAAAAAAAAGGCTGCATTCTCTCCTTTTGCTAACTCAAAATTTAAACATTAAGAGAGGCTGGGTGCAGTGGCTCATGCCTGTAATCCCAGCACTTTGGGAGGCCAAAGCAGGGGGATTGCCTGAGCTCAGGGCTTTGAGATCAGCCTAGCCAACATGGTGAAACCCCATCTCTACTAAAAATGCAAAAATTAGCTGGGTGTGGTGGCAGGTGCCTGTAATCCCATCTACTTGGGAGGCTGAGGCAGGAGAATTGCTTGAACCCAGGAGGCAAAGGTTGCAGTGAGCCGAGATCGTGCCATTGCACTCCAGCCTGGGTGACAAGAGTGAAACGCTGTCTCAAAATAAATAAATAAATAAATAAATAAATAAATAGGCCAGACGCGGTGGCTCACACCTGTAATCCTAGCACTTTGGGAGGCTGAGGGGGGTGGATCACGAGGTCAGTAGTTCGAGATCAGCCTGACCACCATAGTGAAACCCTGTCTCTACTAAAACTACAAAAATTAGCCAGGCATGGTGGCACGCACCTGTAATCCCAGCTATTCAGGAGGCTGAGGCAGGAGACTCGCTTGAACTTGGGAGGCAGAGGTTGCAGTGAGCCGAGATTGCATCACTGCACTCCAGCCTGGGTGTCAGAGCAAGACTCCGTCTCAAAATAAAATAAAATAAAATAAAAATAAAATAAATAAATAAAGAGAATCTGGGCCAGGCGCAGTGGCTCACATCTGTAATCCCAGCACTTTGGGAGGCCAAGGTGGGGAGGATCCCTTGAGCCCAGGGGTTCGAGACCAAGCTGGGCAAAACCGTGAGACCCCATTTCACATATTTTTAAAAAATAATAAGTTTTTAAAAAGAGAGACAGTGTCTGATCAACCTACTCCTTTTTAATTGCCAGATATGTTGGAAATTGCTAGCCAGGTCCTGGATTATCCACCATTGTGTCAGATGCCAATTCTGGTCCAGTCAGCTAAGGCAAAAGGGACATAACTATGGCTACCTAGAGGCTGTCTCTTCAACAGAGGCTGTGGGTGGGAAAGTTTCCCTTGGGAAGGAAATGTGGATGTAGCAGTCATGATGTTCTGTCTAGAAAAGAAATAAGAAACAACATGTACAAAGAGCATGGGAAAGAGAAATGCAGTGTCTGGAGTTGATTCAACAGATATTTACTGAAGGATTGCTAAATGTCAGTCACTATGTAAGGAATAGATAACAAATGCTTTGAGGAGTGTTAGGATGCCATGGGAGCCCATTGCAGGGCCATCCGAACAAGACATGGGATGTCAAGAAAGGCTTCTTAGAGGAAGGAAACTCCACATGGGACCAGATAGAGAAGTAGGAATAAAAAGGAGCATGGCAGGCCGGGTGGTGGCTCACGCCTATAATCCCAGCACTTTGGGAGGCCAAGGTGGGCGGATCACCTGAGGTCAGGAGTTTGAGACCAGCCTGGCCAACATAGTGAAACCCCTTCTCTACTAAAAATACAAAAAGTTAGCTGGGGGCGCGGTGGCTCACACCTGTAATCCCAGCACTTTAGGAGGCCGAGGCAGGTGGATCACGAGGGGAGGAGTTCGAGACCAGCCTAACCAACATGTTGAAACCCCGTTTCTACTAAAAATACAAAAATTAGCTGGGCGTGGTGGCACGTGCTGAGTAGCTGAGTAATCCCAGCTACTCAGGAGGCTGAGGCAGGAGAATCGCTTGAACCTGGGAGGCAGAGGTGGCAGTGAGCCGAGATCACACCACTGCACTTTAGCCTGGGTGACAGAGGGAGACTCCGTCTCAAAAAACAAAACAAAACAAAACAAAAAATTAGGTGGGCTTGCTGGCACATGCTTGTAATCACAGCTACTCAGGAGGCTGAGGCAGGAGAATTGCTTGAACCCAGGAGGCAGAAGTTGCAGTAAGCTGAGATCGCGCCATTGCACCCCAGCCTGGGCAACAAGAGTGAAACTCCATCTCAAAAAAAAAAAAAAAAAATTAGCTGGGCGTGGTAGCGGGCTACTGTAATCCCAGCTACTTGGGAGGCTGAGACAGGAGAATCGCTTGAACCTGGGAGATGGAAGTTGCAGTAAGCCAAGATCGCGCCATTGCCATTGCACTCCAGCCTGGACCAAAAAAAAAAAAAAAAAAAAAAAAAAAGAAGAGCATGGGATTCCAGGATCTGAAAGAAACTTAATGAGACTGCCAGAAAATGAGGGGGAATAGCAAGAGATATACAGGGACTATGTCATTCAGGTGCTAAAAACTGTAGTTACCATTTACTGAACACAGAACGGAACACTGTGCTCATTATTTTGTATGTATTAGTTTATTTAATCCTCTCAACATGAGGTAGGAATAATTATTGTTCATATATATATATTTTGAGATGAAGTCTTGCTCTGTTGCCCAGGCTGAAGTGCAATGGCACAATCTCGGCTCACTGTAACCTCCACCTCCTGGGTTCAAGTGATTCTTCTGCTTCAGCCTCCCCAGTAGCTGGGAATACAGACATGTGCCACCATGCCCAGCCAATTTTTTTTTTCTTTTTTTGTATTTTTAGTACAGACAGGGTTTCACCCTGTTGCCCAGGCTGGTCTCAAATTCCTGAGCTCAGGTGATCCACCTGCCTCAGCCTCCCAAAGTGCTAGGATTACAGGCGCCAGCCGCCGTGCCGGGCCTCTTTTTTTTTTTTTTTTTTTTTTTTGAGATGTAGTCTCACTCTGTCACCCAGGCTGGAGTGCAGTGGCACAATCTCGGCTCACTGCAATCTCTATCTCCCAAGTTCAAGTGATTCTCCTGCCTCAGCCTCCCTAGTAGCTGGGATTACAGGCACCTGTCACCACGCCCAGCTAATTTTCTGTATTTTTACTGAAGATGGGGTTTCACCATGTTGGCCAGGCTGGTCTCGAACTCCTGACCTCAAATGATCTGCCTGCCTCGGCCTCCCAAAGTGGGATTACAGGTGTGAGCCACTGTGCCCGGCCTATTGTTTACATTTTTAAGATGAGGAAACCAAAACTCAGTGAGATTTACTAATTTACTAATAATCACATAACTAGCAAGTGGCCAAACTGCTAATAAATGAAATTATATTTACTTTGTGGGTCATATTCAGAATATAATGGTATTTATTTTAAGAGCAATGGGAAGCCATTGAAGGGTTTTAAAGCAAAATTGCATTTGGGAAAGATCATTCTTGCTGCAGAGTATAAAATGGATTGTAATGAGCAAAAGGAGACGTAGGGAGACCACTTGGGACCCCACTGCAGACCAGGTGAGAGATGGTATTAACTTGGACTAGGAGGACAACAGTGCTATGGATGTAATCATTCATTTATTATTTTGATCAATAAATATTGAATGAGCTCCCATGAAGAGTGCTAGGCAGTAAAGATACAAATTTGAGGCTGGGCACGGTGGCTCACACCTGTAATCCCAGCACTTTGGGAGGCCAAGGTGCATGGATCACGAGGTCAGGAGATCGAGACTATCGTGGCTAACATGGTGAAACCTCATCTCTACTAAAAATAAAAAAAATTAGCCGGGCGAGGTGACAGGCGCCTGTAGTCCCAGCTACTCGGAAGGCTGAGGCAGGAGAATGGCGTGAACCCGGGAGGCGGAGGTTACAGTGAGCCGAGATTGCACCACTGCACATTGCAGGCTGGGTGACAGAGCGAGACTCTGTCTCAAAAAAAAAAAAAAAAGATACAAATTTGAGCAAAGTAGACATGGTCCCTGCCCTCAAAGAGTTTCTCTAAGAGATAGAATAGACAGGAATTAGTGGTGAGTTGCATGTGGTACTGATGTAAAATAAGTGGTCTGGGATGATTAACTGACTTCCAGTTGTCTCCGACACCTATGTTCCTTCTACCACACTACTTCCCCGAGGATTTGTATTGTAGATGAAGAGCAGGGGACTGAAGGGCAGAGTTATGAAGGAAGACCAAGGCGAATTTGGGAAGAGCTTGTATGCCATTCTCATCAACTCAGACTTTATTCTGGAAACTTTAGGGAGCCATTGAACATGTGTAAGCCAGGAAATAGCTTGGACAGATATATGTGTTAGCAAGATCAAGATTTCTTATCCTTTAACACTTAGAATTCCTACAGGGCTAACTAGGCAAGGATGAAAACATGCTAATCTTCTTTTCATATTCTACCCTCTAGTGGCAAGAGGAAAAACAGCAAGTCCAACTCCACAGGTTTGTAAGGAGCAGCCAGCTTTGATTTGCCCTGCACGTCATAGCTCAGAAAGTTTTGCTGCTCATACAATCCTCAGCAAAGACCATCCATTCATTCCGGGATTCCCCCAGCTCATGGACACAGGTCGGTCTCTAACTACAGACAGCCTTCTTCTGGGAACTCTCACCAGCCTGATTTCCAAACTCCCAGTCCACCTTCACATTGTTTGCCTGTTTTCAGTGCCTTTCCTCTGCAGATCTCTCAGTAGGCAGCCGTAAGGAGTCAGCAAAGGCTAACACGGCTGCCCTCAGCTGGAAACCTAGTGTAGTGCCTATTACATTTCTCCTGGAACCATTCCTTGTGAGAAAGGCAATTCAAACTCTATCTTAAGTGAGCATCTACTTCCTTTTCATCTGAGTTATAAAAGAATAGTGCCCCCTTTGGCTCAAATCTATGCAATGTGGAGGAAGAAAAGGCAAGAGCTAATCCTTGCCATGAATTCATCATTGTCATCGTCACCATTTCACCATTATCAGCAACAGACTCTAGAAACAACTTGGTGAAGGCTTGAAAATAGAGGGTAGGGCAGATATAGGGCAGCCTTCTCAAGGATATCTCCTCCTTTTTTTGAAAAGAGATGTTCTCTTTTTCTTGCATCTTTATTCTCAGTCCATTTGCCCTACAGCCTCTGTGCTTCCAAGATGAAGTTCTGATAAGTGTCTGCTGTGATAAGATAATAAGAGAGTCTATCTATGTAGCTTGGAAATAAACACTGGAATTGCTTCTCAAAAATCCAGATTGATTTAAACACCCTCTGGCAATGTTCTTTTGGCATCCTCCCCAATTTTAAATAACTTGGGTCACAGTTTCCTCCACTCATTGACTCAGCACTTCAGTGGCAAAGTGACCCTCTAAATTTCACCTCAGCTAAGATAGCTCCTCCACCTCCTAGAAGGATAATATTGTGAATTAAATGCTGATGCTGTTTCTGATTTAGCACATATGCACCACCCACAGACAATTTATTCTAGACTTTCTTTTAATGCCAGGGGCTTTAAGATTACTGATGAACAGATCCCTCCCCCATCCAAGCCCTCTATTCACCCAGGAATTTGCGATGGAAATAGTACTGTTGGCTGGAGTAGAGCGGCATACCAGTGCTTCTGAGAGCTGAGTGGCCGTTGCCATGGGGGCGAGTGTGTTTGTATAGAACTGCCTATACAAGGTGGCAGGATTGAGGGCTGCTTTTGATTCAGAGCTGATTAGAGTAGACCTGAGCCAGCCCCCTTATTTTACAGATGAGGAAACTGAGGCCCAAAGATTTAGTTAAATGACTTATTCAAGGTCTGAGGGCAAGGTAGAGACAGAGTTGGGCCTTTTGCAATGCATCACTCTTTCCAATAAAACACCCATTCTGGTTGAGTGGGTGCTCTTCCAGCCAGTTCCACTAATGCCACTATGTTATTACAGCACCATCAATCCAGGTGGAAGTGCCAGGAAACATGGTACAGGCAATAATGACTATGTAAATATTCTTGCATTTGTATGCATGCATATGTTTGCATCAAATTACACGTGCACACCTGAGGGTGATTGTGCTAACTGGATGTTTTTATAGTTCTCTGATTACTGAAATTCCTTAAACCACCCTTTCCTCAAGTGAAATGCGAATAAGAAATAATGCCTATCTCAAAGGATTAAATGAAATAATGAATTTAAAGTACTTAGCACAGTAGCTGGCATAATAAGTGTTTGATATTATATTGTTTCTATTATGTCTTTCTGCAATGGAATGTGTCAGTGACTGCCTTCCAGGCACTGGGCTAAATGCTTTAATTTTTCGTTTAATATTTACAACACAATCCTTTGAAATAGGTTCTTTTGTTATCTGCACAGCACTAATGAGAAAACTAGGCCTAGAGAGGTTGAATAACTTGCCTAAGGTCCCAGGGCTAGGAAGTGGCTGAGCAAGAATCAAAACCAGGTCTGTCTAATGTTAATGCCCTCAATTTAACAATTAGGTTGTACTGCCTCTCCTATAGAAAAGAGGAGACACAATGAATCTATTCTAGTGTTTTTGAATTTGTTTGCAAGAACTCTAAATCCAAATACATTAAATACAAATTGCATGTGGGGTGGACTGGCTCATCCATATAAATAAATTTTCATTAAACCCACTGAAACTGTAAGCAAAGGGTTTGTTTTCACTCCCCTTTAGTTACAGTTTTTTATAGAGACCCTACTTAGGCATTTTGTATAAGAGACAAATGCCCAGTGAATGCCATTTTATTCAATATCTTATTATTTCAAAACTCCATAGGTCTCCTCTTTTTTTTCTTGCTTTGTCTCCCAGGCTGGATGCAGTGACGTGATCTCAGCTCACTGCAACCTCCACCTCCCGGGTTCAAGCAATTCTCCCTGCCTCAGCCTCCTGAGTATCTGGGATTACAGGCACCCACCACTACGCCGGGCTAATTTTTGTATTTTTAGTAGAGATGGAGTTTCTCCATGTTGGCCAGGCTGGTCTTGAACTCCTGACTTCAGGTGATCTGCCCGCCTCGGCCTCCCAAAGCACTGGGATTACAGGTGTGAGTTGCCGCGGCTGGCCCATAGTCTCCAGACCTATGTAAAAAAATACTAATCTAGGCCGGGCAAGGTGGCTCACACCTGTAATCCTAGCACTTTGGGAGGACAAGGTGGGAGAATCACTCAAGTTGAGGAGTTGGAAACCAGCCTGGGCAACATAGTGAGACTTTGTCTCTACAAAAAATAAACAAAATTAGCTGGATGTGGTGGTGCATGTCTGTAGTTCTAGCTACTTGGGAGGCTGAGGTGGGAGGATTGCTTGAGCCCAAGAGGTTGAGGTTGCAGTGAGCCAGATCACGCCACTGCACTCCAGCCCGGGTGACGCAGTGAGACCCTGTCTGAAAAAACAAGAGGAGTTTAAAACCAGCCTGGGCAAAATAGGGAGACTCGTCTCTCTACAAAATATAAAAATAAATTAGCAGGCCAGGAGCAGTGGCTCACGCCTATAAGCCCAGCACTTTGGGAGGCCAAGGCAGGCTAATCACCTGAGGTGGGGTTTGCAACCAGCCTGAACAACATGGGGAAACCCTGTCTCTACTAAAAATACAAAATTAGCTGGGTGTGGTGGCACATGCCTGTGATCCCAGCTACTAGGGAGGCTGAGGCAGGAGAATCGCTTGAACCTGGGAGGCAGAGGTTGCTGTGAGCCGAGATCGCGCCATTGCACTCCAGCCTGGGCAACAAGAGCGAAACTCCGTCTCAAAAAAATAAATAAGTAAATAAATAATTAGCAAGGCATGGGGGCTTCCATCTGTGGTCCCAGCTACTTGGGAGGCTGAGGCAGGAGGATCACTTGAGCCCTGGAGGTCAAGGCTGCCATAAGCAGTGATCATACCACTGTACTCTATCTGGGTGACAGAATGAGACCCTGTCCCCCTACACCCCCCAAAAAGAATATACCTATTTGTTTTCTATCTCCCCTACTAGATTGTAGGCTCCATATGAGAACAAGGACCATGGCTGCTTAGTTCATCAAGATATATGGTGAACCTAGCAGAATGCCTAGCACATAGTAAGCACTCATAAATAGTAGCTGATGTCATTATTCCTAGTGAACTCCCTTTTTCATTCTGCAAAATGGCTGTTTCAAAGCTATACCACTCTCTTCAAACTTCCTCCTCTAATCTTTACCTCCTTAAAATAGGGTAGAAATTACTATCTTATTCTCTTTTTTTTTTTTTTTTCTGAGACAGAGTTTCGCTTTTGTTGCCCAGGCTGGAGTGCAGTGGTGCGATCTTGGCTTACTGCAACCTTCGCCTCCCAGGTTCAAGTGATTCTCCTTCCTCAGCCTCCAGAGTAGCTGAGATTACAGTTGCCCGCCACCACACCCAGCTAATTTTTTGTATTTTTAGTAGAGATAGGTTTTCACCATGTTGGTCTCGAACTCCTGGCCTCAGGTGATCTGGCCGCCTTGACCTCCCAAAGTGCTGGGATTACAGGAGTGAGCCACCACATCGGGCCACTATTCTCATTTTCTATAATCTCCTTAAATGCCCTGAATTTGAGTTAAACTGGACCACTTAACATTCCATCGCACCTCCAACCCACTGTTCGCACTATTCCTCTCCCAGAAATGCCCCCCTGTACTCCCTCTACTTCCCATCCCATATTGTCATGTTGTCCTTAAAGCTCAACTCAAAGGGCAAGCGCATTCCCTTTTTAGTTTTCCCTGATAGTCCACAATTAACTGTTTCCTTCCCAGAGCCTTTCACAATACTTTTACATTAACTTTTCACATTTTTTATGTGTTATTTGTGTGAGTCTCTTACCCCAAGGAGTGAATTCTTTAGGGATAAGAGATTTGTTATCTTCTTTAAATCCCCACCACTCAGTACAGCTCTTGATGCATGGAATGCAGTCAATATATAGTAAGCAAATTAGTAAATCCAGGGCAGAGTATCTTTAAAAGAAAAACACAAGTTATCCCAGAAACCAACAATAAGAGACCTGATAGGACTCTGAGAAAAGGCAAATACTGAAAAGGCCGGGCGTGGTGGTTCACACCTGTAATCCCAGCACTTTGGGAGGCTGAGGCGGGCGGATCACAAGGTCAGGAGATCGAGATCATCCTGGATAACACGGTGAAACCCCGTCTCTACTAAAAATACAAAAAAATAGCCGGCCTGGTGGCAGGCGCATGTAAGTCCCAGCTATTCGGGAGGGAGGCTGAGGCAGGAGAATGGTGTGAACCCGGGAGGCAGAGTTTGCAGTGAGCCGAGATCGCGCCACTGCACTCCAGCTTGGGCGACAGAGCGAGACTCCATCTCAAAAAAAAAAATAAATAAATAAAATAAAAAGAGAAAAGGCAAATACTGTGTTAATCATGCCTCAGAAACATCTTTTCTTTAAAAACCATAGAAATCGGCCAGGTGTCCGGGTGCGGTGGCTCATGCCCATAATCCCAGCACTTTGGGAGGCCAAGGCGGGCGGATCACAAGGTCAGGAGTTCAAGACCAGCCTGGCCAATATGGTGAAACCCCGTCTCTACTAAAAAATACAAAAATCAGCCAGTCGTGGTGGCACACGCCTGTATTCCCAGCTACTCAGGAGGCTAAGGCCGGAGAATCACTTGAACCCGGGAGGCAGAGGTTGCAGTGAACTGAGATCGCACCACTGCACTCTAGGCTGGGCAACAGAGTGAGACTCTGTCTCAAAAAAAAAAAAAAAAAAAAAAAAAAAGCAATGGGCCAGGCACGGTGGCTCATGCCTGTAATCCCAGTACTTTGGGAGGCCAAGGCGGGGCAGCTCACTTGAGCCCAGGAGTTCAAGACCAACCTGAACTCATGACGAAACCCCATCTAAAAAAAAATTACAAAAATTAGCCAGCGTGGTGTTGCAGGCCTGTAGTCCCAACTACTTGGGAGGCTGAGGTAGGGGGATCACCTGAGCCCTGGAGGCTGAGGCTACAATGAGCCCTGATCATGCCACTGCACTCCAGCCTGGGTGACAAAACAAAACCTGGTCTTAAAACAAAACATAGAAATCCTCAAAGAAGCTTCTCTTCCCACATGGAAAAACAGAAACCCAGAAATTGAGTGAAAATTGAGTGAAATCAGGACTCCTTGGGCTGACCACTAAGGCTTTAAGAAAAAAAGTCGGATGCTCCTTACTTAGGGAAAATGTGAATGTGAGCTACCCTGTTCTTTCTTTCTTTCTTTTTTTTTTTTTTCTGAGACAAAGTCTCATTCTGTCGCCCAGGGTGGAGTGCAGTGGTGCGATCTCGGCTCACTGCAACCTCCACCTCCCGGGTTCAAGCGATTGTCCTGTCTCAGCCTCCCGAGTACCTGGAATTATAGGCATGCGCCACCATGCCCGGCTAATTTTGTATTTTTAGTAGAGACTGTTTCACCATGCTGGCCAGGCTGGTCTAGAACTCCGGACCTCAGGTGATCCGCCCGCCTCAGCCTCCTAAAGTGCTGGGATTATGGGTGTCAGCCACCGCACTTGGCCTTAGTTACCCTTTTCTAACTCTCGTTCAATCTACAAAGAGGAGCTAGGCTCTACTTCCAGATATTCTGAGTTAATTGGTTTAGCATATAGGCATTGGTATTTTTTAGAAGCCTCCCTGAATGATAAAATATGCAGCCAGGTTGGAGAAGCAGTTCTTAGAATGATGTTATGGACAGAATATGCCGCTCTTAAACTCATATGTTGAAGCCCTAACCCCTAATGTGGTGGGTTTTGGGGGTGAGACCTTGGGAGGTAATTAGATTTAGATGAGGTCTTGAGAGTAAAGCCTCATATTGAGATTAGTGTCCTGATAGGGAGGAAGAGACCAGACCTCTGTGTGTGTGTGTGTCTCTCTCTCCCACAATGTGAGGACACAGCTGGAAGTTGGCCATCTGCAAGCCAGGGCAAAGGCCCTTACCAAGAACCTGATCATGCTGACCCTGTGATCTGGGACTTCCCAGCCTCCAGAACTTTGAGAAATAAATCTGTTTTGTTTTTGTTTTTGTTTTTTGAGACAGAGTCTTGCTCTCTCACCCAGGCTGGAGTGCAATGGTGTGATCTCGTCTCACTGCAACCCCTGCCTCCCGGATTCAAGCAATTCTCCTGTCTCAGCCTCCTGAGTAGCTGGGACTACAGGTGCCTGCCACCAAGCCTGGCTAATTTTTGTATTTTTAGTGGAGATGGGGTTTCACCATATTGGTCAGGCTGCTCTTGAACTCCTGACCTCAGGTGATTCACCCGCCTTGGCCTCCCAAAGTGCTGGGATTACAGGCATGAGTCACTGCGCCCGGCCAAAATCTGTTGTCTAAGCCACTTAGTCTATGGTATTTTGTTACAGCACCTCAAGCTGCCTAAGACAAACAGCAACACACTGGTCTTTCTTTTTTGCTTTGCTTTGCTTTTTTTTTGAGACGGAGTCTCGCTCTTTTCTCCCAGGCTGGAGCTCAGTGGCGCGATCTTGGCTCACTGCAAACCTCCACCTCCTGGGTTCAAGCGATTCTCCTGCCTCAGCCTCCTGAGTAGCTGGGATTACAGGTGCCCACCACCATGGCCCGGCTAATTTTTGTACTTTTAGTAGAGATGGAGTTTTGCCATGTTGGCCAGGCTGGTCTGGAGCTCCCAATCTCAGGTGATCCGTCCACCGCGACCTCCCAAAGTGCTGGGATTACAGGCGTGAGCCACTGCGCCTGGCCCTTTTTTCTTTTTTTGAGATGGAGTCTCGCTCTGTTGCCCAGGCTGGAGTGCAATGGCGCGATCTCGGCTCGCTGCAACCTCTGCCTCCCAGGTTCAAGCAATTTCCAGCTAATTTTTTTGAATTTTTAGTAGAGACGGGGTTTCACCATGTTGGCCAGGCTGATCTGGAACTCCTGTCCACAAGTGATCCGCAATATACTCGTCTTTCATACAGGCATAGTGGAGAGCCGATATAAATATCAGAAACTGAGACTTAGAAATTCAACAAATCATCATTATCATACAAAGCACTCTGAAACACTGCCTGGTGCATAGACAACGCTCTATAAGTGTAAGTGATTAGTAGAAGTATTAGTATTATCATCACCATTGTCAAACTGATAACGAGGGGTCGCTACATACTTTCTTTTAATTTTCACCAAAGAATTAAAGGTAGATTATTTTTCTGTTAAAGAGCTTCTGATTTAATAGTGTTGAATAGTTTGAACAAGGTTTCAGCGTCAGTATTCAAATTATGACTGAAATTTGAATGTCTTTCATTACAACAGGTTGATGGCCACAGAAATAACTTCCTGTTATTCAGAATCGTGATGCCCAGGACAAATATTACTATTCCATATTTTCCCTGTTTCCTTGGCCATCATCCATTTTTGCTTTCCAGATTAAGCCCTCCAAGGGAGGTTTAAATAAAAGGCCGTATGGGCTAAAACCAAACAACAACTGAGCAATACCAATGGGCAGAATTTGGGGATCTAAAAACCTAATGGTTTACCTGGAAACAACTAACCCTATTTACAATAAAGAGCCTCCAGCTCTTTGGCTCACCTCCATCTCTTGGGCTCTCCTCCAGGCTTGGAGAGATCAGACTGCTAAAGACAGTCTTTTTCAAGAGGTTCATTTTTTATCTAGTCCTCAAGTCCTCCTACCCTTATTGATTTCTTTTTTCTTTCCTTTTTTTTTTTTTTTTGGTTGTTGTTGTGTGTTGTGCTTTTTTGTTTTGTTTTGTATTGAAACAGGTTCTTTAGAGTGCAGTGGCATGATCATAGCTCATGTAGCCTCCATCACCTGGGCCCAAGTGATCCTCCCACCTCAGCCTCCTGAAGAGCTGGGACTACAGGCATGTGCCACTATGCCAAGTTAGTTCTTTTGGTTTTTAGTAGAAATGAGGTCTTGCTATGTTGCCCAGGCTGGTCTTGAATTCCTGAGTTCAAGCTATCCTCTGGTCTCAGCCCCCCAAATTGCTAGGGTTACAGGATGAGCCACTGCACCCAGACTACCCTTGTTGATTTCTAAAACTATTTAAGTGTCTTAAAAACTCAGGATGATACCTAGAAATGAGTCCAGAAAAGGGGAAATGTGGGGGGAAGTGCTGTTGTTGACATTATCCCAATAACCCCAGGAACCCAGATCAGTCCAGCACTTTTTCAAATGTCTTGATTATTTTACTGATACAAAATTGGATCAGGCTTTTTGACAGTTTGTGGTGAGGGAAAAACCCAGAGCTGGGCCAGGATGACACCAGGAAGCCCTATGTTTCATTTGGCTAATATTCTTTCTTAAAGAACCAAATCAAAGTCATTTCTTTTGTGACACTGTGATAACATGTGCAGTCCTACAGGTGGAGCTACCTTTATTTATTTATTTATTTATTTGAGATGAAGTCTTGCTCTGTCACCAGGCTGGAGTGCAGTGGCGCGATCTCAGATCACTGCAACCTCTGCCTCCTGGGTTCAAGTGATTCTCCTGCCTCAGCCTCCTGAGTAGCTGGGACTACAGGCGCGGGCCACCACGCCTGGCTAATTTTTTTGTTTTTTTAGTACAGATGGGGTTTCACCATGTTGGCCAGGATAGTCTTGATCTCTTGACCTCATGATCCGCCCGCCTAGGCCTCCCAAAGTCCTGGAACTACAGGTGTGAGCCACCGCGCCTGGCTGGAGCTATCTTTATTATTGCACTTATCATTGTATTAAAATTATTTGATTACCTGTCACTTCTCTTCATCTTTCTATGAACAAATAGAAAGATCATATCTATTACTTCTATTCTCCCTCTAACAATAGCAATTACACAGTGGCAAATACATTAAAGATGCTTAATAAATCATTGTTAAACAAATTAATAGATATATGGATACTAGGCCTTTGGGTCTTATTTAGGCCTGAAGTGGTAGTACAATTGCAGAGGACATACTTTTGCATCATTTGGGCCTGTCTTAGTCTGTTTTGTATTGTTATAACAGAATACCACAGAGTGGGTAATTTACAAAGAAAAGAAATTTATTTCTGGAGGCTGGGAAGGTTAAGTTCTAGGGACCCACATCTGATGAGGGCCTTCTTTCTGTGTCATCCCTTGGCAGGTGAAAGGCAAAGGGTGAGTGCAGGCCATAGAACTCACAGCCTTAAGCCCTTTTTAATTGGATATTATATTAACACATTCATGAGGGCTCCATCCTCATGACCTAAACACCTCCCATTAGGCCCTACCTCCCAACACTGTTGGCATTGGGGATTGTTTCCAACATGTATTCCTTGGGGAACACATTCAAACCACAGCAGGACCCATATCTGCGCATCGTATTAGATGATAAAACTTTTTTTTTTTTGAGACGGAGTCTCGCTCTGTCACCCAGGCTGGAGTGCAGTGGCGCGATCTTGGCTCACTGCAACCTCTGCCGCCCAGGTTCAAACGATTCTCCTGCCTCAGCCTCCCAAGTAGCTAGGTTACAGGCGCCTGCCACCATGCCTGGCTAATTTTTGTAGTTTTAGCAGAGACAGGGTTTCACCATCTTGGCCAGGCTGGTTTTGAACTCCTGACCTTGTGATCCACCCACCTCAGCCTCCTGAAGTGCTGGGATTACAGGCATAAGCCACCGCACCCGGCCAATAAAACATTTTTATATTTTATTTTGCTTTATTTGTCTTTGTATCTTCTATAGTACCCATTTTCAAGAAATATATATTGAGGATCTGTTCTGCTCAGAAATGGAATAGAATTTGTATGTTTTAACCAGGTCAAAGTTCATTCATAAACTTAACATTTATTGTCTTATTGCTGTATGAGAATACTGTGACAGATAGGAAGTGTAAAGGATTGGACCAACATTACTCTTACAGGAGATGAGAATCTGTGGGTAATTTTTTTTTTTTTTTTTTGAGACAGTCTCGCTCTGTTGCCCAGGCTGGAGTACAGTGGCACGATCTCGGCTCACTGCAGCCTCTGCCTCCCAGGTTCAGCAGTTCTCCCACCTCAGCCTCCCTAGTAACTGGGATTACACACAGCTAATTTTTGTATTTTTGTAGAGACGGGGTTTCACCATGTTGGCCACCTCGTCATGAACTCCTGACCTCCGGTGATTTGTCCACCTCGGCCTCCCAAAGTGCTGGGATTACAGGCATGAGCCACCGCGCCTGGCCTTTTTTTTTTTTTTTTGAGACAGTTTCACTCTGTTGCCCAGGCTGGAGTGCAGTGGAGTGATCTCAGCTCACTGCAACCTCTGCCTCCTGGGTTCAAATGATTCTCCTGCCTCAGCCTCTTGAGTAGCTGGGATTATAGACGCCCACCACCTCGCCTGGCTAGTTTATATATATATATATATATATATATATATATATATATTTTTTTTTTTTTTTTTTTTTTTGAGAGGAAGTCTCGCTCTGTCACCCAGGCTGGAGTGCAATGGCACGATCTCAGCTCACTGCAACCTCTGCCTCCTGGGTTCAAGCAATTCTCCTGTCTCAGCCTCCCGAGTAGCTGGGATTACAGGCATGCGCCACCACTCCTGGCTAATTTTTTGTATTTTTAATACAGACGGGGTTTCACCATGTTGGCCAGGCTGGTCTTGAACTCCTGACCTCAGATGATCCACCCATCTTGGGCTTCTAAAGCGCTGGGATTACAGGCATGAGCCACCATGCCTGGCCGATAAATTTTTTGAAATGGTAAATTTGGACCATAAAATAACAGGGCATTTTAGATTAGAAGAAGAGTATACTTAAAAGCAGAGAGGTGGCCAGGCACGATGGCTCATGTCTGTAATCTCAGCACTTTGGGAGGTCTCCTTTTGGGAGGCCAAGGCAGGCAGTTTGCCTGAGCTCAGGAGTTTGAACCAGCCTGGGCAACATGGCGAAACCCCATCTCTACAAAAAACACAAAAATTAGCCAGCCTTGATGGTGGGCACCTGGAGTCCCAGCTACTTGGGAGTCTGAGGTGGGAGGATTGCTCGAGGAGGTTGAGGCTGCGGTGAGCTGTGATGGCACCACAGCACTCCAGCCTGGGTGATACAGGGAGACCCTGTCTCAAAAAAATAAATAAATAAAAAGCAGAGAGGCAAGAATGTGTATGGCATGTTTGAGAAACATTGGTTGAGTAGCATTTACTTTGTAGTCATGAGTTCTCACCAAAGAAGATATATGGATGGCTAACAAATGTAGTAGAAGATATTCAACAGCATTAGTCATTAGGGAAATGCCAACTGAAACCACAGAGATACCACTTCACATTCACTAGAATGGTTATAATTAAAAAGACCAACAATGCCAAATGTGTATGAGGATGTGGAGAAATTAGAACCTTCATGCATTGTTAGTGGGAATATAAAATGATACTGCCACTTTGGAAAATAGTTTTGGAGTTTCTTTAAAAGTTCAACATAGGCCAGGAATGGTGGCTCAAGCCTCTAATCCCAGCACTTTGGGCGGCTGAGGCGGGCAGATCACGAGGTCAGGAGATCGAGACCATCCTGGCTAACACAGTGAAATCCCATCTCTACTAAAAATACAAAAAATTAGCCGGGCCCGGTGGCATGCACCTGTAGTCCCAGCTACTTGGGAGGCTGAGGCAGGAGAATTGCTTGAACCCAGGAGGCAGAGGTTGCAGTGAGCCGAGATTGCGCCACTGCACTCTAGCCTGGGCGATAGAGTGAGACTCCATCTCAAAAAAAAAAGTTCAACATAAACTTACTCTATGACTCAGCAATTTCACTCCTAGGTACTGCTCAAGAGAAATGAAAATATATGACCACACAGAAGCTTGTATGTGAATGTTCACAACAGCATTATTCATAATAGCCAAAAAGTGGAAACGACCCAAATGGTGAATGGAACAAAACACAGTATATTTGTACAACAGAATATTGTTCAGCCATAAGAAGGAATGAATGACTGACACACTATACAACATGGATGAACTTCAAAAACATCATGCTAAATGAAAAAAGCCAGACACAAAGATTCTATTTACATGCAATGTAGGATTCCATTTATGTAAGTTCCACAAAAGGCAACTCTATAGAGACAGAAAGCTGATTAGTAGTTGTCTGGGGCTAGGGTTGGGAGCAGGAATTGACTGCAAATGAGCACAAGGGAACTTTTTGGGGTGAGGAAAATATTCTAAAAACTGAATTGTGGTGATAGTTGCACAACTCTATAAATTTACTAAGCATTGAACTGTACACTTATAATAGGTGAATTTTATAATGCATAAATTATTTCTAATTAAAGCTGTAGGAGGAAAAGACACAGGTTTAAATCAAATCCTGGCTCTACCACTATCTAGCTGTGAGATTTGGCCAAGTTATTTTAGTTCTGTTAACCTCTGTTGTCCCATCCCTGTAAAATAGGGATGATAAAAATAGTACCGTAGTACAATGAAGACTAAGTAAGGTCATGCAGTAAAGCATGTATCACATAGTGATTACTCCATGAAGGTTAGCTCTTATGAGACTAGTTGGTAAATATTGTGATGTTCGTATTTGTTTTCAAAAGGTGCATGCAGATTTAGAGGGATCTAAAATCCCAAGAAAGAAAGGAATTAACAGTGAGACTTTTGAAGAGATGAAACAGAGAAGAGGCAGATGGCAGTAAAAACACAGAAGAAAACTGCAGATAGGCAAATAATGAGGAAAAAGACAGGAAGTGATCATTAATTGAATGAACAGAGCTGGAGTTGAGAATGTTTCTCTTTTCTAAACTGGACTTGGATCTAGATTTTAAAATTACTAGCCAGCGCAGTGGCTCCTGCCTGTAATCCCAGCACTTTGGGAGGCTGAGGCAGGTGGATCACAAGGTCAGGAGATCAAGACCATCCTGGCTAACATGGTGAAACCCCGTCTTTACTAAAAATACAAAAAAAGAAAAAATTAGCCGGGCATGGTGGTGGACGCCTGTAGTCCCAGCTACTTGGGATGCTGAGGCAGGAGAATGCCGTGAACCCGGGAGGTGGAGCTTGCAGTGAGCCAAGATTGCACCACTGCACTCCAGCCTGGGCGACAGAGCAAGACTCAGTCTCAAAAAAAAAAAAAAAAAAAAATTACTTAGGCCGGGCACGGTGACGCCTGTAATCCCAGCACTTTGGGAGGCTGAGGCTGGCGGATCACGAAGTCAGGAGTTTGAGACCAGCCTGACCAACATGGTGAAACCCTATCTCTACTAAAAAGTACAAAAATTAGCCAGGCATGGTGGTGCGTGCTTGTAATCCCAGCTATTCAGGAGGCTGAAGCAGGAGAATCACTTGAATTCAGGAGGCGGAGGCTGCAGCGAGCCGAGATGGTGCCCTGCACTACAGCCTGGGCAACAGAGCGAGACTCCGTCTCAAAAAAATAAAAATAAAAATAACTTAATTTTGGCTGGGCGCGGTGGCTCACACCTGTGATCCCAGCACTTTGGGAGGCTGAGGCAGGTGGATCACGAGATCAGGAGATCGAGACCATCCTGGCTAACACGGTGAAACCCCGTCTCTACTAAAAATACAAAAAAAGAAAAAATTAGCCAGGCGTGGTGGTGGACACCTGTAGTCCTAGCTACTCGGGAGGCTGAGGCAGGAGAATGGCGTGAACCCAGGAGGTGGAGCTTGCAGTGAGCCAAGATCGCACCACTGCACTCCAGCCTGGGCAACAGTGCAAGACTCCGTCTCAAAAAAAAAAATTCTTAATTTTATTTACTCATTGTATTCATTCATTTGTTGAACAGAATGTACAAATCATACATGGTAACAGTACCTACTACATAGAGTTGTCACAAATTAAATCAGTTAATTCTTGGAAAGCACAGTTTATACAGGATGCTTTGTATATCATATTAAGGAATTGGGATTTGAACATCTAAGAGTTGTTTAAAACCCATTAATATTAAGGGTCAGCAGTTAATTGGCATATCAGAGCTGTTGGCAAGTTCTTATCAGGAATAGAATCTAGAACTCATTGCCATTTCATACTTTTCAAAAGCTTTTAACTGAGAAAAATAATCTTCACTGAGAATATGCAATCAGTTCGTCTATTCCTTTTCAAAGGTCTGTGGTTCTTAACTATTTCAGATTTTAGGCCTCTAAAATTTAGTAAAACTTCTAGGCAGGACCCAGTGGTTCATACCTGTAATCCTAGCACTTTTGGAGGCTGAGGCAGAAGGATCACTTGAGCTCAGGAGTTCGAGACTAGCCCGGACAACATAGCGAGACCTTATCTCTACTAAAAATAATTAAAAAAAAAAAAAAGCTAGGTGTTGTAGTCCCAGCCACTCAGGAGGCTGAGATGGGAGGATTGCCCAGGAGGTTCAGTTTATAGTCAGGAGCTATGATTGTGCCATTGCACTCCAGTCTGAGCAACAGAGACCCTCTCTCAAAACAAACAAAAAATTTTGAGTAGTAGTTCTCAAACCAAGAAGTCTTAAAAACTAATGAGCTTTCGTTTATGTGGGATATGTATGTGTATTATCAATTACTGTATTAGAATTTAAAACTAAATAACAGCAAACTTATTGTACATTAACCTAAATATTTTTATGAAAAACAGTTATATTTTCCAAAACAAAAAATATAATGAGAAGGGTGTCAATGTTTTACATTTTTACAAATTTCTTTAACGTCAGCTTTAGCTAATAGATTCTCATTTATGCATCTGCATTCAGTCTGTTGCAATATGTTGTTTTAGTTGAAGGATATGAAGAAAATCTGGCTTCACACAGATATGTAGCTGGAAGAAGTTTTTAGATAGTTTTTTTCTGACCATTGTGGTTATTCTTTGATAGTACATGGAAATGCAACAAGCTGTAATTTCTTTTCATTTTTGAGACGGAGTTTCACCCTGTCCCAGGCTGGAGTGCAGTGGCACAATCTCGGCTTACTGCAACCTCCACCTCCCAGGTTCAAGTGATTCTCCTCTCTTAGCCTCCCGTGTAGCTGGGATTACAGGTGTGCCCCATCACGCCTGGCTAATTTTTTTGTATTTTTAGTAGAGACGGGGTTTCACCATGTTGGCTAGGCTGGTCTTGAACTCCTGACCTCGTGATCCACCTGCCTCAGCCTCCTGAAGTTCTGGGATTACAGGCATGAGCCACCGCACCCGGCCAACAAATGGTAATTTCTTAAAGGTTGGTTGCAGCCAGGCACAGTGGTGCGGGTTTATAGTACCAGCTACTCAGGAGGCTGAGGTGGGAGGATTAATTCAGCCCAGGAGTTTGAGTCCAGCCTAGGCAACACAGTGAGATCTGATGTCTTTAAAGAAAAAAAAAAAAGTTATTTGCAATGTAGAATCTGAAACATTATTAAATGAACTTTTTGTCCTCTGTTTCATTAAAATCCATTAGGACTGGGTGCAGTGGCTCACACCTATAGTGCTAGCACTTTGGGAGGCCAAGGTGGGCAGATCACTTGAGGTCAAAAGTTCAAGACCAGCCTGGGCAACGTGGTAAAACCCCCGTCTCTACTGAAAAAAATACAAAAATTAGCCAGGCATGGTGGTGAGCACCTGTAATCCCAACTACTCGGGAGGCTGAGGCAGGAGAATTGCTTGAACCCAGGAGGCAGAGGTTGCAGTGAGCTGAGACCTTGCCATTGCACTCCAGCCTGGACAACAAGAGCGAAAGTCCATCTCAAAAAAATAAATAAATAAAATAAAATAAAATAAAATCCACTGGTCTGTCTTTCTCTTTGAATGGATCTTTTACCCATGCATGATTTAATATATGCCCTAGTCATTTGAAAAATATTAATTCCTTGAGATATGCATATCTTCCAAATGTTGACACATTTCATTATATGATGTCCCCCCCCCAAAAAAAACACATTTATTATCATCAGGAAAATCTTTAAGTATTGGGAAACTGTCAAGCTCATGGTAGTAGATATAAGTTTTCCAAAATTCTAATTTTTGTTTGAAAACTCAAATTTTGTCATTGGCAAGAAACAATATCAGTTTATCAGTTATTTTTCTTGACATGCAAGCTCACTTTCTTCATTATGGGGAAATTTCAGCCAAATACCCAAGTTTTGATAGCCATAGTTTGTCTGTTAGTCGTTTTTTCAGGTAAAAATAGTGGTCAATGAAAAAGGTCAGCTCATAGCTCAATGAATTAGAGAAACGGTTTTCCTCAAGACAACCACCAATCATTCTTTGATATGCAACAGAAGTGCTTCATGCATACATATCTTGTCATACCAAATAATTAAAAACATGTTCTGAGGGATCTAATAAAACCAATATTTTTTTTCTGTTTCATCAAGGATATTCTTTTTTTTTTTTTTTTTTGACAGAGTTTTGCTCTTGTCGCCCAGGCTGGAGTGCAATGGCGCAATCTCAGCTCACTGCAACCTCCCCCTCGTGGGTTCAAGCAATTCTTCTGCCTCAGCCTCCCAAGTAGCTGGGATTACAGGCAGCCGCCACCACGCCCAGCTAATTTTTGTACTTGTAGTGGAACGGGGTTTCACCGTGTTGGCCAAGCTGGTCTCAAACTCCTAACTTCAAGTGATCTGCCTGCCTCGGCCTCCCAAAGTGCTGAGATTACAAGTGTGAGCCACCGCACCTGGCCAAGCATGGACATTTTTAAGACAGAGGTTGCAGTGAACCAAGATGGCACCATTGCACTCCAGCCTGGGCGACAGAGTGAGACTCTGCCTCAAAAAAAAAAAAAAAAAAAAGTCCATGCTCATGCTCCCCTAGACTAATTAAGTCAGAATATCTAGAGTCCTTGGCATTGATATTTTTAACAGCTCCCTAGGTAATTGTAATGTGCAGTTGAACTTGAGAACTACTATTCTAGACTATTTTCCAGGAACATGTATCTACTCATGGACAGGACATCAGAAAATGGAGGACCACCCCCCACCACCGTGAAAAATTAAATATAAAGAAAGAGAACTGACAAGTCCTCCAAGTAAGAATAGAAAAAGAGTTATTGGTGGCTTTAAAATCTTTATATTCTTTAACCTAGTAATTCTGCTTCCTAAAATTTATCCTAAGAAAAGTAATTTAACAGGAGAGGGAAAAATATATTTGTGAAGATGCATTATCTTTATAATAGTGAAAATAGGTTTTTAAGCAAGGGTGTTAAATAGTAATAACTATTTCTTAGACAGGTGTGATGATTAAATTAGATGATACATGCAAATTACTTATCGTTCTGCAAAGCACAAAGTACATGCTTAATAAAAGGTGGCTGGCTGGGCCAGATGTGGTGGCTTATGCTTGTAATCCCAGGACTTTGGGAGGCCAAGGTAAGCAGATCACCTGAACGGAGGAGTTCAAGGACAGCCTGGGTAACATGAAGAAACCCTGTCTCTACAAAAAAAAATTAGCCAGGTGTGGTAGCATGCACTTGTAGTCTCAGCTACTTGGGAGGCTAAGGTAGGAAGATCACTTTATCTTAGGAATTTGAGGCTGCAATGAGCTATGATTTTACCATTGCACTTCAGTCCAGGCAATGAGTGAGAGTCTGTCTTAAAACAAACAAACAAACAAAAACGCTGACTGGCCAGTCTAGACTGGTGCTCACACCTATGATCAGCAACATAGTGAGATCTCATCTGTACAAAAAATTTAAAAATTAGGCCAGGTGTGGTGGTTCATGCCTGTAATTCCAGCACTTTGGGAGTCTGAGGTGGGCAGATTTCTTGAGCTTAGGAGTTAGAGACCAGCCTGGCCAACATGGTGAAACTCCTTCTTTACAAAAAAATACAAAAATTAGCCAGGTGTGGTGGTATGTGCCTGTAGTCCCAGTTACTTAGGAGGCTGAGGTGGGAGGATTGCTCGAATCCGGGAGGCGGAGGTTGCAGTGAGCCAAGATAATGCCACTGTACTCTAGCCTGGGTGACAGAGCCAGACCCTGTCTCAAAAATAAATAAATAAATAAACAAATAAATAAAAATTAAAATAAGAATTAAAAATTTAAAAATCAGCCAGGCATAGTGGTGTGCCCCTGTAATCCCAGCTACTCTGGAGGCTAAGATGGGAGGATCACTTAAGCTTAGGAGTTTGAGGCTGCAGTGAGCTATGATTTTGCCATTGTATTTCAGCCTGGACAAAAGAGGAGGACCCTGTCTCTGAAAAAAAAAAAAAAAGGTGGCTGGTGTGTGGAGATGGACAGTAGGGAGGCAAAAGTAGAAGAAGACAAGTTATGATGCCACTGAAGTAAGCAAGAGTTCATGATAGCATGGATTAATGGCCAGAAGAGGGAATAAACAAATGACATATACAGTTGGCCCTCCATATCTGTGGGTTCTGCATCCCTGGATTCAACTAACTGTGAATGGAAATTTTTTTTTAATGGATGATTGCATCTGTACTGAACACATACAGACATTTTTTTTTGTCATTACTCTGTAAACAGTGCTTATAAATAACAATTATTTACATAGCATTTACATTGTATTATATGTACTCTAGAGATAATTTAAAGTATATGGGAGGATATGTGTAGGCGATATGCAAATACTATGCCATTTTGTATGGAGGACTTGAGCATCCATGGATTTTGGTATCCAAGGGGTACCTGGAATTAGTCCCCCACAGATACCAAGGAACATGGTATATACTTTATCTTTGCTGATGGATTTATTAGGGAATGGAGATTGAGGAAAAGAAAAGAATCAAGGATGACTGTGGCTTTTAGTAACTAAGTGGAAGTAGTGTCATTTACTAAGAAGGGGAAAGCTAACGGAAGACCAGGCTTGGAAGCAAATCAAGATTAATAGAGAAGGCCAGGCACAGTGGATCACACCTGTAATCCCAGCACTTTGGGAGGCTGAGATGGGCAGATCACTTGAGGTCAGGAGTTTGAGATCAGCCTGGCCAACATAGTGAAACCTTGTCTCTACTAAAAGTACAGAAATTAGCCTGGTGTGGTGGCGCATTCGCCTGTAATCCGAGCTACTTGGGAGGCTGAGGCAGGAGAATCGCTTGAACCCAGAAGGCAGAGGTTACAGTGAGCCGAGATTATGCCACTGCACTCCAGCCTGGGTGACAGAGCAAGACTGCGTCTCAAAACAAATAAATAAATAAATAGGCGGGCATGGTGGCTCACACCACTGATGGATTGAGACCTTGTCTCAAAAAACAAACCAAAGAACAAAAAAACAGGCTGAGCGCAGTGGCTTATGCCTGTAATCCCAGCACTTTGGGAGGCCGAGGAGGGTGGATCATTTGAGATCAGGAGTTTAAGACCAGCCTGGCCAACCTGGTGAAACCTCGTCTCTACTAAAAATACAAAAAAATTAGCTGGGCTTGGTGGTGCACGTCTGTAATCCCAGCTACTTGGGAGGCTGAGGCAGGAGAGTGGCTTGAACCAGAGAAGTGGAGGTTGAGGTTAAGCTGAGATTGCGCCACTGCACTCCAGCCTGGGTAATAGAGTGAGAGTCCGTCTCAAAAAAAAAAAGAAAGAAAGAAAGAAAAGATTATAATAGAGAAGAAAAGAGTGTCCAAGATTACCCTCAAGGAGTAACAGTGTGCTAGATATTTGTTGTGGTTTTAAAATATGTCCACAGAAATCTTTGATACTCCTCCCTTTAAGTGACTGAGTTTAATCCCACTCCTCTTGAGTGTGGGCTGGGCTTAGTGACTTGCTTGTAATGCAAAGAATACAGCAGAAGTGATGGTATTTGAGTTCAGAGACTAGGTCATAAAAGGCATTGCAGCTTCCAATCTATATATTCTACATTGCCTTCACAGTCATCAACCCCAGACCCAAATAATAATAGGTAATTTTTCAGCTCTTAGCTTTTAAGACAGACAGAGAAAAGTTTAGCTACATAACAGACTTTGAAAATGCCATAATTCGGCCAGGCGCAGTGGCTCACACCTGTAATCCCAGCACTTTGGGAGGCCGAGGTGGGCAGATCACGAGGTCAGGAGATCAAGACTACCCTGGCTAACATGGTGAAACCCTGTCTCTACTAAAAATTAAAAAAAAAAAAAAAAATAGCCAGGCGTGGTGGCAGGCGCCTGTAGTCCCAGCTACTCTGGAGGCTGAGGCAGGAGAATGGCGTAAACCCGGGAGGCAGAGCTTGCAGTGAGTCAAGATCGCGCCACTGCACTCCAGCCTGGGCAACAGAGCAAGACTCCGTCTCAAAAACAAAACAAAACAAAACAAAAAACAAAAAAAAGGAAAATGCCATAACTCTTCCTCCTGTATAGTATAACTATTTTCTTCTCTGCCTGGTAAATTCCTTCCCAATCTTTTAGCATAGCTCAAATGTCACTTCCTCTCTGGCTGTGCCAGCATTACTTTACCCTTCTCTGGGCTTCCAAAAACATTTTGTGTATATCCCTTTTATGACACTTACTGTTTTTTACTACTCAGCTTAACAATGTTTATTTAAGACCTACCTATATCACATTTTTTAAAACCACTTTTTACTTCTTTATTTCCAGTTTTTGCATAAAACAAGCACAGTACTATATGGGAAGTCAGAGATTCATTTTATATCTATCTTAGCAAATATGAAGCAGTATTTTAATGTATCACTCAAAACATCTGTGTTTAAATTTGAATCTAAGTTTGGGTGAAAGCAAAGTATAGAAAATGGAAAGAAATCCTTTGTCTGTTGCAACAATTGAATTGACTTTGGGATATAGTGATTTCCATTTTATTAAGAGGAAATTATTTTTGAATAGATTTTATAAATCTGTATTTAAGACACGGCCTTTTTTTTGTTTTTGTTTTTTGCTGGTTTTCCAATAAAGTGTGAAGTGGAGTGATGGCATGTTAAGAGTCTCAAGAATTCCAAAAATCACAGTTTAAAACTGTATCTTTGTATATAGCTAGTTGCAATGCAGACTTGTATTAAGAAACATGGTTATGGCCAGGTGTGGTGGCTTACACCTGTAATCCCAGCACTTTGGGAGGCCGAGGTGGGCCTGACTTGAGGTCAGGAGTTCGAAACCAGCCTGGCCAACATGGTGAAACCCTGTCTCTACTAAAAATACAAAAATTAGCTGGTGTGGTGGTACATGCCTATAATCCCAGCTACTCAGAAGGCTGAGGCAGGAGAATCGCTTGAATCTGGGAGGTAGAGTTTGCAGTGAGCTGAAATTGCGCCACTGCACTCCAGCCTGGGTGACAGAGTGAGACTCCGTCTTAAAAAAAAAAAAAAACAGAAACATGGTTACTATGGTTTTGTATACCAGAACTTATCTGTATTAGTTAGGACTGTATGTTACAAATGGTAGAAAATCCAACTAGAACTGATTTAACAGCAACAACAACAACAAAGAGTTTATTATTGCTCATATGCCAGTGAAACAGTTTCTTGCTTCTTCTTGAAAGAAACTTGATCCAGGGTTCAAATGACATCTTCTTCCTTGGTGATGACTCCGTTTCTGGGCAGGCTATCCTTTCATGGTGCCAAGCTGGCTGCTAATAGGTCCTGAAGCTATGTACTTCCATCCAGTAGAAAAGAGACTCGATTTCCCTGATAGCTGGAAAAAGTTCCAAAAATTTGATCTTATTAGCATTGAATATCCTTAGCTGGGTCATATGATTACGTTCCTGTTCCTGAACCAATCTGGGAGTGAGAGGAGTTAAAGGAATACGAGATATAGTGATTGGCTTAAGTTGTCATCCAAGAGTTGCATGTGTAGAGGAGGAAAGTGAAAGAAAAAGGGAGATGTATTTCGTCAACCATTACTTTAAAATATGCCTTCCATGGGAGAAATGCCATAATCATCAACCACAATATTTATGGAGCTCCTAATTTTAGAAACAGCTTGAAGATCATTAGACTGATTTTGACTGTGTCTCTTTGCTACAAGGAAATTTATTTATTTATTTATTTTATTTTTTAGAGATAGGATCTCACTCTGTCACCCAGGCTGGAGTGCAGTGATGCAATCATAGCCTTAAGGGATCCTCCCACCACAGTCTCCTGAGTAGCTGGAGCTACTCAGAACTAGAATATTAGGAGTGGAGCTGGAGCTGGTCTTGAAAACTGTACTCTGGTTTACAAGGAAGTTTATTAAGAAAAAAAGATTGGGAGGCTGAGGCGGGCCTCCCAGACACGTGAGGTCAGGAGTTTGAGACCAGCCTGGACAATATGGCGAAACCCTATCTCTACTAAAAAAACACAAAAATTGGGCCTGGCACGGTGGCTCACACCTGTAATCCCAGCACTTTGGGAGGCTGAAGCGGGCAGATCATGAGGTCAGGAGATCGAGATCATCCTGGCTAACATGGTGAAACCCCGTCTTTACTAAAAATACAAAAAATTAGCTGGGCATGGTGGCAGGCACTTGGAGTCCCAGCTACTTGGGAGGCTGAGGCAGGAGAATCGCTTGAACCTGGGAGGCAGAGGTTGCAGTGAGCTGAGATCGTGCCATTGCACTCCAGCCTGGGTGACAGAACGAGACTCCGTCTGAAAAAAAAAAACCAAAAAAAAAAAAAAAAATTGGCAGGGTGCGGTGGCTCACACCTGTAATCCCAGAACTTTGGGAGGCTGAGGCGGGTGGATCACGAGGTCAGGAGTTCAAGACCAGCCTGGCCAAGATGGTGAAACCCCATCTCTACTAAAAATACAAAAATTAGGGGGGCACGGTGGCAGGTGCCTGTAATCTCAGCTACTCAGGAGGCTGAGGCAGGAGAATTGCTTGAACCCAGGTGGCAGAGGTTACAGAGAGCTGAAATCACGCCACTGCACTCCAGTCTGGGTGATAGAGTAGGACTCCATCTCAAAAAAAGAAAAAAAAAATAGCCGGGCATTGTGGTGGGCGCCTGTAATCCCAGCTACTTGGGAGGCTGAGGCAGGAGAATCACTTGAACCTGGGAGGCAGAGGTTGCAGTGAGCCGAGATCATGCCATTGCACTCCAGCCTGGGTGACAAGAGCAAAACTCTGTCTCAAAAAAACAAAAAAAGAAGAAAACAAAGAGGGCTAGGTGCTGTAGCTCATACCTGTACCAGCACTTTGGGAGGCCAAGGCAGGAAAATCACTTGAGTCCAGGAGTTAGACCAGCCTGAGCAACACAGGGAGACCCCATCACTACAAAAGAAAAATGAGCTGGGTGTGGTGGCCCATGCCTGTAGTCCCAGATACTTGGGAGGCTGAGGATCACTTGAACCAGGGAGGTTGAGGTTGCAATGCGCTTTGATGGTGCCAGTGCCCTCCAGCCTGTGCGACAGAGTGAAACCTTGTCTCAAACAACAAAAAAAACAACAAACAGGGGCCAGGTGCAGTGGCTCATGCCTGTAATCCCAGCATTTTGGGAGGCCAAGGCGGGGGGGAATCACCTGAGGTCAGGATCAGCCTGGCCAACATGGTCAAACCAGCCTGGCCAGGTGAGACCAGCCTGGCCAACATGGCGAAACCCCATCTCTACTAAAAATACAAAAATTAGCCTGTCGTGGTGGCACCTGCCTGTAGTCCCAGCTACTCAGGAGGCTGAGGCACAAAAATCTGGGCTTGAACCCGGGAGGTGGAGGTTGCAGTGAGCCAAGATTGCGCCACTGCATTCCAGCCTGGGCAATAGAGCGAGATTCTGTCTCAAAAAAAAAAAAAAAAATCAAATCAAACTTTAACACTTTAACAGTTTAACAGGTCTGGGCCAACAATATCATCCTCCCCATAAAATCCTTCAAAATTCTAGGCCGGGCGTGGTGGCTCATGCCTGTAATCCCAGCACTTTGGGAGGTCAAGGTGCTTAAAAAATACTTCTAAATTCTAGTAATCCCAGCTACTCAGGAGGCTGAAGCAGGAGAATTCCTTGAACCCGGGAGATGGAGGTTGCGGTGAGCTGAGATTGCGCCATTGCACTCCAGCCTGGGCAGCCTTAATCACCTGCATGCCTTAAGGAAATCACTAAACCTTCTGAAGCTTTCTGTAAAATGAGGATGCTTAATTACCTCATCTCTAACACTATTAGCAAAATAAACATTAATTTTGAAATTTAATGTTTCTTTTTTTTTTTTTTGCGATGGAGTTTCGCTCTTGTTGCCCAGGCTGGAGTGCAATGGTGTGATCTCAGCTCACTGCAACCTCCGCCTCCCGGGTTCAAGCGATTCTCCTGCCTCAGCCTCCTGAGTAGCTGGTATTGCAGGCATGCGCCACCACCTCGGCTAATTTTTTTGTATTTTTAGTAGAGATGGGGTTTCTCCATGTTGATCAGGCTGGTCTTGAACTCTCGACCTCAGGTGATCCGCCTACCTCGGCTTCCCAAAGAGCTGGGATTACAGGCGTGAGCCACCTCGCCCGGCCAATTTAATGTTTCTTATACCACATACACTAATTTCAGACAAAAGCTGTGAAACAATAGAATGGTACTTTCTGTGTCTTATATACTTACTTTATAGATCACTGCACCTCCTAATATACACTATGCATTAATTTTGTCTTACATAACATACATGTTTCCCTATGCATTCCCTCATGTCCCCTGCATCTTGGGGATGAGAGATTATGTCATCATTCCTCAGATGCATTTCCAACCACTACACTATCCTCCTTTCCAGTCCATGCTTTCCTCATCTTACCTTTTATCTCTCCTGATCATTGTTTTGTATTGACTTCCAAGACATGCCTCTACATTTGTTGCAAACTTCGATAATCTGGCTTTTTTTCAACCCGGCATCTGTCGTCTTCTGAGTTGTGTAACTTTATTCATGTGGATGAGCCACCTAAGATTCTGTCCTCAACATTTTTTGGCTTATACCATCCCATTATCTTCACTCTTCTAACAATCTGAAATTCCTTATCGTTCCTTCTAGCTCTTTCATTTCCCCACTCCTAATACTCAAGTTCTTTAAGATTATGGAGCTATATATGTATATACACACATTTTTAAAGACAGAGTCTTGCTCCATCACCCAGGCTGAAGTGCAGTGGCGTGATCAGGGTTCACTGCAGCCTCGAGCTCCCAGGTGTAAGCGATTCTCCTACCTCTGCCTCTGGGGTAGCTGAGACTACAGGCACACACCACCACACCTGGCCATCAATCCCCCTCCTGCTTTTCTTTCCTTTTCTATGATGGAGTCCTCCATGGTCTGTGAAGCTCTACTCACAATTCCTTTCTGAGAAAAGTAGGCTGGGGTGGCCATGCTCTATGTTATATAATTGTTAGGGAAACAGGAGTATCAGAGAGCAAGGTTGACACCATTTTAAAATATACTCCATCTTAAAGCTAGCAAGGCACATTCCTCACCAGTTCATGACCCATGGTCACAAGATGTTTACGGCTAAGAAAGCAGCTTAATAATGCCTGCAAGGACAAACTCCTGCAACCACAGAATGTCCAGATGCCCCGATATCACATAACGATATATGCTTTTAAGATGATTATAGTCATGCTTTGATGTACTTACGCACTAAAATGCCAAGGATAACTATCTTTAAATCAACAAAGTAATAAATGTTGTCATGCTGTCAGCCTACCTGCATGTAGACATAGCTTAGCTTTTACATAGATAAGACCTCTATATAAGAAGAGTTTAAAATAAAGTGGCCGGCGCGGTAGCTCATACCTGTAATCCCAGCACTTTGGGAGGCTGAGGCGGGCAGATCACCTGAGGTCGGGAGTTTGAGACCAGCCTGACCAACATGGAGAAACCCTGTCTCTATTAAAAATATAAAATTAGCCAGGCATGGTGGCGCATGCCTGTAATCCCAGCTACTCAGGAGGCTGAAGCAGGAGAATCGCTTGAACCCGGGAGGCGGAGGTTGCGGTGAACTGAGATCGCGTCATTGCACTCCAGCCTGGGCAACAAGAGCGAAACTCTGTCTCAAAAACAAAACAAAACAAAACAAAGACAGTGCTCATTCCTCCGCTTGCTTTCTAAGGATGCCCTACTCTGTAACTGAGTAGCTTTCTATAAATTATCTCTTCTTGCTGCACTCTGTGACTTGCCTTGAATTCCTTTCTGCATGAGATCCAAGAACCCCTCTTTTAGGGTCTGGGTTGGGACCTTTTTCCAGCATCATCATTGTGTTACCCTGGTTGTGGCTGATTAGATCAGAAATCTATAAAATAGCAGAAGATAAACATTTATAGGCTAAACATAAGGGAAGACCAGAAGTCTTTAATGTGGTCCATATTGGATGAACCTAACTGACTCAATAAGTCCTCTTTTGGGGGAATTTGGATGCAAGTCACAGAAAAATTAATACAAACAGGGAGAAGTAGTAAGTATGTGCAGAAGAGGAGAGAGAGAAACTAGGCAGTAAGAAGCTGAGTTATGAATATGGGAGAATTCCCGGAAAAAGGAGTAAATGGGCATTTACTTCTGAGAGAGTAGAAGCAAACCAGATGATTAGAGCTGACATTGGGGTGAAATTCTATTCAATAGACTAGAACATCTATTGCATCCTATTCTAGGCATTTTTTCGTTTCTCCCCGATGCCTGTCTGTGGAGCAAGTTTCCTGGGCTTCCTGCCTTCTACTTCAGTGTCATTATCTTCTACCTCAGCCTTTGTGATAACCTGAACTAAGGGTATCTCTGCTTCTTGCCAACTGAAAGAGACTAATGTCCCATCCAGTAATTTATCAGCTCAATTCTTCTTTTGCCAGCACTGTCAACTCTCTCTCTTCCTTGTCCTTCTATTGCAACTGCCTCATAAACTTCCAATTCCAGATAAATCTATCCCTCAATCTCCTCTGCTACTTCATCTGGGCTACTGAAATTTAGTAGGAAAAGGCTGGGCGCAGTGGCTCACACCTGTAATCCCAGCACTTTGGGAGGCCAAGGTGAGCGGATCACGAGGTCAGGAGATCAAGACCATCCTGGCTAACACAGTGAAACCCCGTCTCTACTCAAAATACAAAAAGTTAGCCGAGCGCGGTGGTGGGCGTCTGTAGTCCCAGCTACTTGGGAGGCTGAGGCAGTAGAATGGTGTGAACCCGGGAGTCAGAGCTTGCAGTGAGCCAAGATCGCGCCACTGCACTCCAGCCTGGGCGACAGAGTGAGACTCCATCTCAAAAAAAAAAAAGAAAGAAATTTAGTAGGAAAAAAATAACATCGCTTTTTGGATTCATACTACCATAAACATATCTGTTCTCATCTGGATAATCCATGGCAAGCAGCAATTCTTACAACATTTTCCTATTCATTTTTGGTTTCTCATTTCCTGAAAAAGTATTCTAAATATTCGCCACTCTACTCAAGTCCCCTACGTCTCCCACATACCTCCTTCTAGCAAAACTTTATCTTCTACTTCATAAAGAAAGTAGAGGGCCAGGTGCAGTGGCTCATGCCTGTAGTCTCAGCATTTGGGAAGCCACAGCGGGAAGATCGCTTGAGCCCGGGAAGATCGCTCGAGAGCAGCCTGGCCAACACAGTGAGACCCTGTCTCTACAAAAAATAGCCAGGTGCTGTGGTGCTTGTAGTCCCAGCTACTCCAGAGGCCAAGGTGGGAGAATCACTTGAGCCCCAGGATGTCTTATATCCTGCAACTAGAATCACTACAGTAAGCCCAGATTATGCCACTGCACTTCCACCCGGGTGACAGAGTGAGACTTTCTCTAAAAAAAAAAAAAAAAAAAAAAAAAAAAAGAAAGAAAGTAGAGACCATTAGACTCTAAGTTTTTTTATTTTTGGCAGAGTTTTGCTCTGTTGCCCAGGCTGGAATGCAGTCGCACGATCTCTGCTCACTGCAACCTCTGCCTCCTGAGTTTTAGCGATTCTCCTGCCTCAGCCTCCTGAGTAGCTGGAATTACATGTGCACGCCAACATGCCTGGCTAATTTTTTGTATTTTTAGTAGAGGCAAGGTTTCACCATGTTGGCCAGGCTGGTCTCAAACTCCTGACCTCAAGTGATCTGCCTGCCTCGGTCTCCCAAAGTGCTGGGATTACAAGAGTGAACCACCATGCCTGGCCAGACTCTAAGTTCTGAGAGAGCAAGCGCTTTATCTCATTCATCTCTCAATCTCTAGCACTAGGCTTAGGGCTTGACACATAAATGTTGCCCAATAATCATTTGCTGGATGAATAACATGTTACATCAGTCAGGGATTCCCTCAACTTCTTGCCCTGCCTCTGAACAAATTATCTCTGTCTTACCAGCAGTCTCCATCTTTCTCCCTAGTCTCAAAGGAAAAAGAGTCCTGCCTTCTCTCCAAGCCTATCCATAAGTGCTCTAGAACACATCCTGGTTTGTATTCCAGGCATCATCCCTCCATCCATTTTCAATCTTCTACCTGTCCTCCACCTCCCCTCCCTACTCTTCGCTCCTCTCCACCCTCTTCCCTTCCCCATCCTACCACCCTCCCCCTCTACTTTTCTGCCAGGGCTCTTTCTGGTCTCTATTCTTTTCCATTGATCTATTTGTCTATTCTCTCAGCAATACTACACTGTCTTGATTACTGTAGCTTTATAGTAAGTCTTGAAGTCAGGTAATATCAGTCCTCTGACCTTGTCAGTCTTCTAACTTTGCCTTCTCCTTCAGTATTGTGTTGGCTATAGAATTAGTTTGTTGATATCCATACAATCATTTGCTGGAATTTCAATTGGGATTGTATTGAAATCTATAGATCAAGTTGTGAAGAACTGATGTCTTGATAACTGAGTTTTTCTACCCACAATCATTGAATATCTCCCTATTTATTTGATTCTTCTTTGGTTTTTTAAAATCAGAGTTTTTAGTTTTCCTCATAGATCTTAAACATATTTTGTTAGATTTAAATCAAAATATAGGCCAGGTGCAGTGGTTCATGCCTGTAATCCCAGCACTTTGGGAGGCCAAGGCGGGTGGATTGCTTGAGGTTAGGTGTTGGAGACCAGCCTGACCAACATGGTGAAACCCTGTCTCTACTAAAAATACAAAAAAAAAAAAAATTAGCCAGGTGTGGTGGCAGGTGCCTGTAATTCCAGCTACTCAGGTGGTTGAGGCAGAAGAATCACTTGATCCCAGGAGGCAGAGATTGTAGTAAGCCAAAATTGCACCACTGCACTCCAGCCTGGGCAACAGAGCAAGACTCTGTCTCAAAAATATATATATATTTATATCAAAATATTTCATTTTGGTTTTTCCTGCCATCTTGGATCCTGCTGGGAACAAGACTTCTAAAAGAAAATATGTCTGGAAGCTGTGGTCCAAGGCCGTTTTTGCTGGCTATAAGCAGGGTCTCCGGAACCAAAGAGAGCACACAACTTTCCTTAAAATTGACGGTGTTTATGCCCGAGATGAAACAGAATTCTATTTGGGCAAGAGATGTGCTTATGTATACAAAGCAAAGAACAACAAAGTGACTCCTGGCGGCAAACCAAACAAAACCAGAGTAATCTGGGGAAAGGTAACTCTGGCCCACAGAAACAGTGGCATGGCTTGTGCCAAATTCCGAAGCAATCTTCCTGCTAAGGCTATTGGACACAGAATCCAAGTGATGCTGTACCCTCATGCTGTACCCCTCAAGGATTTAAACTAATGAAAAGTCAATAAATAAAAGTAGATTTATGCTCTTGTAAAAAAGCATTTCAGGCCGGGCTCAGTGGCTCACACCTGTAATCCCAGCACTTTGGGAGGCTGAGGCGGGTGGATCTGACCAACATGGTGAAACCCCGTCTCTACTAAAAATACGAAATTAGCCGGGTGTCGTGGCGCATGCCTGTAATCCCAGCTACTTGGGAGGCTGAGGCAGGAGAATTGCTTGAGCCCAGGAGGCAGAGGTTGCAGTGAGCTGAGATCATGCCAATGCACTCCAGCCTGGGCAACAAGAGCGAAAGTCCACGAGAAAAAAAAAATCATTTTGGAGGGTGCCTAATGTAAATGAAATTGTGCTTGCTTTCTTTTTTTTCTTTCTTTCTTTTTTTTTTTTTTTTTTTTTGAGATGGAGTCTTGCTCACTTGTTCATTACTGAGATATAGGAAAGTCATTGGCTTTTTTTTTTTTTTTTTGAGATGGGGGTCCCACTCTGTTGCCCAGGCTGGAATGCAGTTGTGTTATCTCAGCTCACTGCAACCTTCGCCTCCCAGGCTCAAGCAATCCTCCTGCTTTAGTCTCCCAAGAAGCTGGGACTATAGGCACGCACTACCACATCCAGCTAATTTTTGTATATTTTGTAGAGACGAGATTTCACCATGTTGCCCAGGTTGGTCTCAAACTCCTGGACTCAAGTGATCTGTGCTCCTCAGTCTCCCAAAGTGCTGGGATTACAGGCATGAGCCACTCCATGGAGCCTACTGCAGCCTTGAACTCCTGGGCTCAAGTGATCCTCCTGCCTCTGCCTCCCGCGTAGCTGTGACTACAGGCTCGTGCCACCGCAACTGGCTGACTTTTGTATACTAACCTTGCATTCTGCAACTATCATCACTTGCTATAATTGCTTATTGGTTCCAGGTGTTTCTTTTGTCATTTCCAGTTTTCTACATAATCATGTCATCTGTGACAAAGATGATTTTATTTCATCCTTCTCTTTACTATGTTTTAATGAGGTTGTCTTTTATTATCGAATTTTAAGATTCTTTAGATATTTTAAATATAAATCCCTTTTAAGATATATGATTTGCATGGCCAGGTGCAGTGGCTCATGCCTGTAATCCCAGCACTTTGGAAGGCTGAGGCAGGCGGATCACCTGAGGCCAGGAATTCGAGACCAGCCTGGCCAACATGAGGAAACCCTAGCTCTACTAAAGATACAAAAATTAGCCAAGTGTGGTAATGCATGATTGTAATTCCAGCTACTCAGGCAGCTGAGGAGAATCGCTTGAACCGGGGAGGTGGAGGTTGCAGTGAGCTGAGATTGCACCACTGCACTCCGGCCTGGGCAATAGGGTAAGACTCTATCTCAAAAAAAAAAAAAAAGATATATGATTTGCAAATATTTTCTCCTATCTTGAGAGGTGTCTTTACTTTCTGGATGCCTTTCATTGAAGAACAAAAGTTTTTAATTTTGATGAAATTCACTTTATTTATTTTATTTTGCTGCTTTGTGCTTTTAGTTTCGTATCTAAGAAGACTTTAACTAACTCAAGTTCCCAAAGACATATTTCTACATTTTCTTCTAAGATTTTTATTGTTTTAGCTCTTACATTTAGGTCTGTGGTCTATTTTGAGTTAATTTTTGTGTGTAGTGTTGGAAAAGGGTCCAATTTTTTTCTTTTATATGTGGATATCTAGTTGTCCTAGCACCATTTGTTGGAAAGATTTTTCTTTTCCCTATTGAATCATCTTGGCACATTTGTTGAAAAGCAATTGACCATAAATGCGAGTTTATTTCTGTACTCATAAGAACTGATCATACTTTTTTTTTTTTTTGAGACAGAGTCTCACTCTGTCACACAGGCTGGAGTGCAGCAGCGCGATCTCGGCTCACTGCAACCTCCGCCTCCCAGGTTCAAGTGATTCGCCTTGCTTCAGCCTCCCAAGTAGCTGGGATTACAGGCACCTGTCACCACACCTGGCTAATTTTTGTATTTTTGGTAGAGACGGGGTTTTGCCATGTTGGCAGGGCTGGTCTCAAACTCCTGACCTCAGGTGATCCACCCTCCTCGGCCTCCCAAAGTGCTGGGATTACAGGTGCGAGCCACTGTGCCTGGCCCATACTTATTTTTAAGAAGCAGCTCAGGAACCTTTCCAACTTCCCTTTCTTCCAATTATGAACCGAGTTAGGTGTTCCTTATGTTCTGCCCCATGGCATCCAGTGCTTACCTGTATTATAGCTCTCCATTATCATGGCATGTTTGCTGCTTATTGTCTACTTAACTATGAAACTGCAAATTCTTCTAAGGATTTGCCTTGTCCACCTTTGAATCCTCCCAATCTATCACAGGTCTAGTGATTAACAAAGTTGTTTTTTTTGAAACACTGTTTCACTCTGTTGCCCAGGTTAGAGTGCAGGGGCAAGATCTTGGCTTACTGCAACTTCTGCCTCCCAGGTTCAAGTGATTCTTGTGCCTCAGCCTCCCCAGTAGCTGGGATACAGGCGCATGACACTACATTCAGCTAATTTTTATATTTTTAGTAGAGACAGGGTCTTACCATGTTGGCCAGGCTGGTCTCAAACTCCTGACCTCAAGCGATCTGCCCGCCTCTACTTCCCAAAGTGTTGGATTTACAGGTGTGAGCCACTGAGCCTGGCCCTCATGTCTATTGAATTTAAAAATAAATTTTAGCTGGGCATGGTGGCTCACGCCTATAATCTCAGCACTTTGGGAGGCCAAGGTGGGCAGATCGCTTGAGTCGGGAGTTCAAGACCAGCCTGGGTAATATGGCAAAATCCCATCTCTACAGAAAAATTAGCCATGGATAGTGGCACACGCCTGTAGTCCCAGATACTCCCAGATTCTTGGGAAGCTGAGGTAGGAGGATTGCTTGGGCCCAGGAGGTCGAGGCTGAAGTGAACCATGATTGTGCCACTGCACTCCAGCCTTGGGGGACAGAGTAAGATCTTATTTCAAAAAAAGAAGAAGAAAAAGAAAGAAGAAGCTTTGTAGCATATCTTTATTTTATAATTTTATAAATACTTTATACAAATATTTATTTGATATCAAATATTCAAGTAAGAATGCAATCTGTTATTATTCATATGAGACAATATAGACCACTTCATGACAATCTTCTAGAATTATAGGAATTGCTAATCAATTAATGTCAATAAACAATAATTTATTGAGCATTTACTATGTAAAGGCTGATGTGCTAGGTGCTGAATAGAATATTGGTTTTAAATTTATATAGCAGTACCTGCCATGAAGAAACTTACAGACTAAGTTAGAAAATAAGAGAATAATCCATCTGTGATAAGAATAGGACAGTCTTTTATTTCCAGCCTTACCTTGACTCCCACATTCATGGCTTCCTCTGCCTTGATTCTTTGATCTTTAAGGAGGAAAATAAAATATCTAGGGGGTAAATGTGAAACACAACCAGCTTCTCAGGAGGGTTCTCTGGAGCAGATATGAACCGTTTGTTTGGTTTTTGAGGAGTCTCTCTCTGTCTCCCAAGCTGGAGTGCAGTGGCACAATCATGGCTCACTGCAACCTCCACCTCCCGGGTTCAAGCAATTCTCGTGCCACAGCCTCCAGAGTAGCTGAGATTACAGGCCTGCACCACCACTCCCAGCTAATTTTTGTATTTCTTTTTTTTCTTTTTGAGACGGAGTCTCACTCTGTCACCCTGGCTGGAGTGCAGTGACACGATCTCAGCTCACTGCAACCTCCGCCTTCCGGGTTCAAGCAATTCTCCTGACTCGGTCTCCCAAATAGCTGGGATTACAGGCACCCGCCACCACAGCTGGTTAATTTTTTTGTATTTTTAGTAGAGACAGAGTTTCACCACGTTGGTCAGGCTGGTTTCGAAGTCCTGACCTGAAGTGATCCACCCGCCTCTGCCTCCCAAAGTGCTAGAATTACAGGCGTGAGCCACTGCGCCAGGTCTAATTTTTGTATTTTTAGTGGAGACGGGTTTTGCTATGTTGGCCAGACTGGTCTCGAACTCCTAGACTCAAGCGATCTGCCTGCCTTGGCCTCCCAAAGTGCTGGGATTATAGGCGTGAGCCACTGTGCCCAGCCATGAACTGTTTTAAGCCACTATTTAATATCACCTTGACCCAGACCTCCAGAGCAAGCTGAAACAAGACTAGAGCTTGTTTTGGTGAAGTTGTTTCACAGCATTTGCTTAATCAGGCACCAAATCTTAAAATTTCCATCTTATCCACAAAATAGGATATTTGCAAATTACATATTGAATAATGAATTAATATTCCGAATCTTTGAAGAACTATACAAGTCAACCATGTGTGGTGGCTCATGCCTGTAATTGTAGCACTTTGGAAGGCAGAGATGGGTGGATCGCTTGAGCCCAGGAGTTGGAGACCAGCCTGGGCAACATGACAAAACCCCGTCTCTACAAAAAGTATAAAAGTTAGCTGGGCATGGTGGCATGCGCTTAATGCCCCAGCTACTCAGGAGGCTGAGGTGGGAGGATCACTTGAGCATGGGAGGTTGAGGCTGCTGTGAGTCTTGATCACGCCACTACAGTCTAGTCTGGGTGACAGAGTGAAACCCTGTCTCAAAAAAAAAAAAAAACCAAAAACCAAACCAAAACAAAAAACTATAATGAGATACCATTTCACACCCATCAGCATGGCTATTACCAAAAAACAGAAAACAAGAAATGTTGGTCAGATTGTAGAGAAATTGGAACCCTCATGCATTAATGGTGGGAATGTAGAATGGTATGAGACTATGGAAAATAGTATGGCAGCTCCTCAAAAACATAAACGTAAAATTACCATATGGTCTAGCAATTACACTTTTAGGACCCAAAAGAATTGAAAGCAGGGTCTTGAAGAGATATCTGTACACCCATGTTCATAGCAACATTATGCACAATAGCCAAAAGGTGGAAACTCAAATGTCCATGGACAGATAAATGAATAAACAAAATATAATGTGTATATATGTATATATATACTGTGTATATGTATATATACACAGTATATATGTATATATACTATATATGTATATATACTGTATATATGTATATATACTATATATGTATATATACTGTATATATGTATATATATACTATATATGTATATATACTGTATATATGTGTATATATACAGTATATATTTATATATATACTGTATATATGTATATATACTGTATATATGTACATATATACAGTATATATATACAGTATATATGTATATATACACTGTGTGTATATACGCGCGTATATACTGTGTGTATATATATACGTATATATACTGTGTGTATATATACGTGTATATATACGGTGTGTATATATATACGTGTATATATACTGTGTGTATATATATACGTGTATATATACTGTGTGTATATATATGTATATATATACTGTGTGTATATATATATATATATACATATATATATATATATATATACAGAATATTATCCAGCCTTAAAATGAAATTCTTTTCCTTCCCTGCTTCAGGCCCCCCAGATGGAAGAAAGGAGTGAAATTCTGATGTATGATACAATGTGGATGAACCTTGAAGACATTATGCTAAGTAAACTAAGCTTTTTGGCCGGGCACAGTGAGTGGCTCAGGCCTGTAATCCCAGCACTTTGGGAGGCTGAAGCGAACAGATGACTTGAGGCCAAGAGTTCAAGATCAGCCTGGCCAATATGGTGAAACCCCATCTCTACAAAAAAAATACAAAAATTAGCCAGGTGTGATGGCATGCCCCTCTAATCCCAGTTACTTGGAAGGTTGAGGCAGGAGAATCGCTTGAACCTGGGAGGCAGAGGTTGCAGTGAGCTGAGATTGTGCCACTGCACTCCAGCATGGGTGACAAGAGCAAGACTCCATCTCAAGAAAAGCAAAACAAAACAAAAACACATGAAACTTTTATGGTCTCAACTGCTTTAAAATGAAATCTAAGTTTCCTTATATGACTCCAAGCAACTGTGTGATCTATGTCCTTGCCTCTGTCTCCAATCTCATGATATATCACTCCCCTCCTCACTCATTATCTTCGGCCACTGTGGTCCCATTGTTTGTGTTGCTGTCCACTTTCCTGCCTGGAATACACTTCACTAGTGTTGAAGGTTTATTTTTGTCTTGTCTTTTAGGTCTCAGCTCATGTCATTCACTCAAAGAGGCACCCCTTTAACACAGTAGTTCTCAAGTAGGGATAATTTTGATCCCCAGAGATTGTTGGCAATCTCTAGAAAGATTTTTGATAGTCACAACCCTAGGGATTGTTTGTTACTGGCATGTAGTGGTTAGAGGCCACTACATGCCTCTAGGGATATTATTAAATATCCTACAGTACACAGGACAGTGCCTTGCAAGAAAGAATTATCTAGCCCAAAATGTCCATAGTGCAGAGGTTGGGAAATCCTACAAACAATACTATAAATAACATCCTACTTAAAATGACTCTATTTCATTGCCCTGTTTATTTATTCACAACGTGAATTTATTTATTTTTTATTTGTTAATTCTCTACTTGTTCCACTACAATATATGTTTTTTTTTTTTTTCGAGATGGAATCCTGCCTCTGCTTCCCAAAGTGCTGGGATTACAGGCATGAGCCACCACGCCCGGCCTCAATATAAGTTTCATAAAGTCAAGATTCTCATTGCTCATTTGTGGCCAGGTGCGGTGGCTCACGCCTGTAATCCCAACACTTTGGGAGGCTGAGGTGGGAGAATCACTTGAGTCCAGGAGTTCAAGATCAGCCTGGGCAACAAAATGAGAACCCCTTGATCTCTACTAAAAAAAAAATCATCATAACATTAGTCTTTTGGGTGGCATGCACCTTTGGTCCCAGCTGAGGCAGGAGGATTGCTTGAGCTCCAGGAGGTCGAGGCTGCAGAGAGCCATGATTGTGCCACTGCACTCCAGCCTGGGTGACAGAGTGAGACCCTGTTTCAAAAAAAAAAAAATATATTTTGGCAAGCTGTGGTGGCTCACACCTGTAATCCCAGCACTTTGGGAGGCCGAGGCCAGCTGATCACCTGAGGCCAGGAGTTCCAGACCAGCCTGACCAACATGGAGAAACCCCGTCTCTACTAAAAATACAAAATTAGCTGGGTGTGGTGGCACATGCCTGTAATCCCAGCTACTTGGGAGGCTGAGGCAGGAGAATCACTTGAACCCAGGAGGCAGAGTTTGCAGTGAGCCGAGGTAGCGCCATTGCATTCCAGCCCGGGCAACAAGAGCGAGACTCTGTATCAAAAAAAAAAAAGAAAAATTGCCGGCTGGGCACAGTGGCTCACGCCTATAATTCCAGCACTTTGGGAGGCTGCGGCGAGTGGATCACCTGAGGTCAGGAGTTCGAGACCAGCCTGACCAACATGGTGAAACCCCATTTCTACCAACAATACAAAAGTTAGCTGGGTGTGGTGGTGCGTGCCTGTGATCCCAGCTACTTGGGAGGCTGAGGCAGGAGAATTGATTGAACCAGGGAGGCAGAGGTTGTAGTGAGCCCAGATCGTACCACTGCACTCCAGCCTGGGTAAGAGACTGACACTCCGTCTAAAAAAAAAAAAAAAATTGGTTTGATCACTGCTGAATGAATGAATGAATGAATCCCATACAGCTGTAACTGCTCAACATATTTTTCCCATTAAAGCTCTAGTTTACAAGCTGTTTACTTCATTTCCCCACAAAGCATCTATTTTTATTCATTACTTTAACCAATATTTTTGGAGCACCAATTATGTGCCAAGCAATGAGCTAGGTGCTGGGTAGATAACAGGGAACAAGAAGTAGCCCTTGGTCCCAAAGAGCTTATAAGTCAAAGGTTAATTGGGGAGAGATACATCTAATTAAAAGGCCACTTATAATTTGGGGTGCTCAAGGTGAAAACATGGTCTCTGCTCTCAAGGTGTTCATTTGTTCTGGGGGTGGCAGGGGGGATGAAAGATGCACATAAGCAACCACAAATGCCAGAAAAGCACACAAATAAGAAAAGCAAGATCTCTACCAGCTATAGAATCAGAGAAGGCTTTGTGGAAGAGGTGCTATTTGGTTTGAGACATATAGGAAGACAGATGAGAGTTTAATGAAATAGAAGGAGGAAATGGAGAGAAGGAGAGAGGGCGTTCCAGGCAGAAAGAATGGCAAGAGCCAAGGCACAGAAATGTGTGTGCCAGGAACAAGTAGACGTGTTTGGCTAAGGCACAGGAGACCAGTGAGAGCTTAGGCTAGAAAGAGAGACTGGGCCCAAACTGGGTCAGTTGAATAAGAATACAAATGACCCAAATCTTGCCCATATTTCCTATAATTTAGAGCAGTATTTCCCTCATGCACACAGGGAAAGGGAGGCTTAGAGAAATTTGGTGACTCAGCTAGTCATTAGTACACCAGTGTGCCTTTGATTGTCAGGATTTTGAAAAGGTTCCTGGCTTACCATACTTCCCAGGAGCTCAATATGACAACACCCGTAAAGGGACAGAGTTCACGATATATAGTAAAGACACTTCCTGTTCCACTGTATGAACAAACAGTATACTGCTAGATTTTATTTGGTGGGGGGAATGGGAGTACTTTTCCTTTTGTCCCAAGGTATGGTAGGAATGGGTGTATACTGATGAAGGAAGGATGAGGAAGCAGGAGGGGGACCAAAGAACGGAAAGAATAGGTCAGTGTGTTTGATAAACAAGCTATGCTGAAGTATTTATTTGCAAAATTTCAGTTGCCATAGCAATTGGATACTGCTCTTTCCACTGGTCCTCCTTTTATCCTTTGCATGGCCTTTAAAGTGGTTTCCCAGGCAGACGTAGTCCTTGCCATTTATCTTAAAGATTTTGGAACATTCCTTTCCATCTGCTTTTCCTTTTCTCTTTGTGACGTCTGGTCCAGCCATTCATCTGGGAAGAGCTGGATGGCACCGGCCATTTCAGGAGCAGGACCTTAGGATCAAAAGGACACTACCAAGACTGGTCTGAATCTAAATGCCTGGTTGCTGACTTCTAGAGCATCGCAGGATGTAAATAAGTGATAAGTGTAGGGATTAAGCAAGGTGTAGAATGGCTTTTTTTTTCTTTTTTTTTAGATGGAGTTTCGCTCTTGTTGCCTAGGCTGGAGTGCAATGGCTTGATCTCGGCTCACTGCAACTTCCGCCTCCCAGGTTCAAGCAATTCTCCTGCCTCAGCCTCCCAAGTAGCTGGGATTACAGGCATGCACCACCACGCCTGGCTAATTTTGTATTTTTAGTAGACACGGGGTTTCCCCACGTTGAGGCTGGTCTGGAACTCCTGACCTCAGGTGACCCGCCCACCTCGGCCTCCCAAACTGCTGGGATTACAGGCGTGAGCCACCGTGCCCAGCCTGGAATGGCTTTTTAAAACCCCACGCAGGTTATAAACAGTATAGTTAAGGTCGGGTGTGGCGGATCATGCCTGTAATCCCAGCACTTTGGGAGGCCGAGGAGGGCGGATCACAAGGTCAATAGATTGAGACCATCCTGGCTAACATGATAAAACCCCGTCTCTACTAAAAATACAAGAACTTAGCCGGGCTTGGTGGCACGTGCTTGTAGTCCCAGCTACTCGGGAGGCTGAGGTAGGAGAATTGCTTGAGCCCAGGAGGTGGAGGTTGCAGTGAGCCGAGATCACGCCACTGCACTCCAGCCTGGTGACAGAGTGAGACCCCATCTCAAAAAAAAAAAAAAAAAAAGCCAGTTTTGTTGGCAGGCACCTGTAATCCCAGCTACTCGGGAGACTGAGGCAGGAGAATTGCCTGAACTCGGGAGGCAGAGGTTGCAGTAGCTGAGATTGCGCCACTGCACTCCAGTCTGGGAAACAGAGCGAGACTCATGTCAAAAAAATCCAAAAAACAAAAAACGGTATAGTCAAAATTCTCTGAATTCAGGGTGAGAATTTCCCCTTGTCAGGAGAGGACAACAATGATTATGAGTATCATACATCTTATCCCAATGAGTCCTCACAACAACTCTGTGTGCCTATCATAGCTAATATTTACTGAGCACTTACCTTGTGCCAGATACTTTTCAGACTGTGTGTCATCTCATCTAAGTCTTCACAAGCACTTTTGCTGTAGATTTTTATTATTCTTATTTCAAAATGGAAGAAAAGAACATAAAGTTAATAATTATTGAACATGTGATATGTGCCATGGAACTGTGCTAAGCACTTGATATACATTTTCCCATGATAAACCTTTGAAGTAGGTCTGCATTTTTTTTTTTTTTTTTTTTTTTTTTTGAGATGGAGTCTTGTTCTGTCACCCAGCGATGTGATCTCGGCTCCACTGCAACCTCCACCTCCTGGCAGTGATTCTCCTGCCTCAGCCTCCTGCGTAGCTGGGATTACAAGTGCACACCACCCAATCTGGCTAATTTTTGTATTTTTAGTGGAGATGGGGTTTCGCCATGTTGGCCAGGCCGGTCTCGAACTCCTGACCTCAAGTGGTCCACCTGCCTTGGCCTCCCAAAGTGCTGGGATTACAGGTGTGAGCCACCATGCCCTGCCTGGTCTGTATTTTTTTTATTTTTTATTTTTTTTAGAGACAAGGTCTTGCTCCATCACCTAGGTTAGAGTGCAGTGGTGTGATCATATCTCAATGCAGCCTCAGACTCCTGGCTCAAGCAATCCTCCTGCCTCAGCCTCTGGAGTAGCTGGGACTAGAGGCGTGTGCCACCACACCTGGCTAATGTTTTAAAATTTTGTCCTAGAGACATGGTCTCACTATGTTGTGCAGGCTGGTCTCAAACTTCTTAGCTCAGGCAATCCTTCTGCCTTGGCCTCCCAAAGTGCTGGGATTACAAGTGTGAACCATTGCACCTGGCCTGGTCTGTATTTTACTGTGCCCGGCCTAGGTCTGTATTTTATCGAGAGCAAATAGTTTGCTCAAGTCTACATAAGTAAGAAGAAGAAGAAGCAGGATTGAAAGCTAGTCTCTCTAATTACAAAGCTCATGAGCTTAGGCAGTCCAAAAATAGAAATGTAAGTTCAGAGAGTTTAAGGGACTTGCTCACGATTACACAGCCCACAGTTGAAGAATGATATCTGAATCCAGGTTTATCTGATTCCAGAATTGAAATGCTAACATTTTCTAGTAAGAAAAATAATGAAAAATAATTTTTCCTCTGATTTGGAGCTAATTCTGAAACTAGAGCAATCTAACTGGGCTTTATTTCATTGTACTCTTTAGATATAGCTCCCCTGAAGTTAGTGTGTAAATCACTAGCCAGGCTTTTTGATATCTGCCTACTACACTGTAAACTTGCAGAACAAATAGTTCTTATTATAAAGCTGTGTATCACCTAGTTAGGGGAAGGAGGCATTTAAAAAGGAGAGGAGGAAGGGATGAGGCAGGCAGACAGATAGGAAGAGAAGAAGAAAGTGAGGGAATAAAAATAGTAGTACAAGGGAAGAAATAAGATACAATATTCACTTTTTTTTTTTAGTAGGCAGGGTCTTGCTATGTTGCCCAGATTGGACGTGAACTCCTGGGCTCAAGCAATCCTCTTGCCTTGGCCTTGGGACTTGAGTTGGGACTATAAGTGCATGCCACTGCTGGCTGGAGTATTTAATTTTTTTTTTTTTTTTTTTTTTTTTTTGAGATGGAGTCTTGCTCTGTCACCCAGGCTGGAGTGCAGTGACCCGATCTCGGCTCACTGCAACCTCTGCCTCCGAGGTTCAAGCAATTCTCATGCCTCAGCCTCCTGAGTAGCTGGGACTACAGGCGTGCGCCACCACGGCTTTGCTAATTTTTTATTTTTAGTAGAGACGGGGTTTTCCATGTTGGCCAGGCTGGTCTTGAACTCCTGATGTCAAGTGATCAACTCACCTCAGCCTCCCAAAGTGCTGGGATTACATGCCTGAGCCACTGCACCTGGCTAGGAGTATATACTTTTATCCTTGACTTCTAGGGCTAGAGGAGATGAACTTTTACTACCTACATTTTGTGAGTAAACCCAGAGTAGATTTTGCTACTAGCTGGTGACTGTTCTAACTCAGTGCTTTTTATTTATTTTTATTTTTATTTATTTTTGAAACAGGGTCTTGCTCTATCACCCAGGCTGGAGTGCAGTGGCATGGTCATGGCTCACTGCAGCCTTGACCTCCTGGGCTCAATTTTTTTTTTTTTTTAATTTTTTTGTAGAGATGAGGTCTCCCTATATTGTCCAGGCTGGTCTCGAACTCCTGGGCTCAAGAGATCCTCCCACCTTGGCCTCTCAAAGTGCTGGCATTACACAGATGTGAGCCACCGCTCCCAGCCCTCAATCTTTTTCAAATTTTAATACGAAGATGAATCTCCTGGGAGGATCTTGTTAAATGCAGATTCTGATTCAGTAGGTCTAGGGTGTGGGACGAGATTCCTTCCCTCCCTCCCTCCCTCCCTCCCTCCCTTCCTTCCTTGCCTCCCTCCCTCCCTCTCTCTCTCTCTCTCTCTTTCTTTCTTTCTTTTGACAGAGTCTTGCTCTATCGCCGAGGCTGGAGTGCAGTGGCACTACCTTGGCTCACTGCAAGCTCTGCCTCCCGGGTTCAAGCAATTCTCCTGCCTCAGCCTCCCAAGTAGCTGGGATTACATGCGCATGCCACTACGCCCAGCTAATTTTTGTATTTTTAGTAGAGACGAGGTTTTACCATGTTGGCTAGGCTGGTCTGGAACTCCTGACCTCATGTGATCTGCTCGCCTCGGTTTCCCAAAGTGCTGGGATTACAGGTGTGAGCCACCGCGCCCGGTCATGTATTGCTGATAGGATCCCAGATGATACTGATGATACTGGTCTGTGGAGTAGTAGCAAGGCTCTAGCTTAAGTGTTGTGATTTATTTAAATTTAAATGTATAAGAGACACTGTCTTAATGTGTTTGGGAAGCTACAGCAAAACACCTGATACTGGGTAATTTATAAAAAACAGAAATTTATTACTCACAGTTCTAGAGGCTTCCTAGCCCAAGATCAAGATGCCAGCAGATTTGACATCTGGCAAGGGGCCCTGTTCCTCAGAAATGGCACCTTCTATATGTCCTCACACGGCAGAAGGGCAAAAAACTCCCTCAGGCCTCCTTTATAAGGGCACTAATTCCATTCTCAAGGGCTCTGTCATTTGTGTTTTTTTTAGAGACAGGGTCTCACTCTGTTGCCCAGGCTGGAGTGCAGTGGTGCGATCAGCTCATTGCAGCCTCAAACTCCTGGGATCAAGTGATCCTCCCACCTTAGCCTCCTAAGTACCTGGGACTACAAGTATGAGCCACCTTGCCTGGTTAATTTTTTAAAATTTGTATTTATTTATTTATTTATTTATTTATTTATTCCCAATAGAGTCCTGCTTCATTACCCAGGCTAGAGTGCAGGGGCGTGATCATGGCTCACTGTAGCCTCAACCTCTTGAGTTGAAGCAATTCTCCTGCCTTAGCCTTCTGAGTAGCTGAAACTATATGTGCACACCACCATGCCTGGCTAATTTTTGTATTTTTTTGTAGACACAGGGTTTTGTCACGTTGCCCAGGCTGGTCCCAAACTCCTGGGCTCAAGCAATTCATCTGCCTGAGCCCCCCAAAGTGCTAGGACTACAGGCATGAGCCACTGCATTGGGCCTAATTTTTTTGCTTTTTAGATACAGAGTCTTGCTATGTTGCCCAGCTCATCTTGAACTCCCAGCCTCAAGCCATCTTCCCACCTCAGCCTCCTGAGTCACTGGGATTATAGGCATGAGTAACCACACCCAGCCCCACCTCTTAATACCATGACCTTAGGGGTAGCATTTCCACATATACTTTTTTTTTTCTTTTAGACAGAGTCTTTCTCTGTTGCCTAGGCTGGAGTGCAGTGGCGATCTCGGTTCATTGCAACCTCTGCCTCCCAGGTTCAAGTGATTCTCATGCCTCAACCTCCTGAGTAGCTGAGACTACAGATGCACACCACCATGCCTGGCTACTTTTTGTATTTTTTAGTAGAGATGGGGTTTCACCATGTTGGCCAGGGTGGTCTCGAACTCCTGACTTCAAGTGATTGGCCTGCCTCAGCCTCCCAAAGTGCTGGGACTACGGGCATGAGCCACCATGCCGAGCCTCAACATACGAATTTTGAGAGGACACATATGTTCAGACTATAGCAGATATATATCCTTTAGCTCATATACGGTCTGGGAGCAGCAACAACCCAATATCAATGAGCACACCAAGTGCCCTTATCTTGGTTTCTGTTTTTTGTTTTTGTTTTTGTTTTGTAGGTTTCGCCATATTACTCAGGCTGGCCTTGAACTTCTGGACTCAAGCGATTCGCCCACCTCGGCCTCCCAGAGGGCTGAGATTACAGGTGTGAGCCGCACTGCCCAGCTGATATCTTGGTTTCTATATGGTACTCTGTTAAAAGATTTCAAGGATGCTGGGAAATACAGCTTATTCCGGGTCTGGGATATGAAAAGTACAAGATAAGCTTGGAACAATATATTGTGCCAAAATAAGATAGTATTCAAAGAATAATGGGAGCATGTCAAACAACACAGAAGCTAGCTCTATGGGATTAAATTCGGGACAATAAGAGCATCAAAATAAATAATATAGTAATGAATTATATAAAATAGGAATCTGGGCGCGGTGGCTCACGCCTGTAATCCCAACACTTTGTGGGGCTGAGGCGGGCAGATCACTTGAGATCAGGAGTTCAAGACCAGCCTGGCCGATATGGTGAAACCCCATCTCTACTAAAAATACAAAAAATTAGCCTGGTGTGGTGGTGTGCACCAGTAGTCCCAGCTACTTGGGAGGCTGAGACACGAGAATCCCTTGAGCCCAGGGGCAAAGCCTGCAGTGAGCTGAGTTCATGCCACTGCACTTTAGCCTGGGAGACAGAGTGAGACTCTGTCTCAAAACAAACAAACAAACCCACAAAAAACCAGCCAGGAAATATTGTGGACGCTAAAACTAGTGAGTGAAAATTTGATGAGGAACAGAATATTTGTATAGTCTCAAAATACTTCCTCTCAAAATACTTCATAATTTCAAAGTGAAGAAGTAACTTTACAGTGGAGAAACCTGGCAGATACCACCTTAATCAAGTGATCAAAGTTGGCATTACCACTAACAGGACAAATTGAAATTGTGCACCACCTGATAGGATGTAATGAGAAAAACACAGCATCACTCCTGTGATAATCTTGCCAAAAATAAATTACTTGACTCTATTCATGAAGAATCATCAGACAAACCTGAGGAATAGTCTACCAAATAATTGGCCTGTAATCTTCAAAAGTGTAAGATATTGAAAGTCAAGGAAAGACTGAGGAACTACTGTTTCAGATAAAAGGACACAACTAAATGCAACATACGATCTTGGGTTGAATGCTATAGCTACAAAGGGCATTAAAGGGACAATGATGGTAGTAATGTATCAGTGTTAATTTGCTGATTTTGATAATTGTATTGTGGTTATGTAGGAGAATATTTATGTTTGTAGGAATTACACTCTAATTACATACTGTATTTGTGGGTAATGGGACATAATGTTGTCAACTTTCATCCAAGTAAATTGGGGAGAAAGTTATTTATAGTATTCTTATAAAAAAAGTAAACTTGTGATGTTGAATATATGACTCATTAAAGAGCACCATTATTAATCAATGACATCTATAATGTGTATAGGATATTAGTACCCATGCAGTATATTTTCTTTCTTTCTTTTTTTTTTTTTTGAGATGGAGTCTTGCTCTGTCACCCAGGCTGGAGTGCAGTGGTGTGATCTTGGCTCACCGCAACCTCTGCCCCCTGGGTTCAAGAGATTCCCCTGTCTTAGCCTCCCAAGTAGCTGGGACTACAGGCATGTGCCACCACACCTGACTCATTTTTGTATTTGCAGTAGAGATGGGATATCATCATGTTGACCAACTTGGTTTCGAACTCCTGACCTAAAGTGATCTGCCCCACCTTGGCCTCCAAAAGTGCTGGGATTACAGGCATGAGCCACTGCACTGGGCAGTATGATAGACACTTGTTGTTTGCCTACCCAACTATTGTTCCCTCCTCCTTTTTTTTTTTTTTTTTTTTTTCTTGGGATGGAGTCTCGCTCTGTAGCCCAGGCTGGAGTGCAGTGGCATGATCTCGGCTCACTACAACCTCTGCCTCCCTTGTTCAAGCAACAATCCTGCCTCAGCCTCCCCAGTAGCTGAGACTACAGGCGCGTGCCACCACGGCTGGCTAATTTTTTGTATTTTTAGTAGAGACGGGGCTTTATCATGTTAGCCAGGATGGTCTCGATCTCCTGATTTCATGATCTGCCCTCCTCGGCCTCCCAAAGTGCTGGGATTACAGGTGTGAGCCACCATGGCCAGCCCCCTCCTCTCATTTTTTTCTTTCTAACAGAATCCCAGTTTTATTAAGATACAGATATCTGGGTCCTCCCTATCGCTAAGAGGTGAATTTTCATTGGTCTAAGCCAGTCAAGGTTTAGGCATGAGCATGTGACATAATTACGGCTAATGATATATAAAAACAGTTCTGCTGGCGGGAGTGAGAATGTCTTTGAGGAAAGATTTTTCATGCTAGTAATAAGACACCTACAGAATGAAATGATTCTTCTTCTATTTGTTTTTCTTTTTCTTTCTTTTCTTTCTTTTTTTTTTTGGGACGGAGTTTTGCTCTTGTTGCCTAGGCTGGAGTACAATGATGCAATCTTGGCTCCCTGTAACCTCCGACTCCCAGGTTCAAGCGATTATCCTGTCTCAGCGTCCTAAGTAGCTGGGAGTACAGGCATGCATCACTATGCCTGGCTTTTCATATTTTTAGTAGAGACAGGGTTTCACCACGTTGGCCAGGCTGGCCTCAAACTTCTGACGTCAAGTGATCCGCCTGCCTCAGCCTCCCAAAGTGTTGAGATTACAGGCGTGAGCCACTGCACCCAGCCTGAGCCTCAATTTTTTAATCCATTAAATGGTAATTCTGATGGCACCTACTTCATTGGGTAACTGTGAGAATCAAGAAAGAAATAAATAGAAAATTCCTTATATAGCATCTAAGATCTCTTTTGGAAGCTCTTATTAAATAGTAGGAACGTAATACTAAAGTATCACCCACTTATCACCTTATGTAGCTTTCCGTAGAATTTTACTACCATAATTTGTTTAACTAGTTCCTTATTAAAGGACTTCAGAAGATAATAGTGGTCAAGTGCATTTGGCTTTGGTGTTGGGCAGATGTGTGTTTAAATCCCATCTCTATCATTTATTATCAGAGTAACTTTGGGTAAGTGACTTTAACCTCTCTCATCTTCAATTTTTTCATCTGAATTGTGAAAATCATTAACCTATAATTTATTCTCATGATTTGCAGATTCTGTATTTATGAATTTGCTTACATGCCAAAATTTATTTGTAACCCCAAAATCAATACTCATGATGTTTTTTCACTCATTGCTTGACACTACAGAAGAGGAAAATGTTTGAGCTGCCCAAAATGCATGTTCCTAGCCAAGGTGGAACAAGGCAATGTTTTGCCTTCTTGTTTTAGCTCTCATACTGTAACAAGTATCCTCATTGTCGTCTATTTAGTGCCATGTTTTCTACATTTCTGTGCTTTTTATTGGTGATTTCACTGTTAAAATGGCCCCCAAGTGTATTGCTGAAGTTCTGTCTACAGTTCTTAAGTGCAAGAAAATTGTGATGGAGAAAAGATGGAAAAAAGATGTGTGTTAGATAAGCTTCATTCAAGCATGAGTTATAATGCTGCTGGCCACGAGTTCAATGATTTTTTTAAATTTAAATTTTAATTTTTTTAGAGATGAAGTCTCACTATGTTGCCTAGGCTGGTCTCAAACTCATGAGCTCAAGGGATCCTCTCGCCTCAGCCTCCCAAAGTGCTGCGATTACAGGCATAAGCCACCACACCCAGCCATGGGTTTAATGTTAAGGAGTCAACAGTATGTATTGAACATAATGTCTTTGATTGGTTGATGAAAATATTGTTATCAAAGGCCAGGCACGGTGGCTCACGCCTGTAATCTCAGCACTTTGGGAGGCCGAGGTGGGTGGATCATTAGTTCAGGAGATCGAGACCATCCTGGCTAACACGGTGAAACCTCGTCTCTACTAAAAAATACAAAAAAAATTAGCCGGGCGTGGTGGTGGGCACCTGTAGTCCCAGCTACTGGGGAGGCTGAGGCAGGAGAATGGCATGAACCCAGGAGGCGGAGCTTGCAGTGAGCCGAGTTCGCACCACTGTACTCCAGCCTGAGCGACAGAGCGAGACCCCGTCTCAAAAATAAAAAAAGAAAATATTGTGATCAGAGGCTCGAAGGAACCTAACCCTGTGTATCCCCTAGGAGCAATGGCTTGCTATTCACTAATTCAGTGTTCGTGGATACTTTATAAAACACAACTACTAAAAATAGGCCGTGTGCGGTGTCTCACGCCTGTAATCCCAGCACTTTGGGAGGCCGAGGCAGGTGGATCACCTGAGGTCAGGAGTTGAGACCAGCCTGGCCAACATGGTGAAACCCGGTCTCTACTAAAAATACAAAAAATGAGCCGGGCATGGTGGCAGGCGCCTGTAATCCCAGTTACTTGTGAGGCGGAGGCAGGAGAATTGCTTGAACCCGGGAGGCAGTGGTTGCAGTGAGCCGAGATCACGCCATTGAACTCCAGCCTGGACAATAGAGCGAGACTCTGTCTTAAAACAAACAAACAAAAAATACAACTACTAAAAATAACAACAATTCACTATCTCATACATAGTGTTGTTGCAGGGCTTAACTAAACTATTGCATGCAAGTGTTCAGCAAATTATGGTAACAAATTATGGTAGTAAAATTCTATGAAAAGTTACATAAGGTGATAAGGGGGTGATACTTCAGTATTACATTTCTACTATTTAATAAGAGCTACCAAATGGGAGTTAAGGACCAATGCAGAATGGTGGTAGAGGTTGGGGTGAGACTCGCTCTGGATATATTCTTGTCAGTTTGATTCTGACACTTATCCAGGTACCACATGGCTCAAAGCAAGAGTTTAAGTGAAAACCATGACGATCTAGAAAACTTACAAGAAAACTCTCAGGCTAAGCCAGTGGATTCCCATTGAGAAAGCTTCAAATAGACCATTTCCTTGCAAATAACAGTTTACTTTCACAAAAATAGGTGACCTAGCTCATGATCATAATTAGCCTTCTGGAATTGAATGACAATTGCTAATGCGCGAATATAATTCTCTCCTTTCACTTCCTATTCCTATACTGGTAGGGAGTTTCTACTCTTCTTCCTCAGAATGTGCATTTTAATAGTAAAAATGCCACATTTTGTTGATTATTACATGACATACATGCTTACGTAACATCATAAAAAGGGCAAGTATTGTGCAGATGAAATAGAGTGAATTTTCACAAGGGATTCAGGAAGGAAATCCATTATTCTCATTTTGAAGATGCTGAAACAAGGCCCAGCAATAAAGTTAAAGTTAGGTGTCAGACCTGAGAAAGACCTGTGCTGCTGCCATCTGTGCACTGTATCATTGCACTGTGCTCTGTTCTTACTGGGATGAGGAACAGTGAAGCCCACACACGCCTTTCCATAAGAGGTTGCACTGGTCTTCTTTCAGTTACCCCAAGGCTCCAAGCTTTTTTTCTATCTTAATGGCCTTTGTATTGGCTCATTGCAACCTCCGCCTCCCAGGTTCAACCAATTCTCTGCCTCAGCCTCCCGAGTAGCTGGGATTGCAGGCGCCCACCACCACATCTGGCCAATTTTTGCATTTTTAGTAGAGACAGGGTTTCATCATCTTGGCCAGGCTGGTCTTGAACTCCTGACCTTGTGATCCACCTGCCTCGGCATCCCAAAGTGCTGGGATTACAGGCATGAGCCACCGTGCCTGGCCCCTCCCCTAACTCTTATCTTTTGGGTCCTGGTTGAGATGTCAGAGAGACTGTTTAGGTGTCCCTCTCCTGCCCTACCTCCCTCATTCTCTTTCACGGTATTTTATACTTTCCTCCAGAGTACTCATCACAATTTGCAATTATATGTCTATTTGTGTATGTATTTGTCTTCTCTAACAGGCTCTTAGCCCTATGTAGGCAGGGATACCATCTGTTTTTGTTGTCTTTTTGTTTTGTTTTTTGTTTTGTTTTGTTTGTTTGTTGTTTTGAGACAGGGTCTTGCTCGCTTACCCAGGCTGGAATGCAGTGGCGCGATCTCAGCTCACTGCAACTTCCACACCCACACCCCATGGGCTCCAGCAATCCTCCCACCTCACCTTAGCCTCCTGCGTATCTGGGACCACAGCTGTGCACCACCACACCACCACACCTGGCTATTTTTTTGTTATTGTTTTTGTTTTTGTTTTAGATGGAATCTCTGTCACCCAGGCTGGAGTGCAGTGGCACGATCCTAGCTCACTGCAGCCTCCATCTCTCGGGGTCAAGTGATTCTCCTGCTTCAGCTTCCTGAGTAGGTGGGATTACAGGTGCCCACCACCATGCCCAGCTAATTTTTTGTATCTTTAGTAGAGATGGGATTTCAACATGTTGGCCAGGCTGATCTGGAATTCACGACCTCAGGTGATCCACTGCCTCGGGCTCCCAAAGTGCTGGGATTACAGGTGTGAGACACTGCACCCAGCCTATTTTTTTTTTTTTTTGTATTTTTAGTAGGATCTCACCATGTTGCCCAGGCTGGTCTCAAACTGCTGGGCTCAAGTGATCCACCCGCCTCAGCCTCCCAAAGTACTGGGATTACAGGCGTGAGCCACTGCACCCAGCCCCCCATCTGTTTTGTTCTTCATGTTAACACAATGCCTAACACAGTGCTGCATGCTGCATGTATAGCAGGCTCTTAAATACATATTAATTGAGAGAATAAATGAATAAATGAATGAAATGTTGTTTATTACATGCTACTCTGGTAAAGGATAGCTTGGGGTAGAAATAAATGTTACTAACAATATTTAAATGATTGATGTTGGGTTTAAGCATCCTCTACCATCACCCCATCTCTACCCTCACCATCAAGTAGCATTTGTCTACCACATATAATCTCCTAGTGCCAAGCCCTAATCTCTGTATATTTGGAGACTAGTTTTTGGAACAGATACGTGTACCAAGACTGATTCAGTTTACAGGATTTTAGGCTTAGAGGTTCTTACTGAAATAAAGTTTGATTTCACATTATTCTGGATTAACTCCAGGCATTCACCATTCAATGTGAATAATTCAATGTTATTCTGGAGTAACTCCAAGGCATTCACCATGCAAAGGAAAAGACATTTGTTTTGTTTTGCTAAAACTGAACTTAAACTATATGAAAGACACAGCTGCATTTATAGATAATTTTGTGCATTTTAGGTATCCAAGAGTGGGCATTGTTTTTGGATGGACATAATATTTCTTTTCTTTTTTCTTTCTTTCTTTTTTTTTTTTTTTTTTGAGACAAAGTGTTACTCTGTTGCCCAAGCTGGAGTGCAGTGGCACCATCTCAGCTCACTGCAACTTCCAAATCCCGGATTCAAGCAATTCTCCTGCCTCAGCCTCCCAAGTAGCTGGGACTACAGGCATGCGCCACCATGCCCGGCTAATTTTTGTATTTTTAGTAGAGACAGTGTTTCACTATGTTGGCCAGGCTGGTCTCAAACTCCTGACCTCGTGATCTGCCCGCCTCGGGCTCCCAAAGTGCTGGGATTATAGGCATGAGCCACCGCAACTGGCCTAAATAATATTTCTATTTGTACTGATATCCTACAAACTTTGTATTATATAGTTTAATAATGTATTTTTTCTAATTGTAAAAACAAGTATGTTCTTTGTAGAAATTTTAGAAGATGCAGAAAAGCATGAAGGAAAAGCAAAAAGTAGAAAGAAACAAAAAATATCACTCAGAATCTCATCATTAGAGATAATCCTTGCTAACATTTTGGTATAGTTTCTCTCAGCCTTATTTCTTTTCTTTTCTCGCTCTCTCTTTTTTTTTTGTTTGAGACAGGGTCTTGCTTTGTCACCCAGGCTAGAGTGCAGTGGTGCAATCATGCCTCACTGCAGCCTCAACCTCCTAGGCACAAGCAATCTTCCCCACTCAGCCTCCTGAGTAGCTGGGAATGCAGGCACATGCCACCACGCCTGGCCAATTTTTTTTTTTTTTTTTTTTTGAGACAGAGTCTCTCTCTATCACCCAGGCTGGAGTGCAGTGGCACCATCTCAGCTCACTGCAACTTCCGTCTCCAGGGTTCAAGTGATTCTCATGCCTCAGCCACCTGAGTAGCTGGGATTCCAGGCTCATGCCACCTGCCTGGCTGATTTTTGTATTTTTAGTAGAGATGGGGTTTCACCATGTTGGCCAGCCTGGTCTCAAACTCCTGACCTCAAGTGATACACCTACCTTGGCCTCCCAAAATGCTGGAATTACAGGCATAAGCCACCGCACCCAGCTGCCTGGCTAATTGTTTACATTGTTTGTAGAGACACAGTTTCACCATGTTGCCCAGACTGGTCTCAAACTCCTGTGCTCAAGCAATTTGCCTGCATCAGCCTCTTAAAGTGCTGGGATTACAGGTGTGAGCCACCGTGCCTGGCCAGCTCAGCCTTATTTCTATGTGTATGTTTGGGTAGGTGCACACGCATATTTATAATAGTTATCACCTGTAATCCCAGCACTTTGGGAGGCCAAGGTGGGCGGATTGTTTGAGGCCAGGAGTTGGAGACCAGCCTAGCCAACATGGTGAAACCCCACCTCTCCTAAAAATGCAAAGAATTAGCTGGGCATGGTGACACATGCCTGTAATTCCAGCTACTCAGGAGGCTGAGGCACGAGAATCTCTTGAACCAGGGAGGCAGAAGTTGCAGTGAGCCGAGATCACACCATTGCACTCCCAGCCTGGGTGACAGAGTGAGGCTCTGTCTCAAAAAAATGATCACATACATAAGGATATACTAGTTATTTACTGAATATGCCAGGAAACTTCATTTCCTTTTTAAACATATTAACTCTTGTAATCCTCTCAATAGTTATATGAGAAGATATTTTTATTCTTACTTTATAAATGAGTAAACGGAGGCTGAGAGTATCAATTTATTTGCTTAAGGTCATGTCGTTAGTAAATGGTAGATCTGAGATGCAAATCTAGATCTAAAAGTCTATAATCTCAATCATTATGCTATATAGCTGTGTGTACATTTCTATGTTTTAAATCAAACTGGAATTACCATAGAAATAATTTTGTTTATTTTGAGGTGGGGTCTTGCGCTGTCACCTAGGCTAGAGTGAAGTGGTGCAATCACAGGTCACTGCAGCCTCAACCTCCTGGGCTCAAGCAATCCTCCCACCTCAATCTCCCAAGTAGGCCGGGCACGGTGGCTCACGCCTGTAATCCCAGCATTTTGGGAGGCCAAGGTGGGCGGATCACCTGAGGTGGGGTGTTAGAGACCAGCCTGACAAACATGGTGAAACCCCATCTCTACTAAAAATACAAAAATTAGCTGAGTATAGTGACAGGCGCCTGTAGTCCCAGCTACTCGGGAGGCTGAGGCAGGAGAATCGCTTGAACCTGGGAGGCAGAGGTTGCAGTGAGCAGAGATCACACCATTGCACTCCATCCTGGGCGACAGAGCGAGACTCTCTCTCCAAAAAAAAAAAAAAAAAACACACACACAAAAAACAAAACAAGTCTCCCGAGTAGCTGGGACTACAGGCATGCACCACCATGCCTGGCTAATTTTTTGTATTTTTTTCTAGAGATGAGGTTTTACCATGTTGCCCGGGCTGGTCTGGAACTCCTGGGCTCAAGTAATCCGCTTGTCTCAGCCTCCCAAAGTGCTGAAATTACAGGTGTGAACCACCGCACCCGGCTCTTACAGCATTTCATATGTTTTACTAACTTAATTTTCATGACTTTATGATCTATAAGATTAAGGAATATAAATGAATGAATAAGATATTGTTTATCACACATACACACACTGGTATAGCTTGGATTGAATAGATGTTCTGATGTTTGAGATTATTTTAATCATCTTAATTTTTTTTTTTTTTTTGAGACAGAGTCTCGCGCTGTCGCCCAGGCTGGAGTGCAGTGGTGCGATCTCGGCTCACTGCAGCCTCCACCTCCCGGGTTCAAGCAATTCTCCTGCCTCAGCCTCCCAAGTAGCTGGGACCACTGGTGCGTGCCACCATGCCCAACTAAGTTTTTGTATTTTTGGTAGAGACAGGGTTTCACTGTGTTAGCCAGGATGGTCTCGATCTCCTGACCTCGTGATTCACCCGCCTGGGCCTCATGAGCCACAGCACCCGGCCTTTTGTCTCTTTCTATATGAACTGTTTTCTTTGCTTTTAAAATGCTGTCTACTGCTTCGAAAGATGATCATCTGGGTTTTATTCTAAAAGTGCCTACCTTTAAATTTAAAAAAAACCCACCTATTTTCAATGTTAAAATGAAACAGCAGCTCCTGATTTCTCCCGTGTATGATTGGGGTATTTAGCATACTTTTATTTTCCCTCATTCTTTATCTCCCACTCCCAACCCTCCCAGCTCAGTTTTATTAATATTGTTTGTCCTTTTAAACCTTTATTATTCCTCTTGGAAAAAGACATTTCATTTTTTACATTACAATTTTTTCTTACAAAAGTTATTTTGGACATTTAAGTAAAGTTCTATTATGTGTAAGTCCTTTTATAGTTCTTTTTTGTTTCTGTTTTTTGTTTCGTTTTGTTTTGAGATGGAGTCTCGCTTTGTCGCCCAGGCTGGAGTGCAGTGGCATGATCTCGGCTCACTGCAAGCTCCGCCTCCTGGGTCCACACCATTCTCCTGCCTCAGCCTCCCGAGTAGCTGGGACTACAGGCGCCCGCCACCACGTCTGGCTAATTTTTTGTATTTTTAGTAAAGACCGGGTTTCACTGTGTTAGCCAGGATGGTCTCGATATCCTGACCTCGTGATCCACCCGCCTCGGCCTCCCAAAGTGCTGGGATTACAGGTGTGAGCCACCACGCCTGGCCTCTTTTATAGTTCTTTTTTATTCTTAAGTTCTCATTCAGCAAAAGTATATCTTTGAGCAGTTTTCTTTCAGAACAGATAACCTGGGTGGTATCATTTTTGAGTCTTTTATATCTGAGTACTTATTTCTGAGGTCTTCACAATTGCATGACAACTTAGCTGAATGTAGAATTCTTAAATTACCCTCAGAATTCTCTACTATATGCTTTAATGACTTGTGGCTTACAGGGTTGCAGAATTCTGCCTGGACTGGTAGCTCACACCTGTAATCCCAGCACTTTGAGAGGCTGAGGTAGGCAGATAATCTGATGTCAGGAGTTCAAGTCCGGCCTGGTCAACATGGTGAAACCCCCTTTCTACTAAAAATACAAAAATTAGCTGGGCGTGGTGGTGGGCGCCTGTAGTCCCAGCTACTCGGGAGGCTGAGGTAGGAGAATCGCTTGAACCCAGGAAGTGGAGGTTGCAGTGAGCCAAGATCACGCCACTGCGCTCCAGACTGGGCGACAGAAGGAGATTCAGTCTCAATAAAATAAATAAAATAAAAAAACAGAGTTGCAGAATTCTGAGGCCAGCTTGACTTTTGTTCCTCAGAGATTATTATTATTATTATTTTAAACAGTCTTGCTCTGTCGCCTGGCATGATCTTGGCTCACTGCACTCCGCCTCCTGGGTTCAGCGATTCTCATGCCTCAGTCACCTGAGTAGCTGAGACCACAGGTGTGCACCACTATGCCGGGCTAATTTTTGTATTTTTAATAGAGATGGGTTTCACCATGTTGGCCAGGCTGGTCTCAAACTCCTGGCCTCAAGTGATCTGCCCACCTCAGCATCCCAAAGTGCTGGGATTACAGGCGTGAGCCACTGTGCCCAGCCTATAGCATCTTTTCATAGTCCTATGATCTTTCTCCATTTGTTTTTTTGTTTGTTTGTTTTGTTTTTTGAGACAGTCTCGCTTGGTCACCCAGGCTGTAGTGCAATGACACAATCGTGATTCGTTGTGGCCTCTACCTTCCTGGCTCAAGCGATCCTCGTATCTCAGCCTTCTAAGTAGCTGGGATGTAGAGACAGAGTCTCGTTATCTTGCCCAGGCTGGTCTCAAATTCCTGGCCTCAAGCGATCCTCCTGCCTCAGCCTCCCAAAATGCTAGGATTACAGACATGAGCTACTGAGCCTGGCCACCACTTGCTCATCTTAACATAAAGAGGTCTATGCTTGTCCAGCTTTCGATAATACTTAAATGAACATTGCGGTGAATTCTATTAGAAACTGGAATGTGGCTGGGCACAGTGGTGCACACCTGTAATCCCAGCACTTTGGGAGGCTCATCACTTGAGGTCAGGAGTTCAGACCAGTCTGGCCAACACGGTGAAACCCCGTCTCGACTAAAAATACAAAAACAAAACTAGCTGGGCGTGGTGGTGCATGCCTGTTAATCCTAGCTACTCAGGAGGCTGAGGCAGGAGAATCGCTTGAACCTGGGAGGTGGAGGTTGCAGTGAGCTGAGATTGTGCCACTGCACTCCAGCTTGGACGACAGAGCAAGGCTCTGTCTAAAAAAAAAGAAAAGAACTGGAATGGGTCTTAGTATATCCCCTATCTTCCCTTTCCACTGCCCTCACCTAGTCTTCAACCCTGAGTAATGGGGTGTTCATAGAACTCTAATGGGGTGATAAGATATTTTATAGAAGTAGAATCTTGATCTGACCTCTCCTTCTAATTGGGAACGTCTACGTTCTAACTAGCAGAAATTCCTCAAAGTTTCTGGCATATGGAAAATTTTCCCTCTATTTTTATTCCTTTGATCATTTCAATGTGAATTTAGAATGAGGCAATTTAGAAGCCTGTCCTCGCAAAGCCATTTTATTTAAAAACCACAAAATAACACTTTTTTTCTGTGTGAAGAAGGTTAGAAAAAAATGCTCAAGACTTATAATTATATGTAGTTTTAACATTTTTTCATAAAAGGTTTCAAATCCCTTGGGAAACTACATGGTCTAGTGGGAAATGAGAGAATGGATTCTGATTGTGATATGTAATTTCACTGCAGCTTTGAACAAACCATTTGAACTTCAAATTCTCTAATCTTAGATTTTCTTACGTCATAGTGTGACAGAGAAAGCACTATGAAAAAAATAAATGTGGAAGCTCTTTGAACTGTTCAAAGACAGACAATAAGGAAATCTGAGGGCTTTTTGTTATTGTTTGAATGCTATTATAGCTTTGAGCACTTTTGAGCTAGACCAAAGAGTGTGCGCTTGAGGGATAGCAGATGAGGCCTGGTTGCTGGGAAGCCCTGGTATGCAAAACAGCTCTGAAGTATAGTTGAGGTAGAGACACTGCTTTGGACACTGTCATCTTGTGTAAGATTCAAGACAGTGGTTGGCCGGGTGCGGTGGCTCATGCCTGTAATCCCAGCACTTTGGGAGGCTGAAGCGGGTGGATCACCTGAGGTCAGGAGTTCGAGACCAGCCTGGCCAACATGGTGAAACCCCATCTCTACTAAAAAAATATAATAATTAGCTGGGTGTGGTGGCACACGCCTATAATCCCAGCTACTCAGGAGGCTGAGGCAGGAGAATTGCTTGAGCCCGGGAGGCGGAGGTTGCAGTGAGCCGAGATCGCGCCACTGCACTCCAGCTTGGACGACAGAGCAAGGCTCTGTCTCTAAAACAAAAACAAAACAAAACAAAACAAAAGACAGTGGTAAATGTAGTCTCACTTTTCTGTTAGGTCAAATTACTACACCAGATTTATCTGAAATTAGTTTGCCTCCCCTCTTTATGGAAATGAAGCCCTCTTGGTGGGTTAATTATGCCTCTGTAAACAACTTTCATACTTCTGGCCAGCACAGGCCACAGACGTTGTCTATTTTTGTGAGATGATTTGAAAGTGTGCAAAAAGAAACATCTATATGGTTATCTCAGAAGTTTAAAGAAAATATCTTATTGTGCCAGGTAAAACTTTTCTGTTCTACCCCCCTTATGCTATTAAACCTTCCTGTATTTTATGATTCAATTGTTAAATGAAATTTCTATAAGATTCAGTATGGAATTTTCCTAGTCATGGGAAAAGATATTATCCTCACTAAGATCCATGACACTGCAGCTATTTCTGCACTATGGAGATAAGTGGCTCTCTCTGTCATTAGTCTTAGACATGTGACTTTTTAGAAGTGATGGACATGAAATGAAGGAATAAGAATTTCTTCCTTATGGCTAGGCTCAGTGGCTCACGCCTGTAATCTCAGCACTTCGGGAGGTTGAGGTGGGTGGATCACTTGACCTCAGGAGTTTGCAACCAGCCTGGGCAACACAGAGAGATCTCATCTCTACAAAAATAGAAAACATCAGCCAGGCATGGTGGCGTGTGCCTGTAGTCCCAGCTACTCAGGAGGCTGAGGTGTGAGGATCACCTGAGCCTGGGGAGGTGGAGGTTGCAGTGAGCCGTGACTGCCCCACTGCACTCCAGCCTGGGCAACAGAGTGAGACTCTGTCTCAAAAAATTTTTTTTTCTTCCTTGTGTGCAACGTTGTGCAAATGCATCACACTTGTAACCTATAGGCCAAAACAGAATAGGACAACTTAATTGTTCAACAACTGATTAAATACCTGTTGTATGCCAGACACTGCACTAGGAGCTAGATATACATGAGCAGACAACACATAGTTCCCAGGGAGGAAAATTAATCAAATATATTAATTACATAAGGTGTTATGAAGAAAATGTATAGGATACAATACATGCAAATAAGAGTAGGAGAGGCAAGAAATACTTTGACAGGGCAGGAAGGAAAAGATTATTTGAAGTGACACTTAAATCAAGCCTTAGGATGAGCAGGAATCTACTATGGGAAGAGCAGAATAAACAGAATATGCTAAGGCTCTGACCTGGGCAAAGCCCATCACCATTCATGGTGAATGGTGGTGACACAGTGGTTGAGCAGAGAGTGAGATAAAATGAGTTTAGAGTGGAATGGAGTGATTAGATTTATGTTTTAAGATTACGCCATGTGTTTTGTGCAGGAATGGGTAGGAGTTTGAGAAAGAAAGTAGATAGGATGACAGCAAGACTGAGGGGGAAAAAAAGAATGAAAGTAGAGAGACCTATTAGGAGACTATTGTAGCTTAGACTAGGATGTAGAGGATATAGAAGGAAGAAAATCCAATTAGTATACATTTGTAAATAGAGTTGATAGATCTTATCAATGAACTAGTTGTGGGGGTGGGAGAAAAAGAAGAAACAAGTATGACTCCTAAGTTTCTGGAGCAAGTCACTGGGGAATGGTGGTATCATTACAGATGGTGAAGATCAGAGAGAAAGGGATTTGGAGAAGAAAAACTAAGAGTTTTTTTGTTTGTTTGTTTGTTTGTTTTTGTTTTGTTTTGTTTTGAGATGGAGTTTTGCTCTTGTCACCCAGGCTGGAGTACAGCAGCATGATCTCGGTTCACTGCAACCTCTGCCTCCTGGGTTCAAGTGATTCTCCTGCCTCAGCTTCCTGAGTAGCTGGAATTACCGGCACGCGCCACCAAACCCAGCTAATTTTTGTATTTTTAGTAGAGACGGGGTTTCAACATGTTGGCCAGGCTGGCCCCAAACTCCTGACCTCAAGTGGTCTGCCCGCCTCAGCCTCCCAAAGTGCTGGGATTATAGGCATGAGCCACGGCGGCTGGCCAGAGTTTGGTTTTGGACATGATAAATTTGAAATGCTTGTGATGTATCTAAAAAGATATCACAACTGGACAATTGCATGTCTGGAGCTCAGAGGAGAGGACTGAGGACATATATTAGGAGTGAACACTACTGGGATAATATTTTAGCCCTGGAAATGGGTAAGATCTCCTAGGAAGACAATGTAGAGAGTAGAAAAGAGAGCCCATACCAGCACTAATGAGAGGGTAGGGAAAAAAGGAAAGAAAAGAAATCCCAGAATTGAGCCTGGAGAACTAACCAGGTGAACAGATATGTTACTGAAAAGAAATGCTGAAAGAAATTAAGAGGAGCATGTGGTTTAGAGAGGAAATTGATGATTTATGTTTGGAACTTGACAAGTTTGGGGTCCTGACTGGGTTCCTGTCGTTCCTAATGCGGTGCCTGAGCAAAATATATAGGTCCCTTTTCAAATGTTAATGCTACATTTATAGTTTATTTTATGATTCAGTCTTATTGTATCTCCATGAATTTTCAGAATAAAACATCCCTAATCACGCCAGAGTTGGAGTCTGGAATGAGAGAAAACAACTTTACTAAGATCCATGGTGCTGCAGCTGTTTCTGAATTATGCTGCTAAATGGCTTTCTATTTCACCGATCTTAGACAACAAGCAGCTATTTTATTTTAGTAATGGACATGAGATGAAGAAAGAAGGATTTGTCCAATGTTAAGCAAATACACTTTGCTGGCAGCACAGAAACTGAGGAGAACACAATAGTAATAGACATATATTGAGCATCTATCATGTGCCAGGCACTGTGCTAGGCTCTGGGGATAACTCAGAACATGACAGACAAGTATAGGAGCTTATAAACTAGTAAGGGAGATGGAAAAAAGTTAACTTACAGATAAAATAACTACAAATTTTGGTGAGTGGTGTGAAAGAAACAAATACAGGAAAAAAGCAGGGGATGGTACTTAGGGTCTGGATAGGATATTTAGGGCAACTTTCCTTGAGGAGGTGACATTTACTGATTCCTGAAGGATGGGGAGCCAGACATACCAAGATTAGGGGGTGATGAGCAACCAAATTGTCTTGCAGTATTTGGCCCTGAAAAGCTAAGGTAGGCCAAATAGCTTGTATTGGAATATTCAGTAGTGGTGCACCAAGAAGGGGGGTGGCTGGGAGTGATCTGCTCCCATGGGGAGTATTTTATCACTGACAATTAAAATTACCAGCTGGAGGCTGGGCATAGTGGCCCAGGCCTATAATCCCAGCACTTTGGGAGGCCAAGTCTGGCAGATCACTTGAGGTCAAGAGTTTGAGACCAGCCTGGCCAACATGGCGAAACCCCGTCTCAACTAAAAATACAAAAATTAGCCAGGCATTGTGCAGCATGCCTGTAATCCCAGCTACTAGGGAGGCTGAGGCAGGAGAATCACTTGAACCTGGGAGGCAGAGGTTGCTGTGAGCAGAGATTGAGATCCTGCCGCTGCACTCCAGCCTAGGTGACAGAGAAAGACTCCATCTCACTGACTCTGTTTCAAATAATAATAATAATAATAAAATAAATAAATAAAATTGCCAGCTGGGCAGGTGGCACACACCTGTAATCCCAGCACTTTGGGAGGCCGAGGCAGGAAGACTGCTTGAGCTCAGGAGTTTAAGACCAGACAGGACAACATAGTGAGACCTTGTCTCTCCAAAAATAAAAATAAAATAAATGAAATTAGCCAGGCATGCTGCCCCATGCCTGTAGTCCCAGCTATTTGGGAGGCTGAGATGGGAGGATCTCTTGAGCCTGCGAGGTTGAGGCTGCAGTATGCCAAGAATTGCACCACTGGACTCCAACCTGGGTGACAGAGTAAGATCCTGTCTCCAAATAAATAAACAAAAATAAATAAAATAGGCCGGGCATGGTGGCTCATGCCGGTAATCCAGCACTTTGGGAGGCTGAGGCGGGCAGATCACCTGAGGTCGGGAGTTCGAGACCAGCCTGACCAACATGGAGAAACTCCACCTCTACTAAAAATACAAAAATTAGCTACCTGGGAGGCTGAGGCAGGAGAATCACTTGAACCCAGGAGGGTGAGGTTGCAGTAAGCTTAGATCACGCCATTGCACTCCAGCCTGGGCAACAAGAGCGAAACTCTGTCTCTAAATAAATAAATAAACAAATAAAATATAAATAAAATTGCCTGCACATGGTGATAATAAAAGGTAGGTGGACTTTTAGTCAGTTTTACTATTATTCTAAAATTCTCTATAGATAATGCCCCTATAGTGGACTGAATGTTGGTCCCTAGAAAGATATGTCCGTGTCCTAATCCCCCAAACCAATGGATATCACCTCATAATGGCAAAAGAGTTAATACTACCTTATGTGAAAAGATGTGATGAGGGATTTTGAGAATAGGAGCTTGTCCTGGATTATCTGGGTGGTCCTTAAATCCAATGACAAGCGTCTGTAAGAGTGAGTCAGAGGGAGATTTGATGGACAGAAGAAGTGACAATGGTCTGCAAATTCAAGATAGAAGACATTGTTGGATGAATTGATGGATGGAACGATAGATGGATATATAGAGGGAGGAACATTTACTAAATAACTGACAAATGGTAAATCTGCTTTTAACAAACGGCTGTGGAAATTTCCATGCTGTACTGCTAAGTTACCCATGATTTTCCTTTTGATACATAACAGTGACTTTGATCTAAACAGTTTCATTTTACCTTATGTATGTAGACATAACTTTCATGCTTGACAAAATGCTCCATAAGTATTCATATCTCTTTGTCTTAAAAGAAACTTTTTAAGGAGAGGGATATTTTATTTTATTTTTGAGATGGAGTCTCGCTGTGTCGCCACGCTGGAGTGCAGTGGTGCGATCTCGGTTCACGGCAACCTCTGCCTCCCGGTTTCAAGCGATTCTCCTGCCTCAGCCTCCCGAGTAGCTGAGACTACAGATGCACGCCACCACACCCAGCTAATTTTTTGTATTTTTAGTAGAGACGGGGTTTCACCATGTTGGCCAGGATGGTCTCCATCTCTCTCTCTCTCTTTTTTTTTTTTTTTTTTTTTTTGAGACGGAGTCTCTCTTGTCACCGAGGCTGGAGTGCAGTGGCGCGATCTCCGCTCACTGCAAGCTCCGCCTCCCAGGTTCACGCCATTCTCTTGCCTCAGCCTCCTGAGTAGCTAAGACTACAGGCGCCCGCCACCATGCCCGGCTAATTTTTTTGTATTTTTAGTAGAGACGGAGTTTCACCGTGTTAGCCAGGATAGTCTCAATCTCCTGACCTCGTGATCTGCCCGCCTCGGCCTCCCAAAGTGCTGGGATTACAGGCATGAGCCACCGCGCCCCGCCAGATATTTTTTAAAATATTAATTAATTAATAAATTTTTGATACAGGTCTTGCTCTGTTGCCCGGGCTGGAGTGCTGTGGTGCGATCATAGCTCACTGCAGCCTTGATCTCCCGGGCACAAGTGATCCCTGGACTCAAACAATCCTCCCACCTCAGCCTCCTGAGTAGCCGGGACCACAGGCATGCAACACCATGCCTGGCTAATTAAAAAAGATATTTCTTTGCAGAGACAGGGTCTCACTACGTTATTCAGGTTGGGTCTCGAACTTCTGAGCTTAAGCAATCCTCCTGCCTCAGCCTCCCAAAGTGTTGCGATTACAGGCATGTGCCACAGTGTCTGGCCTCTTATTTATTTATTTATTTATTTATTGAGACGGAGTCTCCCTCTGTTGCCATGCTGGGGTGCAGTGGCGCATTCTTGGCTCACTGCAACCTCTGCCTCCCGGGTTCAAGCGATTCTCCTGCCTCAGCCTCCTGAGTAGCTGGGACTACAGGCGTGCACCACCACACCCAGCTAATTTTTGTATTTTTAGTAGAGATAGGGTTTCACCATGTTGGCCAGGATGGTCTCTCTCTCCTGACCGTGATCTGCCCACTTCAGCCTCCCAAAGTGCTGGGATTTCAGGCATGAGCCACTGTGCCTGGCCTCTTTTCTAATTAATACTTTTTAGTTCTAAGTCAATATTACGCAAGTTAGAATTTTTTGTTTGTTTGTTTGTTTGTTTGAGATGGAGTCTTGCTCTGTCACCCAGGCTGGAGTGCACTGGCACGATCTCAGCTCACCGCAACCTCCACCTCCCAAGTTCAAGCAATTCTCTGCCTCAGCCTGCCGAGTAGCTGGTATTACAGGCGCCCGCCACCACGCCAGGCTAACTTTTGTATTTTTAGTAGAGACGGGGTTTCACCATGTTGGCCAGGCTGGTCTCGAACTCCTGACCACCCATCTCGGCCTCCCAAAGTGCTGGGATTACAGGCGTGAGCCACTGCGCCCGGCAGCAAGTAAGGCTTTACAATATAATTACATTTAAAGATAAATAAATAAATTACAGAAGACGTTGAGGGCTAAATTTACTTTGGGAACAGATTATTTTTCAAAAAACTTTTCATTTTGGGCCAGGTGCAGTGGCTCATGCCTGTAATCCCAGCACTTTGGGAGGCTGACGCAATTGGATCACGCGGTCAGGAAATCAAGACCAGCCTGGCCAACATGGTGAAACCCCATCTCCACTAAAAATACAAAAATTAGCCAGGCGTGGTGGCATGTGCCTGTAATCCCAGCTACTCGGGAGGCTGAGGCAGGAGAATTGCTTGAACCTGGGAGGTGGAGGTTACAGTGAGCGGAGATCCAGCCACTGCACTCCAGCCTGGGTGACAGAGTGAGACTACATCTTGGAAAAAAAAAATAGTTACACGTTCACGGGAGGTTGCAAAGAAACATATAGGGAATTCCTATGTACGCTTCCTCCAGCCTCTGTAAATGTTGACTTTTTTTTTTTTTTTTTTGAGACGTGGTCTTGCTCTGTCGCCCAGGCTGGAGTGCAGTGGCACTACCTTGGCTCACTGCAACCTCTGCCTTCCAGGTTCAAGCAATTCTCCTACCTCCACCTCCCGAGTAACTGGGTTTACAGGCTCACACCACCACGCCTGGCATTTTTTTTGTGTGTGTTTTTAATAGAGACGGGGGTCTCATCATGTTGGCCAGGCTGGTCTCAAACTCCTGACCTCAAGTGATCAGCCCACCATGGCCTCCCAAAGTGCTAGGATTACAGGTGTGAGCCACCGCGCCCAGCCAAATGTTGACATTTTACGCAGCTATAGCACAATATTAAAATCAGGTAGTTGAGACTGGTATAATCCATAGAGCTTATTCAGATTTTACCTGTTACACATGCACTTATTTGTGTATGTCTGTGTCTGTGTGTGCATTATCTTTTTGCAGATACTGCACTGAGAAATTAAGTCATCTAGTTCTTAAGGTACACGGGTATATATTTTAATAGAACTATAGAATTTGATGCTGTGTTGGGAGAAATGTTTCTTACACCGAATTTTGCTTATACACAAGTAACGTAGCTCAAGTTAAGTTATCTGCCTGGCCCATGTATGCATTTTTTTTTCATGTATGCATTTTATATTGTCACTTCTGCTGCCCAGAGCAGCCTCCTATCTGCTCAGGTAGGCCATCTCAAGGCAGAACTATAGTCCTGGATCTGGTCATAAGTTCAGGTTCAGATACTGACCAGCATTAGGGACATGGAATCACAGTAATCAAAATCACAAGTCTAGCAAATGACAAAATTCAAGCATATAAAAATACTTATTAATTTAATAAATGATAAGGAACACCTGTGTGCTGGTTAGTATACTCTCTCTCCCTGTAGACAACTCATATATGAAATAAAATTACATTCAGAATATAGTGATGGCATCAGAGCAAGCAGAGTAAGTTTGATGAATGAATGCTTTTATACCTGTAGTAGGGTTTGACCCCTGTGAGAAGACCCCCAGTGATCCCTGCCTCCTACTATTTACAGCTTGTGTGATTCCCCTCCCCTTGTATATAGGTTGGACTGAATAACTCACTTTTTTTTTTTTTTTCAGAGGGAGGCTTGCCCAGGTTGGAGTACAGTGGTGAGATCTCAGCTCACTGAAACCTCTGCCTCCCAGGTTCCAGCGATTCCCCAGCCTCAGCCTCCCCAGTAGCTGAGATTACAGATGTGTGCCACCACACCCAGCTAATTTTTGTATTTTAGTAGAGACAGGGTTTCACCATGTTGGCCAGGCTGGTCTCGAACTCCTGACCTCAAGCAATCCACCCGCCTCGGCCTCCCAAAATGCTGGGATTACAGGCATGAGCCACCGTGCCCAGCCTAAATAACTCACTTCTAACAAATGGACATAGAAGTATTAATAACAGGATGCCACTTCAGAGATTAGGTTACAAAAAGACAGTGGCTTCTTCTTGAAAACTTTCTCTTGTTCTTTGCTCTGAGGAAAGACAATTGGTATGTTGTGAACTGCCCTATGGAGAAACTTCCAGTGAAAAGTCATGAGGAACTGAGTTCTTCAGTCCAACACCTCATGGGGTTGAAAACTAAGTCCTACCAACAACCATGGGTGAGCTTGGAAGTAGATCTTCCCACTGATTTCATGAGTGACCCTGAGCTAGAGGTACCCAGCTAATCAGCACCCAGATTCCTGACTCACAGAAACTGTGAGACAATCTATGTTTGTTGCCTTAAGGCACTAAGTTTTGGGATAAATTGTTAGTAGCAATAACTAACAATACCAATCATACGATGTGAAATACTAATTTGAAGCATTAAAATAGAATAGAGGAAGGAAATAAATTCAATAGGTTGTAGTTTTGTGGGTTTTTTTTTTTTTTTTTTTTTGAGACACGGTCTCATGCTGTCACCCAGGCTAGACTACAGTGGTGTGATCATGGGTCACTGCAGCCTCCATCTGCTGGGCTCAAGTGATCCTCCTACCTCAGCCTCCTAAGTAGCTGGGACTACAAGCACACACCACTATGCCCAGCTAATTTTTGTATTTTTTTTTTTTTTTAGAGATAGGTTTTCACCATGTTGCTCATGCTGGTCTCGAACACTTAGGTTCAAGCAATCCACCCGCCTCCGCCTCCCAACGTGTTGGATTACAAGTGTGAGCTGCCATGCCTGGCCAATAAGTTGTAGTTTTTTTATAGCTTCTTAGACATCAAATCATACTGACTAGATTCTTATTAGTGGCTAATTTAATCCAGTTTATGTTGAGTCTTACTAGTTTTACTTTCAGGGATCACCTTCAGACAAACTTCTGTTTGCATCTAACTATTGATTCCAACATACTGCATATACCTACTGACAACTAAATATTTACTGATTCATTCATACATAAATTCATCACGGCTGCTGGAGATTTAAAATGGCATCCAAAATGGCATACTAATTCCCTTGGTCTTTATTTTGTTTGCTTTTTTAGAGATAGGTTTTTGCTCTGTCAGCCAGGCTGGAGTGCATCCAGGCTGGCACAATCATAGCTCACTGCAGCCTTGAACTCATGGGCTCAAGTGATCCTCCCACCTCAGTCTCCCAGGTAGCTAGAACTACAGGTGCAGGCCACCACATCTGGCTAATCTTTAAAAAGTTTTTTGTAGCCGGGCACGGTGGCTCACGCCTGTAATCCCAGCACTTTGGGAGGCCGAGGTGGGCGGATTACGAGGTCAGGAGATCGAGACCATCCTGGCTAACATGGTGAAACCCCGTCTCTACTAAAAGTACAAAAAATTAGCCGGGCGTGGTGGCGGGGGCCTGTAGTCCCAGCTACTTGGGAGGCTGAGGCAGGAGAATGGCGTGAACCCGGGAGGCGGAGCTTGCAGTGAGCCGAGATCGCGCCACTGCACCCTAGCTTGGGCGACAGAGCGAGACTCGGTCTCAAAAAAAAAAAAAAAAAAAAAAAAAGTTTCTTGTTTTTTTGTAGAGATGAGTCTCACCATGTTGCCCAGGCTAGTCTTGAACTCATAGTTTCATGTCATCCTCTCACCTCAGCCTCGCCAAATGCTGGGATTACAAGTGTGAGCTACCATGCCCGGCTACAAAAAACCTTGGTCTTTATTTTAGATTAATGTTTATAAGACAGTTGAATGCTGAATTCATTCCTTAAAAACGCTTTTTTCTTTTTACAGAAAAGAAATAAATATTTAATGTTCAACATTTAGAGAAATAGACAAACAAAAAGAAAGTGAAAGTCACTTTTTTTTTGAGACAGGGTTTCACTCTTGCTGCCCAGGCTGGCGTGCAATGGCGTGATCTCAGCTCACTGCAACCTCCGCCTCCTGGGTTCAAGTGATTCTCCTGCTTCAGCCTCCTGAATAGCTGGGATTACAGGGGCCCACGACCATGCCTGGCTAATTTTTTGTATTTTTAGTGGAGACAGGGTTTTACCATGTTGGCCAGGCTGGTCTCGAACTCCTGACCTCAGGTGATCCACCCACCTTGGCCTCCCAAAGTGCCAGGATTACAGGTGTGAGCCACTGCGCCTGGCCGAAAGTCACTTTTGAATCTGACACTTAGACAGGACTGCTATTGAGATTGAATGTACTTTTTTTTTTTTTTTTTGAGATGGAGTCTCACTCTGTCACCCAGGCTGGAGTGCAGTGGCATGGTCTTAGCTCACTGCAGCCTCCGCCTCTTGGGCTCAAGTGATTCTCCTGTTTCAGCCTCCCAAGTAGGTGGGATTATAGGTGCCCGCCACCATGGCCAGCTAATTTTTTGTATTTTTAGTACAGATGGGATTTCACCATGTTGGCCAGGCTGATCTTGAACTCATGACCTCAGGTGATCTGCCTGCCTTGGCCTCCCAAAGGGAGGGATTACAGGCATGAGCACCGTGCCCGGCCTGAATGTGCTCTTGAATTTCAGTTGACAGCATTTGCCTTTCCTTTCAAAACTTGGGAAAACACTCTATCCTTGGTTAAACAGATAATTGATTTCTTTAAAACTCAATTTCCTTAATGAAATATCTGAAAGTTTAGCTGTATATATCTAATCTCTAATAACTCAGTATCACAAACATTTAAGATTTAGTACGAGCCTCGGCGACATGGCAAAACCCTGTCTCTTAAAAAAAAAATACAAAAATTAGGCTGGGCGCGTTGGCTCACGCCTATAATCCCAGCACTTTGGGAGGTGGAGGTGGATGGATCACCTGAGGTCAGGAGTTTGAGACCAGCCTGGCCAACATGGTGAAATCCTGTCTCTACTGAAAAATACAAACATTATCCAGGTGAGCCGGGCGCAGTGGCTCACGCCTGTAATCCCAGCGCTTTGGGAGGCTGAGGTGGGCAGATCATGAGGTCAGAAGTTTGAGACCAGCCTGGCCAACACGGTGAAACCCTGTCTCTACTAAAAATACAAAAAATTAGCCAGGTATGGTGGCAGGCGCCTGTACTCCCAGGTACTTGTGAGGCTGAGGCAGGAGAATCGCTTGAACCTGGGAGGCGGAGGTTGCAGTGAACTGAGACCATGCCACTGCACTCCAGCCTGGCAACAGAGTGAGAATCCATTTCAAAAAAAAAAAAATTAGCCAGGCGTGGTGGCAGGCACCTGTAATCCCAGCTACTCAGGAGGCTGAGGCGGGAGCATCGCTTGAACCCAGGAGGCAGAGGTTGCAGTGAGCCGAGATCACGCCACTGTACTCCAGCCTGGGCGACAGAGTGAGACTCTATCTCAAAAAATAAACAGATAAACTAAAATAAAATACAAAAATTAGCTGGGCATGGTGGTGTGCGCCTATAGTTTCAGCTACTAGGGAGGCTGAGGTCAGAGGATCGAATGAGCCCAGGAGGTGGAGGTTGCAGTGAGCCCAGATTGCACCACTGTACTCCAGCCTGGGCAACAGAACAAGAGCCTGTCTCAAAAAAAAAAAAAAAAAAAAAAAAATTAGTACCACTTACTGATGTTATAAGCACTATACTAGACAACTTTTTTCCATTATTTTATTTAAACCTCACTGAACCTTGTGTGTTGGGTAATAAGATTACCCTCAGTTTTCAAATGAGTAAACTAAGGTTTAGAGAGGTTAAGTAATCTGCCCAAAAAAGATCATAAAAATAAGGAGTTTCATGAAAGGGATTCCATCTCAGTTGTTTGACTATAAAACTTATGCTCACACCACTCTGCTGTAGTTTCTCCCTCAAACTTTTTCCCCATTATACTTTTTAAAAACGCAAAATGTCATTTAAAAAAACGTTCATAGTCAGAAAAATCGTCAGATTCCAGTTATTAAAAAACCAACCTAATTTATCCACACCTCTGTACCATTCCTTTGAAAGTTTTTGAAGTTAGTGTCTCTAGGCAAAAATTTTAAGATCTAAAAGAAATATACATTAATAAAATTCTTTTCCTGCTGAAATAAAACAGTGAGTGTTACCAGTGATTTGCCTCATTTTGAAACTGGAACTATCATCAGAGAGCCAATTTCCATTTATATAAAATGACATAATACTGTTTCTGATTATAATTTCTGTAAAGTTATAGCCAATTGTTACAGTTGAAAACTAGATGTTTTTCAGCAAAATGTCCTGCGGTTGTGCGGTTTTATTATAATGAAATAAATGCGTGGTTTGGGAAGAAAGAGCAGAGAATATGACCATGGAATGCTAGAATAGAAACAAATTTAGAGACCACCTACCTCATCCTCCATATTTTAGAGATGAGAAAACTGAAGCCCAGAGAGTTAAACATTTCTGTCTCTTTTAGGTTGTCATAGTACACAAAGTATAAGATTAATGGCCTGTGAAAATTTTCATTTGATAATTGAGACAGTCTTGCAAATATACTTAACCAATTTCTAAAGCTGTATAAATAAATGAAAAAAATTAAAAAATATAATACCTGGTACATAAAAGTTGCATAATACTTATTTGTGAGTGAACAAATGAATAAAACAATTTATTGCAGCCGGGCATGGTTGGTGGCTCACGCCTGTAATCCCAGCACTTTGGGAGGCTGAGGGGGGGGTGTATCACCTGAGGTCAGGAGTTTGAGACCAACCTGGCCAACATGGTGAAACCCGTCTCTACTAAAAAATACAAAGAAATTAGCCAGGCATTGTGGCACATACCTGTAGTCCCTACAGTCCCAGCTACTTGAAAGGCTGAGGCAGGGAATTGCTTGAACCTAGGAGGCCGGGGTTGCAGTGAGCCGAGATTGCACCATTTCACTCCAGCCTGGGCGACAAAGCGAGACTCCCTCTCAAAAAAAAAAAAAAAATTGCTTTCATTTTTCAAATTCTCTCATGGTCCTTAAAAATATATATATATATATTCATTACTTTAAAAAATAAATAAAAAATACATATGTATATATTTTGAGACACCCAAGCTGGAGTGCAGTGCAGTGGTGCAATCATGGGTCACTGCAGCCTTGACCTTCTGGGCTCAGGTGATCTTCCCACCACAGTCTCTCAAGTAGCTGGGACCACAGGCACATGCCACCACACCCAGTTAATTTTTTGCATTTTTTAGAGATGGGTTTTTGCCATGTTGCCCAGGCTGGTCACCAACTCCTGGGCTCAAGTGATCCACCCACCTTAGCCTCCCAAAATGCTGGGATTACAGGCACGACCCACCGTGCCTGGCTGAAATTATATATATACATATAATTATTATATGGAGTTTCGCTTTTGTTACCCAGGATGGAGTGCAATTGCATGATCTCGGCTCACTGCAACCTCTGCCTCCTGGGTTCAAGCAATCTCCTGCTTCAGCCTCCTGAGTAGCTGGGATTACAGGTACCCGCCACCATGCCCGGCTAATTTGTGTATTTTTAGTAGAGACGGGGTTTCACCATGTTGGCCAGGCTGGTCTCGAGCCCTGACCTCAAGTGATCCGCCCGCCTCAGTCTCCCAAAATCCTGGAATTACAGGCCTAAGCCAACGCACCAAGCCTGAATTTATATTTTATATGCAGTCATACTACATACATATAATTTGTTGCTTTGCTTTTTGTACTTGAGTTACTGGTGCCCACATTCTTCCGTATTGTTATGAAATATAATCCTTTAAAGTACTTACTGCAATTACAATACTTCTAAGTCGAATTCTGAAATGATCATAAGTAGAGGTGAATCCAGGTTTTGGGGAACTCTCATTAAGAAAAAAAAAATGTAGCCGGCCGCACTGGCTCACGTCTGTAATCCCAGCATTTTGGGAGGCCAAGGTGGGCAGATCATGAGGTCAAGAGATGGAGACTATCCTGGCCAAAATGGTGAAACCCCGTCTCTACTAAAAATACAAAAATTAGCTGGGTATGGTGGCGTGCACCTGTAGTCCCAGCTACTTGGAAGCCTGAGACAGGAGAATCGCTTGAACCCAGGAGGCAAAGTTTGTAGTGAGCTGAGATGTGCCACGGCACTCCAGCCTGGCGATAGAGCGAAACTCCGTCTCAAAGAAAAAAAAAAAAAAGCAGAAATTTCTAATGACTTCTAGATTCTGGTCAGCAGAAATTGAAGAAAAAAATTGACTTTGTGAGATCTTTGGGGAAAAATAAAAAAATACAAAAATAGATTACTTTTAAAATTTCCACAAGGCCAGGTGCGGTGGCTCATGACTATAATCCCAGCTACTTGGGAGGCTGAGGCAGGAAAATCACTTGAACCTCAGAGGCAGAGGTTGCAGTGAGCCGAGACTGCGCCACTGGATTCCAGGCTGGGTGAGAGAACGTGACTGTGTCTCAAAAACAAAACAAAACAAAACACAGAACAAAAAAACACCCCAAAATCATCCAGGCATGGTGCCATGTGCCTGTAGTCCCAGCTTGGGAGGCTGAGGTGGGAGGATCACCTGAGCTAGGAAGGTCAAGGCTGCAGCGAGCCGTGATGGCACCACTGCACTCCAGCTTGGGCAACACAGTGAGGCCCATCTCAAAAAAGAAAAAAAAAATGTATATGAAAAGTAACAACTACTACAGAACATTTGGAAAACAGAGAAAAGAAAAAAAGAAGCACCTATAATTTCATCAGACTTATGCTATATTCCCTTCTTGTGTTTTCTTCATTAATGCAGATTCCGTTTTATAAAAACATGCTTGAAATAAGTAGACCCAGTTATTTTCTTCTCACCAAAAGTTTAGTATTAGGGCATTATTACTATTATTATTATTTTGAGACGGAGTCTCGCTCTGTCTCCAGGCTGGAGTGCAGTGGCACAATCTCGGCTCACTGCAACCTCCGACGACTCCCTGGTTCAAGCGATTCTCCTGCCTCAGCCTCCCGAGTAGCTGGGATTACAGGCATGTGCCACCGTGCCCAGCTAGTTTTTGTATTTTTAGTAGAGACGGGGTTTCACCATGTTGGCCAGGATGGTCTCGATCTCCTGACCTCGTGATCCGCCTGCCTTGGCCTCCCAAAGTGCTGGGATTACAGGAGTGTGCCACCACGCCCGGCTAAGGGCATTATTATAATGGAATATTTCACATTCATGGCAAATCCCAATTATATTTTATATAAAACAACTTCAGAAAAATCAAGAAGAAAAAAGGTCTGTGTTTTACTGTTGTATTTCCATTCTTATTTTTAAAATTCGTGTTCAAGATTATGATTCTAATGTATACAAGAATGTACTATTCTGCTTTTTTTCTTACATTATATCATAAGCCTTTCTCCATACTACTGCATACTACTAAGGCAACATTCATAGTAACTACAGCATCTGAGAATAAGATTTAGTTTATTAAACTCAGTCAGTACAACTGTAAGTGAAAAGCTAAGGCAGGCAAAAGTGTGATAAATCAGAAATACAGAATGAGTGCTTTTGGTTTGCCTGCAGGTATAATGTAGAAAACCTAGACAGGGAAGTTGGAACTCAGAAATTCAAGCCTTCCAACTAAATGTCTAAGTCAACAAAAAATACCAACATAATCTTAAATTGTATATATACTTTTCTTTCTTTCTTCTTCTTTTTTTTTTTTGAGACAGGGTCTCGCTCTGTTGCCCAGACTGGAGTACAGTGGCACAATCACAGCTTACTGCAGCCTCCACCTTGAGGGCTCAAGTGATCCTCCCATCTCAGCCTCCCAACTACAGGCACACACCACCATGCCAGGCTAATTTTTAAAAATTTTTGCAGAGAGAGAGTCTCTGTATGTTGCCCAGGCTGGTCTCGAATTGCTGGGTCAACTGATCTGCCATGGTCTCCCAAAGCGTTGGGATTACAGGTGTGAGCCACCACACCTGACCTGTTTTTTCTTTAATAATTGGGAACGTGGCAGAATATTATTCAATGGTAAAGACTTATTGTGATATGATATTATTAGGGTTTTCATTCTCAAAATTGGGTAAAGTTACCCCCAAAGAGGTTTTTCTTTAAAATTTAGCAAAGCTGGCTGGGCCTGGTGGCTCATGAATCCCAGCACTTTGGGAGGCTGAGGTGGGCAGGTCACCTGAGATCAGGAGTTCGAGACCAGCCTGGCCAACATGGAGAAACCCCATCTCTATTAAAAATACAAAATTAGCCTGGCACAGTGGCACATGCCTGTAATCCCAGCTACTCAGGAGGCTGAGGCAGGAGAATTGCTTGAACCCGGGAGGCAGAGGTTGCGGTGGGCTGAGATGATGCCATTGCACTCCAGCCTGGGCAACAAGGACAAAACTCCATCTCAAAATAAAATAAAATAAAATTTAGCAAGGCAACACAAATCCTTACTGTATAGAACATGCCAAAATTTGGTCATGGTTTTCAGGATTCAATGACATTTGTTATTGGAAACCAGCTTTTATGTTTTAAATAAGCTTTTGCATTGACATTCATTAATTTCATAGCATAAACTTTTTGCTTTCAAGCTTCTTGTTCCTTTAATGTTGTCCTGTTGTAGGAATTCAAGCCACATTTTAAAAATTCAAAAACGTAACATACATTGAGGAAACAGTCCATATGTCCGTTGCTGAGTGAATGAACAAAATGTGGTATATACATATAATGGAATATTAGTCAGCCTTAAAAAAGAGGGAAATTCTGATGTATGCTACTCTGAAGACATTATGCAAAAAAGCTAGTCACAAAAAGACAAATACAGTACAATCCCACTTATATGAGGTACCCAGAATAGTCAAGTTCGTAGAGACAGAAAACAGAACAGTGGTTATCAAGGGATGGAAGGAGGAGGGAAAGGACATTTATTTTTATTGGGTATGAAGTTTCAGTTTGGAATGATGAAAAAGTTCTGGAGATAGATGATGGTCATGGTTCTACAACAATACGAATGTACCTAATGCACCTGAACCATACACTTAATATTAAGATGGTAAATTTTATATTATGAATATTTTACAATTAAAAAAATCCCCCAATCTATAACATACATTGGGAAAAGTGCATTTTACCTGTATATTCAGTTTAACAAATAATTACTAAGCAAATATATGTAATCACCACCTAGCCCCCAAAATGAAATATTATCAGAGTAACCTGTGTCCCTCCCCATCACAACCCTCTTCCTTCCTGAGTAATCACTATCATGGCTCTAACATTTGCTTTTGAAAATCATATACTGTGATGTGGTAATGCAGGATAAGTTAAATCTACACTACAAAACGCTACAGAATATTTCTTTTAATTTCAATTTTTCCATAAGTGCCAAAAAAAAAAAAAAAAAACACCCCACCTAATAACTTTTAAGTGCTCTTTCTCCCCTTCCTTTGCTCTTGAAACTTCTGATTCTAAAACCTATTTTGGTTCCACAGTTGACCTCACCTGCAGAGTTTAATTAAAAAAAAAAAAAACCTTCAGTGTAAATTTTCATTCCTCCTGCTCTCCCTTGCCTCCAACTACAAAGAAACAATGATTTAAACCCTTTGTGCCCTTTTAGAAAATTACACAGATACCCCATTGTGGAACCCTATAATCCCTTCGTGGAAAGGAAGAGATTAGCATATGAATACAAAGCAAAATGAATCCAGAATACAAAATGATCTACTGGATTGTGAAGCTCTTGTATGCTTAAAAATGTATTTATTTCCTCTTTTTGTATTGCCCCTTTAGTGGTCTCGGGGTTAAGGGAATTGAGCTTCCCTTTCTGGTTACCCGGAAAAGGATTAAAAACAAAACAAAACAAAAAACAAAAAAACACCAGATTCTAAGAGGTGCAAAGCCAGCAGATGGCTCACAGCGCCAGTGGAATCGCCAGTGGAATCTGCTACCCTCGACACGAGCCTGCTTGCCGGCGAGGAGTGTAGAAAGTGCTGTTCACAGACTGCGTGGTGAAGGAGAGAAAGCGACAGAAGAGAGAGCCATAGTGCTGACGTTGAAGGCCCGGCCCTGTGAGGTTGCACAGGGTAAGTGGCGTTGGCCAGGCGGCAGCGGCGAAGGGGAAGGAAAGAGGATTTGAGCTGGGGGCGGGGCTTGCGGCACAACGTGGCTCCTGATTGTTGGAGTGCGGCTGCCAATCTCGCAGAATCGCTCGGTTAACCAGTGCGCTGGCGAGACGCGCTCAGATATACTGAGTGAGCCCTGAGAAGCAGTCTCAGATCCTGACGGTGCAGCAGCCCGCAGCCTCAGCCAGGGAGTCCCAGCCGCTTTCAATGGAGGAGAAGCCCGGCCAGCCACAGCCTCAGCACCATCACAGCCACCACCATCCGCACCATCACCCTCAGCAGCAGCAGCAGCAGCCGCACCACCACCACCATTATTATTTCTACAACCACAGCCACAACCACCACCACCACCATCATCACCAGCAGCCTCACCAATACCTGCAGCATGGAGCCGAGGGCAGCCCCAAGGCCCAGCCAAAGCCGCTGAAACATGAGCAGAAACACACCCTCCAGCAGCACCAGGAAACGCCGAAGAAGAAAACAGGTCTGGGAGGGAGGACGGGTGGGGGAAGGGGGTTGGGGGTGGAGGACAGGAGAGATGGGGGTGGGGCTGGATCCGAAAAGCGCGGACGGGGTCGGGGTGTGTGTGTGTGTGTGTCCCCTCCGGCTCTGGGGATGCCCCTTTCATTCTAGAGCTCGGGCTGAGCAATGGGGTTTGCAGCGCCCTCTCCTTCCCTCCAGCATGGGAGAGGCCCAGCCAGGCCAGCGTGACCTTCCTGGCCCCGGCCCCGGCTGAAGGGAGACCTGCTGGGTCGGCCTTGCAAGTCCAATCTCATTATTCTTTTCCCATTCACCTCCCTGCGTCCCTGGAGTTACCTCAATTTGGGGGCCCTGAGATGGGGTAAACTTACCCCCCCCAAAAAATCCCTCGAGGTGTAACTCAGGAAGGCCTAGCGAATCCCGACTCGGATGGTGTCGCGAGACCCTTTTGCAGGCGGCGAGGAGTGGGTAGGTAGGGTGAGTTGAGGAAGTGCCCCTCACCCGCCACCCCAAGCCCACCTGTGGCCTTGGGGCTCCCCGTCTCGGTGGGGGGGGCTGTTGGGACCCCTCATCTCACGGGTCATTTCCACCACTAAACGCCCTTTTTGGGCGCCGGACCCCGCAGTCTTGTCCCGCGGCTCCTCCCGAGGCCGGCGCCCCGCGCCCGCTCCCCCCAGAGCCGGCGCGGCTGGAATGTTCTCTCCTCCTCGCGGGGCCGCTTCCTGTCCGCCATGTTGGAAGCCGATTCCTGTCACCGATTCCGGCCCACTGAGGAGCGGAGGGGGAAGGGTGTCGAGGGCCACACGGGGCGGCGGAGCCGGGTGACCCGGGATCACCACCGGCCGCAGCCTCGCCCCCTGCACTGCGGGGGCGCCGGCGCCCCCCGCACCGCGGCCGCCCCTCCCCCCGTCGCCGGCCGGGGTTGTGTAACCCGGTGGCGGCGCGCGGCCCCGGGCGGGTCCCTGGGGTGAGGGGCGGGGGCGGTTGGGGTGGGGGAGGGAAGCGGCCACGAGGGGAGCGGCCTGCGCAGGGCCCCGCGCGCCAGCGGCCGCGTTTCCCGCTCCCGGGTGCGGCGGGAGGCGCGGGCAGTCGGGGCGGGGAGCCGGCCTCGAAGCGGAGCTGAGAGGGAAGGAGGCCGCGGGCGGCGGCCGCGGCGCTCCTAGGGGCAGGAGGCCTGGGGGGGCGGCGGGGGGATTCATTTTGGGTAGAGGCGGTGCCTGAGGCCGGGTGGGGTACCCAGCGGGAACCCAGCTCCCCGGTCACGAGTTTCTCTGCCACAGGAACCTCGTCTCCTGCCAGGTTCGCTCACGACTCCGCCTCTGAGGCTTTCACTTGGGCCTTTTCCTTCTAGCAGCTCATTTTCTACCAAAAAAAAAAAAAAAATCCAAAAACCTTGTTCCATTCCCCTCCCGACCCAGCACTTACCTTCTGAGCTTGGGTAGTGTCTTTGAGGTGAGGGATTTTAAAAAATGTTAGGGTGGGGAAGAGTGCGAGCTTTTTGACCCCTCTTTCTTGTCCTTAAGGGTGAACCCAAGTGGCTCATCCATGAGGTTAGACTACTACCATCTTGCCTCGGATGAGGCTTCTCTCCGTGTTAAAAAGAAAGGTGTTTTTCGTATTTTAAAATCGATATTGATCCCCAAACTAATCTTAATAAACGAGAAATTGAGGGTAAAAGTCATGTAAGAAAGTATTTCACGAGAAGTGAGTTTAAAAGTTTATAACCCACGCAGATTTTAAAAAATAAGGGCTCTTTATAAATCGAAGAGAAATGAAGCGTAAGAAAGCGTATGTTAAACCCAGCGTATCAAATTTGATAGAAGGAATTGTTGAGAGCTGGAGAAATACTAAGTGCTTTTTTATTGCAGATTGTAACTTGAAGACTGAAATTAGAATGTCAGATTTTCCATTTTGGGACTTCGTAGGGACCCGATAGTATGCAATAGAAGTGAACACATACGCACGAGTTAGGTGTTTTAATCCTAAAGATTTGGAACAGTTTAAAAACTGTTAGGGACTGTATAACTAGATTTTTTAGCATTAGATCTTGTTCAAAAGATGAGAAAATACTACCATATTATGGCTGCATAAGGCAATATTACTGTTGAGATTGAAAAATTGTATCTCATCGGTCAGGTTAATATACTCTTGCCAGACTTCTCTCTACATGTAGAAGCAACCCCTGAACCATTCAAGGTGGTATTCCTCCAAATATTTCTTATCTTGGAAGGGGTGGATAAAGAGGAGGAAACTGGAATTAGCAGTTTTGACAGAATGTAAACAATTTGGGGCGAGTGTATGATTTGGTCACAGTACTGTTGCTTTGACATGCATAATGCTAATAACTAAGAAAACATTACAATATTTTTGAAATTTATCTGTAACATGTTGAGGTAGGCTTTGGTAATCCATTGCTCACAAACCTAAAGAGGAACAGTTTTTTTTAATCCAGAAGAGGGCGCAAGAGAAGGCCAAATGTGTTGAGTAATTTGTTTCTAATTGAAAAGCTAGATGTATCAGGACTCAAGTTTTGCTGAGTCTTTTGGAAGTAGGGTTAGTATAAGCAGCCCTAAATAAAGCGCTAGGAATCCTTTAATTTCTTAAATTTATTCTATAATGTTTACATTTTTCTTAAATATCTACTATTTAAAAAGAAAATTTCTTTCCAGCATACTTCATACATATCAACAAGGTTGTCATGAGAAAAACTTTATGTAGTTAAACAAGATTTTCTTTTCTTTTTTTTTTTTTTTTGTTATTAAAACTTGCGGGTGGGAGCACAGTGGCTTCTAAGCCGTTTTTTCATTGTTTGGTGATTTCCAGTATCTGAGTCGCTACATACTAGTAATCTTAGGAAGAATTATTCTTGTTAGCTTTGGTTCAGCTCAGTTTGGAGATTGGATTTTTTGCTATTTCAGATTGCTCATCTTTAATTGAAATCTGAAAAGTTGTGACTAATGGGCCCAAGGATACAAACCTTTGTTTAACCTGTTAGCATATTAAATGATACAGGTAGGTCTTATCCAGAGTTAGGTAAGGAGATAAAGTTATATCTGTTAAAAATGATGAGAAGAGCCTTTATTTAGGAACTTTATGCTTTTCTTTCTTTTTTTTTTTTTTTTTTTTTTTTTTTTTTTTTTTGAGACACAGCCTTACTCTGTGGCCCAGGCTGGAGTGCAGTGCAGTGGCATGATCTCGGCTCACTGCAACCTCTGCCTCCTGGATTCAAGCGACTCTCCTGTCTCAGCTGGGATTACAGGCATATGCTACCACGCCCAGCTGATTTTTTTTTTTCTTTTTTTTAGTAGAGATAGGACTTCACCATGTTGGCCGGACTGGTCTCAAACTCCTGACCTCAAGTGATCCACCTGCCTGGGATCCTAAAGTGCTGGGATTACAGATGTGAGCCACTGTGCCTGGGATTTTTCTGAGGAAAAAAGCTTTTAGAAAACATCCTAAGCAATAATCTCTTTCTTCCTGTTTCATAGTTAAAATTGTGCCACCAAAAATTTGATTTGATTGGCTATCATAGCTTTTCCAGCAGCCAAAAAAATTTTAAAAATGTAACCCTGTGGAATCTAAGAACTCTTAAGAGTTCTAAGAAATCTAGGAGGCCGGTGTGGTGGCTCTCACCTGTAATCCCAGCACTTTGGGAGGCCCAGGCGGGCAGATCACTTGAGGTCAGGAGTTCGAAACCAGCCAGGCCAACATGGCGGAACTGGGCATCGTGGTGCATGCCTGTAATCCCAGCTACTCGGGAGGCTGAGTCAGGAGAATCTGGGAGGTGGAGGTTGTGGTGAGCTGGGATCACATCACTGCACTTCAACCTGGGCCACAGAGCGAGAATCTGTCTCAAAAAAAGAAAAAAAATAACTGTTATAAGATGTATTCTCTCGTGGTACAAGTTTTGTGCCAGTCTGTTTTAGGAATGATTATGCATTGAGTATGTTTTCTTGGGTTACTTTAATACAGGAGAAGAAAATGCCTTTATTCAGTTTTAGTATTTGTACTTTTTTTTCTAATGTAGAATGAGTAAGTCCTGTTGTGAATCTAATAGACTTCTACATTAATTTATTTTGGAACAATGGTTCTCAGACTTATAAAAATGGCAGTATTCCTATTAGACTCCTCACTTCCTGCTGCCTTAAATGTGTGTGTGGAGTGTCCTTCTATTGTGTATCTTTCTTTTTTCTTTTTTTTTCTTTTTTTTGGAAGTGGAATTTTGCTCTTGTTGCCCAGGCTGGGGTGCAGTGGCCCAGTGTGGGCTCACTGCAACCTCTGCCTCCCGGATTCAAGCCATTCTCCTGCCTCAGCCTCCCAAGTAGCTGGGATTACAGGCGTGCACCACCATGCCTGGCCAATTTTGTATTTTTAGTAGAGACGGGGTTTCACCATGTTGGTCAGGCTGGTCCTGAACTCCTGACCTCAAATGATCCACCCACCTTGGCCTCCCAAAGTGCTGGGATTATAGGCATTAGCCACTGCACCCGGCCTTGTATATCTGTTTCTAATGACTTGACCTCAAGATGCTTTTGTGAACATTTCATAAAAAGGTAGATAACTAATAGCACCATTTTGTTACAGTGGAAAACTATTTGAATCACCTATAATAGAATTGACTTTTTATGGTAGTTGAAGGTTTTTTTTTCTTTTCTTCTTGAAAGAGGGTCTCACTTTGTCACTCAAGCTAGAAGGCAGTTGTGCCATCTCAGTGCATGTTCACTGCAGCCTCGACCTCCTGGGTTCAAGCTATCCTCCTCCCTCAGCTCCCCCAGCTGGGAGTATAGGCACATGCCCCACGCACAGCTAATTTTTGTATTTGTAGTAGAGACAGGGTTTCTCCATGTTGCCCAGGCTGGTCTTGAACTCCAGCAGTCTGCCTGCCTTGGCCTCCCAAAGTGCTATGTTTACAGACATGATCCACTGGCAGTTGAAGACTTTTAATTAAACCTGAATACCATAACACTAAAAAATTGGATGCTTTTTATTGTAGTTTTGTTAGTAAATATTTTCTCATTGCATCTTTTGAGTCAAGGCAGTATTACATAGTGATAGGAAACCATGGATTGCAGATAGACTGGAGGTCAGATTTCCAGTTCTGTCACTTTGACTTGGGCAATTTACTTCATCTCTCTTAAAGTCTGTTTATCTAAATGTAAAATGAAGAAAGTATGTTTTATAAAGGTTGGAAACATTGGTACATAGATATTTTGGTTTCACGTATTAACAATATCCAATATCTGGGAAATGTCAAAATGAAATTTAAGAATACTTTAGAAAAAGTTGACAAGTGTTAGATATTTGTCTGATAGATGCCTTGGAAACTGCTGATAGTGACTACCAGCTATTTATGGTTTTGTAGAAATGAAGTCTTTAATTTCCTTGTAATAATTACTGTTTCAATAAAACTTGATTTTTGCCCAGAGGGCATCTCTGCTCTGAATTGTAAAGAAAATTTTAGGCCGGGCGTGTGGCTCACGCCTGTAATCCTAGCACTTCGAGAGGCCGAGACGGGCGGATCACGAGGTCAGGAGATCGAGACCATCCTGGCTAACATGGTGAAATCCTGTCTCTACTAAAAATACAAAAAGAATTAGCCGAGCATGGTGGTGGGCGCCTGTAGTCCCAGCTACTCTGGAGGCTGAGGCAGGAGAATGGCGTGAGCCCGGGAGGTGGAGCTTACAGTGAGCGGAGATAGCGCCACTGCACTCCAGCCTGGGCGACAGAGTGAGACTCCGTCTTGAAAAAAGAAAATTTTATAACAGCCTTGTGAGAGTGATGGGTAGATTGATTCTGTTAGATGAGAGGTATTTGGCATACTGCTTAAGAGGTCTTGTCTTCTCTGGCCTCAGACTTTGGTTTGAATCTTTGCTGAGTTCTACCTCTTGCTTTGCTTAGCAGTAGGTTGCATTTCCTAGTCTGTAAAATGGGGCTGACAGGTGTCTTCTCATAGAGATGTGAAATAATATAAAGCTACAGCTCATAGCATAGTGTCTAGCATACAGTAAATAGTTCTTAAATGTTAGGTATTAGTGTAATTTACATGTTGTGATTTTTTTTTAATCCTTTTTTTTCCCTCCCCTAGGCTATGGTGAACTAAACGGTAATGCTGGAGAAAGAGAAATACCTTTAAAGAACCTGAGTTCTGATGAAGCCACCAACCCTATTTCCAGGGTCCTCAATGGCAACCAGCAAGTTGTAGACACTAGCCTGAAGCAGACTGTAAAGGCCAACACCTTTGGGAAAGCAGGAATTAAAACCAAGAATTTCATTCAGAAAAACAGTATGGACAAAAAGAATGGGAAGTCTTATGAAAATAAATCTGGAGAGAATCAGTCTGTAGATAAGTCTGATACTATACCAATTCCAAATGGTGTGGTAACAAATAATTCTGGTTATATTACTAATGGTTATATGGGTAAAGGAGCAGATAATGATGGTAGTGGATCTGAGAGTGGATATACAACTCCTAAAAAAAGGAAAGCTAGGCGCAATAGTGCCAAGGGTTGTGAAAACCTTAATATAGTGCAGGACAAAATAATGCAACAAGAGACCAGTGTCCCAACCTTAAAACAGGGACTTGAAACTTTCAAGCCTGACTATAGTGAACAAAAGGGAAATCGAGTAGATGGTTCAAAGCCCATTTGGAAGTATGAAACTGGGCCTGGAGGAACAAGTCGAGGAAAACCTGCTGTGGGTGATATGCTTCGGAAAAGCTCAGATGGTAAACCTGGTGTGAGCAGCAAAAAGTTTGATGATCGGCCCAAAGGAAAGCATGCTTCAGCTGTTGCCTCCAAAGAGGACTCGTGGACCCTATTTAAACCACCCCCAGTTTTTCCAGTGGACAATAGCAGTGCTAAAATAGTTCCTAAAATAAGTTATGCAAGCAAAGTTAAGGAAAACCTCAACAAAACTATACAGAACTCTTCTGTGTCACCAACTTCATCTTCATCATCTTCATCATCTACCGGGGAAACTCAGACTCAATCATCAAGTCGCTTATCCCAGGTCCCTATGTCAGCGCTGAAATCTGTTACTTCTGCCAACTTTTCTAATGGGCCTGTTTTAGCAGGGACTGATGGAAATGTTTATCCTCCAGGGGGTCAGCCACTGCTAACTACTGCTGCTAATACTCTAACACCCATCTCTTCTGGGACAGATTCAGTTCTCCAGGACATGAGTCTAACTTCAGCAGCTGTTGAACAAATTAAGACTAGCCTTTTTATCTATCCTTCAAATATGCAAACTATGCTGTTGAGCACAGCACAAGTGGATCTGCCCTCTCAGACAGATCAGCAAAACCTGGGGGATATCTTCCAGAATCAGTGGGGTTTATCATTTATAAATGAGCCCAGTGCTGGCCCTGAGACTGTTATTGGGAAGTCATCAGAGCATAAAGTGATGGAGGTGACATTTCAAGGAGAATATCCTGCTACTTTGGTTTCACAGGGTGCTGAAATAATTCCCTCAGGAACTGAGCATCCTGTGTTTCCCAAGGCTTACGAGCTGGAGAAACGGACTAGTCCTCAAGTTCTGGGTAGCATTCTAAAATCTGGGACTACTAGTGAGAGTGGAGCCTTATCCTTGGAACCCAGTCATATAGGTGACCTGCAGAAAGCAGACACCAGTAGTCAAGGTGCTTTAGTGTTTCTCTCAAAGGACTACGAGATAGAAAGTCAAAATCCTCTGGCCTCTCCTACGAACACTTTGTTAGGCTCTGCCAAAGAACAGAGATACCAGAGAGGCCTAGAAAGGAATGATAGCTGGGGTTCTTTTGACCTGAGGGCTGCTATTGTATATCACACTAAAGGTAACTCATTTGTTTCCTATACAAAGATTTTTATTGGCCAATTTAGTATACTGTTTATATTAAGAGAATTTTAAGAGAATTAGTTGTTCATATTAAGAGTATTTTAAGAGAATGACAATGTGGATAAGCAGCTGGTGTCAAACTAATTCAGGGTCCTTGGAACTAGTATGATTAAAATTTAGAAGAAATGTTCACTTTTCCAACTTAAAAGGATTTTTAAAAATACAAACATAATTGACCTACCTGGTTCAAAGAACAGAAGTGAGGAGAACTTGCTTAAAGGTATTGATGTTATATTTTCTCTTGACTGAGTGCTTGAAAAAAAATTTTATTGAACATATGTTCTCCTTCCTTGGCTTTTTTGTCTTCGCCTTTTTGTTTTGTTTTGTGTTTCTTTTCTTCGAGATGGAGTCTCACTCTCTTGCCAGGCTGGAGTGCAGTGGCGTAATCCCGGCCCACTGCAACCTCCACCTCCCAGGTTCAAGTGATTCTCCTGCCTCAGCCTCCTGAGTAGCTGAGATTACAGGCACGCACCACCATGCCTGGCTAATTTTTGTATTTTTAGTAGAGACGGGGTTTCACCATGTTGGCCAGGATGGTCTTGATCTCTTGACCTTGTGATCCACCCACGGCCTCCCAAAGTGCTGGGATTACAGGTGTGAGCCACCACACCCATTTGTTTATTTGTTTTTGAGACAGAGTCTCACTCTCTCACCCAGGCTGGAGTGCAGTGGTGTGATCTTGGCTCACTGCAACCTCCGCCTCCTGGGTTCAAGTGATTCTCCTGCCTCAGCCTCCCGAGTAGCTGGGATTACAGCCATGCGCCACCACGCCCAGCTAATTTTTGTATTTTCAGTAGAGACGGGTTTCACCGTGTTGGCCAGGCTGATCTCAAACTTCTGACCTCGTGATCCGCCCGCCTCTGCTTCCCAAAGTGCTGTGATTACAGGTGTGAGCCACGGCGCCCAGCCTCTCCTTTGCTTTTTATATCATATGCGTCTTTAATAGTGAGCTCATTTAATAGTTCTAATTTGATTAAAATGAGTAGAAGCACTGTTTTTGAAGAGGAGTCTGATAAGTCTTGGAGTAATGGATGCCAGTTTGTAACTGGAAAATAAGTTAGACAAATTACAGTGTCAAGTATGATTAGCATAGTTGAGACCAGGCTCTTGGGATTCTCCTTTTCATAGCCCTAAAGCCCAAGTTTAAAGGGAACCAGGTATCTTTCAAGTTTCACGCTAATAACTTTCTTTTCTTTTTTTTTTTTTTTTGAGATGGAGTCTTACTCTTGTCACCCAGGCTGGAGTGCAGTGGCGCAATCTTGACCCACTGCAACCTCCGCCTCCCGGGTTCAAGTGATTCTCCTGCCTCAGCCTCCCACGTAGCTGGGATTACAGGTGCCCACCACCACGCCTGGCTAATTTTTGTATTTTTAGTAGAGATGAGGTTTCACCGTGTTGGCCAGGCTGGTCTCAAACTCCTGACCTCAGGTGATCCACCCGCCTGGGTCTCCCAAAGTGCTGGGATTACAGGTGTGAGCCACCGTGCCAGGCCTCATGTTAATCACTTTCTTAGAATGTGGTTTGTTTGTGTCTTAAAGAAAAATTCGCTGTATGGCATAACTGTAATCTAAATCCTTAGAGCAAATAATGAGGTTTAACAATGATGTTTATATCCTTTTGCTTTTGAGAACAGTGGGTTTCAGTCTTCCCATCTTTCCTACCTCTTCCTCCTTTCTCTAACAGAAATGTATGCTCCATGCATGCATGTACACACTTAATACATAGTGCACATTCCCATTTTAACAGTGGCTCATTTAGGCAGTGACTTACAATTGCAGGGAAAGGGGACCATACCAGATTGTGGGAATTGGGTAATTACCATATTCTCTCTGGAAGAAATACTGCCTCAGGGATGAATAACAAAGCGATTTATGTGACTTCTAAGCAAATTTCCTAGTCTGCATACGTTTCCTTATCTGCAAGCTGGAGGACATTGAGTATAATAAATAGATGTCCTTTTAATATCATTTTACTTCCTTAAAAATGGAAGTAGTAGAATTGCTTAATGGAAGTTTAGGAATCCTCACAGATAACATTTACCTGATTTCACTTATTCTCCAGCTCTGCTCTTTGGAGGTAAATACAGGAGTTGGTTGTTTTTAGCAATGTTAGGGCAAAAAGATAAATGCTTCGTTTTTTAAGACATGTGTTATACATTAGTTAACCTCTGCCAGGAGAGTTGAGTTTTTTGGTATTGTTTTCTGTGCCGTCTGCCCTCTAGAGACTATTACTGGAAAATGTTTACCGAAGTATTTTGCACTGGCGATCATTGTGTGAGCCTGAGAGGGTATCTGGTTGTGTTGTGTTCTCTTACCACCTCCAAAATATTCTGGGAGGCCCAGTGTGGTGGGTCATGCCTGTAATCCCAGCACTTTGGGAGGCCGAAGTGGGAGGATCACTTGAGCTCAGGAATTTGAGACCAGCCTGGGCAACAATGTGTAGTCCCAGCTGCTTGGGAGGCTTAGGAGGGAGGATCACTTGTCCCTGGGAGATCCCGGTCTGCAGTGAGCTATGTTTGCACCACTGCACTCAGGCCTGGGCAACAGAGTGAGACCCTGTCTCAAAACAAAACAACAAAATGTGTAGGATATGTTCCATTAGGTAACTGGTTAATAGTTCTTATGTACAATTTCTATTATGTGGAATTGCAGGCCATTTTTAAATTGGAATGTTAACCTGAATTTACTCTTTATGCATTTTCCCTATCCATGGGCTAGCTGAATATGAAATCAGTGGTATTTATATAAGCTGAATACCCCTATATGGGTGCAGTTATATTTAGTTTTGCTGGTATTAATGAAAAAATTTTCTGTAGGTAAAGTGTCATCTTGAGTTTTGTATTTGGACATGATTGGAAATTAATCAGATTGGCATCAAAATTTTTACCCCTCTAGAACAATAAATAATACTCAGTTCAATTGGGTTCCAGAGTAGCAAGTTCTTTGAATTCCTGCCAAATGTTGATTGGTCCATTAGTGGTCCATTGGCCACTCATTTTTCTTTACTTGAATTATATTTGAAGATCTTTTATAAGTGAAGGCTTTTTTTTTTTTTTTAAAGTTAACTCTAAAAGAAGTAATAATCAGTTGGGCTACTGGAATATCCTTTAAGAACATCTGTATTATTTTCTTTGTGCTTTAGTGTAGTTTTCAGATATTCAGTAGTAATCTCTAAGTGAGTAGTTGAAGTTGGGCTTAGAATTGGAAGTTCTCTGTGTTTCTCCTGACTTCAAAAATAAGCTCTTCAGCAACTTAATTTGGAAATAGTGGGTAAGAGAGTGCGTTATATCACTTCTTTAAGAATGGTGCACTATTTATTTAACTTATATAAAGAAAGGTGTTTTTATTTTGTTTTTTGGTGGTTTTTTTTTTTTTTGAGATGGGGTCTTGCTCTGTCGCCCAGGCTGGAGTGCAGTGTCACAGTCTTGGCTCACTGCAACCTCCGCCCCCTGGGTTCAAGCGATTCTCCTGCCTCAGCCTCCTGAGTAGCTGGGATTACAGGTGCACGCCACCATGCCTGGCTAATTTTGTATTTTTAGTAGAGACAGGGTTTTACCGTGTTGGTCAGGCTGGTCTCCTGACCTCGTGAGCCACCTGCCTTGGCCTCCCAAAGTGCTGGGATTACAGGTGTGAGCCACTGCACCCAACAAAGAAAGGTGTTTATTTGACTCAAGGTTTTGGCGGCTGGGAAGTCCAAGTGCATGGCGGCAGCTTCTGGCAAGGGTTTTTTTTTATACAGGAAGTTTTTAGATTAAGCAATTACTTGGAACCTTAAGCGTACTATGGATTTTTAAAAATTTGAGTGTTAAGTACAATTGAGGGTATGAAGTAAAGATACAATAGAGCATAAAAAGGGGATTTGTGCTGGGTGCGGTGGCTCACGCCTGTAATCCCAGCACTTTGGGAGGCCAAGGAGGGTGGATCACGAGGTCAGGAGATCGAGGCCATCCTGGCTAACACAGTGAAACCCCATCTCTACTAAAAATACAAAAAATTAGCTGGGCGTGGTAGCAGGCGCCTGTAGTCCCAGCTACTTGGGAGGCTGAGGCAGGAGAATGGCGTGAACCCGGGAGGTGGAGGTTGCAGTGAGCTGAGATCGTGCCACTGCACTCCAGCCTGGAGGACAGAGCAAGGCTCCTTCTAAAAAAAAGGGGGGGGGGGGCGGGATTTGTGTGGATTCTAATTCTTGGGATTTTCCTTTTAGCTGTTTTTTTTTTTTTTTTTTTTTTTTTTTTTTAAAGAGACAGGATCTCATTGTCACCCAGGCTGGAGTGCAGTGGCACTATCGTAGCTCATTGCAGCCTGGAACTGGGCTCAAGCTCTCCTCCTTCCTCAGCCTCCTGAGTAGCTAGTACTACAGGTGTATGCCACCATGCCTGGGATCTTTTAGCTTTTTATATAATATGTTATGCCATTAACTTTTCTCTTTTTTTGAGACAGGGTGTTGCTGTGTTGTTGAGGCTGGAGTACAATGGTGTGGTCATAGCTCACTGTAGCCTTGAGCTCCTGGGCTCAAGTGATCCTCCTGCCTCAGCCTCCTGAGTAGCTGGGACCACAGGTGTGCACCGCAATGCCCAGCTAATTTTTTTATTTTTATTTTTTTGAGATGGAGTCTCACACTGTCGCCCTGGCTGGCGTGCAGTGGCGTGATCTCGGCTCACTGCAACCTCCGCCTCTCAGGTTCAAGTGATTTCTCCTGCCTCAGCCTCCTTAGTAGCTGGGATTACAGGCATGAGCCACCGTGCCCGGCTGCCCAGCCAATTCTTGTATTTTTTATATATGTATATATACATATAGTGACGGTGTCTGTGTATTTTACCCAGGCTGGTCTTGAACTCCTGGCCTCAAGGGATCCTCCTGCCTCAGCCTCCCAAAGTGCTAGGATTACAGGTGTGGGCCACCATGCCTGTCCTAACTTTTCTTTTCCTTTTTTTTTTTTTGGAGACGGAGCCTCACTCTGTCACCCAGGATGGAGTACAATGGTGCGATCTTAGCTCGCTGCAACCTCTGCCTCCTGGGTTCAAGCGATTCTGCCTCAGCCTCCCGAGTAATTGGGATTACAGGCATGTACCACCGTGCCCGGCTAATTTTTTTGTATTTTTAGTAGAGACGGGGTTTCGCCATGTTGGCCAGACTGGTCTTGAACTCTTGACCTCAAGTTCTCCGCCCACCTCCGCCTCCAAAAGTGCTGGGATTACAGGCATGAGCCACCACACCTGGCTGTGATGGCTCTTTTTTAAGAGACAGGGTCTCACCCTGTGACTCAGGCTGGAATGCAGTGGTATGATCCTAGCTCACTGCACCCTTGAACTCCTGGGCTTAAGGAATCCTCCCGCCTCAGCCTCCTGTGTAGCTGGGACCATAGGTTTGCGCTGCCACCCATGTTGTCTGGGCTGGTCTGGAATTCCTGCCCTCAAGTGATCCTTCTGCTTCAGCCTCCTTAAGTATTGGGATTACAGGCATGAGCCACCATGCTTAGCTTGTGATGGCTCTTAGTGTACATACCTGGGACATATAACTGTACCTTCTTAAAAGTAGTTATCTCAGAATGCTTAGCAAGCCTCTCTTTGACTTGACTTTAAAAGCTTTGAACACTAGATCCTAACTTTTTGAAGTAAACTTTTGATTTTGAAATGGTTGAAAGTCATTTGAAGCCAAGTCTTTGGAAATAATAATTGATACGAGTTGTGTGTTTGGTCACAGTGCCAATTTAAACTGGGTTGATCTGTCTTACATGGCTGTTATGGCACTGAAGGATATGAAGCATTTGAAATGCTGACATTTTGGAATATTCATTTAAAAATAGGCTGGGGCCAGACATGGCTCACACTTGTAATCCCAGCACGTTGGGAGGCCGAGGCGGGTGGATCACCTGAGGTCAGGAGTTTGAGACCAACCTGGCCAACATGACGAAACCCCATCTCTATGAAAATACAAAAATTAGCCAGGCATAGTGGTGCAGGCCTGTAGTCTCCGCTAATTGGGAGGCTGAGGTGGGAGAATCGCTTGAATCTGGGAGGTGGAAGTTGCAGTGGGCTGAGATCACACCACTGCACTCTATCCAGCCTAGGAGACACAGCAAGACTTCACCTCAAAAAATGAAAATAAAAAGTCTGGGTACTGTGGCTCTTGCCTATAATCCTAGCATTTTTGAAGTGAGGCAGGAAAATCACTTGAGCTCAGGAGTTTGAGATCAGCCTGGGCAACATAGCAAGTCCTGATTTCTACAAAAAAATTTTAAGCGTTAGCTGGGCATGGTGGCATGTGGAGGCTGAGATGGAGGATATCACCAAGCCCAGGAGGTCAAAGATGCAGTGAGCCATAAACGTGCTATTGCACTCAAGGTTGTGCAACAGAGTGAGACCCTGTCTCAAAAACATACAACAGTTGGTATTAAGCAATTACTTACAGATCTGTGTTGAGGTAGATTAATATGGCACCAATTTGGGTAGACTGGAAGCCATTTTTCTGTTGACTAGAAGATCAGTTTCTTGGAATAGTGCAGGCAGAGGTATAATAAAGGTCTTCTGCTTTGTATTTTCAACCATGTAAATGATCTGAATTTTTAAAAAAAATTTTTAAAAAGCTTTTAGATTGGGAAAGGGCATAAGGGAACAGATAAGATTACATAACAAGATTTGGGAAACAGGATATGAAGAGACAAATTATGATTAATCCATAAAATTGACAGGGACTAGGTGTACAGTTTGGACATTGTTCAGAGAAGGATCTGAATATTAAATTTTCTCTTCTAAACACAATGTGAATAAGTATTTTCACGTTTACTGCATTTCATTGCAATTGCTTCCTGAATGCCTATTTGACATCACAGCTGTCTTTCTAATAAGCTTATTAATGTGTGCCTGCAAATTTGGCAGTTTTAAGATTTGCCTTGGTTTTAGCGCTGGTTGGATTCCCTAGATTTGGAAAGGGTACTTGTTTATGAAGATATAATAATGTGGGACATATAGTAATGAATATAACAAATAATTCCTAATATGGGATAAGGTCCCCTTTCTCCCAGTGAGAGAACTCATACTGGCTGTTTAGCACCCATACTGACTGCTTGATGTTTCATGATGTCTGCTTTATGAATACAGTAATAATATATTCACCTTGATACTGGTGAAAGATCACTTGTAAGGAATTTTTGGAAGTTAAAATTTAACTTCCAGATTTCACTAGCTTAAGTCCTGAGTGTGAGGGAAATAACCATCTATGCTGTAAGAAGAGCAGACGCTGTTACTATAATGATAGTAGCAAAACCAGAAATTGTTTATTACTATCATAGTAGTAGCAGTTTCATTCCAAGCAACTTTTACCCTTATAAAGCACATGGGGGGCCGGGCGTGGTGGCTCAATTCCTGTAATCCCAGCACTTTGGGAGGCCGAGGCAGGCAGATCACGAGGTCAGGAGATTGAGACCATCCTGGCTAACACGGTGAAACCCCGTCTCTACTAAAAATACAAAAAATTAGCTGGGCGCGGTGGCGGGTACCTGTAGTCCCAGCTACTTGGGAGGCTGAGGCAGGAGAATAGCGTGAACCCGGGAGGTGGAGCTTGCAGTGAGCCGAGATCGCGCCACTGCAGTCTAGCCTGGGGGACAGAGCGAGACTCTGTCTCAAAAAAAAAAAAAAAAATAAAGTACATGGGATTAGAATAAGAGCAATAGAAAAGAGAAAAATAACAAAAACAACTTGAGTTCCGAGTTTCTATTTAGGAGTAGTCTGGATAATTCTTCTTATCCTGGTTTGTTGTAGCTTCAGAAAAGAGTTCATTAAGGGGTCTACTGAAAAGGTGGTGACTTCCAACTACCTTAATTCAGAATTACTTGAAAGCATGCTGTATTTCTTTTTCTTTTCTTTCCCTTTCCCTTTTTGATGGAGTTTCACTCTCGTTGCCCAGGCTGGAGTCCAGTGGCGCGATCTCGGCTCACTGCTACCTCTACCTCCTGGGTTCAAGCGATCTCTTGCCTCAGCCTCCTGAGTAGCTGGGATTATAGGCTTGCATCACCACGCTTGGCTAATTTTGTATTTTTAGTAGAGACTGAGGTTTCACCATGTTGGTCAGGCTGGTCTCAAACTCCTGACCTCAGGTGATCCACCCACCTCGGCCTCCCAAAGTGCTGGGATTACAGCCATAAGCCACCGCACCTGGCCGGAAAACATGCTATATTTCTCTCTGGGTATTGTCAAACTGAAAAAGGGTGGTAGAAATTTCTGACAAGCTTCTTTGTAAAAGAATAGGCACAAGTATGGCAGACTGGTTAAGAAAAAGGAAATCAGAATAGCAAAACATGGTATAATAACCTGTAATCATCCAAAAAATGGGCAAATCTGAATTAGGAGGGGGAAAGCAGAATTTTAATTTACCATGTCACCATCCTTGCTGAATTTTACAGAATTTGATCCAAAATGGCTTAATAAGGGATTGGAAGGCATGATTAGTGATAAATTGATTTGGGGGTTCTCAGTTGTGGGAGTCAGTTTGTTTGGCATTATGTTGATTTGTTATCTATCTCTGGTGGAGCCATTTAATTTAGATGTTAATTTTTAAAAGATGTTCTAGGTTCAGACGCGGTGGCACATGCAAATCCCAGCATTTTAGGAGGCTGAGGTGGGCATATCCCCTGAGGTCAGGAGTTCGAGACCAGCCTGGCCAGTGTGGTGAAACCCGGTCTCTACTAAAAATACAAAAATGAGCCGGGCATGGTGGCACGTGCCTGTAGTCCCAGCTACTCCAGAGGCTTAGGCAGGAGAATCTGTTGAACCTGGGAGGCGGAGGTTGCTGTGAACCAAGATTGTGCTGTTGCACTCTAGTCTGGGCGACAGAGCGAGACTGTCTCCAAAAACAAAATGTTCTATTAGCTGAGACAATAGTATTATTCATTTTTAAATGCAAAAAATAAGCTTCTAGTTAGCTTTAGCCCTTTTAGCTTCAGTCTTTTTCCTTGAGGGATTTAATAATTAAATGCTGTATCTGTTCAGTTTGACTATATGAAATTGCTGTTTTTGTAGGTCAGAAGAAGTTGAGTGTGAGCAATGCCAAATGGGTCTGCCTAATACTGTTTACAGTTATATTATTACTTCCTGGCTGACTTATGAATAGTATTTGTTCAAATCAGTATCTACTTATTGCACCAAGCCCTGTGAGAAGCAGTAGTGATAAATAGATGAGAGGTGAGAGTTTGTGTCATTAAGAAACTTGGTCTAATAGTGAAACATATGGAAAGAAATGTATTACTATTGTTGGCTGGGCACAGTGGCTCACACCTGTAATCCCAGCACTTTGGGAGGCCAAGGCTGGCAGATCACTTGAGGTCAGGAGTTAGAGACCACCCTGGCCAACATGATGAAACTCCCATCTCTCCTAAAACAATATACAAAAATTAGCCAGGCATGGTGGCGCGTGCCTGTAGTCCCAGCTACTCAGGAGACTAAGGCAGGAGAATCGCTTGAACCTGGGAGGTGGAGGTTGCAGTGAGCCAAGATTGTGCCAAGTGTAATTGGAACCCTTAAGATGGGGGCAAGGTGAGGGAAGGGCAGTCAGGATTCCGAAAAGAAGTGGGCATTAGTCTGTTTATTGTGCCCGGAGAGTAAGATTACTTTAGGTGGAGGAAATAATAGTGTTTGAAGATTGCCAGCCATTCAGTTTGTTTAAAGGAAGATGAATGGTACAAGTTTAAAGTCCTTTAAGTTAGTTATCTAATTAATCTGTTGATGTACTAGCTATTGTGTCAAGTGCTAGGAGACACAAATTCAATTTCACAGTGCTAGTAGCTTTTGCTGTAGGCAGTGAGAATCCATTGAAAAGTTTTGAGCAATGTGGTCACTTTCAGATATATATATATATTTGAGACGGAGTCTTACTCTGTCACCTAGGCTGGAGTGCAGTGGCGCAATCTTGGCTCACTGCAACCTCCGCCTCCTGGGTTCAAGCAATTCTCCTGCCTCAGCCTCCTGAGTAGCTGGGATTACAGGCACGCACCACCACTCCCGGCTAATTTTTGTATTTTTAGTAGAGACGGGGTTTCACCATGTTGGTCAGGCTGGCCTCGAACTCCTGACCACAAGTGATCCACCCGCCTCGGCCTCCCAAAGTGCTGGGATTACAGGTGTGAGCCACTGCACCCGGCTGTCAGATTTACATTTTTAAAGGAAAAGAATGGTTAGCCAGGTTGTAGAAGACAGAAAGTGAGGCCTGAGTAATGGCAAAGGAGGCCAGTTAAAAGGCAACTGCATAAATGTTGAAAAGATACTACTGCTTGAGCCAGGGCAATGACATTGGGCTGGAGAAAAAGAGATGACTAGAAAGTTGCAAGTGTCTTACCTTTGGTTAAGATTTACCAGAGTTGAACATTGCCTCTGTAAATTCCTTAGTTTGAATTTCCTTGACTCTACCCACTCTTATATCCTATACCTTTACTATAACCTTCCTGGGGTCATTCTCTGTTTCTCAAATGTTGTTCCTTGAGTTCCCTTTTCATGTTACATCAATTTCCCTGGATAATCTCGTCCAGTTCTGTTACTATATATACTAGGCTTAAGACTTCTTCAGAGGCCGGGTATGGTGGCTCACGCCTGTAATCCCAGCACTTTGGGAGGCCGAGGCAGGTGGATCACCTGAGGTCAGGAGTTCGAGACCAGCCTGGCCAGCATGGTGAAACCCTGTATGTACAAAAAAAATACAAAAAATTAGCTGGGTATGATGGCATATGCCTATAATCCCAGCTGCTTGGGAGGCTGAGGCAGGAGAATTGCCTGAAGCCAGGAGGTGGAGGTTGCAGTGAGCCGAGATCGAGCATTCCAGCCTGGGTAACGAGAGTGAAACTCCTTCTCAAAAAAACAAAAAAAAAAAAACTGAGTTCAGACCGTATATATTCCATATCATCGCTGCAATTCTATGTATATTAAATTGAATTCATTCTCTTCCAAAACCTGCTTTTTCTTTCTTGCTCTTAGTGAATTAGCATTAACCCAATTTTTTGTCATTAGATGATATGGATCATTTCTCTAAGATCTCCATTTTTTTCTTTTCTATCTCGCATACTGTCTTCATCTCTTCTTAACATTTATTGGACTCTCTGTATATTATTGTCACTTCATCTGTTCTGTTCATTACCTGGAAGAATCATCACTATTTAGTACAATAACCTTAGATTTCTTCAGTGGCTTCCCTTCACCTATATAATGAAATAACAAACTTTACTTCATATGTAGCTTTTTACTCTGTCCCCTGAATAATGTTCTTTCTCTAAATCTCTCATTCTTAGTGACTTTGTGAACCGTAGCATCTTTGTTGCAACCACTCAATACTTGGTTCTGCATTATAGCTCAAAAGCAGTCATAGATGGTACATATACAGTGGATGTGGCTGTGTTCAATTAAAACTTTTTTTGTTGTTTTTTAAGACACGGTTGTCTCACTTTATTGCCCAGGCTGGAGTGCAGTGGCATGATTATAGCTCATTGCCTCCTTGAATTCTTGGACTCGAGCAATCCTCTTGCTTCAGCCTCCTGAGTAGCTGAGACTACAGGCATGTGCTGTTAGCACACCCAGCTAGTTTTTAAATGTTTTGTAGACATAGGGTCTCACCATCTTGCTAAGGCTGGTCTCAAGTGATCCTCCCACCTCTGCCTCCCAAAGTGCTGCAATTACAGGTGTGAACCACCACAGGCCCTCATTAAAACTTTATTTGCAAAAACAGATGGTGGATAGTAATTGTTTGTTCACCCCTGCTCAAACACACCTTGTTAAAGCACACACATACCACCGACCTTTGTTCATTGCTGATGCTCTTACTGATAACCCACCCTCCCAGTGAAGTTGCTTACTAGAGTAAGCTCACAGAGGGCAGACTCTTTGGTTTTGCATCTATACCCTGAGCTGGTGAGTAGTAGTTTTTTTTCATACCCTGAGCTGGTGAGTAGTATTTTTTTTTCAATCAACTTGGAATTAAGAACTTGTAGAAAACTGGACATTTCGCTATAGGAAGCATTGTGATAGGGAGGTATTATGTAGAAAGTCTGCTCTAGGAAATTGAACATTAACTTTTCATTTGAGTGGCATAGCTAAATATAAGTTTTGATATAAAGAAATTTCAGATTGGGTGGTGGTAGTGGTTTAAAATACAGAATTTTAACAAAATTGCCTACTTGGTATATCTTAAGAGCAAAAACTTTTACTTAGGTTCTATTAGGCCTAATTGCCTACTTGGGTATATCTTAAGAGCAAAAACTTTTACTTACGTTCTATTAGGTCTGGCCCTGTGGGCATTTCTCAATAAATATTTGCATAATTAGATGCTGTGATCACTCTTCAAAAAGAACTGGCAAGTTAGATTTTGTGCTGTGTGTCTGTGTGTGTGTGTGTGTGTGTAGAAGAGAGCAGTGTTAAAAGATCAAGGCTGGGCGTGATGGCTCACGCCTGTAGTCCCAGCACTTTGGGAGGCCAAGGTGGGTGGATCACCTGAGGTCAGGAGTTTGAGACTAGCCTGGCCAACATGGCGGAACCTGTCTCTACTAAAAATACAAAAATTGGCCGGGCGCGGTGGCTCACGCCTGTAATCCCAGCACTTTGGGAGGCCGAGGCGGGTGGATCACGAGGTCAGGAGTTCCAAGACCAGCCTGGCCAATATGGTGAAACCCCATCTCTACTAAAACTACAAAAATTAGCTGGTATGGTGACGTGCACCTGTAGTTCCAGCTACTTGGGAGGCTGAGGCAGAAGAATCGCTTGAACCCAGGAGGCAGAGGTTGCAGTGAGCCGAGATCTCACCATTGCACTCCAGCCTGGGTGACAGTGAGACTCTGTCTCCTGTATATATATGTGTGTGTGTGTATATATATGTGTGTATATATATATGTGTGTGTGTGTGTGTATATATGTGTGTGTGTGTATATATATATATATATATATTAGCTGGGCCTGGTGGCGTGTGCCTGTAATCCCAGCTATTTGGGAGGCTGAGGCAGGATAGCTTGAACCCAGGTGGTGGAGGTTGCAGTGAGCTGAGATCGCACCACTGCTGCTCTTCAGCCTGGGCGACAGCAAGACTCTCTCAAAAAAAAGAAAAGAAAAGAAAAAAAAAATCAGTTACTGAGGTTGACCATCCCAAATCTGAGAATCTAAGATCCAAAATGCTTCAAGATCCAAAATTTTTCAGTACTGACATGATGTTCAAAAAGGAAATGCTCCTTGTCCAATAATATAATGGAAACATTCCAAAATCTAAAACACTTCCGGTCCCAAACATTTCAGATAAGGATACTCAACTTGTATGTGTATGATGATTTTGTATAATTCAAATTGCCTTCCTTAGCCTTCTTTATACTATTCACTTGTTTTGCTTCTCAGGGATAGTCAAAACATTAAATCACACAAACGAGGGGCCAGGTGCAGCGGCTCACGCCTGTAATCCCAGCACTTCGGGAGGCCAGGGCGGGCAGATCACAAGGTCAGGAGATCGAGACCATCCTGGCTAACACGGTGAAACCCCGTCTCTACTAAAAATACAAGAAATTAGCCGGGCTTGGTGGCATGCGCCTGTAGTCTCAGCTATTCGGGAGGCTGAGGCGAGAGAATGGCGTGAACCCTGGAGGCGGAGCTTGCAGTGAGCCGAGATAGCGCCACTGCACTCCAGCCTGGGTGACAGAGCAAGACTCTTGTCTCAAAAAAAAAAAAAAAAAAGAACACATTTCATATTTAAAATCTGAATTGAGATTTTTGTAACCTTTTTTTGAGGACAGAATGTAATGTCAGCCCTTTCCTATGTGTTCTATTGATAATGTCATTTGTTTCTTTCTTTCTTTCTTTCTTTTTTTTTTTTTTTTAAGACAGTCTCACTCTGTTGCCCAAGCTGGAGTGCAGTGGCGTGATCTGGGCTCACTGCAGTCTCTGCCTCCCGGGTTCAAGTGATTCTCCTGTCTCAGCCTCCTGAGTAGCTAGGACTACCGGTGCCCGCCCCCACACTTGGCTAACTTTTTTGTGTTTTTAGTAGAGATGGGATTTCACCATGTTGGTCAGGCTGGTCTTGAACTCCTGACCTCAGGTAATCCACCTGCCTTGGCCTCACAAAGTGCTGGGATTACAGGTGAGAGCCACCGCACCCGGCCATGTCATTTCTTGTTAGTCTTGTTAAGGTTAAGCATAGCATCATGCAAATGCTGTTTGATTCATTTTCTCTTTCTGATCCTAACCTTGTTTGAGTTTCAGGGAAACTTTTAAATTTTGATCAAGTAAATGAAGTTGCTAGTAGTCAAAGAAGTAATTAATATTAAGTAACAGGAAGGGAAATTGCATTCACTTCTTAGTTCAGCATTTCTGATAATGCTGATTTCTTTCTTTACTTTTCTTTTTTTTTTGAGACGGAGTCTTGCTCTTTCGCCCAGGCTGGAGTGCAGTGGCACGATCTCGGCTCACTGCAACCTCCGTCTCCGGGGTTCAAGTGATTCTCCTGCCTTAGCCTGCTCAGTAGCTGGGATTACAGGCGTGCACCACCATGCGTTACTAATTTTTGTATTTTTAGTAGAGACGGGGTTTCACCATGTTGGCCAGGCTGGTCTCGAACTCCTTACCTCGTGATCCACCTGCCTCAGCCTCCCAAAGTGCTGAGATTACAGATGTGAGCCCCTCCGCACCAGGAATATGCTGATTTATTTCTTTGCTAGAAGCTTGGCTTGCTTCATAGCTAGTTTTATAGGTACATCATACATCCCTATTTCCCCCTCAGAAGTCATGATCAAACTCACTACTCTAGAGCTCACATTTAAGAGTAATAACATTTTATCATAAATCATTTTTAAATGTATAGTATTTGAGTAAAACCTTAAGCTGCAGTAAAGAAGTATCTTCAACTTGGGTGTTTGCAAATAGTTGTTTTGCCGCCTTTATTCTAAAATATGTATGTTTGCTTTGTTTTTAAAGCAGTGTTGTTACTGTGACTCTGAAGTGTATTCTCAAAAAAAGGGGAAAGTGCAGGGATAGGTTGAGTTTCCAGTGGGGAAGAAAAAAAGAAATGTTACTTATAGGTGGTTAACATGAAAAGTTGGATTAACTTTTTTTCTTTTCTTTCTTTTTTCTTATTTATTTATTTTTTAATAATAGACACAGGGTCTCCCTATGTTTCCCAGGCTGGTCCCTCAAGTGATCCTCCTGCCTTGGCCTCCCAAAGTACTGGGATTACAGGCGTGAGCCACTACACCTGGCCAATTTTTTTTTTCAGCGTATGACTAAATATAGATTTATCTTTGCAGTAGACAAAATGAATATCAAGTTATTACTATATACAAAATTCTTCAGGAATTTATTTGCTACAAAATATGAAATTTCTGTGCTTTAAAATAAAAAATATTGGTTGTATTGGATCAATTTTTTTTTTGCAGTAGGTCAACCAAGAGAAGGTTTATATTTGGACTTTTTAAAATAGGCCATTCTGAAATCCAGAAATTTGTAAGATAATAAAGACCATTTAACTGTTCCTCATTGTTTGAAACTAATGGAATAAGAAATTATATTGGAGTGATAAGTGTGATTTCTGTGACTAGAATTTCCGATCGTCATCTTTTTTTTTTTTTTTTTCTCCAGGTTAGATTGATTATAGTTCTCCCGTTTTTAGACCTCTCAGGAGAAAGGGAATTTTCCTGCCTTTCTTTGGATAGGTGTCTGCGCAGAGATTTGATGGACATGCCATACAACTAAGCTTGGACAATTGGCACCTTTACTGCAAACTCCCAGATTTGGTTTAATCACTGTAATATCTTGAATGGGATTTTATCTGGATAATTATCTTATTCTTCCTGAATTATTAATTGATCCCAGTATATGGATCTGACAAATTTTCAAAAAGCTGAGAGTACTGTAAAAAATATTTTTTAAAAGTGCCAGGCTTGGCCAGGCGCGGTGGCTCACACGTGTAATCCCAGCACTTCGGGAGGCCGAGCCGGGTGGATCACAAGATCAGAAGTTCGAGACCACCCTAGCTAACACGGTGAAACCCCGTCTCTACTAAAAATACAAAAAATTAGCCAGGCGTGGTGGCAGGCACCTGTAGTCCCAGTTACTCGGGAAGCTGAGGCAAGAGAATGGCGTGAACCCGGGAGGCGGAGCTTGCAGTGAGCTGAGATCGCGCCACTGTACTCCAGCCTGGGCGACTCAAAAAAAAAAGTGCCAGACTTGGTGGCTGAGGTGGAAGGATTGCTTGAGCCCAGTAGACCAGCCTGAGCAACATAGCAAGACCCCATCTCTACAAATGGCATGTGTCTGTGGTCCCAGCTACCTGGGAGGCTGAGGCAGGATCGCTTGAACCCAGGAGATTGAGGCTGCAGTGAGCCATGATTATGCCACTGTACTCCAGCCTGTGCTATAGAGCAAGACCTTGTCCCCCTGTGCAAAAAAAAAAAAAAAAAAATTGGTTTTTACAGTTTTAATTTTTGCTAGGGGAGTAGGGAGAGAGATAGGAATGTGATTCTACCATTCCCTGCCCCTATTTATACACATACAATCAGAAAATAATAATTTTAGATCTGTATCTTATTTTGTCCTACGGAGGGATTATGTTGTGCCTTAACTGTAACCCAAGTCTAGATGTATCCCATCTTAATGAGTTTCAGTTTTTCCTTTTCTTTAATAATTGATTGCTGTTAAATTGGAATGTAGTTACACATAATAGTTAAGCAGGGTTAAAATAATCTTTTTGTCCTTTCAAAATGATAGTTTTATTACCACAGAAGACTACTTATCCTTAATGTTTGTTATAGTTCATTTTTGTTACTAAGTAGTTTGTGTTAATCTCCAGATAGAATATTTCCTTTCAAGGTCCAATTCTTTGGTTCTTGTGTAATAGTCAATTACTGTTGACTATGTATAGCCCCCTGAAGCTTTCATGTATCACAGGTAGAGTTTTTAACTGCATTCTCTGTGTATGTCGCTATAATTTGTACATGTACATAATTTTCTTAAGATGCCAAACTAAGCACATTGTAGACATTTTGGATGAAATTAGAACAAATGATTGTGTGCCATTAATAATAGATGTGGATTGGCATTCTGACCTTAAAGGATAAAATAAGAGGTGTGGTTAGGGCTGGGCGTGGTGGCTCATGCTTGTAATCCCAGCACTTTGGGGGGCTGAGGTGGGCGGATCACTTGAGGTCGGGAGTTCAAGACCAGCCTCACAAACAAGGAGAAACCCCGTCTCTACTAAAAATATATATATATATATACAAAATTAACTGAGCATGGTGGCGCATGCCTGTAATCCCAGCTACTCGGGAGGCTGAGGCAGGAGAATCGCTTGAACTCGGGAGGGGGATGTTGCGGTGAGCCGAGATCGTGCCATTGCGCTCCAGCCTGGGCAACAAGAGTGAAACTCCGTGCCGGGGGTAAAAATAAATAAATAAATAAAAATAAAAAAGAGGTGTGGTTTAGAGGTTAGAACTACTTGCCTGAATGGTTAAACTAATTAAACTTCAATTTTAATTAGTCAAATTTGATGAATGCTTTGTTCAAAAAATTTGGGCACCTCATTGAGGAGTCAGTGGATTACCAAGAAATACTTGGTGTTTTTTAAATAATGATGAGCTGTTATGAGAAGTATTATTTTATCTGTAGCATGTGTCTTGCATATCTTTGCAATTTGTGAAGACAAAATTATTCTGGCAATTTGATTTCAGATAATAATCTACATGACACTTAAGAATTATAAGAGCCAGCCGGGCTGGCACAGTGGCTTGCGCCTGTGATCCCAGCACTTTAGGAGGCCGAGGTGGGCGGATCACCTGAGGTCAGGAGTTCAAGACCATCCTGGCCAACATGGTGAAACCCCATCTCTACTAAAAATACAAAAATTAGCTGGGCGTGGTGGCGGGCACCTGTAATCCCAGCTACTCGGGAGGTTGAGACAGGAGAATCGCTGGAACCCGAGAGGCGGAGGTTGCAGTGAGCCGAGATCGGGCTACTGCACTCCAGCCTGGGTAACAAAGAGCGAAACTCAGTCTCAAAAAAACAAAAGAGTTACAGGATCCAGGCTCACGCCTGAGGCAGGAGGACCAGCCTGGGCAACAGACTCCATCTCTACCAAAGAAAAAAAGAAAAATTAGCTGGGTGTGATGGCATGCAGCTATAGTTGAGAGGCTGAGGTGGGAGGATAACTTGAGCCTGGGAGTTTGAGGCTGCAGTAACAGAGCAAGACCCTGTCTCTTAAAAAAAAAGAAAATTATAGGAAAATATGAATGCTTTATCTGAACTTCATAGAATTTTGCCATTTTCAACCCTACCTCCAGTCTGGCAGTAATCAGTCTAGGATTTTTAGATTTAAAATGAAAAGCATCACTTCAGACTTTGCTCACCAAAACTTAGTATGTAATTCTCTTTTTTTCTTTGCAGAAATGGAATCTATTTGGAATTTGCAGAAGCAAGGTAAGAATGATTAGATTACTTAAAATGTCACTGATAAGTAACCACTGGACATTATTTTTGGGTGGGATTAACAGATGGGTGGTAATTTACCAAATAGACTTTGTATTTTGAGTTATTTAATAACTGCAATCAAAAGGCACTAGCAGCTGGGCAGGGTGGCTCATGCCTGTAATCCCAACACTTTGGGAGGCCAAGGCGGGAGGATTGCTGAAGTCCAGGAGTTCAAGACCAGCCTGGGCAGCATAGCCAGACCCCGTCTCTATTTTTTAAATTAAAAAAAAAAAAGTGTAGGGCCGGGCGCAGTGGCTCACGCCTGTAATCCTAGCACTTTGGGAGGCTGAGGCGGGTGGATCACCCGAGGTCAGGAGTTCAAGACCAGCCTGGCCAACATGGTGAGACCCTGTCTCTACTAAAAATACAAAAATTAGCTGGGCGTGGTGGCAGGCGCCTGTAATTCCAGCTACTTGGGAGGCTGAGGCAAGAGAATAGCTTGAACCCAGGAGGCAGAGGTTACGGTGAGCTGAGATTGTGCCATTGCACTCCAGCCTGGGCAACAAGAGCGAAACGCCATCTCCAAAAAAAAAAAAAAAAAGATAGTATTAAGAGTGAATACGAAAAAAGAAAACAGCAACAAAAAGACACTACCATACCAGGACTGGCGAGGATGGGGCAATACTGTAAGTGAAAAAAACAGATGAAAGTATTATTTACCTACTAGATGAAGATATGAATGATTTTTTTCCCCTCCTGGTTATGAAAGTAAGACAAGCCATAAATGTTATTAATGTAGGAAACCAACAAGAATAAGTATTTCCACTTTTGGCTGGTCTTTCTCTGTATTTGTGTGGTAGACAACAAACAGCCTAAGAATTGAAATTCATAGTTCAGAAAAATATTAGCTGTTATAGGAGCCTGAATTGTATCCTATTCATTTTGAATTGAATAGTATACAATTCCTGAATTGTATCCTATTCCTCATTTACTTTGCTAATTAATATAAGTGAATTTCAGATGGATGTGAAATTCCTAGAATTTCAGGACTTGAAATGTGTAGAAATTTCTCTTATTTTACATATTAGGAAAGTGAGGCCCAGTGAGGTTTCTGTAAACTAGAAAGTGGCAGGACTAGAATGTAGCTTCCCCTGATTTCCCAACGTTGCTCTTTCTTCTGGAGTTAACTTTCTGTGTATCTTACCAAACAAATGAAAAAAACATAGACTAGAAAATACACCCTGCAGGCTGGGCACGGTGGCTTACGCCTGGAATCCCAGCACTTTGGGAGGCGGAGGCAGGTGGATCACCTGAGGTTCAGGAGTTCAAGACCAGCCTGGCCAACATGGTGAAACCCCATTTCTATTAAAACAGTTAGCCAGGCGTGGTGGCACATGCCTGTAAATCCCAGCTACTAGGGAGGCTGAGCCAGGAGAATCGCTTGAACACGAGAGATGGAGGTTGCAGTGAGCTGAGATCACACCATTGCTCTCCAGCCTGGGCAACAAGAACGAAACTTCATCTGAAAAAAAGGAAAAGAAAATATACCCTGCAAAGTAGACCTACCTGTTTTTACTGTAAAATTGCCGTTAACTCTTAGGAATGAGCATATTCTTCATGGCACATTTCCAATGGGTGGCCCTAGGAGTCCCAGAAAGGATATTATTATATTATCTCTGGACTAAACTAGATTGATTCTTAGCTGAAGTGGACTTGAGTTTTTCTGATACTATTTTCAGGCCTTTAAAATTTTCCATTGGGTGACCAGTTGTATTGACTTGCCTTTTTTTTTTTTTTTAAGCATGTACACTTGAAAAAGTTCTTAGGGAAGGTAGAAATTATATGTGTGTGTATATATATAATATAATATATATAATAAAATAATATATAATAAAAACAGTGCCCCTCCAGAAGAGGGGAGCACGCAGCGTAAATAGTAAGAATTTAGAATAACCCTGGAGTCTTTTTCCAGACACATTCTAACAGTTTTATGTTTTGAATCTGAAAGATCCATAGTCTTTTGTTAGTGCTGAGAATAAAGGCTGGTGTTACTGTGGGAAATTGAGTCAGTCTTGATTAGGACTGAATTGGCAGTTTTGCTAATTAATTTAACGTCAAGTTTTTGGTGGCAGGTTTTACTTAGATAGTTCCCACACTGGTTAAAATAAATTTTGACTTCATTTGCTGGGAACAGCAAAAGAAAAATCCAAGTGTTTCTTTTAATATTGGATTATTGGTGACAAGCTTTTTTCTTTGGCTGCTGTATTCAAATACACTGCTTTTGTAATCAGTAGAAGTACATAAAACCCTTAAGTGAACTCAACCATCTCTGATCTGCAGGAGTTGAGGCCCTCACTGGCTAGAGGACCCTGTACTTGGAATTCATTGGAATTCCAAATAGCTACTTCCAGGTTGAGAAACTGGATCATACATGTGTTGGTACAAGGAGGAAATGGGCTTGAAGTTTTGTTTTCATAAAAAAATTGGTCAGTTTAAATGATGGTTATTTGGGATTGTTATTGGAATACGGGCATTTTGAGATTCTAGACCTTATTTTTATTTATTTTTTTAACCTTTCTAGATCCCAAAAGGATAATCACTTACAATGAAGCCATGGATAGTCCAGATCAATGAAGGACCAGACTGCCTATTCGTAACCTTTCTGCAGCATTAGAGCCATCGTTCATGGGGGACACAAGGCTTTTATGCTCCTAGATCTTCAACGCAGCAGAGGAACCATAAGTAGAATCACAGGATAATATATACAAATATATATATATACATATATATATATATATATAGTTATTTAAAAAAGGCAACTGAAAGTAATTAGACTTCTTAAGGAATCAAATTTATTTCAAGAGACTACACATGGTTATTTAATCTCCGGTACTGAATAGGTTTTTTTTCTTCTGTTAGTTTTTGTTTTTAAGTGTGAATGCAAGTGATTAATGAATACAGACTTAACAAGTGTGGTTCTAAAGTTCCTGCTGTCATCAACTTGGGCAACAAATGACCCACTGGAAAGGCAAATCCACTTAAAAGATCTCTGTATCTTGTTCTGTGACTGAAGTGATACACTAATCACGGGGAACCCAGAATGATTCAACATTTTCCCCCCACTCCTCCCTTGATCTTTTTGGTTTTACTTTAATTAAGCCCTGCGAGAATGCTGGATAAATGCCTTGAAGTTAGCAGGGTGTATTTTTTTAGCGAATATGATTTGCATGTCTTGCCAGGAGTTAAGCGGCCTCTGTGGGTGTTGGGGAAATACTTTATTTCTTTCCATTTATTTTTTGTGGGGCGGGGATAGGGGAGGGCATTGAAGTTCTACAATTCTGGAATAGTTAGTTGATGGTACATAGTTAACTTGGCTTCGGTTACATATTGGACTTTAACAACTGAAGAATCTATGCGTGTCATTTAAAGAAAAGTTGCAGAACAAGCAATTGGCTTAGATATACAATCTGGAAAAATATTCCTGTGCCCATATTTTAATGTAATTGTATAACTGGGAGCAAAAATATATTCTGCTTTTCAACTGTAGGTGCTCCAGACTTGCTCTCCGTCACTAACACTAAATGTGCTGTTTTCCTTGTTTTTCATCAAACATTTAAGACAAACTTAGACCTTTCTGTAAATTATCTTTTAATTTCTCAGCAAAATCTAAAAGGGGAAGAAAAAAGTCCATGAAAACTAAAACTTTTCATGTTTTTAGCCAGTGAGAAGATAATAAACCCTGACTGTAGAAGGTGTGTTTTCATGCAAACTATACTTCTGAGCTTGTTAGCTTCTAATTATATCTTAATAAATATATTTTATTACTAGAGCAAGATGGGTTTTTAAGGAAAATAATGTGAAATTCTGGAAATTTTCTTTGGGGCAGAGAAGAGCATTAGCCCTGTCTTATCATTACATTGCCATCCTGTTGCACTGCAGCTTGTGTATAGCATGCTAAAATAAATTTTTGTGTGTGTGTGTGCAGAAATTAAGGGTCCAATTGAGATTGGGTGATGTTAGTAACATAATAACAAGTTGTCTGGCCTGACACAGCATCACATCACACACACACAAATTAGTATATCCATGTATGTCAAATACAGGTTAAAATATCAGGGCATTTATATAAAGAGTTGTAGTCTTCTGATAAAAGTAGACTGGATCCCCTGGGGTATTTGGGGAGAAAGTAACTACTTTTGCTCTACCCCTAGAAATGTCCAGTTTTGAGTGACTGTAGTATGGATGGGTTTTCTTGTTTTGTTGATTATTTGAGGCTTTTAAAACAAGTAGTTCATGAAAGAAGCTGTTGGACTCAACATAGAGTAGAGTAACTATCTTTTTAGTCTGGATTTCTGCCCTGCTTAGATTTTAAAAGTATAAGCATGGATTGCCAATTCCACTTGATGTAAACAAAACTTTTTTTTATACATAATATATATATATATATAAAATAACTTATTGTATCAGTCCAGGTTCAGAAACTTGTGGTAGGCCAGTTCCAGATAGTTTCATTTCACCTGTAAACTGTATCACTTTGACTGATATTGTAATTTTCAAATGTATAATATGTTTACAGATGTGCCCTGCATTTAGTCTGCCTTGTTCCTATTTTGATTTTTGTTGAGTCTCCTGCCTGCTTGCCAAAAGCTAGGATGCTTCAGGCCCCATGTACAATTGAAAGCAGAGGCATCCTTGAGCTTTAAAGCATTGAACAAACTGGAAAATGCAACATACCACATAACTGAAGTGAAAAAAGTCTGTGTTTTTGTGTTTTTTTAAATAAAAATTTTCAAAAAGTTAAAAAAAAAAAGACATATAAGGTTGATTAAAGGGAAAAAAGGCTCCAGTTTGTTTTACAGGTTTTAAAGTTCTGCTGTGTGTTCAATTGCCTTGTGTAACCACTTGTCGCCTTAGGGCCAGATTCCCCTCTCTAGTCCCCTTTTTTAAATGTCCATTTTGCTTGCCTGGAATTTTAAAGTTCTTCCGTCTCACAACTCACAAGAAACTTTCTGGGTTTGTGACATACAGAGGTTGAATGAGTATATATTTGAAAAGGAAAAAACAAAAAACAAACCCAGACCCCACCTGAATTGGGCTTTTTAACTTAGAAGCAACACTTGATTAAACATCTTTAGAAAGCTATTGCTTTTCTAATTTCCTTCCATATCCCTCAGGCCTCAGTGTTCAGAGAAGCCAAAAAGAATGTATCACTTCTCTGTCTGTCCAAAGGTTTTTGAGAGTCTCACTTCTAAATGAAACAATGCAACATTTCACTTTGATTTCTCCACTGAAATTTCCTTGATTATATGGTTAGAGGTATGTAGTTAGGAATGTCTGTTAACTTTCTGAGAACCCTAGTGCCCCATCATATTAACTGTCAGTATTTTGGGGGCATTAGGTTAATAGACTTAATTGCCTAGGTACAAGCAGGACTTTGGGACAAATCTCTTTGTGCTGTTTGGTAACACTTAACTCTATTTGTTGCAATCTTTCTCCTTAGGTCCTCACACAATTCCTTACAGAGCACTTATTAAAAAAATCTTAAGAGTTGATCTGTTTTCTGATTATTTTGTGTAAGCTTCTAAACAAACTTCAGCTGTGATTAATTTAGCACATTTAAATAACGTGTTATTGTTTGGTATAAAGAATTTTCCTTCAACTCAGAGTATTAGTACTGTAGCATAAACCAAATACAGTCTAGAGGGGATTTTTAACATCCCTCCAGTATAAAGACTGAAAAAGGGGTGTGTGTGTGTGTGTGTTTATGTATGTATGTATATGTGTGTTGAGTGTGTGTGAGGAAAAGATGGAGATATTAAAAATTAGTAAATGAATGTGTATAAGACATTAGTATTCAGAGAATGAACTTGTATTTATTTTGTGCCATTTGTTTTCATTACACAGAAAAAAGTCAGGTGGTTTAAATCCTTAAAAGGGTAGTATTGAAAAATGGCACTAAGAATGAAATTATGACCTATTTTTTTAATAGCTATGAAGATACTAATTATGGGTGAAGATTTCTTTTTAAATCTGTTTTGATTATTGTAGGCTTCTGTGTCACATACCACTCTTGTAGGTGTCCTCAATAATCCCCTTTTCCCACAAAATACACAGGGTGTATTATCTTTCTCTTTATTCACCCCCACTTTGCTGAACTGAAGTTAATTACATAGCCTTTCTTCTAACCTCCTTAGTAATGAACCTTCACATAAAGTGTATTTACAGCGTCTGTAGTAGCCAGCCCTTCCTCTTCTACTTTCTAGGAGGGGATAGCCAATAACTAGGAATTTAATGACAGATTTTTTTTTCTTTGAAATAAATGGCCAGAGTTTCTCCATTTTAGAATTTTGCTGTCCTCCTTAATCATCTGCTTACCTAGTCATTACTCAATCTGCAGAAACTTCATAAAGGAAAAGTGCTGCATTGTTTTTACAAATAACAATTTGTAGGGAAAATATGACAAACCTCAACTCTGGGAGTTGTCCACAATACAAAATTTTGAAAAAACATTACATAGTGATAATATCATACTTGGTTGTTAGGCTTGTTGCTTCCCCACATCAGAGGCATCTAATGATTTATCTTTTGTAATTGCTGTAAACTTTTTAAAATAAGCCATTTAGTGTGAAATTGTCATGTATCAAATGGCCATTGGAAATGGACTTTACTCAATTTTAATTCCACTGTAAATAAGGAGGGAGTCATTCCTACAAGGCTCTCTTCAGAGAAATAGGTTAAAAGTCCAATTTCCAGGTATTATTAGTATAGTTATGCCGCTGGGCCACATCCTCAACAACAGCTGATCCTTCTTGTATAAATAAGTTAACTGTGCAGAACAGTTATGTTATGGGACAAATATAATGGTCATTATGGTCAGATTGGTTGATGCCACACCAGTCAAGGTAGAGTCTGATAGGGCAGTATCTTAGTAACCCTACCCATGACTTAACTGTTGGATTTGAAAGGAAAACGTAGGATTTGCTCTTGTCCCCTTACCCGCCACAAAATTTTGATAATTTGTTTAAAAGGGAGAGGCAGAGGAAAAGACTAGAAGCATAAATAGCTGCTCTAAGTTTGCCAGAGGCACATAGCTTAACATTAGTTCTTAATATCGATGTTATTTTTACTAATGTAATTAATCAACAGAGCACCAAGATTCTTTCATGGTGAAAAGGGTGGGCTTCTGTTTTGGTATCTTAAAATGTTTCTTTTAAAATATACATCACCTGTGTGAGAACCAGGACCACCTGGGAGAGTGATGAATCATTGGCTCCACTCAAAAGCATTGCTTTACTGAGTTTTAAATTTCACACTGTTTTGCTGCTCAAGAAAGGTCTTAAGGTAGTTAAAGGATGCCAGCAATAGTGCGAATAGAATTTTCGGTTGTCTGCATAATAAAAACACCCATTGCAGCATGATTGGTATGTTGCTCTTGCATTATTGGGAATGGTAAATCAGTTATGGGCTAGAAACTATGGAATGGCCATCCTCATATGTGATGGGATTGCTGATTCAGACTTCCCTATTTTCCATACAATTTTGTTATGTGCAGAGTTCTAAAGCCATTTTATAATACTGCAGTATCCCCCCCCCACCTTTTTTTTTTTTGAGACGGACTGTCTGTTGCCCAGGCTGGAGTACAGTGGCGCAATCTTGGCTCACTGCAACCTCCACCTCCCTGGTTCAAGCAATTCCCCTGCCTCAGCCTCCCGTGTAGCTGGGATTACGGGCGCACACCACCATACCTGGCTAATTTGTATTCTTAGTAGAGACGGGGTTTCACCATGTTGACCAGACTGGTCTCGAACTCCTGACCTCAGGCAATCTGCCCGCCTCAGCCTCCCAAAGTGCTGGAATTACAGGTGTGAGCCACCGTGCCCGGCCAAGTATCTCTTTTCTACAGCCTTATTAAACTAACTACAAACCTTTATTTTCCAATTTAGTTTTACTTTCAGTGCATATCAAAGTTGTTGTACTCTTCAGACCAACAAATTAACTTGAGGGCAAATTACATAGCTTTCCATGTACCCTTTTTTCCTCAGGTGCTAATCAAAGGCTCTGAAAATGGATACTGCTTTAGTGATGTCTGCTTTATTCTTAAAATGCTTATTTCTTTTGCTAGATGTAAAGATTTGGTGTTAACAAAAGTGGTTTTAATATGTAAATATGAATGAATGCCTTTAGTTTACCCTGTTTGTCTATTATTAATCTGTTTTCATTTATCCTTCATAGAGGAGGATCCTTTCATGATCTTGAATACATTTCATTAGATATTGTTGCATTTTAAGAATGAAAATACAACTGTTTTCTGTCTTAGATTAATCCTGCTGCTATGAGAAACTGAAAATCAAGAATGTGATGCACTTTTTACATTACTATATACCATACATATACCATAGGTTGCTTTGATACCTTTCCTGTAGCACAGCCACTAACAAGAATGAATGAATTATAAAATTCTTTTTGGGAGGGAATCAATACAAGTAACTAATTCTTAGCTGATATTGTCCTGTGAAGGACAATAACTTAGGAATATAAGAATTCTGTTAATAGTACACTTTTTGGCCTTAAATGTCTTCTACTACTGAAAATAGTTTAAATCTTAGCTTTGTTTCTATTATTCCCTCTCTCTGCCTCAGAAAGAGGAATTGGGAAGAATGGCTTAAAGGACGTGGTGTCATTGATTTGTTGCTGATCTTTTAGAAAACATTTGTCTATGTAAGCTGGGGACTTATTTTTTGTTTGTATATAGAGGGGAAATAATGCTGCCCTGAACCAATCAGATTTAGTTTAAATCAAATCAATCAAAACTCCAGCTGTTTCTCTTGTCTTTTTACTTAGCAAAGGAAAACTTTAGTGAATGCTACTTGACAAGAAGAAAAGTCATTTCTCAAGCACATACCCAAACTTGAAGGTGATTGAACCCAAAATAATGGGTGGGAAACACCAAATGAGGTGGAGGAATGAGAAAGATGTGTGGGCCAAAGCTATCTGGTTATATTTTGATGTTGCCAATATCGCAAAGCCAAAATTTTAATTTGCTTATTTAATATATTTGTTGGCCAGAGATCTATTTTTATATCAATGTGCCTTGCATGTATATTAAAAAAAAAAAATTGGAAACGCCATGTAGTAATGCCTGAGATAGTCGATGGTTCTTACCACCTCACTAATTTTTATGCAGTATGAAATGCTCATTCTATTGCCCAACTGGTGCTCTCTGTTTAAAGTTACAGATCTTGCGAAACTGGAACTATTTTATAAGCTGGGGAAGTGATTTACTTTTTTTGTTGTATCTTTTTTGTTCTTAGTCTGTTAGTGGCTGTCCTGTAGTGGGAAATAGTAAAAGGATTCTTCACTCCCTTCTCCCCTCAGCACCTTCTTCAAGTAAACATTTCTTGTGTGCTTTGAAAAAAGTTTCAGCTTGCTGTCTCTTTTAGTGTTTTAAAGAAGTGTTATACAAAGCATTGTTTGCAAAATATAGGGAGATAATGGAGTCCACTTTAATTTGGAATTCTGTGTGAGCTATAATCCAGGTTATCAGCTCTTTCCAACTTTAAAAATTTTGTTAAAAGCACCTTGCTTAGAAAATTTTAAATATTTATGTCTGCAACAATTGTCTCAAAATAATAAACTGTGCAATTCTTGTCATTAAAAAAAAAAAAATCTGAATTTTCCCAAATGTGACTTGTTAGTTTCTCTCTGTATTTCCTGCCAGTGTAAATGTGAAAGCTTTGCTTGCATTACGTTTTAGAAATGCATTTTGCACACTCGAATTTTGCCGAAGCTCCGTGAAAAGGTTAGATCTAAGTAGATGAATAAAGCTATGCACATGTTTTGAAAGTTTAATTTGTGTGTCATTACCAAAAGTGACCGATTTGTCCTTACTACTTTGCTGTTGTTAGCTTTACCATCTTTGGAAACTTGGCTCAAAGTTACATAGTTCTGGGCTAGCTCATCAGTGGAACTAGGAGAGAGGAAAACTGGCACCTATTTTAATAAAGTTCAATTTAAACGAGAGCTTGACTTGTATCTATTAAAGGGCTTTTCTTGAAACAGGGCAGTTTTATCAGCTTTACAAATCATTGGATGCTCTTCCTTAGTAATATTTTGGTTTATTTGATCAAATAGAAATGGAAAGTAATTCAAACTGAAAGACCCTTTTTTGTCATATGGAACTTGGTGACGATTTTATGTCTTAAAGCTGGTTTAAAGGTAGGATAGCCTTTTACCTTTATTGCTTTAGCATAAATTTGGTTTACTGAATTGACTGACTTGAGATTAGAATTATTCAGTTGTTTGTAAGATGAAAGCACTGGTTGTTTTAAAGATAACATGTATCTTTTAAAAAATTGCCCAAGCTGATTAGAACAAGTTTAGAAGTTGGGTACATTTGGTTCAAGTGCTGCAATCTGCATGTACTAAATAGCTTTACTTTGTGTATGTGTACTTATAATGTGTAGATGTACTACCCAGGTTTTGTCAAATCATCTTTTTTAAAGTTTTTGTTTTTTAATTGGTTCAGGACCTTTGTAGGAGAGGCTAATATGTTTAAGTAGAAGATATTACTGATAGCATTTTCCCCATGCTCCTACATAAAAAATAAATATTTCCATTTTATAGCTTTTTCAATATACAGAAGAGGGTTACTTCTTCATCAAGTATATTGTTGCCTTTGAGGACACAGCAAAACCCTTCTATATGTATCTTCATTGATAGTGGCAGTTAAAAACTAAGTTATCCAGTTAAGACTTAAAAGGTGACCCATATTAATTGCATGGCCTTAAAAGGCAGAAATGCAGGAGTGTAGCAAGCATCATTTTAGATGGCTATGGTTCCTCTTCCGCATCTGTCAGTAGTTCACTTATGTTCAGTCTTAGAACCTACTGGAAGAGCGAAGTAATTTCTCTGTCTTGTGCAGAGGCACTTAGGAGCTGAGTTACCTCTTAATCTGGGGGAATGGATAATAAGTGGAGTACAGTTATGTTAAAGGATGTTCCCCCCGCTCAAAAAAAAGTTTCAATGTTTGTTTTGCCCAGTCAAAAATATAGGTCTTTTCTACATATAAGAACAGTCACCAGAAATTTTCCCTTTTGCTAAATGCTTAGGTATTTGCTATAGCTGTTTCTGATGTCGTGGATTCTGAGGAAGTGTCATTTACGTGATGATCTTCCTTTATTGATGTCTTCATCATGTTCAGTGTTTTAAAAATATAAATTACAAACACTCTACAACCATACCCAGATTTACTTATTTTATCAGAAAAAAAACTTGAGAAATTTGTAGATCAAATTGAGAGACAATAAGTGTACATTGTTGAATAAAAAATTTTAAAGTTTCTGAGGTGTTTGTTATCTTTTGTGTGCTTTAATTTTTTAAAAAGTCTTTACTGACTAATCTTAAATTCAGCTGATAAGTAAAAAAACAAAAAACTGAAAACTAAGTTTGTGACATTGATAATGATTTTTTTCCAAAGGGTCAAATATGTGAAGAATTTAAGTCTTCAGTATACTGTGGTCCTATGATTTTTAAAAATTTGTTTAATCATACAGGTTTTTACAGTGCTTAGAATTAGCTTGCTTATTGAAAAATCCAGAGCTATCCTGCCTTTTTGCAGGACATTAAGCCTTATGCCCTTCCAATTGAAATAAATCAAAATTGAGCTAAGCAGTTGAGCAACTAGAATGTTAAGCTGCCAAGATTCTGGATTTATTCATAACTTTATGTTGAAATATGTGGCAGTACACACTGGAGAAACTTCCTGTTTCTTTAGTACTGATTTGTCACAAGGTGAAAGGAAAATCAATGCCAACTTGAACATTATTAGAAAGAGCAGGAGACGGGAGGAAAGGACATAAAAACATTTACCAAAAGTGTCAGTCGCTATAGAGATTGATAACATTTAGGTCATATGCTTTATTGTTCTTTGAGATAAGGAATAATTGTCCTTGGCCTGGTGAGTGACTTGCAAGGACACAAAAGAGAATGTGAAGTTTTATGGAAGCTTGACTTAAAAAATTCTCATCCAGACAGGCGCAGTGGCTCAACACCTGTAATCCCAGCACTTTGGGAAGCCACAGTGGGTGGATCACTTGAGCCCAAGAATTCGAGACCAGCCTGGGCAACATAGTGAGACCTCATCTCTACAAAAAGTACAAAAATTAGCCAGGCATAGTGGCAGGCACCTGTAGTCCCAACTACTCAGGAGGCTGAGGCAGGAGGATCACTTGAGCCCAGGAGAATGACGCTGCAGTAAGCCAGATCGCACCACTGCACTTCAGCCTGGGTGACAGTGAGACCCTGTCTCAACAACAACAAAAATTCTCATCCACAGGCCGGGCGTGGTGGCTCACGCCTGTAATCCCGCACTTCGGGAGGCCGAGGCGGGCAGATCACCTAAGGTCGGGAGTTCGAGACCAGCCTGACCAACATGGAGAAACCCCGTCTCTACTAAAAATACAAAATTAGCCAGGTGTGGTGGTGCATGCCTGTAATCCCAGCTACTCGGGAGGCTGAGGCAGAGAATCACTTGAACCCGGGAGGCGAAGGTTGTGGTGAACCAAGATAGCGCCATTGCACTCCAGCCTGAGCAACAAGAGCAAAATAACTAAAAAAAAAAAAAAAAAAAATTCTCATCCACTTAGGTGTGACTTATGTGAAGCATGGTAGTTAATTCAGTCTACAAAGTTTTTTTTTTTTTTAAATGACGTTTATTGTGGATTTCAGCAGCTAACATTTGAAAGCAATGTCTGTGAGCAGAACATAAAACTTATTCTAGAGTGCTTAGCAAGGTCTCATGCTTGAGGAATTATCGTACTTGGAGGTTTTAATCAGCTACTGTTGGATTCGGCGAATTGATTGGATCTGCGAAGTCTGGGCATGAGAGCCCCACTCTCTCCAATGTTTATAGTCTCCTCCATGATGGTCACATTCCAAGATATACTGATACCCACGATATCCAGGGTATTGGTAGCAAACCCAGCTAGGAAATTCAAAGTACATTTCATTATTAAAATCTGGTTAATACCCCAAAACCTGAGCCTCTTTACTCAACACAATGGTATGAGATGCTTTTAGGCTTAGAAAAAATAGCTATCCTAAATGTGTCAGGCACTATTTGTAAGCATAATATGGCTATAGCTAGTTAATTAGCCTTAATCATCAAAACAGGTATAAGTAGTCAACGTAAATTCTTCCATAGAGGCATGTCTGGGGGAGATAAATCTGCAACCTTAAGTGGTAGTTGGTATAAAGAAATTGAGATTCAAAATTATGTAGAACTAGAATGTGACATCTATACCGATACGTATGAAATCTGATTAAAACATAACCATTGATGCAACCTCAGGAGTTACTTTGAAGTATATTCCAACCCTGTTTTTGTACTTACGCCCCACTTTGTATCTTCATGGAGCCGACTTCGTTGTTGAACCAACCCATGGCTTGCAAGGAGGGGTAGTCGTCAGAGATCTCCCACTGGCGTCCCATAAAGTTTTCCTTCTCAAAGATGGTCATCTTAGACTCCTTATGATTCTGTAATTCAGAAATTGTTTTAAAATGTTTAGTACTAGTGCTATGGCTATCATTCTTCATGTTTTTCAAAATTGAAACACTTTTGGATTATACAAGGAAGCACATGATAATTTAAAAAGATTAAGGCAACAGATTTGTGAGAAAAAAGTTACCCATAATTTTGTTTATTCCAATTTAAATACCATAACATTTTGAATGTACAAATAACTGATATACTATTTTGGAACAATGAAGAGGATTTGACAGTGAGAAAAAGTACTAACAAAATGCAGCCAACCAAGGGATTAATATTCACTAATGTGAAAAAAGATCTCACAGATTATTACAAAAAGTAAGCCCAAATATGTATGTGTGCGCTTGCGTGTGTATGTGTGTTGTTGGATATAACCTGTATGTCCAGTAGGGGACATGAATACTACACAAGCATTAAAAAGACAGAGACTAACCTGTATGAACTTCAAAAATGGACAAAACTGTTTGGTAATAGAAAGTGGTAGGGGAGCAATTGAGTGGAAAGGGACACCAGGGAACTATGATGGAATGTTCTTTATATGGTTAGGGTGTTGGTTACATGGATCTATATATTTTTCAAAACTCATGAGAATATTCACTTAGGATCTGTGCATTTTACTGTATGTCAGTTATACCTTAGGGTGGGCAAATGAAATGTTTTTAAAAGTGAGATTGAAATAATTTCCAGACAGGCAACTATTTATTTGGATTAGAACTATTTAGGTTAACTTCTCCACCAGTTGAATTTTGGCAAGACTTTGAACCAAGATGAGATTATTAACCAAAATCACGAGAAACTCACACATAGACTGAATATTTGGAAAGGTTCTAGCCCAACCTAACTCCTAATACAGGGATCATTTTCAACACACCCCTTAAGGTCATTCTGCTTTCTGCTTGAACTGTTTCCAAAGACCAGAAACATCCCAGCCTGATGCATTATTGAGTAATACTTAAGTGTTCAGAACAAGAAGATTATTATCAATCAGTGTAGATCGATACTGGAAGACTTGCCTATTTCTTCAGTCATTCCCACTTACTGAAAGGTTACTTCAGCATTTTCCTGTTTCTGCAGTAAAAATGTTACACAGATTGAAATTTAACTGGCCAAGGATTTACTTTTTGCTGCAGGGTAAGCACTTTCACTCATTTACTAGTGTTTCACAAGTTTACTGGGCTCTTGAGTATCCACTTATTGCCACTTGTAAGACCCTTAGTTTTAGCTTAAGGGAAGTACCACCTGGTGGAGAAAAATCAAATAGCAGGCTTAGAGAAGAAAGTGATGTTTTCTCTTTTTTTACTTTTGTCTTTTTTCCTGCCACATTCAGCATAACTGATGAGAAATAGAATAGCATGAACGTCAGTCTGTCCACACCCTCTTGTCCCATCCCTCATATGCACGGAAGTGGAAATTTCAGAGACTCACAGCTGAACAGATGGGGCGGAAGGACATGAGACGCTCAATGTGGTAGGCATTACTCCCACTCCAGGCATCCCAGCGAGGGTATTCTCCTCTCTCCAGGATAAACTGTTGCCCACAGAAGCTGGTATGCTCATAACCAATCCAGCTGCCAAAGACATGTAGTGTTTGTTCATGGTGTTCAAAGCCTATATGGCCTTGGGGAGAAGGCATCTTTTGTTTTAGATAAGTCAATAGTGGGGTAAAATATCAAGCCAATCCCAGTAGAGCTGTACAAAGTAATTTGTCACAAGAGTTGAGGAATGAGTTGACAGGTATACTAAGCAGGTTAGTGAATGTAATATTTGTTTGGGGGTTATCACTGAAAAGGTCTATCTACTTCACTGGTCTGAGTGAAGTGTATTAGCAAAGCCAATCTAAAATAATATTTCCTGGCTGGGTGTGGTGTCTCACGCCTGTAGTTCCAACGCTTCAGGAGGCCAAGGCAAGCAGATCGCTTGAGCCCATGAGTTGGAGACCAGCCTGGGAAACATGGCGAAACCCCGTCTACAAAACTCAAAAATTAGCCAGGCGCGGTGACCCACTACTGCAGTCCCAGCTATTCAGGGGGCTGAGGGTTGAGCCTTGGAGGTGGAGGCTGCAGTGAGCCAAGATTGTGCCACTGCACTCCAGCCTGGGCAACAGAGTGACACCTTGCCTCAAAAAAAAAAAAAAAAAAAAAAAAAATTTTTTTTCTTTTTCTCCAAATCACCTATTCTCTACCTGTTTCAGGATCTAGTGACTGTTGCAAGCTGGTCCAACCTGTTGCCCAAGGGCTGCATGCAGCTCAGGACAGCTTTGAACGCAGCCCAACACAAATTTGTAAACTTCCTCAAAACATTATGAGTTTTTTTTGTTGTTGTTAGGTCATCAGCTATCGTTATGGTATTTTATATGTGGCCCAAGACAATTCTTTCAGTGTGGCCTAGGGAAGCCAAAAAGATTAGACACCCCTGGACTATTGCTTTGGCTCAAGCCAAACCTGTTGGCTTGTTCTTAAGAAAGCACAGGGATGAACAAGCAACTGATGGATTACTAGTCTTTTTTCTTCCTGTGACTTGCGAGTTCTTTCTCCTAGTGCCCCATACCTGTACTTAAAACTTGAAACACTCAGCTCAGTTTTTCACAACTGGGTCTCAGTTAGTGATGACACCTTAAAGTGTTACATCTTTTAAAGGACTGAAGAGCTTAATTTTGGTGGCAAGCAACTTGTGGAAGCCTATCCACATGCAAGGCCAATTCTGCCTAGTCAAGGGTGAGTCTTTTCCTTAGGTATTTTCAGGCTAATGATAAAGGCCTCAACTACTCTGCCAAGAGTCAGAGGACAAAAATGAGAGGGTCTCCCTCACCAAGATTAACCATCAACAAGAAACTGCCTGAAAGATGAATCAGGAGCTAATATGTCTCTGGAGTCGTGGGGTTAAGGTTTTTTTTTTCATAAAGAAATTAGCTAACAGTGTCTGCTCTGGGATATGCAGGAGGAGAGTTAGCCATGAAGAGGCAGCCACTTGACACTTTCTTCTCTACCAATTTTCTGCAGGCAAGAAAAACTCAAGGGTCTTGTGGCTGTTCTGAGGGCACCCTAGGTAGCAGCCTGTGAGCTCCAGAAGCAAAATTTTGATTACTGCCACTGTCCCACCCCATTGTATGTATTTCTTTATCCAGCCCCTGAAATCTAGTACCAAGCCACTAAGAACCTCATGTTCCTTCCTTCTAGCTTTGGCTTACTAAATTATGCATGTAGTGATTTCTTTCGAGGCCTGTCTCCGAGAAATGACTAGAGCCTAGGGGAACATCCTTCTTCCCCTATCCCCACTCTATGGTCCCCTGTCTGAAGGGACCTTCAGGTCTGCGGTTCTGCGGAAGTCCATACTCACGCGCCACTTTCCACCTTCAGGGACCGGACATTATCAAAACTGCGCTCAGAGACATTTGGACAGGAGCTGGTGAACTCCATCCTCTTGCCCTGAAAGTTCTCCTGATCGTAGATGGTTATCTGAAATGAGATTGAATGGCGCAAGAGAGCTAGAACATCAGGAAAAACAGAGGTCCACGTCAACAGCTTAACTTCAGTCTGACTCTGTGCTTTCTGTTACCAGCTGTAGCCTGGGATGCCTGATGAGGTCTCTTCCAGTGTAGACAGGGCAGGAAGGGGTTTGAATTAATGCCACTGGTTGGTGTTCATTTGCCCAGAGTAGGGATGAGGTGGAAGGAGGATTGGTTTATGATAGAAATGGTCTGCCAGGGATAATATCTAGACCAATGGACAGGCCAAGGACTTATGGGCTCCCATTCCACCACAGTTCCTTCATAAGCATGGCCCAGAGGCCAGGATTCTGGGAGTCCCAGGAGCTCCTTATAGATTCTTAGCTTCTCCAGCCATACCCCCTATAGAAACCTAGAGTGTAAAGGAGAGTTATGGTCAACCCTTTTTGTACATTGAACTAAAACCTGGCTCGTGGACCTGGCCAGAGGACCACTCCCAAAGCTGTGAGCTGGCCTCAGAGTTGACCCAATGAGGAGAGTGGGGAGTGTTGGAGAGAGGCCAGTGAGAAGCCTGAGGATCAGCCACTTCGGCCAATGGTTAAAGCCAACCTCAGGATGGGAGGCTGAGTCCTGTAATTTATTTGGGATCTAGTAGTAAATATCTTTATGGGCCCTCATTTTCTCCATGAACATAACTGTTGCTGGGCTGCTGTATTTTAAGATGACTTTAGTGGGGAGGAGAGAGGAGTTAGGAAACTAGGTATCATCTCCCACCCATCAATGGCATCCACAGTCATCCTTCCTTTGTCCAGTGGGACATCCTGAGAGATCCTTCCTTCGACAGCACTGGAGCTTGTGTGGACCTTTCCCCTACAAACTGGGGTTTTTCTGGTCAGTCACTGCCTTATGGACGAGCACAGGCCTGGGGCCTGCTCTGTGCAGCATGTCACCCCTGCCCTGTTGGATGTGATGGGGGTGGGCTTACCTTCCATGGCCCCAGGGACCCCGGCGTAGGGTTGGTCTGAGCCATCTTGGTGGTTGGAAGGGTTTCTGGAAGACAGAGCACACACGAATGATGTGGCCTCTTGGGAGGAGGGTGAGGTGAGGGAATGCCTCGAAAGGTAAAGGAGACTTGAAGTCTGCAAGACAGACTTTGGTTGGAATTCTGGCTCTGCTGCTCACTAGCTGTGCCTCGGGGTTTTTTGTTGTTGTTGTTGCTATTTTGAGACAGGGTCTTTCTCTGTCATCCAGGCTGGAGTGCAGTGGCACAATCTCACTTCACTGCAACCTCTGCCTCCTGGGCTCAGGTGATCCTTCCGCCTCAGCCTCCCATGTAGCTGGGACTACAGGCATGCACCACTATGTCCAGCTAGTTTTTATATTTTTAGTAGAGACGGGGGTTTCACCATGTTGGCCAGGCTGGTCCCAAACTCCTGACCTCAAGTGATCCACCGCGCCCAGCCTGAGCCTCAGTTTTTCCATTGGTAAAGCTTCGACATGCAGTTATTGTAAGGATCAGAAATAATAGGCCGGGCACGGTGGTTCACGCCTGTAATCCCAGCACTTTGGGAGGCCAAAGCGGGCGGATTACCTGAGGTCGGGAGTTTGAGACCAGCCTGGCCAACGTGGTGAAACCCTGTCTCTACTAAAAATACAAAAATTAGCCGGGTATGATGGCACACGCCTGTAGTCCCAGCTACTCAGGAGGCTGAGGCAGGAGAATCGCTTGAACCCGGGAGGCAGAGGTTGCAGTGAGCTGAGATCATGCCACTGCACTCCAGCTTGGGCAACAGAGTGAGACTCCATCTCAAAAAAAAAAAAAGAAAAAAAACAAGGATCAGAAACAATAATGCAGGTAAAGCACTGAGACCCTGTCCTCTCATTTGCTTTCAGGTGACAGCATTATCTCTGTCTGCAATATAAACTCTTTGGCAACCACCTAGGCCAGACCCCTCATGTGACTGGCCAAACAGCCAGCCATGCCAGGATCCCAAGCCCCAGACTCCCTCGTAACCCTTCACGGTCTCATCCTTATCTGGCCTCTTTCTGCTTTTCTTTTTCTTTTTTTTTTTTTGAGATGGAGTTTCACTCTTGTTGCCCAGGCTGGAGTGCAATGGCGCAATCTCGGCTCACCGCAACCTCCGCCTCCCAGGTTCAAGCGATTCTCCTGTCTCAGCCTCCCTAGTAGCTGGGATTACAGGCATGTGCCACCATGCCCGGCTAATTTTGTATTTTTAGTAGAGACGGGGTTTCTCCCTGTTGGTCAGGCTGGTCTTGAACTCCCGACCTCAGGTGATCTGCCCGCCTTGGCCTCCCAAAGTGCTGCGATTACAGGCGTGAGCCACCGCGCCCGGCCATTCCTTTCTGCTTTTCTATCTCCTAGATCCTATCCAGCCTTGACCTTGCCTCCTCAGAGGCTTTCCAGCCTTCTCCAGCCCACAGCCACTTGCTTACTTTCTTGATTTATAGCACTCATCACAGTACCAATCTGTGTTCTGGTTGGATGTCCTGGTGAGCACCTCAATGGCAAGGCCTCGGTCTTCTAGGGGATTGGTATAGCATCGTGCTGAGCACATGTGGAGATGAGGGATCAGGGGGACATTGAAAAAGACTTATTGAAGGAAAGTGAAGAAGAAAAGAGTTATAATACTTACACTCAAAAATGGCTATCTACATGTCCGGCCCTGTTTTAAATGCTTTACATGCATTCATGCATTTAATCTTCACATACAGACTATGAATTAAGAATTATCATTATCCCCATTTTACAGATGAGGATACTGAGGCTCAAAGAGGTTAGGTAGACAGTGAAGATGGTAGGACGAGTTTTAAAAAAGGAAGGACAGAGCAAGAAAGAGGAAGGAAAAGTGGGGGAGGAAGGGAAGAAGGAAGACAGGCAGGTGTGTATTAGGTTTCTTAGGACAGACATTCATGGCCCTCCTCCTGGCTGGTATTGGGCCCAGGAATGATGCATGTAAACTCTGTAATATATTTTTCCATTCTGAATCTCTGAATAAGCAACATTTCCCAGGTCCTGCTCCCATACCTTCTCCCTGCTTGTTTCTTGGGGGCCCATGCCCATCCCCCAGCCTTAGTTGCTAGGGCAGTGGTTATTGCTATATAAGTGACTCCTCTTGGGGTGACAAGAGAAGGCTGTCTTCCGCCAGAGTTCCCCACTCTTCTCCAGCCACCCTAGAAGGCTCTACACACTAGGCAGGAGAACTGGGCCCTCTCCTGGGCATGTCTCTGCAGGGCAAGGAGAGGAAGGGCAAGGGCACCCTGAGGGCCTTACTCACCCAGCTCCTGCTGCTCAGCCTGGGTCTCCATCTGGTACCACTTGCTCTGTGGCCCTCCTCTTTATAGCCCTGCGGCCTCTGGCCTCTGGCCCTGTCAGCACTCTGCTCTCCCTCTGCCTTTGTTCCTCATGATCCCCAGAGCTTTGGTGGCTCAGCTTGCTGGGGCCTTTGTTTAAACCAGGGATACAGAAATCCAGAGAGGCCCCTCTGTTGTGGGCGTGGCTGGCTGCTGCAGGCCTTGGCTGCTCTAGTCTTTCTTAATCTCAGAGCAGCTAGGGGGTGAGGACAGAAGTCTCTGCCATGAGTATTTGTCTCTTGTCCTTCTCCAGGTTCCTCACACCACCTTGGGATCTTCCTAAGACCTTAAGACCCTGGGAGACCCCATGTCATATCAAACACATCAAAATGCACCTCACTTCCATACAGGATGTGCATTTCTTGTTGTTTAAAAATGTGAAAGAATTATTGTAATTCTGAACTCAATATGAGAAAAAATGGTTCATTGTATTCTTGGGAATCTTTATTATGCTGTATTTATATATAACTATGTAAGGGTTGACCTCAATTATAGTTGACTAGCAGACATGTGTCTCTCTGTAGCTATTTTATTAAATATTCCTTTTAATTTTGCAATTTTCTTTAAAAATTTTGGAGCTATAACTTTTGGGTTTTTTAAAAAAGAATTAAACCATTTATTGAATAATTCCTATATATTAGACATGTGCTAAATGCTTTACTTAAAAAGTTTCAATTAAATACTTTTCCACAACAAAAGAAAGAAATACTTTTTCACAGTCACCACAACAGTGCTATTTTCACCTCCATTTTCCAGATTAAGAAACTAAGAGAACAATCAGGTGACTTGCCTAAGGTCACAGTATTTATAATGGCAGAGCCAAGACTCGAATCCAGTTCTAACCAACACCAAAGTCACTGCCCTGCACTGGCCCTCCCTCAGGAGTAATGCATAAATGGCCCAAAAAATTCCAGGAGAGGAAAGAGACCCCCCTGGCTAGAACTGCAGTTCTGAATATAAACACTGAGCATATAATGGATGTAACTTATCTGTTTCAAAAGGGGAAGGAGCCTAGAAATGAAGCAATTTTTCCTCCTCAAATGATCTTGGCTGCCTGTCCCTTTGTCTTCCATGTTAATTCCTTTCACCATTCTGCTCCCAAACAGGCCAGGTCCCACATCAGTTCCAGGAGGAAAGGGCTCTTTCAGCCTGCGGGTCATCGTTGGGCAGCAGTAGGAAGGGGAAGAAGGCAACCCTCTGAATACCTCCTTTGGACTCACCATCTAGATGTAAAGGGCTCACCTGCTCCATCTCAGATTCCTGGGGGCCTTCCTGTGAAGTTGTCTAGGCAAGCGGTGATAGGGACCTAGATGTCCTTGCTTCTCCCCTCTAGCTCACCCAGGCCAGGGGCGAGAATTCCTGCCACCCACACCTTCAAAACCAATTTTTTTTTTTCTTTTTGAGACAGAGTGTCGCTGTGTTGATTAGGCTGGAGTGCAGTGGTGCGATCTTGCCTCACTGCAACCTCTGCCCCCCAGGTTCAGGTGATTCTCCTGCCTCAGTCTCCTGAGTAGCTGGGATTACAGACACCTGCCACCATGCCCGGCTAATTTTTTTGTATTTTTAGTAGAGATAGGGTTTCATCATGTTGGCCAGGCTGGTCTTGAACTCCTGACCTCAAGTGATCTGCCTGCCTCGGCCTCCCAAAGTGCTGAGATTACAGGCGTGAGCCACTGTGCCCGGCCAATTTTGAGGTTTTACTGAATTGTTTTAGGTCTTTGGAAATCTCACAGGCCCAAGTTACTATGCGTATAGTACCTTAAAGTGTAAAATGACTTCTCCCAGAAACTTCAGGACACTTGATGAAGGTAAGGTAGGGGAATCGTGGGCCTCCCCAGGGGCCCTGAAGGGGAAGATGTGTTCTGCAAGCATCACAGATATTGTGAGAAGCAAGAGGCTGCAATGGATGTGGAAGGCTTTGAGCCAGGCAGATGTGGGTTCAAATCCCAGTTTCCTGGCTGGGAGATTTGAAGCAAGTCACTTAGACTCTCTCAACCTCAAAAATAGAATATCTGCCTGATACATTGTAGGCTTATGACTCCTTACCCTACTCTCTTTCCAATGAAAGATACTATTGAAAATTTCGCTGGGCACGGTGGCTCACACCTGTAATCCCAGCACTTTAGGAGGCTGAGGCGGGCGGATCACAAGGTCAGGAGATCGAAACCATCCTGGCTAACACGGTGAAACCCCATCTCTACTAAAAATACAAAAAATTAGCCGGGCGTGGTGGCGGGCGCCTGTAGTCCCAGCTACTTGGGAGGCTGAGGCAGGAGAATGGCGTGAACCCGGGAGGCGGAGCTTGCAGTGAGCCGAGATTGTGCCACTGCACTCCAGCCTGGGGGACAGAGCGAGACTCCATCTCAAAAAAAAAAAAAAAAAAGAAAAAAGAAAATTTCATAGCAGCTTGGAGAGAAAAAGAAAGTTCTCCCAATTCCTCTGCAATCACTCCAGTCCCCGACTCGTTTCATCAGTGCCCCCTTTTCTTCAGAACCAAAAATCAGGGGGTGAGGTCTGGTATGTATTCGAGTATTTGCAGATTTGGGTAGAATGTTCCAGACCAGGGGTGTCCAATGTTTTGGCTTCCCTGGGGCACATTAGAAGAATAATTATCTTGGCCCACACATAAAATATACTAACACTAATGATAACTGATGAGCTAAAAAAAAATTGCAAAACAAATCTCATAATGTTTTAAGAAAGTTTATTAATTTGTGTTGGGATGCATTCAAAACTGTCCTGGGCCACATACCACCTGCAGGCTGCCGGTTGGACAAACTTGCTGTTAGACATATAAATCTGATGCTAAGCATGGCACATCGCCCCAAGGATGTTTCTGATGCCTTGATTAACTCGTGATGTCTGGACGGATGTCTGGCAGGGGACAGAGTTGCTTTTGGTATCATAGCATGCTCTGGCCACCTGGTGGCTGTGCAAGGGCTTAAAGCACTAGCTGTCTATGGTTGGTGATTCTTCTTTCCTTTCCCTTCTCTTCCTCCTTCCTTTCTTCTCCAGAATTAGGGTCTTTGGGAAACACTCATTTAGTCATTTTTTCAATCATCCACTCTTAGGCTGGCTTAGGCCCTCACAGTGTGTCCTCATGTCATCCTGTGCTTTTCCAATTACACAAGATCACGTTGATCATGCTGCAGAAATTGCTTTAGGAACTAGAAGTACTGGTTTCCAAAGGTTGGGGGGAACTGAGGCACTTGGGCCTCAGATATAGGACAAGACTTTTCATAGTATATTTTTCTGTAATCTTTAAATTTTGAACATTGGGAACATATTTTCTATTAAAACTAAGTGATTTAAAAAAATAAAACATTGTTTACCTATCTAATTCTTCCACTAGCCTCCATACTCTATTAGGGCAGGAGCCTCATCTGTCTAGTTCACTGGGTTTTTTTTTTTTTTTTTTGGTTGTTTCTTTCTCTTTTTTTTTTTTATTAAGACAGGGTCTCATTCTGTTGCCCAGGCTGGAGTGCAGTGGCATGATCATGGCTCACTGCAACCTCCACCTTCCGGGCTCAAGCGATCCTCCCAACTCAGCCTCTCAGGTAGCTGAGATGATAAGTGTGCGCCATCATGCCCAGCTAATTTTTGTATTTGTTTGTAGAGACAGAGTTTTGCCATGTTGCCCAGGCAGGTCTCGAACTCCTGGACTCAAGGGATTCACTGGCCTCAGCTTCTCAAAGTGCTGGGATTACAAGTGTGAGCCACTGCACCCTGCCTGGTTCATTGTTACGTCTTCGGCTCTAAGCATAACTTCTAGCTCAATAAGTATATTCTGAATGAATGAATGAATGAATGAATGACTGGGTTTTGTGATTCTGGTGGCATAGTCCTTATTGCTAGGAGCACCCAGCTGAGTTTGGCCTTCTCACCCCAGCCACAACTGGCCTGCTTGGGCTTCACACACCCTCAGCATCGTAATATGGGGGCTTTACATCCTACTGAATTGCTAGTACATGGAGATCAACTTAGCTAATTTTTAATTTTTGCAGAGAAGCGAGGCTTTTATGTTTGATTGAAAAGCCCAAACACACATGCACAGAACTATAGTGGTGGTCGGGTGGGAATCAGGGTTATTGTGAGAACAATTTACAAATATCCATCATACATTCCTGGAGTCATAAGTCCTCATCTGGCCTCAATCCACTTTTCTCAATCACCTTAAGTCCTGAAAGATTGAGGATTCTCAGCTCTCCAGTACTGACCACCAAGCCTTCCAAATGTCAACTCAATATAGTTTTTAACAGAGTTCTGGCGGATTCCCCCTCTGACATTGTCTGGCACTGCTGCTTCCCTTGCGGCAGCCCCCAGCCCCATCTCATTCCAGGAAAGTTAAAGCAGAGCCACTCAAAGAGTGGTAATGAAGGGAGCAACCAGCTTGGAATCCCTTCTCCCAGGCTGAGTTTGGGTCTCTCCTGTTCATCCTTATTAATAATAACTACAGCTTACTGAGCATTGACTGCAAAACCAGACAGTGTCTTTGTAATCCTTACCACAATGCCGTGAAGTAGACAATAATACCCATTTTACAGATGAGCTAACTGAGGTTCTGAGAGGCCAGGAAAGTTCTGGGCCAGGGAACCTAGCAGGGACTTCAGTACATGTCTATCTGACTGCAAAGCCCATCTTCTTTCTTCCTGGCACAAAGTAGGGTGATAATATCTACCTTAACCACTGCTATCAGATGAAGGGAAATAAAGGGATTTAGAGCAATGCTAGGTACTCAGAACTCATCACCACATGGTAATTGCATTACTGACTGTGCCAAGTCAGATACCATCTTTTGCTAAATTCTCATAGAGACAAGTGGGAGCAAGTAGCACAGATTTTAGAAAAAAAATTCAGATAAAAAATGTTTCCTGTGAATTTGGAAAATTCACTCCATTTTTCTTGTTTTCCGATATTTTTCTTTATTAAATTTTAGCAGTGTATTCTGTCAGTCTAGTTTTCTAGAGGGCATGGATCTTTTGGGGACACAGGTTGCAAACTGTGTTCTCAGCCTGCACACTCATTGCACAACTGAATGAGACAACTGGCTGTCCAGCGGGGTGCGCTGTTAGATTTAGAGGTGATATCTGACATTAAGAGGACCATGACAGCTCCCCATATGTAACCAGGGCATTTCGAACCTTGGGCTTCTGGACACCCGGGTTACATGCCAAGCAGCATAGATGCTCAATGGAATTTTGTGGATGGCTTTGACTCCCTGGCCTTGCCTCTAGGCCGGGGGAGAGGGAGTGAGGTCATGGGGCCAGGGAAGCCCTTGGACTCAGCACTTTGTGGTAAGTGCACAATGGAGCTGGCCAGGCGGCTGAGCAGCACTTTTGTTGTGTGGGAATAAGCAGGATGGGTACAAAGCAAAGGGCCCAGTCAGCGTTCAGCCTGCACCCACCTCCCCCATGAGGGGCTGCTGCTGCAGGATCTTGTTTTTTTGCCCTGTGCCTTTCTACCTCTTTAAACAGGCAGGGGAGCCAGGGCCTGGCTGGGCCTGAAAAGGCAGTAGGGCAGGCACTGGGGGAGAACTTGCCTCCATTTCTTTCTGAACCCTTTCTGAGGTCATCCATTCCTCTGCTTCCAGGCATAAAAGGATGCCAACCTGCTGGGAGAGCTGTTGTCCTAAGGGCCCAACCTCCACAGCCTGCTTGCTCTGTGCGTAAATGACTCAGAGCATCTCAATTCAACTCAGTCTAAGTGAATTTCTCAATACTGCAGATTTAGTCACTTCCTCTCAACTAGAACCCCTATGAAACAGCTAGAAAAGTAGGTACAAGGATGGGACTTGTCCTATTGTGTGACACTCAGCCCACTCTCTCCACTGTAGCCAAGCAGTCCAACTCTGTATCATTCAGGGTTGCTAGACTGAGCAAGTAAAAATATAGGACACTAAATTAAATGTGAATATCAGGTAAATAATGGCTTTTTTTTTCAGTATCAGTAGATCTCAAACATTTTTTTCTACTCAAAAAATATTTGTTGTTTATCTGAAACTCAGCTTTAATTGGGTATGTATCCTGCGTTTTATCTGCCAACCCTAGTCTCATCTTGCTTTTGTCTGGAGCATCCCATGATCCGCCTCTGCCAATCTGCTTCTCTTTTGTCCTTTGGAGAAGACAGTGTAAAGAGTCACCACCTGCAGGAAATCTTCCCTGGCTTACCCAGGCTGACCAGCCAACCACAGCATCCTATAACAAAGAGGAGAAAGGAAGAAAACCAATATGTTTTTAAGTCTTTTTCCAAATGTTATCTAGTTTAGTGCTCCCAAATAACCCTGGGAGATATGCCTAACTAGCTCCATTTTCTAATGCAGAAAACACTCAGAGAACTTATGTTATCAACCTGAGGCCACATAAGCTAGGAAGTGGCAGAGCCACATTACAAACTCAATTCTCTTTGTTTCAAAAATCTGTATTTTTTATCATGTTGCTTATAGGCATCCCTCTTCCTCTTGACTTGTGTGAACAACAGAGTAGCCAGGAAAGCAACTTTATTCTCATCTCCTCGGCCCCTTTATTTATTTCTTTTTCTGGTGGGGCTAGTTTCTCTTCTTTGCCTTAGGTGTAAATTTGAATGGTCTCATGGCTTTTCTTGACACTTGTTGGTAATAAAAAGTTAGATGGTTACTTTTATTTTATTTTTATTTTATTATTATTATTATTTGAGACGGTCTTGCTCTGTCACCCAGGCTGGAGCACAATGGCATGATCTCAGCTCACTGCAACCTCTGCCTCCTGGGTTCAAGTGATTCTCCTGCCTCAGCCTCCCAAGTAGCTGGGACTACAGGTGTCCGCCACTACGCCTGGCTAATTTTTGTATTTTTAGTAGAGATGGGGTTTCACCATGTTGGCCAGGCTGGTTTCAAACTCCTGACCTCCGGTGATCCGCCCGCCTCAGCCTCCCAAAGTGCTGGGATTACAGGTGTGAGCCACCACACCCGGCCTATTTTATTTTATTTTTTTGAGACCGAGCCTCATTCTATCACCCAGGCTGGAGCGCAGTGGTGTGATCTTGGCTCACTGCAACCTCCACCTCCCGGATTCGAGTGTTTCTTGTGCCTCAGCCCCCCAATTAGCTGGGATTACAGGCACCCACCACCATGCCTGGCTAATTTTTGTATTTTTTGGTAGAGATGGGGTTTCGCCATGTTGGCCAGGTTGGTCTCAAATTCCTGGCCTCAGGTGATCTGCCTGCCTTGGCCTCCCAGAGTGCTGGGATTATAGGCCTGAGTCACCTCAACTGGGCCTAGATAGTTACTTTAAATCACAAAAAAGACAATCTCAATTTTAAATGCGTATGTTCAGTGTATGGTGGTAGCAACCAAAACTTCAATCCCCATTCAAAAGTAAGTCATCTATTTGTAATCCCAGACAGGACATGCTTTAGGCAGAAATCCTGGACCCAGGGACCCAGGGAAAGTGAACCCTTTTTTCTTTCTTTCTTTCTTTTTTTTTTTTTTGAGACAGAGTCTCGCTCTGTCGCCCAGGCTGGAGTGCAGTGGTGCTATCTCGGCTCACTGCATCTCCGTCTTCCGGGTTCACGCCATTCTCCTGCCTCAGCCTCCCGAGTAGCTGGGACTACAGGCGCCCGCCACCACGCCTGGCTAATTTTTTGTATTTTTAGTAGAGACGGGGTTTCACCGTGGTCTCAATCTCCTGACTTCGTGATCCATCTGCCTCGGCCTCCCAAAGTGCTGGGATTACAGGCGTGAGCCACCGTGCCCAGCATGAACCTTTTTTCTTTCTCCCACTATTTCACTGGTTTCTGACCCTTCCAGGAGTGGAAGGAACAAGAGAGGAAGAGGGCAGAAAATTTCTTACTTGACTGGTCCTGTGGTTAGATGGCTTCACACTACTCTGTATCTGGCAACTCTTCACAGCTGTCAGTTTTGTGGGCACTTAATGGTTCTTGGGAGAGCCCCCACCTGCAATAACTTTGATCTAGGTCTATGCATCTCCACTCTGGCTACCTGTTCCTTCTACAGCTCCTAGGTACCTGGTGGTCACCTCCAGTGTCATTCTGCTAAGGACACATCTGTGCTCCAGGTCTAAGTCGCTACAACCCCATTCCAGCTCCCTCTCAGGCATGACCTCCCTTTCATCCATGGGAAGCACTCACACATGCTTTGCTGTGGCCAATTCTGGCATGTGGGCTTGTTCTTACTCAATCGGCCTCCTTTGCTTGGCCTCATCCCTCAGCAGTTGCCCAGCCTAACTTCTGACCTTTAGATTCTAGTCTGCAGGGGACGCATCTTAAGCTTTCAGAGTGGGCCCCTCGTAGCCTTCTCCTTTGCCTTGCAGTGAAGCTCCTTCACCCCTTCCCCTGAAGGGCAGTGGGATTCACAACACAGCTATCTCCCAAAATTTTCTTTCTGTCTCTGTCTCCAATTCTTTTATATTCTTGGTATAAGAAGGAAGGGTAGGCCACACACTATGGCTCATGCCTGTAATCGCAGCACTTTGGAAGGCCGAGGCGGGTGAATCACTTGAGGTCAGGAGTTGGAGACCAGCCTGGCCAACATGGTGAAACCCTGTTTCTACTAAAAATACAAAAATTAGCCAGGGCATGGTGGCACATACCTGTAATCCTAGCTACTGGGAAGGCTGAGGCAGGGGAATGGCTTGATTCTGGGGGTGGAGGTTGCAGTGAGCTGAGATCGCGCCACTGTACTCCAGCCTGGGTGACAGAGTGGATTGTGTATCAAAAAAAAAAAAAAAAAAAAGAAAAAGAAAAAAAGAAATTTCTGTATAATGGTCTGTTGCACAACTCACTACTTTGGCTTCTAATATCTACCACTTTGGTGACTCAGCTGATTTTTCTTTTTTGTTTTTTTTAGAGACAGGACCTTGCTATCTCACCCAGGCTGAAGTGCAGTGGTGCGATCATGGCTCACTGCAGCCTCGAACTCTTGGGCTTAAGTGATCCTCTCACCTCAACCTCCTGAGTAGCTAGGACTACAGGTGTGCACCACTATGCCTGGGTAATTTTTAAAAATGTTTGTGAGACAGGATCTCACTATGATGCCCAGGCTGGTCTTGAACTCCTGGTTTCAAGTGATCCTCATGCCTTGGCTTCCCAAAGTACTGGGATTACAGGTGTGAGCCACCATACCCAGCCTGAAATTTCCACAGTAACATCCTGCTCCATGTGTATGTTCCTTCACACTGTCTTCAAGCTGCTCAACGCCTAGACTCCCTTTGCTCCCAGCAGGTGACATTACAACCTATTTCATCAGGCATGGATTTCCTCAACTTTCTGCCCCTGGAACCTGCAATACCTGCAGGAGTATCTATTACCACACCCACCTCACCTCTTTATCTCCAGCCCCAGATGATCAGCACTTCCTGTCCTGGATTATACACCTTCCTACCATCTCAGGAACTTCATTTAATCAATAGCCCCTTTTTATCTAGTATTTTAAAAAGCAACTGCTATATTTTGTTAGAAAATTATGTATAACTTAAGAAGTCATATTTTCTTGTGTGATAAATATTTGGTGCATCAAAGGTATATAATATATGTATATATATTTTTATATATATATATTTATTTATTTTTATTTATTTTTTGTTTTTTGAGATGGAGTTTTGCTCTTGTCGCCCAGGCTGGAGTGCAATGGCACGATCTCAGCTCACTGCAACCTCTGCCTCCTGGGTTTAAGCAATTCTCCTGCCTCAGCCTCCCTAGTAGCTGGGATTACAGGTGCCCGCCACCACACCCAGCTAATTTTTGTATTTTTAGTAGAGACAGGGTTTCACCACGTTGACCAGACTAGTCTCAAACTCCTGACCTTAAGTGATCTTCCACCCGCCTCGGCCTCCCAAAGTGTTGGGATTTCAGGTGTGAGCCACCGCACCTGGCCTACATATTTTTAAAAAACCCAGCAGCTACCCTGCCCAGAGGTTACCATTTTCAACTTTTTAAGCTTTTTTTTTCCTGGTATTCATCAATTTTGACATTATATATTATAGGTTTTGGCAGATAAGATTTTATCCCTCTGGCCAGGTGTGGTGGCTCATGCCTATAATCCCAGCACTTTGGTAGGCCGTGGTGGGAGAATCACTTGAGCCCTGGAGTTTGAAACCATCCTGGGCAACATATAGAGACCCCATCTCTACAAATAATAAAAAAAAAAATTAGCTGGGCATGGTGTTTCATTCCTATAGTTCCAGCTACTCAGGAGGCTGAGGCAGGAGGATTGCTTGAACCCAGGAGGCAGAGGTTGCGTGAGCCGAGATGGCATCACTGCACTTCAGCCTGGGCAACAGAGTGAGACTCTGTTTCAAAAAAAAAAAAAAAAGGGCCGGACACGGTGGCTCACACCTGTAATACCAGCACTTTAGAAGGCCGAGGTGGATGGATTACCTGAGGTTGGGAGTTCGAGACCAGCCTGACCAACATGGAGAAACCCTGTCTCTACTAAAAATATAAAAAAGTTAGCTGGGCGTGGTGGCACATGCCTGTAATCCCAGCTACTCAGGAGGCTGAGACAGGAGAATCACTTGAACCCAGGAGGTGGAGGTTGCGGTGAGCCAAGATCGCGCCATTGCACTCCAGCCTGGGCAACAAGAGCGAAACTCTTGTCTCAAAAAAAAAAAAAAAAAAAAAAAAAGATTTTATCCTTCTTATGGCTCTCTCCCCCTCCCCACCATCCTATGGATGTATTATAAATTTTACTTAAATCCATATTCAGCATTTCCTTGTCTATGAGTTTGTAAATATTGTTCACTGCTGACCAGGCAAAATTTAATAACATTTCCTTTCTTGAACCATGTTTTGCTTTTTCTGGAGTTAAGAAAATGCCTAATGTTTTTCATAGGTTCAGTTTCCCAGCAACTTCATTGAATACTTCTACCACAGGGTGGGGAACATCGCACACCAGGGCCTGTCACACAGGGGTGGGGGGAGTAGGGAGGGACAGCATTAGGAGATATACCTAATGTAAATGACGAGTTAACAGGTGCAGCACACCAACATGGCACAGGTATACATATGTAACAAACCTGCACGTTGTGCACATGTACCCTAGAACTTAAAGTATAATAATAAAAAATGGTAAAAAAAAATACTTCTAATATGATATTCTACATTTGAACCTCTCAGATCATGTCTCAGCTCCATTTTTCCCCCAGGAGACCTCCTTTCTGGAAGCCTCCCACCCCAGCCTCCCAAGTAGTTGGGACTACAGATGCATGCCACCATGCCCAGCTAATTTTTGAATTTTTTGTGGAGACGGGGATATTTGCCATGCTGCTCAGGCTGGCCTCAAGCTCCTGGGCTCAAGTGATCCGCTCACCTTGGCTTCCCAAAGTGCTGGGATTACGGGTGTGAGCCACCATGCCCAGCCTGGAAGCTTCTGTTCGGTTCCAATCTGGGGAATTTTCTCCCTGTACATAGCTACTGCCCAGAGACTTCTCTTGACTGATGTCCTGGGCATTCCCTTTGCTTGCCTTCAGCGTTGAACCCTGTATCTTCCTCTTTCGTAGTTTATCCTCTTGTTTTGGTAAAGCACATTCTCTAATAGTGTCCTGAGACATGGTACATAGAGATACTTTTTTTGAGATCAGGATGTCTAAAAATGTATTTTTGTACAGCAGCATTTTATTGAAGGTTTGGCTGGATATAGAGTACGGTAACAGTACTCTACAAATTGTGAAAATACTTCCCCTTTGTCTTCTATGGGCAATGTTGCTATTGAGAAGTATGATGCTTTTTTTTTGCTTTTTTTTTTTTTTTTTTTTTTTTGAGACAGAGTTTCACTCTTGTTGCCCAGGCTGGAGTGCAATGGCGCGATCTTGGCTCACTGCAACCTCCGCCTCCCAGGTTCAAGCGATTCTCCTGCTTCAGCCTCCCGAGTAGCTGGAATTACAGGCATGAGCCACCATGCCCGGCTAATTTTGTATTTTTAGTAGAGATGGAGTTTCTCCATGTTGGTCAAGCTGGTCTCAAACTCCCAACCTCAGGTGATCCACCCGCCTCGGCCTCCCAAAGTGCTGGGATTACAGGAGTGACCCACCGCCTGGCCAGTATGATGCTATTTTGATTTCTGATTCTTTGTATAAGATTTTTTTTTTCTTTCTAAAAGTTTTTGGATTTTTTTTAATCCCTAAAAATCTGAATTTCCTGAGGCTATGCTTTGGTGAAAATCTTATTTTCTTTATTTTTCCGGGCATTTAGTAGACTTTTCCAACCTTAGGAAATCTATGTTCTTCAATTCTTGGAAATATTCCTGTAATTTTTTAAAAATCATTTTCTCATTTGTATTTAATGTGTTTTTTTGCAACTTCTATTGGTTGGATGTTGGACCTCCTGAAATGATATTCTAGTTTTCTTATATGTCTCTACTATTTTATGTTTCTTTGTCTTTTTTGTGACTTTTTTTTTTATTAAGACAGAGTCTCACTCTGTTGCCCAGGGTGGAGTGCAGTGGCGCGATCTGGATCACTGCAACCTCCACTTCCAGGCTTAAGCGATCCTCCTGCCTCAGCCTCCTGAGTAGCTGGGCCCACAGGTGCACGCCACTGTGCCTGGCTAATTTTTGTATTTTTAGTAGAGATGGAGGTCTTGCCATGTTGCCCAAGCTGGTCTCAAACTCCTGGGCTCAAGTGATCCTCCTGCCTGGGCCTCCCAAAGTGCTGGGATTACAGGCATGAGCCACCGCTCTCAGCCTTTTTTTCTGACTTCTAAGAGATTTCCTTGATTTAGCTTTTAACCCCTATTAATTTCCTATTGCTGCTAAAACAAATTGCCCCATAAAAAGGGAACACTTATACACTGCTGGTGGGAATGTAAACTAGTATAACCTCTATGCAAAACAGTATGGAGATTTCTTTTTTCTTTTCTTTTCTTTTTTTTTTTTTTTGAGACAGGAGTCTCACTCTGTCACCCATGCTGGAGTGTAGTGGCGCTATCTTGGCTCACTGCAATCCCCACCTCCCTGGTTCAAGGAATTCCCCTGCCTCAGCCTCCCGAGTAGCTGGGATTACAGGCACACGCCACCACACCCAGCTAATTATTTTGTATTTTTAGTAGAGATGGGGTTTCACCATGTTGGCCAGACTGGTCTCGAACTCCTGACCTCAGGCAGTCCTCCTGCCTCGGCCTCCCAAAGTGCTGGGATTACAAGCATGAACCACCACACCCAGCCATGGAATACTACTCAGCCATAAAAAGAACAAAATAATGTATTTTGCAGCAACTTGGATGGAGCTGGAGGACATTATTCTAAGTCAAGTATCTGAGGAATGGAAAACCAAATACTGTATGTTCTCGCTTAGAAGTGGGAGCTAAGCTGTGGATATGCAAAGGCATGCAGAGTGATATCATGGACTATGGACACTCAGGAGGGGGAGGGTGGAAGGGAGGTGAGTGATAAAAAACTGCATATCGGGTACAATGTACACTACTCAGGTGATGTGTGCACTAAAATCCCAGACTTCACCACTTTACAATTCATCCATGTAGCCAGAAATCACATGTACCTTAAAAGCTATTCCAATTAAAAACATTTTTTTAATTAAAAAAATGGCTGGATATGGTGGCTCACACCTATAATATCAACACTTTTGGAGGCCAAGGTGGGAGGACTGCTTGAGCTCAGGAGGTCGAGACCATCCTGGGTAACGTAGCGAGACCTCGTCTCTACTTAAAAAAAAAAAAAAAATTACCAGTTGTGGTGGCTCGCACCTGTAATCCCAGCTGTTTGCGAGGCTGAGATGGGAGGACTGCTTGAGCCTGGGAGGTCAAGACTGCAGTAGGCTGGGCGCAGTGGCTCACGCCTGTAATCCCAACACTTCAGGAGGCCGAGGCGGGTGGATCACGAGGTCAGGGGTTCGAGACCAGCCTGACCAACATGGTGAAACCCCGTCTCTACTAAAAATACAAAAATTAGCTGGGCATGGTGGCGGTCGCCTGTAATCCCAGCTACTTAGGAGGCTAAGGCAGGAGAATTGCTTGAATCCGGGAGGCGGACGTTGCAGTGAGTCGAGATCGCGCCACTGCACTCCAGCCTGGGCGACAGAGCAAGACTCCATCTCAAAAAAAAAAAAAAAAAAAAGACTGCAGTAGGCTGAGATTATGCCACTGCGCTCCAGTTTGGGCAACAGAGCAAGACCTTATTTCAAAACAAAAGCAAAAACATCAAAAAAAATTAGCCAAGTGTGGTGGTGCATGCCTGTGGTCCCAGCTACTCAGGAGTCTGAGGTGGGAGAATTGCTTGAGCCTGGGAGGTCGAGGCTGCAGTGAGCCGAGACTGAGCCATTGCACTCCAGCCTGGGCAATACAGTGAGACCCTGTCTCAAAAAAAAAAAATTTAAAAACAAATTACCACAAATTTAGTGGCTTAAAACAACACAAATTGGCCGGGCACAGTGGCTCACGCCTGTAATCCCAGCACTTTGGGAGGCCGAGGTGGGTGGATCATTTAAGGTCAGGAGTTCAAGACCACCCTGGCCAACATCGTGAAATCTTGCCTCTACTAAAAATACAAAAATTAGCCGGGCGTGATGGCAGAAGCCTGTAGTCCCAGCTACTTGGGAGGTTGAGGCATGAGAATCACTCAAACCCAGGAGGCGGAGGTTGCAGTGAGCCGAGATTGCGCCACTGTGCTCCAGCATGGGTGACAAAGCGAGACTCTGTCTCAAACAAACAAACAAAGAAACACAAGAAACCTCACAAATTTATTATCTTACAATTCTGGAAGCAGGACTGCATTTTTTTTCTGGAGGCTCTAGGGGAGAATCTATTTCTTTGCCTTTACCAGGTTTTAGAAGCAGCCTGCATTCCTTGGCTCATGGCCTTTTCCTCCACCTCCAAAGCCAGCAGCACAGCATCTTCAAATTTCAATCTCTTTGATGCTGACCTTTCTTCCTGCCTCCCTCATAACGATCTTTGTGATTACATATCCAGATAATTCAGAACAATCTCGCTTCACTATCCCGAGTTCCTTAATAACATCTGGAAAGTCTTTTTGCCACATAAGAACATATTTACAAATTCTAGGGATTAGGATGTGGACATCTCTAGAGGGCCATAATTCTCTCTGTCACAAACTCTTTTGCCAATCTGTTATTTTATTTATTTATTTATTTATTTATTTTTGAGACGAAGTATCGCTCTGTGGCCCAGGCTGGAGTGCTGTGGTACCATCTCGGCTCACTGCAAGCTCCGCCTCCTGGGTTCATGGCATTCTCCTGCCTCAGCCTCCAGAGTAGCTGGGACTACAGGCGCCTGCCACTATGCCCGGCTAATTTTTTGTATTTTTAGTAGAGACGGGGTTTCATTGTGTTAGCCAGGATGGTCTCGATCTCCTGACCTCGTGATCCGCCCACCTCGGCCTCCCAAAGTGCTGGGATTACAGGCATGAGCCACCGCGCCCGGCCTATTTTATTTATTTTGAGACAGAGTCTCACTCTGTTGTCGAGGCTGGAGTGCAGTGGCGCAATCTTGGCTCACTGCAGTCTTGAACTCCTGGGCTCAAGTGATCCTCCTGCCTCAGCCTCTCAAGTAGCTGAGACTATAGGAATGCATTATCATGGCTGGCTGGCTAATTGTTTTTATTTTTTTGTTGTTGTTTTCTTTTTTGAGATGCAGTCTCACTCCATCGCCCAGGCTGGAGTTCAGTGGCGTGATCTCGGCTCACTGCAACCCCTGCCTCCCAGGTTCAAGGGATTCTCATACCTCAGCCTCCTAAGTAGCTGGAACCTCAGGTGTCGCCACCATGCCTGGCTAATTTTTTGTATTTTTAGTAGAGCTGGGGTTTCACCATGTTGTCCAGGCTGGTCTTGAACTCCTGACCTCAAGTGATCTGCCCTCCTTGGCCTCCCAAAGTGCTGGGATTACAGGCATGAGCCACTGTGCCTGGCCTGTTTTTATTTTGTAATAGTATGTTGCCCAGGCTTGTCTTGAACTCCTGGCCTCAAGTGATCCTCCCTCCTCAGTCTCCCAAAGTGCTGGGATTACAGACATGAACCATCGCACCTGGCCTGGTCAGGTATATTTTTATCTCTCAATTAAGATTTGTCTGTTGTTTTTCTCATGATTAGACTAGGGTAATATGTTTTTGGAAGATCGTAGAGAGAAAGAGCCATTCTCATCACATCACATCATGTCAAGGATACGTACTATCAAGTGACTTATCGCTGGCGTGAGGTAGTTTGTCAGGTTTCTCCACTTAAAAAATTACTTTATTTTCTTCCTTTTTACTGCCTTCTTTGGAAGAAAGTCACCATGCACAGCCCCCACTTAGGGAGTGGTGAGTTATGGCCCCTCCTTGAAGACTCTCATTCGCTTTTTGTCTTAAAGATCTAACAAGTTATATCTACTAGTTTGAATTTCTGTTTTTTGGTCTCCACGTTCTATTCCTGCAATTTTAAACTTTCTTCTACTGATCCTTTTTCAAGATCCTTTTTTTCAGCCTGTAAACATGCTTAAATCTCTTTCATCTCAAAATGAAACATAAAACCCACCAAAGACTCTAATTCCCTTTCTGGAAGGTGATTCTGGAGAATCATCCATTCTCACTCTGCCTTTCGTAGCCCCAGGCTTTAAAAGAATGGTGGCCATTTCAATGTCCTCATCGGCCACTCAGTCTTCAATCATAGCATTCGTATCTCTATCCTTCCCACTCTTCTGAAACAGCTTTGGTAGGGAAGACAAGTGACTTCCATTGCCACACCCAATGACTCTTTTTCAGTTTTTCTTACATGTAATATCTCTACACCACTGAGACTATTGAACACTTCTTTCTTTAGATACCTCTTTCCCCTTAACTTCCAAATCACCTCTCTCTGCTGCTCCTGCTCACTGTTTTTTGTCCACTCCTTTTCTTCTTCCGGTTCCATCAATGTCAGTCTTGCTCAGGGTTTGTTCTTGGCCTTCTTTTCGCTTCTCATTCTATACTCTCCTGAGGTAATCTAATCTACTCCCAAGAGTTCAATAACTACTTTGCTGGTGGCTCCCAGATCTATATTTCCAATTCACACATCTCTTTTTGTATTAGTTTCTTAGGGCTACTGTAACAAACTGCTACAAACTTGGCTTAAAACAGCAGAAATGTATTCTCTCACAGTTCTGTAGGCCAGAAGTCTTAAATCAAGGGTGGTTCCTTGACTTAAGGAGAAAGTTAAGGCAGAAACTGTCCCAGACCTCCCTCCTTTCTTCTGGTGGTTGCCAGCAATGCCTAGTACTCCTTGGCATGTAGAGGCATCACTCTAATCTCTGCCTCTGTCTTTACATAGCACTCTTTATGTGTCTCACTGTGTTTTTTTTTTTTTTAATTATTATTATTGTTTTGAGATGGAGTCTTGCTCTGTCACCCAGGCTGGAGTGCAGTGGCACAATCTTGGCTCACCGCAACCTCTACTGCCTGGGTTCAAGCGATTCTAATGCCTCAGCCTCCCAAGTAGCTGGGATTATAGGCACGCACCACCACACCTGGCTAATTTTTGTATTTTTAGTAGAGATGGGGTTTCACCATGTTGGATAGGCTGGTCTTGAACTCCTGACCTCAAGCAATCCACCCGCCTTGGCCTCCCAAAGTGCTGGGATTACAGGTGTGAGCTACTGTGCCCGGCCTTCACTGTGTCTTTACATGGTCTTCTCATAAGGACACCAGTCATTGTATTTGGTGCCTACTCTAATCCAGTATGAACTCATCTCAATTTACCTTATTTCATCTGCAAAGACCCGGTTTCCAAGTAAGGTCATAAACAGAGGTTCCAGGTGGACATGCATTCTGGGGAGATACTATTCAACACAGTGTACTCTTTAACTACCTTTCAGACATCTCCAGTTAGATGACTTCCAACAGATTCCCTGAACCCAACACAGCCAAGCTGTTCAGATGATCTCCACTAGTGTCCCTAACCCCATCCTGATCTTCCTTTGATGTTCCCCATCTCAGAGATGGTACCACTCAAGCCAGAAGTCTAGGATCAATCTTGACACTTCTCTCTTTCTCACCACCATATCTAACTTTTGGCTGAATCTTGCTAATTCTACCTCCCTAATAGTCCTATATGGCTCCACTTCTCCATATCCATTGTATCATTTACTATAAGTTTGGCTGCAAGTCATAGAAAACCGAATGCAAATTGGCATAGCCAATAAGAAAATTATTTAGTTCGCCGGGCGCGGTGGCTCATGCCTGTAATCCCAGCACTTTGGGAGGCCGAGGCAGACAAATCACGAGGTCAGGAAATCGAGACCATCCTGGCTAACACGGTGAAACCCCGTCTCTACTGAAAAACAAGAAAAAAAATTAGCCAGGCGTGGTGGCGGGCACCTGTAGTACCAGCTACTTGGGAGGCTGAGGCAGGATAATGGCGTGAACCTGGGAGGAGGAGCTTGCAGTGAGCCGAGATTGCACCACCACACTCCAGCCTGGGCGACAGAGCGAGACTCCGTCTCAAAAAAAAAAAAAAAAAAAATTATTTAGTTCACTTAACAAAAAATACACAGTAAGGTAAGCCTCAGGCTTGTTGATTCAGTGATGTTTCCATGACTCGGGTTTTTTCCATCTCCGTCCTACTGAATTCATTGTTGACTTCATCCTAAGGCTGACTGCTTTCATCATTGTTGGGTGTTTTCCAGTAGCAATTGGGGCTGTATTCTTCATTGTTCATATCCATGGTGGGGGAGCAGAGGGGGAGTTTCCTGAGGTTTTCTATTTTTTTCTTTTTTCTTGGACAAGGTCTCGCCATGTCAACCAAGCTGGAGTGCAGTGGCCTGAAAGCTGGAGTGCAGTGGCGTGATCACAGCTCACTGTAGCCTTGACCTCCTGGGCTCAAGCAGATCCTCCTACCTCAGCTTCCCAAGTAGCTGAGACCACAGGAGTGTGCTACCATGCCTAGCTAATGTTTTATTTTTTTTGTAGAGACCAGGTTTCACTGTGTTGCCCAGGTTGGTCACGAACTCCTGGTCTCAAGTGATCTGCCCACCTCAGTCTCCCAAAGCACTGGGATTATAGGACTGGGCCACCGCTCCCAGCTCCTGTGTGTTTCGAAAGAGCAAGGAAGGGGTGGGTGTGGTGGCTCACGCCTGTAATCCCAGCACTTTGGGAGGCTGAGGTGGGTGGATCACTTCAGGTCAGGAGTTCAAGACCAGCCTGGCCAACATGGTGAAACCCTGTCTCTACTAAAAATACAAAAATTAGCTTGGTGTGATGGCACGTGCCTGTAATCCCAGCTACTTGGGCGGCTGAGGCAGGAGAATTGCTTGAACCCGGGAGGCGGAGGTTGCAGTGAGCTGAGATCACACCACTGCACTCTAGCCTGGCGATACAGTGAGACTCCGTCTAAAAAAACAAAACAAACAAACAAACAAAAAACAAAAAAAGTACATGTAGGCCGGGCGCAGTGGCTCATGCCTGTAATCCCAGCACTTTGGGAGGTGGAGGCAGGTGGATCACCTGAGGACAGGAGTTTGAGACCAGCCCGGCCAATGTAGCGAAACCTCATCTCTACTAAAAAATACAAAAATTAACCGGGTGTGGTGGCGCTTGCCTGTAGTCCCAGCTACTCGGGAGGCTGAGGCAGGAGAATCACTTGAACCTGGGAAACGGAGGTTGCAGTGAGCCAAGATCATACCACTGCACTCTAGCCTGGGCAACAGAGTGAGACTCCTCTCAAAAAAAAAAAAAAAAGTACATGTACATTGTATATGATGTATATGACTCATAAAATCTGCAAATCAGGGCAGGTGCAGTGGCTCACGCTTGTAATCCCAGCACTTTGGGAGGCCAAGGTGGGCAGATCACGAGGTCAGGAGATTGAGACCATTCTGGCTAACACGGTGAAACCCCATCTCTACTAAAAACACACAAAAAATTAGCCGGGCATGGTGGCGGGTGCCTATAGTCCCAGCTACTTGGGAAGCTGAGGCAGGAGAATGGCGTGAACCCGGGAGATGGAGCTTGCAGTGAGCCAAAATTGCGCCACTGCACTCCAGCCTGGGTGACAGAGTGAGACTCTGTCTAAAAAAAAAAAAAATCTGCAAATCACTTTCTCCCTTCAACATATTTTTGAAATCTGTCCATATGTATACATGTAGATCATGTTGACTCAATTTATGAGCTGTGTAGTACTCCACAGCATGAATATGCTACAATTTACAATCTTACTTTGTATCTCTCTTTTTTCATTATTTTCTTCTTTCTTTTCTCCCTCCCTCCCCCGCCTCCACCCCCACCCCAACCTCTTTCTTTTCTTTTCTTCTTCTTTTTTTTTGAGACAGACTCTAGCTCTGTTGCCCAGGCTGGAGTGCAATGGCGCGATCTCAGCTCACTGCAACCTCTGCCTCCCGGGTTCAAGGGATTCTCCTGCCTCAGCTTCCCGAGTAGTTGGAATCACAGGCACTGGCCACCACGCCCCGCTAATTTTTTTTGTATTTTTAGTAGATAAATGGTTTCACCATGTTGGCCAGGCTGGTCTTGAACTCCTGACCTAGGGTGATCCTCCCACTTTGGCCTCCCAAAGTGCTGGGATTACAGACGTGAGCCACCGCACCCGATCTCTTTTCTTCTTTTTTAAGAGACAGGTTATAGTTATGTTGCTCAGGCTGATCTCAAACTCCTGGCTCAAGCAATCCTCCCAGCGTGGCCTCTCAAAGTGCTGGGATTACAGGCGTGAGCCACTGCGCCTGACCTTTTTCATCATTTTTTGTGCTTCTTGCCCTCTATTCCTGCCTTTTGCTGGTGTTTCTTTTTATTCTCTTTTTTTTCCCCTCCAATAATTTGAAAGGTATACATTCTATTTCTAGTATTTGTAAATTTACACTTTCATTTTAAATGTTTTCAGTTTCTCTACCCTTCTGAACAAGATAGAGATGGGAACTTTCCATTCCCATCTTCTATGTTAATATTTGGTTTGGTTGTTTATTTTATTGTTTTAGTGGTCAATACTTATTTAGATGTACCAATTTATATATTTACCATTTCTTCTTGTATTTCACTCCTTCCTTCTGGATTTGTAAAGACAATAAAGATAGATACTGAAATAATCTTTTAGTAGTTCTTTCAGCAAATATCTATAAGTAATAAACTTTCTTAATATTTATGTGTCTGAAAACAACTTTATTTCAGCCTTACTTTTGAATGTAAGTATAGCTAGAAATAAGATTCTTGGTTGGTAGTTATTTCCCTCAACACTTTGATGACATGTCATTGTCTTCTGGAAACTCCTGCAATGACATGAAATCCCCTATCAGTCTGTCTATTGTTCTGATGTAGGTATCTGTTCTCTTTAGTAGCCTTTAAGATTTTCTATCTCCCTTGATGTTCTGCAATCCCACAGGAATGTGTTAGATATAGACTTGCTTTTATTTATCCTACTCAGGACTTCTGCTTCTTCAGCTGGCAAACTCCTGTCTTTCTTCAGTTCAGGAAACTTCCCCCATTACCTCTTTGTCTGCTGCCTTCCCTCCACTGTTGTGATTTTTCTCCTTCTGAATTCCTGTTTTGGAGCTTCTCATGCTATACACCATGTCTTTCATTCTGTCTTTCTTATTTTCTATCTCTTTACCACTTCCTGAATGATTTCCTCATGTTTGTTCTAATTCATTAATTCACTGTATAGCAGGATCTAGTTAACTGTTTACTAAGTTTTGTTTAGCTGGATGTAGTAATGCACACATGTAATCTCAGCTACTCAGGAGGCTGAGGTGGGAGGATCTCTTGAGCTTGGTAGTACAAGGGTGCAGTGAGCCATGATCACACCACTGCACTCCAACCAGGCAACAGAACGAGACCCTTTTTTTTTTTTTTTTTCCCCTTGAGACAGGGTCTCGCTCTGTTGCTGGGACTGCAGTGCAGTGGCAGAATTTCTGGTTACTGCAACCTCGACCTCCCAAGCTCAAGAGATCCTCCCACCTCAGCCTCCCAAGTAGCTGGGACCACAGGTGTGCACCCACGCCGAGCTCATTTTTGTATGTTTTTTTTTTTTGTTTTTTTTGTTTTTTGAGACGGAGTCTCGCTCTGTCGCCCAGGCTGGAGTGCAGTGGCGCGATCTCGGCTCACTGCAAGCTCCGCCTCCCAGGTTCACGCCATTCTCTTGCCTCAGCCTCCCGAGTAGCTGGGACTACAGGTGCCCGCCACCACGCCCAGCCAATTTTTTGTATTTTTACTAGAGATGGGGTTTCACCGTGTTAGCCAGGATGGTCTCGATCTCCTGACCTCGTGATCCGCCCACCTCGGCCTCCCAAAGTGCTGGGATTACAGGCGTGAGCCACCACGCCCGGCCACATTTTTGTATGTTTTGTAGAGATGGGGTTTCACCATGTTGCCCAAGCTGGTCTTGAACTCCTGGGCTCAAGCAATTTGCCCCCCTCGGTCTCCCAAAGTGCCAGGATTACAGACGTGATCCACCACGCCTGGCAACCCCGTCTCTTAAAATAAAATAAAATATAAAAGAAATATGTTTAAAATGTTCAAATATTTAAAGGAAGAAGTAGAATGTATATGATGAGAGTGAGATATTATGAGGGAAAAGGTGGGTTTGAAAATACGATGAGAGGCCGGGTGCAGTGACTCACGCCTGTAATCTCAGCACTTTGGGAGGCCAAGGTGGGCGGATCACAAGGTCAGGAGATCGAGACCATCCTGGCTAACACGGTGAAACCCCGTCTCTTCTAAAAATACAAAAAATTAGCCGGGCGCGGTGGCGGGTGCCTGTAGTCCCAGCTACTCGGGAGGCTGAGGCAGGAGAATGGCGTGACCCCGGGAGGTGGAGTTTGCAGCGATCCGAGATAGCGCCACTGCAGTCCGGCCTGGGCGAAAGAGCGAGACTCCGTCTCAAAAAAAAAAAAAAGAAGAAAGAAGAAAGAAAATACGGTGAGACTGAGATATTATGGGAGGAAAGGTGGGTTTGAAAAAGAACTAAAATTTTAGAAATATAAATCGTATAGCCATTTAGGTTTTTTCCTTTTTTTTTTTTTTTTGAGACAGAATCTCACTCTGTTGCCCAAGCTAGAGTGCAGTGATGCGATCTTGGCTCACTGCAGCCTCAGCCTCCCGGGTAGCTGGGATTACAGGCATGTGCCACCACTCTTGCCTAATTTTTCTATTTTTAGTAGAGACAAGGTTTCACCATGTTAGTCAGGCTGGTCTCGAACTCCTGACCTCAGGTGATCTACCCACCTCAGCCTCCCAAAGTGCTAGGATTACAGGCGTGAGCCACCACACCCAGCCCAGGTTTTTTTTGTTTGTTTTTTTAACAAAACTTTTATCTATTTTTTTTTTTCTTTTTAGCCTGGCATGTTGACTCACACCTGTAATCCTCACACTTTGGGAGGCCAAGGCGGGCAGATTACTTGAGGTCAGGGGTTTGAGATCAGCCTGTTCACCAACATGGTGAAACCCCGTATCTACTAAAAACACAAAAATTAGCCGGGTGTGGTGGCAGGCGCCTGTAGTCCCAGCTACTCGGGAGGCTGAGGCAGGAGAAGGCATGAACCCGGGAGGCAGAGGTTGCAGTGAGTCAAGATGGTGCCACTGCACTCCAGCCTGGATGACAGCAAGATGCCGTATCAAAAAAAAAAAAAAAAAAAAAGGGCCAAGTGTGGTGGCTTACGCCTGTAATCCCAGCACTTTGGGAGGCTGAGGCGGGCGGATCACAAGGTCAAGAGGTCGAGACCATCCTGGCCAACATGGTGAAACCCCTTTTCTACTAAAAATATAAAAGTTAGCTGGGTGTGGTGGTGGATGCCTGTAATCCCAGCTACGTGGGAGGCTGAGGCAGGAGAATCACTTGAACCTAGGAGGTGGGGGTTGCAGTGAGCTGAGATCACACCACTGCACTCTGGCCTGGTGACAGAGAAAGACTCCGTCTCAAAAAAAAAAAAGTTTTTTTTTTCTTTTTGAAATAGAGATAGGCTCTCACTTTGTTGCCCAGACTGGTCTAAAACTCCTGTCCTCACGCAATCCTGCTACCTCAGCCTTCCAAAATATTGGGATTACAGGTGTGAGCCACTGCACCCAGTCTGAAACACATTTCTTTTAAATTAGCATTTGTGTTTCATGAATTGAAACATTTTTTTCAAACTGTCCTTTTATCTGTGATTTCTGGCGCACACATTTTCTGATTCCTTGCATCTGCCATCTGTTTATGATGGCATTTGTTTCTTCATTCATTTCCTAAGGGAGCAGGGTCTTTCTCATTCTCTAGGTTTTGGACGAACTCCTGTGAGGCTATTTTGTGTTTCTCTATGCAAGTATTTTATGCAGTTTCACTGCCTGTGGGTGATTTTTACTAATTTCTTGTCCTGGGTTTCTCAAACAGCAAGTCTGGTGTGTACTCAGGTGCCACCCCTCTGATTGGCACAGTGTTGGAGGGGTGATTTTTTCACCCACAGGCTCTAGGCAGACACCTGGCTCTTTGCTCTGGTGCAGTTTTTCTGGAACCTGTTTTTATCTACAAGACAACTCTTTTGTTCTTGACTTTTAGCAGGAAACCTGGTTGCAGCTCATGGGCCTGAGGCCACATTTCCCATCCCCAGAGGGCATTAAATTTCTGATTCTGATACCCTGGGGGACTCTGGGCTTATGATAAGTGAGGACTGGGTGTGTTCTGTGATTGGTCATGAGGGACTCATGGAGAGTTTTTAGGTAAACTTTTAATTAAAATCTAACTTTTCATTGAAATCTATGAATCCATACTATAGAAAAGTGCACAAATCATAAGCAATCAGTCTGATTAGTTTTTATAAAGTCCAGACACTTTGTATAACTGCCACACAGATCATGATATAGAACATTATTGGCAATCCCCTCCCTGAAACCCCTTTAGCCCCCCTCTAATCACCACTCTGCACCTAAAGGCAATTAGTATTCCAGTTTCTAATGGCATTTCATTTCAACCATTTGGTACTTTATATAAGTGAAATCATACGGTATGGACTCTTCAGTGTCTGGCTTCTTTTGTCATTATATTTGTGAAATTTACTCATGTTACTGCATGTAGTGTTCTAGTCTATGAAAATACCACAATTTAAAAATGTAGCTGGAGCCGGGCGTGGTGGCTCACGCCTGTAATCCCAGCACTTTGAGAGGCCGAGGCAGGCGGATCACTTGAATTCAGGAGTTCAAGACCAGCCTGGCCAACATGGTGAAATCCCGTGTCTACTAAAATATAAAAATTAGCTGGGCAGGGTGGTGTGCGCCTGTAATCCCACCTACTCAGAAGGCTGAGTCAGGAGAATTGCATGAACTTGGGAGGTGGAGGTTGCAGTAAGCCGAGACTGCCATTACACTGCAGCCTGAGCGACAAGAGTGAAACTCTGTCTCAAATAAAATAAAATAAAATAAAATAAAATAAAATAAAATAAAAAATAAACATCTAGGCCGGGCGCCATATCTCATGCCTGTAATCCCGGCACTTTGGGAGGCCAAGGCGGACGGATTACTTGAGGTCAGGAGTTCAAGACCAGCCTGGCCAACATGGTGAAACTCCGTCTCTACTAAAATACAAAAGTTAGCCAGGCGTAGTGGCGGGCACCTGTAATCTCAGCTACTCAGGAGGCTGAGGCAGGACAATTGCTTGAACCCGGGAGGCGGAGGTTGCAGTGAGCCGAGATTTTGCCTTTGTACTCCAGCCTGGGAAACAAGAGCGAAACTTCATCTCAACAAAACAAACAAACAAACACACACAAAAACCTATTGTAGTGTTGATAGACACTTAGATATTTCCCCACTTGGAGGCTGTTATAAATAGTATTGCTATAAACATGCTTGTTTATGTTTTCTGGGTAACATATGTAAACATTTCTTTTGGGAATATACCTAAGAATAAATTGCTGGGCCATAAATATGCTCAGTTTTAGCAGACGCTATCAAACAATTTTTCAAAGTTGTACTAACTTGCAATCCCACCAACAGTGTGGAATAGTTTAGATGTCTATGCATCACATATTAGAGGATTCAAAACTGGAGGAAATCTTGTCTCTCAACTACAGTGGATCAAGAGTTTTTTCTTTTTTTTAGATGGGGTCTTGGTCTGTCACCCAGGCAGGAGTGGCTCACTGCTGCCTCCAACTACAGGGCTCAAGTGATCCTCCTGCCACAGCTTCCTGTATAGCTGGGACTACCGGTTCATGACACCATGTCTGGCTAATTTTTTTTTATTTGGAGAGACAGGGGTCTCACTGTGTTGTCTGGGCTAGTCTCCAACTCCTGGCCTCAAGTGATTCTCCCACCTTGGCTTCCCAAAGTGCTGGGATTACAGGAGTGAGCTACTGTGCCTGGCCTCAAGAATTATTCGTGTTCCTTTTTTTTTTTTTTTTGAGACGGAGTTTTGCTCTTGTTGCACAGGCTGGAGCGCAGTGGCGCGATCTCGGCTCACCGCAATGTCCACCTCCCGGGTTCAAGCGATTCTCCTGCCTCAGCCTCCCGAGTAGCTGGGATTGTAGGCGCGCACCAGCACGCCCGGCTAATTTTTGTATTTTTAGTAGAGACAGGGTCTCGCCATGTTGGCCAGGCTGGTCTTGAACTCCCAACCTCAGTTGATCCACCCGCCTCGGCCTCCCAAAGTGCTGGGATTACAGGCGTGAGCCACCGCGCCCGGCCCATTTGTGTTCCTTTTTAAGGTGAATGAATTAAGGCTGATGTTAGAACCCTGGTATATATAGTGTATACTTTATGGTATATAACTACAAAGTATTATATTTCAAAATACCTACAACTTTTTTGAACGTTTAACTTGTGCCAGGCACTAAGAGACCATTTCATCACACAAACCTTTGAGACAGGTGTTGTTATTATTCACATAGTTCAGGTGAAGCAGCTGCAGCTTAGAAAGATGAAATAACTGCTCCCGGGTCCCAGAGCCTGAAGTAACAGAGCTGGAACAGCCTGACTACAAAGCCTTGGGCTCTTCTCACTGCACTGCAAATATACATGCTCCTGTGTTTCCTTCCCGAGGGTGGACTCAGCCTTTTTCAAAAAACTCTTTTTCAGCCTCCTAAAGACCTAAGATCAGAGCTATATGTTGCCAGATACGAATACTTAGACCAGGTGAAATTTGTCCAATTGCAGCTTGAAACTGATGCCTTTGTATCCACGGATGAAAATAGGTGAGCAGTCACCTTGAAAAATTCTGTCCCCAGAAGTCTTCTTTCTCTCCAATGTGCTGTGTATTACAATGGCTCAGTGCTGGCCCATAGTGGCACCTCAGTAATACTGGCTGAACGAACTTCTAGAAAAGTTCACAAATTTGTGCGGTTGACGGGACCCTGCTGGCTGCAGCGCCTAGCCTCTAATTTCTGACCACCAGGGGGCATACGTCCGTTTCCAGAGTACCCTTATTCCCAGCAGACTCCGGAAAGCGGGGTCCCTTGAGGACAGGGAGTCCCAAGGAAGGGAAGGATTGTGCCAGAAAACTCTGAATTGAGAAAAAAGGTACATTCGAACTGGGTTTTTTCAGAGAGTGGTCCGATAGCCACCAAACCATAATCACCTAGGGTGCATGGCTAAAATGCAAATTCCAGCTTGTTCACTTCAGGCCGAGAGAATCAGACTTTCTGAGGGTAGGGTATAGAAATCATATGTTAAGGCCTCCAGGCAATTCCCCCCCACGCTCATGGCTCTTTATTTGGACTACCTGTATTCAATATTGTGTTAACTGTGTGACCTCAGGCAAGTCAATTAACCTAAGACTCAATATTGTCATATTAGGGGAACATAAAAACCTAACTCTCAGGTATGTTGTGAGTAATAAACGAATCAATCCATCTAGAGAGCTTAGAATGAAGCCCGGAAGGAAGCATATTAGCTCTTATACCTCTTAAGATATTATTATTATTATTATTTGGGACGGAGTCTTGCTCTGTCACCCAGGCTGGAGTGCAGTGGCACGATCTCGGCTCACTGCAAGCTCTGCCTCCCGGGTTCACGCCATTCTCCTGCCTCAGCCTCCCGAGTAGCTGGGACTACAGGCGCCTGCCACCATGCCCGGCTAATTTTTGTATTTTTAGTAGAGACGGGGTTTCACCATGTTAGCCAGGATGGTCTCGATCTCCTGACCTCATGATCTGCCCACCTCGGCCTCCCAAAGTGCTGGGATTACAGGCGTGAGCCACCGCGCCTGGCCTAATTTTTAATTTTTTTTGTAGAGATGGGGGTTCTTGTTATGCTGTCCAGGCTGGTCTTGAACCGCTGGGCTCAAATGATCCTCCTGCCTCAGCCTCCCAAAGTGTTGGGATTACAGGTGTAAGCCACCATGCGTGGCCAGCCTGGGCCTCAGTTTCTGCACATGTAAAATGAGGGAGTGGGACTAATTGGTCTGTGAGATCCCTTCCAGTGCTAATGTTTTATAAAAACTTCACAGGGGCCAGGTGCAGTGGCTCACACCTGTAATCCCCAGCACTTGTAGGAGGCAAAGTTGGGAGGATTGCTTGAGCTCAGGAGTTTGAGACCAACCTGGGCAACACAGCAAGATCCTGTCCCTACAAAAAATTTAAAAAATTAGGTGGGCATGGTGGCGGACATCTGTGGTTCCAGCTACGAGGGAGGCTAAGGCGGGAGGATCACTTGAGCTTGGGAAGTCGAGGTTGCAGTGAGCCATGATTGCACCACTGCACTCCCACCTGGGCAACAGAGCAAGACCCTGTATCAGAAAACAAACAAATGGCTGAGCATGGTGGCTCATGCCTATAATCCCAGCACTTTTGGGAGGCTGAGGTGGGTGGCTCACTTGAGGTCAGGAGTTCGTGACCAGCCTGGCCAACAAGGCGAAATGCTGTCTCCACTAAAAATACAAAAATTAGCTAGGCATGGTGGTGCATGCCTGTAATCCCAGCTACTTGGGAGGCTGAGGCACGAGAATTGCTCGAACCCGGGAGGTGGAGGTTGCGGTGAGCTGAGATCAAGCCACTGCACTCCAGGCTGGCCAACAAAGCAAGACTCTATCTTAAACAAACATGCCAACAAACAAAAAACCCAAAACTTCACAGGGTTTGAGGATCCTCCTGAACACACACACACACACACGCACGCACACACACACACACCACTTCCCTTCATCTATGTTCCTACGGCCCCTGTGTGGTTCATTCACCTCGAATTACATTGCTAACTCTCTTCCCTGCTTTTTTGAGGGTAGGGTCTGTGTGGTCTTCATCCCAGAGCCTGGCATGGTGCCTACCATATGGTTCCCGTGCAGTAAATATCATTTATACTGGAGAAAGTAGAAATGTAAAGTGTGACACAAAGGGGAGGAATGGGGATAATTTTTATTCCTAGTTGGTCTTTTGGGAAATAGTTGTTGGGAGTAGCCGGAGGGTCCTGGAGACCTAAGGAGGGCGTTCTGGTGTATTGGGTGGACAGAGACCTTGGTGCAGGGAATGGGGAAAAAGAAGAGCAGTTTGGAGCAGAGGAGCTTACAGTGTGTTTCACCTCCCAGTTTCCTCCTGCAGTTGACCTGCTTTTTGGTGGTGGTGGTGGTGGTGGTGGTGGTGGTGGTGGTGGTGGTGGTGGTTGTTGTTGTTGTTGTTGTTGTTGTTGTTTGAGAGAAGTGGAAATGGGGTCAGGGCCCAGCCCAGTAGCCTGCAGAGGGTAGGCCTGCAAATATTTCAAATATTTAGCCATAGCATCTGAGAGCTAGAAGGAAACACAGAGGTTTGAGGCAGGCTTCTCATTTTTACAACTAAGTAGAAAACTACAAGCCAGAAGGCAGTGTCCCTTGCCCATCAAGATGACACATCAGGTAGTAGTGGCGAAGGGAATGTGGGTCTGTCAACTTCCAACCCAGGGCCCTGCCCTGCACCCCGCTTCCTCCAACACTTTGTCTGGACAATGAATGACTTGCATGGGAATGTTTCGGAAAGCGTGGTCATGTCTTCACTGGTCTTTTGTTCCATCCAACCGTCTAGCTGCCTCCTGCATGAGTCCACCTGGATGGCCCCCAGGCATTTGAAATACAGATAGGCAAAACTGAGCTTGTTACCTTCTCCTGAGTCTTCTGCTCCGCCCTTGTTTCTGCTGTCAGCAAAGAGTGCCACCATTTGTTATTGCATCGTCCAGATTAGAAATCTGGGTGCGCTCCTTGACTCCTACTTCTCCCTCGCCCCCCAATCACTCCCAATGCCTGTCAATCCCACCTCCTGCTCTCTCCATTTCATCCCCATCTCCAGTACTGAGGCTCCAGTTCAGGGTCTCCTCACATCCAGGCAGGCTTCTCATCAGTCTCATTACACTCAGACTCTAGTCCCCAGCAGCTCAAAGTGTCATCTGCAGGCTGTTTGTAAAATACAAACCTGGTCAAATGTTGATTGAAGTCCTGTGCTTGGTGCTAAATGAATGATGATGAACAAGACAGATGGGGTCCAAGGGTTGACCAGGGGAAGGGTGATATGGACAAGTATATTCTAATTATAATATACCACAGTGAGGGTTGTGGCAGGGGAAGTGCGGAGTGAGATGTGAACCTCGGGGAAGGACAGCTCCTGAAACTGGTGTGTGGTATGAGTTCATGTGAGTAGATGAATACTCCTAACCTAGTGAGATTTCAACATTTACGTCTCTCCTTGTGTCTTGTGGGCTGCATGCACTGTCATTGAGAGTATGTGTGTATGCATGTGCTTGTCTGTGCATATGTGTGTTTCTGTTGGGATTGCATTTGGCCGTGAGTGACAGACAACCAAAGGAGTGGTGGCTTCAACAAAATGGAAGTTTATTTTTCTCTGACTTAAGGGTCCGGACCCAAGTGGTCCAGGATTGCTGTGGTGTCTTGTGTGTGTGTGTTTCTTTTTTTGAGACAGGGTCTTGCTCTGTCACCCAGGCTGGAGTGCAGTGGCATAATCACAGCTCACTGCAGCCTCCAACTCCTGGACTCAAGCCATCCTCCTGGCCTTAGCCCCTGAGAACCTGCGACTACAGGTTTGCGTCACCACACATGACTAATTTTTCTTATTTTTGGCAGAGATGGGGTCTTGCCCTGTTGCCCAGGCTGGTCTTGACTTCCTGGCCTCAAGTGGTCCTCCCACCTTGACCTTCCAAAGTGCTAGAACTACAAGCATGAGCAACTGCACCCAGCAGGTTGCAAATTCTTTGACACTTCTCTCATTGAGCAGTTGGTCAGTGAGAGACTCAGCCTCACTGAGCTATAAATAAAAGGTTCAATTACTGTAGGAGAAAAAGAATCTCATATTAGGGGAAGGTTAGTAGTCTATGTCACAGCGTGTGTGTGTGTGTGTGTGTAAAGTTTCTAAGTGTTCTCTGTCCCTTCTCCTTAAATGTTGGTGGACTTGTGACTGCCTTGACCCAAACAGTAGGTCTATTAGCATAGGCAGAAGTGATGGCAAGTACCTTCTGAGGCTCAGTTGTAACAGGCCATAGAGCATCTACTTTGATCACTGAAATACCTGCTCCCGAAGCCTGGGCTGCCATGTAAGAAAGTCCAACTCTCCTGAGAGCTGGAGAGGCCACATGTGGATGTTCCAATTCGCAGTTCTGGCTGAGCCTTCCAGCTGCCCCTGCCAGCATGCCAGACATGAGTGAAGCCGTCATGGACCCTCCGAGCCAACCCGTGTACCAGCTAAACTCCACCAAGTGACCTCAGTCAGTGGCACAAGGAGTAAAAAAATTATCCAGCTGAGCCTTGCCCGGAAGATGCACTTACCAACACAGTGTTTATCCTTGTTGACCAGGGAGTAGTCGCATGGCCATACCTAGCTGAAAAGAAGGCTGGAAAAAATAAAGTCTTTATTCTGGGCGGACATTGCCTAGGTATAAATAAAAATCCAATTACTATAGAAGAAGAGGAATCTCATATTAGAGGAAGGTTAGCTCTGTCACAGCATGTGTGTGTGTGTAATGTAAAGTTTATATGTGTTTAGCACTGGAAAGTCATTCAATATTTGTTGGTTCTCTTACACAAATGAAGACCAGAGAGGTAGAGTGAGCTGCCCAAAGTCACACAGGAAGTGATAGTGTCCTGGGCCTTTAATATCAGCTCAGGAGCATCCAGGCAGTAGATGGACTAGGAATTTGCAGCTTCTGGTCCCAGGCCTGCCCTGTCACCTCCCAGGACTATACTCCTGGCACCTGTTCCACCTGGTGGTGGTGCCACCCACTTCCTTGTACCCACAGTCACTTCTGGGTGAATGAGGGGACCCTGGATTAGGGCAGTACTTTCCTAGCATCTTCCAGAAAAGAGGGAAGACAGGCAGGAGGTGGCCCCAGCCTAGAACCCTGGGCAACGCTTCTGAGTGTGGGCTGGGAAGCCATTGACAGGTGGGCCAACCTGGCTGAAGGACCTACAGTTGGACCTTTTGATCCTTGGAAGGAAGATGGCTAGGTAAGACATTAAGTCTTTCCTAGCCATCTTCCTGCTTCTGCATGGCAAAACCAGTTCACGCCAGCATTTCATCACATCCTCATCCAGGGAGGCACCCGTCCCATCTACTTGCTCATGGACAGCGGTTCCCGATGCTCGTGACTGGGCAGCCTGAGGAACACTGCTGAGTCTTGTGGTGCATCTGAACGGTGTGGCTCAGTGATTGGATGACCTCATGCAAGATGATTTTGCCCTCTGAGGATCAGCTTCCTCTTAAAATGAGGATCATAAGTGCCTTGTAGGACTTTTATGAGCATTAAATGAAATAATATTGGCCGGGCACGGTGGCTCACACCTGTAATCCCAGCACTTTGGGAGGCCGAGCGGGCAGATCACCTGAGGTCAGGAGTTCGAGATCAGCCTGACCAACATGGTGAAACCCCGTCTCTACTAAAAATACAAAAATTAGCTGGGCATGGTGGTGGGCGCCTGTAATCCTGGCTACTCAGGAGGCTGAGGCAGGAGAATCACTTGAACCTCCAGGCGGAGGTTGCAGTGAGCCGAGATTGTGCCCCTGGACTCCAGCCTGGGTGACAGAGCAAGACTCCGTCTACAAAATAAAAATAAAAATAAAAATAAAAAAAATAAATAAATAATATAGGTAAAGCGCTTATCACAATGCCTGGCCATAACAAGCACTTAACACATATTAGCCATGATTATTACTGCTATTAAGTCCTGCCAGGCTATAATATCTCTGGCTCTAAGAAAAAGGAAATTGGAAGAAATAATAATAACAATAAGTTCAGATATAGTTATTGATTATTATTATTATTAGAGACAGAGTCTCACTCTGGAGTGAGGCTGGAGTGCAGTGGAGTAATCTTGGTTCACTGTAGCCTCAAACTTCTGGGCTCAAGTGATTCTCCCGCCTCAGCCTTCCGAGTAGCCGGGACCACAGGAGCACATCACCATGCCTAGCTATTTTTTTTACTTTTTGTAGAAACAAGGTCTCATTTTGTTGGCCTTGAATTCCTGAGCTCATATGATCCTTCCACCTTGGCCCTACAAAATGCTGGGATTACAGGAGTGAGCCATTGCGCCCGAACTTGATGTGATGTTTTGCAGACCTTACCTATTTTTTCCTTACTGGCATTTTAACACTTCATGGCCACCACTGGCCCCTTTTCTAGGAGCTGGACTGTCCTGTGCTCGTTGCCGCAGAAGATGATGCTGCAGAAATAAAGTTGCTTCCTGGCCTAGTTCTCCAGAAACCCAGCCTTTAGGGGAATGGAGAGGCTTCTGAACATCGGCCACATAGTCGAAGGAAATACCATAAGTGAAAGCTGGGTGGGGTAGGTTTAAGGGGAGTGGGCTTCCCTTTAGAAACTAAAGAAGCTTCCTCCAGGCTGGTGGCAGATGAAAAGCGATGACTATGTAGGTGGCCATGAGTTCCAGCAAGAAGAACTCTACTGTGTATTTGGGACCACAGCCTAGGTGAGCAGAAAGAGAATGGCCCCATTGTGAGGCTGGGCAAATGGGAACTTGCCTCCCTGGAATCCTGGAACATCAAGGCTGGCATGAATGTAGTAAAAAAAAAAAGCCACCAGAAGCCAGGCGTGGTGGCACAAATCTGTAGTCCCAACTACTCAGGAGACTGAGACGGGAGGATGGCTTTAGCCCAGGAGTTCAAGGATACAGTGAGCTACAATCATGGCACTGCACTCCAGCCTGGGTGACAGAGCGAGATATTGTCTCTAAAACAAAAAACAAAAAACAAAAAACACCCATGTGTGAGCCAATGACTAGCTGAACAGTGGATGACACAATGATACTAATCAGCAGCAGATGACACAGAGGCAGAGCGCTTCCACCCCTGCCTTTGGACACTTCGAAAATTTCCTGGTGCAGAAGGAGGGGGAAACTAAAATTGACTGGGATTAAACTGAGTTATACAAAAGCTAATACCTATTTCCTATACCCTGCAGTTGAGGGTGGAGTCATTCCTGCTACACTTGTGTCAAGTACTGTATAATTTATGATGTGAAGCCATGGAGTTTGAGTCAACCCAGATCTGAGTTTGAATTCCAGCTGTGTGACCCAAGGTAAGTTACCTAACCTCTCTGTTCCTCAGTTTCCTCTGCTACAATGTGGGGATCCTAATATCAATCTCATAGAGTTGGTAGGAGGATTTGAATAAGGAAAGGGATGTAAAGTTTTTATGTGTTTAGCACTGGAAAGCCACTCAATATTTGTTGGTTCTCCTACACAAATGAGGACCAGAGATGTAGAGTGAGTTGCCCAAAGTCACACAGGAAGCCATAGAGCCCTAGATCCTTGGTTTCAGGCTTGAATGCTGAGAGAGGTCAGGAAGGCCAGAGAAGCTGGGCAGGCTTTCTGGAGAAGGTGGCCCTCTCTTGGGAAGGTGCTCCTAAACTTCATTCCCAAGCTTCGCTGCCCCTTCCACCAAAATGGGAAAAAGAACTGCTTTGGGGAGGGATAAGCCACAGCTCCTGATTCACTCCTGCCAGTGTAGACCAAGATCTCTTGGGGGCCAGGTGGTTTCCAAGCCAGGCCTCATCTGCTCTTCCACACGGGTGACCACACAGGACCCTCAGGGCGTTCACACCTGTGGAGCAAATTTAACAAATCTGGCAGGCCATGGGCACAGCTAGGTCCTGAGTGCTGGCAGTGGGGGGATTCTCGTGGCTTCTGTTGTGCCGAGTGGGCAGGATTTTGAGCACGAGGGATGCCCATTGTGTCTCCCAGCTTTTGTCCCAGCTTTTTCTGAGTTTTCCTCCTGCAGGGCCCCCAAGGCCTGGGGATAAACAGCCCACATTCTGCACATTCCCTGCTTTGCAGTACCCCTAAGCAGGCAGCAGATTTATTTGGACCTCCAGCTCTCAGAGACAACTACTGCCTTTCAGGTAAGAGAATGGTGGTCCTGGCTCTGGGGGTTTCCAGAAGGCAGAACCATACTCAGAGGGATTTAAGATAGACTGAAGGAGCATCTTGCTGATGGGGAGGAGAATGAGGCTCTGGAGCAGGTTTTGTCTGTGGGTTTGGTTCAAGTTTTTCTCTTTTTTTTTTTTGTCTTCTGGGATCATGAGATGTACAGGCCTTTCATGTCCTACCATCTCTCCTTTGGAGGCTGCAGAGTACAAAGGGCATAGGCTTTGGAGACAGCAGACCTAGATTGAAATCCCAGCTCTGACATTCAGTTTTCTCATCCATAAAATGGGAAAAACTATATATAATTATATATATGGAATAACTGTATATATCCTTATTATAAATTCCATATAGCCATTCATTCAAAATGCTTTCATTGATTTTTGAGGAATACTTGTACCAGTAACCAACCTAAGGTTATGAATGATAGACAACTGTAGTTTTCACAGGAATGTTGGTTGATACTCTCATTTAAGTTGAGGAGGAAGATGAAAGTGAAACAATGAAAATTTTTGTCCTGAATTTCATTCCTTATTCAATGACGTGAGCAACCTCTTTGGTGAATCAGATAGTAGTTTACAAACACTGGAAGAATATTTCCTTGAATTCTTGTGCTATTCATAACGTAATGGCTACAGACAAGACACACTATTAAGTTTAATCTACATAATTAACAATTTCTCCATCAGTTGTTTTTTTTTTTTTTTTTTTTTTTTTTTTTGAGACAGAGTTTTGCTCTTGTTGCCCAGGCTGGAGTGCAAAGGTGCCATCTCAGCTCACTGTAACCTCCGCCTCCTGGGTTCAAGTGATTCTCCTGCCTCAGCCTCCCGAGTAGCTGGGATTATAGGCATGTGTCACCATGCCCGGCTAATTTTATATTTTTAATAGAGTTGGGGTTTCTCCATGTTGGTCAGGCTGATCTCGAGCTCCCGACCTCAGGTGATCTGCCCACCTCAGCCTCCCAAAGTGCTGGGATGACAGACGTGAGCCACCGTGCCTGGCCTCCATCAATATTTTAAGTCTCAACAATCAACGAAACAATAGATCAAGCCCTGTTTTGCAGTTTTGCTGATTTCCATACTCTTACCATGGCCAAGTTCATGCTACCAATGTGACATCACTGAGCATGGAGTTGGGAGGAGATTTACAGCAGCACACCACAGTATTGCACTTCCGCCACACAGATGTAATAGACATTCATAATCTCAAGAACATAGATAATAGGAAAGTGTAGTAAAATAATTAGAAAGTTATGAGTTTTGTTTTGAAGATAATTTATTTAATTGTAAGCTTATATAATTTAATTTTTTATAATGACTGTGCTTAACCGACTGAAAAGTTGACAATCAGCTCTTGTGAAGTGGTGCGAGCTGGCTGCAGCTCACCCGTGCTCAGGAGAGAAGGTGGGTCTTGTAAACAGGAGAAGTTGGCAGGGTGTGGCTAAGGGAGATTGGGCAGCACCCCCTTTCCTAAATGGGAAACCACTAACCAGGTCCCAAAAGCTATTGCCCATGATGTGTAGGGTTGTCAGATTATCCAATTTTCTTTCCCAGAAATCTGGGTTTTTATGTGATTCTCTTGATTTAAGAAAATTGGCAACAAGTGAAGACATTTTTGCAAACATAGTGCCAGCCAAACAAAACCTATTTGTGTGCAGAATGCAGCCTGTGGGCCCCCCTCTGCCTTCACACATGCCTCATGAACTCTCCTGTTAGGGACCCATTGAGCAGGGCCAGGACTAGGGTGAGGGGAGTGAGGCACTCACTTCAGTCATAGTACTCAATGGGATGCAAACAACTCAGTAATCAAAATAAACAATATTTTAATGCCATATTAAAAAAAATTTTTAGGGGTGGGGTCTTTCTATGTTGCCCAGGCTGGATTCGAATTTCTAGGCTCACACAATCCTCCCACCTCAGCCTCCCGAGTAGCTGAGACTATAGGTGCACCCCACTGTGCCTGGCCAATGCCATATTTTTTAGCAATCAAATTAATGCAAAAAAAATCCATATTGAACAAAATGTTTTCAATAAAGACAGAATCAGTAACAGTATCATGCCAGGGCACACTGGAGCCTGAGGCAAAAGGAAAAATCCATAATACTGATTTGGGACTAGGGGAGCTTAATGTGCACTTGTTAATGGAGCTTAATGGCACCATCAGTGCCATTCTCTGGCCCAGTGTTCTAGGGCTTTGGGGAGGGCAAGGATACATTAAGATCTGAAGCTGGGAAACTTCCTTCCAGACCTTGGCTCTTCTTGAAGGCTTCTGTTTTCCATGTGGCTCTTAGGAAGGCCCAGAGAATGCTTGCTTAGCAACCTGCCCCAACCCCAGAAGATCTGAGTTTAGAAGGGGAGCGGAATCCATCCACAGTGGAGCTGATTTGCATGACAGGGCTTGTCATTGCTGAGGACCTGGGGAGTCACCACTCCCGACCCTACAAGATCCTTGCTGTGTGACTTTGCGCAGCTGACTGGAGCTTCACAATTTCCTAGGATATGGGGCCTATGTTTATTCTCCCTGACTTCCAGCCGGTCACAACATGTTGTTTACCCCTTGTGGAGTTTGACGTTGTATTGTTTTTTCTTTTTCTTTTTCTTTTTTTTAATTTTACTTTAAGTTCTGGGATACATGTGCAGAACGTGCAGGTTTGTTACATAGGTACACATGTGCCATGGTGGTTTACAGCTCCTACCAGCTTGTCATCTAGGTTTTGAGCCCCGCATGCATTAGGTATTTGTCCTAATGCTCTCCCTCCCCTTGCCCCCCACCCTGCGACAGGCCCCCGTGTGTGATGTTCCCTTCCCTGTGTCCATGTGTTCTCATTGTTCAACTCCCTCTTATGAGTGAGAACATGCAGTGTTTGGTTTTCTGTTCCTGTGTTAGTTTGCTGAGAATGATGGCTTCCAGCTTCATCCATGTCCCTGCAAAGGACATGAACTCATTCCTTTTTTTTTTTTGAGATGGAGTCTCGCTTTGTCACCCAGGCTGGAGTGCAATGGTGCCATCTCGGCTCACTGCAACTGCCATCTCCCAGGTTCAAGTGATTCTCCTGCCTCAGCCTGCTGAATAGCTGGGATTACAGGTGCCCACCACCATGCCCAGCTAATTTTTGTATTTTTAGTAGAGATGGGGTTTCACTATAATGGCCAGGTTGGTCTCGAACTCCTGGCCTCAAGAGATCCCCCCGCCTTGGCTTCCCAAAGTGCTGGGATTACAGGCGTGAGCCACCGTGCCTGGCCGAGTTTTACATTTTACATCCTAGAATATAAAGGTCAATTCTTTTCTCCCGGGTTTCCAAGCAGAAAAACACTTTGTTTAGCATATATCAGTGGTTCTCAAATAAGGGTGGGGGGAATTTTGTCCATCAGAAGACATTTGACAACAAAGGCATTTTTGGTTGTCGTGGCCAGGAGCAGGGGTGCTACTAGCATCTACCGAGTAGAGGCCAGGAATGTTGCTAACCCTCCTACAATGCCCAGGGCAGTTTCCTACACTGTAGATTATCTAGTCCAAAATGTGAATATGCTGAGGTTAAAGCTGAAGTTAGGAAACCCTGGCCTATAAAGATAGATCCCTGCCCCATTTTCAAAGTTCTCCTGGGAGACTATATTCTCTTCCATTGCCTTAAAGCTCTGGCAACCAGAAACTTCTAACTCATTCACTCCTATTGTTATTTTATAACTTTTTTCCCTTCTAACTTCAAGAGAGATAGAAAACAAGCTCCTCAATCCCCACTCTCTTCTTGGGCTAACTGGCATTTCCCGCTCGCTATTCTATGCCTTGTTGATTTCTCTCTTTTTCACCCTTCTCCCACCAGGGCTCAAATCAAGAGAAGCAGGGGCTCAGTTCTGGCTTTTGGGGTTTGAGAATGAGCCCCAGCCTCTGCTCTGTGGAGAGGCAGGCCAGGAAGACAGGAGCTGACAAGGATGAGCAGGGAGCTCACCAGATGATTAATAAATATTTGAACCATGGGGGGCAGGTAGTTTCCTTTTGCCACCCCCTCCTGGATGTCTTTGCTTGGCCAGAAAAGAAGGCCAGGTGTGGTGGCTCATGCCTGTAATCCCAGCGCTTTGGGAGACTGTGGCAAATGGATTGCTTGATCCCAGGAGCTCCAGACTAGCCTGGGCAACATGGTGAAACCCCTTCTTCATCAAAAAACACAAAAATTAGCCGGGTGTGGTGGCGCAGCTACTTGGGAGGTTGAGATGGGTGAATCACCTGAGTCCAGGGAGGTTGAGGCTGCAGTGAGCTGTGATCGCACCACTGCACTCCAGCCTGGGCAACAGAGTGAGATCCTATCTCAAAAAAAAAAAAAAAAAAAAAAGGGAAAGAAAATGCCCAGAAGCCTCCATCTCCCAAGTGCCTCCATCTCCCAGGTGCCTGCTGCCTGACCAAGGAGGCATACATAAACTTCCAGCCCTGCAGGAACTTCTGCTTCCTAAATGGTGGTGGTGAGGAGTTTAAATACTCAGACTGGGGGTTTCTAGTATTTTCTTCCTGAAGAGTGAAGAGAAGGGGTTTGGGGCAGCAGGAGAGGAGCTGCTAAGAGCAATAATAATAGCTTCTATTTATCACTGAGCACCCCTACCAGGTGCCAGGTACTGAGGAAGGTCCTGCCCACCCCCCACCATTTGGTTATATAAGCTTTTTGGGTTTTTTGTTTTTGAGACAGAGTCTCGCTCTGTTGCCCAGGCTGGAGTGCAGTGGTGTGATCTTGGCTCACTGCAACCTCCGCCTCCTGGGTTCAAGTGATTCTCATGCTTCAGCTTCAGAAGTAGCTGGAATTACAGGCACGCACCACCATGCCCAGCTAATTTTTATATTTTTAGTAGAGATGAGGTTTCACCATGTTGGCCAGTCTGGTCTTGAACTCCTGACCTCAAGTGATCCACCCACCTCGGCCTCCCAAAGTGCTGGGATTACAGGCATGAGGCACCGCGCCCAGCCATTTTGGTTTTTTTTTGAGAGAGAGTCACTCTGTAGCCCAGGCTGGAGTGCAATGGCACGATCTTGGCTCACTGCAACCTCCGCCTCCCAGGTTCAAGTGATTCTTGTGCCTCAGCCTCCCGGGTAGCTGGGACTACAGGCGTGCGCCACCATGCCTGGCTAATTTTTGCATTTTTAGTAGAGACAACGTTTCACCACGTTGGTCAGGCTGGTCTGGAACTCCTAACCTCAAGTGATCTGCCCACCTTGGCCTCCCAAAGTGCTGGGATTATAGTCATGAGCCACTGTGCCTGGCCAATTATATAATTTTTTGTAGTAAAATATACATATAAAATTTACCATTCTGGTCGGGTGCGGTGTCTCATGCCTGTAATCCCAACACTTTAGGAGGCCAAGATGGGTGGATCACCTGAGATCAGGAGTTTGAGACCAGCCTGGCCAACATGGGGAAACCCCGTCCCTACTAAAAATACAAAAACTAGCCAGACATGGTGGTGCGTGCCTGTAATTCCAGCTACTCGGGAGGCTGAGGCAGGAGAATCACTTGAATCCAGGAGACGGAGGTTGCAGTGAGCTGAGATCATACCACTGCACTCCAGCCTGGGCAACAGAGCGAGACTCTGTCTCAGTAAATAAATAAATAAATAAATAAATAAATAAATAAATAAATAAAATAAAATAAAATAAAAATTTGCCATTCTAGCCATTTTTAGGCGTACACTTCATTGGCATTAAGTATCTCCACAGTGTGGCACAGCTGTTATCACTCTCCATGCCCAGCACTTTCTCATCATCCCAAACTCTGCACCCATTAAATAATAACTCCCCATTCCCCTTCTCCTAGCCCCTGGGAACCTCTGTTCTACTTCCTGCCTCTATGAATTTTGGGCAGAGTTTTTAGTAATACATTATCTCTCATTGTCAATATGTCTTTGTCATTCTATGTTAAAAATCTCTACTTCACAGACAGGAAAACAGGCCCAGAGGAGTTAAGTAATTGGCCCCAAAGTCACACAACTAGCAAGTGACAGAACCAGGATTTGAACCCAGTTCTGTCTGGCTCCAAAGGCCAGAGAAAGGAGGGGCAAAGAGGGAGAATGGAGGAGCTGTCTGAAGTGAGGTACGGGTGAGGAATGGAGGAGGCTTGCATTTTCTTTCTTTCCCTTCCACTGACAACTTGCTCAGGAATGCTGACTGGGTGTCCCTCTCTCTCTCTGACCTACCTAATTTAGGCCTGGAGCTTTGAATGAGAACAGGTGGGTTTTTTTCCTGCCTGGTGCCTCTGTTTCCCCAATTTCATCTGACATCCTTCCTAGCTGTGGTAAGGAGGAGCCAGCAGTGGGGGAAATGTGAGCTCTGGGCTCTGAGTAAAATCTGGCAGAGCTTCCTCCGGAACCTCCCTCCTCTCAGGCCTTTCTGTTCCTGGACAAGTTGACCAGTGTGTGAGTCTATCTGAGTGGCTCCCTTGTGCTGGCTGCTCTGTAGGGCACAACAACAAGATAAGGCTTGATAACAGGGAATGAGGCCAGCCAGAATGTGCACAGGGATCTTGCATAGCAGTGAGCATAAGGAATTCAGGGATGCAGGCATTCGGGGTGGGTTGGAATAGTCAGGGGAGAATTCCTAGAGGAAGTGGGTCTCAAGAGGTGGGTAGGGTTGGGATGAAAGAAAAAGCAAAGAGTGTTCTTGGAGATGGGAATAATTCAGAAGTCTTGGAGAGTACGCCTCTCTCTGGAGCTCTGGGAACCCCAATGATGGAGGAATTCTATCATCTACCCATTCATTCTTTCACTCACTCATTTAATAAACATATATTAAACACTTACTTCATATTTAGAGTGGTGATGGCCGGGTGCGGTGGCTCACACCTATAATCTGCACTTTGGAAGGTCGAGGCGGGCGGATCGCTTGAGCCCAGGAGTTTGAGACCAGCCTGGGCAACATGGTGAAACCTCGTCTCTACAAAAAATACAAAAATTAGGCAGGCATGGTGATGCACGCCTATAGTTCCAGCTACTTGGGAGGCTGAGGTGGCAGACTGAGGTAGGAGGATCACTTGAGCCTCTGAGGCAGAGGTTGTGGTGAGTCCAGATTGTGCCACTGCTTTCTAGCCTGAGTACAGAGTGAGACCTTATCTCGAAAAATAATAAGAGTAGTGACAAATAAGATACAGTTTCTGCCATTGAATGATTCACAGTCAAGTAATGGAGATAATTCTTATGTTTTAAATGAAATTTGTTTATAAATGGAAATTATAGACATTATGTTCAGCAGACAATGCACTAAGCAGGAGACCACCATGGGCATGGTCAGTCCTTTCTGGGATAGGATCAGGAAACTTCCTTGGAGAAGGTACTGCTTGAACTGAATGTTGGGAGGTAAGTAAGAATTGGCTGGAAGACAGTGGGGCTGGACAGGCAGAGGAAGAGTGTGAGTGACTGCTCAGGAGCATGAAGTTGTCTGCAGGTGTGTAGGGCTTCCAGGAATTCTAAGGGCTGAAGGGTAAGGAGGGCATAGATGGGGCTGGAGGTGTAGGCAGAGACTAGATTAGAGAGGGTCTTACATGCCTTCTTGGGGAGTTAGGCTTTATCCCAAGGACAATGGAAGCCATTGGAGAGTTATTTACTTACTTATTTATTTATTTATTTATTTATTTTTTCTGAGACAGGCTCTCATTCTGTCACCAAGGCTGGAGTGCAGTGGCATGATCTTGGCTCACTGCAACCTCCACCTCCCAGGCTCAAGTGATCCTCCCACCTCAGCCTCCCAAGTAGCTGGGATTACAGGCATGCACCACCACATCCAGCTATTTTTTGTATTTTTTGTAGAGACGGGGTTTCACTGTGTTGCCCAGACTGGTCTCAACTTCTGAGATCAAGTGATACACCCACCTTGGCCTTCCAAAGAGTTGGAATTACAGGCGTGAGCCTTTGCACGTGGCTGAGTTTTAATGAGGGAGATGAAACCATATGCATAACCAGATATGCATTTTAGGAATGCAGCCATTTAGCCAGGTGTGGTGGCACATGCCTGTAGTCCCAGCTACTCAGGAGGCTGAGGCAGGAGAATCGCTTGAACCCAGGAGGTGAGGTTACGGTGAGCTGAGATCACACCACTGCTCTCCAGCCTGGGCGACAGAGCAAGACTCTGTCTCAAAAAAAAAAAAAAATCTATAAGGAATGCAGCCATTTGAGGGTAGATCAAAGGGACAAAACTGGAGGCAGAGCAAGTTACTAGGAGGTTAGTGTAATAATGCCGGCAAGAGAAAGGGGAAGGTCTGGACTAAGTCTATGCCACGGACTGATGAGAAGGCAGTGGGTGTGAGAGATATTAAGGAAGTAGTACTGTGGGGACTTGGTTACCAATTAGATGAGGAGAAGCGAGAGGGAGAAATGATGGATAATGATCAGGATTTGGGCAACTTGGATGATGGTGCCATTCGCCAAGACAGGAAGAGGAGTAGCTTTGGAGGAGACATAATAATACTTAATATTAATGAAGTACTTACCATGTGCCAAGCACTTTTCTAAGTCCTTTACATACATTAACTCAAGTAACCCATACAACTCTATGAGGTAAATCCCCTTAGAATCTCCATTACACAGATGAAGAAACAGAAGCATAGAGAGTTTAAGCAACTTGCTCGAGGTTACACAGCTCTGGGTGTCTAAGTCCGAGTTCATAGCCACTATAACACTCCTTTCCAGGAGAGTAAGTTTTGTTTGTTTGTTTGTTTTGAGAAAGAGTCTCACTCTGTCACCCAGGCTGGAGTGAAGTGGCACGATCTCGGCTCACTGCAACCTCTGTCTCCCAGGTTCAAGTGATTCTCCTGCCCCAGCCTCCTGAGTAGCTGTGATTACAGACACCTGCCACCACACCCAGCTAGTTTTTGTATTTTTAGTAGAGCTGGGGTTTCACCATGTTGGCCAGGCTGGTCTCAAAAACTCCTGACCTCAGACGATCCGCCTGCCTCAGCCTCCCAAAGTGCTGGAATTACAGGCGTGAGCCACCACACCCGGCCCAGGAGAGTACGTTTAATGTGAGTTGGAAATGCCTGTGGCCATCCTAGTGGACTGCATCCTCCAGGACCAGTAAGAGGCTTAAAGTATCCTGAGGAACATTAATGTCTACAGAGTGGAGAGAAGAACAGCACATTGACTCAAACGGAGCAGCCAGGGAGATAAGAGTCAAGACAACTTGGCTTCCTGAAAGTTAAGGAGGAAGAAGGAAGGGTCTCAGTAGGATCTCCAGGATTCTGTTTAGGAGGGAGTTAGGGAAGGCAATCAGTTACAGGGAAGGCTGGGGTCTGGTCTTTACCCTGAGTTTGTATAGTAAGCATGCTACGTACTGCTGCATAGTAAGCAGGCTACGTATTGTGTCAGCTGGGTGCAGTGGCTCACGACCGTAATCCCAGCACTTTGGGAGTCTGAGGTGGGAGGATCGCTTGAGGCCAGGAGTTGGAGACCAGCCTGGGTGAGATAAGAAGACTCCCTCATGCCTCTACTATATATATATATATATATACACACACGTACATACACACACACACACACACACACACACACATACATATTTTCTGAGATGGAGTCTCACTCTGTCGCCCAGGCTGGAGTACAGTGGCATGATGAGCTCGGCTCACTGCAGCCTCCGCTTACTGGATTCAAGCGATTTTCCTGCCTCAGCCTCCCGAGTAGCTGGGACTACAAGGCACACGCCACCACTCCTGGCTAATTTTTGTATTTTTAGTAGAGTCAGGAGTTGGGGTTTTGCCATGTTGGCCAGGCGGTCTCGAATTCCTGGCCTCAAGTTATCTGCATGCCTCAGCCTCCCAAAGTGCTGGGGTTACAGGCATGAGCCACAGTGCCCGGCAAATTTTTTTTTTAATTAGCTGGGCATGTGGGACACACCTGTAGTCCTAGCTACTCAGGAGGCTGAGGCGGGAGGATCAGTTGCGCCTAGGAGTTTGAGGTTACAGTGAACTATGTTCATGTTACTGCACTCCAGCCTGGGTGACAGAGTAAGACCCTGTCTCTCAAAAAATACAATAAATAAATAAACTACATGTTTATTTGAGAGGCAGAAGGGAGAGTGTTGACAGAAATAATGGGTGTAAATGCCCCACAAGCTATAACCTTGGGAATTTTTTCAGTAATTCTCAGGGTCAGAAGCTGCAGAAATGTAAAGTAAAATGAGATTGTTGCAATATGAGGCCTTAAGGAGAATCCACTGGACAGAGACAGGAGGATGTAAGGCCTGTCTCTTTCAAACCCTGACATAGTAGTCAAAAAACATGTTACCCTGGACTCGGAAGAAACACAATATAGGTCATGAATTTCCACCGTGGCATCTTGGGAGAAATATGCCTGGTACTATGTCGATCTGAAGAAAATGCCAAGACAGTTGGGAGGCCCGAAAGCCTGTTGAGTTAGGAAGAGTTCAGTGGAAGCCTAACTGTAATAGAAGTGTGCAGCCTGTCTTGGTGAATGTTGGGCTGCGTTGGGCTCCTTCTGGGAGTCACTGCTTCCATCTTTTCTTCTGCAGTGTCCTTTTCTCTGCCAGCTTGTTCTTCCCATCCTTGTCAGGCAGCGAGTGGCATGCCTGGGCGTCAGGCACAGATGGAGCTGGAGCTCTTGCTGTGGGCCAGAAATAGCTTTGCAAATATCTGGCTGTGGGGGCATTATGTTTTCGTCCCCTTCCCTTCCTGTCCCCTCACTTCAATTTCTTGTGATTTCTGTGTCCGCAGAAATCACAAGATGAGCGACTGGTCATTCCTGGGCTGGCTCCTGACCCGAGTGCAGAACGATTCCACCGTGGTTGGCAAGGTATGGCTCACTGTCCTGGTCTTACACATCCTGCTTGTCGCCCTGCTGGGAAATGCTGTCTGTGGGATGAGCACTGCAAGTTCATCTGCAATACCCTGCGGCCTGGCTGCACCAATGACCACTTCTCCCACTTCCGCTGGGGCTTTCCAGATTGTGCTGGTGGCCGTACCCTCCATCTTCTTTGTTGTCTGTGTGCTGCACTAGATGGTGAAGGGGAGACAGTGGATGTGGAGAAGGGGTACCTGCTGGAAACCGTGCAAGAGCTGGCAGCTGGAGGGGCTCTCCCTGGACCCAGGCTGGGGCCCCTTGGGGCTTCTTTCTTTCTAGAGGGGCAGCTCTTAGTAGGAGAGGAGGGTTTTCCCCAAATGCCTTGGGGCTGCCACCTGGTACCCCAGCCTGCAGTCTTACAGGGTCCCGGCTGTCTGCACTGCCCACGTGGTGCTGCGGGCCTGCATGGAGCTGGCCTTCCTGGTGGGGTCTACTCTCTGGGTGTGATGTGCCATGTTGCTTCACTGCCACTCCTCCCCTGTCCCTCCAGTCCTGACTGCTTTGTGTCCAGAGCCATGAGGAAGAAAATCTTCCTGAACTTCATGTGCAGGTGGGGTTGGGCTGCTTCCTCCTGAACCCGATGGAGCTGTGCTACCTGGGCTGGGTCTTCCCTTGCCAGGCACGCTCTGTGGCCTGCACCAGCTAGTGCTACTTCTGCTCCACTGTGATGAGGAAGGACCGTGCTCCAGGTGCCCTCCTGCTGGTGAGTGCCCCGGCAGTGCAGGCCCCAGCACCGCACGCCCCATGCTCACTGCCCGGTGGTGAGAAGCAGCTGGCTTAGGGTAGCAGCAGAGACCTGACACTCCCCCCCAACAATGCCACTCAGCAAAAAAATCCTGCCATCCTGCTTGGTCTTTGAGGGTGGGGAATGTGGAGTGGGAGTGGAAAACCCTGCTTCTTCCTGAAGACGTTACCTCAACAGACACAGTTTAGTGAAGTGATGAAGAGTGAGGCCTCTGGAACCCAGATTCAAATCCCAGCTCTGCCATTTACCAGCGATGTAACCTCAGACAAATTGCTTAACTTCTCTGTACCCCAGTTTCTCTACCTGAAAAACGGAAATCGTAATAGATCCTCACTCCTACTTCATAGGAATGCTGTGAGGGTGAAATGAGTTTATACATGTAAAGTGCTTATAGATAGTAGCTGGTAACAAACGTTAGCCATTTGTATTAACCTCAGCTGCCTACAGCGTTGCTTTTGCTTGCCTAGCTTCCTGGGCCACCCACAATCGTGGAATCTATTGTCAATTCCTCCCTCAGTTGCTCTTACTGCTGTTGGAAGCCAAGTCCCCACACATTCTTCCTTGCAAGTCTCTCCTACACCTGTCCCCTCTGTTGGGTCCCCAAGTCATCTTCCTTGTTCAAGTTTGTATTCTCGGCCCCCTGCACTGCTGTTGCTGAACCTGCCAGGCACCTCTCTGCCTGCACTGCCCTTCCCTCCATTCCAACATACACCTGCCTGGCTGTGGAATCTCCTTGAATTAATCACTTAAAGTTCCTATGCCTGGAAACCAGCATCTTCCATGAGCCAGCCCGGACCTCCTTTTCTAGCCGGATCACCTACTTTTTCCAAAGAAGCCCTCCATTCTAGCCACACCAGGAGCTGTGCGTGGGGCTCCCTCCCCTCCCTTCAGAGGCTCCCTCCCCTACCTCCCACCCTTTGCTTGTGTTCCCTCCCGGGGACCTCTGACGTGGGAGGCTTCAGGACTAAGTTCGAATCCTGCCCCGCCATTCGGTGGTTGTGTGAGCTTGCGTAAGCTACTTGGTCTTCTGGTGATCAGTTTCCTGCTGTGTCAGAAGAGACTAATCATACTTTCTTCACAGGGTCATTGTGAGGATTAAACAAGATACTCTGAGTAAAGTGCAAGGCACACAATGTTCATCAATGAGTAGTAGATGCCATGATTATCACCTACATTCTACTATTATTGCTCAGATACTACCTTTTTTCTGTGCAACGTTCCTTGACCACTGCTCTGATTTTTTTCCTCTGTGCCTCCAAGGCAATTTCACTTAACAATTAGTCACGCAGTATTTTGTGACTTCCCCTTTACTGTGGTCTTCAGCAGTTATTTAAATCCCATCCTGCTGTGTAACTTTGCACATGTCTCTCATCGGTCTTTCATCTCAGTTGCAAGGAGGGGTTGTGACGATGTGCTTTGCAGGAAGAGGACACACGCTTCTGCTCCCAGCTTAGCACTTTGCGTGGAATAGGAGCTCAACTCATATATGCCGATTTAATTAATTTTGAAATCTTTAGGCTACAATTAGAACTGAGTCCAGACTGAGCTGTACTTGAGGCATGTCAGAAAAGCAGAGTGACAGACATTCCTCCAGTGTCTTCCACAACTTGGGCCGATTTCTAACAATCCTTTAACAACTAAAAAAGTTCCTTGCAGGGTCTAATTTGAGTCCTGCTTGCTGCAATTGAAGCTGCTTTTCAGCCTCTGATTATTGATGTTTAGGTCCTAAAAAGTGTGTGTGGCGGGGGCGGCAGGTGCAGTGGCTCACGCCTGTAATCCCAGCACTTTGGGAGGCCAAGGCGGGCAGTTGCCTGAAGTTGGGAGTTCGAGACCAGCCTGGCTAACATGGTGAAACCCCGTCTCTACTAAAAATAAAAAAAATTAGCCAGGCATGGTGGTGCACGCCTGTAGTCTCTGCTAGTCAGGAGGCTGAGGCAGGAGAATCACTTGAATCCAGGAGGCGGAGGTTGCAGTGAGCCGAGATCACACCTCTGAACTCCAGCTTGGGAGACACAGCAAGACTCCATCTCAAAAAAAAAAAAAAAAAAAAAGTGAGGGGGACAATATCTAGGATAATTGGAGATATAAACCTCCTGTGACCCAGCAATTCTATTCCTAAATATATGCACCAGAAAATATCTTGCACAGTGAGCACCTGAAGATATGTCTCACAATGTTCATAGCAGCATTATTTTGCAATAGCAAAAACCAGAAACAACCATGAATATTTATCAACAGAAGAATAGACAGACTGTGTTATATTCACATCATGGAATATTATACAACAGTGAAATGAATAAATTAGAGCTAATCATATTAATAGGAATCTTTCTTTTTTATTTTGTTATTCTTTTTTTTAAAAATAATAGGAATCTTTCAATGATGAGCAAAAAGAGCAAGTTTCAGAAGAGTAATGACAGTGTGGTATTATTTTTACAAACTAGGTAAAATAATATTTTATATTGTTTGAGGATATATGCTATGTAATAAAAGCGTATGGAAGTGCATGGAAATAACAAACATCCAATTCAGAATAGTGGTTGCCCCTGGGAAGGGGGAGGATAATGCAGGGTGGTACTGAGTGTTCAAACTGAGTTTGAGTAATTCTTTCTTTCTTTCTTTACCTCCCTCCCTCCTTCCCTCCCTCCCTTCCTTCCTTTCTTCCTTCCTTTGTTCCTTTTTTTGGGACGGAGTTTCGCTCTTGTTGCCTAGGCTGGAGTGCAATGGTGCAATCTCAGCTCACCGCAACCTCCGCCTCCTGGGTTCAAGCGATTCTCCTGCCTCAGCCTCCCAAGTAGCTGGAATTACAGGCATGCGCCACCAAGCCGGCTAATTTTGTATTTCTAGTAGAGACAGGGTTTCTCCATGTTGGCCAGGCTGGTCTTGAACTCCTGACCTCAAGTGATCTGCCCGTCTCGGCCTCCCAAAGTGCTGGGATTACAGGCGTGAGCTACTGCACCCAGCTATTGTTTAATTTTTTAATTTTTTGTAGAGATGGGGTCTCCCTATGTGCCCAGGCTCATCTTGAACTCCTGAGATCAAGTGCTCCTCCTGCCTTGGCCTCCTAAAGTGCTGGGATTATAGGTGTGAGCCACTGCACCCAGCCCAAATAGATTTCTATGTAGAGCCATTTTCCAAGGAAAGAATAATGGAGACATAACCTGGTTTTGTTCATTCTGTCTCTGCTGGGAGGATTATAGCCCCCCTCTATAAGTGGGAACTCTGAGCTGGAGACAGGTGACAGGATTTGCTGGATGCTATGTGGGAAATCAGGAGACCCTGGTGGTTACTCTTTCTTTGGAACAAACTGGATTTGTGGAAATTACTTGTGGTTTTAGAGCCATTGAGACTTGAGTTTTAATCCTGCCTCTGACATTATCTATAATAGCTGTGTGGTCTTGGCCAATCTCTGACCTTTTAAAGCCTCAGTTCCTCATTTAAATAGGAAAATAACAACATCGAGTTTGCAGAGTTGTTGGAAGGATTAAAATGGGAGTGGTCCACCTTGCTCTGGTTTGGTACATGGTGGAAATATAGCTCAGGTCCTTTTTCCCATGCTCATAATCAGCTAGTCAGTGACCTTCTTCTCCTGGGCCCCATCTGTTCTCAGGGAATTTAGCCAGCTCTTCTCCGTGACTATAATCAGGGCTCTTGACTGAAGGGAAAGCCACTTTCCATGTAATTTTGACATCTTGTGCCATGGAAATAATTAATACATTTATTGTCTTAATACATCTATTAATTAAGCAAATAACTACTGGTCAGTATAATATGGTAATCAAACTTTAGGCTTCAGGGACAGAGATCTGAGTGCTAGTCTTGGCTATGCATTTACTAGCTGCGTGACCTGGGCAAGTTACTTCTACTGTCCACGCCTCATTTCCTCATCTGTATAATGGGGATAACAGTGCCTACCTCCATGGGCTTTGCTGAGAGTATTAAATGAGAACACACATATGGTGTTTAGCAGTAGCTATTATTACCCTATCATAATCCCAGCAATGTGCTTGGGACTAGGGGGAGGAAGAAGTATAAATAAGACTGGTTTTGAAGCATCACAGTCAAAAGACATGATGACAAATAAATTCCATATACATTCATAGAATGATAAATGTGGTAAAAGAGACAGAAAGTGCTGGAGTCGGTGAGGGACGACCAACTCCTCCTGAAGGGGTTGTGGGGCAGCTCCACAGAGAAGCTAACATTTGGAATAGACCTTGAAGAACTAGTGGACTCCCTCAACTTGGGAGATGGGGAAGGATGTTTCAAATGGAGGGGGCAGCACATACAAAGGCATGGTGCTATGTTCTGGGGAGAGCAAGGCATTTCCCATGGCTGCTGCATGTAAAAAGTCTTTTGGGTTATGCTAAGAAGTTTGGATTCTGCTGGGCATGGTGGCTCACACCTGTAATCCCAGCACTTTGGGAGGCCTAGGCAGGCAGATCACTTGAGCCCAGGAGTTTGAGACCAGCCTGGGCAGCATGGTACAACTCCGTCTCTACAAAAGTTACAAAAATTAGCTGGGAGGGGTGGCATACACCTGTGGTCCCAGCTACTTGGGAGGCTGAGGTGGGAGGATGACTTGAACCCAGGAGGCAGAGGTTGCAGTGAACCAAGATTGCACCATTGCACTCCAGCCTGGGTGACAGAGCCAGACCCTATCTCAAAAAGAAGAAAGAAAAAGAAGCTTGGATTCTATTCCCTAGGCCAGGGGTCAGCAAACTACTGCCCTTGGGTCAAACAAAGAGAGAGGTGGCTGTTATGCTACTTGTTTTTGTAAATAAAGTTTTTTTGTTTTTGTTTTTGTTTACTTTTGAGACAGCCTCTTACTCTGTGGCCCAGGCTGGAGTGCAGTGGCATGATCTTGACTCACTGCAACCTCCGACTCCCGGGCTCAGGTAATCCTTCCACCTCAGCCTCCCGAATAGCTGGGAGCACAGGCACACACCACCATACCTGGCTGAGTAAATAAAGTTTGACTGGACCACAGCCATGCCCATTCATTTGTGTATTGCTTTTGTGCCACAATAAGAGTTGAGTAGTTGAGACAGAGACCATCTGGTCCCCAAAGCGTAAACTATTTACCATCAAGTCCTTTACAGAAAGTGTGCTGACCCCTGAGCTGGGCCATTGGGAACCTTTGAGGAATCCCAAGCCAAGAAGTGACATGATCATATTTGTGTTATGGAAAGACAACTCTGGCAGCCACATGGAGGACCAGTTAGAGGGGATGAAGTGGAAGCAGGTGACCACGAGAAGGCCGTTGCTATTGTCCAGCTAAGAGTTGACAAGGCCTGAATTGAGGCGATGGCAGTGGGAATGAGTGGCTGATGGAGATCTGAGAGATTTTTGTTGTTGTTGTTTGAGGTGGAGTCTCGCTCTGTCACCCAGGCTGGAGTGCAGTGGCATGATCTTGGCTCATTGCAATCTCCACCTCCAGGGTTCAAGCGATTCTTGTGCCTCAGCCTCCGGAGTAGCTAAGATTACAGGTATGCGCCACCACACTTAGCTAATTTTTAGTCGAGACAGGGTTTCACCATGTTGGTCAGGCTGGTCTCAAATTCCTGACCTCAAGTGATCTGCCTGCCTCGGCCTCCCTAAGTGTTGGGATTACAGGCATGAGCCACTGCACCCAACCTAGATTTGAGAGATATTTAGGGATTAGATCAGTAGGACTTGGTGCCTGAGGATGGTGGCTGAAGGAGAGGAAGGAGGCAGGGAAAGTGGACTTCTGGCCCCAGCAAAAGAGGGTTAGGGTTATTAACCAAAAGGAAAAAGTCTGTGGTGAAGGTTATACATTTCACTTTGGATACAGCTTGGGGTATTTGTAAGTGATGGTGGAAATACCAGGCTGGCCTCTAGAGTAATGTCTGCGTGGAGATTTGGGAGTTATCCACTGTGTGGGAGGTGTTTAGGAGTCCTGAGAATGAACAAGATCTCCCAAGGAGGGAGTGTAGGATCATAAGAGCAAAAGGCAAAGGAAGAAATCCTGAGAAGTGTCAGCAATGAAAGTCAAACAGAGGAAGTATATCTAGCCAGGAGATCCACAAGTACTTCTGGAGGCCAAGTTCTAGAAGGAAGGCAGGTCGAATAGGCATTGACTAGCAGGCCAGGGAGGCAGGCTCTAGAATTAGCAATTGGGCGGTTACTGCTTGGGTGACCAACTCACACCCAGAACTTTCTCAGTTTTAGCACTGAAAACTCCCATCCTGGGAATGCCCTCAGTCTCAGGCAAACCAGCAGAGTTGGTCACCCTACTGCTGACCTTACCATGAGTGATGTCAAGAAAAGTTTAGCTTGCAAAGAGCTAGCTTCTGAAGGTATCAATTTTCCTTAAAGTTGATGACCTAAGTCCTAAGTTGAACCTTTTTTTTTTTTTTTTTTGAGACAGAGTCTTGCTCTGTCGCCCAGGCTGGGGTGCAGTGGCGCGATCACACCTCACTGCAGGTTTGACCTCCCACACTCAAGCAATCCTTCCACTCAGCCTCCCGAGTACCTGGGACTACAGGCACACCTGGTTCATTTTGATTTTTTGTGGAGATGGTATCTCACTGTGTTGCCCAGGCTGGTCTCAAACTCCTGGGCACAAGTGACTAGGTTGATCCTTTCTGAATCACTCCAACCATAATAACAAAAAGCTCTCTTTGTACAGCACTTGACCATTGTATGACCTCATTTGATCCTTACAATAACCCTGCGAGGTAGGAGTTTGTAGCTGCAATTGCACAGGAGTGGAGATGGAGAGGTTGGCATTTGATGAAGCACCTGTGCCAAGTAAGTGGCAAAGGCAGGGCTCAATCTCAGCCTTTTAACTCCAGAAGCATTTGCCTGGCTGCCTCCTGGTTGTAGATGTCCATAGTCTGGGGAGCTGGGCTCCTGGCTGGCAGGGCTATGGATCCCCTGCTCACTGTAGAATCAGGCAGAGGTCAGGAAATTCTTGGAAGTGTAGAAGGAGCCCCACAGCTATGTGTAGATCAGTGCAAGAGTAAGGCTGTAGGTTCATAGAAAGGCCACTACATAAACTTATGCCATCAGGGGTTTGTAAGAGGGGCCATATTCTATGCAATAGCCAGGCTCTTAAACAAATTTTTCTTGTGGTAAAATATGCATAACCTAAAATTTACCTTTTTTTTTTTTTTTTTTTTAAAGACAGGGTCTGGCTCTGTCACCCAGGGTGGTGTGCAGTCATGTGCTCATAGCCCACTGCAGCCTCGAACTCCTGGGCTTTAATTATTTTATGTATAAAATAGTTAATCTCTGCATTTTAGCTATTTTATGTGTACATTTAAATTATTTTATGTGTACAATTCAGTGGCATTAAGTACATTCACAATATTGTACAACCATCACCACTATCCATTTCCAGAACTTTAAATAATCCCCAGTAGAAACTCCATACCCATTAAACAATGACTCACAGTTCCCCCCACCCTTAGTCCATGGTAACTTCTATTTTCTGTCTCTATGAATTTGCATATTCTAGTTAGCTCATATAAGGAGAATCAAACAATATTTGTCCTTGTGGGTCTGGATTCTTTCACTTAGCATAACATTTTTAAGGGTCTTCCATGTTGTAGCCTGTATTAAAATTTCATTCCTTTTTATGGCTGAATAAAAATGTGCATACGTTGTATGTATATGCCACATTTTGTTTATCCATTTATCTGTTGCTGGATAGACTCTTTTTATATTCTTATATTTCAAGTGAAGACAATCATTAATTTCTGATATCTTAAAGTATCGTTTCAGAGACAACTGGATACTATGTGCTTCCAGATATAAGAAATATTCTTGCCAAAAAAAAAAAATCAAACTCAAAGCTGATCAAGCCTCTAGATCTATCTACCAATGATAGGATATCAAACTACATTATGTGGATGCAATAAACAAAATCCTGACTGTGAGAAAATCTATAGGATAAATGATCATGTTTCTTCAACAAATAAGTTGCAGGGGGAAAACAGAAAGAGATAGAAGGGAAACCTGTAGATTAAAATATACTTAAAAGTCATGTCAACTCACTGCAGTGTGTGGATCTTGATTCAAACAGACATTTTTTTTAAAAAGACATTTACGGAGACAATTGGAATTTATGGAGATCATTCCATCATGGAGATAATAGAATGTCTGACGATGTTAAAACATTATTGTTTAAGGCCGGGCATGGTGGCTCACGCCTGTAATCCCAGCACTTTGGGAGGCTGAGGCGGGTGGATCACCTGAGGTTGAGAGTTCGAGACCAGCCTGACCAACATGGAGAAACCCCATCTCTACTAAAAATACAAAATTAACTGGGCGTGGTGGCGCATGCCTGTAATTCCAGCTACTCGGGAGGCTGAGGCAGGAGAATCACTTGAACCCAGGAGGCGGAGGTTGCAGTGAGCCGAGATCGCACCATTGCACTCCAGCCTGGGCAACAAGAGTGAAACTCTGTCTCAAAAAAAAAAATTATTGTTTAAAAATTGGTATGACCATTGTATTATGGTTTTGTTTAAAAAATAATCCTGGCTGGCGCAGTGGCTCACGTCTGTCACCCCAGCACTTTGGGAGGTTGAGGTGGATGGTTCGCTTGAGCTCACGAGTTGGAGACCAGCCTGGGCAACATGGTGAAACTCCGTTTCTACAAAACAAACAAACAAACAAACAAACAAAAATTTACCTGGGCATGGTGGTGCGTACCTGTAGTCCCAACTACTTGGGAAGCAGAGGCAGGAGAATCACTTAAGCCCCAGAGGCAGAGGTTGCAGTGAGCCAAGATCGTGCCACTGCATTCCAGCCTGGGTGATAGAGCCAGACCTTGTCAAACCCTTACCTTTTAGAGAAACACAATGAAATTCCCTTTCTTTCTTTCTTTCTTTTTTTTCTTTCTTTCTTTCTTCTTTCTTATTTTGACAGAGTCTCTCTGTTGCCTAGGCTGAAGTTCAGTGGTACAATCTCAGCTCACTGCAACCTCCACCTCCTGGCTTCACAGGATTCTCCTGCCTCAGTCTCCCAAATAGCTGAGATTACAGGTGTGTGCCACCACGTCTGGCTAATTTTTGTATATATATTTTTTAACAGACAGGGTTTCACCATGTCGGCCAGCTGGTCTCAAGCTCCTGACCTCAAGTGATCCACCCGCCTCAGCCTCCCAAAGTGCTGGGATTACAGGCATGAGCCACCGTGCCCAGCCTTTTTTCTTATTTTGAGACAGGGTCTCGCTCTGTTGCTCAAGCTGGATGCAATGGTGTGATCTTGGCTCACTGCAACCTCCGCTTCCCTGGCTCAACTGATCCTCCTGTCTCAGTCTCCCAAGTAGCTGGGACTACAGACACACATCATGCCAGGCTAATTTTTTTTGTTTTGTATTTTTTTGTATTTTTAGTAGAAGCAGGGTTTCACCATGTCAGCCAGGCTGGTCTCGAAATCCTGACCTCAAGTGATCTGCCTGCCTTAGCCTCCCAAAGTGCTGGGATTACAGGCATGAGCCACAACGACCCGCCTGAAATTTTTTTTTTTATTCTAATTTTTTTTTTGATTTTTACTTTTTTTGAGTCTCACTCTGTCACCCAGGCTGGAGTACAGTGGTATGATCTTGGCTCACTGCAAGCTCCGCCTCCCAGGTTCACGCCATTCTCCTGCCTCAGCCTCCTGAGTAGCTGGGACTACAGGCTCCTGCCACCATGCCCGGCTAATTTTATGTATTTTTAGTAGAGACGGGGTTTCACTGTGTTAGCCAGGATGGCCTCAATCTCCTGACCTCATGATCCTCCCACCTTGGCCTCCCAAAGTGCTGGAATTACAGGTATGAGCCACCGCGCCCGGCCCGGCCTGAAATATTTTTATATAAAATTATTTGATATCAGGGATTTGCTTCAAAATTATACTCAGTGTGGGGGTTGGGAAGTAGGTGGAAAGATAGTTGAAACAATATTTCTGTGAGTTGATAACTATTGAAGTTGTATGCTGGCTACTTGGGGGTTTATTATACTATTTTGTTTACATGTATATGTGTTTGACTTCCTGTTAGTAGCTTTTTTACCTCATTTCAGAGACGAGTTTCTTCATTTTGGACTGATCTTCAGCCAATACTCTAAGAATTTAGCTTTAAGTTTCCTGGAGAGCATTCTCCACCCACACTCCAAGTTTCTGCACAAAGGGTAAAGGATCTTAAGCTAATAAATGCAATAAGCTAATAAATGTTTGAGGAACAATATTTAAAGGTGTGCTTTTGACGTTTGAACAACACCAGCTATCAGGCAGATTTGCAATTCTGTGGACTTTTAAAAAAGCAGACTTGCTTATTTTCAATTCTTTTTGGAGAGTCATATCGTGGTAACTTACCACATGATAGGCATCATCTTACACACTTTACCATTTGCTATATCTTCTAAGCCTCACAGTAACTCTACATATTATTATCAGCCTCCATTTTACAGATGAAGAAATAGAGGTTCAGAGAGATTAATAATTCCTAACACTTGTTAACCACTTACTGTGTTTCGAGCACTGGGCTAATTGCTTTAAATGAATTTGCTTATTTTATTATCTCACATCCTTACAAGGTAGGCAATATTAATATTATTATTATTATTTTTGAGACGGAGTCTTGCTCTGTCCCCCAGGCTGGAGTGCAGTGGTGGGATCTCGGCTCACTGCAACCTCTGCCTCCCAGGTTCACACCATTCTCCTGCCTCAGCCTCCCAAGTAGCTGGGACTACAGGCGCACGCCACCACGCCCGGCTAATTTTTTTGTTTGTTTGTTTGTTTTTTAGTAGAGACGGGGTTTCACCATGTTAGCCAGGACGGTCTCTATCTCCTGACCTGGTGATCTGCCTGCCTCGGCCTCCCAAAGTGCTGGGATTACAGGCGTGAGCCACTGCGCCTGGCCACATTATTATACCTCTTCTATAGATGAGGAAATTGAGGTTTAGAGAGGCTAAGGAGCTTGCTGGCAGCTGCTAGAGCCAAGCATCCTCTCTGTGAGGCCCCAAAGCCCAGGCACTCACCACTCCACCCAGGATGCAGCCCAGAGCTTCAGGGCAAGCATTCCAGGCTCTGCTGTTTATTAGTCACAGCGCCTTGGGCAAATTAATTCACTTTCCCAAGCCTGGTTTCTAATCTGTGAAATGGGGATAAGACTAGCATCTCCCTAATATGGTAATTCTGGGGATTAAGTGAGACAGTGGATTAAGGGGTTAGCATAGTGCCTGACCCATAGTTAGGCTCCCTTGATATAAGTGATTTTTATTACCCAGCTTCTTTCTGGGGTGGAGGGCTTCTTGATTAAAGTCGGATCATTTTAGGACTTTAGGAATCTTCTGGAAAAATTGGCCTTCCCATGACCATCTGGGTGATTTTATGTGGATACTGCTCTGGCTTTTTTCTGTGCGAAGAGGAGAGGGATGCTTTACTTTTACTTTTACTTAGAGCTAGGGCAGGGTTTATTCTGGCATTTGGGAAGGAAAAGACTAAAATCAAGTGACGAAGAACCAGAGTTACTGTGTCAGTGTGAGTGCTGCCCTGGAGTTTCAGTCTTGCTTAGTGTCTGAAACTGGTTCCTGGTTCAGGCAAGAAGAGCTCTCAGGGACACCATATGCTACCCAGAGAGTGCCCTAGGTGTAGACACATGTAAATAAAAGAGTTGTTGACTGGCACGTGGTGGCTCACTCCTGTAATCCCAGAACTTTGGGAGGCCAAGGCAGGCGGATTACCTAAGGTCAGGAGTTTGAGACCAGCCTGGCTAACATGGGGAAACCCTGTTTCTACTAAAAATACAAAAAGTTAGCCAGGTGTGGTGGCGGGCGCCTGTAATCCCAGCTACTTGGGAGGCTGAGGCAGGAGAATCGCTTGAACCTGGGAGGCGGAGGTTGCAGTGAGCTAAGATGGCACCATTGCACTCCAGCTTGGGCAACAAGAGTGAAACTCTTTCTCAAAAAAAAAAAAAAAAAAAGAGTTGTTAATATACCTATTCATTTCACTGCCATGGTGTAGGGAAAAGAATGGGCTTTGGAGCCTTAGGGACCTCAGTTTGAATCCTGACTCTGCTACTCTTAGGCTGGGTACAAGTCACAAAGCTGTCTGTGCTTCATTTCCACAACTATGAGTTAGGAAAGATAACCAAGCTAACAGCTATAGAATGCTTACCATGTGCTGGGCATTGTTCTTTTTATATATTAAATCATGTAATTTTTTAAAATTAATAAATACAAGGCCGGGCAAAATGGCTCACGCCTGTAATTCCAGCACTTTGGGAGGCCAAGGTGGGTGGATCACCTGAGGCCAGGAGTTTGAGACCAGCCTGGCCAACATGATGAAACCCCATCTCTACTAAAAATACAAAAATTAGCCTGGTGTGGTGGCACATGCCTGCAATCCCAGCTACTTGGGAGGCCGAGGCAGGAGAATCACTTGAACCTGGGAGGCAGAGGTTCCAGTGAGCTGAGATCACAGCACTGCACTCCAGCCTGGGTGGCAGACTGAGACCCTGTCTCAAAATAATAATAATAAATATTATTTTAAAAATCAGTTTAAGTTCACAGCCAAATTGAGCATAAAGTACAGAGATTTCCCATATGCCCCCTGCCCCGACACATGCACAGCCTTCCCCACGATCACACTCTTCACCAGAGTTGTACATTTGTTACAATCGATGAACCTACATTGACACATCAGTATCCCCCAAAGTCCATGGTTTACATTAGGATTCACTCTTGGTGTTGTACATTTTGTGGGTTTTGACAAACACATAATGACATGTATTCAACAGTGCGGTATCACACAGAAGAGTTTCACTGCCCTAAAAATCCTCTGTGCTTTGCATTTTCATCCCTCCCTCAACCTTAATCCATGGCACCACTAACCTTTTTATTGTCTCCATAGTTTTGCCTTTTGCAGAATGCCATATAGTTGGAATAATACAACATGTAGCCTTTTCAGATCAGCTTCTTTCACTTATTAATATACATTTAAGTTTCCTCCATGTCTTTTCATGGCTTGATAGCTCATTTCTTTTTTAGTGCCACATAATATGCCATTGTCTAGATATACCATAGGTTATTTGTCCATTTACCTACTGAAGTTCATCTTGGTTGCTTCAAAGTTTTGGCAATTATGAATAAAGTTGCTACAAACATCATGTGCAGGATTTTGTGTGGACATAAGTTTTCAATTCATTTGGATAAATACCAAGGAGTGGGATTGTTGGATTGTATGGTAAGAATATGTTTCATTTTCTAAGAAACCACCAAACTGTCTTTCAAAGTGGCTATACCATTTTGCTACCAGCAGAGAATGGGAGTTCCTGTTGCTCTACATTCTTGCTAGCATTTGGAGTTATTGGCATTTTGGATTTTGGCCAAAATCCAAATTTAGGTAAATAGAGTAGTTTTACCTCATGGTCATCTTAATTTGCTATTCTCTTTTATTTTTTATTTATTATTATTTTTTGAGATGGAGTCTTGCTCTGTCACCCAGGCTGGAGTGCAGTGGTGCAATCTCAGCTCACTGCACCCTCTGCCTCCTGGGTTCAAGTGAATCTCCTGCCTCAGCCTCCTGAGTAGCTGGGACTACAGGTGCATGCCACCACACCAGGCTAATTTTTGTTCTTTTAGTAGAGACAGGGTTTCACCATGTAGGCCAGGATGGTCTCGATCTCTTGACCTCCTGATCCACCTGCCTCGGCCTCCCAAAGTGCTGGGATTACAGGTGTGAGCCACTGCACCTGGCTTTAATTTGCTATTCTCTAGTGACATACAATGTTGAGTATCTTTTCTTTTGCTTACTACTATCTGTATATCTTCTTTGGTAAGGTGTCTGATCAGGTTTTTTACCCATTTCTAAATTGGGTGGTTCATTTTCTTATTGTTGAGTTTTTAAAACTCTTTGCATATTTTGGATAACAGTCCTTTATCAGATGTCTTTTGCATATTTTTAGTAGAGACGGGGTTTCACCGTGTTAGCCAGGATGGTCTCGAGCTCCTGATCTCGTGACACACCTGCCTCAGCCTCCCAAAGTGCTGGGATTACAGGCGTGAGCCACCGCACCTGGCTTTAATTTGCTATTCTCTAATGATATACAATGTTGAGTATCTTTTCTTTTGCTTACTGCTATCTGTATATCTTCTTTGGTAAGGTGTCTGATCAGGTTTTTTGCCCATTTCTAAATTGGGTGGTTCATTTTCTTATTGTTGAGTTTTTAAAACTCTGAGTATTTTGGATAACAATCCTTTATCAGATGTCTTTTGCATATATTTTATCCCAGTTGTGGCTTGTCTTCTCATTCTCTTGACAGTCTTTTGCAGAGCAGACATTTTTAATTTTAATGAAGCCCAGCTTATCAGCTCTTTCTTTTATGGTGCCTTTGGTGTTGTATCTAAAGAGTCATTGTGATACTCAAGGTCATCTAGGTTTTCTCCTATGTTATCCTCTAGGAGACAGTTTTATAGTTTTGTGTTTTACATTTAGGTATATAATCTATTCTGAGTTAATTTTTGTGAAGGGTATAAAGTCTGTGTCTAGACCCCCCCCTTTTTTTTTTTTTGCATGTGGATGTCCAGTTTGTTGAAAAGCCCCATGTGTTGAAAAGACTAAGCTTATATAATTTTCAAAACAAATTTTGAGGGAGGGAGTCACTGTTATTATCCCAATTTTTTGGATGAACAAAGTGAAGCACAGAGAGGTGATTTATAAAAAATCACCCAGAGTAACACAGCTAGTACTTTACAGAACTGAGATTTTGAATCCAGGCAATCCAGCTCCAGAGTCCATGCACTCAACCCCTATCTATAATAATAATGTCTCCCTCATAGGTTCATTGTGAGGAGTAGAGATAGTGTCTAGTATATAGTAGGTACTCAGGAAACACTAATGATAGTCGTTGTCCTACTTAGCCTGCAAGGTTCCGCTCAAATGTCATGTTTTTGGGTTTTTTTTTTTCTTTTTTGGAGACAGAGTCTTGCTCTGTCGCCCAGGCTGAAGTACAGTGGTGTAATCTCCGCTCACTGCAACCTCTGCTCCCCAGGTTCAAGAGATTCTCCTGCCTCAGCCTCCCAAGTAGCTGGGATTATAGACATGCACTACCACGCCTGGTTAATTTTTTGTATTTGTAGTAGTGATGGGGTTTCGCCATGTTGGCCAGGCTGGTCTTGAACGCTGGCCTCAAGTGATCTGCCCACCTCAGCCTCCCAAAGTGCTGGGATTACAGGCATAAGCCACCATGCCTGGCCTCAAATGTCATGTTTTTGAAGCTGCTCTTCTCACTCCTCAAGCCAAATAAGCCTCCCATCATAGCACCTATCTCATCATCCAAGTTATGCCAGCATGGTGAACCCTACTACTGTCACAGCTCAGGTCTACCTGTTCCCCATGTGATTTCCCTGGAGATATGCCATGTCTGATCTCCTTCTGTGTCACCCCAAGTGCCTGGGGCTGCACTTGGCACTTAGCAGGCAGTTTGTTAAATTGAATTTGAGTTGCATGTTATTCCAAAATGTGTATCCCGCCTGGGTCTATTCCTCAGGAACTCCCTAACTCTTACTCAACTCTCTGCTTTCTGAGCCTCCTTGCTCCAGCCTTCCCTGGTCTGTCAGGTTGGGCTGCCCTTGCCTGGAGAAGTTCCTGTTTGGGCTGTCTAGGGAGGCAGCAGCCTTTGTCTGCTACACCCTTCTTCCTGCACCACCCCACTCAGTTTCTTCCACATTCTGGCACACCCCACTCCAGCATGGACACTGCCCAGGGAAGTGTCCCCATTTCTTTCTTTCTCCAAGCTCTAGACATAGCACCTATCTTGGAGGCCTGGTATCTGGATGTCCCTTGGCCTCTCCCAGGAAGTATAAACTGTCTTCTTGGTGGGTAGAGCAGCTCACTTGATATTTACAGCACACAGTGGACCCAGGGACAGACTGCATTCCAAAGAGCTTCTGAAAGTGTTAATCTTGGCATTGGCGAACTCCTTTAGGGAGTGAGTGGCACTTACAGCCATGGCTCCCGGGCCCTGGTACGCCTCTTGATCCACTCCATTTTGAGGCAGGGCTGTATCAGACCAAGCTATTGGGAGTCTGTTTTTACCTTGGGGAGTGCATTCTGGCAGTGCCATCTCGGACATGGCAGGCAGTACCTGGTCTGGACTGAGCCTGGGGCACCATCCAGCAGGGCCGTGTGTGTGCCTCTGCAGAGCCACCTTGGGAGGAGGCGGCCAGTAAGACTTAATTGCTTCCTTTAGACAGCACTACCTTGAACACAGCCTGCAGAGTTCGGTGCCTGCCTTGGACAGCCCCTCTTCTATACGTTCATCATGACCCTGGTGCCTGTCCTAGGCAGTGCCACTCAGCCCCTTTCGGACCCTTTTCGGACAGCCTCCAGTGCCCAGTGCAGACAGAAACTCCAGGCAGGGCCTCTCTCAGACACAGCGAGAGGGGCTTCGGAGTCCACAGCGGACGGAGGCTGCCAGGGCAGCGCCCGGCCCGCCTGGCCCACGTCTGGCGGCGCGCACTGGCGCTGCCAGGCAGGCCGGGCGTTTATCCCCACAGCCGCCAGCAGGGAGCTCCCTTTCGGCTCGGCCTGCGCGGTCGCTGGGGGCGGCGCTGAGCTGCGCCGCGCTGCGCTCCGCTCCAGCCCTGACCGGGCCGAGGCTGCTGGATGCCGCGTCTCCGCTTCTGCTGCCTGCCGGGCGGGCTCCGGTGGCCGGTGAGTGCGGGTCGGCGGCGGCGGCCGCTCGGTGGCGGGCCCGGCTTGGTGGGGCGGCGGGGCGGGCTCCGGCCGGGAGGGAGGGCGGGCGGGCGGCGGGGCCCGCCGGCTCCTCCTCCTCCTCCCCCGTCCCCTGGAAGCAGCGGCCCGGACTCCCGGCTCCCGTCCCTGGCGGCGCCGTGGAGCTCGACGCCCGGGGGTGGGGGCCGATCGGGAGCGGCGGGGAAGGGGGAACCACCGGCCCTTCCAGCCAACCTGGGGGGCGCAGGGAGGCAGGACAGGGTTGCCTTCAGTGTGGGGGGATTTGGGGCTTGGAGGCGCCCAGGTGGCCCGGAGCTGCGGGGTGGGGGCTGCAGCCTCGAGGGTGGGGGGACTTCTCCTGCCCCCGTCCAGGCCCCACGATGGAGCGAGCGAGCGGGGCGCTGAGGAAGGCAGCGGGGAAGGGGAGCACCTCTACCGGCCCTTTTATCCCTCCCAGCGGCCTTCACTCTTTCACTGCCGGGCAGACTGCGGGCTCCTCTCAAAGGAGCAGCTGCTAGACAGCTGGCAAAACAATGGAGACCCCGCTTCCCTGGGCCCCCTCCTCTTGGGACAGAAGATGAGAGGGTGAATGGTGGCAGGCTTTGGGGATCAGGGAGTGCAGGCTGTGCCCTGCGACTGAATGCTCACCTCACCTTTCCCTGCAGAGGGGTGGGGTGCGTGTGGGAAGGTCGGACAAGCTGCCCCAGGCCTCTGGAGAGACCGCCCCGACGCCCCGCCCTGCTAACCTGTCATGCCAGTTGTTTCGCCAATGGGAAGGGGAGGTGGTAGGGGTGGCTGCCCCCTCACCCTGCCCCTTGTTAGTGGGGGTGCGCTCCTTGGTCCCAAACCCGGCCAGGAGTGTGGGTCATGTTCCTGGGTGCGATAAGGCCCGCAGGGACAGGCATTGGGGCTTTGTTTTGGGGGTGGAGATGGGGGAGTTGCCCTACTGCAAGGCACATGTGTCTTGCTGATTAGTTGGAAAGGTTGCGGACAGAATGAGCTAGAGGTGGGGGGTGGGGGAGATGGGGAGGAAGACAGCCAGTTTGTTTTTGAGCGGGTATTCATTTTGCCTGACCACTTTGCCAATGGGGCATGTGTTTGGCGCTGGCCTCAGTTTGTATTTGTGTGGGGAGGGCTGGGGGAATGCTTCCTGAGAGGGACTGTCCTGGCTAGGGCTTTCATTCCCTCAGATGGCCGCCCCGAATTAAAGAATTGGATTCCCTCGCTGCTTCACCCTGCCAATGACTTGGGCTAGTTAGTGTGGGTTCGTCTTGTCTTTTGGAGCCCCTGGCGTGTCTGTGGCCGAGAAGGCCTCATCAGTGCCCCTGTGGCAAGTGAGCTCTGGGAAGTGTGTATGCACTGGGGTGTGCTGGAAGGGAGGGGAGGCCACCTGGGTGATTAAGAGCAAGATCACCTGAGCAGGACGGTGAGTACAGAGCCCATTGAATCAGCCGCCTTTCCCTTGTGCTTTGGAGCCCTTTTCTTGAGCAGGTTGGTGCCCTGTTGTGGTGGCAACAGGCCTGGCCTAATGTTCCCCACCCTTTTTAGTTCAGGGGCTACTTTCTATCTGGAGATATTGAAAGTTGCTCTCCTGAGGTCTCTGGCTTCCTGACAAGCCTCACTGGCTCTTTGTCCATGGCTTCCCACCTCCTCAGCTTCCTCTCGCTTTTTTTGCGATGAAGTCTTTCCAGGAAACATCCTCCTGGTTTCTGGATTTGACATGACGGGTTATATATAGCCTCGGGTGGAGGTGTGCTTGTCCATTTTGGATTGAGGACATGGGGGTTGTGGCCTCAATTCCAGGAAAACCATGGCTTTGGGGGCAGCTATTGTGTTGAGGGGATTAGGGGAATGAGAAGGGTTGTAGGTGGGGGTGGAGGGTGGGCATGGGAGGGGCCACAGGCTGGCGGTCACTTCCTTTGGGAGCTTTGAACTTTGAACAGTTGATGACCTGGTGCCTGGTAGCTCTGAGTGTCTAGTTTGTTTACTCTCTCCTGGCCTGGCCCAGGTGCCAGAGTGTGTGCCTGAGGGCTTCCTCCTGCGCCCCAGACTTTCCTCATGTGGGTTATGCCCTTCCTGACTCCCACCTGGTCTCTCAGCCTCACTCCTGGGCCTTCTGGGTAGCCAGCCAGTTCCCTGGAGGCCCCCTCACTGGCCCTGGTAGTGGCTATTCATTGAGGACTGCATGTGTCTTCAGAAACTGGGCCTGAAAACTCTGGGTCCCCCAGAGGCAGGTACCTAAAGGTGGACTGGGTGGGGCAGAACTGGGGCTCATGTGGAAGGGAGAATCCACCCTGCTGAGGTGGAGCTGGGAGTTGTTGGAACTCAGGAAGCCTTTATCTGGACTTGCTGTGTCACAGGTCTTCAGGGCAGCAGGGTTGTTCTTAATCCTTCAAACCAGAGGTCTCTCCTCAGCCAGATCCTCTCACCTGGGGTGGACGCCACAGGCAGGAGCCAGAGCATCCACGTGAGCTGGGTTTTGTTGGTGGCCTGGGGTCCCAGGCCTGAGTGTGGTGGGAAAACTGAGGGGCTCTGGCTGGTTGTAGTTTAAAGGTTTGGGGCAGTAGGAGGGCCCAGCCCACTGTCTGCTGTAATTGACAGGTTCCCACAGGACTTGGGATTGGTAGGGCAGCTTGATGGAGTTTAAGTTCTGCTTTGGGTCAGACCCCCGGGTGCTTTAAGATCTGCACACCCCACCCCTATCACCATTTTTTCCCCCTAGCATTTTCCAAGGTGGCCTGAATTAGAGGAGGTGGGGAGGTGCCGAGGTAGGAGCTGGATTGGGAGGGGTGGTGAGCAGACCTGGTGAGCCTCCACTTCCCACCTTCACTTCCCTGCCCTTCTCTTGAGGTAGGAATTGCAGGGCTTGTAAAATGTCAATTTCCCTTGACATTTTAAACAGTTTAGAGTCAGGCAGCAGCTTTGGTTGTTAGACTGATGATTTTACAGGACCCAGGGCCCTTTCTGTCTGCCAAGTAGTTTATCATCACTTACAAGAGATTATTGTGATTATTCTCTAATATTCAGAGAGGTTGGATGATGGGCTGAAGGTCACACAGCAAGTCAGAGGCAGAGCGGGATTACAACCTGCAGTGTGTGGTTGAGCAGAATAGCTCTCCAGCAGAGGCTGAGGGCCAAATCTGAGCTGTCAGGCCCTTGAAGATACTGTAGCTGAAATAGTGGAGGCTTAGAGAGGGGAGGGGACTTGCTCAAGGTCACACGGAAGGGGATGTTAGCGGAACTGAGCGCCAGGCGGTGCACCTGGAAGAGCAGCAGGGAACCTGGCGGGGCCGCAGGAGCTCTCCCGCTCGCGTTCCTCCATGGCCCGCGGGATTGCTGCCTTCCGGGGGAGATGGGATCGCAGCGGGAGGCGCCGCGGGGCTGCGGCTGCGCCGGCCCAGCCGCGGGGAAACGCCAAGGGCCGCCCGGCTCCCCGCGCGGCGGCGTGAGGGCTGGCTAATGTCACGTGAGAAGCGTGCAGTCGGCGTGAGGGAGCACACCTGGAGCCAGATAAGCTCCGTGTGACCTGGCAGGGAGTCACCCGGCGCTGCGGAGCTCAGCACAGCCGGCCGGGAGGAGGCTCCCCCTGGAGCACGGGGCCAGGCCAGGTGCTGGCTACCCCTCCGGCCGCTGCTACAACCCTTGGCGAGGGGCAGAGCGCGGGGAGAGAGCCGGGGTCCCGGGGCTGGAGGAAACGGCCGCTCAGGGAGGTCAGAGGCCAAGGGAGAGAGGCCGGCTCTCTCGGGAAAGTATTTCCTTTGTATTTATTTATGAGTGTGGTCTGGGGGTGGGGGTGGGAGGACTGACCTAAGTATCTATCCACCACAGCCAACTCTGGGCACCCTTGTCTTGGGACTCTAACGTTATAGTTTCCATTTCCTGGGTTTTTTTTTCTTTTGCCAGCTGCTAGGTGACCCATTTAAATGTGTCCCCACTTACAGCCACAAGACACCAGTGAACTCTATTTTAACCAAGTCCCCCAAGCCACTTTTCAGTGTCAGGCTTTTCATGTCTTTTACAAGACATGAAGGCAATCCTTAAACTGACCATTACCCTGTTTGCAGCTTTACTGCTGGTGGATTACCTACTAGTTTGTCCATTTTTTTTTAGTCTGGAAAAAAGTTGAATCATTAGGTAGAAAGCTAAAGCGTTACTAAAGTGTTACCCTTCTTCTCCCCTACTCTCCAGAGATGACCACTGATAAATTTTTGGATCGAATTTTTCCAGACTGCTGTTTTTTTTGAGAAGGAGTCTCGCTCTGTCACCCAGGCTGGAGTGCAGTGGCGCAATCTTGGCTCACTGCAACCTCCGCCTCCGGGGTTCAAGCAATTCTCTGCCTCAGCCTCCCGAGCAGCTGGGATTACAGGCGCCCACCACCACACCCGGCTACTTTTTTGTATTTTTAGTAGAGACAGGGTTTCACCATCTTGGCCAGGCTGGTCTTGAACTCCTGACCTCGTCATCCACCTGCCTCGGCCTCCCAAAGTGCTCCCAAAGCAGCCACTGCGCCTGGCCAGACTGCTTTTTAAAAGCTTGTTATATATATATTTTAGGCATTATATATGTTTATAGTTTAATATATGTTTTATAAAATATCATCTTATATAAATATTTAAAAAATTTCTGTAGGAGGCCGGACACAGTGGTTCACACCTGTAATCCCAGGACTTTGGGAGGCTGAGATAGGCAGATTGCTTGAGCCCAGGAATTTGAGACCAGGCTGGGCAACATGGCAAGACCCTGTCTCTACAAAAAATACAAAAGTTAGCTGGGTGTGGTGGCGAGTGCCTGTAGTCCCAGCTACTCAGGAGGCTGAGGTGGGAAGGATCGCTTGAGTCCCAGGAGGTTGAGGCTGCAGTGAGCCGAGATCGCACCACACTCTAGCCTGGAGGACACAGTGGGACCCTGTCTCAAAAAAAAAAAAAAAAAAAAAAAAAAAAAGATGAAATAAAAGTAGAAGAAAAATGATAGATAATCTCACTCCCTGAAACTCCTAGGTGTAAGCAAATACACATTTACCAGATGAATGTTCTTATAAAAAATTAAAATATAGCCCGAGTGCGGTGGCCCATGCCTATAATCTAGTACTTTGGAGGCCAAGGTGGGTGGACCACTTGAAGCCAGGAGTTCAAGATCAGCCTGACCAACATGGTGAGACCCCATCTCTGTTATTTAAAAAAAGAAAAAAAATTAAAATATGGATGAAACACAAGTCTATTTGACCCTTCTAAAATTCCAGTCTCCTCCCCAGAGCATATGTTTTTCCTACACATATGCAAATATTGTACACAATGTACATGTAATATATTCATGCACATATATAGATATAGGTTTTTAAATTTTAGCAAAATTATAAACTATCCTGCAACCTGTTTTTTCACTTAACAATATAGTATAGAATCTTTCCAGGTCAGTGTATACAAATCTACTTCATTCTTTTTACTTTTAATTATACAACTGCTCAGTTGTATAATTTAGCTTTTTTTTGAGATAGAGTCTCGCCCTTTCGCACAGGCTGGAGTGCTGCAATGGCGTGATCTCGGCTCACTGCAACCTCCACTTCCTGGATTCAAGCGATTCTCCTGCCTCAGCCTCCTGAGTAGCTGGGATTACAGGTGCGCCACTACGCCGGCAAAGTTTTGTATTTTTAGTAGAGATGGGGTTTCACCATGTTGGCCAGGCTAGTCTCGAACTTCTGACCTCAAGTGATCTGCCTGCCTCAGCTTCCCAAAATGTTGGGATTACAGTTGTGAGCCACCATGCCCAGCATTTTATTATTATTTTTATTTTTTATTTTTTGAGACATAATCTCCCTCCACCCAGGCTGGAGCACAGTAGCACGAATCTTGGCTCATGCAGCCTTGACTTCTAGGCTCAAGTGATCCTCCCACCTCAGCCTCCCAAGTAGCTGGTATCACAGGTGTGCACCACTGCCTAGCTACTTTTGAAAAATTTTTTTGTGGAGTCAGAGTCTCACTGTGTTGTCTAGGCTGGTCTCAAACTCCTGGGCTCAAGCAGTCCTCCCGCCTTGGCCTCCCAAAGTGCTGGAATTAGAGGCCTGAGCCGCTGTACCTGGCCAGTTTTACTATTCTCTAGTAAGGACTTTTATATTTATAGACTTGCTATTATAAACAATGCTGCAAGGATTAGCCATGTATATTATGTGAATGTACCTATAGATGTCTTATAATGGAATTGCCCAAAGAATATGTACATAAATATTTTCATATGCCAGGTGCAGTGGTGGTGCCTGTAATCCTAGCTACTCAGGAGGCTGAGGCAGGAGGATTGCTTGGGGCCAGGAGTTTGAGACCAGCCTGGACAGAATAGCAAGAACCTGTCTCTAAAACAATTTTTTAAAAGTTAGCCAGTAATGGTGGCGCACACCTGTAGTCACAGCTACTCAGGAGGCTAAGACAGGAGGATCACTTGAGCCCAGGAGTTCAAGTCTGTAGTGATCTATGATTGAGCCACCAAACTCCAGCCTGGGTGACAAAGCAAGACCTTGTCTCTTAAAAAAAAATTTTTTTTTCACAGATACCACTAACTTGACCTCTGAAAATACATTAGTTGGTGCAAAAGTAATTGAGGTTTTTGCCATTAAAAAGTAACGGCAGGCCGGGTGCGGTGGCTCACGCCTGTAATCCCAGCACTTTGGGAGCCGAGGCGGGCGGATCACGAGGTCAGGAGATCGAGACCATCCTGGGTAACATGGTGAAACCCCGTCTCTACTAAAAATACAAAAAATTAGCCGGGCGCGGTGGCGGGCGCCTGTAGTCCCAGCTACTCAGGAGGCTGAGGCAGGAGAATGGCGTGAACCCGGGAGGCGGAGCTTGCAGTGAGCAGAGATCGTGCCACTGCACTCTGGCCTGGTGAAAGAGCAAGACTGCATCTCAAAAAAAAAAAAAAAAAAAAAGGCCGGGCGCAGTGGCTCATGCCTGTAATCCCAGCACTTTGGAAGGCCGAGGCAGGCAGATCACCTGAGGTCAGGAGTTCAAGACCAGCCTGACCAACATGGAGAAACCCCGTCTCTACTAAAAATACAAAATTAGCCGGTCATGGTGGCGCATGCCTGTAATTCCAGCTACTCAGGAGGCTGAGGCAGGAGAATTGCTTGAACCCGGGAGGCGGATTGCAGTGAGCTGAAATCGGGCCATTGCACTCCAGCCTGGGCAACAAGAGCGAAACTCCGTCTCAAAAAAAAAAAAAAAAAAGTAACGGCAAAAACCATAATTACTTTTGCACCAACCTACCAATTTGTGTTTCCACCAAGACTTATGAGACTCCCTGCATCCCATGCCCTAATTGATTGATGTTATCAACCTTGATAGTTTTTACTAAACTGCTAATTGAAAATAGTATACCTCAATTTCACATGTCTGTGAATGTTATGGAGGCTGAATACCTGTTCATGTTTGATGGCCATTTGTATTTCTGCCCCTACAAATTGCCTGTCCATAGTATCCTTGGCACTAGCTACGTGGGCCCTCTGGACTCAAGCCAGTGTGATCCAGCTTGGCCTTGTGCTTATCAAGTTACCTTCACTTCTTTGGGCTTTACTTTCCATGTACAAAGGTTTTGACTTATTTTAGTCATACTTGTGTACTCTGTTATCCTCTCTACTGTGTCATTTAGACGGCAAAAACTGTGCCCTGCTACTATTAGGTACCTCTCTGAGGGTAATTAAATATATTTCATTTAATTCCCCCACCTTAGGTGGTAGGTACCATTATTATCTCCATTTTTATAGATGGGGAAATGGAGGCATGGAGGCCTTAAGTGATTTGCCTGAGATTTCATAGCTATTTACTCATATTTTTTTCATTTTTATTTAATTTTTTTTTTTTTTTTTAGACAGAGTCTTGTTCTGTCGCCCAGGCTGGAGTGCAGTGGCATGATCTCGGCTCACTGCAACCTCTGCCTCCCAGGTTTCAGCGATTCTCCTGCCTCAGCCTCCTGAGTAGCTGGGATTACAGGTGCATGCCACCATGCCCAGCTATTTTTAGTAGAGACAAGGTTTCACCGTGTTGACCAGGCTGGTTTCGAACACCTGATCTCAGGTGATCTGCCCTCCTCGGCCTTCCAAAGTGCTAGGATTACAGGCATGAGCCATCGCGCCCGGCCCTGTTTACTCAGATTTGTTCACAGGTTTGTTACTTGATATCCAAAGCCCGAGCTCTGACACTGGGCTTATTTATCTTTATGTTGCTTGCCTTTAGGAAGTGGCTGATAGATACATATTTTTTCCCAAAATTTTATCACAATGACCTGCAAACATTCAGAAAAGTTAAAGAATTTTGCAATGAATACCCTCCATTTCCTAGATTCTACAATTGACATTTTCCTATCCTTGCTTTTACACATCTGTATCCCTTGATCCATCCATCGGGCTATGGTTTGTTTGTTTTTTTTCTTTCTTTCTTTTGAGACAGGGTCTTACTCTGTTACCCAGGCTGGAATGCAATGGCATGATCGTGGCTCAATGTAGCCTCGACCTCCCAGGCTCAGGTGATCTTCCCACCTTAGCCTCCCAAGTAGCTCCCACAGGCATGCACCACCACATCCAGATAATTTTTTGTATTTTGAGTAGAGACAGGGCTTTGCCATGTTGCCCAGGCTTGTCTCCAACTCCTGAGCTCAAGCGATCTGCCCGTCTCGGCCTCCCAAAGTGTTGGGATTATAGATGTGAGCCACCTTGCCCAACCTCATCAAGCTGTCTTAAAATTTTACACATCTCAAAGTAAAATGTAGACATCAGTATATTTCGCCCCAAATACTTTAACATACATATCATTCACTAGAGTTCAACATTTGTTTATAGTTCTTTTCTTTTGAGTGAATATTTACAAACAATGAATGCACAAATCTTTTTTTTTTTGAGATGGGGTCTTGCTCTGTCTCCCAGGCTAGAGTGCAGTGGCGCGATCATCTTGGCTCACTGCAACCTCCGCCTCCCAGGTTCAAGCGATTCTCCTGCCTCAGCCTCCCTAGTAGCTGGGACTACAGGTGCGTGCTGCCACGCCCGGCTAATTTTTTGTATTTTTATTAGAGACGGGGTTTCAGGATGGTCTCGATCTCTTGACCTCGTGATCCACCTGCCTTGGCCTCCCAAAGTGCTGGTATTACAGGCGTGAGCCACTGCGCCTGGCTGAACGCACAAATCTTATGTGCACCATTTGATAACTTGACAAGTGCATATACTTATCAACCCAAACCGCTATCAATATACAGGACATGAATATCACCCCAAAAAGTTCCCTCGTGCGATCCCACTCCTACCCCCACCATAGGTTAGTTTTGCCTGCACTAGAACTTCATATAAAGAGAATCATACCCATATGTGCTCTTTGTCAAAGACTTCTTTCCCTCTCACTTGACATCATGATTTTGAAGTCCATCCCCATTGTGTGTATCTTTAGTTGTTTCCTTTTTCTTGCTGAGTAGTATTCCATTGCATGAATATGAGCATTGTTTATGCACTCTGATGGACAGATAGATGTATATTTGAGGTTAATGGTCATTGCCTTCGGGATGCTTACTCTCTTAAAGTGATAGAGCAGCTGAGTTGACAGATTGTACTTTCTTTTTGTTTTTGGGGATAGTAAGAGCAAGATAATTCGGGTCCATACCCTAACTTACATAGATGCCTTCCTTTTCTTAAAATTAGGAAAAACTTCTTAGAGTATGATGGGGAGAGAAACGCAGAAAAGGAAGTCAGGAAAATTCTAAGGTTACCTTTACTGGAGTGGAGGGAGAGGGTAGGAGAGGAATGGGAGGCAGATGGAAACTGCAGCCTGGGATAGGGGGTAGGAAGGTAGTGGTATCAGAGCTGTTGGAGACTTTGGACCTGAGGCCAGGAGGTGCCGGAAAGTGCAAGGTCTACAAGAAGGCCATGGAGCAGCAGTCGCATTGCAGATCTGATCCTGGACGGGAGGCTGCAGGCAGCCAGGCAGCTCTAGACTCAGGAGAGAACCAGTCCACAGCCAGGCCTGGCGATTATGGGGATGGCAGTGGGGAAGAGGTGCCTTGTGAGCTGTGAAGATTGTGGTGGCAGGACAGGGGTGGTGAGGGAAGGGCTGGCATAGCCTCATTTTCTGAAGGCCCCAGGGTTGGGATGAGAGGGGTGCCTTTGGCAGAAGGTTAATAACTTAACCTGTGTCCACAGGAGACTTAGATATTTAGAATTTTAGAGCCAGAAGAGATCTAGATCATGTAGTTCAACCTTGAGCAGAGTGACAGGCTCAAGGTCCCCCAGCGATTTTTTGGCAGATCCAGGCCTAGATACCAAATCTCCTGAAACTTCTGGCCAGCGCCATCCCTTGTGCTGCTGCTGTGACCGTCTGCTGTCCTGCCTGCTGCAATGACAGTGAGGAACAAGCTTTTGCTCAGACTTTTTCAGGGACCTTTCCAGCCCAAAGATCCTAGAATTCTGGGAGATCCTTTCCACTCATATTACTCAGCGATCTAGCCCCCAGCAAAGAGCCAGGATTGGGTAAGCATTATAGATCGAGAATTGGGCGTCTTGGTGGGACAGCATTCTAGTCAGTTGGGTTCTCTGTGGTTGAACTGAGGCCATGATACTCTTGTTGGTCCCATCCAAGTCCCCAAGGTGGATTTCTTTCTTCATTTCTTCCACAAGTGCCCCTGGAGTTATCTTCTAAACCATCCCTTTAAGATGGTGCAGGCAGTGGTGGGTAAGGTATAAGGTGGGCAGTAACAGCTGAAGACCCCACATCTTGGTTTATGGTAGGTCTGTGCCACACCCCATCAACAGTCAGGAGGAGAGAGACTCCCCTTGTCACAGTAGAGCCCTGAAGAGAGAATGCTGGCTGTCAGGTACTCCTCCACCCCAAATCAGTCCAGACCTACCTGGCCAAGGCCCCTGGCTGTGTGCCTTTTGGGCCCTAGATTTCCTGTTTTCTAACTCCCAGGTACTGTGCATGTAGCATTTAGAACCAACAAGTTCAAGGCTAGGCGCGGTGGCTCACGCCTGTAATCCCAGCACTTTGGGAGGCCGAGACAGGTGGATCATGAGGTCAGGAGATCGAGACCATCCTGGCTAACACGGTGAAAACCCATCTCCACTAAAAATACAAAAAATTAGCTGGGCGTGGTGGCGGGCACCTATAGTCCCAGCTACTTGGGAGGCTGAGGCAGGAGAATGGCGTGAACCCCGGGAGGCAGAGGTTGCAGTGAGCCGAGATCGCGCCACCTCTGCCTCCTGGGTTCAAGTGATTCTCATGCCTCAGCCACCCGAATAGCTGGGATTACAGGCATGCGCCATCATGCCTGGCCAGTTTTTGTATTTTTAGTAGAGATGGGGTTTTACTATGTTGGCCAGGCTGGTCTCGAACTCCTGACCTCTGGTGATCCGCCCACCTCGGCCTCCCGAAGTGCTGGGATTATAGGCATGAGTGGTCTTGAACTTCTGACCTCAAGTGATCTGCCTGCCTCAGCCTCCTAAAGTATTGGGGATTACAGGCATGAGCCACTGTACCTGGCCTTGAATTATGTTTCTTATGGACAGCACTGCTCTAGAAAGGAGATGAGTTGGTATGTCAGGAGCAACACAAGTCAGGATGCTGGGCAGGGGGAAGCAATTAGCCATTGCACTACGGCCTTTGGGAATTTCTGACCTTGATACCTTCCTGAGCATTGTACCAGGGTTGAAGGATGGTCCCTCTCAGTAGACTGGGGATCCCGGAGGGCCCTGCTTGGTTGTAGGGGTGGAGCACACAGAGAGGAAAGGCCTGTCCAGGGCCTGGCAAGAGGCCATTACTAGAAGGGATAAGCTTGTAGATCCTCTGTATGAAACTCAGAGGGGTAGGCTTTCAGAGAGAGAGAAAAAATGTCATTTAATTTCCAATTAGGTGGCATGGCCTATTTCTTCTTCTTCTTCCCTGCTGGTTAGAACAAGAAAGACTCTCTCAACTCTTCCCACCAGGTTTTTATGGGTCCTGTCCCCAGTTAGATGTGCAGGGGGTTGGGTAGGTTGGTGGGTAGGTTTCACACACCCTGGGGCTGGGATTTTCTTTCAGGCTACCACAGTTTTCTTCCTGGGGCTATATTTAGGTGTTGGTCTGGGGAAAAGGATGTGAATTTTTTAGGATCCTGTTTATCCAGTGGACCCTACCCCACCCCCACCTCGCAGCTGTCTATCCTCTGTTTGGTCTGGAACTTCCCTTCCTTCTCTTGCTGCTTTACTTTGGTCACCCAGGCCCTAGAAAGAACACAATATTTGCCACTGAATCCCAACATCACCATTTATTAGCTGTGTGACAACTAACATATACTTAATTTTCTGTATCCCATTTTCTTCCTTTGTACAGTGGAAATAATGATATCTACCTTGTAGGAATGCTGTGAGGTTCAGAGGAGATAGTGCCTGTAAAGTGCCTGGCATTAGGCCTAGCCAGTGGTAGTCATTAAATAAATGTTGGTTCCTTTGAGTTCTTCTGTTAGGCGGTGGCTAAGGGTGCTACTCTAGGGATAACAGGCTCAGGAAAGAGTCCAAAGAATGGGATGTCTGTTGCTTAAACGAACATTGTCTGTGGGAGGTGATGTTGCATTGAGTCCCTTTTCTTTTTCCTTTGAGTTTGAATCTTTTTTTTTTTTTTTTTTTTTTGAGACAGGGTCTCACTCTGTTGCCCAAGCTGGAGTAGTGTGATCATAGTTCACTGCAACCTCGACCTCCTGGGCTCAAGCAATCCTCAGATTCCCAAGTAGCTAGGAATGTGGGCATGCACCAGCATGCCTGGCTAATTTTTAAAATATTTTTTTAGAGATAGGGTTTCACTGTGTTGTCCAGGCTGGTCTTAAACTCCTGGGCTCAATCGATCCTCTTGCTTCAGTCTCCCAAAGTGCTATGATTACAGGCATGAGCCACCCTGCCTGGCCTGTGTTTGAATCTTAAGTCAGGTCCCAGGTTGGTTTGAAGCATTCTCTCACCAGGAGGTCAGGTCTCCCACATACTACCTCCAGATACACCTAAGCCTTGGTCTATCAAAGATTCAAGGAAATGACAGGCTTTGGAATCTGGGCTTTTACCGCCTTTTTGGAATCTGGGCTTTTACCGCCTTATCTAAACCTTAAGTTTCCTTATTTGTAAAATGGGGTAATAATAGTAACTACCTATAGAAGGGTCGTAAGGATTAAATCAATGGAGACAATATTGGGTAAAGCAGAGTGCCTGGCACATAGCTAGCACCCAGTGAGGAGTAGCTGTATCATTTGGTTATGTCTGGACTGGAGACACATGAGGCTCTGTTCGAATAACCTTTCTCTCTGTGTGTTTCTGTTTGCAGCAGCAAAGTGGGGCACCAAGGCCCTGTGCTAAGCACTCATAATCCTCTGGGGGTGCTACCCCTACAAACAGCACCCCCACCATGTTTAACCTAATGAAGAAAGACAAGGACAAAGATGGCGGGCGGAAGGAGAAGAAGGAGAAAAAGGAGAAAAAGGAGCGGATGTCAGCGGCAGAGCTTCGGAGCCTGGAGGAGATGAGCCTGCGACGTGGCTTCTTCAACCTGAACCGCTCCTCCAAGCGTGAATCCAAGACGCGCCTGGAAATCTCCAACCCCATCCCCATCAAGGTGGCCAGCGGCTCTGACCTGCACCTGACTGACATTGACTCCGACAGTAACCGGGGCAGCGTCATCCTGGACTCGGGCCACCTAAGCACAGCCAGCTCCAGCGATGACCTCAAGGGTGAGGAGGGTAGCTTCCGTGGCTCGGTGCTGCAGCGGGCAGCCAAGTTCGGCTCACTGGCCAAGCAGAACTCACAGATGATTGTCAAGCGCTTTTCCTTCTCCCAGCGTAGCCGGGATGAGAGCGCCTCAGAAACCTCGACGCCCTCAGAGCACTCTGCCGCCCCCTCACCACAGGTGGAGGTGAGGACTCTAGAGGGACAGCTGGTGCAGCATCCTGGCCCAGGCATCCCTCGACCAGGGCACCGATCCCGAGCCCCTGAGCTAGTGACTAAAAAGTTCCCAGTCGACCTGCGCCTGCCCCCCGTGGTGCCCCTGCCCCCACCTACCCTCCGGGAGCTGGAGCTGCAACGACGGCCCACTGGAGACTTTGGCTTCTCCCTGAGGCGCACAACCATGCTGGATCGGGGCCCCGAGGGCCAGGCCTGTCGGCGTGTGGTCCACTTTGCTGAGCCTGGTGCAGGCACCAAGGACCTGGCCCTGGGGCTGGTGCCAGGAGATCGACTGGTGGAGATTAATGGGCACAATGTGGAGAGCAAGTCCAGGGATGAGATTGTGGAGATGATCCGGCAGTCAGGGGACAGCGTGCGGCTCAAGGTGCAGCCCATTCCAGAGCTCAGCGAGCTCAGCAGGAGCTGGCTGCGGAGCGGCGAGGGACCTCGCAGGGAGCCATCCGATGTGAGTGCTTCCCTGGGCACCTGGGCTAAGCAGGGATGGGGAATGTGGGCACCTCCTGCTTGACTGGGTAATCGGGCTACCCAAGAGCTGCTATCAGAGCCTAGCAGTGTGTAAGTGGGGAAGCCCTGCTGCTCTCTGAGCCTGTGGGGAAGCATGAACTCAGGAGAAGGTGCCCCATGCTCATAATCCTCTGGGGGTGCCACCCCTACAAACAGCACCCCCACCAGGTTTAACCTAATGAAGAAAGACAAGGACATTAAAGGAGTCACACCTTCGTCTCTCAACCTTGTCTGGGAGCTGAGGACAAGTCCCCAAAGGTTCACTGCGGTAGAGTTCTGAGCAGTTTGGGCAGGCCTCATGGTTTTATGGTTCCCTCCCGTGTTCTGTGTCTGTTGGATTGACCTAACTGAATTCAGCGGAATGCCTTTCTCAAGGGTGCTGGGCTAGACCAAGCTCTGCCTGAACCTTAGTTTCAGCCCTGGAGCCCTTGAGAGAGCTCTGCTGTTGGTTAGTAATTACCGTGAAAGTATTCAGCTTCTTCATTACAAGGACAGGTGAGGGGTTTGGGCACCATATTTCCTGAGCCCTAAATTGGGGTGTATAGGCTAACATGTGTCACTTCCAGATATAAGAGACAATCTGGACAGTAAAATACAATATTTCCATGGTATTTAGATCTTGGGGATAAAAAAGGACAAATGATTTCAAATTAGGGCCGTCATGGAACATCTGAGATGTATAGCTGGTATGATTATATCTTTGGGAAAGATGACCTCAGGCCAGAGCCTCCTCTTGCCCCTGAGTGAGCAAGGAAATATCAGGTGAGGCTGCAGAGAAAGCAGGGGCAGATCATAAAGGACCTTGTAAGTCACAGTTGGAATTCAGATTTCATCCCAGTGAAATGGGACTATTGAAGGGTTCGAAGCAGGGGAGTAACTGGATCTGATTTATAAAGGTCACTTGGGCTCCAAGAGTCTTTATTACCTCTCCTGGAAGGAGAAAAAGCATGGACCTGGAAAAGCAAGAGGGATAAAACCTACACAGATAGTATGTCCTGACTGTCACTGAGACCCCAGCTGCCCGCGCAAAAAGAGCAGCAGGAGGCACAGGAGCAGAGAGGTTTAGATCAGATGGAGGAGCGGATCTCCATGGGGCATCAAGCTCACTAATCCCAGGGGTCTTTTGATAGGGTGGCTACATAGCAGTTTGAATGTCCTGCCTGGAGATAGTATACGAAGGACAAGTTGACCACCTCTGGCCATCTTCCCTTCCCAGCTGTGGGTTTTAGGACCGTCCAGATCTGGCCCCTGCTGCTTGACCAGGACCTTTTGGTACTAAGTGACCAGCCAGATGTGTCAAAGTCAGAAATAGGAGGAAGTGCTAATGGGAGGAAACAGGCAGAGTCCCGGTCCCAGCTTTCTCCCAGGGAGGGGAAGCAGCTGCTACTCAACCCAGTAGTACCTTGGGCCTGAAGAGGGGCTGGCAGTGGTAGGGTCAGACTGTCAGGAAGCACTGTAGTTGGGTTCCAGGCCTTCCTTTAACCCGGAGCTAGCTGGGTTTAGGCAGCTTTGTTAGTCAGGGAAGAGTAGTGAATGGGAGGAGGAGGCCTGTGTGGAAGACCTGGACTCTTCATTCCAGAAGCACACATTGAGCACCTACTATGTTTTAGCCACCAGGTTAGGTGGAACTCAGAGAACCACGAGGTAGAGAGGGAAGAACAAGGAGGGGTCTTTATGTCAGAAGCAAAGACTGGGCTGGGTGGTGGTGGCTCACGCCTGTAATCCCAGCACTTTGGGAGGCTGAGGCGGGTGGATCACTTGAGGTTGGGAGTTCGAGACCAGCCTGACCAACAGGAAGAAACCTTGTCTCTACTAAAAATACAAAAATTAGCTGGGCGTGGTGGCGCATGCCTGTAATCCCAGCTACTCAGGAGGCTGAGGCAGGAGAACCACTTGAACCCGGGAGGCGGAAGTTGCGGTGAGCCGAGATCAAGCCATTGCACTTCAGCCTGGGCAATAAGAGCTAAACTCCGTCTCAAAAACAATAACAGAAGGAAAGACTAACATGTTGCCATGCCTGTCTGCGTTCTTCCAGGCTAACGCTGCTTTTAACAGATGGAATTTTCTTCTTAAAGAATGAATCCCCCAGGGGATTGTTGCCAGCTCCCTGCTGAACCACAGCAAGGCCTCTGTGGGGCCCTGGGCCTGGCATCCCAGATGCTGTTTGGTTTTCTCTTTATAGCACAGGGATCATCCTGGCATCTCAGATTTTCCTAGCTTTCCCTTCCCAACTATCTGCTGCTATCCCATCCCTGGGGAAGTAGATGGTTTAGCTTTGGAGGCCCTGGTGGATTCCAAGTTATAGCTGGTATCCCTGAAATGCTGGCTCGCTCTAGCTCCTATGGGGTAAGCCCAGCTGGTGCCCAGAGGACTTCTTCCCCGAGCCTCAGCCTGTTTCATCTGCCAGAGGACACAGTAGCAAACCCCATCCCCATGCATCTCCTAGAGCCATGTGGCAGGATAAGGAGACACATAGGGCTGAAAGAAGCCCGTATCTTTTCTCACCCAGGTAGGTGGTGGGGACTCATGCCACAAGCAGAGAGGACCAGGGTGAGCCCAGCGTTTCCAGCTTCCTGGGACAGGGCTGGGAGTGGCGTGGGGTGCTGCACCTCTTCTGTACCCTCAGCCTGTATCTCCTCCTCTTCCTTTTACTCCTCCTACTCCCTGTCTTGGCAGCAGTTCTAATCCCAGTTATGCGCCAAGAGAAGTCTTCCCGCCTCCTCCAGACTCCTGGGAGGGATACCCTGATGACTGTAGCCCCACAGGGACACCTCTTGCTGGCCACCCTGCCATCAGGCCATCCATCAACTGTGTCCACACATTGCCTGTCCCCAGGGAGCTCTGAGGGAGCTGACTAGCCATCTGTTATCTTCCTGCACACAGATGGGGCCAGGCCCCCGGCTCCTCTCCATGGCCTGTTTAGAAGGCCCCAGGGAGACACAGCCCCTTGGGTTTCCCTCTCACATGGCGTGTGTCCAGAATGCTGGGTTCACACCTTCATGTGTCCTGGTAGCTGCTAGATGAGGTTCCGCTGGGAGCAGGGGTGAGCCACAGTGGTAGGGTAGACTTGTGGCCTGGTAGAAATCAACCAGCAGGCCTGGGAGAACACCGTTTTCTTCTGCCATCTATCCTTCCACCTGCCCATCCATTAGGGAAGCATTTGTTGAGCACTTACTGCATACTAGGTCCTGGGCTCCAGCGGTGAGCAGCACATAATCCCAGCCCCAAGGAGCTCATAGTAAGCGGGAGAGATGGTCCAGTAGCAGACCATGACAGTACCCTCTGAGAAGCTCAACCACAGGGGCCAGTCCTGGTGCTGGGAGTGCAGCAGAGGGGCTTCAAGTCCAGTCTTGTGGATGGGTCAGCGAAAGCTGATATCTGGGTAGTAGATGAGTGAAGGGGAGGCAAGAGGAAGGGAAACACTGTCACAAACACATGCCAAGGCCTAAAGTTATGGAGAGAGAATCACATATTTCAGGAATAACGCTGGGAGACGGTGTGTGGGAAGGGAAAGCTGGGAGAAGCACTAGGAGGCATCCACGGGAGCCAGGTCATGGAGGCCCCTGTGAGCCGTGCTGGGGAACGTGAACTTTAACCAAAGGGCACTGAAGCAATTTAATCAGGGAGCAATAGGAACAGGTTTTAGGAAATCACTCTAGCTGCTTATGGAGCATGCTCTAGGGTGTAGCAAAGTTGGCTGTGGGGAGAGTGGTGAGGGAGTGATTGTGATCCTAGAAGAATGGATGGAGACCTGGACTCAGGTAGAGGCAGTGGGATGGAGAGCCATCTCAGACTCGAGCAACTGAGTCAGACTCTGGGGTCTTGGTGACCCACTGGTAGGGGCCTGAGGGAGAGGAGGGGTCATGTGACCGCCAGAGTACTGGGAAGATGCTACATTCTTTCCCCTTTGATTCCTTAGGGAAAGTTCTTGGGGGGCATCTGTATTTGGATCAGTTACTCTTAAGTTTGCTGAAGGCCAAGTGTTTCCTAAGTCTGGTGAGATTAGGGGAGATGTTGGTAAAGTTGAGGATCTCAAAACCCCAGTTGGATCAAAAATTCCCTCCTCCACTTCCATAAGTCCGGATGGGAAAGTCAAGGCCCATTGAGAAGGGGCAGAGGCCAGGCTGGAGACTAGGGCCTGGGAGAGGAGAAGGCGAGTCTGTCTGTATCCTCAGTTGGTCCATCCTAGGGGAGGACAAATGGAGTCCCTTAGGACGAGGCATGTCCTCCTGCATCTGGGAGTATAGGACTTTTCTGCTGAGCTCAGAAAAGCCCACCCAGCTAAACCCTGGCCAATGTGGTTGTCCTGCCATGGAGAGCCAGAGGTGCTGGCCAGAAAGCAAGGCCTCCTGAGCATTTTTCTTTTTTTTTTTTTTTTTTGAGACAGGGTCTTGCTGTCACCCAGGTTGGAGTGCAGTGGGGCAATCTTGGCTTATGTGCTCAAGCGATCCTCCCACCTCAGCTTCCTGAGAAGCTGGGACCACAGGCACACACCACCACACCTGGCTATTTTTTTTTTTTTTTTTTTTGACATGGAGTTTCACTCTTGTCACCCAGGCTGGAATGCAGTGGCGCGATCTCAGCTCACTGCAACCTCCGCCTCCCTGGTTCAAGCGATTCTCCTGCCTCAGCCTCCTGAGTAGCTGGGATTACAGGTGCCTGCCACCACGCCTAGCTAATTTTTATATTTTTAGTACAGGTGGGGTTTCACCATATTGGTCAGGCTGGTCTCGAACTCCTGACCTCAGGTGATCCACCTGCCTCGGCCTCCCAAAGTGCTGGGATTATAGGCGTGAGCCACCAAGCCCAGCCTAATTTTTGTATATTTTATTAGAGACAGGGTTTCACCATGTTGCCCAGGCTGGTCTCAAACTCCTGAGCTCAAGCTATCTACCTGCCTCAGGCCTCCCAAGTGCTGGGATTACAGGCGTGAGCCACTACACCTGGCTCTCCCTGAGCTTTTGAGAATGTGGTGGGAAGGGAGAGGGGGTCTTAAAGGAAGGCTTACCACTCCCTCCCAGCCAAGTCTAGTCGCTGTGGTAGGGGTACTTCTCCTGGTGGACCGTGAGGCTGCTAGTTGGAGGTTTTAGTGTGTGGGGTGGAGTTTCTAGTCAAAGGCTTTCAGGCTGTCGGGTTCCTCATGAGGTTGCCATGTTCACGTAAACCACCTCCACGCTCAGGTGGGTTTGGGAGAGGGCATGTTACAGTGGAAAGAGCATGGGCTTTGGAGCCAGAAAGACCTGGGTTTGGGTTTTACCAAAGTTATCAAACCTTTCAGAGCCTCAGTGTTCACTTTTCCCTCAGTAAATATTTAATGAAGTTGACCTAAGGACCGGGCACTGTGCTAGCACTGGGGGATTAAATAAACAAAATATAATCTTTCCTTGAGGAAGCATAGACCTAAGTAAAGAAATGCAAAGCTGCTATCGCAGAAGTCTGTGCAGGCATACAGTGGGGCAGGAGGAAATTCTGCCTGGGGGAAGTGGGGGGCAATCAGGAGAGGCCTCCTGGTGAAGGTGACCTGTGATCTCTATGAAATAGGCCTATTCTATCCTCCCAGAGGTTGAGAAGGTTAAGTTGGAGAAAGATGCATACCCAGTGAATTCACTCCAATTGCCTCTGAGAAGCAGAATAGAATTGCAGGCTGAAAGGAGACTTGCTTTTTATTCTGTATATTTTGTGGGTCTTTATATAAGGTAAGCATGTTTATGTTAGGCAAGTTCACGTATGTGAGATGTTGGCAGGTGGTAAATGCTTAGAAACATTAGTACCCTTCCCTTCCCTGTGCCCAGTCTCTAAAGCCATCCTGGGAGGGTAATTTTGCAGCTTCTTTAATGAATCCATCCTAGTGTTCACCCATCCTTGCTCCTGAGGTTTTCTGATGCTTTCGTCTGGATTTTCCTGTAGCCCTAGCCTTATAGACAGCCATCTGAAGGGAGAGATGGCCTTCTGGGTGCTTCCTATCCTTTTCTAGCTTATTAGAGGCCAGCTTCTCGGGCCTGCAGGCTTGGCCATTGGTGGCCCTGCAGGAGATGGGCAAGTCAGGGTTGCCTGCATCTGGGAGAAGGACAGGAGAGCCCTTTTGCTGTAGGGGAAGCCCTAGACCCCTGGGTAGAAACTGTATGAGCCTCATCAACCTTGTCCCTAGGGTACCTGGCTGCTGCCAGGAGTGGGGCCTGCAGGATTCCAAGGGAAGACTCAAAATGGTCTTGCCTCTAGGTCTGCCAGGCCGGGTTTGGAGCACTGGGCTTTCCTAGGGCCTTCTGTTGGTGGTGGAGCAGCTGTATGCTGCCTGGCTCAGTGTTCTACAATGCTTCTGTTCCTGATTTTACTGCAAGTGATCCTTGGAGCGTTTTTGTTTTGTTTTGTTTTGCTTTGGGTTTTTGGTTTCTGTTTCTGTTTTTTTGTTTGCTTTGTTTTTTTTTTTTTAAAAACAGGAAATTTGTCTTCATTTTGTGCCAAAGCTTCAGGCACCCCTGGCATCTGAGTCTCGCCATGTGAGAATCCTGGCTTGAGGGCTCGGTGAGGGACCCTATCTAAGTCCTTTAGGTAATGAAGGGCTGGGGGCAGGGGGCAGGTGTCAAGGGCATGGGACGTGGTGGGTGAAAGGTCTTTGGGATTGTCTATTGTGGAGTAGTGGGATGCATGGGACTGTCAGGGCGAAGCAGTGGACTAGATCATTTCCAGGGCTCCCTTCTCTGTCCTTGGAGGCACCATTCTGCCTTCTTCCTTATGAGATGCTCGATGAATTGCAGCCCTGGAGTACCGTGGCCATCCAGCCTGTGGGTGGTGGGCACAGTGCCCAGGCTGCACTGACCTGAGTATGGGTACATGACATGGTCATGGCTGCTTCTGTGGGCACAGCTTGGAGCCTTGGTGCAGGGGCAGGGTCTTAAAGGTAGCCTGCCCTTGGCTCTTCCTGTCATGGTCCCTTCCTGCCTGCCCTGACACCCCAAGTCACCCTGCCCTCTGCTCCCTTCTAATCTCTCTTATTTACATTGGAATGGTTCTGGAAAATACCAGATATGCAAACACCCTGACTGGGGGTGAGTGGGGAGTAGGGTGAAGGGGAGTGTGTGGCGGGTGGGAACACAAGTATTTTAAAAATGCTGCAAATCTCTACAGCATTTCCCAGAAACCACAGGCACGCGCTGCCTGCCAGCAGGGCTCCCGCCACCCCACTGCACTAAGCTGCTGTATTCTACTCACTGCAGTCTTGGGGGGACGGTGGGGACTGGTGACCCAGCTGAGGTGAGGGCTCCCCTGCTGCCTGGGCAGGCAGCCTGGCGCCTCCATTGTCAGTCCTGGGCAGCGGGTATGGTTGTGCCTCAGGCATCTGGCAGCACTGAGGACGCCCACCATGCCAGACAGCCACTGGGAAAGAGCGGAGTTTTCAGGGCCCCCACCTCTGCTGTGCAGTTTGATGGGGGGCAGCCAATTCAAGAGTCCCGCATGGTGTTTGGCAGCAGCTTCTGTTCTGTTAAATACAGGGGACAGTGTTAGCAAAGCTTATTTTTTCAGTTGTGGGCTCTAGTTTGGTTGGGAAACTATTTCCTTAGACCTGGGTCACCCCTCGGGCTCCCTTAATCTCCCGCCATATGTTCTCCAGAATCAGGGCATGGCGTTCTGCCCTGGTGCGACTCAGCCTGGTTGCTTTGCACAGACTCTGGGCCAGGGCAGGATGTCGGTGTTTGCCGGGTGTTCGCCGGGTGTTTTCTGTGGCGCTCAGTATGGTGCATAGTGTAGACACGTGCCCTAGGTGGTGTTTAATTGATCTGGGTAAGACTCAGCCAAGGCAGGGCACAGTGGCTCACGTCTATAATCCCAGCACTTTGGGAGGCTGAGGTGGGCAGATCGCTTGAGCCTAGGAGTTTGAGACCAGCCTGGGCAACATGGCAAAACACCATCTCTGCAAAAAATACAAAAATTAGCCAGAGGTGGTAATGCACACCTGTCCCAGTTACTTGGATGGCTGAGGTGGGAGGATCCCTTGAACCTGGGAGGTTGCGGCTACAGTGAGCCGTGATTATGCCATTGATTATGTCACTCAACTCCAGCCTGGGACACAGAGCAAGACCCTGTCTCGAAAGAAAAAAAAAAAGACTGAGCTAAACAGAAATGCCTTGGGGGAAGGGCATGAAAAGTTCTGGCAAGGTGAGGATCACGTCTAACATTCACTGTAGGTTAGGCACTGTTCTCAGTGTTTACATATATTCACTTATTTAATTTTCTCAACAACCCTTTGAAGGATCATAACAATCTGTTTTAAAGTGAGGAAACTGCATTACTGAGAGGTTAAAGTTAGGCAAATTGTGTAAGGTTGCACAGGTATTAAGTGACTCACCAGGACTTGAACTCAGGCCATCAGCTCTTGACTAGTCTGCTGTATAGGGGAGAGCAAGGCAGTATCCGGATATCCATATAAATCCACTGCCTAACTCAGACCTTCTGACTCCTGCTGCCCTGTCACTAAAAGCCTCTTCACCTCCTTGTCATCCTTCCAGAAGGAAACCAGGAGTGATGGGCCATTCTTGAGCTGTGGTGGTGTGCTGCAGAAGGGTGTGACCATTGCTCTCAGTGTCTCCTGAGGGTTAGCCAGAGGAAGTGAGCCCAAGTGGCAGCAGGCAGGATTCAATCCTGTGGGAGCCGGGAGAGGGAAGGGTGGAAGAGGGACGCCTTAAGAAGAGAAGTGGCACCTACATTGGCAGCATTTGATGTGGTCCCCAGGAGTGGAGGGCCATATGCTAGATCTGGGAGTCTGGGACGTTGCCCCTCTCACCTTTTTGGCCCATACTGGCATGCTAGTGCTGATCTCCATAGCACTTGGGGTGACAGGATCCCTGCAGTGTCACCTCTGACCAAGAGTGGGCTTGCCGTGTTGCTCAGGGCCACGCTGTTGTTTCCTCTGTGTGTTGTGGAAAAACAGTGGCGGAGCACAGCCTGGCAGAGGGCCTAGCAGTGGTGGGGGCAATGCAGGCTTCTCACTGGCGTCTACCCTTGAGCTCCTGCTGTTCCTTTTGTCTGTAGCCCCTTTCCCTGCCCTCCCTTGTACACTTCTACACATTGGCTTCAGTTTGAATATCACTTGTCCCTGATCCTCCCAGACCATGTCAGGTCCCCACCTGGCAACACCCCAGCCTTCTCATAGCATTCACAAGATGGTAATTACTGAGTTATCTCATTCCTTCTCCAGTGCTGGAGCACTGCATGAGGGCAGAGGATATTTGTTGAAGGAAAGAAATGGTTCTGTACTCAGGAACTGGTTTCTCATTCTCTCTGTTCGGTCTTCCAGACCAGAACCAAAACTTTAGCTCAGTTTTGGGTCCTGGACCCCTCCTGCTCTAACTGACCTTGGTGACTTGTCTCTAGGACCTTAGCGTGTCCCATCTCCACCCATGGACTGTTTCTTGCATGCCTGGGGCCTGGCATCTCTCACAGGACTGGAGGAGAGGCAGCTCTGTGGGCATCCAGGAGCAGGAGCCTGGGAAGGGAGGTCCTGGGGACAGGCTGCCTCCTGCCCCCACACAGGAGCCCACATGAAGGTGCCAGGCTTGGGTGAGAAGAAGATTCAGGATTACATGGGGGCTACGCAGTGTCTGTCTCAGACCTTGGAGGAATGCGCCTGTCTCACTGGCTGCAGGTCTCTGAGGGGCTGGAATGTGGCCCAGTGGGGCTTCCTCTTCCCTTCCGCTGCTCTCCCTGAACTGCCTTCATGCTGGAATGTCAGCAGGATGGGAATTTTCACAGCAAGGATCTTACCCAGTCACAGCAATGGATTCCAGCTGGAGCCTGGGGACAGCTCCCACACGTCCCTACCAGGGAGGAGAGAGTGGGTGCTAAGGCAGCCCCAGTTGCTCTGCTCCTGGGGCCCAGGCTCAGCTCCCATCCCCTCTGGGAGACAGTTTTGGTTCCTGGAACCTTCCCGCTCTGACTGGCCTAGGTGACTTGTCTGTAGGACCTTAGCATGTCCCTACTAGGCCAGGTCAGGGGGAACCTGGGCTTCTGGAGCTGTAGGGCTCAGGAGAGGGAGTGGGAGGCCTTGGAGCCCAGAGACTCCATCTCTGAGGAGAGAATGAGGCTGGCCATGTCCCACAAGGCCTTGCTACCTCTGGTGTGAACATGAGTCAGGGAGGGGAGCTGCCTCGGATTCCATCCTCAGGTGGGGCCAGGCCTCTGGACCCAGGTTCTCTGGCCTACTGGGGCCACCCAGCCTCGGTTGGAGGTGGCCCTGCCGAATTCATCACCTGTATCTGTCTTGTACTCTGTGGGTCCCGCAACACCTTCGGGGCCTGGTTCCCTCTCTTAGTGACCTTTCTGGCTCCTGTGCCCTTTGCCCCCGATCTCATTTCTGCTGGCTCCTCCCTCCCACTCCCATTTCTGCAGGGAGCTGACTCACTTCCTCCCTCCCTCCCCAGCACCTCTCACTGCCAGGCCCTGGGGCAAGCAGGGTCCACACAGGGCGGCAGGTCCTTCCCATGGAGCTCTTCTCTGGCAGCAGGACTGAGGCTGCCCCGGCCCTGGGGCAGAATAGGGCTGCATGTGTGGTGGGGAGGAGGCAGAGCTCTGTGCTGTAGGAAAGGCCAGATGTGGATGTCCCCAGAGCCTTGTTGCAATCAGGGTGGGACGTCAGGACACCTTGATGAACACTGCTCCGTGTCAGCCCCTGAGCCTGGTTCTGTGGAGAAGAAAGGCTGAAGATAGCACCCTGTGATGATGGAGCCTGTGCTTCTGCAAGGACAGAAGACATGTGCAGGAAGATCTATCTCAGCCCTGGGTGGCATGGGCTAGAGGCCAGGCAGTGACAGCACCGTCAGGCAGCATGAGACTGTCATGACTCTCCGTGACACCCAGTTTCATGCCCTGCCCCAACACATCAAGGGGAAAGTATCTAGAGATTCCAGTAGAACCTTCCAGGGACATGGCGAGGGGAAGGGTCTGATACCATCTCCTTGTGTGGTTAGTTCTTCCTGCTGGGGGCCCTTCCCTCATGCCCCTGCCCCTCCTTCATGTGTGGACTGCTTTGGTTGTGAAGCTGATTGCAGAAGCACTGGGCTCAGAGCAGTAAAAGATTTCCTCCCCGGCTGGGCTGGCATCTTCTGCCTCGCCCTCCCCAGAGCTGTCCAGGCTGTGGGAGCTAGTGTGCCTGGCACTTCAGGCATGGGGGGAACCCAGCATGTGCTGAGCCTGGCACAGCCCTGCCTCCTCTCAGCAGGCACCTAGGTTCCCTAAAGGACACGGGCACAGGCTGGGTCGAGTCCCCACTCACTTGGCCATGCCTCAAGATCAACAGAGGCAAGAGGGAAACTGGGCCCCCTGCCTGAGAAGCCTGGGGGGACTGCTGTGGCCTGTCTTCCTGGAATCGGTGACCAGCAAACATCCCTATTCCCCTTAGCACTTGGCTTTGCCTGGCAGAGCCCCGATTGCCCTGGCAGCCTGAGATTCTGGCCTCAGGATTTCTGAACAAGAAAAGGGGTTTCTTGCTTAGATGAGGTGAGGGGCAGGCAGGAATGAAGCCTTCTCCTAGGGGTACCAGCCTGACCACCTCACCCCAAATGCCCTTGCCCTCCCTCGAGGGAGGCGAGCCACCCTGTGCGGGCACACTGAGGCCTGTCTACACGCCTCTCCCGGGGCTGCCTGATCACTCTTGCCTCCACCCATCATCACCTAACTTCGACCTGGGGAAGAGAACCACAGAACTGGGTTCTGTGGCAGGACACCCAGCTTAGGAATGGCCTAGGTGCCACATACACACGCGCGCACACACACACACACACACTGCAGAATTTAGAGTGGGTTGTCCTTTTCTCCCAGACCCCTCCAATTTCTGCCATTTACTTCTAGCCCTTTCCTTCTCTGTCCAGAGGAAAGCAGCTGGCTTCGCACCAGAGGACTTTGTCTCTGGGGTAGGGGAATCAGTTTTCCTGCTTTAATCAGGGCTTTGGGGTCCTCCCCCAGCCCCCTTGTCTTCCTTTGATGACTGATTTTGAGGTCTCTCTTCTGTGCTCTAAAAGAGGGACCCATCTTATAAAGGGTCCTCTACCCTTTGTCCCGCCCATTTTCTTCAAAATCCCAAAACTGCTGCTCTCATTGTTGCTGTAGAAACAGATGCTTGTCAAACATGAAGTTGCTTGGAAGGACTAGTTTTGGCTGCAGGAACTGCTTTCAGCTCATCTGGGGAGGAGAGAGGAGGAAGAGAGGAGGAGAGAGAGAGAGGGCCCTAGGCAAGGACCCACAGGTGAGGAGTTGTGTGTGGTTGCAAAGGTGTTGTTAACACATTGCTAAGTATTGGCTACAGCTTGGCCTCTGGAGCCAGACTGCTTGGGTCTGAATCCTGGCCATGCTGCCTACTGGCTGAGTGACCTTGGGCAGATTATTTAATTCCTCTGTGCCTCATTTTCCTCATCTATGAAATGAGAATAATCATAGTAGTTTTAGTCCAGTGTGGTTGTTCATGCCTGTAACCTGAACACTTTGGAAGGTTGAGGCAGGAGGATCACTTGAGCCCAGGAGTTCAAGACTAGCCTGGGCAACATAGACAAGCCCAGACAACATGGTGAGACCCCATCTCTATTAAAAATACAAAAATTAGCTGGGCATGGTGGTGTGTGCCTGTAGTCCCAGTTACTCAGGAGGCTGAGGTGAGAGGATTGCTTGAGCCCAGGAGTTTGCTGCAGTGAGCCGTGATTGCACCACTGCAGTCCATCCTGGGTGTCAGAGCAAGACCCTGTCTCAAACAAACAAGCAAACACAAAATAATAGTACTTTCCTTGTAAGGTTGTCCTGAGGATTAAATGAATCAATACATATAAACCACTTAGAGCAGTGCCTCAAAATAGTGCCTAGAGTCAGTGAGCATTGGCCAGGCATGGTGGTTCACACCTGTAATCCCAGTGCTTTGGGAGGCTGAAATGGGAAGATCTCTTGAGGCTAGGAGTTCAAGACCAGCCTGGGAAAGATAGTGCTACTTTGTACAAAAAGTAAAAATATTAGCCCAGTGTGGTGGTGCATGCCTGTCCTAGCTACTTAGGAGGCTGAAGCAGGAGGATCGCTTGAGCCCAGGAGTTTGAGGCTGCAGTGAGCCATGATCACACCACTGCACTCCAACCTGAGTGACAGAATGAGATCCTGTTTAAAAAAAAAAGAAGAAGTGAACATTATCATCATCCTCATTAATCTGTCTCTGGTACGTCAGGAAGCACTGGTGCCTGGTAGCTTGGTACCCGCAGGAATGTCACAGGTGCTGTTCCTGTTAATGGCTCAGCTCTGCTCACGGGGAGTGTTGGAGAACTGCTTTATTCTTGTCCCCACGCTGATGCTTATGCCCAAAGTGCCTTTCAGGTAGAGATGGGGAACAGGCCTAAGCTTACTCAGGGCTGCACAGTAATCTTAGCGAGGGATTGCTTTGGCCTGAGTTTCCAATCTGGTCTGAAGTTTGATTCCAGTTTTTAAAATTGGGCTGCTTTCTCTGTGACTCCCTCCAGTCAGATTCTTAGCTGATGGCAAGACCTCTGGAGTACCAGGTGTCTTTCTACCTATTTGTTTTCCATTTGAACAAACTTACCCTACTTTTTGGTCTTTCTACAATTTATTTTGTTTCTTCACACCTGTCTTGCTCCTGACAGCCCATTTAGATTAGGACTAAGCAGGAATTGAAGCATAAAACAGAAAGACAGTCCTGACCTGCCAGTTCCAGAGTCTGTCCTCTGCTCCTTCCACCACCCATATGAGCATGCCTAGACTCTCCCACTTGTGATTTTTACTGCAGCAAAACCTCCAGTGAAGTCTCTGTGATGGAACACAACAGTGGTCAGACCCGCCAATCTGTTCCTTTGCTCTTCTGTGGATGCGGGGCTGGGGGGCTTCTCTGAGCCTCCTCTCCAGCATGTCAGATATGTCCAGAGTCCATTCTCCACCGTGTCCTCCCCTTCCTACTCCTCCTTTGCTTCATCTAGTTGGTGACACAGGGAGGTGTCCAGTTATGGGCCTCACTGCTCCATGGCAGAAATCCTGGCATGCCCTGGATGAGGCTTCATTGGCCTTATTTGCTGTTGAAAGTTCAGGATTCTGTTGGGACTTCTGATTCTATAGGAGTACTAACATCAGATAAGTCCTGCAGCGGGTGGCTTGGGGAAGCCCTCAGGCCACTGCATTCCAGATGTCTTATTCGTGCTTGGCCCAGAGAATGCAGAAACAAGGAACCATTGTGTGATTGTGCAGGCACTGAGGGGCTTTCTCCCAGGCCTGGGACGCCTTGGGGTGGGAGTAGGTTTCCATTCAGCCTTGGCTTCTGCTCCCAGCTGGGTATTAAATTGTGACTACAGTCCCCTCCTCCACCTCTTTTGGAGGCCTAGGGAACAAGGCAAGGCATGTGTGGATAGGAGTCTAAGCAGACTCTGGGGTGAGGAAGGGAGACAACAGCAGGTAGGCGGGGGCATCATCTGAAGGAGGCATTGGTAGAGGGACCAGGACACACTGAAAGGGAACCTCTAGACCAGACCTGCCCAACAGAACAATTTGCAAGGGTGGAAATGGTCTATAATGCTATCCAACTTAGTAGGAACTGAACCTTAAATTTTATTTGATTTTAATTTAATCAGAAGTATCCTCATTGTTTCCATTTAACTGGAATTTTTTCTGAGACAGGGTCTTGCTCTGTCACCCAGGCTAGAGTGCAGTGGCACCATCACAGTTCACTGCAGCAAACTCTTGGGCTTGAGTGAGCCTCCCACCTCCCCCTCCCAAGTTGCTGGGACCACACTTGGCTAATTAAAAAAATTTTTTTTTGTAGAGACGGGGTCTCACTGTGTTGCCCAGGCTGGTCTTGTGTTAACAACACCTTTGCAACCACACGCAACTCCTGACCTGTGGGCCCTTGCCTGGGGCCCTTTCTCTCCTCCTTTCTTCCTCCTCTCTCCTCCCCAGATGAGCTGAAAGCAATTCCTGCAGCCAAAACTAGCCCTTCCAACCAACTTCATGTTTGACAAGCATCTGTTTCTACAGCAACAATAAGAGCTACAGTTTTGGGATTTTGAAGAAAATGGGTGGGACAAAGGGTAGAGGACCCTCTATAGGGTCTTTCAGAGGCACAGAAGAGAGACCTCAAAATCAGTCATCAAAGGAAGACAAGCGATCTTGCTGCCTAGACCTCCCAAAATGTTGGGATTATGGGCATGAGCCATAACACCCGGCCAGCTTCAATTTGAATAGCCACTCATGGCTAGTAGCTACCATATTGAACAGTACGGCTCTAAACAGCTCCCAGAAAGAAATAGTTGGGTGTTCTTGAAGGTTTGTTTCCTCCTTCAGAGTCCCCCTGGTGAGGCAGGGGATGGTGGCATTTCCCCTTCCTCTCAAGAAGGAAGAGCTGTCCTCTCTGGCAGTTTCTACACCTCAACCACCACCAGCTCTGGAATCCTAATGCCCCAGGGCCAGCAGGTCCCTGGCTGTGTGCCGCCACAACTGGGGCAGCGCTTCCTTTCCTCGCCAAGGATGTCTTCTGCCCAGCTTTGTAACACACAGGTACTCACATGCCCCAGTGGATTTGGCCCAGGCTGTTAGCACAGAGGTGGTGGGTTGGTAGGCAAGGTAGAGGCTTTTGCTTCTTCCTGTTTCTATGGACATAGGGTTTGTGCTTTATTTTTTACTTCAGAGGGTTTTAGAAACAGGCCCAATAGGGGCTCCAGAGGTGAACACACAGATTCTCAAATATTTATTGGATGTCCAGTGTTACGAGGAACCTGAGGCTTGTCTAGAAGAACTTCTCTGACTTTGAGAATAAGCACCACAGGCCTCCATCTCTCACACCCAGGAAGACCTGACTGATATTTTATTTAAATTGCTGTGGCTGACCCTTAAGCTGGCTTCCTTTTTTTTTCTTCTGTGGAAATGGAGAAGAGTTGTCATTTATATGAAAAACAGAACAATGCTTCATTATGTTTATTCCCTCCTGTCTACCGGGGGGGGGGGGAGGGGGGGGGGTAGGAGAACATAGTGCATGTGGTACATTTAGGAGACCCAGAAGTGACCCAAGTCCTGATGAGATGTGGGGCAGGGCTGTGGAGGATTTTGGGAAACGATCCTCAAGGCTGGCTCATGGCTTTGGGCCTTGGGGGAGCTTGGCAAAGCAGAGGCAATTTGGAAATCCCCGGGGGCCATGAGGAAATCCCCAGCAGCTGAGAGAGCAGCAGGCCTGCTGTCGGGCCAGTCAGGTGGTCCCTGCAGTCGGCCGCATATGCCTGCCTAGTCTTTGGGGATTGACTCAGGGTCTTGGCAGAGAGGACAAGCCCAGGCGTCCCTACTTGGGCTCTGTGCCCGAAAAGGTGTGGTGGCACATGGCTCTGAGCAAACTGATGGGTGTGCCAATGCAGGGACTGGGTGGGTGTAGGGGCTGGGGGGAGTGTCAGAGCCCCAAGCCTCGGCGACCACCTCTGGGGCAGTGATCTGTGGCTCGCCGTCCCATACCCACTGACCTTCCTGATTGCTTGTCCTGGGCCCCTCTCTAGAACAGGCTTTCCTGGCGTCTTTTGACCTTGCATTCATGTATTCATTCATTTATTCCATCAATAAGCATTTACTGAATGCCTACTATATGTAGGAACTGTTTTAGGTTCTGGGGATAGAGCGGTGATAAAAACAAAGTGGGCACCGAGCTCATCCCTGCCTCTTCTTGCCGTACGCGTCCTGGGGACGGCGAGAGGCCATCTTGCCGCCGCAGCCCCCTCGGGCCGGAGCTCCTGGGGGACGCCTCCTGGGGGTGGGGCCCGGAGGCCGGCCTGGCGGAGGTGAAAGCGGCCCCAGCAAAGCGGGAGGGTAGATGAGAAGGGGGCTGCCACCCTCTGCTGGGCGCCAGCGGCGCTGCAGGGCGGAGCTTCCAGGGCTCTAGGCGCATGTGCTGGGCCTGGCCCCACCCCCTTGGCCCCGCTCAGGCTCCGGCTGGCTGGTGGGCCAACCCGGGAAGTGCCGCCGCGGGCCTGGGGCTGACTCGGCCCTCACAGACCCTGACCCGTGCGTAGGGTGCTGAGTGGCTGGGGTGGCCCTGGGCATGCGCCGTTGGTCACTCCAGGTTTCCTCTCAGCCCTCCTTCTCCTCTCTGAGACCATCCCTAGGCTTCTTAAAGGGAGTCTGCCCTATAACCCTTCAGAATCCACTGGCTATCGGCACTGGTAGAATTTCATAAAAAATCTTGGCACCTCAATACCAATCGCTGTCTCCTAACACTACTGTTTCATACGAGGTGACATTTTGTTACTTACACACACACACACACACACAAAAGAATAAAGGATAATTCCTCCCAAGAAAGGGAAGGGACTCCTGCGCTGGCATTTTCTTTGAGACAGGTGTAGACTCTAGTACTGGCCCTAGGGCTGGTGCTGAGGACCTCTGAAGTGGTCATCCTGGAAGTGCACCTGCCACCCTAGTGGCTGGGCCCTCCCACTTCAAAAGCAAGTGCTCCAGGCCCTCCTGGCCCTGAGCTCTGAGTGCTTTAAACAGGACTCTCCCCAACTCCCTAAATAGAGTTCTATTATTGACACTTTACACACCGCAAATTTGTAATACAAGGATCATATAATTAGTACCCATTTATGGCAACAGTGCTTATAGACTTTTTTTTAGGAGTTTCGATTTACAGGGGAACTAGAGGGACAAATGGGGTCAGAGAAGTATTCTTTTGTTAAGATATATTTTGTTAAGATATATATATCTCATTGTTAAGATATATCTTAACAAAATATATCTTCCCAAGCTTTAAACCTTGGTATCTTTCCTTACTTTTCTCAATCTCCACCCAGACCCGCTTGTGCCCATTTCCCATTCTTCCCCAAATAGTCACCAAGTCCAGCTTATTTTTTCTCTTGAGTCACCCTCTCTTCCCCATCAACTGCCAGAATCCTAGGCAGACCCTTCTTATCTCTCATTTGGCATCACCTTTTACCTTGACTTCCTTTTTTTTTTTTTTTTTTTGTCACCCAGGCTGGAGTGCAGTGGCATGGTCGTAGCTCACTGTAATCTGTAACCTTGAACTCCTGGGCTCAAGTGATTGATCCTCCCACCTCAGCCTCTGAAGTAGCTAAGACTACAGTTGCAGGCCACCACGCCTGGCTAATTTTTAAATTTTTTGTAGACGGGTCTCTGTGTTTCCCAGGCTGGTCTTGAACTCCTGGTCTGAAGTGATCCTCCTGCCTCTGCCTTCCAAAGTTTTGGGATTACAGGTATGAGCCACCATGCCTGACTACCTTGACTTTCTAATGTTCTTTCACCTTCCAGCCTCCTTTCTCCTCCTCTTGCATCCTGTTAGCTCAGAATGTTTTTTGGTTTTTGTTTTTTGTTTTTAGGCAGGGTCTCTCACTCTGTCACCCAGGCTGGAGTGCAGTGGTGTGATCATGACTCACTGCAGCCTTGACCTTCCCTGGGCTCAGGTGATCCTCCCACTTCAGCCTCCCAAGTAGCTGGGACCACAGGCATGCCACCACCACACCCAGCTAATTTTTGTGTTTTTTGTAGAGATGGGATTTTGCCATGTTGCCCAGGCTGGTCTTGAACTCCTGAGCTCAAGCAATCTGCCTTCCTCGGCCTCCCAAAGTGCCGGGATTACAGGAATAAGCCACCATGCCTGACCTGCTCAGCATTCTTAAGGCACAGGTTAAATCATGCCCCATCACTCTCCAAAAGCTTGTTGTGCCTCCCATTGTTTTCCAGGCAGGTGGTGGTGTGTAAGGAGCTGGGCTCTGGAATCTGAACAATCTGAGTTCAAATCACCTGGCCAGTCACAATCTGTGTGATCACAGGCAATTATTTAACCTCTGTAAACCCCGTTTCCCCATTCCACAATTCCCCTTCTCATTACCTCGCAGGGTTTTGAGAGGAAAACCAGTAGCATGTGCCTGGCCATGGCTAGTGCTTGGTGTGTACCTTCTTGTTCCTTTGACTGCCCACCTTGCTTTCATCTCAGGTACAGCTCTTTCAGGTGAGAGTAACAGAAAGCCCAGCTCAACTGGCTTAAAAAGAAGGTATGTGTTGTCACCAGTATCTGAAAAGTCCAGCAGTAGAACCGGCTACAGGCTCAGCCTTATCTGGAAACATTAACAGTGTGACCAAGACCTGACCTTTTCTGTCTCTCACCCCATCTTCTAGGCAGCCTTGGTCCTCAGACAAGTAATTGCAAAATGTCACAGCCCCAGGTTCTAGTTGTGTGGATAGAGATGTGTGACTCTTTGAATAATCCCCAAGTTTCATTATGTATCCTTGAAACTGATTGGGTCACATGCCCTCCATGAACCTATAGCCTGAGGATATTCTTATTGGCCAGGATATTCTTATTGGCCAGGGCGAAGTCATGTGCTGGGGTGGGTCCCCAGAGGGGAAAATGGAGTGCTATAATCAGAGGATGGAGGAATGGGTGGTGGGCAGCAGAAACAACACATGTCCACTACAGCACACACTTGCTTGATTTGAGACCCAGCTTCCTTCCCAGCTTTATCCCTCCTTGGTTTCCTATATGTGTCATACATTTCTTCCAGACTTACTGTCCACATCTCATGCTTTTCCACTTCTTTGCCTTTTATTTTATTTTATTTTTATTTTATTTTTTTGAGATGGAGTCTCTCTCTGTCGCCCGGGCTGGAGTGCAGTGGCGTGATCTCAGCTCACTGCAACCTCTGCCTCCCGGGTTCAAGTGATTCTCCTGCCTCAGCCTCCTGAATAGCTGGGATTACAGGCACATGCCACCACGCCTGGCTCATTTTTGTATTTTTAGTAGAGACGGGGTTTCACCATGTTGGCCAGGCTGGTCTCGAGCTCCTGACCTCAGGTGGTCCGCCCACCTCGGCCTCCCAAAGTGCTGAGATTACTGGCGTGAGCCACCACGCCTGCCTGGCCCCTCTTTGCCTTTTCTTACACTACTTCTTCACCCTGGAATTCCCTTCCTACCTCATTGCCACATTATAACATTTCTCTCTTTCATTGGCCTAGCTCCAAGCTGTCTGTAAGCTGTCTACTTAATACCGTAACTGGAACAAATCTTTGCCTCTGAACTTCCCTAGACTGTTATTGACGTCCCTGTTGGAGCACTGAGCACATTCTGACTTGAATTTTAATTATTGGGGTACATTTGTTATCTCCTCTGCTGATCTGTACATTTTTTTAAATCAGGAAGTATTTAGTTGAAAACAAGAACTAAATTATCTTCTTTCACTCAGTCACTCAAACGTGCCTCATATTGTCTCTGAGCAGGGCCCAGTGCTAGGTGAGTGCTGGGGATAGAGCAATGAACAACACACAACCTCTGCCTCAGGAAGCTCAGTCTGTGGTAGGGAAGCTGAAAAAGAAGCAGGCACGGTGCTTCCCCACAGTGTTCGCCTTGAGGTATTACAGTTCACAGCTAGTTGAATAAGTGAACGACTTCCTCCAGCCCTCAGAGCCTCCTGTCTGGCCTGCCCCCAGCTCTGCTTAGCCACTCTGCCTGGTCAAGTGCCTGAAACAGAGCCAAGGACCTTCCACTCATCCACGCCACCAATGTGGGAGAGCAGAGCAGTTGAAGTTGTCACCACACATGGAGATCCCCTTGTTCCCCACTGTATTCCAGCCCGCTTATTGTGCGTGCACCGTTCAGATCAGTTGGTTAAATCCATATGGATTTTCGTGGAACACCTTTTGTGTGCCTAGTGCTGGGGAACGGGATGGGATATAAAGGAAGTAGGAAATGGTCCCAGCTCTCCAGGGAGAGCAGGCTTAAACATTCAACACGAATCGATTATCATTCAGAACATTAGTTATGCTGTATAGTCATGGCACGTGGACAGTAAATTTCAATAAGTTCAACTATATGGTTGTGAAAGAAACTATATTACTGTAGCCTAAAATTATAAAAATAATATTTTGTGTGTTTTTACTATATGCTGTACATGACTATTATGCTTTCCTGCAGCTATATTATATCAAATGGCATACTCAAAATCATGTGTACTATACTCTGTGAGCAGTTTAAGGGATTTTCAGGAGTTTTGGACTATATTCTATTTTTGCCTTACATGCTGACTTTGGAATCTAACCCCATATAGTGTGTGACTCCACTGTATATAATAGAGCACCATATTGAGTATAACCAAGAACCGTATGTATGTAATGTGTTCAGGTGTGGACAGTGAGTGCTATGGTTTATGATAATAATGATATTAATAATTTAATAACTATAATTTGCCAGGCCGCACATCAGTTGCTTTACATGTACTGCCTTTTCTATTCTTATAACAGCCTCATAAGGTGGATATCATACTATTTTAAGGCCAAAAAAGTAGAAACTCTAAGAAGTCAAGTAACTTTCCCTTAGGTCAGACAGCAAGAAAGAGGCTGGGATTCAGACCCAGGTGTGTCTGGCTGCCAAGCCCACGTTCTTTGCATTGCCGGGTGGGTCTTGGGTTTCAGGGAAGGCTTCATAAGGGAGGCAGGAGTTGAGATGGGCCTGGAGAGATGGAGAGGGTCAGCCAAGGTAGAGACACATTCGTAAGGAATGGCTCTGGTGGTGACAAGGGCAGGCAAATGACGGAGAGCCAGGCTGGCTGGGAAGAGGGAGAAGAGACTAGAAAAGTGAAAGTAAAGTCTGAGGAGGGGCCAGATTATAGCTTCCAGCTGTCCTTGGAGGCAAGCTGAGGGGCTTTGGGTGGCCTGGCTGGCTGTGGGAGTGTCCACATGGCCTCTGGAGCCATCAGTTAGACTCATCAAAGAAATGGACCATGCCCTGATATTGCACCACCACGCTTTGGGCAGCAGAGGGACTAGCTGTAGTTGCATGTGAAGCTGAGTGGAGACAGGCACACTGACAGACGAGTGACAGCTGATGGCCTAATGAGGTAGGGGACAAAAGAATTAAAAAGCAGACATATGGCCACAAAGGGCATCTGGCCTTCCTAATATAGGCATATGCAAGGCTTCAGCATGGTGGTGCCTAAGAGGGGCTGGTGCCCTTGGAGAGAGGCTGGGGCATTGGTGGGGCAGAAGCCAGGCTGCTGTAGCCAGGCCAGGAAGTCAGGAGTCATCATGGTGGAGATGGCGTGCCCTTCAGTACAGGATGGAGCAGAAATGGATTGGGTTCAAGAAGGAAAGCTCAGAGTGTGAGATCTTTGAGATGAATTAGGAGTGTTGTACTTAAGGAAGCAGGGTATATATGTTGGTTATTTTTAGGATTATAAATAGTATAGAATTTAGAAAATGACTTAAATCTTTTATCCCTTAAAAAGGGTAGGCTCCAGTTACCTGGAAATTTTGCTTACAATGCCTCATTTTTTCCCTCGCTTATGATCATAGGTAGATAATAATAGTTAAAATGTATTAAGGCCAAATGTGGTGGCTCATGCCTGTAATCCCAGCACTTTGGGAGGCTGAGGCAGGTGGATTGCTTGAGTGCAGGAGTTTGAGACCAGCCTGGGCAACATAGGGAAGCCCCATCTGTGCAAAAAAAAAAAAAAAAAAAAAAAAACCTACATGGTGGCACGGTGGTGCATGCCCAGGAGATGGAGATTTCAGGGAACCAAGATAGTGCCACTGCACTCCAGCCTGGGCAAAAGAGCTTTTGTTTGTTTGTTTTGTTTTAAGTATTGAAAATGAATGTGCTGGACACTGTTCTCAGAGCTATGTATGTACTAATTCTTTTAACCCATGTAATAACCCCATGTGGTAGGTGCTATTATTTTCCCATTTTACAAATGAAGAAATTGAAGCACAGAGGCTGGGCATGGTGACTCACGCCTGTAATCCCAGCACTTTGGGAGGCCAAGGCGGGCAGATCACTTGCGGTCAGGAGTTCAAGGCCAGCCTGGCCAAAATGGTGAAACCCCGTCTCCACTAAAAATACAAAAATTAGCTGGGCGTGGTGGCGCATGCCTGTAATCCCAGCTACACAGGAGCCTGAGGCACAAGAATAGCTTGAACCTGGGAGGCGGAGGTTGCAGTGAGCCGAGATGGAGCCACTGTACTCCAGCCGATAGAGTGAGTGAGACTCTATTTCAAAAAATAAAATACAAATGAAAAGAAGTTGAAACACAGAGAGATCAAGTTGTGTAGTTTACTTCATGCAAGAGCTGAGATTAAACCAGGCCGTGTGGCCCTGGAGGTCATACTCCTAACCATGGTATGCTGTGAATCATTCCTTTCAAGCCATGCTTCTCAGACTTTAATGTGCCTCAGCATCACCTGGAAGCCTAGTTAAAACACAGATGCTGCACCCCATATCCAGAGTTCTTGGTTCAGCAGGTCTGGGTTGGGTTCCTGGAATTTGCATTTCCAACAAGTCCCCAGGGGATGCCCACGCTGCTGGCCTGAGAACTTGGAGAACCAAAGCCTTTTCACATACATTATGTACCAGTCTCATACTGGTTGGGTAAGAGTCAGTAAAGGTGTAATCCTCATTTTACAGATAAGGGAAATTTAAGTCACCTGCCTGTGTTCACACAGCTAAATCATTCATTCATTCACTCATTCATTTAACAAATGGACATTTCTGTGCTAGGCCTTATGCTGACCTTAGAGTCTTGCAGTTCTCAGCCTTGGCTGCATGTAAGAATCACCTGGGGAGCTTTTATCAATAAAAAATCCCAGTGTCCAGCCGGGCGCAGTGGCTCACGCCTGTAATTCCAGCACTCTGGGAGGCCGAGGCGGGTGGATCACGAGGTCAGGAGATTGAGACCATGGTGAAACCCCGTCTCTACTAAAAATACAAAAAATTAGCTGGGCATGGTGGCAGGCACCTGTAGTCCCAGCTACTCGGGAGGCTGAGGCAGGAGAATGGCGTGAACCCGGGAGGCAGAGCTTGCAGTGAGCCGAGATCACGCCACTGCACTCCAGCCTGGGCGACAGAGCGAGACTCCGTCTCAAAAAAAAACAAAAACAAAAAAATCCCAGTGCCCAGGCCCCTGCTCCCAGACCAATTATGTCAGAAACTGAGAGGGAAAGGGTGGGCTCCAGGCATCAGTATTTTTTTCAAGTTCCCCAGTGGATTTCAGTGAGCAGTTGAGGCTGGCACCATTGTTCTAAGTAGCCACTGAAGATGTGAAGACCTGTGACACTGCACGTGCTTCAGAAGGGCCAGATGCTTCCCCTGGGGAGACATCCCACTCCCTAGAGAGCAGGACACAAGTGCCGTGTCCTAAGAGTCTGTGTATGTGACTGTATGACAGTGAGACTTGGACAGCGCATGGCAGGTAGGAGGCAGGGCTGGGTTTCCATCCTCTCTGGCAGTGCTTACCAATCTTTTCATGGAGAAAGTCAGACAATGTATAGAACCAATGGCCCTTAGAGCTGGCCAGGGGCAAGAAGCATGGGGTGTATGCCAGACTGGTTAGGAGGTGGTTCTGTATCAGGGCTTCCTAGCACCACCCCCACCCCATTTTTTTTTTTATATCCTAAAGAGGAAGAGGGAGGCAATGACTGTTTCCTTTTTTCTGCAGAGCTGACGGCTTCTGAGACTTGCTCTCCCTGTCTTTTGGCCCCTTGACATTCTGTTCTCCAGCTCCCATTTCAGCGTCTCAGCGGGTCCCTAGTCCTGGTCTAGGCATCCCATGGTGCTAACTGGAGAGCCAGGCCAGGATTTCTCTTCACAAGAAACACTGGCTTTTCACAGGCAGCCATCACTCATTGGCTAGACACCCATGACTTCCTCTGTCTGCAGGGCTGAGGCCCACCCCACCCTCCTCTCTGCCTGTGCAGTCCCTGGCGTCTGTGGAGGGGAGAGGGATGTAAACAAAGAGAGTGCAATTGATTCTCTGCATGTCCCCTGTGTGCTGATGGCAGTGGGGCAGTAAGTGGGCCTGCCCGTGTGGGTCTCTGCTCCTGCCAGACCTTACAGGACTGCTTTGCGGCTGCTGTTTGGGCACAGTGTGCAGTGGGCCCCGTGTGTTGTCTTGGATGTGACGTTAGTGGCTGTCTTGGCCTCTGCCGCAGTAATTAGATGGCTAGGGTAGGCCTATGATTTGGGTGTTCTCAAGAACACTGTGTTGATTGAATGTTCGTGCATGCTGGTGTGTGTGTGTGTGTGTGTGTGTGTGTATACGTGTACATGTACATGAGTGCACATGTGCTTGTCTCAAGCTTGGCCTGTGGGGCCGGGGGCTGCAGGTCTCAAATTCCTCTGCTATTTTTAGGAGCCATATCAGCCCAGCTGTCCCGGAGCTGGGGTGTGTGTCCATAGGCAAGTCTCACCCTCCCTGTCCTTGCCCTAACCCCCTAACACTGCCTGCCCCCCACCCCAATGGCTTTACCCTAAGAGCCTTCTCCTTCCCTTCCACACACGCTGCTGTATCACCCTCTCCCTCCTGGCATACCTGATACCCGCAGTCCTCCGGGCTGCTGGCTCCAACTAGGGCTGGGCAGCTCGGGACGGGAGGGGCCGGGGAGAGGGCGGGAACTGGGCGGGGCCACAGCCTGTGCTATTTTGAGCTGCTAACGGAGCCAGAGCAGCATCAGAGCGGAGTCTCCTTGCTCTGGGCTGCTCCAGGCCAGGCTATGCGGGTGAGTGTCCCTCTGACCCCCCACCCCGCAAATGTCCCAGGCTCCTCATGCTATTTCCTCATTTAGGAAAGGAGGGACCTTTTTGTGATTTCCCCAGATGTGGCTGAAGTAGGTGGGGAGAGGGGTGGGGCAGCCTTGGGGCTCCTCTCCAAGCTTCTTGGTAAGAAGGGAGTTACTCAGCCCCGGAAGCCTCAAAACCCCTCCGTGGCTAGGAGCAGGGCATCCTGGGCCTGACTCATGACTTCAGGAGTTTTGGAGGGGCACTGTCTTCTGAACCTCAGTTTCCTGGGGTTGCATCCACCCCCAAGGCTGTGACACGCCTTCCCGACCAACCATTAGTGCTTTTTTGGCCTTCATTCCTTAGAACACTGTTTTCTTCCAAAGCCCCAGCCCCACAGCACCCAAGGTCCTCGGTAGTCTTGTCTCTGCTTTGTTGCTGGTATAGCTCTTTCCTCTCTTCCTCCTTGAGAGGGGATGGTCCTTGGAGTTGTCAGGGAGCACCCTTCTCGCTGTCCCCAAGAGTAGTCTTAGCATGGCCACCTCCATTTCTGTGCATAGGACACTTGCAAGGGGCACAGATGGCGTGTTGGGGATGCTCTGACTGGCCCTAAGTCTCTTTTTTAGTAGAGATTACTCCAGATAAGTAAGTTCCTTAAAAAAGAAAGTGAGGAGAGACATAGCTGCTCCCAGTCCTTTCTGTTCCCCTGACTCTACCCCTCCCAGCCACCAAGGGTAAGGTTTTCAGTTGTGTCAGCAGTTGGCAGAGTACGTGGGCTGGCCTGGTGCGGAGGTGCATCAGGAGCCTGAGATGTACCCGTGAGTACTTGTATCTCTCTGTGCTCAGGACTGCCCTGCCTCAGCCCCCAAACTGGCACCAGGGCTGAGTTGTGTGGGCAGTATGCCCGGGGGTGGGGGAGAGGTCAGAGAGAGCTCCTCACCCTGAGAGATGGGCGCTTCCTGGTCTAGGGTACTCTCCCCCAGCCACCCCCAGGCCACTAGCACCAGGTCACAGATTCAGGGCCATGCACAGTGATATCCAAGCAGACAGCAAAGTGCCCTCCAGAGGGGCAGTGAGCATTCCCAGGGAAGGGAGGCCTCCAGCAGGTTCAGTCGTTGGAGGAGGAAACCAAGACCCTTCTGCAACTGCAGTTGCGGCAGGAAGCCATTCCAGTGCACCTGCTTCCTCTGGGCTGGCCTGCAGTGAGGCGGGTGCCCGGCTGCTTTCTGTTCCGCCCTGGGGCTGGGGAGGGCTCTGGCTGGAGGCTGGACTGCAAGGGCCAGGTTGTCCCTGCCAAGCTCATCTCCCCCTTCCCCGCTGTCTGGCAGCATGGCCTTCAGTTCATTCCTTAGAGAGCTTCCCTTCCTCTCAAGCAGTTCCACGTAAAGCATATTCAGGTTGGTGGGTGGAGGGGCGGGTCATCATTGGGAACCCCTGCTTTCCTCCCAAGCTGCTCTTCTGGCAGCTGATGTAGAAGGACAACAGTGCAGGTGAACCAGGGGAAATGGAGGGCAGGGCGTGCCTCCATCCCTTAAAGTGAGCAGTGGAGGGCTCTCGCAGGAGACCTGAGTGTGAGTCCCAGATCTGCCACTTGCTGCTGTGAGGCTTTGGGCGAGTCACCTGACCTTCTGAGCCTCCTTTTGCTCATTTGTAAAGTAGCAGTCACACAGTCACACTAGTATCTATTTCAGAGGGATGTTGTGAGGATCAAATGAGATGATTCATGTGAGGGATTCAGCACAGCACCTGACACATACCAAATGCTCAATAATGATTAACCGTTTTTTACTATTATGCTAGTATTTCTTCCCTTCTCCTTTGTTCCTGCCACCCTTCCTCGCCCTCAATCCCTAGATAAGTTGGTGCTAGGTTGGGACTGGGAGGAAGCAGTCTCCTGGGAGCTGCCCTCTGTGCCTCTGAATGGGAAAGAGGGAGGAGAGGAGAATGCCCTGCCTCTTGGTCCTCAGAAGGAGAAGCCTCCGGTGTGTGAGTGCTGTCAGAAGCGGCGAGGCGGGAAAGTGACCTCGGCCACCAGCCACGTCTCGGCTTCCTCTGGGCACTCTCTTGAGAGTTACCTGCTGCTCTCGAGGGCTTGCAGTGTGCAGATGTCTGGTGTGGATGCTTGGGCCTCAAAGCATTTGTCCAGGCCAGGCATTCCAGGCCTGAGGGGCTGCCTGAGGCGTGGCATTATTCTCCCAGGAGCATTTGTGCCCCCATTCCCTCCTGTGAGGGGCCCAGAGAGTGCAGGTTAAGGGCGGGTAGGCTCTGCTGGCATGGTGGAGGGTAAACCCCAGCTGCTCCCAGAGTGTCAGAAGCCTCCTGGGGCTGAGGCTTGACAGTCCCTCAGTACATTTCTTGGATTTCTCCTCTTTGAGAACAAATGCTTCTAGCTATTATCTCCTTTGCTTTTTTTTTTTTATTGACTATTTAGCCATCTTCACAATAAAAATAAGCAGTAAGTAACAAATACTTACCAAAATAAATACCAGGTGTTCCTGTTGTGTCTAATTCACACAGTTTACAAGATTATTATGATCACTCTTTGTATACTATTTGGGTTCCAGTTTTTTTGATTGATGTCATTTTATATGGAGCTTTCCATATGGTTACATTGTCCACACATTTGTCAGTTTAAATGGCAATACAACAACGGGTTGTACCTAACCATTTCTTAATTCTAGGCATTTGGGCTCTTTCCAATTTGGAGCTGTTATATAGAGTGCATCTATAAAAATCTTTGCGTTTTTTTTTTCTTTTTCTTTCTTTAAGTCAGCTCACTGGACATACATTCCTGAAGATGGAATGGCTAGGCCAGAGGATGATGCATTTTGTGGCTATTGTTCATAAAGAGCTACTAAGCAATTTCAGTGTCCTTGCCCTCCCTGCAAACCCAGGCATTGAGTTCACTATGTATTTATTGTGAGCAGGTTTAGAGATTATACCTCCCTTGTTTGTACCATGTCCCTGGGAATCAGAATGGGCAAGTGTTGTTCTCTGTAGTTTATATTTGGGGAAGAGATTAGATGGGAATAAGAGGTTTGTGCAAAGAACCCCTGTCCCAGCACTCTCGTGCAGCTAACATTTATTAAGCGCCTACAGTATGATGAGTAAGATGGGTAAGTTCTGCTCAGAGGTGAATCACAGTCCAGGGATGACAAAGACGCACAAACAGCTCCCCAAGATACATTCTGGTTGTGGCTCCCAGCTCTGCCACTTAATAGTTGCAGCGCTCTCGGCAACTCACCTTCTTTATTTCCTTATCTAGAAAGTGGGTTGTTATGAGGATTCAATGAGGAGACCTGTATGAAGTGCCTTCCCCTGTGCCTGGCTCATAGTAAGTGTTCAGTGAGTGTTGGTCTCTCTTGCTGTCCCTCAGAAGTGCCACAGAGGGAGGAGGTGGGTAGACCTGCAGAGTGGCAGAATCATGGTGGGGTCTCCCTTTTTGCATATCCAAAAACTCGATTTGGAGAGTTGCACACTAGTAAAACACACTATCAATCCATGCTTTGGCTTGACCAGATCTTCTGAACCTTCACGCTGATGAAGTTTATCAACCAGATTTGGCTACCAAAGCTGATGCCTGCCTAACATACCAGAAAAGGTGGGCACTGAGGAAGCAGCACAGGCTTTGGAGGCAGACCAGTGTGGGTTCAAGTCTGGGTTCCCCCACTTAACTAACTTTGTGACTTAATCTCTTTCTGAATCTTTTCCCTCATCGATAAAATGGGAATAATAATAATTCTCTTATCACCAATCCTCAGATTGTTGTAAGATTTACATTAGAAAATAAATGTTCAATACCTTGTATAGGGCCCATCTCATTGTAGGTGCTCCATATTCAGTAATGTTGCTGGAAATGGCTGAAATCTCTAGAGAGAGAACAAGTCGAGGAAGAGAGGCCTTAGATCTAAACACCCTTGCTCCAGAGAGCCATATGTTCCCAACACAGATGCTGCCACCATCTTTGGGGCCTGAGTTCCTTACCCATTCTGTCTTGGATAACAGTAACTTGATCTTTTTTTTTTTTTTTTAATTTTTGTGGGTACATGGTAGGTTTATATACTTATGGGATACATTACATATATATATATATATATATATTTATATATATATATATATTTTTTTCTTTTGAGATGGGGTCTCACTCGGTCACCCAGGCTGGAGCATGCAGTATTGCGATCTCTGCTCACTACAACCTCTGCCTCCCAGGCTCAAGCGATCCTCCCACCTCAGCCTCCCCAGTACCTGGGACCACAGGCATGCACCATCGTTCCCAGTTAATTTTTTGTGTTTTTGGTAGAGACAAGGATTCATCGTGTTGCCCAGGCTGGTCTCAAACTCCTGAGCTCAAGTAATCCACCCACCTCAGCCTCCCAAAGTTCTGGGATTACAGGCGTGAGCCACCACACCCGGTCCATGAGATGTTTTGTTTTGATATGGGCATGCATTGAGAAACAAGCATGTGCTTGGGCAATGGACAATGGGGTCTCTACCCCCTCAAGCATTTATCCTTTGGGTTATAAACAATCCAGTTCCAGGATAACTTGCTCTTGATCCTAAACAAATTCAGTGATAAGGGAGAGAGGAAAACTGTCTAGGCAATTCTGCATAAAAGCCACAGAGAGAATTTCCTCTGGGGAGAGCCCCACATCTGTGTTCAGAGTGAAGCTCATAGGAACAGCTGATGCAGAGGAACAGGCCTGGGTGGAAATGGTCCAGTGTCCTCACAGCCTGGGCCAGATGGGACCTCTATGGACAAGTAGGAAAACTTGAACAAGAGATCAAAGATCAAATGAGTTAAAATTACACCAACAGACAAACTTAAAGTCTCTAGCACATTAACTGAATAATAAAACAGAAGTCAACAAAGCAAAATAGAAATAATTAATTGAAAACAAAACATTTCCTAATTTTTAACTATTCATTCATGATAAGCAGTTTTAAGAATGAACCAGTTCTTGGCCGGGCGCGGTGGCTCACCTCTGTAATCCCAGCACTTTGGGAGGCCAAGGCGGGTGGATCACGAGGTCAGGAGATGAAGACCATCCTGGCTCACACGGTGAAACCCCATCTCTACTAAAAAAATACAAAAAATTAGCTGGGCATGGTGGTGGACACCTGTAGTCCCAGCTACTCGGGAGGCTGAGGCAGGAGAATGGCGTGAACCCGGGAGGCGGAGGTTGCAGTGAGGCAAGATTGCACCACTGTACTCCAGCCTGGGTGATAGAGTGAGATGAGACTCTGTCTCAATTAAAAAAAAAAAAGAACCAGTTATTAAACTCCACTGAAGTGCCCTGATTCTTTGGATGCAGCCTCTCCCTGGACTGAGGCAGATTCTGACTTGATTTTTCAAGCGGCCCAGCTCTGGTTTCTAATCCATAGATGGACAGTTTTGCAGTTCTCCAGGCCTCTTGCCCCACGTAATTGTGTGTTACAGCTGGAAGGCAAAGTCGCTGGGGTCCTGAAGCAGATTCCTCAATTCCTCTCCTAGGTCACAGGCCCGCAACTTTGGTTTACTGTATTAAGGGTTTGAGTGTTGGCTGGGCGTGGTGGCTCACACCTGTAATCCCAGCACTTTGGGAAGCTGAGGCAGGTGGGTCACCTGAGGTCAGGAGTTCGAGACCAGCCTGACTAACATGGAGAAACCCTGTCTCTACTAAAAATACAGAAATTAGCCAGGCATGGTAGCGGGTGCCTGTAATCCCAGCTACCTGGGAGGCTGAGGCAGGAGAATCGCTTGAGTCCGGGAGGTGGAGGTTGCAGTGAGCCGAGATCACACCATTGTACTCCAGCCTGGGCAACAAGAGCGAAACTCCGTCTCAATAAATAAATAAATAAATAAATAGAGTTTGAGTGCCTCTCCCCACGTAGACTCCTAAGGTGCCAGACATGGAGAGGCCTTGAGCCATTATCTAGACTAGCCCCTAATTCTACAGAGAGGCCCAAAGAGGCGAAGTGGCTTATTCAAAGCACACAGCTTCTGGCCGGGCACGTCAGCTCACACCTGTAATCCCAGCACTTTAGGACGCCAAGGCGGGTGGATCACCTGAGGTCAAGAGTTCGAGACTAGTCTGGCCAACATGGTGAACCCCCATCTCTACTAAAAAGTACAAAAATTAGCTGGGCGTGGTGGTGCCGGGGAGGCTGAGGCAGGAGAATCACTTGAACCCGGGAGGCAGAGGCTGCAGTGAGCCGAGATGGCACCATTGCACTTCAGCCTGGCCTACAGAGTGAGACTGCATCTCAAAAAATAAAAATAAAAAAATAAAAACAAAGCACACAGCTTCCAAGGGTAGGGAGTGCTATGTTCTGTGCCTACTTTCCTTCATTTTCCTTTAATATTTTATTCCTTACTCCAATGCCCTTTTGAGTTTTGTAATCCTTCCTCCTCCACTCCATCCCTCCTTTCCCCTTGTTGCCCGCAGTGTTTATCCTGGCAGGTTCTGGCCTTTGGGAAGACTCTGAGACACTGAGAGACCCGGCCCCCCATTTCTTCTCTGACCCAGGGTACAGGCTACCTTCAGCGCCATGGCCTTTTCATCAAGGTTCGCCTTCTGGGAGCAAAAGGAAAGTTGGATTTTAAAATCTTTATGTTTTTCCTGTGTGCTTGGCATGTTGTATCTGCAGGCAGGAGACTGGCTTGTGGGAGAGGGAGCTTTGGAAGCTAGAGATGGATTGGGGCATGTGTGTATAATTGGGGGTGGCAGGGAGAATGACGGGGGCTGGTGAACTCCCTATTCTGGCTGGATGGGCTCCTGCACTGAGTCATGCTCCTCCCCTAAGCCCCACCTCTGGTAAGGTGAGCTGCCTTTTGTCCTGCTGGTGTCCCTCTGGGTTAACCCCTCCACACCCTTCCCACCACCCTGCTGCCTTGACTCACCCCTGGAACGTGGGCTGCTGTGGAGGGACCGCTGGAACTGGGTCTCCCTGATCCTGGGGGCTGCAGTGGGTAGGAGGACAAGGGGCCAAGGGTGGGGAGTCAGGCCAGTTGGCCACCTGGGTCCAGAGGGTGATTCAGGCCACAGACTTGGGACTGCCTGTGTGTGTGCCTTTATGCGTGTGCATAGTCCCCAGCTGGGCAGTGACCTACAACAGCCAGAGCCCTTCTGATGGGGGAGGGAGCAGTGAGTCAGCCTGATGCTAAATCCAGAGCTGAGCTCAGAGCTGGGCCCAGTGTTTCAGACACTTGGGGGGCACCCAGTGTTTTCCCCAATGCCACACCTTGGGCCAGACATTTGGGGTCCCAAACTTGAGCCACTGGAGGGAGGACAGATTTGGAGCTGGTGAAGAACACAGAGTGGACTTGGAATCTGGGCTACCCCGGCACCCAAGTTAACAGCACTGCGTGCAGTAATGAGTGTGTCTGTGTGGTTTGCGAACACTTGTCCTCCCACTAACCTGTGTGCCCCAGAACTACTGCATGGTGTGATCCCTGGGGCAGCAAGGGGGAGAGTGATGGCTTGGTGGGGGGCAGCAGGCACAGACCTAGACCCTGCCACTCTTCCTCCCTCTGTCCACCAGTCCCTCCCTTCCCTTTCTCTGCTCCGATTCCAATTCTTAAAGAAGTAGGCTCCACTCTGGTGAATATTTGCCATTTCCCCTCGTCCTTGGCATTGTGAGCTAACTATGAAGATTGAGCCCGTTGCAGATAGCTCTGTGGACAAGATGCAGCTTTAAAACTGCAGCAGCCATCACGCCAGCCAGTGCCCCTGGCACTGCTAATTTGAGCTCAAAATTAGCCATAGACACTGGTTAAAATTGGAGAGTCCCCCCCAGTGGATCATGTAAATGATTCTGGATGTTTCTAAGGATTTTTTCCCTTAGGAATCAAGGACTTCTTGCCATGCTCCTACCCACATTGTGCTGGGAAGGAGAGGCACGCTGAGGAGGAGGTAGGGTTGGTAACAGGGCTGTCTTTTTCCTGTAGTCCTAGGTGACGCGGGAAAGAGGAGAAATTAAATCCATAGGACTGCCTGAGCTTTTGGAGGGAGAGATACTGGTGAGGGGAAAGGAGAAGACTTTTTTAAACTTGAGGCCTGGCCTCTCTGAATCTTTTGTGAGCCAGTTTCTGAACTGAAAGAACCTTCAGAGCTTCCACATCATCTGCCCTTTTTCCAGATGTGTGATGGTATCTGCTGTTTCCACGACTCCACTCCTCCCCTCTGACTCAGGCCAGCCAGCTCCTGGGCTCCAGCACAAACCCCTGGCCCCAGTGTCCAGAGCTTAGGCATCTTTCCTTCCTCCATGCCCCGCCCCTAACTTCAGGGTTCCCTCCCTCGGCTGCGTGGTTGGCAGTTTTGTGGGTCTGAGGTTGAGAAAATATCTGGCCTCCTGAATCTCCGCCTCTGCCCCACTCCCTGCCTCCAGCAAGATCTCAGCTGAGCTGGGGGAGTTGTGCAGGATCAAGAAGTAAGCCAGAGCCAGCCCAATAGGGGCCAACCTTCACTCTACTCTAAAAGCTGCTGGCCCACAGGTACCCACACTGGGTTACTTTTACCTCCTCAGTCACTAGATCTGGAGCTTTTTGTTCAAACCACTTCTTGCCTGAGCTAGGGATGACTCTTGTAGTTTGGATGACTTAAATTAGCTGGATCTTCCCATCTGCCACGTAACCAAAGCCACGATGGCACTGTGGGTGGACCTCTTTAGACAGCCCCCAAAGTGGGCAAAGTGGCTGGTTGCTGAGGGCAAGGGTACTTGGCTTTTCCCCCCACAGACTCTTCATTCTTGAAGTCATCACTGAACAGTTCTGATTCTAGGATAGGATAGCTCTTGCCCAGGTCCCCTAGCCCCGGTATTCCTAAAGACTCAGGAGCTCCACCTCAGGGTGAAGGAGGCCCCTTGAATGTTCTCTCCCTGTGCTTTTAGTGCTGGGTCTCCCAGCCTTGACCTGCCAGTGACTTCTTCATCTGCTCCCTCAGGTTAAAGAGGAGGACAAAACTCTGCCAAAGCCTGGCTCTCCTGGCAAGGAGGAAGGGGCTGTAAGTGCATCCTTGAGTGCTCCGAGGCATGCGTGTGTGTGTGCGGGCATGTGTGTGTGCATGCGTGCATGTGTGTGTGCGTGTGTGTGTTTGCCCCTGCACCCACTAGCCCTGGACTAGCCTGTGAGACAGCTCCATGGAGTAGGTGGGGATTGCAGGGGGCCCCTTCCTGTGTGGCTCAGCTGAAGAGAATTCTAGTAAAGGGGAAGAAAGTATGGTGTATGTGATGCCAGCTTCAGGTGTGTGAAGGAGATGGCCAAGGTGCTTTGGGGACCTCCCCTAACCTCCTCCCCAATCCCCTTAAGTTGCCTCCCTTTGGTTCTGGTTTCCTGAACCCTTTGGGCCTGGAGAGGCTTGGGTGGGCAAACTCTTAGGTCAGGGAGCGTCGAATGAGAGCTCAGCTGTTGGGATTCTTCAGCCTGCTCTGGGTGGCACAAGGCAAAGGCATGGAGGGACTTCGCTGTAGTCGCTGCTGTCTCTTCCAAGACCCTGTCAGCTGCTTGGTGCAGGTGACCTGGAGGCAGGCTCCAGCTACTCACTGCCTCCAGCCCCAGCGCATTGGGATAGAGACCCTGAATAAACCTGGACTCTCCTAAGGCAAGAATAGCCTTAGGTTTCTGAATAGCCAAGTCCAAAGATGTGTAGTTAGGAGAGGGCAGCTGGTAGCACAGGGGGCAGGAGTGCCCAGGGCTCTGGGGCAGAGCTGGATCACAACACATATTCTTACTTCATTACCCCAGATGGTGGCTGTCCTGGCTCCCTGCACTTCCTTGGTCAGTTTGATTAGCCAGGCACTGTGGCTTCCACCTGATCTGCAAACAATCCTGGAAAGCCAGCCTGTGATTTGAAAGGGGTGTGTGTGTGTGTGTGTGTGTGTGTGTGTGTGTGTGTGTGTGTGTGAGGGAGAGGCCTCAGAGTTGCCCAGAATTTATTTTATTTTATTTTATTTTGCAAAAACTACATGTAAAGTGCTTGGAAGAGTGCCATGGCCCATAGTGAGTACTGTGTAAGTCTTACCAATTACTATCATCATCATTGTCATCATTTTCTTTTTTTTTTTTTTTTTTTTTTTTTGAGACAGGGTTTTACTCTGTCACCCAGGCTGGAATGCAGTGGTGCCATCTCAGCTCATTGCAACCTCTGCCTCCCAGGCTCAAGCCATCCTCCCACCTCAGCCTCCTGAGTAGCGTAGCTGGGACTATAGGCACACACCATCAAGCCTGGCTACTTTTTGTATTTTTTGTAGAAACAGTTTCACCATGTTGCCCGGCTGGTGTTGAACTCCTGAGTTCAAGCAGTCTCCCTGCCTTGGCCTCGCAAAGTGCTAGGATTACAGGCGTGAGCCACCACACCTGGCCCATCGTCATCATCTTAATGATGGAAGGGGGATGGGAGGAAAGCCAGAAGAGGGAGGGGAGGAGTGTAGGATCCAGTGGCTAGGGCCACTGGCCAACTCTGCAGTGCCCTGGCATGCCATTGAGCACTCTTGGCCTAAGAGGTTGAGGAAGAGGCACCTTCAAGCCCTTACTCTCTCTATCCCTTCAGCGGAGCCAACCTGTAACCAGGGCCTAGATTAAGGCCCTTGGCTCAGCTCTGCTCAAAAGGTGGAGCAACTTCTCCTTGTGGCATCCAGAGGCAGCAGCTCCCAGGTGCGCCTACTGTGAGCGTCTTCCTGCATCCAAGCAAGCATGGGCAGGTGGGCCTTCACGGAGCCCAGTGCCCATATGTGTTCTAGAACCAAGATCATTGTTTTGGGTAACGAGGACTCAAGCACAGCTCAGCTGGTGACAGAGCTCTGCCTGGCCAACAAGGAGAACCCAGGTTGCCCTTACGCCCCCCAGGCAATGGAGCTGGCTTTATGGGAAACTCTATCCTGCCGTTAGCCAGCCTGGCCTTCCAGCGGCAGTCCCTTGGGACCCAGACAGTTAGCACCAGTGTGTGGGGGAAGGGTAGGCACACCAGCTAGAGTATACCAGTCCACTCCAGGGAAGATTGGAGCTGAGGCTGCTTGAGGGCTATACACACTCTGGGAACTAGGGGGTCTCCAAACCCTTGAGAGGTTTGCAGGAGGAAAACTGCAAAGAGACTGGCAGAAAGCAGGCTGAAGTGGAAGCTTCCTGGGCCCGTGCTGGGCTCCTCAGTGCTTGAGAACATAGATGAAGGGCAGACAGTGGCCGCAGACGAGGGACGCTGTGAGGAGGAGGCCTGGCATGTCTTGGGGCCAGGAAGAGCTCCCTGATCATTTTTTCCTTCAGGATGGGTAGGCTCTTGGTCTGACTGCCCGGAAAACAGGTGATGGAAGGACCAAGGACTACAAAGGTCAGGAAGCCCTGGAGTTAGGCCTGGGATTGGTGGTAGGAATGGAGGTGGGACTCGGCTGTTTGACCTCTCCATGCTCCATCTCTGCAGTGTCTGGGCTGTGAGGCAGTGGGCTCACCTAGAATGGGACTTGGTTGCTGCCCTAACACAAAGCCAGTAACCCCAGAGCACCTCATAGGCCTCTCGGCGCTCTGTGCCGGCATCTCGCAGGTCCATGCTAAGTCTGGGGATAGACAGCAGGTGACAGTAGTACCTGATTGTGCTGATTGTGCTTTGTGGGAAAGAAGCCAAACTCTTAGCTGCAATTGTCCTATCTGTAAGATGGAAAGTGGGCTTCCTGGGGTAGCCTCGTGGAGCCATGTGTTGCTTGGTAGATGAATGGGAGATCTGTTCCAGGGCGTGAGGTCACACCTTCTTATTCCCTCTGCATGGGATGGGCAGGGCTGCAGGGGTGATGCTAATGTCTACCTGTATTTGTATGACTGTAGCTAGAGGGCAGCTCAAAGGAAGGCAGTGGCCCATCTAGGAGTCCTCAGCCTCCCACCAGCCCGATACCCCCAGAGACTTCCCAGAGAGCCAGGAGCCCTGCACCCACACTCGCCATGAACGGCCCGGGAGCTGCCACAGCAGAAGGCCTAAGCGAAGAGGCCCAGGGCCTGTCCCGGAAGCGGGTGGCAAATGCAGTGAGGAAGGTGGTGAGTAGGGTGCTGCCCAGCGAGGAGCTTGGGAATGCCAAGGAGACCCCAGGCAGAGGAGTCAAGTCCCCCGAGCACCCGACTCGAAGCAAGAGGGGAGAAAAGGCAGCTTCTAGTCCCAAGCCGCCACCCCCTCCCCCACCTCCCCCTGCTCCGCCTAAGCCTGAAGTGAAGAAGGAGGCAGCCAAGGATGAGCTCTCCCTGGGCCTGCGGAGCCTGATGTCTCGGGGCAGGGGCAAGGAGCACAAGGCCCGCGGCAAGCAGTCTCCTGGGAAGGGGGAGAAGCCCTCCAGCCAGGAGCCAGGCTCCCCAGACTGGGCGGACTCCCCTGAGAAAGCAGGATCCCCAGCCAAGCCTGAAGCCCCAAAGAAGCAGCGCTCCCCAGCCCCACCGGAAGAGCTGGTGACCCCAGGCTCCACCGGCCCGAAGTCAGACCTCACTGGAGAGCAGCAGTCCAAGTCACCAGTCCCTGGTGTGAAGCAGGAGGTACAAGAGTGTGTCACTAACCGCTCCTGCCCCTCACCACCCTAGCTCAAGGGCCAGGCACCCTCACAGCCGGCTTCCCCAAGCGACCTCAGCGAACCCCGCATGACCGAGAGGCTGGGCCCAGGGTTGTGTGCTGATGGCCGGCAGGGGCTGCATGGCTTTCCCTAACCCAATGTGGACCCTGCAGTTGCCTGGGCTCTGGCCTGGCGGCTGGGATGGAAACTGCTAACCAGCATGCTGGCCTTGCCATGGGAGTCAGGGCCTGGTCCCCAGCTACATGGCGCCAGCTTGAGGCCTGAGACCCAAACCTGAGGATCAGAGTCTCAGCAGATCAGTTCCGGGCGGAAAGACTGTTTTCTCAAGTCAGGGATCTGGGCTTGCATTCCCAGCCACTCATCCCCTGGGACCTCAGCAAAGTCCCATCTCAGACTTCCTCTGTTGAGTGGGGATAATACAGGTCCAAAATTTCTTCTCTGATACCCTGGATGTGGCAGTATTTTGGAAATTAGTAATCTTTGTATTTTAGTGCCATACAGTATACATAATGAGCAACAACGTGTAACAAACATTAATATTTCCAAAGCAAAATCTATGAATATTCACATTACAGGGGCATAGAGGATAAACTGCCAGGTTTTGCCGCCAAAATAGTTAAGAAAAATATTTTGTTTGGGGGGGCTTTTGGGATTTTGGAATTGCAAATAAGGGTTAATAAGGGTTTTAAGTAACCAGAAGATTAGAAATGATACAGATAATACTCCAAGCCGGTCCCTGGCATGGTGGGTGCTCCATAAATGGTAGCGTTGATAGTGGTGCTAATAACAGTTGTTATTGATGCCCTCACTGCCATCACTGCCTTCTTTAGGCCTGGCCAGCGTGACCCTCTGGCAGCAGGACTCTTGAGGAGCCCTGTGCTTGGATGGCAGATGGGTACAGTGGGCCCCTTGGGATATAGGGGCAACCCTATCTTCCCAGAAAGTGTTCTCTGGGTGGGGCAGGAGGCTGAGAAGCAGGAGGGAGGGTCAGTCCAGCCTCTTTCCCTTGGAAAGTGTTGCCTTCTTGGCTGGCCTCTGAGTTGGGGACAGTTCTCTTCAAGCTTCCCTTTTTTGGACCCTGCTGAGGCCTCCCAGGGTGTGGGAGAGGAGCATCAAGTTTTGCCACTACTTCCCTGTGCTCATGCAGGCTCCTTCTGGCTGGAAGGAGAGGGGTCTGGAGGGTATGGGGGAATAGCCTGAGAGGCCTTGAGGCCCTCCCTGACTGTTACCTCCTGGGACCTGGGGAGCCTTGTTGCTCCCCATTCTTCCTGGGCATTGCAGCACTTAGAGAAAAGCCAGCCGCCGCTTCCCCCACCCACCTGGCCCACTCTGTGAATCAGGGAAGTGCCTGTTCCTGCTCACAGGGAGGAGCTGGCATGGGCATTTTGGGCAGGGTATGGGCAGAACTGTTGGTCGCTCTGGAGAACCCATAAGCAGGTGGGGAGTGTCGTGGTCCTGTTCCCGGGCGGCTGCCCTCCCCTCCCTCCTCCCTGTCCCTCCTCCTCTCACAAGGGAGGAGTTGGGAGCTGAGACATGCCCTGACCTGGAGTTTAGCCACCTGTCACCTGGGCCTGGGGAAGGGTCCAGAGGGCAAGTGGGATAATAGGGCCATTTGGTGCTCAAGATAGGCAGGTGGGAAGAAATAACCCCAGAGCTCCCAGGCACTTGTTCTTTTTTTTCTAATCTGATGGTTTAAAAACTCAGATTGCCGCGCGGCTTGCTCCCTGGCGCTGCTCCCCTTCCCTAGTGGGTCCCAGTGGCTTCCTGGGCTGGGAGCTCCGCGTGCTGTGGCCTCGCCATTTCTGGGCTGGGACTAATAGTGGTTTAACCTTTAGGCAGGAGCTGCCAAGGTCCAGCTGACCCCCGTGGAAGAGGCCCACCAGCGGCTGGAGAGGATCTTCACAGCTTCTGTAATGCCACTCTTGTGTGTGGGTCCCAGTCCCTGGCCGCCCTCTTCCTGAGGCTGGCGGCAGGACCCTGTGTGTGTCTGTAGGCGCGCTGACCGTGAAGATGGCTCCATGGCGGCCTGTGGGCCCTCATGTTGGGCTCTCTCTTAAAGAAATGAGAGAAGTGCTCTGGGGAGAGTGGTTCCTCCAGAGAGCCCAAAGTCCTGTGCATGTGGGAGGGCGCCCCTCCTCGCTCAGGGCCCAGTCCCTTTCTCTGGCCACATTGTCCTGCCTCGAGGACATGTGTTGGTGTCAGGGCCTGGCGGGTGGTAAGGAAGGTTGCTGTCGCTATTTTTGGTGACCTGGCTCTCTAGACCCAGGTGGGGCCTGATAACTCCTTGCCCATTTCTAACAGGTAACATCCAAGTCCTGGTTGACTTACCTTCCTCCCCAGAAAGGCTTTTCAGGGCTTTAAGTAACCAGAGAGGTCACGGCTGGCCACAGGGTTTGCCCACAGTGCCTTTGCTCTTGGGCAGCTGTCAAGTGGTCCCCAGGTTGGATCTAGATGGGGTCGGTATGCCTGGCTGGCAGAGGTGGGAGTGCTATAGGGTACGTCGGGGTTGAGGAAGAGATTCTAGACTGCAAGCTGCTGGGAGCTGTGTTCTATGAGAGGTGCAGGGCGACAGCTCTGAACACAGCCCTTGGCCTAGGGAGTGGCACCCTTGGGCTGTGTTAGAAGGCAAGGAACAGCCCTGTGCTGGTGGCCACAGGGGAGCTAGGCTGAGAAATGCTCTGGAGATAAGGCAAAAGGCTGAAAGGGGGCCCAGGCCTTGGGTGTGGTGAGGTGGCCTGGCCTGGTAGACACACAGAAGAGGGAGCCTGATTCAGAATAGACTGGATGGCAGCCCAGGAGAGACTGCGGCCAGAGGCAGAGTGGCAGACTCCTGCCCGGGCCACCAGGAATGACTTACAGGAGCATCTCCTCTGAGAGGCCTGATGGTCACTAGTGTCTCTTCACCTTCCTGGCCTCTCCTTGACTGGGTGCAGTTCACCTGCTCAGGCCAGGTCCCAGGTCCTGGCACCAAGCTCCCCCACCTTCACCCCGAGCCTTGGACAACTAGAGAGTGCCGGCCCACTTGACTCAGGAGCACTTGCTGAAGGGGGCGTGCCAGTGGTCTGCTTATCTTCACCCTTCTTCTCTCTCTCTCCTTTGCTTGCTGTCGGTAGCTGGACTCTGAGGCCGCCTCTCATGCCCACAGCCAGGTAGGGTGCTCTCCCCCCACTCAGGAGCCCTCCGCTCCCTCCGGTGACCACCTAGCCCCACTGGCCTGCACCTGGGCTGGCGTCTGTGCTCGGGCCTCCTGCTGGAGTGTAAGGCCTCTTTCCCCTCCAGGCTCCCACCCTGTGTCTGGGAGGACCCCAGCGGGAGGTAGTGCCGGGAGCTTGAGATGGTGCAGCTCTGTGTCAGGCCCCTGGGGAGCATCTAGACCGAGTGTCACCCTTCAAGTTGGGCCCATGTGGCATGTGGTTCTCAGCCACTGGAGCCCAAGGGGGGCCTGGTTGAGTTCTAGGTGTTTCAACTCTGCTCACTCTGGAGAGAGAAAGCTGAAAAGGCAGAATCTCTGCCCTCTTCCCAGCCCATGCCTGAACGTGAGACATTCTCTGTCTCCACCTCCTGGCCAATGTGAGAAACCCATTTTCAGATGAGCTTTAAGGGAGTTAGTTACAGGCTATGATGTCACCTTATTCATCAGTCCCCAAATACCTGGCCCATAGAAGGTGTCTATTCAACATAAAGGTCTCCCCTGTCTTATGTGATTTGAGAAAAAATATATATATACAACATTGTAATGATTTTTTTTTTTGAGATGGAGTCTCGCTCTGTCGCCCAGGCTGAACTGCAGTGGCGCAATCTCGGCTCACTGCAAGCTCCACCTCCTGGGTTCACGCCATTCTCCTGCCTCAGCCTCCCAAGTAGCTGGGACTACAGGTGCCCGCCACCATGCCCAGCTAATTTTTTGTATTTTTAGTGGAGACAGGGTTTCACTGTGTTAGCCAGGATGGTCTCGATCTCCTGACCTCGTGATCCACCCACCTCAGCCTCCCAAAGTGCTGTGATTACAGGTGTGAGCCACTGCGCCTGGCCATGATTTTTATAGTTATAGTTCTTCAAATATAAAGAACTAGCCTTTTTAATGTCCTCACTTAACACACCGAAATGTGGCCAGCCACGTGGTGATCCTCCTATTCAGAGTTATTTCATGGGTCCGTGAAACCCAGAGATGTGGGAGCCACTGGTGCAGCCCAGCCCTCCTACTCCAATCTGGGGAAGGGCCATCCAGCACTGGAGGGATCTGTCTAAAGCCAGAAGCCAACCTGAGAGGAGAGCCCACATCTCCTTTACTTTCAACTCCAAGAAATGTGACAAAGAACATACTTCTTATGTTTTCTTATCTTTTCCTGATTTCTCACCCAGGGGGTCAGGACCCAGCCAGTGTCCACGCCTGGGCCTCAGGTTTCAGGCTGACTGTGCCTCACAGCTGGGGCCCTCCGAGAGTGTAGGGGCTCAGGCTAACCTGAGGGTGGGTCCATGCCACTGGGGTGCCCATCCCCCACCCGGGGCACGGGATGACCTTGCTGCCATTTCGCCCACACACAACAAGAGGAGCCCGATGGGCCCTGGGTCCCTCGTCTGTTTCCCCAGCTCCCCCAGACACCGTTTCTTCCCAGTTCAAGTGTCCTTCTTAGAGGGTGCCAGGTTTGACAGCCCCACACCCTGTCAGTACCTATGAATGCTTATGTCTGAGTTGGTGACCTCCTGAGGCCTCTGGGGGCTTCTAGCCCCTTTACACCGCTCCTGTGCCCATCTGTATAACGTGTAAGCGTCTCCCTGTGTTTGACAGGGCAGGGCTGCCCCTACCCCCATATCTCTGGCCGCACTGCCTCGTGCCTTTGTGTGGCATTAGCGTGTCCACTAGGTCTGTGTGACAGGGGTCTTTGCTGATGGTGGCATGGAGAAGGAGCAGGGAGGCTGATGTGTGCACCTGGGCACTGTCCCCCGGTCCGGGTAGAGCACCCTCTGGAGGGGAGGGCCAGGGCTGAGGCCAGGGCTCCGAGCCCACCTATCATTCCGTACTGCGAAGTCCAGGCGACTCCCCGCTGAGATCTGAGGACATGCCCTCTTCCAGCTTGGCAAAGGAGGCCCTATCATTTGGATGAAGGGAGAAGCTGGGCACGGAAGATCCTAGTAGCTGTGGCTAGGGTCTAGGGCCTTGGACTCAGGACACTGATCTCCTGGGCTTGACAGGGTGGAGGGGCAGAGGGTGGCTGAGGGAGAACCTGGTGATTTGCTTTCCTGGGGTCTCCTCTTTCCTGGGCACAAGATCCCTGTGTCCCTGTCTTGCCAGACCCTCACTGATGGTACGGTCTCTAGCCTTTGTGTCCTGTCCTCAGGGCTCCTTAGAGCCACCCTTGCCTCCTAGCTTCCCCACCCTCTTTCCTGGACACCTCTGATGTCCCTGTGTTCTGTGTCTGTCACCTAACTCATTCCTTGCCCAGTGGCTTGTCTCAAAGCCCATGCCCTCACTTGTCTCCCCTCTATGGCTGTCCTTGTCCCTGTCTTCCATAGCAGGGCCTGTTTATTCTTCTCTCTCTCTGACAGGCGAAAACAGAAGAACAGATTGCAGCAGAAGAGGCCTGGAATGAGACGGAGAAGGTGTGGCTGGTCCATAGGGACGGCTTCTCACTGGGTGAGTCTCAGAGGGTCTGGGGGCACATGTCAGGACTCACTGGTCTCAGGGCTGGGCAGTGAATGTGCCTTCTGCATCTGGTGAGGGCTGAGCAGTGAGCAAGGAGAGGCTGGTGATGCAGTGGGGGGGAGGATAGGACCGAGAAGTTCCCAAGTGGAGTAGCAGAGGCTTCCCAGGCCCATCCCAGCTGTCTGTCCCTCCCCTGCAGCCAGTCAACTCAAATCTGAGGAGCTCAACTTGCCTGAGGGGAAGGTGCGTGTGAAGCTGGACCACGATGGGGCCATCCTGGATGTGGATGAGGATGATGTTGAGAAGGTGGGCAGGGGGCTGGGTGTGGGGGAGGAGGCTCAGGAGTGCACTGGGCAGGGCAGGCCCATCCTCTGGCAGTGGAGATGGGTTCTGCTGCTCCAATACCCACCCGCCTGTCCTCCCACACAGGCTAATGCTCCCTCCTGCGACCGTCTGGAGGATCTGGCCTCACTGGTGTACCTCAATGAGTCCAGCGTCCTGCACACCTTGCGCCAGCGCTATGGCGCTAGCCTGCTGCACACGTATGCTGGCCCCAGCCTGCTGGTTCTTGGCCCCCGTGGGGCCCCTGCTGTGTACTCTGAGAAGGTGCAGCACCCTCAAGGCTACCCTGCAGACTCCTGGTCCCACCCCCTGCCCTGGCTCTCTGCCCTTCCCCTGTGGCACCCCACTGGGCTCCTGTCCACTCTCACAGTTGACCTTGGGAAGAGGAGTCATTTCAAGAGATGGGGGACAGGACCTCCCCACAACCTTTGATGGAGTCCAGGACTTAGTGTCTTCATTTCCATGCATGGCCTTGGCCTTGGAATCCCTGGGCACTACAGGAGGGAAAATCCAGAAAGATGTGGACCTTGGGGGTGAGGGGTGTCTTAATGGGATCAGCTAAGAGCCAACCCCTTCTCTCCCTTGCTCTCCTGCCCAAGGTGATGCACATGTTCAAGGGTTGTCGGCGGGAGGACATGGCACCCCACATCTATGCAGTGGCCCAGACCGCATACAGGGCGATGCTGATGAGCCGTCAGGACCAGTCAATCATCCTCCTGGGCAGTAGTGGCAGTGGCAAGACCACCAGCTGCCAGCATCTGGTGCAGTACCTGGCCACCATCGCGGGCATCAGCGGGAACAAGGTGTTTTCTGGTGAGGCAGGGACAAGGGAGAAAACTGAAAGTGGGGTGAGGGGAGGGGAGTGAGGAGAGAGCACCCTCTTAAGTGCCAGCTCTTTTTCTCCCTGGCCTTTCCATCCCCCCGAAACCCCTCTGTCCATGGGCAGTTCTGGTCTGAATGGCCCCAAGCCTTCATACCTCTGGTGGAGCTCCTAGCTGGGGGATAAGCTGCCCCTGGCTTTCCTGATATCCCCTTGGGCCTGTATTCTGCAGTGGAGAAGTGGCAGGCTCTGTACACCCTCCTGGAAGCCTTTGGGAACAGCCCCACCATCATTAATGGCAATGCCACCCGCTTCTCCCAGATCCTCTCCCTGGACTTTGACCAAGCTGGCCAGGTGGCCTCAGCCTCCATTCAGGTGAGAGTGCTGCCCAGGACTCGGGGTAGTAGGACACGGGCCACATGATTTCATGACCTAGACATCAGGCTCTCTCCCATGCCTCATTTTCCTGGGATTCTACCCTAACAAAATTGACCCAGGCATGGGCAGGGTTGGCCTGCACTATCCAGAGGCATCACCATTCTGCCCTCAGGGCCTCCTGCCCTGGATGGGGCCCAGTCCAGCTTTCTGCCCAGTTCCCTTCACTCTCCCAACCCTGGGGTTGTCCTCACTCTACTGCTGGGCCTCAGCCTTACTTCCCACTTTCTGAGATTCATGCTCGGGGCTTCTCTCGGGCCGATTTCACCTAGCAGAGGACTGGCTTGTCAGTAAAGTAAGGCCCAGCCAAGGCTGATTCCTTCCCATGCTAAATACCTCACCACAAGCTCCCATTTCCAGAAGGCAGGCACCTGGGGGCTGGGCAGAGCAGCAGGGCCCCTTTGGGAGCTGGGCCTGTCGTCTTCCACCTCATTCTGGTTTCTGTCCCCCATTTGATCCTAGAGGGATCTGGTATCTGATTGAGCACCTTGGGAATAAGATGCACCTGCTTAATTGAGCCAGATGTGGTAGTGCACGCCTGTGGTCCCAGCTACTTGGGAGGCTGAAATGGGAGGGTCACTTGAACCTGGGAGGTTAAGGCTGCAGCGAGCTGTGATTGCGCCACTGCACTCCAGCTTGGGCAACAGAGCGAGACCCTATCTTAAAAAAAAAAAGAATTAAAAAACAAGATGCAGGTTGGGTGCGGTGGCTCACGCCTGTAATCCCAGCACTTCGGGAGGCTGAGGTGGGTGGATCACCTGAGGTCAGGAGCTCAAGAACAGCCTGGCCAACATGGCAAAACCCCATCTCTACTAAAAATACAAAAATCAGCCAGGTATGGTGGTGCATGCCTGTAATCCCAGCTACTCAGCAGGCCAAGGCAGGAGAATTGCTTAAACCCAGGAGGCAGAGGTTGCAGTGAGCCAAGATCGCTCCACTGCACTCCAGCCTGAGTGACAGAGTGAGACTCCATCTCAAATCTTAAAAAAAAAAAAAAAAAAAAATGCAGCTGCTTGTTCCCCAGGGCCTAGAGGACCATGTATTTGACTCCTTCTGATGTGGGGTGGGAGAAACTTGATCTGGCACTACCCTCCTTACCCACACGTCCATGCTGTGTCACAGACAATGCTTCTGGAGAAGCTGCGTGTGGCTCGGCGCCCAGCCAGTGAAGCCACATTCAACGTCTTCTACTACCTGCTGGCCTGTGGGGATGGCACCCTCAGGTGAGATGGGTCAGAGGGTACACAAGGGTGCTCTGAACTCCAGCCCACTGACTGGGCTCCTGGACCTTGATTGCATCCAGAATTAAAGCCACTTGATCGCATCCTGCACTGTTTGGTCAGTGCATGTCTGCTATGTGCTAGGCTCTGAGCTAGGCCCCAGGGACAGTGAGATGGATGAGACATAGTCCCTGCCTATCAAGAACTCCCTGGTCCTGGGTACTGGGGCCTGGCTATATGGGAGGGGAACAGCCAGCCCTTCAGTGTTGCCAGGGCCTAGCTAGGATCTCCATTACCCATGAAGCCAGTTCTGGAAAGCAAAGCACACTGAGGTACCAGTGGTTGGGCACTTGCCTACTGTCGCATGACTGGTAGGGGGCTGAACTGGTATTTGAATCCACACTGGGGCCAAAAGCCCATGCCTCTTCCAGTGCCCTCCAGACTAGCCCTTCCTGCCCCACGTTGGCTGCCTCTGCCACGCTCTTCCCTTCAGACATTCAGATTTGCTGCGTGTGTTCACTAAAAAGAGATAAATGATGAGGCTGAGCCAGCAGCCCCAGGCCATTGTCCTCTTTAGCCCTTCTTGTAACTGAGGGCATCGTCTCTGCCTTGGCTGGACTCACCCTTCGGGCAGGTTCCCTGCTCCCTTCCGGGGGCCAGGTTGCATCCTCTCACCAGGGCATGTCTGGTGGCTTGTCCTCAGGAGAATGGTACTCTAACCAGGCATCCAGGCCAGTTAGGAAAGCAGTGACAGCTGGCCCGCCAGTTGGGGATGATGGGATGATGGGCAGACAAAACTTGGAGTCTGGAAGCTGAGTCTGTCTGTCTCCACCCTGGGCGGAAATGGCCTTGGCATGGGGACCAAGTGCCGTGCTGATGCCTCATTTGTACCCCTAGGACAGAGCTCCACCTCAACCACTTGGCAGAGAACAATGTGTTTGGGATTGTGCCACTGGCTAAGGTGAGGGGTCTGTGGGGTCTGGGTTGCCAGCCCTGGGCCTTGGGGGTAGGAGAAGCCTCCATGGGTCCTGTGGGAATAGTGGGAGCCCAGCTCCAGCTGCTGGCTCTACCCAAGCCTTGCCCTGAGGGCCCAGCCTCATGGGGGTGTGCTGGGAGGGACAGCCCTTTGAGGTCATCTATCTCCACAGCCTGAGGAAAAGCAGAAGGCAGCTCAGCAGTTTAGTAAGCTGCAGGCGGCCATGAAGGTGCTGGGCATCTCCCCCGATGAACAGAAGGCCTGCTGGTTCATTCTGGCTGCCATCTACCACCTGGGGGCTGCGGGAGCCACCAAAGGTAACCTGCAGTGGGTCCCAGTAGGCTGGCCTGTCCCCTGGGTGACCTCACAGGGACCCTGCCCACTCCCAGTTTATTCTTGCCCAGCACAGACTTAGCCGTTCTGAGACAACCCTCTTTTGCTTGTGCCTCTTCTCAGCCCCCCACTTCAGAGCAGAAGGCCCGGGAAGCATCTTTGGCAGTGACGACCCGAGGCCTGGACTTAGCTGGCTGTGCTGGGGGGCACCATGAGGAAGCATGGAGGGCTGGGGGTTCAGAGGCTGAGGGATGAGAAGGGCACTAAGGCAGGGCAGCCCCGCTGGAATAACTCTCCTTCTTGTTCCCTTCCTGACAGAGGCCCCCGAGGAGCAAGCGGGTAACTGACCTTGGCCCCGCCCTTGGGTATAGGGGCCACCGTGCCCTGTCTTGGTGCTTGCCCAGGACTTTCTAGGGGCTGGGCTTGTTCTGTTGCTGCAGAGAGGACTGGTCTGGGGAGAAGCCTGGAGGTTGAGAATGGAAGTGGAGCCTGCAGGCTGTGGGGTGTCCTAGAGTCCCAGGAGTAGCTGCTTCTCCTGCCAGTTTTGGATCTGAATCCTGGAACCTCTCAGGATGCCCACTGTGGGGTGGGGTAGGGTGGGCTTGCTACCTGGGGCCTCCCCAGACCGGTTTTCCCCAGTCCTCTTCCCTTCTCCACTGGTTGGGTAGCTCCGTATCTTCCTCTTGCATGTCAGGGTGGCGGCCACTAGGGGGCAGCAGGCACCGTGGTAACGAATGGGCTGCAGCTTTGGCACTTGCGCTCGGGGACTTGGCCTGGCTTGGAGGAGCTCTGCTCCATCCTTCAAGATGACTTACGTTGGAGCGTGGCGATTCGAGCACCTCTTCACCCCCTTTTTCTCCAGTTTAGGGAAAGGGGATGCTGGCGCTGAACAGCACCTTGGGCTTTGGCTTTGTCCCCTTCTGGGATGTGAAGGGCCCCAGGCTGCTCAGCTGGAGTGAGAAAGTCCTGGCAGGTGGTGGGTGTATGGAGGAATGGGTGCCCAGGCGTGAGGCTCCGTGCGAGCGACCCCAAGAAGTGGCATCCCTGCCCAGGAGGAGCCAGGCTCTAGGTTAGAGAAGTTTTCTCGAGAATGTGGAGGACAGACAGGCGGGCAGGCTTGTGGCTGTGTGTTGAGGGAAGTTACTTCACTCTGAGGCGGTGACAAGCCTAGCTTTCCTCTAACCTACCCAGCCCCAACTGCAAGCGGAAAGCTCCGGGTGTCAGCACAGGGATCTTCTCAAACAATGTCTGTTAGCGCCTCAGAGCTTCCAGTGTTTTCCGGGGGGGGGGGGGGAGGGTGTGTGTGCGCACACACACGTGTGCACAAATGTCTTTGCGGGTCTCTTTCTGTGTGTGTCAGTGTGATTACACCCACAAACATACTCCCTGGAGACTGTGTGTGTGTGTGTGTGTGCGTTTGTCCCAAGTCTGACTGTGGTTGTGTTTTCTTGCCTGCTCATCCTCACAACACCCCTGCCCCACGGTCCCTCCGAGGCGCCGAGCTCTATTGATGACTGTTTGCTAACACACTGTTTTTCTTTGCATGCTGCATGCTGGTCCTTTGCCTTACAGAAGCTGCTGAAGGTAAAACCTTGTTTCTTGTTAGCTTTCCCTAATTGCCGTGATTAGACACATGTTGGCTGAGGCACATATGTCTGTGCGGGCTGTTCCCTTTCCCCTGTGGCTTTTTTGCCTCCCCACTGTTGGGCCATCAGTGGGTGTTTGTGGTCTCCACTGGCAGATGCCAGGGGGCAAGAGGGAGGGTTCTAATGCACCCAGGGAATGTGGAGGCATGAGCGATCTCTCAAGATAAGTCCCCCACAGGCACACGGGGTTCTTGTGCCCATCCCAGGTGGGCTGGTTCATCCTCTGACTCCGCCCTTCCCCTAGTTGGGCACCCCCGGAGCTAAGCCATCTGAAAAGGGATTTTTGCAGCTGGTTTGTTGCCCTCCGGTGGCAGCATGTGGAGTTACCTCCTCCTTTAGGACCTGCTCATTCTCTCCATCCCCACGGGACACAGGAAATGTTGGCCACTGCTGGCTGCCCCTCTTCTGCCTGAAGCCCATCAGGTGTCATCAGGGCTGGCTTTTGCCTCCAGAAGATGCATAGTCATCAGCTGGTCATCAGGTCATCAGCTGGCCTAAGGAAAAAGACCCAGGATGCCAGATCCCTTTTTCCACTCCACAGCTGGGCGCAAGCAGTTTGCCCGCCATGAGTGGGCCCAGAAGGCTGCGTACCTACTGGGCTGCAGCCTGGAGGAGCTGTCCTCAGCCATCTTCAAGCACCAGCACAAGGGTGGCACCCTGCAGCGCTCCACCTCCTTCCGCCAGGGCCCCGAGGAGAGTGGCCTGGGAGATGGGACAGGTACCCTTTGTCCCTTGGCTGGTAGTTGTGAGCGTGAGGCCTCATCTGGGGCTTGCTGCCATCCCTGGGGGGGGAGGGGACTGCTGGAGTGAACAGATGCTCTGTCAGTGGCAGAGGCCCCGCCCCAGGCCCCGTGCTGACTGGGCCCTGGGCAGGTCAGGGGCTTACCCAGGTGGGGAGCCCTGGGGAGAAGGAGATAGCGCTGCTCCCCCTGCCCCACAGGCCCGAAACTGAGTGCACTGGAGTGCCTTGAGGGCATGGCGGCCGGCCTCTACAGCGAGCTCTTCACCCTTCTCGTCTCCCTGGTGAATAGGTGAGTGCCAGGCAGGACCCAGGGCTTTTCCTGCTTTGGCAGAGGTGGAGTAGATGCCTTCATGCCTTGTTGGCCGAGGCAGAGCCGGTCTCTTCCAGCAGGGGCTCCCTGTCCCATGGGCTATGAGCAAGGCCAGCACGCCCTCCCCACCAGGGTCCTGGGCAGGGATAGAGGTCTGGCTTGGGCAGGGTGGGGCTTCCTGGTGCCAGGGGCCAACCAGCGAGGCTCTGACCCAGGCTGTCCCTATCCAGGGCTCTCAAGTCCAGCCAGCACTCACTCTGCTCCATGATGATTGTCGACACCCCGGGCTTCCAGAACCCTGAGCAGGGTGGGTCAGCCCGCGGAGCCTCCTTTGAGGAGCTGTGCCACAACTACACCCAGGACCGGCTGCAGAGGCTCTTCCACGAGCGCACCTTCGTGCAGGAGTTGGAAAGATACAAGGAGGTAGCTCTGGGGCCTGGGCCTCATCTAGCCTCAGATTCTGGCCTTGGCACCCCCAGCGAGGGCATCTGTGGATGCAGAAGGCATCACCTTACTCTCCATTTCTGTCCTCCTGCGCTCTCTGGAGCAGGAGTCGTTCCTTGCCCCCTTGTCCGTGGCCTCTGGCTTTGGCTACGTTCTTACTTGGTGGAGAGTTTACTCTCCAGGAAGCCTACAGGTGCATTGAAGGCCCCCAGGAGTCTACCCTTGGCCTCTTTTGAGGCACCTCCCAGGCCTGGTGATTGCCACTGTGTGGTTCCTGCTCCAAGTGTGTCTGGGCCTGGCCTTCCCGTCTCCCTTCCCTGATCTGTGAGGGTGCCAGGTGATGACTTAGTGCCTTCTGTAAAAGGGTGTCCCGGATGGGACGAGAACTGGAAATCCTGCCTCATCTGGAAGTGAGTTGAGTGAATTGTCAGGATATTTATTTGGGGCGAGAGAGGATTCAGAAGGAAAATGGCAGTTGTCTTCAAGTGTTTCAAGGATGATTGTGTGAAATTGAGAGTGGGCTTGTTCTGTGTTGCCTAATCAACTCATGTGAGTAATGAGAATGTGACTCTGGCTTCGGATAAAAAGAGGTTCTGAGAATTTTAGCTGTGCAAAAAATACAGTGTGTTTCCTTGGGAGCTGTTTCATTTGGGATGATGGAGGGAGCTCCTGCACGGCACAGAAGGAGGTTGGCTTTGCTGATCTCAGAGCCCCTTCCCAGCCTGCTCACAAGGCTGTTCCCCCCAATGTGACCCCCATGCTCAGTACCGCTCGGCCTTCTTTCCCAGGAGAACATCGAGCTGGCGTTTGACGACTTGGAGCCCCCCACGGATGACTCTGTGGCTGCTGTGGACCAGGCCTCCCATCAGTCCCTGGTAGGAGCTCCAGAGAGGGTTTGGGCAAGCCTTTCCTCTCGTTCCCCACCCCTCTCCCCGTGGTGGAGCCCTCCCCATCTGAGCTGCTGCTGGGGGTGCCACTGTGGGCTGAGGGAGGGTCCAGCAGCTATGCCCAGACACCAGCTACTCTGTGGTGCTGGGGCTCTGCCCCTCAGCACTCAGGCAGTCTGGCCAGGAAGGTGGCACTTTCTTCTGCCCTGGTGCCCTGGGGAGCCACAGCCCACGGGGGTCCCAGTCAGGCAGGAAAGCATATCTCCTTTCTCAGCAGCTGAGGCTCGGGCCCCAGCTGGTGACTGGCTGAGCCTCCAGTATGTCTGCTAGGAGCCCTGGTGACCAGTCCCAGCTGGTGAGGGCCTAGACCCCAAGGACATAGTCATTCCCTCCCATTGTCCCCAAGTAGAGGACTGGTGCAACCTAACAGAACAGGGCCAGGAGCCAGCCTCCCGCTCCCAGGGGAAACAGTGCTAAGCTGTCAAATGCCCTCTGGGGGACTGTCATGGATATGAACCCTCGCCCCTCAACTTTGGGGGCAGGCTTTGTCACCCTTTGTGCTAGTGTCCTGGGCACCTTGGCACTCGGTGGGGGACTGGCTGGCCTAGCAAACTCTTGGCATTTGGCGATTGTCCGCCATTAGGGAAATTGCATAAGGTGCTTTATTGGAGAACTGGCATTTTTGCGAGGCTGCCGACCTCCCTGCTCTGCTTTGATTCCTACCTCTCCCTCCCTCTTCTCTGCCATGAGGCCCTGCTTGGCTTGCACAAGTGGTGGGGCTGCGAAAGAGTGAGTATCCCCCCGGGGACAGATGTTTAAAGTGCCCAAGCACCGCATCTCCCCAGGGAAGTGAATTTTCTTTTCCTGACACCTGGGCTCCTATGGTGGCCTCACTCAGAACCGTTCTGAGGTTCCCGGGAGAGGGGGGATGTCAGCATGAGCAGCAGGAGTCAGACAGCATGTGGGAAGAGCTTGGCTCTCCTTTCTCTTCTGTGGTCTCTCCTGACTAATGGACCTTGGCATGGGGCGGCTGCACCCCTGGGGAAGGGGCCCTCGGTGCCAAGCCTGTCTTCCCATCTCATTGCTTCATTGCTCGTTCCTACTACTCGGTTCCTGCCACTAGAGTTGCCTTGGCCTTTGGCCACATTCTGCTTCCTTCTGGTAATCACGCCAACTCCCTTGGGCATCTGCCGGGAGGAGATGCAGGCAGCTGGGGTCAAAGAGAGGAAAAATGGCCCTTTTCTCACTTCTTTTTTCCTTCAGCCCCTGAAGGCCAGGCCAGAATAGGGTGTGGGGAAGGTTCCATCCTTCCTGCCCAAGAGAGATGCAGGAACTCCACAGAAAAGGCACCTTCAGGCCAGATGTGGCCACAGGCCTAGTTTGTTTGGCCTTCATGGGATATTTGAAATTGGAATTAGATATTTCTACCTTCTCTTGAAGAACCAGAGGGTTTATCAATGCTAGGCCAGTGTTCTTCCAGGAGAGCAGTTGGCTGCAGCTCAGTGGTGGTTTTTCCCTTTGGATAGGGATACCTGCTCTCTAGCTTGCCCCAGCCTCTACCCGTTTTGGCTGCCACGTCCGTTAAGTCACCTGTCTTCTTTTGGCCCTTGAGTGACCCTGCAGTGATCCCACCGGCAGCCATCTGAGCCCCCTCTGGGTTCTCTCCTTTCAGAGACCAGGATTAACCTCACAGCTGTCACTTACTGACAGCTTCCTTAGGGCCAACTCTTGTGCTCAGGGCCTTCCAGACTTTATCCCACTGCCAGGGAGTGAGAGCAATGTGGGGTTCATCCAAGTCCCTGGTGACCTCCGAGGGGACGAGGGTGGAGGAGTGCCTCGGGGCGCGGGCTCGGGCCAGCAGGAAGGCTGCAGTCTTTGGTGACTTTGGACTGGAGTGCTAAGCACCCTCTTTTGCTGTGGGCTTCCCTCTGCTCACTTTCTTGGCTCCCCTTTCCCCGGGCTGCCCGCTTCCTCCACAAGGTGTCAGCAGTGAGCGGCAGGAGCTGCGGCGTGTGCGTGTGTGCATGTGTGCACGTGTGTAGCATTCTGTAGGGTGTGTTTGGGCCCGGCACCACCCTGGCCCCTTTCCCACAGCTCCATATGACAAGGAAGGATTTCCTTCCTTCTCTGTAGGTCCGCTCGCTGGCCCGCACAGACGAGGCGAGGGGCCTGCTCTGGCTATTGGAAGAGGAGGCTCTGGTGCCAGGGGCCAGTGAGGACGCCCTCCTGGAGCGCCTTTTCTCCTATTATGGCCCCCAGGAAGGTGACAAAAAAGGTAGGTGGCATCCCTAGAGGGTAGCTCCTCTGCTTCCTCTTACATACAGGTGGGTCCAGGTGGCACTCCCTGGGAGGGGGCGGGGGTCACTTTGTGCCTGTACCCTGACAACCTAAATCTTGCTTCTCCCACCGTCAGGCCAAAGCCCCCTTCTGCACAGCAGCAAACCACACCACTTTCTCCTGGGCCACAGCCATGGCACCAACTGGGTAGAGTACAATGTGACTGGCTGGCTGAACTACACCAAGCAGAACCCAGCCACCCAGAATGCCCCCCGGCTCCTGCAGGACTCCCAGAAGTAAGACCACCACTCCCTCTGCCCCTGTCCTGTACCCAGGACTGTTTTGATTTTGGGGCTCCCTCCCCCTGGGGTTGTCTCAGAGGCCCCCTCACTAGCAAAGTAGATGGCCTTTATTCCTGAGAGGCAACAGCCCAGGGCACTTGGCCTTGAGGAGCTTGAGGGGCCTCTTGAAGTAGAGGTGGGAGGCAGACATGGTGGGAGAGCCTATGGTTTAAATGTGAAGAACACCCTCAAGTCAAAGAAGGCAGGAGTGGCCTTAGAAACCCCCAGCCCCATAGGCCCTGAGCGGCCTTAGAACCCCCAGCCCCACGGGCCCTGTCATCCGTTCTACTCTTCAGAAGATGGTTAGTGGGCACCTACCCTGCGACGGGGGCTTCTAGGTGCTTGGCAGATAATAGTGAACAAAACTGAACTCCCTGCCCTTGTGGAATTTACATTCTAATGGGAGAGACAGATAATGAACAATAAACATAATAAATAAATTATATCGTATGTTAGAAGATGTTGAACCCTAACCCCTCCTGTCACATTGGAAACTCTTCCACACCTTTGCCCTCCCTGGTTAGGGGAAGTAGATGAGTAGATTGCTCCCCTCTGTCCGATTCCTGTCCACCCCTTGGCTTCTGCCCACCTCTGGCTTTCTCTCCTTACTGTTTGAAAATTTCTCCACAGTTTGTTTCTCTGTAGGGTGTGGGGCATGCAGTTCAGGTAGCCAGGCCCCTGGACGTGGCTGAATGGGACTGTTTAGTGTTCTGGGGCCTTGGGGGAGGAGCGGCCTTTCCCACTCCATCGATGTGACTGCTTTTCCTCCCTTATCCTCCCACCTCTGGCAGAAAAATCATCAGCAACCTGTTTCTGGGCCGCGCAGGCAGTGCCACGGTGCTCTCTGGCTCCATCGCGGGCCTGGAGGGCGGCTCGCAGCTGGCACTGCGCCGGGCCACCAGCATGCGGAAAACCTTTACCACAGGCATGGCGGCTGTCAAAAAGAAGTCACTGTGCATCCAGATGAAGCTACAGGTGGTGAGTGCCAGCCGGGCCCCAGCAGGCAGGCCTGGGGACCCTTCCTTACCCCTGGTAGGCAGGCCTGGGGACTCCGAGCACACTGAGGCCATCTGGTGCCCACTCAGCGTCCCACTGTGACTCAATGGCTGCTGGTGGGGGTCTTCTTTTCAGTGCTGCCACCTGTGAGTGGCCACCCAGGCCCGGCGAGGGCAGAGTTGTCCAGGTTTAGCATGTCCTGGCTGGTGCTGGGGCCCCTGCTACCCCGTGAGCAGTGGAGACGCTGGCACCAGTCCCTGCTCTTCTGAGCACAGGCCATCAGAGCCCACTGAGGGCAGTCCCTTCCCCTCGGCAGGACGCCCTCATCGACACCATCAAGAAGTCAAAGCTGCATTTTGTGCACTGCTTCCTGCCTGTAGCTGAGGGCTGGGCTGGGGAGCCCCGTTCCGCCTCCTCCCGCCGAGTCAGCAGCAGCAGTGAGCTGGACCTGCCCTCGGGAGACCACTGTGAGGCTGGGCTCCTGCAGCTCGACGTGCCCCTGCTCCGCACCCAGCTCCGCGGCTCCCGCCTGCTCGATGCCATGCGCATGTACCGCCAAGGTGGGGCCTCCTTTCCTCTCCACTCTGGGCTCTCTTTTCCAGAGCTGGCCCTGCCCGGCCCCACCTCCCACCTGGGACCCGTGGGCTGCAGTGGGGCTGCTCCTGTCTTTCCTCACGATCCTTTCTGCTCTGGTCTCTCCTCATCTCTCCCAGCCCACAGCCCCTTTCTTTCTCCATTTCCTTCCATCCTGCAGAGTCCCTGCCTCCTCCTCTCCCCTCCATATTCAGTTCTCTTTGTCCCCCTCCCTTCCTAGCTCCACCCTGCACCTTGTCATTTGTCCACAGCTCCCTTTCTTCCCACGTCCCTAGTTTGGACAGTTCAGCTTTGCCCACAGCAGCAAACCCAGTGCCCTTTCGGAGCCATCTGCCCAGTGAGAAATGAGGTGCTAAATCTTTCTGAAGTACTTAAAATTCCCAAGAAAGGTCAGACAGACCCTTTTTTATGGATCCATCTAAAGGAGGCGACAGACAGGATGATAGTATTAGTGGTTACTTAGAGTCCTTAGAAGCTGTTATCGGTGGCTGGGGACCGGGATAGCACACTGCTATCATTCCAGATGAGGAGACTGAGGCTCAGAGCGGTTAAGTAGCTTGCCCAAGGTCACACAGCTCCTGAGTGGCAGAGTGGGATTTGACCAGGCAGGCTGGCTGTAGAGTCATGTCTCATGTCTCTCAAGTAGGGTGGGGTTTTTTTGGTTTTTTTTGTTGTTTTTTGCCTGAGAAGTTATGAGTTGCTGGGTTTCTGCTGTTTTTCTCCTTCACTAGAAGAGCAGGTAGGGTCCCACCCACCCACAGCCAGGTCCCCTTCAGGCATTCCCATGGGCACTAAAACTTCCTTAGCAGCCCAAGCCAGGAAACAGGCTCCCTGCCCTGCTCTAAATAAATCATCGATCTGTCCCCACGTCTTGATATGGAGTTGGTGTTTATTATTTCAAAACCAGATTGTTACCGCTCTGAACCAAAATCAATGTGCGTTACTCAAACAAGCAGATCGATGAGGCCAGCAGCGGCAGGCCCCCCTTCCCTCACCCGGCCCCCAGCCACCGACTATAGCACTGATGATTAATTAAGATGCCAGGCGTCCAGACCTGCTATCCCGGCCCATCAATTTAATTGCAATTCAGATACAATCAATAGCTCACTTTGTCTTGGCCCCTCAGCAGCCCCCACCTCCTGTTTCAATTATCAGGCACATGCATCAGCCTCACCTCCCAGCTGGAGGGTTTCCCAGAGCCAGCTAGCCCATCATTGCTGTGGAGCACGCCCTTGGCTAGCTGTCAGGAGTCCAGGTTTGGAAGCCAGTTCTGCCCCCAGCAGCAGCCTTTGTGACCTTGAGCAAGCCAGTCGCTCCTCCCAGGCCTCCGTTTCTGTGTCTGACAGATGAGTTGGATCTGGTTTAAGATCCCTTTCTAGTTTGAAATTCTGTGATTTTGTGGGAGTGGAGTTCGTGGCCCTCCACCCTGGGCTCTGGTAAGATCAGGGTGACTTGGGGTCACTTCCTGCTAGCCACTGCTCTGACCCACTTTGCTCCAAGCCAAAAGTCAGGTCACACCTCCCCTGACCTGAAGCCCAGACACTCTTCAGGGAAAGAGAATCTACAAGTCTTTTTGGTCACCTGGCCTAGGACTCAAGGTCAGAGTGAGGCAAGGAGGGCAGCCTTTCTCATGTCCTGCTCTAGTGGACAGAGGGGGAAAAGGAGTGTTTATTAAATGCCAACCAAGTGAGTCACACTGTGCTTTTTACCTGGTTTCTCATTTAATCTCCATGACTACCATGTGAGATAAGTGCGAGGGCCGCTGTTTAAAGGTGAAGAAACTGAGGCTCAGAAAGGTTGAGTGACTGGCCCAAGGTCACATGATCCTAAGAGGCAGGGCCAGGAATCCAGCACCTAGCCAATGCACGATTCCTCTCAGCTACTCTCTGGTGCCTTTTTTTTTTTTTTGAGACACACTCTTGCTCTGTCTCCCAGGCTGGAGTGCAGTGGTGTGATGTTGGCTCACTGCAGCCTCTGCCTCCTGAGTTCAAGCGATTCTCCTGCCTCGGCCTCCTGAGTAGCTGGGACTACAGGCATGCACCACCATACCCGGCTTACTTTTTTGTACTTTTGGTAGAGACAGAGTTTCACCATGCTGGCCAGGCTTGTCTAAACTCCTGGCCTCAAGTGATCCTCCCACCTTGGCCTCCCAAAGTGATAGGATTACAGGCGTGAGCCACCACGCCTGGCCTGGTGTCTTTTTTTTTTTTTTTTTTTTAAGACCATAAGACATTATTTTGTCTGGGTTATCACTGAGGCATAGACTTTGAGGGCTGGAAAGCATCTTGGGGATTGGGATGTAGCCTTCCTCCCAGCTGGTCAGCTACCCCACAACCCCCCATTTGCATACCTCACTGACTACTAGGAGCTTACTTCTCTCTGAAGGAGGCTGTTCCTTTTTTGGGCCTTCCTATCCCCCTGTGGAGCAGGCCTGATTGTCCTCCTGGCCTTCTCTTCCTCTTCCCTGCCTACCCACTCTCCTTTCTAGGCCTGCCTTCAACCACAGGCTCCCCACCCCCTGCAGTTTCTTCCCTTTTGGTGACTCTCCACTGACTGCCCAGGCACAGTGGCTACTGGGGTGTGCTGGGAGCAGGTGGCGTTGACAGGCCTGGCTCTGGGCTGCTCTCTCTAGGTTACCCTGACCACATGGTGTTTTCCGAGTTCCGCCGCCGCTTTGATGTCCTGGCCCCGCACCTGACCAAGAAACACGGGCGTAACTACATCGTGGTGGATGAAAGGCGGGTAGGTCCAGGTCCCCAGACCGCTCTCCCTCTGCCCAGGCCCCTCAAGCAGCTGCCCTTTCCAGACTCATCTGCCTTCCCTTCCCTGGAGACAGCTCATCTGGCCCTGCTCAGGCTCCCAGTTTTGGAAGCACCCAGCTGTGTCCTGGGGCCCAGACCATAGGAGCTGGAGAAGAGCCACCCCCTCCTTGGAGGCCTGAGCTGGGGGTGTCTGCTTGCTGGTGAGCCAGACAATCATCCAGGAGCGAGCAGGGCCTGGGCGCACTGAGGGTGCATGAGAATTATTAGTGCTTTGGGAGCCCCACCGATGGCACCTGGACCCCCATGTCAGGGATTGGTTCCTGAAGCAGGAAGCTGTCCAGGGCTGGGCGAACATTCCTCCTAGAAGGAAGGTGGATATGGTGAGACCTCCGTGGTGCCAGGTGAACATAGGCTGCCGGGCCGTTTGCCGGCCCTGGTTGGTGAACTTGTGGCTGTGGAAGGGGTCTCCCTGCCCGTCTGGGCTATCACCTTGAGCCCCAGAGGCAGCCCCTTAGACAGTCACAGGGCTCCCAGAGCAGAGGACCCCTCCTTTACTGTGCTTGGGCCTCAGGCACCCAGCCTGATTCTGAAAGCACCTCAGACCTTAGGATGGCTTCCCTAAATGGAGAGGATGCTGCAGAATGGGGCAGAAAGCCCACAGAGTGCCCAGCCTGTCTCTGTGTGTGCCCCCCTGCCCCTCCACCCCTGCCTTAAAGACCTGAATTCATGGAGGGGGCTCGGAAGAACTTCCCTCCCTCCTTTGGCCTGCTGGTGGCCTGGGCAACCTCATGTGGACATAGATGCCCGTCCCACGCCCCCTTCTCACAGGCCCTCAGCCTCCATTCCAGCCTCCCACCTGTGGCTACACCAGTACCTCATCAGCTCTGGAAATGCCCCAGCTCCAAAATCATAAATCCCAGCGTGGCCTTCTCTGACTACAGCCTCGTGCCTGCTGGTCCCACTCCTCTCTTCCCCTCAGGACACCCGCTCTCTGGCTCCATCAGAACTTCTCTTTCTGGATCACACTCCATTTCTCTGTGAATTGTCTCCTTTTCCATGGTTCACTCTGCAGTCACTCGGCCTCCCTCACCCTCAGCCCTCCTGAGCCTCCCGCAGCACCTGGCCTGCCCAACTCCCACCGAAGCGCCAGCCTCTGGGTGTCTGCACTCCTTGCTTTGGGCTCCCAAGGGTGGTGGGAGAAAATTATACAACTTTGTGGACTTGACTTCCTACAGGTTCATGGTCTTCAGCCTTTGGTGGGCCCTCAGGGGGACCAGCAAGTCTTCTAAATGTCCCCTCCTTATCTGGCCGTGACTCCAGGCTTCCTGTCTGCTATTGCATTCTCCATCTTTCTTCTCAAATCCTCTCTGCCCCACCTTCCTGGCTCACCTTCCCAGCAGATGCCCAGCCTTCAGATCTCAGGACATCAGGCTCCAGCTTCTTCTGCCTCCTGCAAACCTCTCTTCCCCAGCCTCCTTCTTCCCGTACCCCTTCTGTCTTGGTGGGGAGGGTCCCTCTCATCCAGTCCCTTGATCCTGTGCCTTGGAGTCCATTTCCTTGGGTCTCCCCAGAGACCCATTCCATCAGTGTGAATTCACTTCTCTCTCTTTTTCCTCTGGCATCTCTTTCTCCTGGCCCTTTTCTCTCCATGGAGAAACTCCCCACAGACCTGCAGGTTTTGCTCTCTGGAAGGAGCCTCTATCATCGTCTCCCTGGACTGTGCTCTGCCTCCTGCCTGCCCTGGGCTTTCCTCCTGCTGCCCTCACTGCCCATGGCTGCCTGGTCCCTCTCCCTGATGCCCTGGCACTGGTCTTCTCATCCCTCACGCCCTCCATATTGCCAGAGCCAACCGGCACTTTTCTTTTTTTTTTTGAGACAGAGTCTCGTTCTGTCGCCCAGGCTGGAGTGCAGTGGCGCCATCTCAGCTCACTGCAAGCTCCACCTCCCAGGTTCACACGATTCTCCTGCCTCAGCCTCCCAAGTAGCTGGGACTACAGGCCCATGCCCAGCTAATTTTTTGTATTTTTAGTAGAGATGGGGTTTCACCGTGTTAGCCAGGATGGTCTTGATCTCCTGACCTCATGATCCACCCACCTCAGCCTCCCAAAGTGCTGGGATTACAGGCGTGAGCCACTGCGCCTGGCGCAACTGGCACTTTACTATCCCTCTGTTACTTGAATTCTTAGCAGCATGGGGCTCCGTTCTTTCTGGGACATTCTCTCCTGGGCCTCTTTGCTGCCACTCCTGGTTTCCCCCTTGACTCTGTTCTCACTCCCTCTGAGGTCCTCTTTTCCACTTGCCCCTGAAGTAAAGAGGTGTCTTCCTCAGGACTCTGTCCTTGGCCATATGTATTTTCTATTCTGCACCCTCTTCCTGGCCATCCTCATTCACACTCATCACTTCAATTATCACATATATATTGATGACTCCCAAATCAATACCCCTAGCCCAGGCCTCTCTCCTGAGCTCCAGACATACATTTCTATCTGGCTGCCTCCTGGACTTCTCTACCCTATCCCTTATGGCATCTCAGACTCAGCTTGTTCAAACCAAACTCATTCTCCCCACAAGCCGCCTCTTTCTCTTATATTCCCTACTTTGGGGAATGGCATCATTATCTGCTTAGTTACGTAAATCGGAAATCTCAGTATAGCCCTAGATTCCTCCTTACATACCCTATCCCCGTATCCAGCAAGGCTCTGTCTCCTTAACACCTGCTGCGTGTTCTCCTCTTCTCTTTCCCTTGGGCCAGGCTCTAGCCTCCCTTCCTGTGGATTACTGCCTAAGTGGGGTGGGTCTCCATCCATCTACCCATTTGCCAGTGAGACCTCTACCAATGCAGACCTGATCATGCCCATCCCTAAGAGAACCCTTCAGGGGCTCCCGAAGCACATGGGGCTCCACATGCTTTGGCTTCAGCCCCCTCTGTAGTTGCACCTTCACTACCCACCCCCCAGTTCCAGTGAGTGACTTGGAGTTTCCTCAGTGCATTTTGCTGTCTTGTGCTCCCAGGCCTTTGCATACACTGGTTCCTCTGCCTGAAATGCCCTCTCCCCTACTTTGTCCAACAAATTCTCACTTGTATCATAAGTTCTCAGCACAACCAACAGCTGTCTGAGGTGCCTTGCGTAGGTGCGACCTCCTGTGGGCACTGCACAAGTTCACTTGTCTTGCTCCCCAGCAAGACGGTTTGTTCCTCTCGTAGTCATCTCTATGTCCCCAGAGTCCAACCCAGTGCCTGACACTGAGGAAGCCCACGCAAGTGCATGAATAACAGACTGTCTAGGAGGAGGGAGGGGAAGGGCCAAGGGCCTGGAGAAAGCCCTGCATGGTGAGGGGAGGCCCAGGCGGACTGCCTGACAGAGGCCTCTCTCCACAGGCAGTGGAGGAGCTGCTGGAGTGCTTGGATCTGGAGAAGAGCAGCTGCTGCATGGGCCTGAGCCGGGTGAGTTGTCCCACAGGAGGGCAGTCGGGCCTCACTCCAGGGGCCCCTGTCAGGTGGCTGGCCCACTCCTCCTGTTCTCTTTGCTCAGCCAGACATCACCAGTCTCCTGGTGCCCTCTGAGTCTTGCCCCCAGCTCCACCCCGCCCAGCCACTCAGGGGCTGCCCCCTTCAGGGCCAGGGGCCAGGGAGCTAGAGGTTTCAGATGCAGCAACCTGGCTTTCCTTCATTCTGGATAACTGGCTTGTTCAGTGGAACACCTCTGTGATGTCAGGAGAGAGTGGGTGGAAGGTGGCCCTGAACTTGGCCCGAGTCCTGGTGTGGGGAGTGGGGGAGACAGGAGGGCTGGACCCAGAGGATGTGGGCTGGAAGAGGCAGGAGGCCTTGGGTACAGCCCCTGTGGAGAGTTATCTGGGGCTGCTGGGTTCCAGAGAGCAAGTAGGACATGGTGAGGCTGTGCCACCACCACCTGCCCACAGGCCAAATTCCTCATCTGAATGGAACGCCATGCGTAAAATGCAGGCACGCTGGCCCCTGGGTGCCAGTCTGCCACGTCACTCCTCACCAAAGGGTCAGCTGAGCATTCCTCCCACAGGCAGGAAGCCCTGCATGCCCCTCTCTTCCGAGCCTAAGAAGCTTGGACAGGTGGCACCCGCATGTGTGCCCCAGGGCCAGGGTGGAAGGGAGGCCAGTGGAGAGCCAGAGAGGGTTCTGGACCAGTTGTCTGCCAGCAGAGAGGGAAGGAACTCTCGGTTGCAGGGCCCCGTGGGGCGTGTGCGGTGGAAGGAGGTGCTTGCAGAGGCTTGAGTCTCACTTGTCCTGTGTGCTTGGTCCTCTCGGCCCTGCATGTTGAGTCACTTTCCTGGCTCCTCCTGCCCTTCCTCACTGTCAATCGCTCCCATCTCTGTGTCTTTGCGTCTTCCCATCTTTGCTTCTGCTGTCTCTGGCTGTCCCTGCTGGTCTCTATTCCTTGGTTTCTAGTTCTGTTTTTCTGTTTCTCTCCTTGTTCTCTGTGTCTTTGTGTCCCATCCACTTTCTGTGTCATTTTCTGGTTTGTGTCACTGCTTTGTCTACCTCTGTGTCTGGTTCAGCTCTTTTCTCTCTCTCTGTTCCCCTCCTCCTGCTTTTTTAAGCTGGGGCTGCCAGCTGGGCCCCTGCCTAGGGCTATCTGCTGTCAGGATTTGCTTCAGCTGCGGGGTCTCTCCCTGGGTCCACTCACCCTGGTCTTTCCCGCCAGGATTCCTGCCTCTCAAGCAGGCTGAGCTGCTGCTGGCTGCCACTGGGGATGGCACCTCCTCCAGCCCATGCCTGGGTTCCCAGGCCTATCTCGGGAAGGGCAGGAAAGGGCCTCTACAGGCTGATCCTCTCCCCAGCTGCCATCTCAGACCTTCTGTCGTCCTGAGCCATGCCAGGTGCCCGGCTGAGGCAGGCAAGCCCCAGGGCCCACTGTCACTCAAGGGCAGAGCTGGGTCAACATTGGGTGCCTGCTCACATCTAGTTTGGGAAAGAAAGTTCAGGTCGTCTAGGCTCTGGTTAACACTGACTCATGGGCGAGGATTCCCTGTGTGTCACATTGCTTCAGAGGAGGGGGGTCTTCATCTGAGCCATGGGACCCTGAGAGTTTCAATAAGGACTCTGGGGGGGCTCAGAGCCTCCTGACATTGTAAAATTTGTATGAATGTGTTTTCTGGGGAGGAGATGGCCCTGAGCTTTCACCCAATACCCAAAAGGACCCTTAACCCCCCAAATGTTCAAGAGAGATTTGAGGCTCACTGCTTTGGCCTCTAGACCATTCTTTCTCTTCTCATTGTGTCTCTGAGCCATTATCCACCCCCTACTCCAGCACCTCACTTCTGCCCTGGTCAGGTGGCTATGTGTCCTAACCAAGCGTGTTTGCTGTCCTCCAGCGGGACTTGGATATTCCTTACCCCCAGCAGGATTTCAGGCTTGCACATTATATGAAATTAAGCAGCTGGGGGCCAGGCGTGGTGGCTCACGCCTGCAATCCTACCACTTTGGGAGGCTGAGGTGGGCAGATTGCCTGAGCCCAGGAGTTTGAGACCACCCTGGGCAACATGGTGAAACCCCATCTCTACTGAAATACAAAAAAAGTATCTGGGCATGGTGACGGGCACCTGTAGTCCCAGCTACTCGGGAGGCTGAGGCATGAGAATCGCTCGAGCTCAGGAGGTGGAGGTTGCAGTAAGCAGAGATTGCACCACTGCATTCCAGCCTGGGTGACAGAGCAAGACTCTGTCTCCAAAAAAAGAAAGAAAGAAATTGAGCAGCCAGGCACAGCAGCTCATGTCTGTAATCTCAGTACTTTGGGAGGCTGAGGCAGGAGGATTGCTTGATGCCAGGAGTTCAAGACCAGCCTGGGCAACATAGGGAGACCCCATCTCTACAAAAAATACAAAAATTAGCTGGGAATGGTGGTGCACACCTGTAGTCCCAGCTACTGGGGAGGCTGAGGTGGGACGATAGCTTAAGCCTGGGAGGTAGAGGTTGCAGTGATCGATGATCACACCACTTTACTCCAGCCTGGGTGACAGAGCAAGACTGTTCAAAATAAATTTAAGGAAAAGAAATTGAGGCTCAGGTAGAACTTAAGACCCATGGGAAACCCCATGTTCGATGGTGGGATTTAGGGAAGTGTCACAAAGGACTGAGCTGGCTTTTTCCAAGGCCAGCCTCAGGGGACCAGGTTTCTGTGGAGTTGCCAGAGGTAGAGCTTTCTCAGCAGAAAGTTTAGGCCCTCTGTTTGCATCTTTGCTGAAGGGGGCCTTGGGATACTGTGTCTGTTGGCTGAGTGCATTTATGTAACCTGTGTTTCCCATGATGTTCACATCTTCTCTTTGCCCTACAAAAAGGAATTTTCTGTGTTCTGTGCCAGTTGGAGGTAGGCCTATACCTAGGTGTCTCTGCCCACTCTCATGGATAGAGCCATTTTTTTCACCTGACCCTTCCCGTTTCACACACACTTCCCTTTGTGGCGTGTGGCAAATTTTACTGAGCCCTATCTCAGGGCGGCACAGAGTGTTAAGGAAAGGCCGGGCGTGGGGGCACCCAGCTGGTTCTGCACATGCCTGCCCTCCAGCCCCCAAACCTGTATGACAGGTCCCTCAGCTGGGCCAACCCCCGCCCACCTCACTGGCTTCTTCATGAGAAGGTGAAACTTGGGTGTGTGTTGGGGGGTGGCACATGAAAGAGGAGACCATCTGAAATGAAACTAGCAGGGAGGGGGAGGAGAAGGCAGGAGCTTCCCACCACCCCCCTTCCCATTCTCCCCGCTTTTCCTCTGCACGCTGCTCCCCAGCGCTGCTTCTCACACAGACATTCTCCAGCATCCACTCACCCGATCCCAGCAGTTGGGAGTCAGAGGGGCCTGGAGCCCAGGTTGGGCCCTGCAGTGGGCTGTGGGCACAGGGGGCATTGACAGGGTTGCTGGCAGTCCTGGGTGAGGAAGCCCTCACAGATGTGGCAGGACGCCCCCTCCCTGTTTGACCGATGACTGCTCCATTTCCTTCCTTGCCCCAGGTATCTTCCCTTTACCTTCCCTCTCCTTTCATCTCTCTTTGAAGTTAAATTTCACACCTTACCCCTCCCCTGCCAAAACCTCCCCAGCCCCTTCTCCCTCAACCTTCCCAGGGCCTCTTCCTGCTCCTCCCCTCCTCTCTTGGACAATTGGATTTTGAGGCTCTTCCCAAGCCAAGGGCTGTACTCCCTGGCCTGCTTGTTTCTCCAGTTCCTCACCTTCTCTGCCTTTCCTCTGCTGGGCTGGCCCAGTATCCTGCCTTCACCTGGCCTGCTTTTTCACAGGTGTTCTTCCGGGCGGGCACCTTGGCACGGCTGGAGGAGCAGCGGGATGAACAAACCAGCAGGAACCTAACCCTGTTCCAAGCAGCCTGCAGGGGCTACCTGGCCCGCCAGCACTTCAAGAAGAGAAAGGTGCTGCTCTAGAGACATCCCCTCCCCCTCCCCAACCTAGATGGGCACAGCCAAGTTCCTGGGGTGGGGGCTATAAGGGGGAGAAGAGGCAGGAACCTCCCAGGACACCATGTCCTGGGCCAGGGTGGGGAACAGGCAGCTCCCTGGTGCCAGCAAGTGTGCTGGTGTGCCCAGCGACGGGGCCTGGTTGGAGGGCTTTGTTGAGGCGTAGGGGAATCAGGGCCCAGGCAAAGGTGGGCTCTGGATCATAGGCTGCTCCATGAAGATTAAGGAGCTGTGTCAGCGACTCCTTTTCTTATTAGCAAGTCCATAAAACAGCCAGCACTGCCGCCTCTTGTGTTTCAGCAAGATTAGGTTTCATAGCACAGCTAGGCCAGGGTGCTGGAAATAATCAGGCAGCAAATAAAGCAGATGAAATTATTCCTAATGGCAGTGGAGTGGCTAGTGCCCAGCGCAGTGCTCCCAGGGCTGGGTTCTGTGCTGCCCACCCTTTGAGGGATGGAGTGAGCCTGGGGCAAGGGGGAGCATAAGTATCTGACTCGGGGTCAGGGGGCCAGAGGAGCAGCCCTGGGGGCCTGTGCTGGTGGTGGGGAGGATCCTGGGCCGAGCTTGGCCAGGGTGACTGAGAGCCCCGCTGTGCACCACCCCCACCCCACCTGCAGATCCAGGACCTGGCCATTCGCTGTGTACAGAAGAACATCAAGAAGAACAAAGGGGTGAAGGACTGGCCTTGGTGGAAGCTTTTTACCACAGTGAGGCCCCTCATCGAAGTACAGCTGTCAGAGGAGCAGATCCGGAACAAAGACGTATGTGACAGCCTGAGAGGGCCAAGTCTCTGGGTAGGGGGAGGCCTTGCCGGTTTATCTTGGGCTTCCAGGCGCTTCTTCGTTTAGTCCAGAGAGCTGGCATCCTTGAAATGTGCTCATCAAACAGAAGATGTCCCTCTGGGGTGCTGGCTGAGCCCCTGGACAGCCTCTTACGATAAAATCTTGGGCATCCCTAGCTTATTGGGAAGCGTCTAGGGACAGGATCCCCAGGAGGCAGTGGCTCTGCTATTGGGGACATGCCTTCCCCATGGCGTCCTGGCCCAAGCTTCATCAGCTTCGTTCACTACAGGGGTGCAGACCCAGGGCCCCAACCCCTCGCAGTGCCTTTGGCTCACTTTGCCCTCTTTGGTCCACCCTAGGAGGAGATCCAGCAGCTGCGGAGCAAGCTCGAGAAGGTGGAGAAGGAGAGGAACGAGCTGCGGCTCAACAGTGACCGGCTGGAGAGCCGGGTGAGTGACTCCTGGCACCACACCGACTGGGCATGGCTGCAGGGAGACCCAGCCCCTGCAGGTCCCCCAGGTGTTCTGACTGAGTGAGGCAGGCACTTCAACTGGTGGTGACTCCCTACCCCCAACCCCAGATCTCAGAGCTGACATCGGAGCTGACAGATGAGCGTAACACAGGAGAGTCCGCCTCCCAGCTGCTGGACGCGGAGACAGCAGAGAGGCTCCGGGCTGAGAAGGAGATGAAGGAACTGCAGGTGAGGGCAGGGCCTGGGTGAGAACAGCAGGCTGGTGACTGCCATACCCTAGTGCCCATTGGCTCCCCCCAAAGACAGTTGGCATCTTCACCCCTAGCCCAGCATCCCTGTCTGCCCTTGGTAAGCATGTGATCATGGTCTGTGTGGTTCGGGGAGTGGGTATGAGGGGATGGAATGGCACACCCTGAAACCCTGTCTTCTGCAGACCCAGTACGATGCACTGAAGAAGCAGATGGAGGTTATGGAAATGGAGGTGATGGAGGCCCGTCTCATCCGGGCAGCGGAGATCAACGGGGAAGTGGATGATGATGATGCAGGTGGGCCTGAGGCCCAAGGAGCTTGGCAGTGGCCCGCAATGCGAGCCCTGATGCCCACCCCTGGGTAGTCATGCCCCTTGTCCAGGCCTGTCTCCCCTCCATGGGGCTAAACTGAAAGAAACAGATGAGAAGGCAGAGGTGCCAATAAATGCAGGGGATTGTTAGGTAGAGCTGAAACAACCATGATCATGACAAAGACTGAGGGCCGTGGTCCCAGCAGTCCTTTGGGGGGCACAGCACATGTAGCCACATCTCCTGCTCTGGTCTTCTCCTGGCTAGTGGCTCCTTCTGCCTTGGGAGGAAGCCATCATTGCAGAGAGCTTTCTGAGCCCTGGCTGACTCCACCTGCTGCTCCCCCTGCCCCATCCTCCTTCCCCTCTGCCCCTTCTGGGGACTCTCAGCACCTCCATCCTCCCTTGTCTGCCTCAACCCCACAGGTGGCGAGTGGCGGCTGAAGTATGAGCGGGCTGTGCGGGAGGTGGACTTCACCAAGAAACGGCTCCAGCAGGAGTTTGAGGACAAGCTGGAGGTGGAGCAGCAGAACAAGAGGCAGCTGGAACGGCGGGTGAGGCTGGGGAGGAGCTGAGGCCTGTGCCTGGGAGGGCCAGGAGAGGACTGGTGCCTTGTGTCGGTCCAGTGAACGCTGGGGGCAGGCAGGCCTGGCTGGAATGGATCGGGGAGGCTGGCATGTTAGCTTCTTGGTGCAGGGGCAATCAGGAGCAAGCTATCATTAGAGCTTCTTCAGTTCCCTGGGAGACCCGACTTCCTCCCGCATCCCTGGGTCTTCCCCTCACTCACCCACTTCCCTCTCCTCACCTTCTCCACCTATGCTTCTGGGTCTCTCTGTATATGCACCCCATCTTGGCCCCTAGCTCGGGGACCTGCAGGCAGATAGTGAGGAGAGTCAGCGGGCTCTGCAGCAGCTCAAGAAGAAGTGCCAGCGACTGACGGCTGAGCTGCAAGACACCAAGCTGCACCTGGAGGGCCAGCAGGTCCGCAACCACGAACTGGAGAAGAAGCAGAGGAGGTGGGTGGGCCCCCTGCCCTGGGCCCAGAGAACCTTCTGGAGCAGCCACAGACAGGACTGCCTCCTCGCCCTCCAGGGAGGAAAGAAGGAAGGACCTGAATTTGTCCAGGGGCCTTGCTTGCCTGGTCACTCATCTTGGAACGTGAAGGGGCCCCCTCCTGACCTCCAGGGTGGACTCAGGCTGTGTCCCCACTGAAGGCCTGCCCAGGCCTCTGCTTTCAGAGGTGCTCCCCGCATCATGTGCCTGTCATCCCGTGCCAGGCCCCATCAGGAAGTGCATCAACCAGGGCCTGTGCAGGAACCTCTATGTCCCTGCCCTCAGCCCCCAGCTCTGCCTCTCCCTCACTTGCCTCAGCTACACAAACACACTCTCCTGACTAATGTCGTTAAACTACCGTGCCACTTCCATCTCATTATGGTAATGATACAAAGGAGGGGGGTGGCCCTCACAGGAGAAAATCCAATCTAAATTAATTTCCGGGGCTGGGAATGAGGATGGGACGCCTTCATTAGCAGTACTGAGGAACCCACACACCCTAGGAACAGCAGGGCGCCCTGGCGAGCGGGAACAGTGCCCATTTCTCCTCTGCAGGGGAAGGGCTTCTCAGCAGAGGCACTGGTTGCCTTTGTGAAGGGGTATCCCCACACCCACAACGCTGGGAGTGAGGATGGCAGAACAGAACCTTTCCAGTGACCCTGGGTTACCCCCGGCCTCCTGGACCAACCACCATCTCCCCAGCTGGGGGAAATAGGAAGGTTTTCTATTCCTCCCACCTGACACCATGACCGCCACTTCCCTCATTCTCATCTCTGCCCCCACCCTACCCCTTTACCCAAAGGCTGGCACCCTTAGCTCGACCCCCCTTCTGAGCACCCGATGACATTGCCAGCTCGGCCTAGTTACTGTGCTGCCCTGCTCCCCGCCGGGCAACTTATTAGGTTTCAGCTGCCCGGAGTTTTCTTACTTTTTTTGATGTGGAGTTGGGGTAAGGGGAGCGTTCAACTTCCACAGGAACCTGATTAGCTATTTAGGGAAGGTGTTAAGAGGAATTTGAGCAATTTGCTCCATATTTAGTGGGAAATGGAAGGCTGGCAAGTGGAGGAGTGAAGAACGAGGCCCCCTGTGTGCCCATTGAGGCATGTGGCCAGCTGGGCACAGTGGGAATGCCAGCTCTGAACCCAGTATGGGGTGTCCTGGTGGTGTCCTGCCGGCACTGCTGGGGTGCGTGGTCCTGGCCAAAGGCTGGTGCCCAGAGGCAGGGGCAAGGAGCCAGCTGTTGCCCTTACAGTTGTCGAACCAAACTGTGGAAAGTGAGTTAGTGGAAGCAGGGTGCTCATCTCTATCCTTTTCCCACCCCACCCTCACCTGGGTCCCTCATTCTTTGATGTGTTGAAATGGAAAATGTAGAGACTTAACTCCTGAGGGGGCCTGTTTAGCAGTCTGTGGGTCCCTCTTAGGCCTACTTGGTGAAAGGGCTCACCTGAGTGCTCCCTATCCCAGAGCCAGTTGCTCAATTGGGCCTCAGTGGCCTGACCTGCCACCTCTAAATGTCACCGCTACCTTACAACTGGCCCCACGTTAGGGCTGCATGGGTCCCCCCACCCCTGCTTGAGTCCTGTCCATGGCACCACCTCCTGACAGTGTCTGTGTGGGGGACCCCGGCTCTTCCCCATCTGATGGAGCCGCCACACTCCCTCGCAGGTTTGACAGTGAGCTCTCGCAGGCGCATGAGGAGGCCCAGCGGGAGAAGCTGCAGCGGGAGAAGCTGCAGCGGGAGAAGGACATGCTCCTCGCTGAGGCTTTCAGCCTGAAGCAGCAACTAGAGGTGGGTAGGGCCACCCACCATCTGTGCCCTGTCCCCCTCACAACCTGGGGTCAGCCCTGCACCAGCCTCATCTCTTTTGCTCCAGGAAAAAGACATGGACATTGCAGGGTTCACCCAGAAGGTTGTGTCTCTAGAGGCAGAGCTCCAGGACATTTCTTCCCAAGAGTCCAAGGATGAGGCTTCTCTAGCCAAGGTCAAGAAACAGCTCCGGGACCTGGAGGCCAAAGTCAAGGATCAGGAAGAAGAGCTGGATGAGCAGGCAGGGACTATCCAGATGCTGGAACAGGTACAGGAGGGCTTGGCCAAGGGAGAGGTGAGGTACAGCGAGTCCGCCACCATCCCCACAGCCAGCCTCAGGCATGGGCCAGAGGATCCTGCCTCCATTCATTCGCGTATTCACTCACTCACCTACTCACAAAATGTGGAGTGAGCACCTGATCTGTGCCAGCCACAGTGTGAAGACGCACTCGTGGAACTTTCCACAAAAACAAATCTGATGGAGCTCTAGTAGGGAGGGGCTCAGGATGCATGGCAGCTGAGGGCCACAGGCCCACCCAGCCTGCTACCCAGCCACCAAGTCAGTTCAGGGAGCTGGAGCCTGCAGGCAGACGGAGAAGCTGCAGGACTGTCCCCACCCCAGCTGCCTCTCTGTGGGCCTATGCCAGACCTCTAGTAAGGGAGTTCAGCTGCTCTGGAGAAGCTGCTGCCACGGGAGCAAGGTGCCAGCAAAGGGAACTGGCTGGTGGACGTTCTCAGCCCCTGAGCCTAGGGAGAGCCATGCACAGGTGGGAAGGGGGTGGCCACAGCTGGGGAGGGAACCCAGACCCTACTCCAACCACCTCCAGGCCAAGCTGCGTCTGGAGATGGAGATGGAGCGGATGAGACAGACCCATTCTAAGGAGATGGAGAGTCGGGATGAGGAGGTGGAGGAGGCCCGGCAGTCGTGTCAGAAGAAGGTAAGGTATCTGAGTACTTACCTGTCCAGCGTAAACACCTGTTCCCATCACCGCTTTAAAGTAAGGGGCTTTCCACCTCCCTACCTCAGCCACATCGTCTTCCATTGTCATTCTGGGCCAGGAAGCGCCTCTCGGGATCCTAGCATTGGCAGGATGTATTGGCTCAGAGTCTGTAGAGAAGCTTGGGCCCCTGAGGAACTAACGCTCCCTGCTTTCTGTGCCAGGGGCAGCCCCCTGTGCCCCTGCTGTGCTACGCTGCACTGGTGCTGCCTGCAGTCAGCCAGCCTGGCCGGGCAGGTCTCCACCGTGCGGCAAGGTCTCTCCTACTCTGTCTTGGCTAGCCACCGCATGTGGCCTGCCATCCCTCCTCGCCCTCCCAGGCTGCTTTGAAACCCTAGAAACCTGGAATTTAGGTTCTGACCCCTCCACCAACATCATTGTGCTCAGGCCTGCCCCACTGTTTTCCTGGAGTGGGGAACCCAGAATGGAAGGGGCCTGCTTGGCACCAGGCACTAAAGGGACGGACGGGTCTCTGTCCCCACGGTACTCCAGTTAAAACAGATGGAGGTGCAGCTAGAGGAAGAGTATGAGGACAAGCAGAAGGTGCTGCGAGAGAAGCGGGAGCTGGAGGGCAAGCTCGCCACCCTCAGCGACCAGGTCAGGGGATGCTCCACCCACCAAGCCTGGCCGGCTGCCTGCCCATGCGGCCTGAGGAGTGGGGATCCTAGGGATGGGGAGCCACGAACAGAGCTGTCGGGGGTGGGGATGCTGCAAAGAGCCCATCGTCATCCCTTGTGGGATGGGGGCATCACCATACATTGGCACACCCAGCCCTTTATCGCTGGTTGGCATGATCCTGGCTCTTCCAGCATCCTTATGGGGACACTGATAATGAGGACGTGGTGAGGAGGGAGCTTGGGGAAGATAGGAGGAGGCCCTGTGCAGAGCCCAGAACCCCAACTGCTGGTGCCCACCCAGGTGAACCGGCGGGACTTTGAGTCAGAGAAGCGGCTGCGGAAGGACCTGAAGCGCACCAAGGCCCTGCTGGCAGATGCCCAGCTCATGCTGGACCACCTGAAGAACAGTGCTCCCAGCAAGCGAGAGATTGCCCAGCTCAAGAACCAGGTATCCACAGAGAGCACACGGCTGATCCAGGCACAACAGAGCTTACCTTTCCATTTTCTTTCTCTCTCTCGCTCCTCTCAGTGGTTCTTGAGTCCTTGGGAAGGAAAGTGACAGGAAAGAGGGGAGAGCCACGTGTAGCAGCTAGACTCCCCAGGCTCTGCGTGTGCCTTACTGTCTCACCACCCAGCCTGGGATGGTGTGGATGGGGCCTGGTGCCCACCAGCCATGTCACGGGAGGAGATCCCCACGCGTGCACCACCACACAGCCATGGCCCTGGGGTCTGAAGTGAATGGAGGAGGAGAAGGAGGGCATCCGAGCTCCCTCTTTCCTGTACAGCCCTCCTGCCCCCAAGGAATGGCTGACATCTCTCCCTGGGGCGGGGGTGGTCTGTGTCCAGCTGGAGGAGTCAGAGTTCACCTGTGCGGCAGCCGTGAAAGCACGGAAAGCAATGGAGGTGGAGATCGAAGACCTGCACCTGCAGATTGATGACATCGCCAAAGCCAAGACAGCGGTGAGGGGCCAAGGTGCCCGGGGCAGAGCTCGGGGGGCTGAGGCAGAATAGAGCTGCCTCTGTGGCTCCCTTCACCCTAGACAGGTCCCTCCACGTCAGGACTTGTGACAGGTCCTTTCACGCCAGGACTTGCTGCAGGAAGAGCAGGCCTCCCCTCCTCTGCGTCTCTCCACACTGAGCAGAGGCCTCGGGGAGGAGCGGGCAGAAGAGGGAGACAGCAAGGGCCCATCTCCCTGTTTAACCACCTGCCTACGGGAGCTTGGCCGCAGGCCCCAACACCATAAATAAAGGCAGCTAATGTGGCTGAGGGATGTAAACAGGTGCCTAGAGATTAGCAGAAGCACCGATAAGAGGACAGGATGGCTTGGCTTCCTTCCCCTTCCCCCTGCCCAGCCCACTGACAAGCCCAAGCGGCAGCTAATTAGAGCTCTTATTTAATGCCTCCCTTTTAATTTCCCACCTCTCCCACGGCCCATCCATCGGCAGAGAATTCATTACTGGGATGCGGCCAGTACAGGCAGCTCCTTGAGCATCACTGGTCCTGGGACCCACCCCAGTGGGCAGGCCCCTTGGGCAGGGAATGGGGCAGGGGAGGAGGCTGGGCTGGCTGGTGGCTTCATGGCCCCTGAGCTAGTCACCTAGCTGCTGAGAGATGCCAATCTCACGGGCTTGATTTATCCCCATGACATTTGTGCTCCTCAGCAGTTTTCAGGTGAGTAATTCAAATTCCTTAATTGTGTTAAAAAAGGTTGTTATGAAATTACCATTTTATTTAAATCTGAGTTAATAAATTTCTTGGCGGAGGCTTCCCCAGCTCCCCACAGCCCAGTAACAAGATGGATGGGGCAGAGAAGGAGCCAACACAGTCATTTTGGTTTGGAATTACAGGCTAATAGATTCATTCATTTCCTGAAGCTGCTGTTGGATCTCTCTTCCCCTCCCCCAAGGAGGGGACTGGCTGTGGGGGCTGGATGCCCAGGGAGTGGGCAGTCCCAGGGAAAATGAGAGTCTAAGCCAGGAGACCTTCGCAGACTTGAGGGGTCCTTCCCTGGGGCCTGAAGGGGGCAGAGTGCACGCAGGCCAGGGCCTGGACTGATAGTGCCAGGATGATGGGTCATTTGTTCTGGGCAGACCTTTTCTGCCTTCTCATTAGCCTCAAAGGAGCTGCCAGGAAGCAGCTGTCATTCAGCTCAGAGGCCCAGGGTCTGCCTGTACTGCACACAGCCCTTTCCCTCATCTCCCTGGTCCAGAGCAGGACAGGCAGCTCCTTGAGCATCACTAGTCCTGGGACCCACCCCAGCAGCCAGGCTCAGCCCATTATCATCTTCTCTACAATGCCCCTGCCATTGGAGGCAGCTGGAGCCCACAGGCACACTGGGCCTGAGGCCCTCTGATCTGTCTTTGCCTCTCTCCAGCTGGAGGAGCAGCTGAGCCGCCTTCAGCGTGAGAAGAATGAGATCCAGAACCGGCTGGAGGAAGATCAGGAAGACATGAATGAATTGATGAAGAAGCACAAGGCTGCCGTGGCTCAGGTACCCCTGCCAGGAGTGCCCGTCACACTCTGCACCGTCACCATCCTTCTGGTCCTCCTCATGGGTCCCCCGCACAACCGCTTGTTTTGGGAGGTGATGGAGTGGGAACCTCGGTCCCCTGGTGTTCCAGCTGGGCTGGGCTGGTTGAATGCTTATGGGGGATCCTGCTTCTGATGCTCTCACTCCTTTCCCAGGCTTCCCGGGACCTGGCTCAGATAAATGATCTCCAAGCTCAGCTAGAAGAAGCCAACAAAGAGAAGCAGGAGCTGCAGGAGAAGGTGAGGACCAGGGGCTCCCTCAGGAGAGAGAGAGTGCCAGGGTCACTAGGTGTGGGAGGAACCCCCAAGTTCACAGTTTAGAAGGCGCTTTTCTCTGCCATCAGTAATCCACAGAGCAGCGTAAATGAGGAGCAAGAGCTAGGCTTGGAGCCATGTCACCATAGCAGACATTTGGGCTTTCCCTGCCTCATTTCCCATTTGTATTCCCTCTCCGATCCTTAGCTTTCTCCTTTCTCTCTGAAGGGCAAGATCTGTGCCAAGCACTGGGGCAGATGGGGGAGGCCTCTGGCCCAGGGCTCCATTCTCTTTCCTCCCAGGTGCATCCCTCCCTCCCCTTGCCTTCTGGTCACTGTGGTGATATTGCCTGCCCCAGACACAGTCTCCTCCCTTTCTGGGCTCAGTTCTTTCTTCTCTTCCTGTCCCCCACCTCTAGCTACAAGCCCTCCAGAGCCAGGTGGAGTTCCTGGAGCAGTCCATGGTGGACAAGTCCCTGGTGAGCAGGCAGGAAGCTAAGATACGGGAGCTGGAGACACGCCTGGAGTTTGAAAGGACGCAAGTGAAACGGCTGGAGGTGGGTTCACACTTCTCCCGGGCCGCACCAAACGGCAGAGCTGCCCCAGCGCTGGAGCCGCGCATGCTCAGCAGGGCTGGACAGGCCCCCGGACAGTCCTCAGAGGCCTGTGCCTCGCTGCCAGGCCAGCTGACGGGCAGGTGCTTCTCTCCCACCCCGCCTGGCCTGCTCTCTGGCTACCGTGGAGCCCGCCTGCTTTACATTCTGTTTCCGTGCTTGCTTTCTGCCAAGGGACCAGAGCAGCTTAGCTCTTCGTCTTCATATTTTCCTCCACCACGAGCTCCCCCCGCCTGTTCCCCTCAACCGGTTCTCTGGCAGGGTCATAAATATGCAGCGGATGGTGCCACTTCTGTGCAGGCTGGAGTCTGTTCTCTCATCTGCCCTCGCTCTGCTCCTCTCCCCTTCCCTGCTTCATTCCCTTTCTTCCTCACTTCTTCTGCCCTCCTGTCTCTGCTTTTTTTTTTCTCTTTCCCTTTTTCTTGATTATGATCCTATTCTTTCTTCTCCCTTCATTTTTTTTTTTTTTTTTTTTTGAGACAGAGTCTCACTCTGTCGCCAGGCTTGAGTGCAGTGGTACGATCTTGGCTCACTACAACCTCCACCTCCCGGGTTCAAGCGATTCCCCTGCCTCAGCCTCCCGAGTAGATGGGACTACAGGCATGCGCTTTTTTTAAATTGTATTTTAGTAGAGAGGGGGTTTCACCATGTTGGCCAGGATGGTCTTGATCTCCTGACCTCATGATCTGCCCGCCTCGGCCTCCCAAAGTGCTGGGATTACAGGCATGAAATATTTTATATTTTTTCCTCTCTCCAATCTTATTTCTCTTTCTTACCCTCTTCCCATCCCATTCTCCTCTCCCTTTATTATAAGGTTAATTCTCTCTTCTTCCCTTTTTTTTTTTTTTTTTTGAGATAGGGTCTCGCTCTGTTGCCCAGGCTGTAGTGCAGTGACGCAATCATGGCTCACTGTAGCCTTGACCTCCTGGGCTCAAGCAATCCTCCCATCCTCCTGCCTTAGCCTCCTGTGTAGCTGGGACCACAGGCATGTGCCACCATGCCTGGCTAATTTTTGTATTTTTTGCAGAGACAGGGTTTTGCCTTGTTGCTCAGACTGGTCTTGAACTTCTGGGCTCAAGCAATCCGCCTGCCTCAGCTTCCCAAAGTGTTGGGATTACAGGCATGAGCCACCATGCTGGACCAATCCTTTTTCTTTCGGTCTCCCAAAGCCAGTATTGGCCAGCCCCTTCCATCTCTGGCAGAGCAGATAGCAAGAGAGAGGCAGAAAGGATTATCTCCTGGGTTTACATCCCTCTCACCTTATTTTTAAGTTCTCCTTGAGTTTATAAGCCTTTGTCTCCACACCGTCGGTTCTCCCTGGGCCCTGTGTTGATGAGTGTGGTTGGTGAGGGGCAGCCCTGTCACCTCCTCCATCAGCTCGCAGTCCATGGAGCAGGCATTTAGGTAGGGATAGAAACAGGTGGGCATCTAGATGGCATTAATAACCTGGACACAGGAAGAGAGCACAACTGACCCTCCCAAGGCAGGGTCACAGTTCTCAGGAGAGCTGGAGAGAGTTAGGGGAAACTTAAGAACTTATTTTCGGCCGGGTGCGGTGGCTCACGCCTGTAATCCCAGCACTTTTGGAGGCCAAGGTGGGCGGATCACGAGGTCAGGAGATCGAGACCATCCTGGCTAACACGGTGAAACCCTGTCTCTACTAAAAATACAAAACATTAGCCGGGCGTGGTGGTGGGCGCCTGTAGTCCTAGCTACTCCGGAGGCTGAGGCAGGAGAATGGCGTGAACCCCGGGGGACGGAGCCTGCAGTGAGCGGAGATCGTGCCACTGCACTCCAGCCTGGGCGACAGCGACACTCCGTCTCAAAAAAAAAAAAAAAGAATTTATTTATTTTCTGCCCACCCCAACCCCAGGCTGGCTGATAATATTTTGATCCCCATTTTACATACAGGAAGGGTTAAGTGGGTTGCCTAAGGTCACAAAGCTATCAAGGGACAGAAGAGGCCATTGGTCTGGTGGACACAGGACAGGCCCACAGGACTTGTCTCCTTTTCTCTTGGGCCTAGTCCCTTCCCGCACCTCTACCCCTCAGGTTCCCTTCTGCTCAGAGAGTTTTGTGGTTTAGACTCATAGGATGTTAAACACAAACAGCCCAATCCTGCAGCCTGGCTCTGTTATTTTAGGGATATAGAGGCTGGGGGACCAGTCCGAGTTAGAACCAGGATTACAAGCAGATGCGGGGTTCTTCCCTCACATTCAGCCCCTCTCTCCAGGTCATTTTTTGCTCAGCATCCCACTGCCTGGCAGGAGATTCATTAGGCTTAGAGAGATGCTCTCTGCTTGGAATCTGATGATTGTTTAGTCTCTCCTAATTCAGAACTCCAGCAAAGCCATTTACCTCTGAGCACAGGATCTAGCTTTTGGGGCTTCTGGGTTCAGAGTCCCTGCGGGAAGCCCTGCTGACCTGAGGGGACTCTACATGCAGTGTCAATACCGACAGGCCCACCAGGCTGTACCCAGAACACTCCCTCAGTCTTGGTGTAGTAATAACGATAATAGCACCTTTCATCTTTCAGAGTGCATTCACATTCATTACCTTATTCATCCTTAGAAGACCCCTGGGGGTTAGGTGTTATTCTCCCCACATTTTACAGAAAAGTAAGGGAAGCTTCGGGGTTGCTTGCCCATGTAGCCAATGAACGGTGGAGCCAGAGCTCGACCCCAGGCCTCCTGACCCAGAGCTCTGCCACACCCTCCCTCTGCCTGGCTGATGGGCCTACCTGCTGTGTCTTTCTTCCCCACCTACCTATCCAGAGCCTGGCTAGCCGTCTCAAGGAAAACATGGAGAAGCTGACTGAGGAGCGGGATCAGCGCATTGCAGCCGAGAACCGGGAGAAGGAACAGAACAAGCGGCTACAGAGGCAGCTCCGGGACACCAAGGAGGAGATGGGCGAGCTTGCCAGGAAGGAGGCCGAGGCGAGCCGCAAGAAGCACGAACTGGTAATGCCCCCTGTCCCCCACGGGGCCCACATGGCAGCCCCCTGACTAGCTGCTGAGTGTATGCCTCACTCTGGCCTGGTTGGGCATAGGGTGCAAAGAAACTGCACATGAGTCAGAGAATGGGAGGGAGGAGGAGCATATCAAGAGGGCAGGCCAGGAAGCCAGCGGCACTGGAGACTCCCTCAGGTGAGGCTTGGACCCCACAGCCCAGCAGCAACAGAGCGGAAAAGGCTCTGGCAGCCTGTGTCAGCCCTCGGGTAGTACCCCCATGACCGGAAAGTACTTGAAGCAGGCTTCTTCTGGCCATCTAGGGGAGAAGCTAGCCCTCCTGCAAACTGGGCTGCCCCCTTCCTCCTAGGAGATGGATCTAGAAAGCCTGGAGGCTGCTAACCAGAGCCTGCAGGCTGACCTAAAGCTGGCATTCAAGCGCATCGGGGACCTGCAGGCTGCCATCGAGGATGAGATGGAGAGTGATGAAAATGAGGACCTCATCAACAGGTGAGAAGTGGCCTCTGGGGCATCTGCAGCTAGCACGGAGGCCCTCTTGACCGCCTCTGGAACCAGACCACTGGGTAGAACAGTTGCAACCTCTGCCTCCCCATGAGCAAGCCGCCAACCCACCCTCCCTTTACTGCCAGATCCCAGCACAGCCTGTCCTGCAGGGGCAGACGGTGAGACAGGTGCACCCTGATCGAGGCCACCCAGCCAGTCTCCCCTCTCCAGGACCAGGCCCTCCAGCTCTGCCCGCTCAAGATGAGTTATTCTCCCGTTTAGCTGCATTTCCGATGGCGCCTGCCCCACTCTGGGGAGAGCAGAGATTTAAAGGCTGTGGTGCCTTGTTACTATGCCAGAGATTTTCTCATAAAACCCACCCAGGGAATGGTTTGGAGAGAAAGAGATTTGTAGTCTTAGGTTGAGACAGTCACGAGGAAGGAAGGCCGGCAGTGCGGGGTGGCACCAGGCCGTGGAGAAGCTCCCAGGGCTGCCCTAGGTGGACCCTAGACCTGCCCCCTTCCCACCTTAGGGCTGGGGCCCATCCTGCAGGCAGGTCTGGGGCAGCGCAGGGACCCTGCTGCTTTGGGGCAGGGGAGAGGTGCCAGGGGCAGCCCGCATCAGATTTTGAGGACAGTGCCATCACGCATCCCCCTACCTGGTCTCAACCAGCCAGAGCTGGCTCTTGCTGAGGGAAGAGAGGTCTTCAGCTAAGGGGTCCACCTTGGGTTGCCCATTGATTTCATCTGTTTCCTCTGGACCCCTTGCCCACCATTTTCCTTCTATTTCCAGTTTGCAGGACATGGTGACAAAGTATCAGAAAAGAAAGAATAAACTGTGAGGACTGGAGCGCATGTGCTCTCTGCCTGTCCTCGCGGGTGTCTAACCACCCCTAACACTGGCTCCCACCCTGGGGCCGCTGCACGCAGCATGTGGATACAGCCTCCCCACACTCCTGCCTCACTGGTCTCTAACGCTAACATGCTGACTCTATCCTCGGGGGAGGCAGGGAGCGGGCAATGAGGTGTGCTCCCCAGAAGGCTGGGGCTGGCCCGTGCACCCTTGGTGGGCGGGCAGGATGGGGGGGCTCCTGCCGAAAGGAAAGCGCAGCCTATTTGAGAAGTTTACCTTCCTGAGCTCCAGCACGTTCCTCCCTCAAAAACCAAGTGTGGCCACCTCCCTGGCCTATTTCTCTGGGGGGAAAAGTCTGTTTGGGCTGGATCTGTCCACATCCTTGGGCTCCTTGGGAGCCTGAGCTGCCTGAAAGAAGCGGGCGTGTTTCATCTTTAAAGGTCCACCACCTTCTCTTGGCAGACAAGGGTAGAAGGTGAGGGGCATCTCCCAGTTTCTTGTTTGGAGAAAGCATTCAGGCAGCTAATCATGGGCTGCTCGCCGTGGCGAGGGAAGGGAACACAGCCAGATGTGTTTACTTTACTCCCTGCGGTACCGTGGGCAAAGGGAGGCCCCAGCGGGCGCTTGTGCTGGTACTGTCAGGTGGCAGGAAGCCCAGGAAATCCAGCCCTCTCTTTTCCCGCTTTCTGGGTGGGAGCTGGACAGCGGATGCAGATGCGCAGGCCTTCAGGCAGAGCGGGCTGATCCTCCATCAAGTTCGACAGGGTTGTTTTTTAGAGGTCGTTTTTTTTTAGCATGGCATTGGGTTTCTTCCCCCACTCTCTCTCGCCTGATGGACCCCCTCCCCTGGCCAGGATGGGCTGGTGGCAGCGCACAGGACTCAGTGAGAGCTAATGATAAATGTAATAGTGTGTAACAGTGATAGAGGGCCGCTGGAGCCTGGTTGTCACACACAATTAATATCCCCCGCCGTTCTGTCTCCGTTTGTTTGTTCCCCCGCGATTCGGCTCCCCGTTAACTAATAGCACATGAGCCCGGACATAAATTGTATTTGACGTGAGGTTTAATTCCAACCATTTAAAATTTCAACTGCCCCCTGAGCCTGCCTGCCCCTGGAGTTTGTTTACGGGCCTGATTATTTAAGGAAAAGAACATCTTCTAGATGCTTGCAACTAAAGGGAAGGCGAGGGCAGGCAGGCCAGCTTTGCAACCCATCCACTGTTCTGAATGTAAGGAGGAAAATTCATATTCTGGGCCCACAACTGGGCCCCTGTGTGTTTCAACCCTGCCATCCTTGTGTGGCAAGAGCTTCAAGGGCTGATAAAATGCGCATTTAAGATCATATTCTAAACCACTGCCAGGCACACACACACACAGGTACACCACGCATGCACACACACTCACACACACTGGTGTGTGCTCACATAGACGCATGGGGACGTGCAGCTCTAACCAGGTTCCGACTGATGGCAGAGAGGTGGTGTGGCTCCTTCCTCAGCAGCTCTGGGCCCCAGCTCCAAGTTATTGAGCCCAGCGCACTAAGGCAGGCAGAGAAATAATGTTTCGATTTACTTAGAGATACAGTTGTTATTGCCATAACCTTAATGAAAGCAGTAAACAGCACGGTATTAAGGGAGATTTATACGGAAACGCTTTTAACATGTAGACATAGATTTTGCGATGCATACAGCACCTCCTTTCTAAAGGCAATCAATATGGTTATGAACGGTGGTGATAAATTACAGGCTCTGAAGCTAGAGAGGGAGGTTTTTTGCACAGGTGTATAAATCAGGTGGTATTGGTGTTCCATGGGGCCCATGCACCACAGTAAATCTGCCAGGCTCGGACGGGCACAGGGCTTGCATTAGCAGTTTCGAGGTTGTCTGCTAAACTCCTGTTTACCCGGGGCATCAGCCAGCCTCGTCTTTGTTATAATTCTGTATTTGATGGAAGCCCATAAAACATGCCTCTTTATTCCCCTCTCTATGAGTTGGGCTCTCGCATGGTCCCCAGAACAGTCTGCTGGTTTCGTGTGTGTGTGTGTGTGTGTGTGTGTGCGCGCGCGTGTGCACATACACGCACACATGTCTGTGTGGCTGTTTATTTAAGAACATAATTCAGGAATGGAGCCATTCCTCTTGACACAGAGGAAAGGAAATTTATATCGAGGAGAAACCCTAGCCTATCCATAGCAGGGCAACTTGGTGAGCAGACATTCTGCAGAATTTTAGAAGCAATCTTACTCAGAAGCTATCTCCAAGCCCAGCTGCTTCATGAGGGGGTGGCCATGACTCCAGCCTCAGAATTGGACTCCTTTGGGCTTTCTTGCAAGTGCTAAGGTCAGCTCTGCCGGCTGAAGCACTGTGAGCAAGGGCTGGGGGCTACCTGAGGACGGAAGAGGAGACCTTGAGCGACAGGGCTCTGGTGTGGGACTTTCTGAGCCCAGCTGGGTCTCCAGGGACAATTTAGATACTGAAACTGTTGCTAGTCCCTCTGGAAATGCCGATGCCCCCCGCCCCCCCGCCCCTTTTCCTTTCTCTGTTTATTAAGAGCCAGAGAAGCCACAGGGTGGATCTGGGATGTGGCCTGGGCCTCCTTAACCTAGAGCCCAGGTTGGTGCTGCCATCCACTAAGGAGACCTTCAGGTTCAAGCTAACTCCAAATCCTACGAAGCCCTTCTCTTCTGCCCTGTGGCTGGCAGCCCAGCTCTTGTAACAAAGGCATGGAAATTGACAGCAGCTATAGCCACAATCTGAGGAATGGCAGACAAGAAACAGCAGAGTAGGCCTCAAGGAGTCACTGAAGAACCCAGGGCTCCTCTTTTTAGCTCAGAGCCATTTAGCTGAAATTGATGAGTGGATGGTCTTTAAGTCATTCTCCCTCGATTGGTCAGTGGCCTGTCACAGATAACTGGCTTGGGAGCTGCCTCCATGCTCCTGAGGGTCTTCTTGGTGGTTGTCACACAGTGTGGCTGCTGAGTGGGGACAGGCTCCTTGTGAGTGGTGTGCTCTGTCTAACCTCTCTCATTCCCGCCCCCCCGACTCACCGACGTGCATGCTGCCCACATCCCCCCTGCCCAAGACACCCCCTGCACCCCCATCTGCTCCCCTCGTGGGCAGCAGGTGCCTATGCCTTGCCTACCTTTCTGCTCCTCATCCCTACAGTGAGGGAGACTCTGATGTGGACTCGGAGCTGGAGGACCGTGTTGACGGGGTCAAGTCCTGGTTGTCAAAAAACAGGGGACCTTCCAAGGCAGCTTCTGATGATGGCAGCTTAAAGAGTTCCAGGTGAGCATATGGCCTTGAGCTGGGAGGAAAAGCCACCTTGTGCCACAAGGAATGGACAAGTAGCGCCTGGATCCCATGAGGGCAGGCCTGTGTCTCTTGTCTGGCATTTGTGACTGCGGCCCGGGCATGCTCCTGGCATGTGCATGGGCACAGGAAGTTTCTTCTTAGCCAGGGCTGCATCGCCCTTATTTTTTCCAGGGAATGTTTTCCCATTAGGCTCCAGGCTTTGGTTTGATGTAAGTTAAATGTCACCTCCACTTATTCATTCAACAAATGTTGATCAAGCTTCCTGATAGTTCAGACCCTTGGAATCAAAACTGGGATGGGGCACAGGGGACTCTTAATCCCACAGCCCTGGCCAGCTCTGGATCTCTGACGTCTTACCGTGAATAGCAGCAGAAGAGGCACCAGTTCCACTGATTCTTGACCCAGTTACAGGCACATTTCTGTCTTTTTCTGCCCATTCTCTCCTTCCTCTAATCTCTTCACTGCCCCCACTTCTTTCCTCCTAATACCCATCCACTGGGGGAATGTACTCCCCTGTTTTCTAGCCAGTCATAGTCCTCTGATCATACAGACAGCTACCCCTGGAATCCAGAGCTTCCCCTTGCCCATCTCTTTCCTACTGGCCAGTGTGGCAGCAGGGAGAAAGAAGAGCCCTCGCTCCCCCCTCACCCCCCACAAAGCCATATCCCTGCTCCCCCCACAACATAGAATCCCAACCCCCTGATCAAGCCCATCCTGATCCTCCAGGACACACCCTTCCTCATCCTCTCCCAGAGACAGCAGGTAGACTGGGTAGAAAAAGTAACATCTCTCCCTCCCTTCTCCAGCTCCCCCAAGGCCCCTTCCCCAAGCCTGGCCCCTCACCAGAAGCACCCAGCAGCCCCCTCTAATTGGTTTAATTTATTCGGCCAAACAACATTTTGTTATTGCAGATAATGCCGGCTTCCCCGCCCCACTGCCGTGGTTCACCACGGCATGGCACGAGGCTCCAGGTAGTTGACAATGAAATAAATTGAACTAAACGTTTAGAGGGGGAAAAGTGATGAAATAGAACAATAGTCTAATTTACATGACATTCTCCATGAAGCTATTTTCACTGACGCAAATTATTTTGCTTCATTTCCTCCGATGCTCTCACCACCACTTTGCCAGGGCTGCTGCCGTTTTCTCCTCCTTTCGCCTCCCTCCCCCTGTGTCTTTATTCTCTGAGTTTAATACTTGTTCCTCTCTCTCTCTCAACCTCCCTCTCTCCCTGCTGCCCTCATCCACGTCTGGTTCTCGCATCCTCCCTCGGAACGGCCCTCAACAGCCTCTCTAAGGAGGCCCCGGGGGTGGAGGAGAGGCCGTCCTCGGTGGTGAGCTCCCTGAGCTATCGGAAGCGGCTCACCCTAAAGGACTCCATCGGGGGCACCGGGGACGCGGATTCGCTCTTCACCTCCCTGAGTGAGCGGGCGGCCTCCCCCGAGAGGCCCCCTAGGAAGGCCCATGTGGGCCCCAGGGAGGAGCCATGCCCAGGCAGGAAGTCCGAGGAGCCGGAGGAGTGCGGCTCCGTCCGCTCGGGGACCGGGGGGCGCGCTGGCCGGGGGCCGCAGAAGCGGTGGGGCTCCGACTTCAGCCGGGCCTCCACCGTCTCTGCACCGGTCAGCCGGGCCTCCTCGGCCACGCGGCGGGGCTCTGGCGAGGACAGGGCTGGCTCTTCCCTGAGTTTCTCGCTGTCGGGCTCGCCCGGTTCCCGCCGCAGCACCTCCCGGCTCGACAGCCTCTCCAGGACACTCAGCCCTTCCCTGAGCCGGGCCTCTGGCCTAGGCCGGGAGAGCCCTGATTCTCGCCTGTCCCTGGGCCGGAGCTGCCTAGAGGAGTGGGATGATGGAGCCAGTATGGCCCTGAGCGAGGCCTGCTCGCAGTACAGCCACCCGTCGCTGGCCCGCAGTCTGTCGGTGCCACCCCGGCCACGCAGCTCTGCCTCGGCAGTGGATGAGCCTCCCAGCTCCAGCGTCCGCTCCGTCAGCCGTCACTCCTACCTGGACCCAGACCTGGAGGCTGCCATCAACGAGGTCTTGAGCTACAAGCCTGTTCCATTCCAGCGGAGCAGCCTGGAGCCCGACTCCGAGGAGGATGACAGGAAGAGCATCCAAAGTGCCCGGAGCGCCCAACTGGACCCCCCGGAGCGAGCTGCCAGCATCCGCCGCTCCGCCTCTGCTGCTGATGTGTCCCGGTCCCGCAGCGGCCGGAAGAGCCGGAGCCGGCGAAGGAGCAGAAGGAGCAGCTCCAGCTCCAGCTCCAGCTCCGGCTCCGAAGCTTCCTCAGAGCACAAGAGGCGGAAGAAGGGGCGCTCTCGGAAGAGCAAGAAGTCCAAGTCGAGAAGAAAGAGAACGGAGACGGAGTCTGAGTCCTCCTCGTCGTCATCCAGCGGCTCGACCGTCTCCAGCCACAGCCGCTCCAGTGTGAAGAAGGGCCCAGCTGCAGAAAGTGAAGAAACTGGGCAGACGCACCGGCCGTCAAGGAAGGAGGAAAAGAAGCGCAAGAAAGAGGTGGACAGCCTGATGATGCGGTACCTGTACCGGCCCGAGAGCGACTAGCGCAGTAGGTGGCACCTGGCCTGGGTTCAGCATGGCGTGTCCCACCCTGTGTGAACTAACGTCCTCCCTGCCCCTCAGGCCGCCACCTTAGGGCCCACCCGCACTCCTCTCGGGCATGCCTGGCCTCGGAGAGCCTCCTGGCTGCCTTGATGAGCAGGGGCCAGCCAAGCTGGTCAGTCATCCTGAGCCCTGAGCCCTGTCAGCCGAACTCGCTGGTGATGTCATAGCTCCCACTTACAAGTCCTGACCCTGAACCAGGGACTGTCCTTCATACCTTCCACACTTTAGTCACTATCCCTCACAGTAACTCCGTAACAAAGTCTGATTAGCTCTGTTTCATAGAAGATGAAGCTGAGGCTTGGAGAGGTTAAGTCACTTGCCATGTGGTCACGCACAGCTGGGAAGGGTTGTTGCCAGGGTCTGAATGGGGTCTGCCCAACTCCAGCACTCTTGCCCTTACCCACTCCTCCAGGCAGCCAGTGCAGAGCACATGGGCAACATGTTTACTGTGTGTGCCCAGCAGCACCCATTCAGGAGCTTTCATTCATGGCGCCAACAGGCTGGGGCCAGGAAAGGTCCCAAGCTGATACCCCAGCTGTGGTTGGTGCACATCAGTGGCCCTAAGCTATTATTGGGCCTTTTGCTTAGCTCTCCCTCCCCTACCCTGCCCCCACAAAGCTACCTTCCTCTCTGGCATAGATCTCAAGCCTAGGAGTACAAGGCTCCCAGGGCTACAGCCCACACAGCACCACACCCTACAGCAGACCCAGGAGATGCCTGACTCCCTCCCCAGCCCTCCCACCAAAGGCCCACACATGGGCGTCACCTTGGTTCTACTCATCTTGTAAAGTTCTAATGAATAGAAATTAGCAACTGCTGAGTGACAGCCTCCCCCTGGCTCTCCTGCCTCCCCCAGCTCTTCTCCCTGTGGGGAGGGAGATCTAGCAGTTAGGCCCTTTATGCCCACACCCCCACCATGGAAGAAGGGCAGAGCCTGACTCATTGGAATCCCATTGTTGCCAGTTTCCCTGGTGGGTGGTGACATTTTAGATCACCCTGCTTATGTGAAGCTGTTTTTGGCATGCTGCCCTCCCAGGGCAAGCTTGCTGCTTCCCAGAAGGTATGTCCCCCGAGTGCAGCCCCTGGGGCACAGACATTTGTCTCCCAGATGCATGAACTAACACACCTGTCGCATGCTTGTGCTGTGGAGCGGCTGGACACCTAGGCTGACTTTGAATGGATTATACCAAATGGACTGATGTAAGACCTTTTAAGGAATGGAGCAAGTGGAATGGCTCAGCCCTGCTCTGTCACTTCCCCCATGCAGCAGATGGTTACTGGGTGCTCTGGGAGGAACAGGAAGCATCTCTGTTGTACCAAGGAACCAGTGTTGGCTCCATAGTAAGACAAGAGTCAGCCGAGCATAGTTATTCACACCTGTAATCCCAGCACTTTGGGAGGCTGAGGCAGACAGATCACCTGAGGTTAGGAGTTGAGACCAGCCTGGCCAAGATGGTGAAACCCCGTCTCTACTAAAAGTACAAACATTAGCTGGGCGTGGTGGCGCATGCCTATAGTCCCAGCTACGTGGGAGGCAGAGGCAGGAGAATCGCTTGAACCCGGGAGGCTCGGAGGTTGCAATGAACCGAGATCGCACCACTGCACTCCAGCCTGGGCCACAGAGCGAGACTCCATCTCAAAAAACATATATATATATATGAGTCAATATTTGATCAGGCATCTCAGCCTTCCTCTTAGCAGCCCTGCTAAGTGCCCCACACCCCTAGGGCAGGAAGTCAGCTGATGGACCTGGGAGAGGGGTTTGGAAAGCAAAGAGGGCCAGGCCTTGTTGCACACTGCGCCTCTACCCCCAGATGGACATGGGCCTAAAGCTGGGCCATCCCACACTGACTGGCACCTGGCAGATTTCAGACCCCAAAGCCCTCAGCCCACCATCACCCTTGACCCCACAACCAGCAATAACAAAAAGACCAAAAGCCTGTTTCTTCCACCAGCCACCAGCGCAGTTCCTCTTTTCCACCAGGAAAGCTGGAGTAGTCCTGACGCCATATATACCACCCGCTCCAAGGAGGATTGGATTCACTGTTGGTAGAGTGGCATCAAGCCAGAACCTAGCCAACCAACACGGAGCCAGAAGGAGAAGGCCAGGGGAGGGAGGACCTCAGTGGTGCTCAGCATCAACTGGCTTTGGGGTGGGGGCATGGGATGGAGCAGTCACTTAGCTTCCCATCTGGTGATGAGGACCAGCAAGAATTTGCAACAGGAACGCAGCTTCCATAGCAAAGTCAAGGGGGAGGGGAGCTGCCGCCCTGGGCTTGCCTGGCAGGAATTAGCTTATGTACCAAATTGTTTGTGACAGTGCTGAGCAGGAGACACTGGCTTGTGAGGAGGAAGGCTTTTTTAAACAATTTGGTTAAAATGTTCAAATTGCCAGCTCTGACTCTTGCCCTGGAGAGGAGGGCAGCGGCCTGCTGTTGACTCCCTGATGGCTGGAGCAGTGGAAGCCACTAAGAATGGCTAAAGATCACCCAAGCTACGGGCAAGGGCAATCTCGTGGGTCCGCAGCCCAAGGCAGAGAGAGACATGGAGTTTACCACCTCCCCGGCAGCTCCTGCTACTGCCCAGCGTCTTGATGAAACAGTATGGAAACACGGCTGTCATTTATCCAGGTGTCTGCCTAGCAGGTACAGGAATGTGGGCTTGGGGACTGGAGCCCCCACCTTAAAAAGAGGTGAGGCAATGGAAAGGACCAGAGGGGCCCTGATTCAGCAATTTACAGTGCCTTGGAGCTCGCCAGCAGCACCTCATTTGCATCTGGATTCCAGCCCTGGCATCTGCCTCGCCCCCCTCTGCTCACAAAGTAACCCCACTGTCTTTCCACGAAGCCAGGCACTCCTTAGCCTAACGGCAGACCCTAGCCCTGAGTGCCCAGAAATTCTATGTAAAGAATGAGAACCAAACCAGGCTCCCACTAATTTAGAATTCAAACAACCCCAAAGCTAAAATAACCCCAATTTTTTTCTATGTTGCATAGTCATCAGTGAGCTTTATAATTTTGTCCTAGAAACCCCCCCAGAGTCCCTAAGTGCCTTTGGCCTATCAAAGTAAGACTCATTTATGTTCAGTCTAGTTTGTGTTAAATGTGTTTTGTGCTATCCTGATTCCTTTAAAAATGGTAATTCATTCATGAGAAATACGATAACTATTAACCAGACTGCCCCATTCCTGAACCATTTTGCATAATTGAACATGTATTCTATCAGCCTTTTCCTTTCCCCCAGGGATAGAGACCGACCTTTCTTTACATAACCCCTGGGCACTTGCCCAAGCCAGCAGGAGAATTCAGGTTTGGTCTTTTTTTTTTTTTTTTTTTATCTCAGGTCAACCAATCGAGTGGCGGGGTGAAGTCGTCCAAAGTCTTTGAGGTCTAAGAGTCCCAGATTCAAGTTTACATACTGGCTGTGTGGCCTTGGGGAAGATCCTTTCATCTCTTTGGACTGGCTTCCTCGTAATATTTGATAGGGTTATTGTGAAGAGTAAGACAGCCTATCTCACATGCCTAGGCCGTGTCTTACACATAGGAGTACTCAGTGACCAAATCTTGCCCTCTGCATCTCTCACTGCCACCTTGGGAAAAGCTAAGGTGGTTCTTGCTGCAGAACGTTGACTCCTCCTATTTTGGTTTGGGGATAGAACTTTAAAAGGGCTAGTAAACAAAGGTCCCTTTTCAGCTTAAGTCAGAATTATAGGCAGCAGGGAACATGGAACTCCTGCTTGCCCAAGTTGGAACTCTAGGATCTGGAGGCAGGGCTGCAGCTCCAGGGACCACGCCGAGTGTGGGGCATCAGTAGGAGAGGAGCCACACTGGGCTGTGTTTTCTCCAGTGGTGTTGAAACGAGAGTGCACTTGAACTGACGGAGGCAGTGGAGGCAGGAGGAGTACGGGAAAGGTGGCCCCAAGGCTTTGGGAGAAAGAAAAGAGAAGGTGAATGGAGCTGTGAGATGAGGTCCCCTCTTCCCTGTTCAGTGCTGTGATCCTGCTCCATCCGGGGGGAAGAGGCCTCTTCACATCTGGGATAGCTGGAGGCCTCCAGAGCCAGAGGCCTGATGAAGACTCTGAGTTATGTTATTGTACCAAGAAAGGGGCTTTTCCCCTTGGGCCATCCTAAAACAGGTCTTCCCAGCCTCTCCTTCCTGAGCCTCCATTTCTTGTTAGTAGATGATGGCATGGTCAAAGGTGAAAATTCTCACAGGCCTCAGGGAGCCATCATTAGGGGAAAGGGTTCAGATCTGGGAGTATTTGACAGGGAAAGCGCCTCCTCCTCAGAAGGAATCTTTTTAGGAATCACTCGCCTAAGAGAGCCCCTACCCTAGACAAGTTGTGCTCACCAGACCTCCAGTCTCCAAGCCAATGTGGTTCACGGACTGCCTGCTTCAGAGCCTTCTGGGGAAGGACTGAAAATGCAGAATTGCTGGGTTGTACCCAAAAGCCAGCGATTCAAGGTTTCTAAGAGGAAGGGCCCAGGAACCTGCATCAGATTCTTATGCACGCTTGAGTCCGAGACTCACTGCTCTCAGCATCCCTTTCCTCGGAGCTTTAAAAGCTTCCAGAGTCTCCTTCCTCTTAGCACTTTGAGTATCTTCTAAGTAAGCCAAGGAAGGTTTTTACTTAACAATGTTTGGCTTTTGGGGAGTGCTCTGACGCAGCTTTGTGGGCCTCCAGAACCAAAGGCGTGGGTGCTTAATGGTAGGAGTGTCATTTGTCCCTAACCTTATTCCTCGGTCCCTGCAGCCCCACCAGCTACTGGAAGTCCCTTGCCCCTGATCGGTCAGATGATGAGCACGACCCTCTCGACAACACCTCCAGACCCCGATACTCCCACAGCTATCTGAGTGACAGCGACACAGAGGCCAAGCTGACGGAGACTAACGCATAGCCCAGGGGAGTGGTTGGCAGCCCTCTCACCCCAGGGCCTGTGGCTGCCTGGGCGCCTCTCCCAGGAAGTGGTGGGGCACCAGTCTCCCCCACCCGACTGCTGATCTGCATGGGAAACACCCTGACCTTCTGTCAGGGGGACTTTCCAGGCTATGGGTGTCTGATGTCTCCACGTGGAAGAGGTGGGGGAAAGAGGAGTTTCTGAAGAGAACTTTTTGCTCCTCTGTCTCAAAATGCCAGACTCTTGGCTTCTACCCTGGGTCACCGTGGGCAGTGGCAGGTGGCCTGGCACTGCATGGAGCCAGCACGTTGACCTCCCTCTCAGCTCCCTGCTCAGGAACGGTGGACAGGTTGCCTACTGGGACACTCTAGGTTGCGGGTCCATGGGGAGGATTGGGGGAGGAGAAGCAGTGCCTTCCCTCTCGTGTGGGGTGGGGGCTCTCTCTTCTTGGTGCCTGCTGTCTTTCTACTTTTTAATTTAAATACCCAACCTCTCCATCACAGCTGCATCCCTGAGAGTGGGAGGGGGCTGCAGTGGTAGCTGGGGCTCCCAAGAACGACTCAGGAATGTCATCTCCATCTTCACCCTTCAGAGAGCAGTCCTTTCTCTGTGCAGCTGGAGACGCTGGTGAGGAGAGCCGGGTCCAGGTTCTTAAGAATGAGGTGCGGAGGGGCTCTCCGGTGCTGCTGGGCTGGGTTGAGCAAGCCTACGCAGACAAGTGTGTGTGTGGACCATCCGCACCTCCAGCCCCCACCCCACCCTCTTTGTCTCAGCGTGTTATGTGCAATGACCTATTTAAGATAAACCCATTCCAACTACAGCAGTTCAGGGCTGATCCAAGCACTGCCTCCCTCCTGCTCTGTCCAGGTGGTCTGGACCATAAACTCAACTTGAGAGGGAAGGCTTGGGGTTGAGGACTTGTGATCAGAAAAACTGAAGATGGAAGTTTTGGCCAGTGCTCATTAGACATGAGTCCTCACTCTGTGTCCTGAGCCCGTGTCATTCTTCTTCCAACCTCCCTGCCCCCACACACTTATCCCAGACACAACACCATGTGGTCTGGAGGTCCCAGCCCCCACCCTAAAAAGGTTATCCCTGAGAACTCCACCAGACTTGGGAGCCCAAGTGCAGTGCCTGGTGCTGCTCCCATCTGCCGCCCCCCTTCTCTCCTGCAATTGGTTTGTACTCACTGGGCTGTGCTCTCCCCTGTTTACCCGATGTATGGAAATAAAGGCCCTTTTCCTCCTGGCTGCGCCAGTTTTCCTGCCTGTTCCTTCAGGCTCAGGCAAAGTCCGGATTGGTCCTGGGGGTGGTGGGCAGAGGCAGGATTCTGATGGGGACCGCGAGGGCATCACCCTGGTCTCTGGCCTGCTCCCCAAAGTGTCAGACCAGTGCCACTTAAAGAGCCTAGGCAGCTCATTTTGGGGCAGGCAGAGGTAGTGGAATGAGGGGATTGGCCAAGGAAGACACAAGCCCCACCTTTTATGTGAAGAGCCTAGGGACTGTGATTCAGGTTAGCAAGGGTGGCAGAGACTCCAAGCCTCATCCTCCCTAGCCTCCACAAGGGAATGTTGAGGTCCCTCTGATTGTTAAATCTCACCAATTACAGAGATTCTCTTCTCTTCCTCCTTCCGTCCCTCCCTCCCTCTCCCTCTTCCCCTCTCTCTCTCTCTCTCTTTCATTCTCTTTCTTTTTGGATTCAAGCCCTTCTCATTAGAACATTTTTTAAAAGCTTAATTTTAGCCATTTCAAAGGTGACTTTTTGATCAAAACTTGGCAGAACTAGCTCGGGCCCACAGGGCAATGTGAATAGGTTGGGAGTGCTGTCTCTGCCCTGCTCGGTCCCTGTCTTCATGCCCTACTCCATGCTTTGTTCCTTCATTGACAGCTAAGAGGCAGCTCATGCAGAAAGGCAAGAAACAAATGACACCCCTCCTCCTCTTCTACCTTCTACCTTCTCATTCTGTAGTGTGGCCAGTTATAATCCCTGAATGAATAAAGTAGTTTGGACAGATGGGTGGGAAAAGATAGCAAACAGCCCAAGTGCCGAGGCTCTGATAATGTCAGCCATCCAGAAAGAGTCCAAAAGGGAAGAAGGGAGAAAAGTCTCCCCCAAAATGAATGGGACAGAGTGTGAAGTGGATCCGTCTCGAACAGAGACTGCCCCCTCCATTGCCCCACGATAGAACAGAGAAGAGGATAGAGACAATAGTAAAAGGGAAGTTACTTTTTGTCTTTTGGAGACAGAGTCTTGCTATGTCGCCCAAGCTGGAATGCAGTGGCATGATCTCAGCTCACTGCAACCTCTACCTCCCGAGGTTCAAGCGATTGTCCTGCCTAAACCCTCCAAGTAGCTGGGACTTAACAGACGTGTACCACCACGCCTGGCTAATTATTGTATTTTTAATAGAGACGGGGTTTCGCCATGTTGAGCAGGCTGGTCTCGAACTTCTGACCTCAAGTTATCTGCCTGCCTCGCCTCCCAAAGTGCTAGGATTATAGGCGTGAGCCACTGTGCCTGGCCTAAGTTACTTTTTTTTACAAAAAAAAAAAAAAAAAAAAAAAGGCTGCTAGCTTATGTTCAGTTCTGTCACTCTCATCTTTTATTCCTGTTTTCACATAGCGTGGTACATTTTCTGTTTCTACTAGGAACTAGTGTGACAAACTCCCTGCCACCTTTAGATGAATTCCCAAATCTGTTCACTCATACTGAGTCAAGCCTCTGGCTAACTGGAAACTCCAACATCAACCTCCAATAACCCGGCCTGGGGTAAAAAGCTTTGTTCAAGTCAGAAAACATATTCATTTGCTTAACAGTTGAGAAATATTTCATGACTGCCTGCTGTGCCTAGGCCCCATTCTGGGTGCTGGCGATGGATAAGTTCCCTTCCTTCATAAAGTGGAGGAAGGTAGACACAAAATACATGCTGCACCTGCTAGTATGCATAAGCTTACAGTGGGTAGAGAGGAACACATCATAGTATCCATCCTCCAGGGTTTTGCGGACGAGGGCTGGAGCAGACCCATGTGGAAATAATTACGTAAGACCTAACAAGGATGAAGAGGTTGCTTTGGACATACCATGGAGGGAGATGCTCTCTTTGGCGGGAAGGATTGGGAAAGCCTCTAAAAGGAGCTGCTATTTTGACCAGGGCTTGAAAATAGCACTTCCACAGGTACAGTTGCTGGGAAAGGCATATTGAGAAGAAGAAGAGTTTAAGTAAAGGTCCTGGGGCAGGGAAAGAGAGGTGGTGGTAGAACATGCCACAGGCTGGCTGTGCATTGTCACATGACCAGTGCTTCTCCAAGTTTCAGTTGAGAAGGAGACAATTCCCTTGGCCCCAGAGGAGTCCAGGAGCCTTTAGGGCCACCAAAGCCCATCTTTATTTTGGGTGTACCTTGAAGGCTCTGCTGTTGACCTTACCTGTACGCTCATGGTACCTCTGGTCCCTAAGATGTTGCAGAAGGCAAATCTGGCCCTTTGCCAGGCTCAAAGCCAGCCTGCTAGATCCTCCTCTATAACTGCAGATCCCCGGGATTGCTCTGACTCCTGAATAAGCATGGGCGGGAACCAGTGCCCCTGTGGGACTCCCCATGGTGCCCAGTCTGTGCCCAGAAAAGACAGTGGCAGGCAGTGACCCCTAAATGGTCTTCTTTTGTCTTTGTGTCTCCTTGGCAGATTATCCCAGTTGTCCTTCCCCCATCCTCCACCCCCTTGCCTGGTGGCACAGACACTTAGCGATTTGCTCCTTAATTGTCCCCCAGCTAGGCTGCGCAGATGCCGCTCTTTAATCTCTCCTGATAAATGAATCGCGCCGCTCCTTTAATCATATGTTCATATCCAAGCCAATTTGAATCAATTTGGCAGGGAGCGTGTTGCCAGAGATGCCATGACTGCTGTTTCTTCCCCAGGGCCCTGGAGCCAGAGCGGCTGCTGTCCTTGCCCTCAGCAAAGAGCCCAGGAGGCCCATCCAGGGAAAGGGTCGCCTACCTGAATAGTGGGGACTTTTCAAAGTCATCTAATTCATTCCTGACCTCCAAGCAGGCCGTGTGGGACTGGAGGGAGATGGATTCCCAAAGGCCTCGGAAGTGGGAGGGGGATGAGTCCCTAGCCTGCCTTGGTCACTGAATGAAGGGCCCCATTATCATCCCTGGGAGAAAGTACTGCCTTAAATCTAACCCTAATCCCTTCTGTTCCCTGTTCATTTCCACTGCACCGGTTCTCTGGGAAGCTGGAACACTTCGTCACCTTTTATATAGCAACACATTCCAGACAAGTCTATGATAATTTGTCCTTGCCTGCTTCTACTGGTGGCCACCCTGACTCCTTCCATCTTCCCCTAGGACATATTTTCTAAAACCTCCAGCCTGGTGGGCAGTCCGACACGTTCGGTAATGTACCAAGCTCTGCCGCCTTTCAGGCTGCTGCCTTTTCACCTCCAGAGTGGTGCCCCCCTGCAGTAATGAAAACAAAGCAAAAATAGACAAAACCTGCCAAACTGAGTTCTTCTGCGTCTAGCACTGCGACCTTGGAGAAGGGGCTTAACCTGTCAGGCCTCAGTTTCCCCATCTGTGAAACAAGGTAGTATTGCTGGCAAGAACCTTCTGGCTTCTAAATTCAGAGCTCCTTACCACAGCCAAAAGAATCTCCCACGCCCTCCCCCTTCATCCCCCCTAGTGAGGGACTGACAGTTGATGCCAGTGGGGCTTCGAGATCCGGGTGCTGCGGAAGAAACGTTGTGCATGGTCTGTTGGGAGTTAGTTTCCATTCAGACACTCGGTTGAACCTCGAGGTCCTCTCATTTCCTCTTCTTCCCTAGCCCGCTCTGCCAGTCCAGGCTTGTGCCCTACCATTCACTGGGAAACCGAGAGCTCATTAGCATATTCATATATATTTGCATATCCACTTTTCTTTGGCACACGTGGCCCTCTGGTCCCGCCCCTGCCTGGAGGTTCTTTACGCACTTCCCAGAAGCCACTCCCCTTAAAAGAAATGGGTTTTCAAGCCGCCGATGGGCAGCCCATCTGTGTTGCCCTTTTAATGATTACAGCGGCATTAGGACCGGTCTACTCTCCGAGCAACCCGGAAATAATGTTTCCCGCCCTTTTAAGGGCCCTTGGAACTCTGGCCTGAGCTGAGGCCCAGAGTCAGTGACTGGGACTGACAGGCCCCTTCCTACCCTGTCAGTAGTGAGAGGAGGGTAATAAGAGCAATAATTGGCTGGGTGCGGTGGCTTACACCTGTAATCCCAGTACTTTTGGGAGGCCCAGGAGGGTGGATCACCTGAGGTCAGGAGTTCGAGACCAGCCAGGCCAACATGGTGAAACCCCATCTCAACTAAAAACAATACAAAAATTAGCCGTGCGTGGTGGCAGGCACCTGTAATCCCAGCTATTTGGGGGGCTGAGGCAGGAGAATCGCTTGAACCCGGGAGGCAGAGGTTGCAGTGAGCCAAGATCGTGCCATTGCACTCTGGCCTGGGGGACAAGAGAGAGATTTCATCTCAAAAAAAAAAAAAAAAAGGACTAACAACAGTTCCCATTTGTTGAGCACTTACTATGATGACCCCAGCGCTTAAGCACTTTGCCCTACAAAATCTCATTTCACCTCCATCACAACTCTGTGAAGACGTCATCCTGGAAAGAAAACTGAGGCTGAGGGGTGATGTCATCTTTCTAAGCAGAGTCCTCAACTTGCTTCCAGCAGCTGGCCAGGCGTCTCCTAACTATTCTGGCCTTGGCAGAGGATGCAGTGAGAGGCAAGAAAGCAAAGAATCACTACCATGGTCCTCATCTCAAATCGCGTGTGCTTGGCATTCGCCAAGTCCTGGCCTCAGAAAGGAAACGCTTCTTGGCAATTTGGGGGGAAAATATCTACTTCACATTTGCGTCGCTCTTCACAATTTTCAGAGCATCCCCCATATATTATCACATTTTCACTTCACTCCCACTGTGCCAGCAATATGAATAACAGTTCCACATCGCTCAGAATGCATATTTTAAGCTATATTCACTTCAGTCTAATTTCATTACAGTACAACAACAATCCAGACCATTCCCTGCTATTTGATCTGGGAGGAAAGATTTCCAGAGCAGTAGCCATTTTGGAGTTAACAAGGATGCTGGATGTGTTTAGAAGGAATTGTACAGAGAAATTGAGTCTTCTGTAGTGTGAGCCCCAGAGATGGGTCATAAACATAAGGGAGATTCCAAAAAGAGTGTGTGCTTTGCGACTGAAGTCAGTCACATAAATCCCCCAGTGGAATACTTATATGTGCAGATAGAATTTGCTGTAGATATCAAAAGTCAGCTATGACAGTTTTACAAAAAAAGAAAATTCAAAAAGGATATTACGTTTTGACACTATCCAGCCAAATTATATTTGAAGTGGCTTAAGAGTCAAAGAGTTTCCACATTTTAATAAATTTTTATATGTTTTGTGCCACATCTATGATCTGACTAGATTAGGAAAAGCAGCAAATGGATTTGGGAAAGAGAGGACACTAGGGAATTTGAAAATGGAAATTAAAACAAAAAGGAGTTAAAGCTGAGGTGGGTGGATCACCTGGAGTCAGGAGTTCGAGACCAGCCTGGCCAAGATGGTGAAACCCCCTCTCTACTAAAAATACAAAAATTAGGCCGGGCACGGTGGCTCACGCCTGTAATCCCAGCACTTTGGGAGGCTGAGGCGGGTGGATCATGAGGTCAGGAGATCAAGACCATCCTGGCTAACACGATGAAACCCCATCTCTACTAAAAAAATACAAAAAATTAGCCAGGCGTGGTGGTGGGTGCCTGTAGTCCCAGCTACTCGGGAGGCTGAGGCAGGAGAATGGCATGAACCCAGGAGGCGGAGCTTGCAGTGAGCAGAGATCTGAGCCACTGCACTCCAGCCTGGGCGACAGAGCAAGACTCCGTCTCAAAAAAAAAAAAAAAAAAAAAAATTAGCTGGGCGTGTTGGCGGGAACATGTAATCCCAGCTACTCGGGAGGCTGAGGCAGGAGAATCACTTGAAGGTGGAGTTTGCAGTGAGATGAGATCATGCCATTGCACTCCAGCCTGGGTGACGGGTGAGACTCTGTCTCAAAAAGAAAAAAAGGAGTTTAAAAAAATCTCTGTATGGGGAAGATATAGCCAATAGCTTCCGAAACATTAGGACTTTGAAAGACCGGTGAGTGACAGGCAGCCAGGCAAATATAAAATTGTATGTGATGAAAGAGGTCTCATGGCTCATCTTAACCCTGGGGCCTGGCATCAACTGCAGGTTGGCACCCTTGCTTGAGGACTGCTGGGGGACTACTGTCCAAGGAAGAGTGACCCTAGTGAGTGCACTCCCTGGAAGGTTCTGCCCTGGAAGCACAGGTCTCATGGCCTGCCTTTGTGGGTTCCGGAGAACATCTGTGGGAGCTACTGTTTCTGGTGGAAACATACTCAGCCACTGGGCAGGTTTTAATAGTAGAAAGGAGCTTCTGCTCCCAGGAACCGACAAAATAAGCCTAGAGAACCAACTAGAAAGTGAGGCAGTCTTACAGCTCTGTTAATGGGTTCCTAAGGTTACATATAGACATGACAAAAGTAGGAGGGAAAACACAGATCAATAAATAAATATTAGAAGGGACCTCTGAAAACTGTAAGTAGTTTTACCTGGGGATGTGGGGTTATAGATGAAGTGGCTGTGCTTTCAATACCAAGTTTTCATACAATTTTTAAAAGTCAGTACAGATGTGTGTAGCAACACCAAAGAAGGCCCCAAATTGTCATATTAGCATGATTATAAGAATCACTTCTTTCCCAACATTTCATATACAGAAATCATAGCAGGCGGGTGGGCGGGAGGGGGTAAACCGTGTGGCAAATCTGCTTAGAAACTGCTTAGATCCCTTGCTCAGGGAAAGCCATTCTTAAAGCAGCAGGCTTCTCTTGGCATGGCTGAGAGGGAAGCTGGAAGAGGAACAGATTGGAGGGTGGAACATGAACAGGGTATTTAGGGGAGGCGAGCAGCGCAGATGAGACAAGAGCATCTAGATCAAGCCCTCCCATGCAGCTGAGAGCCCTGCAGGTGATCGGTTTAGGTGAGGCTGTTTTTGTTAAAGGGACTGGCAGTGGGGTTGGGATGAGGAGGAGCCAAGAGTTGAGAAGGTCATTTAGGACATTTGTGTCATAGTGATATACTTTTTTTTTTTTTTTAAGATCTGCAAGGTGGGGACATGGCTCAGTGGCCAGACTTTGTGCCTGGCTGGTAGATTTGTGCTTCTAATACATGGTTCCATCTAAGAAGGTGTAGCCCCTTAGGGAAGTATTGTTGCTGACTTGAGTGACCAGTGAGTTTCTCTGAGAAATTGGAAAATGTGGGATCCCTAGTAAAAGGGAAGCCCGGGGGTTGAGGCATCCTGGCAGGTCTGGGAGGAGCAAGTCCCCTGGGGTGTGGGTGTGATCTCCCTCTCCCTCCCCACCCCTACTCCTTGCTCCCCAGTAGAAATCAGCTACAAATCTCAGCTTGTTGGGAACAGATGGCCTTGGCTGACGAATAAACCACCGCAGGCTGCTCCACCTGTTCTCGGGCTGGAATAATCAGCTCGAGACAAACATCAGCGCTGAAATAACTCATGGCAGCGGGTGATGCGCAGGCACTGATCTCAAAAATCTCTTAAGCAGCCCCCCTCCAACTCTCCCCTCCCCAGCCCCTAGAGGCCATGGGGGAAGGTAATGGAGCACAGAAGACAGATAGAGCCCCAAACTGAGCAGGAGGCCGGAGCTAGTAGTGCCACCAGCGGAAATGGGTGGAGGACAGGGCTGAGATGTGCAGCAGGGTGGGGGCATCCACTTCAGTGGCGCAGGAAATTATTTCTCAGGAGCATGTGGAGAACATGGGCATTCCTGTATTGGTCCATGGGCCAAGGCTGAGGAGACTCAACTAGTCCAGGATGGTAGATACCTAAGCATTTAGGATTCATTTGATTTGTTCATTGAAGGAGTGATGTGCAAGTAGGGTCAATCTACCAGGGAATCTCTCAGCAGCTCACACAGTTCTGGCAGCAACCACTGGGGTCTTCTCCCGCTCCCTCTGTCGATGGGTGTCTGGGTGCCCACAGTTGTACAGATTTGCGTTCAGCCTCCCCCGATCCCCGAAGAAGTCAGCTGGGCTAACGTTCCCTGGCACTAGCAGATGAGCCCATGGGAGGAGTGACAGTGCAGGGAAGCAGTGGTGATGGGCAGTGGGGGATGTCAACTGAGATGGGGGTCTGAATCCCTGTGGAGCTGGTCAGGAGAGGGCAGGGAGACAGAGAAGAAGCTGATTGTTTGCATTGGTTGCCTCAGTCAGCCGGCACCCTCAGTCTGGCCTCCAGGCCTGGTACACAAAACATGGGAACTCCAGAGGCTGTGTGGGCTTACAGTGAAGCAGCTTGCAGAGCCCTCCAAACCCCAAGTTGCATCTCTAAGTGCCAGTTATTCTTTCCCCAAGTGGCCCTGTGCTGCCCAGGGCCCAGGACATTGGAGACTGAGCCCTCCCCTCTTATTTAGGGTCCTGCAAACCTGTTCTCCTCCAAGCTGGTTCTGCCCGCAGAGTTGCCGAGGTGGCACTTGTCCTTCTAAGTGGCTGGCTCTGAGGTTCTCACCCCTGGCTGTTTTGGTTTATATACAAAAAGTTTTAAAATAATAGTATAATGAATGAACCTGTTGATATGGTTTGGCTGTGTCCCCACCCAAATCTCATCTTGAATTGTAGTTCCCATAATCCCCTTGTGTTGTGGGAGGGACCTGGTGGGAGGTAATTGAATCATGGGTGCAGTTACCCCCACGCTGTTCTTGTGATAGTGAGTGAGTTCTCAAGAGATCTGATGGTTTTGTAAGGGGCTTTTCCACTCTTCGCTCTGCACTCATTCGCTCTCCTGCAGCCCTGTGAAGAGATGCCTTCCATCATGATCGTAAGTTTCCTGAGGCCTTCCCCAGTCATGCGGAACTGAGTCAATTAAATCTTTCTTTATAAATTACCCAGTCTCGGATATTTCTTCATAGCAGTGTGAGACTGGACTAATACACCTGTTTACCCATCAAGCAGCTTCAACAGTTATCACACCTCAGGACGCTGAGATGGGGGGATTCCTTGAGCCCAGGAGCTCAAATTCAGCCTGGGAAACATAGTGAAACTCCTGTATCTTAAAAAATATATATAATTTAAAATTTTTTTTTTTTGAGACGGAGTCTCATTCTGTTGCCCAGGCTGGAGCACAGTGGCACAATCTCAGCTCTCTACAGCCTCCGCCTCCCAGGTTCAAGTGATTCTCCTGCCTCAGCCTCCTGAGTAGCTGGGATTACAAGCGCATGCCACCACGCCCAGCTAATTTTTGTATTTTTTTTAGTTGAGACGGGGTTTCACCATGTTGGCCAGGCTGGTCTCAAACTCCTGACTGCAGGCGATCCACCCGCCTCGGCCTCCCAAAGTGCTGGGGTTACAGGCTTGAGCCCACCGCACCTGGCCTTAATTTAATTTAAAATAAGAATAATTAAAACAGTTATCAACAGGGAATCTTGCTTTGTTGGCAACGCTGCCCACTTCCCCATTCTCTTCACTGTATTATTTTGAAGCTGACAGACATGATGTCATTTCACCAGGAAATAGTTTAGTATTCCTCAAAGAAAAGAAAATGAGGCCAGGCACGGTGACTTACATCTGTAATCTCAACAGTTTGGAAGACCAAGGCAAGCAGATCACTTGAGCCCAGGAGTTTGAGACCAGCCTGGGCAACATAGGGAGACTCCATCTCTACAAAAAATAAAAATAATTAGCTAGGTTGAGGTAGAAGGATCACTTGAGCCTGGGAGGTCAGGGCTGCAGTGACCTGTGATAGCACCATTGCACTTCAGCACTTCAGCCTGGGCAACAGAGTGAGAGGATGTCTCGAAAAGAAAAAAGAAAAGAGAAGAAAAGAAAAGGAAAGGAAAGGAAAATGACTTTTTTTTTTTTTAGATGGAGTCTCGCTCTGTCGCCAGGCTGGAGTGCAGTGGCATGATCTCAGCTCACTGCAACCTCTGCCTCCCGGGTTCAAGTGAGCCTCCTGCCTCAGCCTCCTAAGTATCTGGGACTATAGGCGTGTGCCACCATGCCCAGCTAATTCTTTGTATTTTTTAGTAGTAACGGGGTCTCACCATGTTGGCCATGATAGTCTCCATCTCTTGACCTCGTGATCCGCTCCCCTCAGCCTCCCAAAGTGCTGGGATTACAGGCATGAGCCACTGCACCTAGCCAACTTTTTTCTTTTTTTTAAATAGAGACAAGATCTTGCTCTTTTGTCCTGGCTGGAGGGCAATGGCATGATCATAGCTCACTGCAGCCTCAAACGCCTGGCCTCAAGTGATCCTCCCACCTTGGCCACACAAAGCACTGGGATTACAGATATGCGACATCACACCCAGCCAGAAAATGACTCTTTAAAAAACATAATCACAATACTCTTATCACACCTAAAAAATGATCAATAATTCCTTAACACAAAACATCCAGTCAATGTTTAAACTTCCCTGATTTTATTATATAGTTTTGTTATGTATTTTATAACATATATTTTAAAATTGGTCTGTTTAAACTAGGATCCAAATAAAATTGAAGAGCTTTTTAAAAAATATGGTGCCTAGGGCCTTCTCCCTTGGCGATTCTAATTTAAATGGTCTTGGGTGGGTCCCAAGCATCATCTTTTTTAAAGCTCCCCAGGTGGTTATAATGTGCAGCCAGGGTTGAGAAATGCTCTGCCTTTCCCCCTACCAGCTTCCGGCCAACTCTTCCATGTTCATGCCATTAAATACTTCTCCCCGTTTCTGACCAGCTGATCAGGCAGCTCCCAGAGCCGCTCCGATCAGGTGAGGGCTGCCCATCTTCTCCAGGTTCCTCTTTCAAGGTGGGTGCTAACTCCCTGTGGATACAGCATTCCCTTTCCCTACAGATTCTCATACCATGTACATCTGTTCCTATTTCTTTCTCCCCTAATATACCTGGTGCGTGTTCCTGCCTTACAAGCGTAGCAGATTTTTTTTTTTTTTTTTTTTTTTTTTTTTTTTTGCGTGAAAATAGCAAAATTCCTGCCTCAGGAAAAAGTGAGAACTTCCCTGGGGGCTGTACTCACTTGGCTGCTCCAACGCCTCAGTGCTGTGCTGGAGCTGAGCACGGGGCCTGCTGGGGGCCTTGGCAGCAGTTGTAAGGGAGCCCGGGGATTCGAGTGGGACTTGAACCCGGCACATATCGGAGAATCTAAGAAACTTTTCTCTCCTGAAGATGCTGGCCCCAGGAGCATTTTGGAGAGTGATGCCCACGTCCTTAGCTCTGTGCCTCTGCTCGCAGCTGTGAGCCTCCCTTCCCACGGCTGCTGTTTCCATTCTCCAGCCCCCGACCCCTTCACTCCACTTGCCTTTTGGACTTGTTCCTCTCTCCCATGCCACCCCCATTCCATGTCTCACTGAATGTTGGTGAAACAAATCTAGTCTAAAATAATGAGCAATCAACTACCCCGATGCTTGAGGGCAGGCTGGGCAGGGGCTGGGGGAAGGGGTAGGAGCTGAATCATTTATAAAGCTGAATAAAGATGCAGATGAGCAGTGCTAACTAGGAACCCCAGAGCTGGGCTTATTCATTATTCAAAGTTATGTAAATGTCATAGGTCCTGCCTGTTAGAATCCCACCCCTTGTCTCTGTGGCTCCTTCAGGGCTGACAGATCCAGCCCACCTTGGGCCTCCCCCATTCTCCCTAACCCAGGTGCCTGCATTAGCCCCGCCTTAGGCCCAGATATTTATTTCAGACCCTACCCCCAGGGTAATAAAAATCTTAGACCCCCCTTTCTAGCCAGCAGTCATCCAGAAGTTTTGAGGGGAGGCCCTGGCCTTCAGACGAGCCTCTACAGGCCCAAATAGCAGAGCTTCTAATTTTTTAAGATTTCCAAGGAAAGAATATAAGTATGCTCATCTACATGTTTTAGTATCTCATGAATCTACCTAATGGGATGGATTTCCTGAAGTCTAACTTTAATCCCTCTTGCTGCTCTAACAGCCCACCACTTAAAAAACCAAATTCTCTTTCATCACTCTTCTGAGAAGAAAATGCAGGCTTGGAGTTACTTTGTAGCCGACTGTCTCCAGACTGACTCGGCCATGTTGTCTCCTTTGACCTTTCTAGATAGTTGACCCTCCTTCCCGGGTACACTCACATTCCTTAAGCTCTTAAACCCATTCTGGGATGCCAAACTCTGCTGGGGTCTAAACTGGTACTGAGGATAGTATACACCTCCTCCTCTCCCCACCACGATCCCTGACTGGTACCCCACGATCGCCTGGGTCTTAGAACTCAAATTCCTTTGCCCTGACTCTCCTCCCTCTTTGCCAGTCTTTCCCGATTTCCCCACCATCTCCTCATCTTTTGGTGAGGCTGAAATGAAAAATTGGGTCAGAGTCACGAAGGCATCGATTGCCTCTGCTCTCCCTTCTTTCCTGGCCTGGCTTTCTTTCCTCCCGCCCCCAATCTATTTTCAGCCTGCCTCTGCTTTCCTCAGTCTGCTTGCCAACCAGGCCAGCCTCTTTCTCTTCGTTGCCCTTATCTCTCCCCTGCAGCCTGTGCAGACCCCAGCTGCCCTTCCAGAGGTCTCTTCTTGCCTGCCCGATTGATTTTGATTTTCTTCCATCCTGAAGATATGTACGGCCTGCCTGAAAGGGGATGCCTGGCCACGCTCAGGCAGAAGGGAAGCAGAGAGAGAATACTGGTTGATCTGCTTTGGAAAATCCTTCGATATAACTGAAACCCTCAAGTTTCTACAATGACTTTAGCTTTCCTCTAGGCCCAGAGACTATTCCCAACATCTCCTCTACTATCCCACCCCATCCCACCTAAGAATGGCTGGTTTCCTCCCACTTGGGCACTTTGGGCCCATTTCCTTTGGCTTTAGGGGTGCGTGGCATCCCTGGAGGTCCTGACCTGCCTTTGTGGTCTGCACATTGCCAGTCTCTTCTTTCCTGCTTCTTGTCTGTCTCCTTTCTTCGCTGGCCCGATCCATCCCCCCACACCCATCCTCCCTCATTCACCCCCCTGCCTCCTCCCACTCTTTCCTGTGCTCATCTAGAGAGGCCTCCGCCAGCTGAGGCAGGGCTTGGGAGCAGCCCCCACTCGTCCTTTCTCAGCCTCTGGGAGACACTGGTCCATCCTTTAGCTGTCACCAACAAGCTGAATAAGGCTGGATATTTTGGAAGGGGAGCTGCAGCTGGCTGGGGGAAGGGGTGGCACTGAGAGAAGCCAGAGGGAACTGCAGGCAGCTGTGGGGTGAGAGGGGGCATTCTGAGCATCTTAGCTTCCCAACTTTCTCGGCTTGGGAGCTGGTGGGATCTTATTCTGGTCCTTCTCTGTGTCTCATTTGTCTGTCCCCACCAGTGATAACACAATACCTTGCTTTACAACTCATCACATTCTTTCACCTGCATCCGAAGGCCTGCATGGCTCACTCCTTCTCCTTCAAGTCTGCTCAAAGGCCCTCCTCTGTGAGTCCTCCTCTGACCACCCACCTGAAAGGTCAGACCCTCCCCCAGCACTCCCTGTCACCTCCTCATCACCTGCCTCTGTTTTGTCCCCAAAGCATTTATCACCTTCTAATTTATAATTACTTACGTGAATTGCCTATGTGTCTCCTTCTCACTGGACTGTAAGCTTCGTAAGAATGAGATTTTTTTTTAGGCCAGGCGCGGTGGCTCACGCCTATAATCCCAGCACTTTGGGAGGCCAAGGCAGGTGGATCACTTGAGGCCAGGAGTTCAAGACCAGCCTGGCCAACATAGGGAAACCCCGTCTCTACTAAAAAAAAAAAAAAAAAAAAAAAAAATTAGCCAGGCGTGGTGGCACATGCCTGTAATCCCAGCTACTCAGGAGGCTGAGACAGGAGAATCACTTGAATCCAGGAGGTGGAGGTTGCAGCGAGCTGAGATCGCAGCACTGCACTCCAGCCTGGGCAACAGAGTGAGACTGTGTCTCAAAAAAAAAAAAATGAGATTTTTTTAAAAATTGTGGTCGAAAACACGTAACGAAATTGACTATCTTAACCACTTGTAAGTCTACAGCTAAGTGGCATTAAGTACATTCGCACTGTTGTGCAGCCAATCTACAGAACTCCTTTCATCCTGCAGAACTGAAAACCTGTACCCATTAAACAAATCCCCATTTCTTCCTCCTTCCAGATCCTGGCAACCGCTATTTACTTTCTGTCTCTATGACTCTGACTACCCTAGATACCTCATATGTATGAAGTGAAATAATACCACTTGTGTTTTTGTGACTGGCTTATTTCGCTTAGCATAATGTCCTCAAGTTTCATCCATGTGGTGGCATGTATCAGAATTCCCTTTATTTATTTATTTATTTATTTATTTATATTTATTTATTTTAGACAGGGTCTTGCTCTGCCGCTCAGCTCACTGCAACCTCCACCTCCCAGGTTCAATTGATTCTCATGCCTCAGCCTCCCGAGTAGCTGGAATTACAGGCTTGTGCCACCACACCTGGCTAATTTTTTTTTTTTTTTTTTTTGAGACAGGGTCTTGCTCTGTTGCCAGGCTGGAGTGCAGTGGCACGATCTTGGCTCACTGCAACCTCTGCCTCCTGGGTTCAAGAATTCTCCTGCCTCAGCCTCCCGAGTAGCTGGGACCACAGGCACACACCACCACACCTGGCTAATTTTTGTACTTTTAGTAGAGACAGGGTTTCACCATGTTGGCCAGGATGGTCTCGATCTCTTGACCTCCTGATCCACCTGCCTCGGTCTCCCAAAGTGCTGGGATTACAGGCGTGAGCCACTGCACCCTGCCTAATTTTTGTATTTTTAGTAGAGACAGGGTTTTGCCATGATGGCCAAGCTGGTCTCCAACTCCTGGACTCAAGTGACCCACCTGCCCTCGGCCTCCCAAAGTGCTGGGATTACAGGTGTGAGCCACCATGCCCAGCCAGAATTCCGTTTATTTCTAAGGCTGAATAACATTACATTGTATGTACATACCACATATTGTTTATCCATTCATCCATCCATGGATGCCTCAGTTGTTTCTACCTCTTGGCCATCGTGAATAATGCTGCTCTAAACAGGGGTGTATAAATAACTCTTTGAGATCCTGTTTTCAGTTCTTTTGGGCATATACCAGAAGTGTAATTGCTGGATCATATGGTAATTCTATTTTTAATTTTTTGAGGAACAACCATGCTGTTTTAGAACAGGGATTTTTATCTGTTTTGTTCACTGATGTATCTACGGTGCCTCACATAGTGCCTGACACATAATAGAGGCTCACTCAGTATTTGTGTTTTGAACAAATGCATGAATGAATGATCTTATTTGATCCTCAGACACCCCTGTGGAGCTGGTTGGCAGTATTATTCCCATTTACAGATATAATACTCCCATTTTACAGAGGCTGAGGTTCAGGGAACCATCTGAGATCACACGAAAAGCAGACTTGGCATGGGGTTGACAGGCTTGGCTGGCTTTTTTTTTTTTTTTTTTTTTTTTTGAGACTGAATCTTGCTCTGTCACCTAGGCTGGAGTACAGTGGTGCAATCTCGGCTCACTGCAACCTCTGCCTCCCAGGTTCAAGTAATTCTCCTGCCTCAGCCTCCTGAGTAGCTGGGACTACAGGTTCCCGCCACCACGCCCGACTAATTTTTGTATTTTTAGTAGAGATGGGGTTTCGCCACATTGGCCAGGCTGGTCTCGACCTGCTGACCTCAGGTGATCTGCCCCGCTCAGCCTCCCAAAGTGTTGGGATGACAGGCATGAGCCACGGCGCCCGGCCTTGGCTGGCTTTTATAACTCACTGGAGAATCAGTGCTAATACATGTGCCTAGGACCTTAAGGACTCAGGCAGTTGAAGAGCCATTTCCTCTGTGTTGTATTTCCTTTGGGGATATTTGTACTGTCATTCTCACTGCCTGCTCCTCCCCACTCTGTGACTCCCCCTAACACATCTGCCCCGCCCAGTCCCAGTTTTTCTCTCTAGAGCATTTTAACTCCTGTTCTGGGATTGAACTGGCCCGATGTGGAGATCCTCCAGGTGGGTTTCATCTGAGTGCATCCAGACTTGCTCGAGTCCCTGTTACCACCCCTCACCCCTCCACCCACCCTGGGGTGGTTATAAGCCTGTTCCCTTCCAAAGCAATTAGTGCAAGGAGGCCAGCCGACTCGGTGCTAATGCTGTTTCATTAAGTGGGAGCAATCCTAATGATAATAAAATGGCACATTTAACATTCAAACATTGAACAGGGTTTCTAAGCGAGTGTGTCTCTCTCTTTCTTTCTGGTATAACAGCTCCATCTTCATAAGGACCTGACAATACACCTTAATGAGAGACTGGGGAGCTGAGCATCTTCACACAACCAGAGAGGGGGTGAGGAGGAGACAAAGAATCCAGAGAAAGGGGGTTCAGCGCATTGAGGGGATAAAGACTCCAAGGGTTCCTGGGTTAATGGATTCTGTGGTGCTAATTTAGACAATTAGAGCCTGGAAGAAATGAGGTCACACAGAAAAGAAAGCCCGCTACAGACTTAATGCAGGGCAGTTATTTATTTGTTCAACAAATATTTATTGTTCATCAAAGATGAGCCAGATTTTATGGGCATTTGTGATGGAGGCTGGCCTTAGCTTTAGGAGAAGGAACTCCAAGAGCAGTAGTGATCTCTGAGATCATCTTGTTCACCCTCCTCGGGGCAGATTTAGTCAAATCCATCCCAAGCTCTTCAAATATACCAGCAAAGAGGTTTTTTTTGGTTTTGTTTGTTTGTTTGTTTGTTTTGAGACAGAGTCTCACTCTTGTTGCCCAGGCTGGAGTGCAATGGCGCAATCTCGGCTCACTGCCACCTCCACCTCCCGGGTTCAAGTGATTCTCTTGCCTCAGTCTCCCAAGTAGCTGGGATTACAGGCATGCGCCACCACACTCCGCTAATTTTGTATTTTTAGTGGAGATAGGGTTTCACCATGTTGGCCAGGCTGGTCTTGAATTCCTGGCCTCAGGTGATCCGCCTGTCTCGGCCCCCCAAAGTGCCGAGATTACAGGTGTGAGCCACCACACCCGGCCCCCAGCAAAGAGAATTTTTAACAACTGCTTTGGTCTCCAGAGCCAGTTCTTGTGCCCTCTTCTTACTGATATACCCATCTCAAAGGTCCTTGCTACTCTGTGATTGTAGAATATCTGATCAACCTTCTGGGAGCGAGAAAGTAGTTGTGAATGGGGAGGTGGCCAAGAAAAGAAGGTAGACTCAATCGTCTGGTGTTTACGGGGGATTCAAGTGAGGCAGAAGAAAAAGGGAGCGGGCCAAGGAAAGAAGGTAGACTCAATCATCTGGTGTTTATGGGGGATTCAGGCGAGGCAGAAGAAAAGGATGATATCTCAGGGACACTCCCTTCATCTGAGACATCTTCTCCATCTGTGAAACTGGCTCCTGTGCACAGAAGGGAGGCTTCTGGCCAGAGGTCAAAGGTGGGCTTTGCCCAGGCTTGGGAAACGGCTGATTCGAAAAGGTGCCAAGTCATAAGATGGTGTTAATTTCATGCTTAATTCATACAGGATCTTCCCCACCACAGGGGCCAGCTTGAACCCGTGCCCTAGGAAGGGAAGAGCAGACTCTCAGGCAGCTTCACAGACAGAGAGGTTGAGCTCTCTGGACATCCCCTACTTACCCAGACAGGGCTGACTGTCCTCCTGGTCACATCCCAAAGCCAGAAGTGGCCTCCCACCATGAATACCCCTTTTCTGACTGCCCAGCCTCCTTATACCTACAATGTCCAGGTTTCAGCACCTATCTGGGCAGCTAAGAGTGTGGAAAATACCATTTCACCTGGCACTGAGGTAGGTCAGCTTTAAGGCACCCCATTCCCCCCAGCTCAGACTCACCGGAGAATCCAGCACCAATGACAATGTTGTCATACTTTGGGTGGCGATCGAGAATGAACTGCTCATCAGGGGTATTCTAGAAAGAAACAGTCACACCTTGTGTTCTTTGAGGCTCGAGGGAAGAGAAAGAACTGCAGGCTCTAACTGGAAGGGGATGGGCTGGATTTCTTTCCAGAAAGGATGGAATGAGGCACAAGGATGCTTTCCGCATGCCCGTGCCCCTCTGGGTGTGCCAGTCTTTTTCATGTGTCCGTCTGCCTTTCTTCTCGCACAGAGCTACAAACACAGTAGGTGTTCAGTTAATCTTTGTAAACTAACTTTAGCCAAGATGCCTTAGGCCGTGGTGACATCTGTCTCTTCTCTTTGTCCCTAAGGCCTGCTCAACTGGAGGAGCTTGCCAGAAAATCTTTTAGAGCTCTTCTGGGAATCAGAGTGAAGGACCGACTGCCAGGCATAGCCTAGTTTCCTAATGAAGAAGAATAGGAATAATTTCGAACAGGCCCCTCCCTGGTAGAGGTGAACCTACCCACAGAAATGAGACCGTTTGTTTAAAGTCACACACTATGTCAGGGGTCAAACAATCGGGCCTGGCCAGTGCAAGCTCTGTCTCCTTCTTCCCTTCTGTAGAGTGGTGAGGGGGCCCAGCAAGGCTGCCCAGACCCCTTACCGTGTACATGCAGCTCTCAATGACAGCAGGCTCGGGCTTCAGATCAGGTAAGTGATCTCTGACAAAGCTGCTCAGGATCTGGACGTCTCCGATGTCTGTGCGTGCTGTGGGGCAGTCCCGCTCCTCAGGGTCTGCGTGGTTGCCGTGGTGATAGCTGACCTGGCTCCCAATCAGAGTGGCATGAGTGGTGCGGGCTGGCCTTCCACACACACCCACAGCCGAAGGGCAGGCGTGTACACAGGACAGCCCCATCCATCATTCCAGCCTTCCCCACTCCTGGCAGGTGCTGTGGGTTGTCACCTGAGGCTGCTTAGCTATTGGTCCCTGCAACCACCCTATGTTTGCAAAGGAAGGGCTCCTTTTGCTGGGCCTCAGGGCAGCTGAGGGTCTTTCCTTGCAAATCGCCATGAGTGAAGCAGGCTCCTGCTGCTGCCCCCGAGACCCAAGGGCATCTATGGAGGGGAAAGTTAGAGCAGCTTCCCCTAATCTGCACTGGCATCTACCTGCCTTATCTCGGTCTTTCCGCTCACCTTCATCAGCCCTGGGTACTCTCCTGTGGGCAGTCCGTAGATGTGGTGGGGACACAAGCCCAGCCACAGGAAGCACGGAAAGGCCTGGGACACACCATAGCTCCCAGGAACCATCTCTCGCCAGTAACACACGTTGATCCGCAGGGTCTTGAGGCAGGGAGAGGAAGTGGGAAATGAAGAAAAGCCATAGAACTCTACAGCAATGAAAGCAGTTTCTCTGGGCCCCTGCGGCCCTCTAACACAAGCCTGGACACCCAGTTGAACTCATCCATGTTTGTCTCTCCCACTTCTCATGTTGTTTACCTGTTACATGTGTTATGATGCACAAAGATCTCTGAGCCTCTGTCTCTTCTCCCATTCTTAGTTTTCTCCCATAACTACACCCAGCCCCCAGCCATATTTCTGTCTCTTTTCGGGAATTAATAAGACCTCAGGTTTATTGAGTGCTTACTATAAGCCAGGTTATGTCCTAAGGGCTTTATTTTTATTTTATTTTATTTTATTTTATTTTATTTTATTTTATTTTATTTTATTGAGACAGGGTCTTGCTCTGTCACCCAGACTGGAATGCAGTGGTAGAATCACGACTCACTGCAGCCTCAACCTCCTGGGCTCAGGCCATCCTCCTGCCTCAGCCTCCCAAGTAGCTGGGACTACAAGCACACGCCACTACACCTGGCTAATTTTTCTTAGTTTTTGTAGAAACAGGGTCTCGCCATATTGCCCAGGCTGGTCTTGAACTCCTGGGCTCAAGAAATTCTCCTGCTTTGGTCTTCCAGAGTGCTGGGATTACAGGTGTCAGCCACCACATTCGGCCTCTTAAAGGCTTTATATACAGCATATATTAGGTTAGTGCAAAAGTAATTGTGGTTTTTGCCATGACTTTGAACGGTAAAACTGCAATTACTTTTGCACCAGCCTAATAATTTAATTCTCCAACAGCCCTATGAGGTAGCTATCATCCCCCATATTACAGATGATAAAACTGAGGCTCGGTGAGGTGAATGAATGTGCCCAAGGTTGTCCACTAGCAAGAGGCAGATCCAGGACTCAAATTTGACTCCATCTGGTTCCAAGGCTTCTCTTGAGCACCAACTCTCGGGCTTCCAGCTCCTCTTACCTGGAGAGGCAGCTCAATGCCCAGGGGACGGAGGAGCTGGTTGGTCCAAGGACCTGCTGTGATGACCAAGCTCTTAGCTTGGTAGCTCCTGGAGGTGGTTTTCACCGTGACCAGTAGCCCTGGGTTTATCTCCACCACCTTCTCTCCGTCACGCACTATGCCTCCTAGCTGTCGAATTGCATCCTGAAAGGGCAGGAGCAGGGAAAGGTGAATTAGTTCTGTATGTGGTTCACCCTGGTGGACAGAAAGCCTTTCGCCTGGGGCAGAAAAGAGTGCAGAATCTAGACCTGTCTTGTATTGACAAGGCCAGCCGCATATATTTCACTGCCCTGCTGGAAAAGTCAAGACTAAAGCCTGCAGGGCAAAGGCCTCATCCAGAGGGGGGTCTTGGGCTGGCTGCTTGGGACCCAGGACACCCAGAGCAGGGAGCACCTGCATTGCCCCAGTGCTATACAACATTACCTGCAGGGCTCTGAGGGCCTTATATGCATAGATAACTCCTCCGGAATTGTCCAAGAGCCCCACTTCTCCCCTGGGCAACCGAATATTTGGGAAACGTTGCTTCAGTTCCTCAGATGAAAGACACTGGTGTTCTACCCTCTGCCTCGACAGATTGGCCTGGATTGTCTTTAATTCTTGGTTCTCTTTCATTCCCAGCAGCAGTAATCCAGTCTGCCTGTTAAAAAATAAGTCACCTAGGTGAAGGTGTGTTTCAAAATCCTGGGCCTGATGTGACGACTCACGCCTGTAATCCCAGCACTTCAGGAGGCTGAGGCAGGAGGATGACTTGAGGCCACTAATTTGTTCACTAGCAGCCTGGGCAATATCATGAGACCCTGTCTCTGCAAAAAGTAAAAAATTTTTAAAAAGTAGCCAAGCGTGGTGTCACATGCCTGTGATCCCAGCTATTTGGGAGGCTGAGGTGAGAGGATCACTTTAGCCAGGGAGGTCAGGGTTGCAGTGAGCCATGATTGCACCACTGCATTCCAGCCTGGATGAGAGAGCAAGCCCCTGTCTCAAAGCAAAACAAAGCAAAGCCCTGGGCCATTTGCTCTCCTTCAGGAGGGATCTCGGGTCCAGGTGTAGGCCCTGAGAGGAGTCATGGCCTCATGTTCAGAGAAGAGGTGAAGCCATCTAGATTCAGTCGGTAGAATCCCAGTATTCTCATGCTGATTTCCAGCCCATTCCCAAGTCTGCCCTTGGGCTCTCACTATTGGTTTTCTTGTCCTCTATGCCCCTTCTCAGGACTCATCCTGCCCTTGAGGGCAGAGATCCTAAGTCCTCTTTCATGTCCCATGGCTTGGAAGTGGTGGAAATTCAGTCAGTTTGATGAAATTTCTTCCCTTCCTCCTGTCCCCTGATCCCATTCACTATTTTGATCTCTCTGTTCTGTATTCTCCCCTGCCCTCCTCGCTTCCCTCTTTTTCTTTCTTGTCATATATGTTTGTCCCTTCCTGTGTGTCTGTCTCTGTCTCTCATTCCTCAGAGGCTGCCTGTTTTGTGGAAAGGGTCCTAAACTGAGAGATCTGGCTCTGTCTCTAGTCCTGGCTTCACCTTGCCCATGACCTTGATTAGGTCACTCACCTCTCTGGGCCCAGATTCCTCCTCTGTAACGTGCCTGTTGAACAACTGATGGTTTCACACCAGGGTGGTACCGCCCACTCACCTGCCCACCCAGGGACAACTGAAAATGGCATGATCCATTTTTGTAGTTGGCACAATGCCTGGTGCTGCCTCTCACATTTAGTGGGCAGGGGCCCGGGATGCTACACCTGCAATGCTCGAGAAGATTCCACCCCAAATTCCAATGGTATTCTCATGCAGAAACACCGGTAGATGGTCTCCTAGGGCTCCAGCAATACATCCAGTGACTGTGATTTTGTTTCTCCCTGTATTTCCCTCTATGCTTTTACTCCCTAAGGGAGTGAAAGCTGTTTCTCTTTCATGCTTCCTGCCTCTCTGTCACAAGAGACCAGAGCTCCCTTTTGGGGGGAAACGGATAGAAACAATGGAAGAGTCACTCTGGCCTTTGGGACCGTTCCCGTGGTCCTTCTCCATTGCAGCTGCTGCACTGCCCAGCAGCGGCCTGGTACATCCCCCAGGTAGTGGGTATAAAGCTCGTAATAGCCTATAATGGAGTCTCATGGATATTACATGCTTCCAAATCCCACATTATCTGGTTGGGGGGATTAAAGAGAAGATTGGGAGGGGGTAGGGACACCATGGGCCCCGGGGCGGGTGTCAGTACACAGAGCCGCGCAGTGTGCCCAATCCATTTGCCATGGCCCCCGCCTACCCAGCATTCACCACCAGCAAGATAGCAACGAGAGCTCTGCCTCTTCGAAGCTCAACAGAGGAAAGATGCAGTGGAAATCCCTGCTCTCAGCTGACTGTCTTTTTTCTGTGGCCCCCAAAAGGACTTCAGATTGGTTCAGAGGTAATGAAAACTTACCTAGTAAACTTTTTTTTTTTTTTCCCAAGACAGAGTCTTGCTCTGTCATCCATGCTGGAGGGCAGTGGCGCCATCTCAGGTCACTGCAACCTCCGCCCCCGGGTGTAAGCAATTCTCCTGCCTCAGCCTCTGGAGTAGCTGAGATGACAGGCGCTCACCACCACACCCGGCTCATTTTTGTATTTTTTTTTTAGTAGAGACAGGGTTTCACCTTGTTGGCCAGGCTGGTTTCGAACTCCTGACCTCATGATCTGCCCACCTCAGCCTCACAAAGTGCTGAGATTACAGGCAGGGGCCACTGCACCTGGCCAAACTTTTTTTCTTTCTTTTTTTTTTTTTTTAATGGAGATGGGGTCTCACTCTCAGCCAGGCTGGAGTGCAGTGGCACGTTCACAGCTCACTGCAGCCGCAAGCGAGCGCCTCCTGCCTCAGCCCTCCGAGTTTCTAGGGCTACAGGCACATGCCACCACACTTGGCTAATTTTTTGTGTGTATAGAAATAGGGGTCTCGCTGTGTTGCAGAGGCCTATCTCAAACTCCTGGCCTCAAGCAATCCTCCTGCCTTGGCCTCCCAAATATTTGGGACTACAGACTACAGGCGTGAGCCACCACACTTGGCGAATTTTTTGTGTTTTGTAGACACAAGAGTCACACAGTATGTTGCCCAGGCCTATCTCAAACTCCCGGCCTCAAGCGATCCTTCTGTCTTGATCTCCCAAAGTGCTAGGATTATAAGATGAGCCACTGTGCCCGGCCCTAGTAAACTTCTTACTCAACAAATAAGTATGAAGTCACTCAGGTGTATTTCCTTGAGTCCTTTTTACCCAATGGGGTCCCGGCTGGGAGGGATTCTGGGACGGACCTGGCTTAAACCACACCTAAGCAGATGTAATGTGAAATCCCTGACCTGGAAATTCCAGAGCAGCATATTCTAATCTCTGCCTGCAATATACCAGCTTTGGCCTCTCATATACTCTGAGATTTCCTTTCCCTTTTTCCATTGTTTGTTCCTCCTTTCTTTCCTCCTTCCTTCCTTCTTTCCTTGAAATGACTCCTCTTACAGGGATGTACTATGTGGGAAAAATGAACTCATGCCAAGACAACGGGCATATCTGTCGAATTATGAAATGCTGAGTGATGTTCTAATTCCCAAGCCATCCTGTGGTGGATGAAGCGGGAGCTCCCCATCCCTGGGAGTAATCAGCGAGCTGATTCTGCCGGTGAATGTAATTGTGCCGATTGTAATCATTTTGCTCCAGCTCTCTGCCCCTGTGGCATTTCTTTCTTAGCCCAGATATTGATATAACAGTGGGAAATTTTCCATCTGAATGTGTGATGCCAGACCCTCCCCTAGTCCAAAGATGTGTTTGGGAAATTCTCATTTTCCGTGGATCACAGCTGAGCTATTTGGCCTGAGGGAAACCGTGCGCTGCTGGAGAAATGCCTTGGATTGGAGAGAGATTTTTGACCATTATGAGCAAATCGGAAATAAATGTAAAACACTGCCTGGAAATGCAAAGGCCTGTGATTATGGGAGATAGGTGAGAGGCTCCTATGGGAAATGCTTAGAGAATTGGAAACCAGTCAGTCAAAACCGGGATTGGAGAATGGGCCTTTTCCTCCCAGTATGAAGATAGATGGCTTCCATGGGCAGATTGAAAATCATTTAAGTGCTTATTTTCTTAATGGCTTTTTCTAGATACCAACAAATAGACTGCTCATTCTGCATCAATTTCTCACCCCTGTGTTCGTGGCCTCCCTGTCTTCTTTTTTCTGCTTAGACCTGGGCTGTAAGTTTGGGAAGGAGAAGGGTGAGAGGAGACAAGGGCATCAGCAGGATAAAAAATGACCGGGAAATGAATGGTCAGGACTAGCTACAAAGAAGGACTGAAAGCCAGCACATGGGTTGCCAGGGAACCCTAGAAAAGAGTGCAGCTCCCACCTCCCAGAATGCCCAACAGCTGAGTCAAGAGCATTTGGTATGAACTATTCCTTCCTCCTGACCCTAGCTTGATCCAGCACTAGGAAGAGGTAATTGAAGATTCCTCCCGAGGGCCTTGTTGACTCTGCTATGGCCCAACTAATGCCTCAGATATGATGTAGGGAGTTGGTGATCAGGGATTTCCACCAGTTACTGTAGCAGGACAGGGTGTAGGATGGAGTGGGGAGGAATTGGGAGAGGAGACGGCTCTCCCTGCACCTGCCATCTCCCATCCCAAGCTTCAGCTCTCCCCTCTGTGGGTTAAAAATGCCCAGCAAGCCAGCTCTGAGTCACCTTGGGGAAGGGATTCGAATGGGGACTTGGTAATGGCTGCTGCCTTTGTTGGTTTTGGAGGAGCTCTAGGCGTTTCATCTTCCGTTCAGTGGGCCGAGGTGGAATTGGTTAACAAAGACTGCTCCAGGGAGGGGATGTGGCTGACAAGCCAGACACTTCGCAGACACAAGAAACAGCAGCTGCAGAGGGGGCCACCAGGTTCTGCCAGCAGCTGTACTGCCTACGGCTGTGATCTTGTCTGATATTGTCAGCTAAGCAGGGGCAGCCCAGGTCAGGAGCTAGATAGTAGGACTCAAAGGGAGAAGGCGGGGCAGGAAAGAGATGGGCCAGGGAGCTGGGTTTTGCTGTTGGAATCAGCGTCCTGGCTGTACACATCACAAAAGATTCAGACCTTGTGATCTGACACATGTGTCATTGTCTGTTCCCAGAATATATGCAAATGTCCCAAACCCACCCATGTTTAGTATGCCGCTGTCACAGGAAGCAGCTGAACAGAATGAAAAGCACTGGACAACCACCTGAACTGCCAACTCCTAAAGGTTTTTTTTAATCATCATCAAATAGCATTAAGTATGCTCATATCTATCAGTAGTATTATGGCATTGTGCTGGTTCTTCTAGAAAAACCTGGGGAAAAGTAAGAACCACACAGATGATGAATCATTTAGAAAATAAGAATCAGTAAAAGCTAAAGGAATTAGAATGGCTTTTAGCCCAAAGGTAGTAGAGCTGTATTCAGATACCATTCTGAGAATGGGAAGTATCTGCTCTGTGTCCCTGCTAAGTAAAAGAACCAAATAAATTGGTGTGCCTGAGTACATTAGGTTAGCCATAAGAAAGGACTTATAATAATAGAATAATAACAACAGTAGTAAGAATACTTAGCACTCTAGAGGTTTTTAAAGCATATTCACATTACTTTTCATTTTTCGTAACTGGGGCTATGAGACATCAGAATGGTCTTTTAAGAAGGGCTGTGATATTTCCCTGTCTTTAAATGCATAGTAGCAGTCTTTTGACCTGGGATGATTTAGGCATGAACTTATTTGGAGACAGAAATGGACAAGTTAACCAGTTTGAGGTATCTTCCACACCCAGGGCCAGCAAGCTACCACTCAGGGACCAAATCTGGCCTTCTGCTTGTTTTGGTCTGGTCCATGAGCCAAGATGGTTTTTAAATTTTTTAATTGTTGATTTTTTTTAATCCAAAGAAGAATAATGTTGAGTGACACATGAAAATTATATGAAGTTCAAATTTCAGTGTCTATAAATAAAGTTGTATTAGAATACATCCAGGCTCATTTATTTACATCTTGCTTTCACACTACAATGGCAGAGTTGAATAATTGTAACAGAGACCACGTTGCCTGCAAAGGCTAAGATACTTACTACGTGGCCATTTATAGATAAAGCTGGCCAACCTCTATTCTAGACTTAAGAGTATAGTAATTCTGTGATTTGCATTAATGGGATAAGACCCTGACTACCCGGCAGCAACCCTCTCATAAGATTGTGAGGAGAATGGAATGAGTTATAGGTGTCAGGTACTTAGGCAACTCTTAGTTTTTTCTTTTCTTTTCTTTTCTTTTTTTTTCTTTGAGACGGAGTCTCACTCTGTCACCCAGGCTGGAGTGCAGTGCAGTGGCGTGATCTCAGCTCACTGCAACCTCTGCCTCCCAGGTTCAAGCGATTCTTCTGCCTCATCAGCCTCCCTAATAGCTGTGATTACAGGTGTCCACCACCATGCCTGGCTACTTTTTGTATTTTTAGTAGAGGCGGGGTTTCACCATGTTGGCCAGGCTGGTTTTTAACTCCTGACTTCAGGTGATCCACCTGCCTCAGCCTCCCAAAGTGCTGGGATTACAGGCGTGAGCCACCGTGCCCAGCCTAGTTTCTTATTGTAAACACTACATATATGGTGAGGAGGAGGAGGAAGATGGTTTTCCAGGTGCTGTTCTAAGCCCATTACCTACTTATCCTCACCCCAGCACCATGACACAGGTATTAGTATCCCTACTTCACAGATGAAAAAAGCTGAGTCTCACCAGAGGTTCAACAGCTCGTTCCAAACCACACAGCTGAGCGTGTCAGAGCTGAGATTTAGAGCCAGGTCCAGTTCCAAAGCCCATCCAAATTCCTGTCCTCCTGGCAAAGAGGAGGATTGTGCACTTCTGAGAGTCTCCTACCCAAGGATCCCTCTCCCTCTTTCCTGCTGCCACTCCCCTTGGTATCTGTGGTTGTTGCACCCATCTGTCTCCTCCTGCCTTTCCTCCCACTGTTGCTTAATGGAACAGAATGCAGCTGACCCAGAATGGGTCAATAAGGGACTGCCCCTTATTGAAAGGTGCTAGACATTGGGCCAAGTATTTCACAAAAGTCTCATTTAATCCTCTCAGAGCCCTATGATGAAAAGTGAGGCACAGAGAAGTCAAGAAACTTTTGCAAGATCACACAACTGGTGTGGAATAGAGCACAAAGTCAAACCTAAGCCTGTCTCACTCCAGAATCGTCTCCCTCGGAAAGATTCCAGACACTCTAACGTCTCTTAGTTGCCTCATTGTGTGCTAGGAGGAAGTGTGCCCTCTGAGGCCCAGGGCGATTCTTTTAGCAAAAGATGCTCAGCAGTATTCACAGACAACTGACAGAGAGGGGTCCCTCTGCCGGGCCACCCACCAGCAAGACATGCTCCTTTATTTGGGTGCTGGGTGCATTAGCTGCCTCTGAATAAATCTGTAATTAGCTGCCCTGGCTGATTTGCATAATGGATTTCACTTTGTTCTTAAGTTAATGGTATTTTTGCAACAGAACACTAACCTCTTGGTTCCTGGCCATTAAAATAACCACCACCCTATCGGGTAGAGCCAGGGTTTGTAGGAAGTTCAGTTAAGAGTCACAGAGGAGGTGGGAGGGAGGCGGGATGGTTAAAGTTCCCATTGCATCACAGATTATTGGCTTTCTTTCCCATGAGTGTTTGAAAGGTCAAGGGTTGGAGAGAGCCATGAAGGCAGCAGAGAAAGACGTGGAGGCTCACTCCCTGGCAAGCAATCCAGCCTGGGGAACGTCCCCATTTTGTTCCTACAGGAAAAGGTACTCAGAGAGAACAAAATGGGTTTATAGGGCTGCTAAAGGGGGTGAGGACCCCTCAGGAAAAGTTAGGATATTGATTTGACTATAAAGAATCCTGGGCCGGGCGCGGTGGCTCACACCTGTAATCCCAGTACTTAGGGGGGCCGAGGCGGGCAGATCATGAGGTCGAGAGATCAAGACCATCCTGGCCAACATGGTGAAACCCTGTCTCTACTAAAAATACAAAAATTAGCTGGGTGTGGTGGTGCGCACCTGTAGTCCCAGCTGCCCGGGAGGCTGAAGCAGAAGAATCACTTGAACCCGGGAGGTGGAGGTTGCAGTGAGCCAAGATGGCGCCACTACACTCCAGCCTGACAAAAAAGTGAGACTCTGTCAAAAAAAAAAAAAAAAAAAAAGAATCCTCCTGAAAGCAGCCTCCTCCTCCTCTATCTCAACCCCTGCCCTAAAAGAGTTGCAGAGGCCTCCACAGAGTTGAAAATACACACTCCAGCAGACTCCTGTCCACTCTGGGCATCTGCCACACGGTGCCTTGCCAGCAGGCTTTCCAGTACTGCTTCTGCTAGCCTTGGACACATGGTCTGAACCCAGTCCTGCAACGCAGAGCCTGGCCAGAGTCAGCTGGACCTGTGGGGTGACCACCATGACAGCAGAACTCTTCCATGCATCTGGTACTTCTTGAGGCCTTGTGTCCCTCCCATTGCATTCCAAATGTTCCATGGCGCTGCCACTTCACACACTAAAAGTACCTGCAGGTGCAGAGCCCCATGATTCAAGGAATTCCTCCCACAGCCCACCTGTGCAATTGGGTTCCAGCCTCGTGCTCCAGCTGGGCCCATATCTGATAGCACTCATGCATCATCCGGGTGTAAAAGTCTTCCAGGTACGCCTTTCGGATTATCCGGCTTTGTCCATGGGAGCTTCCTCGGGAGTGTGGTAGAAAGAACTGGAAGTGGAAAACGAGAGATGATGGAAGCCATTACCCCTCACACTGCATCCCCCGTTAAGAGCCATATCAGCATGTGCTGTCAACCAGGAGCCATTTATCCTTCAAATATTTCCACACAATCTGGGGAAGGATTATGCACAGGAAGATAATTTGAGCCCAGGAATTCAAGACCAGCTTAGGCAATATAGCAAGACCCAGTCTTCTCAAAAATTTAAAAACTATCAGGTGCAGTGGCACTTGTAGTCCCAGCTACTTGGAAGGCTGAGGTAGGAGGACTGCTTGAGCCCAGGAGTTTGAGGCTGTAGTGAACTATGATAGTACCACTGCACTCCAGCCCGTGCAATAGAGTGAGATCCTGTCCCTCCACAAAAAAAAATCCATACAATCTTTCCAAATTCTCTCTTTATGACCAATTTACTGACTTGGCAATCAAGATAGAAGTTCTTCAATAGCACTAACTTAGGCTTCCTTTTTGCTAACGTTGTTCACATCCAGAAGTTCTTTTGTTAGCTAGTCTTCAACCATCCTGCTGCAATCTCACCTCACTTAGATTCACAAAGAAGCAAAATTAGAAAAAACCTTCCAGTTCAACTACTCCAGCCCCTTCATTTTATGAACAAGGAAACTGATGCTGACTTTATTTCTCTGTGGCTACAGATCACTCAGGGTAAGAGAACCACCTCAGGATTCAGCAACAATGAGTTTCCTGAGAGGATGAACCAGGAATCCCTTGGGCTTTGAGAAAACTGATAGAGAAATGAAGAAGGTTTCTAACTACTCTGGCTCATTACCAAGAAGAGCAAACCATAGCCAGCCTGGGTAGCTGCAGGCAGAATGGAAAGGGAGAGCCCACTGCAGTGGATAGCTGGGTGGCCCTGTCCTCGAAGGACCCTGCAGACACACAGGGCCCACCCACATATGCAGTGGTCACTGCAGACTGCACTGCGTAGCAGGAAAAATAAGGCCTCAGTCTCACTTATCATGTGTCAAACAAGGAGGCTGCTATTATCTGGAGGTGGCAAAAAATAAAAAATAAAAAAAAAAAACAGAAGCTTCTGCTGGGTTCTGGTGTGAGAGGCCAGGAATGTGCAAGACAGAATCCTACCTCTTAGGCTGATAAATCAACCTTTGCCTCTAGGCAAAATTGTCTTTACTTTAGGTTACCTAGAGCAGAACCAATTATTTTTCTGGGGTGGGGATCAACCATTTGGGCACAGAAGGGAAAGAGTCGTGAGAAGGAAGAGAACAGGGCCTAGGACGCTTGGTCAAGGGCAGGAACTGGGAAGCAGTAGAAAGAGGAAATGTGCCTAGAAACCCAATGTGGGTATGAGGGATGTGAAACTTCTTTGAATTGCCATGAAACACACTAGGCAGCTAAGATACAAATTACACAGAATTTTTGATGATTCAGGCCCTTTGGCCTTGCCCTGTAGCCTGCTGGCTCTGAAAACCCCTCTGCAGGGGAGGAGGGTAGGACAGTCCTTACAGCTGGGGGTGCAGAAGGGACACAGTACCTGCTCCAGCAGGAGGATCCTCTTCCTGTGTTTGGCCAGGTGGTATGCAGTGAAGCAGCCCTGGATCCCCGCCCCAATCACAATGGCGTCCCAGAGATCTTTCTGAGCCGCCATGATGCCACTCAGCCCCACAGCCACAGAGCCTCAAAGGCAAAGACAAGCAAAGACAGGCTCCCGGCTAAAGGACGAGGAGGAAGGCAAAGTCCAGCCTGGCCAGTGTTCCCACAATGCCCTGGGGTCGTGTCCTCCCCCTTCCCTCCCTGCCAAGCCTGGCCCAGGGCTCAGTCTCCCTTCCCCTGCGGAGCAGAGCTGGGTAGTCTGATTTGTGAGGTTTAGCCCAGCTCAGCCGCCAGCCTCACCCTTGCATCCCTGTGGCTTTCTATTCTTGGCTCAATTATTGTCATGCAAATGGGCTCCTTCCTTTGCCACCTTCCTGTCTCATTATGATCTTTGTCTCAGGACTTCGGCCCTGGAATTTCAATGCCTCCTAGACCATACTGGGCACCGGGAATGCTGCCTCCCCCTGCTGGTTTTCCCCTCTGCAGCCTGATTTGCTTTAGAGATTCTAGAGGGCCCCGCTAAGAACTTGGCACGATGCCCAGAATAAGACCCACCTCCCTGGTGGGTGGTGAGGTCACGGGGTAGAGGCAGGGGCCAATTGGGAGGGCAGTTTTGTAATTATGAAATTATTCCCAGCATGTTTTACTTTCATTTTGAAGAAAGAAGAAATGATCCTGAAAAGACAGAAAGGACAGAGTGAGAGGAGGAGCCCTCTCCTCAGCCACAGAGAGGGGACCAGGCCACCCCAGTGCCTGGAGGGGCCCCGTGTTGAGCATCTCTCTGTCCCAGGCAGTATGCTTAGTAAGTACTGATACTGGCATTTGGGTAGGGCTTGATTCTCATACAGTTCGAGGGTCCTCTTTGAGAAAAAGAAAAAAGGAGAATTATTAATACAAAATTAGATGCCCGGATGTGGAAGAAACTGTTCAATTAAGGACCCCCATGGTTGAAGTTTCATTTGCTTCATGGTAAATTTGCCTCTGCATGAGTTATCTCATTTAATCCTCATAGCCCTAGGAGTTTCTGCGGGTTTTTGTTTTTGGATTTTTGGTTTTTGAGAGGATCTCTGGGATCTCACTGTCACGCAGGCTGGAGTGCAATGGCACGAACTCGGCTCACTGTGGCCTCCACTTCCTGGGCTCAAGGGGTCCTCCTACCTCAGCCGCCCGAGTAGCTGAAACTACAAACGCATGCCACCATGCTCAGCTAATTTTGTTTATTTTTTGTAGAGACGAGGGCTCACTGTGTTGCTCAGGCTGGTCTCAAACTCCTGGACTCATACAATCCTCCCACCTCGTCCTCCCAAAAGCTTGGATTACAGGTGTGAGACACTGCACCTGGCTTAGGAGTATTTTTATGCCTACTTTTGGCAGATTAAGGATGGCCCCAAATTCTTTATCACTCCTTCTATCACAGGCTCTGTGACTGCTTGACCCATAAAATATGGCAAAAGTGATACCATGACACTTTCTGGCACAGCCCTAAAGAGACTTGCAGCTTCCTCTTCTTATGTTGGAGCCCTTACTTTTTTTTTTTTTTGAGAGGGAGTCTCGTTTTGTCATCCAGGCAGGAGAGCAGTGGCACTATCTTGGCTCACTGCAACCTCTGACTCGTGGGTTCAAGCGATTCTTCTGCCTCAGCTTCCCGAGTAGCTGGGCCTACAGGCGACCGCCACTACACCCAGCTAATTTTTCATATTTTTAGTAGAGACGGGGTTTCACCATATTGGCCCGGCTGGTCTCGAACTCCTGACCTCATGATCCGACCGCCTCGGCCTCCCAAAGTGCTGGGGTTACAGGCATGAGCCACCGCACCTGGCCAAGGAGCCCTTACTCTCTGAGCCCTGAGCCACCATGTTAGAAGTGCAGGCACCCTATGGGAGAGTCCACATGGAGAGGACCTGGCACCAGGTGGAGAACCCTATATAAGAATGAAGTTATCTTGGTTTGGGAGGCTGAGTCAGGAAGGATCGCTTGAGGCCAGGAGTTCCAGACAAACCTGTGCAACATAGCAAGACCTTGTCTCAAAGAAAAGTGAAGTCATCTTGGTTCCTCCAGCCCAGCCTAGCACCAGCCAAATAGTACCAAGTGACCCAATTGATGCTGCATAGTGCAGAAGAATCACCCAGTCAAGCTTCATTCCTGATCCACAAAACCATGAAACAGAATAAAATGGTTGTTGTTTTCAGCCACAACATTTTGGAGAGGTTTTTTACACAGCCATAACCAAAATATTACTTAATGGCTGAAGACGTGAAGGCTTAGAGAGATTCTATCTTACCCAAAGCAACACCCCTGGTATACAAAGACACTGAGGCTGGGCACAGTGGCTCACGTCAGTAATCCCAACACTTTGAGAGGCCGAGACGGGAGAATCACTTGAGGCCAGAAGTTTGAGACCAGTCTGGGCAACATAGCAAGACCGCATCTCTACAAAAAATGTTAAAAATTAGCCAGGGATGGTGGTGCATGCCTGTAGTCTTACTTACTTGGGAGGCTGAGGCAGGAGGGTCACTTGAGCCCAGGAGTTTGAGGCTGCAGTGAGCTATAATCACACCATTGCATCCAGCCTGGGCAATGGAGCAAGATTCCAGCTCTATGGAAAAAAAAAAAAAAAGAAAGAAAAGAAAGACACTGAGCTGTGAACCTAGGTCTGTCTGCTCCAGAATCCGTTCCTTTAACCACTGTGCTTTACTGAGGATGAGTCAGAACTTGTAATGATGATTCTGATTTCAATATTTTGCTATTTCTCCCACAATGAGTGGGAGAAAATAATGGTCCAGGAAACCCACATGACTACAGGGAGCTGCCCTGCCTCCATACAGTGGCCTGCCAAGGCCGCCAGCAATGCTTCTCATTCCACAAGTAATCCCCCAGACTAATCTTGGCAACTGGCTGTCCTCTCAGCCCAGCCCTTTTGTTCTTAGGAAAACAGGAGCCCAGAGAGGAGGTGCCATCGGACTGGATTTTTCTTTATCTTTTTTTTTTTTTTTTCCTGTTACAGGATTTCAGTCTGTCACCCAGGCTGGAGTGCAGTGGTATGATCATAGCTCACTGCAGTCTCAAATTCCCGGGCTCTGCTGATCCTCCCACCTCAGCCCCCTGAGTAGCTGGGACCACAGGAGTGCACTACCACGCCCAGCTTATTTTTTGTAGAGACAGAGTTTTGCCATGCTGCCCAGGCTGGTCTCAGACTCCTGGGCTCAAGCAATCTGCCCACGTAGGCCTCTCAAAGTGCTGGGACTGGCTGGGTGCGATGGCTCACGCCAGTTATCTTATCACTTTGGGAGGTCGAGGTGGGAGGATCTTTAGAGGCAAGGATTTCAAGACCATCCTGGCCAAACATGGCGAAACCCTGTCTCTACTTAAAAATACAAAAATTGGCTGGGTGTGGTAGTGCAGGCCTGTAATCCCACCTACTCAGGTGGCTGAGGCAAGACAATCGCTTGAACCCGGGAGGCGGAGGTTGCAGTGAACCGAGATTGTGCCACTGTACTCCAGCCTGGGCGACAGAGCAAGCCTGCCTACAAAAAAAAAAAAAAAAAAGTGCTAGGTTACAAGCAAAACCTACCATGCTTGGCTTTTTTTTCTTCTAAAAAAAAAAAACCCAGTATATATATATATATATATATATATATATATGTATGTATGTATATTTCAAGAGTCCAGAAATCCTCACAACTCCATATGCCACTCCCACCCCCCGGAACAGGCCAGCATCCACATCACAACTGGACAGCTCCCCAGAATAAAAAATGGCTGACATAACCGAGAAAAATGTACTATCTGAGTATGTAAAGGCTTGATATAAATATATAAGATCAGCCCCCAGATTTCTCTTGATAAGATGTCAGAGGAGATGAACAGTTTACGTACAAGGAAAAGCAGACAATAAATCCTCACATGGAAGTGTGCCCAGTCTCACTAGCAATGAAAGAAATGGGAATTAAATAACTTCAAGGTACTATTATGTGCCTATTAAATTAGCAAAAATAAATAAAAATGACAACCTCTTATGTTGTCAGTGCTGTGGGGACAGAGATAGAGGAGGGTGGCAATTTGGGTTGTCAGGATCTCCTGGAGGTGGCTGAGGCAACACACAGCAATCCGGGTAAAACAGCTCAAACCTTCTGACCTAGAAATTCAACCTGGGGAACCATATCCCAAGGGGAGACAAAGGTATGAAGATATTGATATCTGTGCTTTTACAATATAAAAAAATGGGAAATAACTCAACCACAAGGAATGGCTGAACAAGCTCTGGCTCGCTGGCACAATGGAATACTACGTAGCTATTCCAAATAACAAGCTGGACTCTGCTATGCAGAAATGTGTGTATGAGATAATCCTGAGAAAGGCAAGCAGAACACAAACAGACACACACACACACACTGCAACCAAGTGTTCTGTGTACGTGCGATCAAAAATCGAAAGAGAACTTGGTGGAGTAATTGAGCTTCATGCTCATTAGTTGCCGCATTCTATAAAAACCACACATCCATTCACAATTTGTAAAAGAAGGAGCAAGCCCCCGGGGAAGCAGATGCTTCAAATCTCCCTGGCCCCTGGTTCCAGGGCCTGGGGAATTTCACTCTTTGTTCTAATCTCAGTTCTTCCTGCTGCCCTCGATATTTCTTATTGTTCAGTCCTCCAGGGAAGCTACAAAGCGTCTCTGTATCCCATACCCCCACCCCCACTTTGTTTAATACAATATCCCTTCAGAGATAAAATGACAATTCCATTTCCCCATCCCTACTTCACAAGGCTGCCCTGGATTCCTGGACTCAAGCATTCTGCTTCTCGTTAAGAATTTCAAACAGCTCCTCCGAAAGCAGACACTGGCCATGGCCCAACCTTGAAATGAAAAGCGAATCGACTTCTGAAGGCTTCCCCTTCTCTCAGGGTTGCCCGTCCTTGCGGCTGTCCTGACAGGGACAGGCAGAGAGACGCTATCCACTCAAATTCCATTTTAACACCCATTCTGGATCGGAAGACTATTAAAGGGAGAGCCAGCAGCCTTACACCTTGCTGCTTGTGTGTGTCAGCAATCGCTTCTCGTGTCCTGGGGCAGAGACGCTGAGGATGTGAGGCTGAGCTGCTCATCTGATGGCTTGATTGACACTTTGCAGACGGGGGTGGGAGAGCTGAGCCAGGGAAGCGGCAAGCTGTACAGATCAGAAATAATGAGAGGACCCGAATCCGGAGAGAGCAAGGAATAAATGAGAGACCTAGGAGTTGGATGGCGAGAGAAATGCTTCTGTTCTCTTTTCCCTGCTCTGCTTTGCCAAGGAGCCTGGGGCAAGGAGGCAGGCAGGCAGACCAGGAAGGGCTCCCTGGACCCATCCTGCCAGCTGCTGGGGCATCTGGGGCATCCAAATGTGCAGAGGATGCCAGCGTGAGAAAACAGAGAGCGGCAGAGCAGGCTTTGTGCGTGGTCTCTATACACATCGCCGGCCCAGTTCAAGTCTCAGGTTTAATCTCTTCTCTGCCACCCTCCCTCCCTTTGCCCCCGGGGTCACCTACCCACCATCTCTTACCTAAATTATTGCATTAACCTCAAAACATTTCTCCCCGCCCCATCCTAGCCCCTCTTAATCTATCCTCCGCATCCCTGCCAGAGTCATCTCTCTAAACAGCAAATCTGAACTGGTCACTCCCTGCTGAAAATTATTTAATAGCTGCCTATTTCCTATTAGGATAAAATCTAAATTCTTTAGCTTGGCACACAAGGCGGTTCACACTCTGGCCTCTACCTGCTCTTGCAGCTTCGTCTCAGGTCCCTTCTCACTGTGTCCTTTATGCCCGGGCAACGCTGAGCCTAGAGAGGTTTTAGCATTTGGTGTGATTCTTCCAAATTCCCCGACACCCCCAAGCCCCCTTAGACAGTCTCTCTCCTATACTCCCTTCCCACCCTGCGCATCTCAATAACACTGAGCATATTGCATTGTAATTGTTTGCATGCCTGCCTTCCCCCAAGCTCTTTAAGGAGAAAAAGCCTTCTTTTCATTGTCATTTTTTTGTAGGTAATACATACATATAGAACAACATAGTGTACGAAAGAGACCACTGTGGAAAGGACGTCTGTTTCCACCCTATCCTCAGCTGCTTAGTTCTCCTCATCAGATGCAAGCAACTCTGTTGCTATTTTCTTTTGTGTCCTTCCAGAGATGTTCATGGGTAGACAAACATATACAGTATATTCTCTTTTATTCATCTCAAAAGTAGGGTACTAGAACACCCTGGTGTTTTCATTTTCTTTATCTTGGCAATCCACATCAGTCATACCGAGTGGGCACCTTCTCCCTGACGGCTGCATAGTATTCCATGGTGTGTAGGAGACATTTGGGAATAAGAAGGCACCCCCTCCTGTTTACTGATAGGTAGTGAGTTTCTCTGGCTCTCATAGGTGCCCTCGAGTCACAAAGCTCTCTAGCTGTCTGCTATTGGGTGTTCAGGGAGGGCGAGATGCCTGTTCTGGGCTGGCCCGGCAAGGTTTATCAAAGGCTGACAGCGCCCTCTGTGAGTGCCCAGGACAGCACCCACCTTCAGAC